>NC_134515.1:9340338-10815338 GCF_027942865.1 Odontesthes bonariensis | reverse complement strand
TTTTGGACACTCAAAAAGACTCAGACAAGTCTTTTTCGAATAATAATAATATCTCATGATTTTTTTCCCATGAAAAACTTGTGCTTTTGTCCTGAGAGCAGTTTTTGTTTCTTTTCTTTTTTTTCTGGCAGACTGAAAAAAAACCGAGAGTGATTAAATAATCCTGTCGCACTTAATCATGAATTCCTTTCTCAGCGGATGCTCTGTGCGTAGTTGTGGGTGGGACTTGCATACCAGTCGGAATGGTAGGATAGCTAAAAAGTTTAAACTAGCAGCTTTGTGCTCATCTTTAGTAAAAGATTGCAAATTTCGAACTACTTCCAGATCATATACTGCATCTAGATGCTTGATTGCACAGTAACATACTTGTTCTTTGTGCGAAACACTGCAGGAATAGCATTAAAGAGTCGTAAAGAGGTCATTAACACACAAAGAGAACCGCCTACATGCTACAGTCAGCTACTTTGCTCGTTCTAAGAAATCCATTGGCACCTCATTTGGGGTAATCTGGTGTTTTTGTTCTTGAACGGCACCTGGAGCTTAAGACCCGTTGGCAGGGCTCGATTTAAAGACATTAAAACTTAGTGGGCCCTTCTTTTGGCCATGCTGCACCTCTCCATCAACTTCCTGGATTTGTAGTTGTTTCTTTTATTTGCCTCATCTGTTTAAGATAACAACTTCCTTGGCGTAGGTACAAATCAGGGAATTTCTCTGGTTGTGTATTACTCACAGGATGTATAGAAACTATTTTATATGTACAGTCAGTCTGTTTTTTTCCCTTTCTCTTCACTATTGTGGGCAAATTGTTATGTTTGTCTTCTCTGTTTGGTTTAGTTTTCATAGCCATCTGCTCTACAGAGCTCGCCTCCTGACATGGACACACACACATAAATGAGGATGGTGACATGTACGCATGCACAGCCACACATAGACACATGAAACAGGATGTGTGGATATGTGTTTCCTGGGGCCACAGACGCAGACAGCGATGGGAAGAGGTGGAGGAGGGGGTTTAAGGGGAGACTGATGGATGCAGGGTGGGGGAGGTCCATACAAAAGATGAATCTGGGTGCTATGATAACGTGCTTATGGTCCAGTGGTCGTCTTTGCAGTCGGTACAGCAGTTGCATAACTCTGTAGTCCAAACATTTCAGTCATGCGTGTCAGTCGCGTTGTGAACCCGGCAAAGAGGTGTTGCTGTTGGAAACGAGCAGCACGGACAGGGCTAATAAGTGCACGCCCCTGTGTGTCGAGGCCACGGCAGCAATGTGCCATGTTCTCTGATAGCTGTCATAGGAGCTCCCTAAGTTAAGGGAAGCAGCTGATAACCTGATAACTGTATCTTGAAGTTATTTATCTACTTAAAGAGCGAAGCAAGTGGGAATTTGTGGGATAATAGGCAGAGGCTTGTGTGTCCCACACTCATGACATGACTGAGTCGTATCCAGGCTCAGACTGTTTCTCATCAGGTTAGACTTGTCTTGTAAGACAAAAACAAACTGGCATTTTCATGCACGTCCATGTTTTCTTTTGCATTTGTGGGTAAGATATTTATAGCCACAAAGTATTTTCGGTCAGACCCAACAACGCCAAGATGTGGCAGGTGTTCAGGATACAAGGAAATGGGGCCTTTTCCTTTAAAGTCAGGTTTAAAGCCACCTTTTTCCTATGCATTCAGATTTTAGAGGTCAATAACAGCCTAGATCGGAGGCGAATCGGTGATCAACGGGTGTATGTTTGTGTTGACATTTTAAAGATGAGTGAGACGAGGAAAGATTTTCTAAAATGCTGTCATAAAGGAGTCGGCTCGAGTTCCAGCCAATGAGAGCTTGGACACAAACACATTGTAAACTTTGCAGTGAGCATGGCAAATACAGTCTGGGCTCAGGAAACTGGGCAGAATTTGATGAAGTAATTGGCATGTTGCTTTGATATAACCAGTAGTCAATATAACAGAGATCTTATACTCGCTACTTATATCATAGTGAACCTCCAAAACTCCTGATAACAACCAAAAAAAAACCTTTGTCTAGTGTGCACAATGTGTGAATATGGTAGCAATGCGAAGAGTTGGCTACTTTTTTTTCTCGACCTGTCCATTTAAAAACGTCTAAAATGCCGTTTTAACACGTGCACGCCAACCTTAGACGAGAACACAAATGTCTGCATAAGATCTTATATCTCAAACAATGTCCTGTGATCATACTAATACCTGCAAAACACTGACCTCTGACCTCTCTGTTTTTCCCAAAAAGCCAGAAAAAAGAGTGAATTTTATGGCGTAGACTCGCATTAATTGATCATTTGCAGTTTTTGGTACTTTATCAGGGATCCGTTAGATTCTTTTTCTTGTTCTGCCTTTATTCAAATATTTGTTTTGATTTCTTTTAAAGCTTGGTTCCAAACAGGTAACATTCACAGTTAAACTGGGTCAACCTGCTGGATACACACACGCACAGAGCCAGGCACGTTTGTTTATTTTGATCTTTTTCGCTGTTTTCCAGTTGTAAATTGCGTCACTCCTTCCTCCTCGTAACACATTTATGCACGGCGCTCGTTTCTGGTGACTCTTTGGGTGGAGTTTCTCTTGTTTTCATATACTCGTGGGGTCAGTGTCTGCTGGGACCAAGGCCACTGTGATATGACAATCCAGCAGACACCACAGAACAAAGACACACAAGCTTATTTAGTTCCTGTCTTTCAGTGTTTAGACCTTCAGAAAGCTGCATCCTCCTGTTTTGTTTGGTTGTTTTTTTTCTTTTTTTCAGGATACTTTACTTGGAGCCTGTTTCCTCAAATGTTTTCAGTTTCTCAGTAACTTAGTGCCAGAAAGTGTTGGCTCCCGGTTGAGAAATCTCTGTAACAGATCTCGATCGGTTAACCGTGTTAAAGTGCGGGTGATCCCTGCGTTTCCACTGCTTTGCATCATTTCTGGTCACCCGAGTGTCTTTCTATCTGTTGCCAACGCTTTGCTTCCCCTCACAGCCACTAATGCTCTATAAAACGCAGTCGTCTCTCACAGGCAGCGCAGGCATAATGAGCCATATCATTACCAAGTAATATTGTGGTCTGAAAAGTGAATGTGAAAGCGGTCCTGAGTCAGAACAACACTGTGGATCACATACTTTTGAGATAATCGCACTGAGCGAATTTCCATTGTGGGGTAGAAATATCATTCTTCAGACTCTGCGGTCTGACTTTTGAGGACAGCATCTGTTTGTGTAACTGCAGAACAGAAAGAAAATGGAAAGAAGTCTCAGACACAGAAAAGGACAAAAGCTCTGGGATGTTTTTGTCTCTTAGCGAAGTACAACTTGTGGTGTATTGATGCATTTTCGCTCTGGCCAGTGGTCAGGAAAGTGTAAAGGTTATGTTTGCACGGCAGAGGTGGCGGTTAGCTGCCCGACCCTTTCCCACCGGTGGGACGGGCAGCTTGTCACGTTGGGGTTCATCGGTTTTGAACACCATAACGAGCAGATATGAAGCCATCAATCATGTAAAATAATGCTCGAGGAATGCTTCACATGCACATATTCTCCCAGTATAGATGTTTACTGTTGTAGACCTCAGTCAGTGGGGTCACATGGCACTGAAAGGATCGGATTATTGGCTAAATTACAATAAGAATGAGTTATTAAGTTCATGTAGACACCTTAATCTGACAAGAAATTGGATCGGATTACTCGCAATCGGATTAAGACCCCGAGATAACTCGGTTGAAAGTCACACTAAACCTGCTTGTAGTAGCCGGTGAAGCACGTGGTGAATTAGACTTTGCGTTCTGCGCATGCTCAAGATTTTTTCCCGGGGTCGTGACCCGGAAGTCAAAGGAGACGATATTACTGTTGTATTCGCCGTCAGAAAGAAACAAACAACGTGATGGAGAATGCTCCGTTGTGCATCGCGTTTGTGCAACAAGCAGCTCATCACAGACCAAATGTAGAGGGACGTAGCTTCATCTGGCTCTGCGTTCTCCATCTTTCTCGAATGCCTGAGTTTGTTGTTGTTGTTGGTGGTGAAGAGGTCAACAGGAAGTGGCTCTATTAGCAATAGTTGGAATGGGTACAGCGCCACCTATCATACCGGGGTATGACACGCTTTGTGCCTCTGATCCGATTCATTCACCGCCATATATCAACTCAACTCAACTCAACTCAACTTTATTTATAAAGCCCTTTAAAACAAAGTGCTGTACATGAGTAACAACACGAAATATAAGACATAAAACATAAGAACAATGTAAAAACAATAATAAACAATAACAATATTAAAACAATAAGAACATGCTGGGTTAAAAGCCAGGGAATAAAAATGGGTTTTAAGACGTAATTTTAATTTAATTTAATTTAAGAAATATCCAAGGATAATTACCCTTGCTCAGCTCATTCTTATTGTAATTTAACCAATTATCTGATCATTTCAGTGCCATGTGACCCCACTGAGTGATGTAGACATGTACGCAGACAGGTGGAGCATCGGTGTCCTGTCGCGTGCTCAGTTCAGTTTTTGTGCGTCTTTGTTTAAGTGTGTGTGCAATGCAGTTGTCCTGCTGTTATTGTGGAGTTTTTCACGAGGAAGTTTCCTGTTTGGAACAAGAAAAACGCATAATCTGAAATGATTTCCCCTAAGTAAAAGGTCAAAAAGATTTAGGATGGCTGTTGTTCAAAGGTCCCGACTGTGATGTCATCATCTGGTGAATTTCTGCGCTCCTTCAGCCGAAAGTTTAAAAACAAGGTCACGTGTCGAGGGAGACGGGAAATGGCTATAAAAAGCCCAATTAAAAAAAAAAAAAAATGTGTGGATAGATATGTTGGGAGATGAAGAGGAGGAAGGAGAGAAATGAGCCGAATAACTAGGTGTGATGTAACCCCAGAGTGAAATGTTGTAAATGATAAGACGCCGGGGAGCGATGAGCTGCGTGGGGGGAGGGCAGCATTACTTTGTGTGAAATTAGAGCTTGGAGAAAGAGGGGGAAATAAATGAAGATTGCTTGTACCAGCAGTGCTTTGAAACTTTCACTCTCTGTCTCTATTCCCCTTTGGCCGTTTACACTCGTCAGGCCGGTTTTTTAGACCTTACAAACCCAATAGTGAAATGCTTTGAGATGCAAATCCAAACACAGATTGGGAATCAGATAATCCTCCAGTGTTTAAAGTGTGTGCTGATCACTCTTTGTTTCTGCTCCTTCCACGTCTCACAGTGTCGTCGCAGCACCCCGGTGAGCTTGATGCAAGTCCATGTAAAAAATTGCATCTGTCTCGTCCGTTGTTCTCCGTCTCTGTCTGCCCCCCTTTCTCCCTTTCAAAGAATTTTCATTTGAATGAAAGCCCTGCTTCAGTGTTTTGTTGGGCTGGGGGGGGGGGGACACCCCATTGGTCAGAATCCCGTTCGAGCCGGACCAATGTGAGCATGGCTCCCGCCTCCCAGCCCACCCCTTGCCCCACTGAGGCTGGCGGTCTGAGGTGCGATTGGCCGGCTGGGCGGAGCCAGACGGGGTATTAAAGCCTTTCCAGTCTGCTCTACTTCAGTGTTGAGAGTCTCGTCCGTCGGCCGGAGAGCGCCACGCATGTGTGTGTGTTTGTGTTTGTCTTCGTGTGCGACAAGGAGAGCGAGTGTGTGTGTGGGTGCTTTTTGTTAATGAACGACAGAGGGGAAAAACAGAGCTTTTTCTATTTTCTGACCCGGCGTTGCATCTCTTTTAACTCTCTTCAGGACTGTGGGACTCAGCTGAGTGGCAGACCGGCTTCTTGTATCTGCTCACAGCTGGACGGATCGTCGGAGGCTGGCAGCGGCCGTAAAGAGGATCGTAAAGAGGCTCCTGTGTTGCCGGCTGATCTACCAGACCTGCGTTTTTGGAAAGGACTCCCTATCAGTTGCCACTGTGGCCCTCCGGTGGCCCCCCGTTACCCACTGAGTGGATCACCGCTGAGTTAAGAGGGGTCGTCTGGCCAGTCCTGATGTGGAATTTGACTCCAACTGACCCTGTCCCACAAGCAGCCTTTCACTGAGCCCTCGCTGAGGAAAAGGGAAGGATAAAAGAGCCAGAGGGGCGACAGGAGAAAAGAAAAAGAAAAGGAGAGCAGCGGAACAGCAACTGGTAAGGAAGTTAAAGAGGCTGTGGGGGTGTGAGAGGGAGGGAGGGAGGGAGGAGGGGAAGAAAAGGGAGCACAAAAGAGCTATTTTCTTAAGCTTAGAGAGGCTCCAAAGAAAGTGTTGACCATTAAAGCCCCATTGTTACCCAGCTATCTGGTCACTTCTGCTGGTTTAGCATGCGCCTCCTCCATATGTTCTGGCTTTAAAGTGTTCTCTCATCACACCCTTTCACTCTCATCTCGTCTTTCAGCGTAAGTTATGTTTCTGTTTGTCATGTTTGTGCATTTGGCAGACGCTTTTATCCAAAGCGACTTACAGGTAGGCAGGTAGGGTAACGGGGTCTTGCCTAAGGACCTTTCAAGCAGGGGATTTGAACCCAGGTCACCCACATGAAAGGTGGCAAACTTACCACCACACTGTTCAGCCCCCATAGTCTGTTGGACAAACTACTGAGACTAATCCCAAGTGTTTCTCTTCCCTCCGCCAGCCCCTCCGACATGCCGGTGGAGACGCTGCGGCCCTCAGACTGCCGCCTGGCTGCGGTCCCCTTCACCTCGGCCATGCCCTTCAGGATACTCAACAAGGGCCCCGGCTACTTCCGCCGTCAGGCCGACCCGGGGGCCCGCAAACTGAGCGCCGTGGAGCGCCTGGAGGCCGACAAGGCCAAGTATGTTAAGAGCCAGCAGGTGGCCCTCACCCGCCAGGCCCCCATCAAGCCCCCAATCATCCGCAAGCCCCTCGTCCCTCCGGGGATGATGCTCCAGGGCCACGTCGGCACGCCTCCCACCCGAAAGGTTCCCTGCTGCCCAGCTGACGGGGGGGATGCTGGAGGCCGGGAGGGGCCCCGGGAGAGAAGACCGACCCTGAACTTGGATATCCTGAACAACCTAATCAGTGACGTCTGTGACGCACCGCTGCCCTGTTCCCAGTCCTCTTCCTCCACCTCCCCCTCGTCGTCGTCCCCGTCGTCGGGAGTGAAGAGCATCAGCAGCAGCCTGTCAGCGGAGCAGGAAAAGAGCAACAGACTCCTCAACAACCTTAAACCGCTGAACCACGGCGTCAACAACTCCTCCTCCGCCTCCTCCGGCGCCTCCTCTCCGCTCAGCAACAACCTTCACACACCTGCGGCCGAGCTGAGCCGCCGTCCGCCCCCTGTCCCGGCGCGGGCCCCCCGCTTCGGAGTCCCCGCGCTCTACAGCTCGCCCAACACGGTGACGGTGCGCAGGGTGGATGTTCGGCCTCAGGCTGAGATAAGGAAGCCCCAGAGGGCCCAGCTGAAGCCCCAGCTCAGGCCCAGACAGACTGCCCAGGGCCAGGTAGCTCATCCTCAGGTTCCACCTCCGCCTCCGCCTCCATCCTCCAAGAATCAGCTCCACTCTCACGCTCAGCTCAACAACGCACCCCAGATTCTGGCCTCTCCCCCGGCCTACCTGCCCCCCAGCCCCATGCTGGGCCGCGCAGGCATGATCCCGCCCGCCTCGCCCGCCTTCACTCGTATATCCAACGCCAGCTCCAAGGGCTCCTCGCGCAAGCACCCGTCTTTGCACCGCTCCAAGTCGGACCTGAGCGACCGCTACTCCCGCGCCACCGCCGACCTCGAGCGCTTCTTCAACTACTGCGGGCTGGACCCGGGGGAGGTGGAGGAGATGGGCGGGGTGGAGCGCTTCACCAGGGCCAACTCTGACATCGTGTCCGTGTCCAAGCTGCGCAGCGTGAGCACGCCCAGCTCGGAGTGCGGGGACGAGACGGAGCGGCTGAGGGAGGACGGCGGGGACGAGGAGGACGAGGACGGGCCCAACAGGGCCAACGGACGGGTCCCCTACGGGATCTCCGTCATCGAGAGGAACGCGCGGGTCATCAAGTGGCTTTACGGCATTCGCCAGGCGAGAGACGTCAGCAGCGCCGTCTCTAACGTATAGACTAACCCAGACTAAAAAAAGAAGAAGGGATGCCCGTCTGTTCATCTTCTGCCGCCTTACATCACAGCTCTGGATACTTTTATGGATAGTTTTTTTCTTCTGTTCCACTTCTGTTTTTGGAAATCGCACATCAGCAAGATTTTTATTTTTTTTGGGCTGCAAATGAGGACAGAACGGACGTTTTCCCTTTCCCTGACTCGATCTCGTGCAACAGTGTTGGCATACGAAAGCAATAATATGGTGTAAATGCTGTTGAGGATGAAGGCAGTTGTTGTTCCTAACATTAAGGTACTGTGTGTGTGTGTGTGTGTGTGTGTGTGTGTGTGTGTGTGCGTGTGTGTGTGTGTTTTTTAAATCCGAGAACTTGGCAGACCGGAGCTGGGTTACAAAGCTAGGGGCAGGAAGAGCACCGCGATGATACTGTGAAACCTTAGAACAAAAAGAAGCTTCCACGAACACGTTCATGTTTAACATCCTTTAAAAAAAAAAAAAAAAGAAGAAGAAAAAAAAAAGGCTGAAAGACTGTTATTCTAAAAGTTTGTGTCAGCATGCAGGTGAAACAGTTGTAAACATTTTGATTAGAGCACACTTCCATTCACAGATTCACACATTCATCTCGTCGCGTCTCATACGGCCTCTCGATGTTTTGGATTTTTTTTTACTCCACTTTGCACGTCTCGTCACGAATGTAAGAGCAAGTCATGCGATGAAGGATGGTTGAAGCAAGTGTGGTGAGACAAAAGTTATTTAGTCTCCAGAAAAAAAGATGGAGGGTAAAATGCAAAGGACTGAAGAGGAGAAGAAGGCTGTGGTGTACAAATGTGTCCGTGGCTCAGGAAGATGGCATACTTACAAAAAATGGACCAATATTTATTTGGAAAATGTAACTTAATGTATTTTTTATTAATGGATGGACTCTGTGTATAGAAATCAATCTTTGGTCTGAAGTGCAATCTGACGGTGTTTGCTATAACTCCAGTATACAGTGTGTAGGATCACTTTAAAACACACATGCAGACACAGTCATCAGACATGTTCAGGAGAGTGCTGCGTTTGACTAAAGAAAGTGGGCCTTGTTCACGGGGAGCCCCCCCCCCTCTCTGAGCAGGAGTCCTCTCACCCTCTGAATCTGCCCGTGCTTCCCGGGTTAAGCGCTGGTCGGGTTTTCCTCTCCGAGCCGGAGCGGCGTGGCGCCGGCAGTCGGATCAGAGGGGCTGGAGACTGTGAACAAAGTGTTGCTTTTTAATCAGGCACTGGGTGCCCAAAGAGTCCTCAGAAATGCTTTACCACGGTGTATCCTGATTCATTAATAAAAAATATTTGACTATGTTCGTGTTAATCGTCTTATTATTCCGGTGTAAAGGGAAATCTGGTGCTGGTCCCGCTCAGCGGAGGCGGGTGTCGGGTCATTAAAGCCCCGCCGCCGCTCTGACTGAGCTCCCCCGGCTGGTCCGGGTCGTGGTTTTAAGTCATTCAGAATTCGGGCTGTCTGGACCGGCGGTCTCTGACTTCGTCGCACAAGTTGTTTGACGTCGCGCCCACAAACTGCAGGCTGACCCCCTCCTCCTCTGCACCACACCCTGTTTCAGAGCTCCGGACCCTCTTTAGGCGAGGCATCTTTATTTATATAGCGCATTTCATACCACAGGCAACTCAAAACAAGCTATTTAAAGAGAAAAAAATTGAATAAAAATTGAAAAACAGTTAAAAGCAATGAAAGAAGAGGGGAAAAAGAAAAATATAAACTCCACCATAAGCACACGGAAAGAGAAATGTTTCTAACTTGGATTTAAAAGTGCTTACAGTTGGGTCTGATTTCCGTTCTGCTGGTAGTTTGTTCCAGTTGTGTGCAGCATAACAGCTAAAAGCTGCTTCACCGGGTCCAGTTTGAACTCTGGGCTCCACTTTCAGGCAGTTAGGGAAGCAACTGCTCTATAAAACACTGTTCAGAGGGCAGGCGGGCTGAAATGAAGGGGTTGGAAATGGATGCTTTGGCTGGTTATTGCACCGAGACTCAATGTTCAAAGAAAAACAAAAACATTTCAAGGTAAAATCTATCGGATGCAGATCAAGTCATGAAAGTGTCACACTTTGACTGTCAGAGTACGTTTAGTTGATCCTTAAAAACCAAGAAGTGTGCGTTTTTGGAACTTTGTAAGTAGATGATGTCAGAGCGGATTAAAAATATTAAGTGGAATCAGAAGTTGTCTCAAGGAATATTGGCTCCTACGTTTCTCGTAAATCTTTTCTTTTTCCCGTCTTGTGATGAATGAAATCCCTCATAAAGGGCTCCTTTATGTCGAGTTTCATGAGCATTAAAAACCATAATGGGCTTCTGAACCCTGGGATCTGATTCATCATGGAGTTTTCCCTCTTGTGCCCGTTTTCCCTGCACAGACTCGATCTAACGCTACATCTGCTTAGGCCCTCTGACTCCTTACATCTTGTGTTGTGCAGTTTTCAGGCAGCTGGTCGGAGCCTCGTGTCTCTGAGGCCTGCAGTCGCTGTCGGAAATCAGTCTTTTTTACATCCTGAAATCATCTCCTCCAGATCGTGGCCTCGATTTACTCGGCTTGCTCTTCACTGGTTGGGAGGATGGGGGGGGAGTGTTGAACGCTGTCGCGAATGATAAATATTACTGCCTGGAGCTGGGCATCATGACAGCAGCCGTCTGATGTCCTGAGCAGCTCTGATTAACAGCCAGGAACACTCAGGGGGGAGGAAAGCAGCGAGGACTAACCGGCCAGTTTAAAAGGCTCGGAAATGGAACGGCAACACAGAGAAAGTTGGTGGATGCAGCTAAAAACGGATCCCATGCCAGAGTGAGAGTGGTTTTTCTGCGTGTCGTGTTAGTAATATATCAGCTTGGATCGTGTATAAATGGCTACAGCAGGTCTACTCTCATGGCAGGATGCACAAAGTCTGTTTGCTTTGAGTTAAAGGGATAGTTCGCCTCTTGAAATGAAGCTGTATGACATCCCATATTAGTAATATCATTTATGAACCTTATCTTACCCCCTGCTGCGTCCTGTGAGCCGAGTTCCAGCCTCGTTTTGGCGTTGACGAAGGTAGTCCAGCTAGTTAGCTGGGGCTACAAAAATAAAGCATTTTGCTTCTCAAAACAATATGCGTTCAAAAGAGTGATACATTTGCATCACAAAATCGTTCTCCAGGAAAAGCCAGACCTCACAATCGCTTGGTGCTATTTTCTCTCCCTTTGTGTCACTGCGTGCTGTGTAAGGCAAGTTTATTTGTACAGCACAATTCAACTACAAGGCGATTCAAAGTGCTTTACAGATACATTATAACAGTAGAAATAAAAAACATGATTTAAATTGTAAACAACAAAGAAAGAAATAAGAACAATGGATAGAATCAGATAAAATCAGTAGTTAAAATGTGATTAAGAATGTAGTGCAGACTGAGCAGCAAACACCGTAACAGGCGCGGCTGTCGGCAGGCGGCAGCAGGCAGTGATACGAAGGGAGAGAAAATAGCACCAAGTGATTGTGAGGTCTGACTTTTTCCTGGAGAACGATTTTGTGATGCAAATGTATTACTCTTTTGAACACATATTGTTTTGAGAGGCAAAACGCTTTATTTTTTAAACCCCAGCCAACTAGCCGGACTACCTTCGTCAACGCCAAAACGAGGCTGGAACTCGGCTCACAGGACGCAGCAGGGGGTAAGAAAATGTTCATAAATGATATGGCTAATATGGGATGTCATACAGCTTCATGTCAAAAGAGGCGAACTACCCCTTTAAATCGACGAGTCCAGATCATGCTTTGAGCCCGTTGGCTCCTTGAAAGGATGCTCTTCTTGGCTCCACTGGGGTGTTTGTGTTACGGTTTAAAGCACTTGGGATGATACTTATGGCCTCTGAGGCGATGGTTCTCAGCCCGAAAAGGGTGTTGCTACCTCATGCAGCAGAATGCAAACTCAACCCATCCGAGCAACAGAAAAGGAACGAGTTATATCTGTTTATCCATTCTATCTGCATAGAAACCATGTAACACCGAAGAAAATGGGGAGGCCTCCCTCAGTAAATACTTAGAATTGAATTAAGATAACTGAAGGCTTAATTAATTCTATGCTCATTGTTGCACACAGCATGTAAACACCAAAGTTAGCCCATCCTCCACCACTAAATAAAGCCCCTTTCCACTGGCAAAAACACACACTAACATCTGGATTTTACACTTATACGATATATATATATATATGTGTACACAAAGCTGTTTATTGGTGCAGGATTTAGAATAAAAGGAGTTTTATTGTGGAGCGTTCAGTAATCCAAAGTTAGATCCAAATAACTCAATTTCTTTCTCTAAAATTTGACCAAACACGGATGAATTCCCCAAAGAATCATTTAAAATGAAGGTGTGTCTCCATCACCTACGCCCGCCTAAATATTAGAACTTGGTTGATTTGTTAAAAATAAACAGCTGGTGGTGCCAATTTTCCAGATGGATGCCACTTCAACACTGTTAAAGAAAGAAGAATGGAACCAGATAAATCAAAAGAGCTTCTATTCATGTTCGGTTTCTATGAGCACGTCTTTTCCTCCATCTTACACCTTTTCAATGGAACAGAAGCTCCATGCAAGTCATCCATAGGCCGCTTTTAAAACACGGGGTTAAACTGTGGTTTAGAAGGGAGACATAAGAGCTTGAATAAGGGCAGCTGGGCTTCCTCAAGGTCTTCAATGCCTTCAAGATCCAAGAAGAAGTCCAGATGCCCTGACTCAAGCCAGAAGTGCAAATACTGGGGGTTAGAATGAAATGCACTCCATGAAGGTGTCATGAATGACGTCATTGGCTATTCAGACCAAAAAGGCTGTATCAATTTATCAATTTCTGCTTTTATTTTGATGAGTTTCTGCATTTACACAACAAAACGCATCATTTTATTCCTGCTGGGGAAAGAATGGCTATAAATTGTGCTTTTTGAGAGAACAACCGTGATGGAATTTTGCGAGAGACGGATGAAATACTACCAGACGACAATCTCAGTGGTGCTGAAGTGCTAAAACAAGTTACTTCAGAGCGATTTTCCTACCTAACAAAGAGACGTAGCCATCAGTTTTGGTAAATACGTCCTAAGGAATGCTGAAGTGTGTGATGAACCTGAGGCGACAGGTTGGTTCGTGGCTGATGTGCGCGTCTCAAACTGCTCCTTCAAAGTCCTCCCCGGGTCTTACGTAACAAACTCGCCTGTCTGGCAGAATGAGTCTCCTTGTTTTCATCCCATCACAGTATCGTCGTCAACTGAGAGTACACTGGAAAAAATGCCCCTCCAAAAATAAGTAAAAAAAACAACAAATACAAGACGTTTTTGCTCGAAATAAGCAAAAAAATCTGCCAATGGAACTGGTAAAACTCGGCTTGTCAAGGGGCGGTCGGTGGCGTAGTGGGTTAAGCAGCCGCCCCATGTACAAGAGGCTACAGTCCTTTGCTGCATGTCTTCCCCATCTCTCTGCCCCCTGCTTCCTGTCTCTCTCCAGCTGTCTATCCATTAAAGGCATAAAAAGCCCCCAAAAAATGGGCTTGTTAAGATTTCTTGAAATAAGATGTGATATTTAGGACTTTTGAGTTAAAAGTGATCTTGAAATTAGCTTAAAAACCCTCTTCAAATGAAAAAAAAAAGCTTGTTTCATATGAAATATGACTCAAAACAAGATGTTTTCAAGACTTTTTCATTTAACAAGATATTCCAGATGTATTGTATTAAAACAAGTCCCTATATCTTACTGAAATGGTACTTGTTAGGCAGTTGTGTCTGATATTAAGTGTAATGAGATACTCAATGAGACAAATATACTTGGTAAGATTTAGATTTTTTCCAGTGGAGGGATCTCTGCCCTGCTCCACAGGGGATGGAGCGAGGTTTGATGTAAAGAGTAAAAAAAAACAGACTAAAACACTTCAGCTTTGGGAGAGGACGCATGTTGAGGAAGGATGAGATGCGTCCTGCTGCTGGCTCCCCATGGATGGATGAGGAAAATATACGCCATCTCATACTCTCTTGTTTTCCCTCACAGGGGCTGACCATATGTCCATATTTACTGAGAGATCAGCTGGGCTCTGGCAGGCCGTCAGCACACACACTCTGAGCTTGTATTTGCCCGTGCGTGCTCTGTTGCACGTCTTGTTTGTGTTGTTTTCTGAAACAGAAAGTCATCTGCACACACAGACTGTGAGACACACTGGAAAAAATCTAAACCTTACCAAGTATATTTGTCTCATAGAGTGTCTCATTACACTTAATGTAAGACACAATTGCCTAAACAAGTTAGCCTAGAAATCTAGACGCCCCTAGCGACCGCAAATTGAATTTGCTCCGGGGCTCGTCTAGTCAGTTGTGGTCGTTTTGCGAGGCTGAAAATCGAAACTTAATCAGGCCAATCAAACCGTGAGGAGCGGGGTCGGAGGCCGGGCTACCTAGTGACGACAGAGGTGCGACGTTTCAGTGTGTAGTTCCAGAGAGAGGTAAACGATGGCTGCGCCCAGCGAACAGGCTTTCGAGTTGGCTTTGGTAGCGACCCTAGAAGATTTAAATATATAGTTTTCTTTGCGAGACGAACAGATAACTGCACTTAAGTTTTTCTTGAAAAAAAAAGGACGTTTTCGGAGTTTTGCTCACCGGGTACGGTAAAAGTTTAATTTACCAGCTTGCTCCGTTGGTGGGACGACGCTCTGATTGGTTGTTGCGCCATCCTATCGCGTGGCGTTGAGTGCAGAGGCAACTTAACAGACAACCGTTTATCCCGCCCACACTGCTATCCAGCGTCACTAGACCCCTGTACAGCTTTTTGCTGTACGGGTCTGGCTTGCTAGGCTATAAACAAGTACCATTTCAGCAAGATATAGGGACTTCTTTTTTAATACAATACATCTTGAATATCTTGAAAACATCTTGTTTTGAGTCATATTTCACATGAAACAAGCTTTTTTTTCATTTGAAGAGGATTTTAAGCTAATTTCAAGATCACTTTTAATTCAAAAGTCCCTAAATATCACATCTTAATTTCAAGAAATCTTGACAAGCCGATTTTCCCTAGTTCCATTGGCAGATTTTTTTTCTTATTTCAAGCAAAAACGTCTTTTATTTGTTGTTTTTTTTACTTATTTTTGGAGGGACATTTTTTCCAGTGCATATCTACGGTGTTTGCATGTAGAGAACGTTTCCATCCTTTCTCAGATGTGTTGGGACTGTATACCGCTCGGTTTCAGTAGTACAACAAAAGTATGTCAAAGCTTGATATAGTCGTTCTGAATGGCCGTGCTGCAGAGAGTGATAAGCTGATTAAAGCGCTGGGGCAGATGGGATCTCTGTGTTTTTGACTATGTGTGTGTGTGTTTCTGTGGGACCTTCTGTATATCCCACGGGAAAACAAAACTGGGTTGTCTGTGTTAGCTTAACATGTTGTCGCAGAGCCCGGCGTTGCTTCCCTTATCTTTTCCGAACCCATCCCCCTATCTTCCCGTCTCTGTCCCTATCTGTTCATCTGAATCATATGAACCCCCTGGATGCTGCCTGCTTCCTAAGCACACAGCAGGGCGACCATGTTTACATTTCTTACATACATTTGGACCCGTTGTAGTTTTAATCTTTCATCCACGCAGCTTCAGACTGAATCAAACTGCAAGTACCATTAATCTGCTGCCTGGCTTTTTTAATGTGGCCGGTGACGGGGATTTCTCATGAAATGTGTCAGAACTCAACTGCAGCAGTTAAAACTAACACGCATAAGTATTAAAAACACAAATCTGAGAGAAAGTGCTTTTCTCTTAGACACCAAATCCAGTTTGCACAGAGAGCATGTCCACACTGATACAGTTAAATGAGTAAAATTATCTTTTTTGGGGGTAAAATCTGCACATTTAGAAAAAAGATCAAACGTTTAAGGCCCTGTTCAAGCCTTGTATTGACTTTGCTTTAGAATACACTGGAAAAAATCTAAATCTTACCAAGTATATTTTTCTCATTGATTATCTCATTACACTTAATATAAGACACAATTGCCTAACAAGTACCATTTCAGCCAGATATAGGGACTGGTTTTAATACAATACATCTTGAATATCTTGTTAAAAAGTGAAAAAGTCTTGAAAACATCTTGTTTTGAGTCATATTTTACATGAAATAAGCTTTTTTTTTTCATTTGAAGAGGATTTTAAGCTAATTTCAAGATCACTTTTAATTCAAAAGTCCTAAATATCACATTTTATTTCAAGAAATCTTGACAAGCCAATTTTCACTAGTTCCATTGGCAGATTTTTTGCTTATTTCAAGCAAAAACGTCTTGTATTTGTCATGTTTTTTTACTTATTTTTGGACGGGCATTTTGTCCAGTGTAGGTCCTCTCTCCATGTGTAAAATGCCAATATGATGTTTTTAACTGGCAGAAGGCAGGAAGTTTCCCCTCTGCCACAAAGAAAAAGAAGAAGCAGAAGAATGCAGACTGGGGATATGGTCAGAAAACGTTACCTCCACTTACCTTTGCCCATGCAAATATCCTCGACCTTGTTGGGAAATGTCATTGATTTGTAAAGATTTTGGAAAACACAATCTGCACGTGTGCTAAACTGTGATGTGGGTCTGTTGTAGCAGAACTCAGGAAGATCAAATGATATTCCAATCACAAACACAGACAATATTAGGATAATAAGACCATATAAAATGCTACTTCAATACCAATAAAAAAAAAGAAAGAAAAGCCACAAAAGGGAAGGAAATTGCGGTCAAAGGCTCCTCACACTCACCCTTCTGTCCTCATGTTTGATGAATGAATCCCAGTTGGAACCACTGTATTTAAATAATCCAGCAATGTTTTTTCAAAGTTGCAACCTCGAGGAATTGTGGGACAGAATTATCAAAAAGGATGGTCCAAGAAGCGGTGAAGCTTCTTTCCTTGGTATATAGAGCAGCTGTCATGGCTGCCATGTGGTAACGACCCCAAATCTATGCATTTTTACGTGTTTTTAAAAAAACATTTCACGCAAAGCCATCTAAAGTTATTCAAGAACCAACTAGAGATGTTAACAAATAAGTTGTTCTCTTCATGCAGTGGAAATATGTGGTTTGTTTGCTCCCTTAGTGTGGCCCGGGACACATCTGCATTCAAAGTGCCATAAGAGTACGACCGCCTCTGAATGCAGATGTGAAGGCCTCATCAATCCGAACCCATCAGTATGTCTCCCTCCTGTATTTAGAACCACTTGTGACCTGATTAACCATCGCCGGGTAAATTTCCACCATGAATTTTTTCCCTTTAAAATGACCTTTGGGTGCACTCAGGATCTCTAACGTGTACGTGTGAGCATGAAACTGTAGCTCTTATGAATGACCTAATTATGACAAAGAATTAAAAAAAAGACTTTCTCTGTGTTGTTAGATCATTTTGGATTGAACTGATGATCATTTTGAAATATCTGAGAGGAAGATACAGAATGAATCTACACATCCATTGACTGACTATGACTCTCCTGCACTGGTTGTCTGTGGTTTTTGGTGCCTTGCTCCCTCTGAGTCCAGGTTGGGATGGGCAGGTTGTGGATCCTCGTCCTTGGGTGGAGTCCGCCGTCATCACTGAGCAGCTCCTAAGGACCGGTTTGTGCACCTAGTCTCTGCCAGATTGTCCTCTCCTGTGTGTACCAAGTCTTTCCTTCAGTTAACATCCATTTTCCTGTATTTCCCACTTTTTCTCAGTTTTGTACCAGTGTTTTGTCTCCTTGTGAACTACTTACCTGTGCAACTCACCTGCCCGCCCACCCAGCTACAGCTCCAGCACCCGTCACGAACAACCCGTAATCCCACCAAAGTACCCTTTAACCAGTAACACCACATCACACCACTTTCAAACAAAACCTCTGGTCCTTTTCTGGGATATTCTTGGCTGTGACAGACAGTGGGGTTACATGGCACTGAAAGAATCAGATAATTGGCTAAATTACAATAAGATTAAGTTATTAAATGCATGTAGACACCTTAATCTGACATGAAATTGAATCGAATCAAGTTACTTGCGATCAGATTAAGACCCCGAGATAACTCGGTTGAAAGTCAAATTAAACCTGCTTGTAGACGCTGAAGCACGTGGTGAATTAGACTTTACGTTATGCGCATGCTCGAGATTTTTTCCCGGGGTCGGGAACCGGAAGTCAAAGGAGACGATATTGCTGTTGTATTCGCCGTCAGAAAGAAAGAAACAACGTGATGGAGAATGCTCCGTTGTGCATCGCGTTTGTGCAACAAGCAGCTCATCACAGACCAAATGTAGAGGGACGTAGCTTCATCTTGCTCTTCATTCTCCATCTTTCTCGAATGCCTGAGTTTGTTGTTGTTGTTGGTGTTGAAGAGGTCAACAGGAAGTGGCTCTATTAGCAATAGTTGAAATGGGTACAGCGCCACCTATCATACCGGGGTATGACACGCTTTGTGCCTCTGATCCCATTCATTCACCGCCATATATCCAAGGAGAATTACCCTTGCTCAACTCATTCTTATTGTAATTTAGCCAATAATCTGATCCTTTCAGTGCCACGTGACCCCACTGAATGAAGCAACCAACTGTTCCAGGTTTGTTACTTTAAAAGGAACAACTTTGCAATATGAATATTTAGACAATGCAACAGTAAACTGAAGGAAACAGTTTATTAAGCACCTGGTTAAGTTGGCGCTTCTCCATAGGTTTTGTGTTTGGACTGTCCAGCTGCAGACAGATGTTAGTCCAGTGTTTCGCCACGAAATGAAGACCGTTTGGGAGGGCGAGCAGCAAAGATGGCCGAGTGATTGAGCGTTCCATTTGCTTGAGTTTCAGCGAGGTCGAGTGTGCGTGTTTAGCAACGCTGATTCAGGCGCCGTTTACACATACCCGGGTATTTTGAAAAACGCATATTTTCTAACCTTCGTTTTCAAAAAAAAACCCGTGCACACAGCCCCGTTTTTAAAAAAAAACCCGTCTACATTGATCCGGAGAAATACGCTATCAGGAGCTGTTAAATTACGCCAAGCCTGACGGTGGCAGTGTTAGAACAATGAGAATTCCACACAAGCCAATCAGAAGCCTAATAGAGAACCGCTGACAGGCAACTTTCTTCACAACATCAACAGAAGCGCGCATGTGAGTACTCTCACCCTGGATGTGCGGGCGTAGCAGTTCTGCTAGGGAAAGGAGTGAAAATCGTGACATCCTGAAATTTTCCCTCCATTCCTCCGGGACAACAAAGCCATTTTCAAAATTTTCCCACCATAAAGCAGTCCGTCCGGGTCTAATCCAGAATCGCCGTCGCTGGCGGTGGTATGGCCGGGCTCTGTCTGCCAACAGAAGCTCCGCAATTGTTGCCCTCCGCGCCGTAATGCGCCTTTGTTGTTCAATACTTTGTATGAGTGTAATTTTCAAAATCACACAAGCGAGTATAGCTCTCAACAAAATAAATGCTGCTAGTACCTCCATGCTTGCCAGATAAACAATGAATGGCGTTATCCTGCCACTATGGCGGATAGGGGCGGGGCTCTGTACTATGACGACAACTCCGCATTCCATTCTGAAAACTCCGTTTTCGTCTTTCAACCAGTTTACACACAAACGCTAAACGGAATTTTTAAAAAATCTCCACTTTTGCCGGAGTTTTTTTTTAGCTTCGTTTTCGGAGGAAAAAACTCCGTTTGTGTGTAAACGAAAGGCACAAACGAAGGGAAAGGTCTTCGTTTTTCAAAATACCCGGGTATGTGTAAACGGCACCTCAGTCACCCATCACAACTTTGTCAAAACACATGTGACACGTACACGCTCACACGGGGATATTCCCCTTCTTTTTAAATAAAACATGCTGTTGCATGAAGCACTTAGTGTCTTATCTGCCATGGACAGCGGTCAGCAGAAAATACCAGAGGAAAGGTGGGAGTGAAGCTAAGGGCTTTACAGAATTGGGCAACAGAAGAGCAAATCTTTGCCAACGAGATCAACTCAAACCTCAGAAAGATTGTGGATATTTACACGTCACTTTTGCATAGCACAGTTATCTACTTTTTATTAACTGCACAGTTGGTGTTGCAGACCATCCCCTTGAGACTTACCTTGACCTAACGTTACCTCTAACTATAGCCACATCATTTCTAAAATGTGTTTCAGCCTCTTTAGGACTGGGCTAGAGGTCATGGAACCTGCATTTTGTGTTGGCTTCCCTGAAGCTTTGAGTCCAGGCAAATTTAAACATTTTTGAAGTGTTTTTTTTTTTCGGTCCAGGCTACAACGCAGGAGTATTTCAACTTAAGTCTCAAAAAGGACCATTGGTCCTGAAAAGGTTGGTGGTTGTATATGTTCCAGTGAGGAAAGCAGGGATTGGATGAGCTCACAGAATCTGGCAACTTCCCACAGGGTTGCACGGAGCTGCTGGGGTGTTTATCTGTGCTGTAATCCATAACTATCACCAATACCGGTACCTCTTTGTATTCCCTAACTTGCTCAAGATGGAAAGTTCCTGCCGTATACCTTAAAATAAGAACACCGACTTATATGAGCTGTTAAAGAACAAAACCCTGAGCTGGGACATTTTTTGGGGGGAAATTAGGGCTGGGCAACGATTAAAATTTTTAATTAATCACATGATTTCCCTGATTAATCACGATTAATCGCATTTGTACGCAGAATCCAAAAATGAATTCAAAAGTTGTGTATAGCTTTTAGCATTTAGTTTTATTTTAAATGTGCTGCCATATGAATGAAAGTGCCATAACATTTGTTGTGCAAACACACTTTAACATCAGCATCTTTCTGTAGTTTTTATGTAGAAGCCTCGCTCCACTGTCTGTTTCCTTGAATGACTTGCTGCTATCAGTTGTGTGTTTTGCCTTTAAGTGATATTTTAGACTGGAACTACTACGCTGAGAAGACAATTCAACTTGGCAGTGTTTACAGATGACTTTGGTTCTGTCGACTCCGCCGTCTGGAAGAACTTTAAAATGAAAATGGCCGAGTAAAAGTTCCGTACCCTTCTCCATGTTTGGTGGATCCGCCGATTACTTTCTTTTCCGGTTCCGCAGCAGACAGCAACAGACTTTTACAAAATAAAAGCCTGTGAGCAACAGACTTTTACAGAATAAAATAAGTAATAAAACCTGTGCTAATGCGCGATAAAATATTTGTCGGCGTTAAATAATTAACGAGTTAACGCGATAATAACGAGTTAACTCGCCCAGCCCTAGATGAAATAAAGCCTAAAATGTTACCCTTGGACCAGGGGCATTGCCAGAGGTTACTAAAACAGGGGAAAGTTCTAATACAGTTTCTGTTTCCATCCATATTTCTCCCTTCTTATTTCGTTCCTTTTCTGTGAACTTAAGGTCAGATCATCTTGCTTTCTAAGTGAATTACAGTTGTCCTCGTTATAGAGCTCAATAAGGACCCACAACCTCCCACAAACTGTCAGTTTCATTAAACGTGAAGATCTTCCACCAAACGGGGGGGCGGGGGACTCAGAAACAAGCATTGAAGGTTATTTATGTTCAGTGACACGTATTTCCAAAGGAAATTCGGTATTCGGTTTGTTTTTTTTTCTGTTGTTTTCGTCCTCCTGTTCGAACACTTTTCAGGAGATGTCGAAGTGCAAAATCTGTCTGAGGCACAGCAAAACAGGCCCCATTTATGCAAAATAAAACTCAAGTTGTAAAAGAAGTGCTGACAATTTTCTGGAACCGTACACAAGTAATATGGTTACAGTTTCCACATAGATGCTCCAGCTGCAATTTTAGTCTCAAGCAAAATACATTAGTCAGCATTTTTCCTTTATTCTATTTGCCTTGTATTTTATATTTCTCCCTCTGTTAATCTCATCCTTTCCCCCTGGCATCTTTGTGAGTTGTGCTTATTGGGTTTACAGTCTGTCTGGCTCGACGCTGAACCAACCCAAGGGCCTCAGACCCGAGCCAAGTAATATGCAAACAGATCTGCTGGACTTTGACATGACAACAGCCCCACGTGCAAGCACCAACCAGACAAGCCCCGCCAGCTGTATTTGGATCGTTTACAGTCCTTTGCGCTCATGTAGTTTCTTTCATTCAGAAGCCAGTGCCTTTGACGATAGATCCGATGTGGAGAAAGGGACTCAAATTCAAACTCTCTGAACTAGATACTCTTATCGGTTTAAAAAAACAACATAAAGACAACAAAAGGTTACTATGAATGTACGTCATTTGAAAGTTTGAAAGCAGAGACACATGTATATTTTCTTAACTTTGGAGGGGAATTTGCACCATCCATTTGCTGCCAAAAATAAAATCTCTGGCTGGCAACTCCATGGCAGCAATCAGCGGAAACATGGAGTTTACCCGCCTGTGAAGGCTGCCAAAAGAACACTGGCCAGAGCATGAGAGGGAAAGTGAAAGAGAGTTGGGTTCCAGAGATTAATGTTTGCCTAACCTCAGACTGAATGAACAATGTGACGGAGCATAAACACAACTACACTGGAAAAAATCAAAGTCTTACCAAGTATATTTGTCTAATTTCTAGTCAAAATATCTCATTACACTTAATATAAGACACAACTGCCTAACAAGTACTATTTCAGCCAGATATAGGGACTTGTTTTAATACAATACATCTTGAATATCTTGTTAAATGAAAAAGTCTTGAAAACATCTTGTTTTGAGTCATATTTCACATGAAACAAGCTTTTTTTTTACATTTGAAGAGGATTTTAAGCTAATTTCAAGATCACTTTTAATTCAAAAGTCCTAAATATCACATCTTATTTCAAGAAATCTTAACAAGCCGATTTTCACTAGTTCCATTGGCAGATTTCTTTGCTTATTTCAAGCAAAAACGTCTTGTATTTGTTGTTTTTTTACTTATTTTTGGAGGGGCATTTTTTCCAGTGTAGAATACAGGTGGTTTCTTAGCTGAACATTGTCGCTCTGGAGTGGGCGTCGTGGAAAGACGGCATCTTTTGGGTCTTGGTATAATTCTACCACCTCTCAGCTCTGCTTTGGTGATTCACACAGATTCACAAATGCATGTCTACCTCTGTGGCTTGCTGCTGCTGCTGTCGAGTTAAATTATATCACATTTCAGAATAGTATATATCGTCAAATGTAGCTACTGTCTGGGTTAACCCCTAACCCTCGCCATCCAGCTCAATGTAGCTCTCAACCAATAAGCATACAATCTACACCTGGCGTCATCTCTTAGGGCTGAGTGCAGTTAGCTTTCTGAAGAACTGCAGCCGAGTCTGTTTGCATTGACTGAATACCCAAAAATGACCCAGACGGAAACCCAAGTGGTAGCACCAACTGGCATAGAAGACACGCAGATAATTATACATTAATTATCTTTGTAGTGACCATTTGTCCATAAAAAACAAATTAAAAACAAAACAAATCAAACAAAATCAAAAGACCACTGATGCACCATGGGGGATGTGGTTTAACGCAGGGAAAAGGAGACAAATGGTCACTACAATCAAGTAAAAAACCATTGGCCCACCCAGGTGCATGCTGGCACTCCAGGTGCCTACCTACACAAATAGCTTCAGGTGCCCAGTGTGACCCAGTTACCAAAATATTCTAAACAAACAACTAACAAAGAATATTAGCAAAAAAAATCTAATCTAAATAAAGCACTGAAATTAATCAAATAAAGTTACTCATAATTAGCAAATTCAATTTACAACTAGGACCAAAAAACAAAAACTAACTTTACAAATAGCTCCTACAATCTTATTTAACAACTAATTTCAACATATTAGCATTCTGACATTTACTGAAGGTCGACTGGAATCTCAAATGGGAGATCAACGGAGATAACATTCCAAATTTCTAAATATTGAAATTAGATTCTCTAAATTAGACATGTTCTCCGAACACCTGAGCAGGATCTGGGGAGGGTGCATAGCAGACAGAGAGAGTATGATGCAAGATGTAGACTCTGGAAATCAATGTTTTGTTTACAGCACGGCAGCAATGGCAGACATAGCTCCCTTGCTATGTCCCGGTTTTTGATGAATGAAAAAAAGAGAATGAAGCAGCAGCTTTTATCAGTGTGCACAGTCACTACTTGTTGATGATGTTATAGAATACCAGCTGTATTTGGATTAGGGTTGGCAAAACATCTTAAGCCCATTTCTTATACTGGCTGCACCTCATCCATGTTAACCCACCACGGTAATTCACACATGCTCGACAGAGGGGGTTCAGCGCCCAATAAATGTATGCTTACCATACATCAAGCCAGCATTGGCAAGGCAAGGCAAGGCAAGGCAAGGCAAGGCAAGGCAAGGCAAGGCAAGGCAAGGCAAGGCCAGGCCAGGCCAGGCCAGGCCAGGCCAGGCCAGGCCAGGCCAGGCCAGGCCAGGCCAGGCCAGGCCAGGCCAGGCCAGGCAAGGCAAGGCAAGGCAAGGCAAGGCAAGGCAAAGTGCTTTACAGCTACATAAAATCACAAGAAGGCAATAAAATCATTCCAAAAAAAACCCTAAAAAATAATCATTAATTAATTAATTAGATTAAAAGCGAAGAGTGCAGATAAAACACTTTCAGGTGTCATATGCACAGCTAAACAGAACTGTTTTCAGCCTGGATTTAAACATTGTCAGAGTTGAGGCCTGTCTCACATCTTCTGGAAGACTGTTCCAGACTTTAGGAGCATAAAACTGAAACGCAGCCTCAGCTTGTTTAGTCCTGACTCTGGGCACCAGCAGGAGACCCCTCCCTGAGGTTCTCAGAGCCCGAGTTGGTTCATACGGCTCTAACATGTCAGAGATGCACTTTGGAGCTGGACCATTAAGAGACTTGTACCCGAGCAGAGCTGTTTTAAAGTCTATTCTCTGAGCGACAGGAAGCCAGTGCAGAGACCTGAGCACTGGACTAATATGGTCGTATTTCCTGGTTCTAGTCAGGACTCGAGCAGCAGCGTTCTGGATGTACTGCAGCTGTCTTACAGCCCGTTTAGAGCCCAGTGAGCAGGCCGTTACAGCAGTCTAACCTGCTGGAGACAAACGCATGGATCAGTCTCTCTAAGTCTGGTTTAGACACTATTCCTTTGATTCTGGCAATGTTTTTTAGATGGTAAAAAGCTGCTGATGTTACAGATTTAATGTGGCTGTTAAAGTTCAGGTCTGAGTCCAGCATTGGAGAATGAGCTGAGTGTCGACAGCACCGTGGGTCAGAGGGGTGAGTTCCAGGATGCTGAGTTGGTGTGTATAAGCACACACTGAGGTGGGCACGTTTCAACTCTGTCTCTCAGATGCCTTTCAGACTTGTTGCACATCGGTGTTGATCTGCCACTGATGCACCTCTGAGCCCTTAAAGAAGGTAGTAACAGAGGCAGAATGGGCACCGCTCTAACCAACGATGATATCATCGCTCAGCTGATCCCATGATGCTGGCTTGATGTGCATTAGCACACACTGATATGGGGTTAAGCTTCCTCTGTCTGCCGTGTGTGAATTACCCAGGAGGAACGGTGGCAGGATGTATTCTTACGTCAATAAGCTGCAACTCATAAGTGAAAAGGGCTTTGTTTACCGCATCCCTTGCTAGTTCAGAGGCACATTAATGGCAATATAAGCTTCGACCTCAAGTTCCTCTGCACTTTGACACGACAGTGGTGTTCGAAAGGCACATCAGTCCCAGTTTGAAAGGACATGACCAAAAGTACTGCACAAGAATAATACTGTGATATCAGTAGTAAAAAAGGAAATTACTGTCAAACAAATTTATCTTTGAAAACGGAAATAGAAGGTATGGAAAACTGGGGAAAAAAAGCAGTTTGCCTTCAATAATGCTTTGATTTTCATCCAGTCTGTCTGGAATTAAATGTATTATCCAGCTAAAGACCTTACAAAAAAAAATCTTAATTCTTCACATGAAAACCAAGATTAACATACTAAATTTAGTCTTTTCATAATCCTAACCAGACAACGCTGAAACCTCACATCTCACTTTTCTGTTTTTTCAATTGAATAATGTCTGAGTTCAGCAGACAATTCAAGCAAATATCTAACTGTGTAAAACATCAGAACACTGGTTCAGTCATTCTGTCAGCACAGGACTTTTCATTTTGGCAGGTGTCAGGGAGCAGCATTTTGCTTTGGATGAAGTCTAAAAGGAGCTTAAATAGACTGAAGACATGTTTCCACTACCTTCTTTGGGTGGCTGTCTCTTCCTGGCAAAAACACTTATTGGTAATGTCCAAAAATACACCGACATGCACACAAGGCCCAGCCACAACACACAATCTGAATCTGTTGCCGTATCATTCCTCTCCGTACGATGACATAATCAGCTGTTTTTATTTGTGTAATTCTTCCTTTTTCAGTCCTAATGCCAGGATCTGCCTCCACTTTCTGTGGTTTGACATTTTACTCTGGTGTGGGTATCTGATGCCCCCTGACCTGTTTTTGCACGTGCGCTCAGGGCAAACTTTTTTCTTTTTCTTTCTGTCGATAGGTCTGTGCGTTCGATAAGATATCTGGCTTTTGTCCTTGGTGATAGATTTGCAGCATGCAGACGTGAGTCTCTGCACTTTGACAGATTTCTAAGTCAAGTTTAAAGAACAAAACGTCACTATTCTGCTGATTCGTTTGATTGATGTTTAACTCGATAATTCAACCTAAACAACGTTAAATCAGACCAAAGCAAGAGTTGTTCCGTGCGAATTAGACTTAAAGGCACGCAGGAATGCTTCTACGGTACAAGAGATTTCACTAATTTGACCTGAATGGGCAGCAAGGTAGGAAAATAAAGCACAGTTTAGCATTTAGCATATAAACAAGGAGTTTTTCAAGGATAAATCAAAGGCTTTTAGTAAAATAGCTACAAACAGTATCAGCTGTGAAGTATTGTGGTGCTAACCTTATGGTTTGTGGATGCGTCAATGCCAAAAGGGAAAAAGTACACATCTAAAATCTACGTACCGTATATCGCTAAATGTTGGCTCTTTCCCAAATGTCTATCAAATATCTACCTACAATTAAAACGGTCAATGAATCAGATGCTGGAAAATGACTGTTGTTTCACTGTTAAGTTGTTTTTTTTATATTTGTGTAACATTTTTTGCACAAGTTGTACCTTCTTTGGTTTTAATGCATCGTACCGCTGTCTGTAGAAACGAACCTACTTTTCCCCGAAGCTCTTCCTGTTTTTCAAATCCGACCCATGCGCACAAGGTTAGAAAAACCGAGCACCAACTATTCTGACATCAGAAGGAAGAGCTTGAATGCAGCATTATACACCAAACCAACATCACCAACCAGCAGGGACGAAAGGGCCCAAATACCAAGTTTAGCTGCCAGCTGAGATGTTCCATCTGCGCCTGTGCAACAAACGACATAAACCTCCAGCACAGTATTTTATTCAAGGTATTCAGCAGCACTGTTGTTTGCTCACCAAGGATGTTTTTGTGTAGTTTGAGGACACATTTGAGGGTACGACATTTAGCCATTCCAGTAGTGAGAACTTTGTTGCAGGGGTGAGAGTAGAGGGAGAAAAGAAGAAAAATAGGGAGAAACTGCAGTTTGTGGGTGAATATTCTCAAGCTATGCTGAGTAGCTGATGACTGAAACAGATTCAGTGTGCTTAATCGTTGAAAAACAATCATATTTCCACATTTGAGTGGAAACATGTTGGTCAGCACTGCTCACTGATCTATATAATAGGGAGTGTAGGGAATTATTCACTGAGTCTGGTCCTTTATTTTATTTTAATTTTTTATTTTCTTTAGCACAAGTTTCTTGTGTTTATATTGAATCCTAAATTGTCTTTGTTTTCTAAATTGTCTTCCCATCTGTCTAGGTACCTAACTTATCGCACTTACTCTAGCACTAGTTTTGCTCTTAGCTGTTTGGTTTTGGAAGGAAATGCACTTATGATTTCTTGTGACCTGAAGTTCTTTTGCCTACCGATGTGGAACACACTTATTGTAAGTCGCTTTGGTTAAAAGCGTCTGCAAAATGACCGTAATGTAATGTAATGTAATGAAACAGTTGAAGAGAATAAAACAACATATTTGTGTAGACCTACGGGTACAAAATGGCTTTCAGAAGTACACTTAATGTAATCTGCATTTTAGCTGCTTAAGAAAAGGGAAATATCTGCCAAAATTGACTTTGAAATGCCACTCAGTGCTCACATATCTCCCTTTTTGTCGTGCAGTGAGCTCCTCAGTTTAAGGAGATTTAAGCGGAAAGGAGGCAGGATTTTAATACCTCTGTAGCCCAAAACTACAGACTGTGATCACTGTGTGCCAAAAAGTTTTAGACAACCGGTTATTCTTGTGTTTCCTCAGAAAAAGCTGCATTTACTTGCATAAAATGTCAAAAAACAAGTTTAATTTAAGCAAAGCAGCCACATTTAGACGATTAATCACTGTTGCTTGTCAAGTTAATCACCAAAGATAGTGTAAGAGTCCTGAAACGTTGGGCTACGTCACCGTCAGTCACTGATAATCTCAGTGTCCTCGGTAGATTGGTTGTTCCTGAGAAATCTGAACAACAATATTCTCCATCTCCAGAGACACGATTGGTCACGGAGGCCTCGTGCATACAGAGAATGGGTGTGTGCCAGTTGTCGCTCAGAGTAGACCGTTGGACCACAGCTGGTGCTTAGAGATACAGTAAAACCGTCACCAGCAGCTGTCGCTTGGACTGAGCTGAACTGTGGGAAAATATGTATTAAGCGCGACAACCTGCCAAATGCGGCGCAATTAAAGCCAGACGTGATGTTGTGCATTAGAAAAACATACTTAGGATACAGAAAAATTGGCTTGATTTAACTTATTTCTTCTTCAGCAGAGTTGTCTGAATGAATGTTTCTATCCTAAGGCCATCAGGCTTCTGAATGGACTATAATGCACTCTCATCACATACACACTCGACACTTTATACTTTACACATGCCTACCTCCACTGCTGTTTGCACTGCAACTTGCAATATTGCACAATATGGTATCTTTTTATTTTACCTTATGATAGATAGATAGATAGATAGATAGATAGATAGATAGATAGATAGATAGATAGATAGATAGATAGATAGATAGATAGATAGATAGATAGATAGATAGATACTTTATTCATCCCAATTTGGGAAATTGTTGTGTTGCAGCAGCATACAGTAAAAGATATGAAAACAATTAAAGTAAAAACAAGCAAATAGAATAAAATAAATGTAAAATAAAATAAAATAAAATATGTTCAAGGTTATGTTCTAGGTTAGTATAGGTCTTAGATTAGCAAAGGCTATTATGTGTATTATATGTTCAGTATAGCTCTTGTAATTAGCGTAAAATGTATATTGTAGTATCCACATTGCCTATTTATTGTTACTGTTTTTGTTAGAGTACTTATGTTACGGCATGTTATGTCTTCTAATGGTAGCTGCTGTACGGTGTGCTGTCCTAAGAATTTCAGTGCCCAGTTCGACTCTGTTGTTCTGTGTCTGACAATGAAAAGACTTGACTTGACTTGATGAAGCATTTGTCAAAGGAAAGGATGATGCCTTTAATGATTCAAATCCTTTCAGGTGCCGTTCCCAGCTGAGACCGTAAAATGTCCGATGGAGAGAACCACGATATCACAAATGAACCTGAATTTGCAATGAAACGAGCCCGAATTTCTGCCCCCAAGCCTGGGACGACTGGTCAGGGAAGAGCCCAAACAGTCACTCTTAGAGACAGAAACACACCGAGGCCGTGTTAATAATACACACAGCTGCAACAGTCCTACAACAGAAGGGTCCGATAACAAATGCCAACGTGGCTAGCCTGGCTTTTGTTCATAAAACTGCCTCCATAAGGCTGCAGAGCTTATACTTGGCTGCACAATGAGGTTTCCTGAATCTCTTTTGTTTCAGTTAAGCATGAAACAAACGGGCCCTTTCTCCTGTATGTTTATGTAAAGTGTGTGAATGTCTTCACAGGTTTTTTTTTGAAGCACAGGCTAAAAGACTTTGTGGTAAATCAAAGCTGATCAGCGGCATCCCGTCACATGCGGATATTGTGTCACATCTAATCTGTGCGTGATGTCATAGCGTTGCAGTTACAGCTTTGCCTCCCATCTTCCTCAGGAATCTGCTTCATTGAATAGCAGATTTAATGATACTGATTTTTTTCTTCTTCCGTTTTTTTTCAGTGCGGCCTTCCTTTCATCTTTCAAGTCGGCAGCACACAGCCAGAAGACGGTGAATTAACTGGAGAGATTTTAATGTGAAATAACCTGGCGATCCAGCCAGAAACCTGATATGTAGGTTACTGTCGGGTGTTGTTTCTCGTCTGGTCGGCTCATCTCCCCGCTCGTCTTACTGAGGAGGAGTCCGCCTGGATTAATATTTCACTATTGTTGTAAAACGGATTTGGTGTGGGTGTGTTTGTGAGAATTTGTATGTGTCAGTTGCACGAGCGTGTGAGTGTGCGCAGTTTGATTAGTGCGGCATGGTTGCATCCACTATACGCATGTCTGTCTGGTTGCTCCAGTGAATGCTTTCATTGCACTCGTAGGGGCTTGTGTGTTCATGTGTGCATGCATGTGGACTTATTTTGTTGAACGAAGCCGTTATTACTCTTTCAGGTCAAGAGTCGCTCTTAGGTTCTTAATGCCAAACAACAAGCACAGCTGACATGTCTCATTGTGGCAGTTCATTATCTGCACTAAAGTGTATGGGCCTCAATCCTGACGTGACTTGCATTGTGTTTACTGCGATTACTCTTAAAGTATTTATAGTAAGTGACTGTAAAATGGAAGTCTGGAAAGATCAGACATCTTCTTGAAGTTGGACATCTACTCAGGTGAAAACGAGATTCCGTCGGCCACCGGAAAACAAGTTTTATACTGTTTTCCACACTTTTCAAGACATCTCTCATCACATCAGTCAGTGGGGTTACATGGCATTGAAAGGATCGGATAATTGGCTAAATTACAATAAGACTGAGTTATTAAGTTCATGTAGACACCTTAATCTGACAAGAAATTGGGTCGAATCGAGTTACTCGCAATCGGATAAAGACCCCGAGATAACTCGGTTGAAAGTCAAATTAAACCTGCTTGTAGACGGTGAAGCACGTGGTGAATTAGACTTTGCGTTCTGCGCATGCTCCAGATTTTTTCCCGGGGTCGTGAACCGGAAGTCGAAGGAGACGATATTACTGTTGTTGTCGCCGTCAGAAAGAAACAAACAACGCGATGGAGAATGCTCCGTTGTGCATCGAGTTTGTGCAACAAGCAGCTCATCACAGACCAAATGTAGAGGGACGTAGCTTCATCTTGCTCTGCGTTCTCCATCTTTCTCCAATGCCTGAGTTTGTTGTTGTTGGTGGTGTTGAAGAGGTCAACAGGAAGTGGCTCTATTAGCAATAGTTGGAATGGGTACAGCGCCACCTATCATACCAGAGTATGACATGCTTTGTGCCTCTGGCGCACCACAGAGCCAACGTCAAGCCATACCAACACGCCCAACATGTAAAATCAAATATATTGTAAATTAAATTGAACTAACTCATATGCTGGTGAACAAGTCATCATCCCTCAAGATTTGGACTTAATTGGTTTTGACATTGAGGTTGTTTTGCCCCCATAAAATGTCCTCTTCAACACTTTATTTTTACTTTAATTTACATCTAAAATGTACATTTTGGTGTTTATTTCACCACATTTTGTAATTGCAAATGAGTGAATATCTAAGTTGCTAATACCTCATTTTTACACTTAAACATAACATTCAGAGCACTTGTAGCATGAAAAAAAGAGTGGTTTTACTTTAAGAAATGAACAGGGGGAGTTTTGTGCTGATTTCTATTAATAACAAAAAAAAAAATCTGCGATATACATCTGCAGTGTTTCCCCGAAACAAAAGCTTTTTCCTTCAATATTTTCTAACATAAGAACGTCCAAATATTTGAAGTCCAAAACTGAAACTGTGAGCTATCAGCTCCTTTGCGAAAAGCCCACTCTGCTCTGATTGGTCAGTTTCAGTGGCCTGATCAGGCCACGCCCCCTCATAGAGCTTGAAAGTCCCGCCTCCTTGACGTCATTCAACTTCCTCCCCTCGGGACCACGGAAGTGTAATAATTTGACATTCAAGTCAATGACGGAGCCATGACGGAATAAAACTATTTTTTGCGCTTGATGGAATTGAGTCTTGCATTTCACATATGTTGTGTAGGACATTTTTTAATATTTTTTCATACCAGTAGCGTAACAGTTTAGCGGGCATAAGTGCTTCATTGTTAAGTTATTTTTCTGAGCATTTCTCGAACTACAGCATGTAGCGTTTGGCACGGAAAATAAACGTCATCACGTTTGGGCGCGCGGAGGAGTGGAAGAAGAAGAGCAATCATGGCGCTGTCGTTGGCCAGTTTCACTCAGTTTTTCGAGGGCGAACGAAAACTTGTGAGCCGAGGAGAGAACCACTACCAGTCGGGGCACGTGGAGAGCTTCTGCTATGCTGGTGGTGATATGTCTGGCTTCGTCCATGGTGGGAAATATGATCAGTGACGTAGCATATGCGACGCAATGTAGTCTTTTTACCCTAACTTTTTTTTACAACGTTTAACCAGGCACTCCTACGACAAATCGCCAATGTTTTTGCATGAACTCATCCATATTTAACCCCAGAACATCATGCGTGTACTGTAAAAAGGCATATAATGACTGGGAACAGAAGACATCATCCTGCCCATGTCAATAGATCCAGGCATGAGGTCCCATGGGGACGACGGAAGTAGGAAAAAAAAGCAAAAAAGGGGGCGGGACTTTCAAGCTCTATTTGCATCATTACAGTTGAAATTTGAAATTTAAGAAAGAGTTTTATTGGATACAAGCATAGCATACTCCCCCAAGAGCAGATTCAGGCAAAAATCTACATAAAAAACTAATTCTATGATACCATTAAGAATTTAAAAAATAAATAAAAAATAAAACATTTTGCCGTTGTTTCGGCCAAATCTGATGTATAGAGGATTTTATAGTGCATAACATCTTTTCCAAGAAGCAATTTTTAACCCCTTAACTTGCTCTAGCGTTCAAGTGAACATTTAAATCTGCCCCATCCTCTGTGAAAGTGGCCCTCAGTTGATAAATAAGCTCTAATACTTTCATTGTTTCTGCTCATTTCATCAGAAAAAAAAAACAAAAACAAAAGAAAATTGAGGTGGAGAAATTTGATTGAACTGAATCGAATAGACCCGAAGCAGATCTGAAGGAAGTTTGTCACACGGTCATTCACGTGAGGCAAATATATGGACAAACATACTGAGGGACACATGCGTTGAGTGCATTATTATGTGCTGCCAAACAACTTGAAAATATTTGATATTAAGTCAATTTTGCTGTGGTTAAGTGAATAGTGCACATTGCTTTTCCCTTAAGATTTGCCAGTTGGTAATTGAGCGATCTCTTCTCCTGCAGCTCTATAATGGGCTTGTCATGCTGAGCTGCTCAATGCATCTTCAAAAGGCACCAACTCTCTGTGGCTCAGAGGCGAGAGCTGTAAACTAGGTCGCCAGAATGAGCCAAGGAATTCTGCAAGACTGGAATGAAATTCTTTTTTTATGCATCGGTGGCTAAAATCGTGCATTATTGAGGCGGATCGGTTGGAGCGGGAGTGGATGCTTGTCGTATGTTTTATTTGGGAGACGCGCGCTAAATGTGGCTGCTTTGGAAACGCCATAATGACATTTATTTACTTTGCGAGGGTTTGTTTTGAGAATTTTGTAAAACTGAGGCTGAGTTGAAGGTGAGATAAGGGTGACATCATGGCGAGAAAAACTAGATGGAATGTTCCTCTGCTGACATCATCAACAAATGCAGACGGACCCTATCAAGGCTGGCAGTCATGTTTCAACCTCAGAGGCCTTGTGCTCGAAGCTTTCAAATCCTCCCTGTCACCTCTGCCCAGTTTTGTCTGATTGGCGTTCTCTTGTCCATAAAAGGTGTCAAACCCTAAGGTGTCTAATGCACTGAGACAGGGGGCTTCTTGCATTTGAGGATAATACCCCAGCAGAGCTCCTGACCTGGGACGCTTTGACCAGAGATGGGGACTCGAGTCACTGTGACTTGGACTCGAGTCGACTCGAGTTGCTGTTTTGACGACTTGTGACTTGACTTGACAAAAAAATAAAGACTTGAGACTCGACTCGGACTTGGAAGTTAAACTCGGCATTTGACTCGACTTGAGACACGATGACTTGAATGACTTGAGAGTTATTCAGTTCATGTTTTCAGTTTGAATGTAAAATTAATAATTAAAAAAATAATATCGATTACCCGGTAGGAGCGCAAGATCAACATGTCAGCGGGAGGGGGACCGAGAGTCGTTGTCTTCGGCTTCCGTAATTACCATTTTGACGGCTAAAAGACGAACGGCACAGTGCATCAACATCTCAGACAGCCAGACGACAACTTCCAACTTTGTTCGTCATTTGAAGATCCATTCTGACCAGTAAGTGCTTGCCAAATTAGCTAATATTAACCTGTTAGCCTGGTCGGTAGTTAGCTAACGTTAGCTTGATATGACACGGGGTGGGGGTGGGGGACAGTTACTTATATCTTGTCTTTTCACTTTATTAAGATCAGATTCTGCAGGTAAAATTGCAATAATAATGTGACTTGACTTTGACTTGACTTGCCCAAGAAAAAATTACTTGGGACTTACTTGGGACTTGCACATGTGTGACTTGGTCCCATCTCTGGCTTTGACATTTGTCGAAGTGAGATCCCATCAGCCTTTTAACATCTTACTGCCAATCAGACGACACGACAGCGATGTTTCCATTCCCGCACTGATGCATCAGTGTGACATCTCTCTCAAGTGTGTGACCAGTGAAAACACGGCACCCGAAGGCCCATAGTTCTGCTGCATTTTTCCATTATGACTCAGACCTGCACGCCTCACTCGTGAAATATGTAAACACATGCGCTGTAAGCAGTTTTGTCGTAACCCTGGAACTTTTTGTATGTGTCTTTCCTGGTGGGAGTGTTCCTGTAGGCATGCATGTGTGCAGTCTGTGTGTTCATGCATGTGTGTGTGTGCAGAAAGGCCGCATGAATTATGGAGGCAGTAGCAGCTGTAGCGGCAGCTGATGAGCATGTTTTGGGTTGAGTGTGGTCGAGTACATCCTCCAAACTGATCTATACATTCAGGCTGATGGCAATGTAGCACATTTTCATACAGTTATTATTACACATGAAATCAACTGAGCAGGATCTACCTAACCAGCTGGTGTTAGCTTTAATTAGCAGCTGTCATTTCATAATCTGTAACCCATTCAAAACATCTCCCATGACAGTAATGACAGTACACATCTAAAATATACATTTTGGTGTTTATTTCACCTCATTTTGTAATTACAAATGAGTGAATATCTAAGTTGCTAATACCTCATTTTTACACTTAAACATAACATTTCAGAACACTTGTAGCATGAAAAACAGAGTGGTTTTACTTTAAGAAATGAACAGGGGGAGTTTTGTGCTGATTTCTATTAATAACAACAAAAAAAGTGTAATATACATCTGCAGTGTATCCCTGAAACGAAAGCTTTTTCCTTCCATATTTTCTAACATAAGAACGTCCAAATATTTGAAGTCCAAAACTGAAACTGTGTGCTATCAGTTCCTTTGCGAAAAGCCCACTCTGCTCTGATTGGTCAGTTCCAGTGGCCTGATCAGGCCACGCCCCCTCATTTGCACCAATACAGTTGAGATTTGAAATTTGAAATTTAAGAAGACTGTTACTGTAACGCTCTTTTAACTGGACTTCCCAAAAAGAGCATCAAACATCTGCAGCTCATCCAGAACGCTGCTGCTGGAGTTTTAACCCGGACTAAGAGATCTGAACACATCACAGCAGCTTTAAAATCTTTACTCTGGCTTCCAGTCAGTCACAGAATAGATTTTAAAAGCCTGCTGTTGGTTTATAAATCCCAGAACGGTTTAGGCCCAGAATACATCTGTGATATGTTCAGAGAATATAAACCCAGCAGAGCACTTAGATCCAAGGACTCAGGTCAGCTGGTCCAGTCCAGAGTCCAGACTAAACATGGAGAAGCAGCATTTAGCTGTTATGCTGCCAACAAGTGGAACAAACTGCCAGTGGAGATTAAACTCTCACCAAATGGAGACATTTTTAAATCCAGGTTAAAGACATTAGAGATGGGATTTATGGCTCTTTTGGGTGATCCGGCTCTTTATGGCTTGTTCCTTTCAAAGAGCCGTTCAAAAAACTGGCTTGTTTGGCTCTTTTTTTTTTTTTTTTTTTTAAAGTATTTTAGGCTTATAATCAATTTCCGCCATGTCCGCTCGTATGGTTACTCAAAAGATTTTCTTAGTCCTATTTGACCGTCTCTGGTTACTCCACAAACGCAAAGTGCTGCACACATTTGGGAATGCGGCAGAAATCATACATAAGATGCATAAGTTACATTTAGCTTTGGTATCCCCCTCAGCTGAAAAGTGGTCCCAATATTGCTCCTCTTTCGGCTCATTTAGAAACAAATTTGGCTGCTTCCCTTTCTGTCCCTTTCTGCGAGCAATGACTGACTGTCTGACTAGATTCCTATATTACTTTTCCCTCACGTTCTATGTGTGTGCGTGTTGGCGTGGCGCCGCTTAGGCGCTTCTTTTCGCGCCACGAAGGCCTCCCCCCCATACAGAAGTGTCAGTGCTCACTCAGACACTTACTGCTCATGTGAAGGGCACGTGCAAGCTGCCTGCGCCCTACCCCCCCTACTCGTAGTTGTCCTATGTGGGGGGAATCCGCAACTAGATGTCCCCTGGGAGCTGCGTGAAACATGCATGAGTAAAAAAAAAAGAAAAAAAAAGAACGAGAAATAGAACGGCTCCCGCGCCGCCGCGACTCGGCTCCCTTCGTTCATATCAAAGAGCCGTTCAAAAGAACCGGCTCGTTCGCGAACGTCACAACATTAAAGACATTTCTTTTCTCATGTGTCTATGCATTAAATCTGCACGATATCTTTTAACTTATCTGGACTGTTGCTTGTTTTTAAATTCATTTGAACTATTTTATTTGTTTCTCTTTATTTTCTTTTATGTATTTTTAATGCTTCTTCCACTCCCTGCTGCTTTTGTTTTATGTAAAGCACTTTGAATTGTTTTGTACATGAAATGTAGCCTGGCGACGCCATCCTACGTACTTCCGCCCAAAGATTTTGGCTCCGCACATAGTCTGGCCAAATCCCCCTACCTCGGTTTGCTCAGTGTTTTGCCAATCAGCAAACAGTTGCGAGTGGTGACGCAGAACTCACGCGCGGAGTCCATTGTAGTCCATATAATTGTAGTTCAACCGCAGCGGAAATAAACATGGCGACAGAAGAACGCTAGAAGCTATCCATGAACTTGTCTCAACTCTGGAGAGCATTACACAATTAAAACGAGAGCAAGAGGAATGCCTCTTCAATATTGTTAGTGGCAAGGATGTCGTAGCTCTCCTTCCAACTGGCTTTGGGAAAAGTTTGATTTATCAAATGGTACCGGTATAATGAAAGCGGATGTGGGAAGCGTGATTCGCGAGCTAGAGCCTCGCGAGAGTAAGCATGAACCTCGGCGCATAACCAACGTCATTTCTAAACATTACTGATTGGTTAAGGGAACTCCGTTACTCCAATGAATTTAAGTTGCTGGGTAAGGTCCCGCCCTCCATGGAAACGGATTCCTCTTGGGTTTTCCCAGACTGTTTGACAGAGTCAACAGTCGGCTTTCGCCCAGGCTACATGAAATGTGCCATACAAATAAATTTAATTTGATTTGATTTACAGAAGTGCAGTTAATTTTACAGGCATGTTTGAATAAAACTGAGGCACATTAACAAAAAAGGGACTAATGTCTGAATAACTGAATGCATCTGCTTTAACAGACTAATGAAGCCTTTAATGTTTTGTCTGAATATGGCCAATACTCACTGAAATGAAAGAATAATCACATAATTCCTAAAGCAATCTTTCCATTTTTCCCTCACGTATGGATCGATTGTCTCGTTTTCCTTGAGGTTTACTTTTGAAGTTTACTTTTATCGTTTATTTGTTTAAAACTAGGTCATGAATACCGTAGGCACATTTTCTGTGACACAACATTTCACTTCAACACACTGAGGCACTGAAACGTCTGGGGCATCATCTAAAGCTGCTTTTTCATGTCATGGTACTCTTCGACTTCACTCTACTCTACTCTGCGTTCCACTTCAAACGGTATTAATGTGATTAGCTTCTTATCGGTGTGCAGGACACAAAACATCTCAGTTTGTGCAGCATAGTTAAATCTCTGTGGGACTGAGGCATCAGCATTTTACTGTCAGATATTAAACGATGCTGTTTGTTTTGGGATGTAAAGCACATGGATATATAATCGATGCACAGAGTGGAAGTCTATGGCTGTTCGAAACCGCCTACTACATACTAGAATATACATTTTTTTTAAAAAAAATACTTTCTTCATCCCCCAATGGGGGAAATTCAAATAACACTACTACATACTTCCATACTGCATACTCATCGATCAGACAGTATGCAGAGCTTTTACCCACAATGCATTTCGCTCCTGCCCGAGCCGAAATCAGCCGGCCTGAAGCTGATTTCACTTAAGGCCGGCGCACACCTTTACGATTCGTGTACGATTTTGTCAGCCCGATGACTTCGCATGGGAATCGTAAAGGTGTGCGGTAGCAGCCGACAAACGATTTTGTCGTTTGTCGTTTCATCGGATCAAATCAAACATGTTTGATATTTCCGTACGGATTTTACTTGTGCCGAATACAATCGTATGTGTGTGCGGTCTCTGTTCCGATGTCATCGCGCAGGATTATTTAAACAGCCAATGGGAATAGCGCACTTAGTCACGTTGGCCGACTACGACACAAACATGGCTGCCTCCAGTTTGAAAGTCACGTGATTTGTGGCTTCCTATTTCGGTCATGTGATAACATTCGGTGAAAAAACTCGTAGGTTCGCAAGTGTGTGTGGTGGACGTGCGAGCGTGTCAAATACGGTCCGAATTGTTATGCCGATCACCCGACAAACGATGCAACGATGACATCGTAAAGGTGTGCGCCGGTCTTTAAGCTCTAAACTCTGTAAACTTTAGCAACATTTGAAACATTTTCAGGCGAGAAAGTAGTCGTTTAGATCCCTGACGTGTTGAAAACCTGACAAAATACCGGCTATTTACAATTTTGTTCCCACAAATTCGGCGCTACTAAAGCTAGCCGCAGTGAGCAACGCACTTCCGGTTATTTTCACAAAATAAAATATCCGTTGCCTTTTGTCATAGGGAAAGTCATTACGATACAATTGGTGCTTTTGTTTTGAAAACAGCAAGTGAACCTACCCTCGTTGCAGCTAGCTTGAAACGTTGTGTTGCATCTTGGGTAGTTTGAGTATGAGTAGTAACCTCATGATGCATACCCAACATTTCGGCGAATCTAGTATGCATCCGGGAACTTAAAGTTAAAGTTAGTAGGAGTAGTCAGTAGTGCGAGTAGTAGGAGAAGTAGGTGGTTTCGAACACAGCCTATTTTGTGTTTTACAGTCCGTATCCATCAAACAAGATGAAAGCAGGTGTATCCGTAGCTGCAGAGCTGTCCATCGTTACGTGAAGGTGAGAATAGTCTCTGACAAATGAGCGGCCTGCTGTGTTTTAGCCTCATTGCTCGGTTAGTTTGGAACCTCAACTTAGGTGGAAAAAGTAGCTGATAAATCCATACCACACCTGATGACACCTCTGCTCTAGCAGTTCTGTTGAAAGGGAAACAGTGATGGAGATCAAACTGAATATTTAGAAGATGGAGGTTGGGACAAAGCTAGGGGTGAAAGGGAGTCCATTAACATATAAAAGGAATGGGGGTGGGGCGAGGAGGGTCAAATCAGAGAGGATTAGTGAGAAAAAGGAGTGGGCCATGGGCCCCATGTGGAAGAATTAAATTTTCCTTTTGTCACATGAAAATAGAACCAAGTTCTTGGTGATCTGGCCATGTCCCTTGAAGACTTAGCCACATGTTTTCCCACAAAATGAAGGTTGTGAAAATCAAAGGAGCTGCTTGAACAATAGAACACGTGCAAGAAGTCTGTCTGCTTGCACTTAACATACGGGGGGGTAGGGCATGTTGTGCTGTGCATGTCTGAGCTACCGTGCAGCACGTGTGTGAGAATGGAAATGAATAAATAAAGAGGCCAGGTAAACATGGAGTCGTAAATCTGGGTCTAAATGAAAAGGATCTGCAGCATTCATTGCTTGTAGATTTTTACCCTGCAGGGAGAGCAGTGTGGCAGTGACTCATCTACATATCTGTTTTGAACTGCTAACACAGCTTGATATTTAGACAAGCTTGTTTAGTGGAAAAGATGAGGTCCCTTATTTACAAGCTGCCCCTTGAGAGTCTAATGGATAAATTGAGTTTTTAATTTTAAAATAATTTTTACTTAACATTACAATGTTTTTCTTTATGAAATTGTTTTATTTAATGGCAATTTATTTGTTTTCTTGTTGATAATAATGATAACACTGATGATCATTGATGTGTGTGTATCTTAGATATTAAGACAAAACTTGCGTAGCTTAGCTTAGCTTAGCCTAGCTTAGCTTAGCCTAGCTTAGCGTAGTTTAGTTTAGCTTAGTTTAGCTTAACATACGGACTGAAGGCATTAATAGCTGTGAATACTACAGCTCTAAACATGTGAAATACATTAGAAGCTGTTTTTATTGTACTTTTAAAAGTACTATTTCATAGGTTCTTTAACTACCCACTTCACCCCATTATCCATCCTCATGATAAGCTAACCGAAACTTGTCTTTAGCTTTTAAGCATTTTTTGTTTTGAGTAGAGATGTACCGATTGTGAAATTATGAGCTAAATCTTACCTATGTTAAAAATAATCATTGAGAAAATACTGCTTGTTTTTTGCCATTGTTTTAATAGTTAATCAGTGAAACAATAAAATATGCATCAGAAAAGAAAATAATGGTTCGTAATTCAGCTTTTCATCGCGCTCATCTTTGAATGAGCACAAATTATTTCATACAAACATGTATAAAGCAGCCTTTACAATCGTCTTTCATGTAAGAAAAAAAAATAACATTTTATGAAAAATAACTGCTAATGCCATCGTTTTGTTATCTTTTTTTTTTCATTGGTCGATTGCTGTCAACTGGCCAGATTATGGTCAATACTGATGTTAGGCCGATAGAGCTGTGCATCCATAGCTTTGAAGAATACCCAAAATCTGACTTCTGTGAACACAATTGTTGCTTTAAATACCAGTTTGTAACTGTTTTTTTATGTTAGCATTGTATTTGTTCATTTTTCAATCTTTGTTTGGTCCCTTTTGTGGTCATTTTGCAAATCCATGTCACTGTTTTATGTTATCTTGTGGTTATTTGTGTTTGTCGAGTTGTTTAGCATCTCTTTTAGGACATTCGTGTCTCTTAAGTGTCACACATGCCTGTGTGGCTGTTTTGTGTCCCTCTGGGATTAATTTGTGCGTCTTTGTAGCTGCTTTGCTTTGAAGTGAGCTTAGTGACTTTGCTGCAGGAAATATTAAATCACTTAATAGAGGGTCTGACTTAGGGGGGTGCCAACCGATGCCATGAACCTTAGGCCCGTGCAGTAAGCCATCCATGCTTTAAGATAATGAGTTGAGCTCTTTGCTCGTCAGTTTGCTTGAGAAAAATTTAAAACAGTTAAAAGAAGTGTGTTTTTTCTAGTCTTATTATTTGCTTGGTTTGTTGCTGGCAGATAAAGCAACGATATTACAGGTTAGTTTTTTGCTCTAAAAAAGATTTTTGGACCGCTAATATGCTATAAATTCTGTTGTATCACTGAGATAACATCTGTAAAAAAGTATAAATGACCATGTGTATAAAAGAACAAATATCTTTTCCCTTCAAAACTATGATTTTCTTTATATCCGCCCAGAGAAATTACGTAATTTCTCCATTTTAAAACATCCACAGTGGGGCTTTCTGTCGTGGTCCTCTGTATGTGGATGCCTGTCTTGATTGGTTTAGCTTGCAGAATTCTGCACGATGACCTACAATTTTCCTCATCGTTGAGAAGAGAATGGGGGGTATTCAGAAGTCAAAGGGCGATTAGAGAAATGATTATAGTAAACCTCTTTCATATTGTCTGCTGGTTGCGCAAGAGGAAGGGGGGTTGTGAGGGTGCAGGGGTTAGAAGAAGTACGAGAAGAGGCGGTGCCACGAGAGGGAAAGCAAACCCAGGAGGTGACGACCACAAAGCAATGAAGGATGTAACGTGAGGAATCATTTCTGGGAATGCAGCGATAAAGTTTGTTGAAAAAAGTTTGAGGGGGAGAGAACCAGATAAAAACAAAAAGAGATAAGCATAGCTGGTTAGTTGCAGAGAAAGAGATGAAGGCAGATTATGATAAACTGTTTTTGACTCCAGGCTTACAGCTGGTTGATTGTTCATCTGTCTGTTTCCCCCACAGACTATTGGACACGACCAATCCTCTTACATGTATCCGACCTGCATCCATCTAATCCATAGTCTCTTATCCCCAGTCAGCTCCGCAAAAAATCATGGAGCAGCGCAGAGTTTTACCCAACCTGCATCAGTTATTGATCAGAAACACTGTCGCTGAAAGCATTTGCTGTACACACGGCAGCAGCTGTTAAAGATGCATTTGTAGTGCTTGTAGCCGTTACTGATCAATACTGGAGTAAAAAAAAACAGTCATTAAAACTCTAATTACTTCTAGCGTTTGGCTCTCAGTCTGCCGTAACCATGCCCCACTGACACATTTAATTTTGAGCTGTAAACAACACATTGAAACAACATCGGAGATATGCTAGTCTGATCTCATGCTGAGGGTTGAGACGAGATGATGCCATCATCTCGGTTGCCCATGAAGCTGGAGCCGGGAGTTGATTCACTTAGACTAAAATACAGAGTGTAAATTAAAAGAAAGATTCAACAATTACCTGCTGTTGTCCAAGGCTCAAAGATATGTTTGCCCAAAACAACTGTTTTCTGCTTGCTTCCTCATGTGAAGCCAAGCTAAGATCACCTCTAATTACATATTTTTGGGGAATTGTAGTATGAGTTGCTGGGATTTTCTCATCTTAACCATGGCAAGAAAGCAAAAAGCCCCATTACATTCCTTCTATACAACAGTGTTAAAGGAATATGACAAAGAAAGGACTAATGCTGTATTTACCATTGGCCGGTATACTGTAATCACTCTATTTGTACCATAATTCTGCCCTCTGCATGATGTATGATCGGTGGTACGTTGGTTGGCACCATTGCCTCAAAGCAAATAGTTCCCTGGTTCAAACCTCTGGGCCTTTTTTTGTGCAGCTTGATTGTTCTCCTTGTGCGTGTGTGGGTCTGCATCCAGTTACTCCAGTTTCCTCCCACATTGTAATGACATGTATACATGATTCATTAGGGATTGTGAATTGTTATGAGTGTGCTGGTCCTGTGATGAACAGCCAATCTGTCCCAGAGTGCATCCTGCCTCTCACTCAAATGCTGCGGTGATGGGCTCTGTCTCCCATGAATCTCACCAGCTTAAAGCAGGTGTGTGATATGTGCTGGTAGAAATCCCCAGGTGTCTGATCATTTGACCGTTGTGTGACACTTAAATGTAGTTGTAGTTCCGACGAGTCATATGTCCTTTGGCCTAATGTGGATCCTGTTTTCATCCAGCTCTATTAATCCACTGATACTTGTTAGGATAAATCTGAGAAACTCATTTTATGAAAGATGCTCCAAATTCTCACAATACGAGCAGCTATGTGTGTAGCCTTTGTTTTAGTGGGCGCTTCGGATAAATTTAAGCTTTTCTAACTGCTGATGCACTTATTAAGTTAAAAGGACAAACAAACTGAATAAATAGTTGCTTATGTTAGACAAACAGAACAGTATTAGCACTCATTTAGAGTTGTTTGCGTCTACCTCAATGTAATTTACCCCTCTTTGCTAGGTTTTTCTTTGGCCTCCACTTTATTTCTTTGTGTTGTTTGAGATTTGGAACCAAAACTATGACATAAAAGAGGCGTAAACTCTATATATTTATAGATATATTTTACCATTGGATCATTACGGAACCCAGAGCGGACTTGGTACTTATAAACCAATATCTCGTTTTCTCGAGATAACGAGTTCATTTACAGATGGTTTTCGAAGCCACTTTTTCTCCCCAGTCCGCCCCTGTTTATATGTGTTTATATGTATTTCTGGCAAAGGTGTACCCATTTTTACCGCCCTTTGATTGGAAACTGAATAAAGTAGCCTTTGAATCAAACATGGGAATGTGGAGTGTTTGTGTAACAATTCTGCTCGTGAAAATGCACAAAGCAAATCCCGCTGGTGTGACAAACATTTAGTTTTCTCGAGATAATGATAACGGCACCTCTCGTGCATCATTCAGCACAGGAGCTCCTCAGGGGACTGTGCTGTCTCCTTTCCTGTTTACCTTGTACACCACAGACTTTAAATACAACTCAGAGTCATGCCACTTGCAGAAGTTTTCGGATGACTGCAGTTGTTGGGTGTATAAGGGATGGACAGGAGGGGGAGTACAGAGCGCTGGTAGAGGATTTTGTGGGTTGGTCTGGCAGAAATCACCTGCTTCTGAATGTGCCAAATACCAGAGAGATGGTCATTGACTTCAGAAGGAGGAGGACGGCTCCAAAGCCTCTGTCGTTCTGGGAGAGGACGTTGCAGTAGTGGAGGACTACAAGTACCTGGGAGTGCACCTGGACAACGGACTGAACTGGAGGACCAACACCGATGCTGTTTACAAGAAGGGGATGAGCCGACTCTATTTTCTGAGGACGCTGGGATCCTTCAACGTGTGCAGCAAGATATTGGAGATGTTCTACCAGTCTGTTGTTGCCAGTGCACTCTTCTTCGCTGTGGTCTGCTGGGGGGAACAGCATCAGAGCCGGTGACACCAGCAGGCTTAATAAACTCATTAAGAAGGCTGGTTCTGTCATCGGCTGCAAACTGGACTCATTTGAATCTGTGGTGGAGAGGAGGACACTGAACAAACTGTTATCCATCATGGATAACCCCACCCATCCTCTCCACCAGCTGCTGGTTGGACAGCGGAGCTCCTTTTCCAAAAGGCTCATCCAGCTCCGCTGTCACAAGGACCGATTCAGGAAATCCTTCCTACCAGCAGCCATCACCATCTATAACACCTCCCCTCTGGCTGGAAGAGAACTTCAAGCTCAATAGGCTTGAAGTCTCTCCTAAAAAACAATAACAAAAAAAAGACTCTTCATACTGTAGATTTGTACATAGCGAATGTTTATTCGCTATCTTTATTTTATTTTATATTTATTTTATTCTATTCTATTCTATTCTATTTGCTTGTTTTTACTTTAATTGTTTTCCAAATCTTTTACTGTATGCTGCTGCAACAAAACAATTTCCCAAATTGGGATGAATAAAGTATCTATCTATCTATCTATCTATCTATCTATCTATCTATCTATCTATCTATCTATTGGTAACCATGGAGACTCCCTGGTCCCCTCAGCTGGTCACTGATGAAGTCGACTATATCAGCAGGATCACTTTGGTGTAAACGCCTATTGAGGCCTACGCAGTCGAGCCAGCCGTCTCCTTAAGTGACGCGGGCTGATATGAAAGTTATCTCTACAAGACAAACAATTGCGAACACATAAAACACATATAAACAGGGGTGGACTGGGGAGAAAAAGTGGCCTCGAAAACCACCGGTAGGCCTAAATGAACTCGTTATCTCGAGAATACCATAAAAAAAAAGGTTTATACTTACCACGTCCGCTCTGGGCTTCCGTAGATCATCAATACAAGTCACCCATATATTTTTACATTATCTTATGGCTAAGTAAAAATATCAGTTAACACCAGCCATACATGCGAGTTAACTCGCTATCATCGCGTTAACTTATTAATTATTTAACGCAGATAAATATTTGATCGCACATTAATGAATGTTTTATTATTGTAAAAGTCTGTTGCTTTCTGCTGCGGAACCACCAAAGGGTTCATTTTAAAGTTTGACGTCACCGTTACAGGTGCTCCTCGGTCTCTGTGTGAAGCTCACGGAGCTAACCGGCGCTACTTCCTGTTTTACTTGTTTCAAGATAAAAGCACCTATTTCAAAATAAATTTTTTTAAAAACTCCTGCATTTACAGCCAAGTTGAATTGTCTTCTCAGCGTAGTAGTTCCAGTCTAAAATATCACTTAAAGGCAAAACACACAACTGATAGCAGCAAGTCATTCAAGGAAACAGACAGTGGAGCGAGGCTTCTACATAAAAACTACAGAAAGATGCTGATGTTAAAAGTGTGTTTGCACAACAAATGTTATGGCTCTTTCATTCCTATGGCAGCACATTTAAAATCAAACTAAATGCTAAAAGCTATACACTACTTTTGAATTCATTTTTGGATTTTGTGTACAAATGCGATTAATCAATATTAATCAGGGAAATCATGTGATTAATTAGATTAAATATTTTAATCGTTGCCCAGCCCTAAAAAATATTGATTGAACTATTTGATACTTTTGAATGTAACATTTCATTAATATGACTTATATATTGGCATGGGAATTGTTAAGAATTTAGCAATTCCGGTTCCATTATCGATATCGATTCGGTTCCTAATCGGTTCTCATCCCTTCTTATGAGTTGAGTGGTCCTGATTTCAATTCTTTTTCCATATCTGTGTTTCAGAATCCTTTTTTCTATTTACAAATCAAGCTGAAATGTAATGGCAGAGGTCTTCATGTAAGGTCTGTGGGTCAGCATGCTACATTCATCATCCGTCATCCACACAATAACTGCGCTCCGACTTTATGTGGAGCTGTTACTCTGTCCGTTGACTCATGGAGGCATTTCCAGGCCGGTTCATTCCGGCGTACCGTGAATCATCAGAGGTGCTTTTCCCACATTTTTCCCTGTGAAAGCCCAAGGTTACAGACAAGGCAGGAAAAATCAATAGCAGAGGAGTGTGACCTGTCAGTTTCTGTAAATTTTACATCAGCGCTTTCACAAATAGTCGGTTTTCTAACTGAAGGAAAACTCACAGAAGAATTCATTAATATTCTGCTCAGAGGTTTTTCATTGAATGATATTCTGGCTCTTTTTATATATAAACCTTGTCTGGCAGTGTGAGAAGTGGTTTAAACAGTGACAAAGTTCATTCATCCCAATCCCCTGAGAGTTTTGTAACCCTGTGATGTTCCTGGAAATCACAATTACGTATCATTCTTCAGCCAAAGAAGCTCTGTGTCTCACCCAGCATGTGACATAGTGATGATTTGTCCAACGGCATGCAGGTTATGTAAGCTTTGTATTAAACACTTAAGCTATGATTTTTTTTCAATTTTGCAAACCCAACTAAGTGGCTTTGATGGGTTTCTTCACCCGAAAAGGAAAGCCAGTTACAGGACTTACCACAGCGTGAAAGAGTGATATTTCAGTGTGCAGGATGCCAAGCAGTACAGAGGGGAGGACACAGGTGTTGAGTTCAAAAGTGGGTTTTTATTTACCCAAACATGAAAAAAGATTAACAAAATCAACAACTGAACCGGCATGCCAATAAAAGAGGTCAACTCAAGATACTAAAGTCAAAAAACATCACTGACAGGACTCAGACAGACAGACACAAACAAAACTGACCTAATGAAATGACACATAAGGGCCCTTAAATACTGTTTAGCTAAACCGTTCACACACAATAGGGGAAAAGAAAAAGGCTGCCACATAACTACTAACACAACCCCACTGAGATACATCTAAACACCCCCTTCAGTTCCCCCCACTTGACATGAAGCATTGGTTCAGTCCAGTCAAGCCATCAGCAGTACTTCATGAATCTCAGCCTGTAGCCACACCTTCTGCCCATCAGGAAGGGGAACCCAAACACCAAACCCAGGTAACTCCAACAAAGAAAGAAAGTATTAATACAACATAAAACTGAATTTACCTTGCAGTGTTAACATGTGTGCACTCCATACAAACCTTGCAAGGTAATAAAGTAACAAACTATAACACATTTCTTAATTAAAGAATATTCAAAGTACTAATTACAAAGTAAATTAAAGAAAACCAAATTGTGGTAGGGTGTGGCTATTACCCTGTGTGGCTTGCCATCACATTCAGGTACAAGAAGAGGAGAAGGATGGTTTAATCAGGAGCTTTTTGTTGCTTGACCCAAAAGCTGATCAGTAAATAAAACAGCATAATGAATGCAGACATTGTACACAGTTGTGGTTAAATGAAAACATAGCAAAGTGATGAAGTGTTCTCTTAGTGACGTCTTATTTGAAGCACAAAATTTCTAATTTGGGTTTTATAACAGACGGTGATCTTAAATTAGATCGCCAGGTTGGAGCAGTGGTCAAGTCCTGTTTCTATTATCTTAGGCAGCTGGCAAAGATTAAGCAAATTCTTTTAAGACAAGATTTTGAAACTTCAATTCATGCCTTCATTACAACTCGGCTCATTTACTGTAACGCTCTTTACTTTGGAGTTAGCCAGTCTTCCCTCAGGCGTCTCCAGTTGGTCCAGAACGCTGCTGCTCGGCTTTTAACCCCTATCCTGGCTTCTCTCCACTGGCTGCCTGTGTATTTTAGGGTTCATTTTAAGATTCTTTTATTTGTTTTTAAAAGTTTACACGGTCTCCGAGCTGCTTCACCCATATTCTCCCGCTCGCTGCCTCAGGTCAGCTGATCAGCTGCTCCTGGAGGTACTGAGGTCTAAACTAAAGCTTAGAGGAGACAGAGCTGTTAGTGTTGCTGCTCCCAAACTATGGAACGATCTGCCGTTACATATCAGAAGTGTCCCTTTATTGTCCACTTTTAAAGCTCATCTTAAGACACATTTTTATTCTTTGGCTTTTAACACATGTTTAGACTTTTGCTCTTACTTCTGTTATCGTGTTTTATTGTTTCTGTTGTCTTTTCCATATTTTGCATGTTTATTGATTTTCGTCTGTACAGCACTTTGTCGCAGCTACTGTTGTTTTAAAGTGCTTTATAAATAAAGAAGTAGTAGTAGTGACTGGGTCGGTTCGTTTCATTGAGGAAAAGATCATAATTTGGGTTAACATACTCTTCCACCATGTTATTCACATGTTTGCAAGGCTTCCTTTAATAATCTCCAGCTGATAAACGTCTCCCATGTATGACCTTCCCCCCTCTAAATTGCAAAGTAATGACAACATAACAGCACAATGGGTCAGTTGTGATGAGCAGCTCTGATCTTATTCTGTATTCACATTCACACGCAACACACATTAATTACTTTTGTTCAATGCATAGACGTGTTTTATGCATTCAGACATGAGGACCACATCCCTGGATGTTTAAAGCCTGCGATCCGTTGGTCGCATTAGCCACCACACCCGGGGTAGCAAGCAAAAACAACCACACCTTTTTACCTCCAGTCAGTTGTTGCTTCAATCTAAGCCAAGTAGCATTAGTCAACCTTTAGTGATTCAGTCATTTATCTGCAGATCCTCTACTGCTGTTAGCGGAAGTATTTGCCTTGTGCTCAGTGTTCATCTCCTTTAGTAACTGACCTCTAGTTCAGAAAACACTTTATATCCAATAGCTCAAGTAGATCTGTTAAGCTTTGGATTTTTTTTCAATCTGTAGTCTCCGCTTCAGTGTCCACCTGAAGTGCTGAACATAATTAAAATTACAATTAAAGTTACCGTGAAACAATTAGTGGCACTTGTTGCTCTTCTTTTTCTTGAAGAGAGGCAAAATAAGGGATGTACACTGGAAAAAAAGCCCCTCCAAAAATAAGTAAAAAACAAACAAATACAAGACGTTTTTGCTTGAAATAAGCAAAAAAATCTGCCAATGGAACAAGTGAAAATCGGCTTGTCAAGATTTCTTGAAATAAGATGTGATATTTAGGACTTTTGAGATGAAAGTGATCTTGAAATTAGCTTAAAAACCTCTTCAAATGTCAAAAAAAGCTTGTTTCATATGATATGTGACTCAAAACAATTTGTTTTCAAGACTTTTTCATTTAACAAGATATTCAAGATGTACTGTCTTCAAACAAGTCCCTATATCTGGCTGAAATAGTACTTGTTAGACAGTTGTGTCTTATATTAAGTGTAATAATGACTAGATATTTTGACTAGAAATGAGACAAATATACTTGGTAAGACTTTGATTTTTTCCAGTGTATCACTCTGCTTGAGTCTTGAAAAAATGTAACAATTCAAGAAAATACATACAGGGCCTTGTTCTCTTGAGTCCAATCGTGTGTGTGTGTGTGTGTGTGTGTGTGTGTGTGTGTGTGTGTGTGTGTGTGTGTGTGTGCGTGTGTGTGTGTGACAGAATTCACACTCATGAGGAGAAGACATAAAAATATAGAAGATTATGTAATTGGAGGGAAAATTAATGCACGCCCCCAAGTACAGCTATCAGAGTCGTTTTATGCCTTTCCTTTCCAGGAAGTGGCAAATCTTTGGAATATGAATTTGTCATAGTTTGGACCGTATTTACATGACATATTGTGCGAAGCACATCAGATGAAAACATCGAACATGACATTATGTTTTTACATTTTTCTCCTCTCTAACTCAAAATCTTATTCCTTGAAAGATAAATCCCACTAAACCCATGGCAGCAGGCTTGATGGAAAAGTTCTCTTTTATTTCAAGTCAGTTGTATCAGTGTAACAGCAGCTATTCATACACCAAAGTGTAACCTGAGGCAGAACACAGGGTTGGTGTGGAATTTCACTGAAGAGAGTATATATGTCTGTGTGTGTGTGGGAGTGCGGGTGACTGGCTGCTGAATCCTTTTCTCTTTAGGTTTTACATGTGTGTGTGTTTGGTGTGGATTGGAGACGAGGTTGTGCTTCTCTTACGGTCTCCTTCAGGCGTAGAGGAGCTAATGTCACAGGGAGGTGCTTTCTTGTCCTGCTCAGGACTTAATGCATGTTATTACAGCCTGTCATGCTGTCATCCTCTCCACACTGCAGGGCCTTGTTCTCTCGACTTCCCTCTATCGTATTCCCACGTCACCCAAGCCCCAGAGGAGGCCCGATCCAGTTGCTGTGGGTGTCATAGCCGAACATCACTTCTCTATTAGGATTTTCCGCTGTGGTTTTATTTCATTACCCCTGAAAGGTGATTAAACGTTTCCCCAGATGGTCAGACACTAAAAGCTTTTTTTTTTCTCATAGGAAGATTGCTTCATTGTGTTAAAGTCAGAGGTCTGGTTTGTGATGGTTTTTTTCACGCCAAAGTCACACGTTTTGAAGCCTTCAGTGTTCCCGAAAGAAGTGAAACAGTTTTGCACTTTTCATCCCAACTGAGCTGTCGACTACTTGAAATACTCTCCTCACTGGAAAAAATCTAAGTCTTACCAAGTATATTTGTCTCATTTCTAGTCAAAATATCTCATTACACTTAATATGAGACACAACTGCCTAACAAGTACCATTTCAGCCAGATATAGGGACTTTTTTAAAGACAATACATCTGGAATATCTTGTTAAATGAAAAAGTCTTGAAAACAAATTGTTTTGAGTCACATATCATATGAAACAAGCTTTTTTTTACATTTGAAGAGGTTTTTAGCTAATTTCAAGATCACTTTTTATCCCAAAAGTCCTAAATTTCACGTTATTTCAATAAATCTTGACAAGCTGATTTTCACTAGTTCCACTGGCAGATTTTTTGCTTATTTCAAGCAAAAACGTCTTGTATTTGTTGTTTTTTTACCTATTTTTGGAGCGGCATTTTTTCCAGTGCTGTCTCCCTCTCATAAGCCCGATCAGAATCAAACACGCTCTTTCACACGCTGAATCACCGGCGTCCGTCACTGTGACGTGAGCTGCAGGGAGTCGTTTCTGAATCACACACAAACATGAAGCTGCACGTATGCTGCTCTAATGAAAGTGTGCCAACATGCACCCCCACACAAAAACAACCACCACTCCACCTCAGGGCGTGTTATCAGCCCTAAATCATTAACCACCTTTACCTCCACACAACATAACTTCTGAAAAGCATCCATCTTCCTGTTTGGTCATTCAGTCGGTAATTCCTCCACTGGAAAAAATGCCCCTCCTAAAATAAGTAAAAAAACAACAAATACAAGATGTTTTTGCTTGAAATAAGGAAAAAAATCTGCCAATGGAACTAGTGAAAATCGGCTTGTCAAGATTTCTTGAAATAAGATGTGATATTTGGGACTTTTGAGATAAAAGTGATCTTGAAATTAGCTTAAAAACCTCTTCAAATGAAAAAAAAATCTTGTTTCATATGATATGTGACTCAAAACAATTTGTTTTCAAGACTTTTTCATTTAACAAGATATTCCAGATGTATTGTCTTCAAACAAGTCCCTATTTCTGGCTGAAATAGTACTTGTTAGGCAGTTGTGTCTTGTATTAAGTGTAATGAGATATTTTGACTAGAAATGAAACAAATATACTTGGTAAGACTTTGATTTTTTCCAGTGTCTGTTTCTTCCGTCTGAGTTCACTTCTCATTCTCTAATGTCATGAAATCTGATCAACACACACAGACGTCACCCTGTTTGGCCAGTGGAGGAGGAGTGTCCTTCCTTGTGTGCTTGTTATATTTTGTACTGCAATCACATGCCGTGTTAGGAAAATATGTCTAAATCTGTTTTTACATGAGCTGAGCAGCGTGAATACATTTCTCCAGTGGTCTGAATCTGCAAGTAAAATCCCAGAACTTGTTACAAAAATTGTTCTTAACTAGCTGTCGCAGCCTTCTAAGTTTCCAAACTATATTTTCTAAGAAAGGCCGTGAGTGGCAACAACAACTTTCGACTTGATTGTTTAAAAAATATATGTAGTTTATTTCCAACAAAAAATATGAACAAAACAATAACTAAAAATCTCTTACAACTTAGATGAAAAACGAAAGTTAACTTAATCTGATTTTACAAACTCAAAAAGTGGTCAAAAAAATCATTTTACCAAAACCTCCCGTCTTCACACCGGACATTTGACAAACAAAAAGCTCCTCCAACACGCCCCCCCCGTGTGTTCTTAATCTCTCTAATTAATGGGAGGGTCTAAAAGTTACCAAAATAATCTAAACAATTTCATATATAAAAATGAATTACAGATTTTGATTCAAAACTAACTAAAGTATGTTCTAACTGTCCAAAGAAAACTAAATTGATAGAACTTATGATTTACAAACATAAATGGCAACAACACTAGCATTGGGTAGATATGTTTAGAAAAATTGGAATAAACTACTGAAAATACAGGCGGCTGCCCTCCCAATCTGACAGACAGATCACAGTTTGGGTTGCATGTCTGAGCAGGTGATCAGTTTATGAACATAAAGAACAACACTGACCACCTTCTTCATAAAACTGTGTGAGATTAAAAAAGTTGCAGCTGGACTTTTTCTTGTTTCACCTCTCATCCAAAAGGCTTCTTCACTTCTAAATGAGTCGGTTGGAAGTATCTGCTTATGAGTAGTAGAGGGACCGTTCACACTTGATGGGTTGTTAAAGTCACGTGTATATCCCTTAACCACGTGACCACGGTGTGGGTCCCGTAAGTCTTTCTCACCCACAAGTTGTTTACCTGCTGAGAGAGCGTGTTTTTATCACAGGATCTAAGGTGCTAAACGGCTCGGGGAGGAGAGATAATGCTGCGTTGTAAGGGCTGTGAACAGGGCTGGACTGGGACCAAAACATGGCCCGGGCATTTTTTGGCCATGGCGGCCCACCATGAATATTTGTATGATCACACAAGTAATCTCATCACTTTCTGTGAAAAATGCAATTAAATCCTAACACAAACGTATTCATTTACATAAATCTCCTCACCTTACAAAAGCAGTTTTTTCATTAAATCGCTCTTCTCTGCCACTCTGTCATTCACTGTGTCAGTATCAAGGGACACAAGAACATCTTTCTCGGTGGCCATCAACATAAAGGCTTCCAGTTTGCTGGCAGAAAGACAACTCCTCAGTCTGTGTTTGATGTAGCGGTGGGTTGAAAATGACCGAAAATGACCGAGGCAGGAATATTAATTTCGTATTTCTCCGGTTACCTACCAATCCATTTCAGCAAAGCAATGATTCACTAATATTACATGGGCAACTGTAACCTGTAACACCTGCAAAACAATATAGTTATTACAAGCTAAAATAACACTGAACACTTTGGTGTCTACATGAGAGTTTCATAAACATTAATGACACACTTGATATCTATGACTGATGTCACTGGGTATTTGCAATATCTGCACACCAGTCAACTTTACATAAGCCTACAAAATGGAATGGCACTAGATACGAATAGCCTTGCCTACATTAATGATGGTTTAAGTACTGCAATGCTAATGACAGGCGCATGTCACTTGACACCTTCAAATAAAGTAAATCTAAATGATCTCTGTGACAGAAACGCGCAGACAGACAGACAGACAGACAGACACACACACACCACAGTCGGTGACCACCTCCTAACCAACAAGGTTGTGCAAAAAACAGGCTAGGCTTTTTATTCGTGTTTCAGCCTGACTGGATAAAATAAGTAATAATTTCAGCATGATCAATTCCCCCCATACTGATGTAGTGAAGATGTAGCCTACCAGTCGTTTATCTATAAATACCTAATTTAAGTCTCCACGCACACGGAGAGCCCTCAGTCCTCCCATTATAAAAACATGTCGTCATTCTGCTAACATTACGCCTAACATTAGCCTACTTCTTACCGGGCTGGCTATTCTGACCTCCTCAATCTGTCCCTGGGTCACGTCTGTCTCCTCCTCCTCCACCTCTGAATCCACCACGATAGCTTCTTCCTCTGTATTTGGCCTACACTGTTCTACACTCGTGCACTGGGGGCTGCAGTGCTGAGGATGTTGACGGCCCTGGCCCTGCACTTGATGGCCCTGCACCCGGTGCTGTGGTCGTGGTGAAAGCACTTGCAAACATGTCAGTAAGCTTCACACATTTTGCTGCTTGTAGGCTTTTTAGCCTTTTATCTCGCAGCTTCGTTTTTGACTGTTCTCTCCTAGTCCGTTCAGCCCAAATGGTAGGATTGATGACCTGTGTCAACGGTGAGGGGAGGGGCGGGCCAAAGAGGTGCTGAGAGATTTCATTGGATTAGCCCATTGTCCTTCGAGAAAGTCTACCAATGGCCGCATTTTGTGTTGCAATTACCGTCACGGCCAATAAATAAATAAATAAATAAAAAACATCACCGGCCCTAGAGGGGCGTCGGCCCACCGGGAAAAGGTATGCCAGACTGTCAGTCCAGCCCTGGCTGTGAAGGTGATACCTGAGACCACTTCTTCTTCTTCTTCATCCAGTTTAACACTCAATCAGTGAGGTTACATGGCATTGAAAGGATCGAATAATTGGCTTAATTACAATAAGAATGAGTTGAGCGAGGGTAATTATCCTTGGATATATGGCGGTGAATGAATCGGATCAGAAGCACAAAGCGTGTCATACCCCGGTATGATAGGTGGCGCTGTACCCATTTCTACTATTGCTAATAGAGCCACTTCCTGTTGACCTCCTCACCACCAACAACAACAACAAACTCAGGCATTCGAGAAAGATGGAGAACGCAGAGCAAGATGAAGCTACGTCCCTCTACATTTGGTCTGTGATGAGCTGCTTGTTGCACAAACTCGATGCCCAACGGAGCATTCTCCATCGCGTTGTTTGTTTCTTTCTGACGGCGACAACAACAGGAATATCGTCTCCTTTTGACTTTTCCCGGGGTTCATGACCCCGGGAAAAAATTTCGAGCATGCGCAGAACGCAAAGTCTAATTCACCACGTGCTTCACCGTCTACAAGCAGGTTTAGTGTGACTTTCAACCCAGTTATCTCGGGGTCTTAACTCGATCCGATCCAATTTCTTGTCAGATTAAGGTGTCTACATGAACTTAATAACTCATTCTCATTGAAATTTAGCCAATAATCCGATCCTTTCAGTGCCATGTAACCCCACTGATAGATGGCTTCTTTGACTCCCCTCATCTGTCTTCTCTGTTCAGAATGCTCTGGACAGTAAAAGGGCTGAATCAGCCAGAAAAAAAGACATTACTTCTCCTTAAGATGAACTGCTGAGTCTTGACCCAAAGAGCTGACTCCTGTGTTGTACCATGTGCCTGTGAGGCTGTTGTTTGTTCTCTCTGCTCTGCATACACGACCCACTCGTTTTTGTTTGGGCTTTTTTTGTCCTTCGGGTGAACCAGTCTCTGTCTGAGGGTGTTTTTGGGGTTTGAAGTGCACTGGAATGTCATGTTCGGAGAAAAAATCCAGGCTCCTAGCATTACCAAGACCTGGATGAATGAGAATCTACACCGACAAGAGTGAGTTCAGTCAGAGGCTTCTTCAGCTCTGCCTCGACACAGAACGATACAGAAGGTCATTTGGACCACCTTTTATTGAACTAAATTGCAGGTCTCATACAATATTATTCCTCATAATCAATAAATCACATTACTTCATAGTCTATACACATGTCAGCAGAAGTATTGATTTTAACTTGCTGGAATGTATGATGTAATTATTCAAGTATTAACACCAGGGCTGGGCGAGTTAACTCGTTATTATCGCGTTAACTCGTTAATTATTTAACGCCGATAAATATTTTATTCAATATTTTATTTTGAAAAAAACATATTTTTGGGGGGCTTTTGTGCCTTTAATGGTTAGCAAAGTTCAGAGAGACAGGAAGCAGGGGGCAGCGAGAGGGGGAACAACACGCAGCACAGGGCTGTCCGATGCGGGACTCGAACCAGCTGCTGCAAGGACTATAGCCTCTTGTACATGAGGCGCCTGCTCAACCCACTACGCCACGGACCACCCCTGTTTTATTATTTGTTTTATTTTGTAAAAGTCTGTTGCTCACAGGCTTTTATTTTGTAAAAGTCTGCTGCGGAACCGGAAAAGAAAGTAATCGACGGATCCACCAAACATGGAGAAGGGTACGGAACTTTTACTCGGCCATTTTCATTTTAAAGTTCTTCCAGACGGCGGAGTCGACAGAACCAAAGTCATCTGTAAACACTGCCAAGTTGAATTGTCTTCTCAGCGTAGTAGTTCCAGTCTGAAATATCACTTAAAGCAATACTATGAAACATTTCTACCTTAAAATAACAGCTTGAAAAAATTTGTGTGGCTAGAATGAGTTTTAATATTACGATTGGCCTGTCTCCTATGCCCTTCGGGGGTCTGAGTTGGAAAAACTGCGCTATGTAACTTTGCTGGAGCGGCCCGGTAGCGGCCCGGGAGCTGAGCACCTTCTAACTCCTCGCCGGTTCGTCAACAAACGTGAAAAGTGAAAGTGAAAGGGTGTTGTATTCACGACAGTGTAACCGTACATTACCTCCAAGCCTGTAGGGGGAGCTCCAGAGTGGGCTTTTTGAGAAGTTACATTGTATCGCTTTAAAGGCAAAACACACAACTGATAACAGCAAGTCATTCAAGGAAACAGACAGTGGAGCGAGGCTTCTACATAAAAACTACATAAAGATGCTGATGTTAAAAGTGTGTTTGCACAACAAATGTTATGGCACTTTCATTCATATGGCAGCACATTTAAAATAAAACTAAATGCTAAAAGCTATACACTACTTTTGAATTCATTTTTGGATTTTGCGTACAAATGCGATTAATCATGATTAATCAGGGAAATCATGTGATTAATTAGATTAAAAATTGTAATCGTTGCCCAGCCCTAATTAACACATAAAGCCACACACACACACACACAAATAAAGAAATAGTAAAGGACGCCTCTTGAGGGCCTCGATTAAAAATTGATATTGTGTTGTACCAAGCTCTTGGCTGTTTGTGCTGAATATTTAATAAACAGTCTGACTTTGTCTTTTAACATTGGCACCATTATGTTGCGCTGGGTATATGGGACAGGATGCCATTCTCTGCTACATCCTGTCTGATAACACTGATCTCTGAAAGACCTGGAGGAAACCCCACCAGAGGAAACAGCAGCTGGGGAAAAGAAAAGGTGGGGCATCAGGCTGCCTGCCTGCCCGCTGAAACACAAACAGAAGAGCTCCACCTCAGAGGGTGCTTAGGAAGGCAGATCTTTACTGCCACTGCTCAGTTACTGCATGGCAGAGATGGGACCAAGTCCCACATGTGCAAGTCTCAAATAAGTCCCAAGTCATTTTTTCTTAGGCAAGTCAAAGTCACTTTATTACTGTGTTGCAATTTTACCTGCAGAATCTGATCTTAATAAAGTGAAAAGACAAGATATAAGTAACTGTCCCCCACCCCCACCCCGTATCATATCAAGCTAACGTTAGCTAACTACCGACTAGGCTAACAGGATAATATTAGCTAATTTGACAGCACTTACTGCTCAGAATGGATCTTCAAATGACGAACAAAGTTCGAAGTTATGCTAGATGCTTAACACTCAAGTCATTCAAGTCATCGTGTCTCAAGTCAAGTGCCGAGTCTTTAACTTTCAAGTCCAAGTCGAGTCTCAAGTCTTTTATTTTTTGTTAAGTCAAGTCACAAGTCGTCTCGAGTCCAAGTCACAGTGACTCGAGTCCCCATCTCTGCTGCATGGATGGCACGTGAAAGTGGAAGCTCTCACGCTGCCGTGTAGTCAAATCAAAACAGATAAAAGGTCGAAGAAAACTGAACGGATGCCTGTATGAGGGAGGATGAGAAGACAACAGGATAGGGATGATAGGCAGTTAAAAGATCCAGACAGTAAGAAAAACAGACAAAGATAACGGTGTCACAAGATCCAAGGACTTGTTTTGTCTTGTGAGAATCAGAGATGAGCAGGAGGGAGGCGGACGCTGCGTGTGTGAGAGAGTGTGAAAGACAGGGAAGAAGTGTGTGATTTCTGATGTGTGTTTGACTGAGGGTGGGTGGGGGGGGACTCTGGGGAGAACCAACCTCCACTCAGCCTCCAAAAATCCCTTTAATGTGCGATTGGGGCTGCGCCTCCGTCTCCTCGTTATCTCCGCACACAGGCCGGCTATCGCTTTCTCTGCGCTGGCTGACTCTGGAGCCGACACTGACTGTCTGCAGCTAACTCTGGCCTGCTTTCCTCAGCCCGCCTCTCATGTCTAAAATGATTTGAATAAAAGCTGAGACAAGAACAGCTCTATAGTTCTCTGGCTTATATCTATTTTTGACCTACCACACGTGTAAGCATTTGAATATCATCACTCCATATGAAGCTCTCACTTTTAAACGGGTTAGAAAAGGAGTGTGTTTGTTGAAGCCAAAGCACCTGATTCATGGTTATATGGTAGAACAATAAAAATGATATTTAAAGATTGATGCCTCTCAATTACATCTCAGGATCCAGTAAGTGTGTGGATAAACGTCTCAGTCTGTCAGAAAACGTCAGACTGACGGGTTTGGAGACCAATTTTTCCTACCTATAAATGGTGGCACTCAAACCAGGGACGTTGCTGGGAATACAGCTGCACGGGGGCCTAGGCCCCCCAGCCAGAAACCCACCCCCCAACACTGCCTTACTGTATACAGAAAATGAGCCTGTACTGGATGTATAAGAACATTTATTCAAATTTTTCATGAACCTCTACAGGTTTAACAGAGCTACAGGCTATCTAAGCAAATAAGCAATTAAAAACACTTTTGAGTTCAACCATTTAGCTTTTCAATTCCTCCTTCTGTAGCTCATCAAACATAATCAAGTAAGCTTTTTACAAGAAGCAATATTACTAAAAACACAATATGTTAGAACTTTCAACAGATACTGAATAATGAACAATATTTCAGTCCAGGTACTGAACATGTTTTAATCGTACTGTAGCATAGTCAACAACTACTTCTACAAGAGGGAATATTGCAAAATAAAAAGTCAAAATCTTAAATTAAGAGTACCTGATAGGGTCTGATAAGTTATTCCCCTGATTGAGTAGCCTTTTAAACTAGCCTACCTACATTTTACCCATTTTATATTTTATAATGCCTAAGGTAGTTTAGTAAATAAGCTATGATAGGCAGAATAGGATATTGTCTCGTGTTTTTCATCTGACATGGCACCAGACACCTAAGCCTAAAGGCAAACGTTGTGTATTTGGTGTAAGACATTACAGTGGCCTATAGGTAGAAGTGGGTGTCGACACAATAGAGAAAACAAATGTCTCACCTCCCTCCACTTCATTCTCAGTTCTCCTGGTTGCTTCTCTGACTCTCCTCTGTGAGAATTTCCTTATGTCCATGACCACGATGACGGCAATCCATCAATGTGTAGTGGTTCATACAGCCTACTATGCTTCGATTGGCAAATTGGCCTGATGGAGGAAGCTGGTACACAGAAGAAGAAGAAGAAGAAGCTGGTAACAATAGAGAATAACCATAAAGAATAGAATGCATTTCATTAGTAAAAATAAATGACCTGGCACCTGTCAACAGGCTACATGCACGCTGGCTGCAGTGGGGATAAACCTCCTATCTTGGCCTTTGTGTCAATAAGTGCTTAGTTTTCATACATTTCCCTGTGATTGTTATCGCATCACCGTTTCATTCTGGGAGCACGTATCAAATATCCACAGAAACCTTTAGCTGTACAAGGTTCATCATATCGATATGATGAACTGAAACTTTAACCGATAAACACTAACCTGTAAAACGTGAAATCTTTCCCTTACACTCAAACTGGGAAGCTTGTGACCTCTCTTCATGAACCTGTAACATTCAGTTATCTTCCCTGTCACTGAATCCTTATTTTAAACCGTGTTTGATAATGATATCAGGACAGCTGTGACAGATGTGAACATACACAGACCTATTAGACCTACTAGTATGCAGCTTAAAACATACAGGCTGAAGCTGTTCTCCCTTCTCATTACTGGTGTATCATTCTAAAATCTCACAGCTAACATCATTAATCCTGAATTTGTGTACGTCCTAAAGTCATCTATAAGCACTGGACAGCAGTGGAAGTGACTGAGCTGGCCCTGAATGTTGGGTGTACTTTCAGTTTGTGGCGTAATAGGTCAAACTGAAACATATCGCTCTCTATTACAGTAGAGTTGGACATACTTTGGCCAAAAAAATCTATTCCACTCCCGTGCTTGTCTGCAGGGAGAAGGACAGTAGTCCAATTAAATGGTCTGGCTGAGCTATGGAAACGTACCAACTGTCCTCTGCCTGTGTTTGACTCATTTCTTCTTCCTTGGCTGTCTTAGTCATTTCAGTATATTTTTGGGAAGTTAAAAAAATCCTCTGAAATGCTGTTTTTTCCCCCCACATCAGACTGAAATGACATTTAAAACTGACCTCACAAAAATAAAGCAGCTTACAGAGCAAAATCTGCCTTTTGTCATTCTCCATCTAACCGAACAACTTTTCAGCTTTTTGTTTCTCCCGTAGAGCCTGAGGCAGCACCTAAAAACACAACAGCGTACGTTTGTGTTTCGACCTCCTGCTTACGACGTACTTTGTAGCATTTGATCGCCCTGATGAAATCTTAGCTACATCATTAAACGTATTATTGCTGAGCTTCTCGTGGGGCATCAAAGGAGTCATCATAAAGCTGTCGACACATGCTACATATGTGATTAATCAACAGATAATCATGCTTAAAAACAGGGCTGGGCAACGATTAAAAGTTTTAATCTAATTAATCACATGATTTCCCTGATTAATCACGATTAATCGCATTTGTACGCAAAATCCAAAAATGAATCCAAAAGTAGTGTATAGCTTTTAGCATTTAGTTTCATTTTAAATCTGCTGCCATATGAATGAAAGTGCCATAACATTTGTTGTGCAAACACACTTTTAACATCAGCATCTTTCTGTAGTTTTTATGTAGAAGCCTCGCTCCACTGTCTGTTTGCTTGAATGACTTGCTGCTATCAGTTGTGTGTTTTGCCTTTAAGTGATATTTTAGACTGGAACTACTACGCTGAGAAGACAATTCAACTTGGCAGTGTTTACAGATGACTTTGGTTCTGTCGACTCCGCCGTCTGGAAGAACTTTAAAATGAAAATGGCCGAGTAAAAGTTCCGTACCCTTCTCCATGTTTGGTGGATCCGCCGATTACTTTCTTTTCCGGTTCCGCAGCAGACAGCAACAGACTTTTACAAAATAAAAGCCTGTGAGCAACAGACTTTTACAATAATAAAATAAATAATAAAACAGGGGTGGTCCGTAGCGTAGTGGGTTGAGCAGGCGCCCCATGTACAAGAGGCTATAGTCCTCACTGCAGCTGGCCCTGGGCTGTGTGTTTTTCCCCCTCTCTCTGCCCCCTGCTTCCTGTCTCTCTGAACTTTCCTATCCATTAAAGGCACAAAAGCCCCCCCCTAATTTTTTTTATTTTTTTTTAAATAAATGAATAAAACCTGCGATAAAATATTTATAGGCGTTAAATAATTAAAGAGTTAATAACGAGTTAACTCGCCCAGCCCTACTTAAAAATGATCTTTTTAAGTTAAGTTAATCAAATCAAAAGTTAAATCAAAACTAAGTGACTTATGAGTGACATTTAAGAATTAAACACATTTCCCACAAGAGACAATGAGGGTAATTTGACTCTTTTTTTAAAAATATTCAGCCGTCATATAAATTGACAAAACTTGTACTTAAAGCAAAGCCTTTGTAGTGATTTATTGCAAATTTCCTGCAGCTGCTGTGAGGTATTAATTGATTGAGTTACTTATCTGTCTAGTTCATCAGTGAGAACAGTGATTCGTGGGGCTTTACCAACAGTCATGCATCTGCATAATCGTGTTAATCGCTGTCCGTCTTCCCCGTTTTCTCTTGCTCTCATTTCTGGTGACAGTGCAGAGTCAGTGACTCATATGAGCTCGTGCAGGAGGAGGAAAACACAAGATGAAAACACACACAAAATTCCCTTTTCTTACAAATTCTGATAAAGATGAGACTTTTCCTTCCCTCCTTTTTTTTGTATTAAAAGGCAAACAAATGTGTTACCCTGACAGCTCATCCCAGCAGTGAATCAGGTCGCACAGCTTGAGATATTGTGGGGAAAAAAACACACAAACAAACATTAAAAACTGTGTCAGAGCATGAAAACCATGACCCATGAGCATCCAAGTGTTGTCATTGGACTCAAGTCATGAAAGAAATGAACCGGATCAGAGTCGCCGGCCCCTCCTCCTTCATCTACCGTACATTAACTCAGACGCAGCAGACACCAAAGGCTGCCAAATGTCAACTGAGATCTGGGCCAGGCTCCTCGCGGGCATGGCGTGGATGCCCATACGCAGCCAGATGAGCTCCTGCATCCAGCTGAGCATGTGGTTACCACGGTGACCGTGGCCTCTCCCCGTCGCTGCCAATAAAAAATGCTGAAAAGCTGCAAAGAGGGGGGGACTGCCTGGAAGGCATTTAGGGGAATGTCATGTGGTATTACCTCAAACGGAACGTGTACTGCGTATGTGTTGGATAAAGGGTCTGAAAGGGCCTCAGAGGTTGTGCTGAGGCTCTAGTGGCTAATAAAACACAGACAAAGAGACTCGGTGGTTCATGTATGTTTATAGACATTTTCCTTCTCTTTTATGAGCATTTAATTTAGGTTTAGGAGCCATTAACAGCAGCACACATCGCCTGGGGGCTTTATGCACTGATTACACAAGCTTATTGACTCATTGGAAGTCCCAGTGTGGATGCAGACATACTATGGATGGATGTTGTTCGATGGTATATAAATGGGCACACGTGGCCCCTTCTTTTACTCACTTCCGTTGATAGCCTGCACCCAACGCACCCATCTAAGCGTTAAAACATTTATTTATTCATTTTTAAAGCATTGCATTGCTACTAGCTTGGATGCATAAAATAGCACAAAGACTGGGAAAAGCACAGGACCCGGGGCTAAACAAAGTACAAGGGAGATATTCTGCAGATATTTTTATATTTTCAGCTCTGAACGTTTCTGATTGAAAGTATCTATTTGTTAACTTGAGGTTGTGCTGCGAAGACGGCAGCTAATCAGTTTAAAAACAAGATTCAAACTAATTGTTTTCTACTTGTTTCAATGACAGGGAGAGACGGCGGCATGAGCTGTGAGCTACTGAACGAATAAGAAGGGAGAGCAACGATCATAAGAACAAAGTAACGAGTCCGAAAAATAAACCATCACTGATTCTGTCACCTTAATTACATTGTAAAGTGCAAATAGAAATACCCTCGCCTCAGCATGGCCCTGTAGGAAGGTGCCACATTACCGATTTTGTGAGACTTGAGCTTCCTCCATTTGACTTACTTTTGGTTTCACTGTCCTGTGTGCAGCTCAGATTCACTCCTCCAACAGAGGAACAGCAGCTGGTGGCTTGCTGCTGTTTTAAAGCATCGGGAGGTGCTATTCCTTGTACTTTAGGCAACAGTGGAAACCAGAACGGTCTAAAGTAAATGCTTAGTTCATTGGTAAAAATTCTCTGCCACATACTCTCGGTCTTGCTCTGTCGATGAGGAGCAAAATTAAACTTCCAGCAGCTCTAAAGCTTACCTATTCATATGTTATGATTAGGGCTGGGCGAGTTAACTCGTTATTATCGCGTTAACTTGCTAATTATTTAACGCTGATTATATTTTATCATGCATTAACTTAGTTTTTTATTTTTTTCATTATTTTATTTTTATTATTTTTGGGGGCTTTTGTGCCTTTAATGGATAGGAAAGTTCAGAGAGACAGGAAGCAGGGGGCAGAGAGAGGGGGAACGACACGCAGCACAGGGTCGTCCGATGTGGTATTCAAACCGGGGACAGCTGCAGCGAGGACTATAGCCTCTTGTACATGGGGCGCCTATTCAACCCACTACGCCACAGACCACTCCTGTTTTATCATTTATTTTATTATTGTAAAAGTCTGTTGCTCACAGGCTTTTATTTTGTAAAATCTGTTGCTGTCTTCTGTGGAACCGTAAAATAAAGTAATCGGCGGATCCACCAAACATGGAGAAGGGTACAGAACTTTTACTCGGCCATTTTCATTTTAAAGTTCTTCCAGACGGCGGAGTCGACAGAACCAAAGTCATCTGTAAACACTGCCAAGTTGAATTGTCTTCTCAGCGTAGTAGTTCCAGTCTAAAATATCACTTAAAGGCAAAACACACAACTGATAGCAGCAAGTCATTCAAGGAAACAGACAGTGGAGCGAGGCTTCTACATAAAAACTACAGAAAGATGCTGATGTTAAAAGTGTGTTTGCACTACAAATGTTATGGCACTTTCATTCATATGGCAGCACATTTAAAATAAAACTAAATGTTAAAGGCTATACTCTACTTTTGAATTAATTTTTGGATTTTGCGTACAAATGCGATTAATCGCGATTAAACAGGGAAATCATGTGATTAATTAGATTAAAAATTTTAATCGTTGCCCAGCCCTAGTTATGATGTATATGTATTAACACTAAATGCCGTGTATTCAAGTGTTTCATTGCTATATTTTATGTATACAAGCTAACTGACTCTGTTCAGTAGCTACTTATGATGTCTCATCAGTAGAAAACTACACTGTGTCCCATCTCAGAAACCTTCACCTGTACAGATATGTGTTTGCTGTATACATTGGGAAATTAATTCATTATCAGAAAAAGCTCCATGAGACAGGTCCTGGTGATGGTTTTCCATTTTTTCAGCCATTACTCCTCTTTTCTGTTGCGTACAAAGGGATCTGGTGCCATCTCCGTGTGGTCAAAGCAAAATAAATATAACAAATCGAAAGAAAACACAGCGTAGTTTAAAAAAATGATGTGTCCAAAGATGTTTAGAGCTATAATCCTTTGATGAACACAAGATAAATAATACAAAGAAAGATCATCTAAATTTAGACTCGAGAGTCCAGAAGACAACAAAAAACAAGGGGAAATTCTCTATTTAATGGAAAATATTGATTTTTCAGCTTTGCATCTCTTGCTGCCTTCATTTGCAACCAGTCTGTCGACCCGTAAATCCTCGCGGGGCTTCATTAAAACACGTGCACCGTGTTTGTCGCTCGCTTACAGCGAAGAGGTGGCGAATGCTTGACCCCAGATGACCCTGCAATGTGGAGGGAGAAAATGGGAAATGCAGGTCAGAAAAATTCAAATGAGAAACGATGATTCAAAAGCTGTGAAAAGAAAAGAAGAGGGCAGAGGGAAGGGGGAGGCAGTATGTTCATAGCTGTAAATCTCTCTCTGGTAATAAAGAGGGAGGAAAGAGCTGTGGCCAGATTTATGGCTCCATGTTGGGGTAATATGAGAATGGATCGGATCCTTTGCTTGGCGCTGTAGCACCTGCAGCTAGAATCACAGTGAGCTCACCACGGCTAAATGATGATGGGCTGTACTTTCTCGATGATTCGTTATAAAATGCTGAACATTTAATCTGTTGTGATCCTCACCGGTTGCACTCCTGTCATATGTGGGTCAGTGGCTTCTCTTCCGGTCCCCGCAGACCCGGTTCTGCCAACCGTATCAGGTGATTGTCTGCTGCCATGGAGATAAAACTGGAGCTGGCTCTGGGTCTGGGTTTGGTTTTTTGAAGAGACAAACAGGCGGACGGTTTTCAAGAACGTGCACATGCAGAGAAACATCTATTAAGATAGCGGCGGACTAACAGTATAATGGCCACAGAGATAACGAGCCCCTTCCTCTTACCTTCTTCCTGTTGATACCAGCCTGTTTGCAGACTCATAGGCTAAAGTAAAGCAAAGAGAAATGAAGGGATGATATGGTCTGGATATGCGCCCTGCCCACATGGCTCAAGGGAAAACAGAGTAATGATTGAGAACAAAGATATCGTTTACCTACAGGGGGGCAGCAATGGTTCTCTCTCTGCCAGGTTTTGACAGAGGAGAAAAGAAATTAGCACACAAACCCACACAAGATCGAGCCCTTTGTGCTTGTCTTTTTAACTGGATGTATTTTTTAATTCCACAACTAGCAGATACAGAGCAACATTACATCGTGCACGAGTTGTGTGCCTTTCTGAAGATGTCCTTTTCCTCAGTGATGCCTTCAAATTTCCTCACAGAATTGATTTTCCTCTTGATTTGCTCATCCTTTCCACGCTTTGGGGCAAATGCTAAGTAACTATCAACAATGCTGGTGATTAGCTGTTAATGCTCATTTTTTTCTATCATTTTAGTTTAGCATATTGGCACGCTCGTCCTACTAATCAGTCCCGAGATACCAGCAGTGCTCCCCGAATTCAACAAAACACAGTGAAATACGTGTTTGAAAAAATGAAAGATTACACAGTAATTTTACTGGTGAATCTTTCATCCTTTCACTTGAAGGTTGTCTGCAGAGTTTGGGCCACCTGCAAGATTATGCAATGTTTTTTTATACCTGAAAGTCAGAGTTTTATTTGTTACCTGCACTTGGATTAGGACACAGGTGATGCAATGCACATCTTGGTCTTGCTAAGAGAGAATAACTTGCACGGCAATTTTTGAAAATCGAGTCACAAAAGGACTTTTAAAGCATTTCTTTTTTTTTTACTTTTTTTTATTTAAACATATATTCATTGGTTTTTCATGTTAATAGAACAACATCCAACAATTTAAACATCCAAAACATATGGCAGTGAAGAAAATAATAATTAAATGATTAAAAAAGATACAATAAACCGCAGTAATTAGACAGCAAATTACCGTGCAATGAATATGAAATAATGAAAATAATAAAAATAAATAAGTAAATAAACACATATATGAATAATAATAATAATAATAATAATAATAATAATAATAATAATAATAATAATAATAAAAATACATTTTAAAAAGTATTCAAAATGTAGGTTACAGTTTGCACTCCCAACAACAAATTAAATCATTTTCATTATCTCATTCTCCCTCCCTCAACAGTTCCAGAAATATCCTCCAAATATCATCAAATTCAGAAGCCCTCTTTTCTAACAATATAGGTCAGTTTCTCAAGAGCCAAACACGATGTTAAGTTATTTAACCAGTGGGTAAAAGAGAGGCAACCAACATTCTTCCAGCATAATAGCCTGGCTGACGCGTCCACAATCTCTATGAGATGGTGGTCTGGGAACTGCATTTTCTCGTATTTGAGGCGTGGTTTACGAATGCCTAGAGCCGTTTATTGGGCGCTACGAATGTCTATCAAATGGCGTCTGGTTCTTCCCATGCTGCTTTGCGCGCGATTCATAGCCAATTGTATCACTTATACCAGATGACGACAGAAATTTGACTAGGAAGAAGAAGAAAAAAAGTAAAATAAAAGTAAACTTGCGCTCTAAGCTACTTAAAACACTTTCTAAGGCTGCATTGAACGGTAACGTTGTGTCCGCTGTCATGTTAGATTAACACTCTACAAGCTTCGGTGTAGCGCATAGACGTCGTCTTCGTCTTGCTGCCCCCCCCCCGTTCTGTGATTGGTTCCTAAACTAAGGCAAATATAAGGGCGGTGGTTTCCAGGCTGACTTTGCAGTGAGAATGAAATCGTGCGCAAAGCAGCATGGGAATTCCCAGGCTACCAGCATAATGCAACACAGCGTTTGGCCTGTTATAAACAAAGGTCGACCATTTTTCTTTCCTTCCAAGATAAAGAACAGTCATCTGGATAAATGCCTAAAATACATACCTTAGGGCATAAAGGTATAGGGGAAGTTGTGATGCATTGCTCTTTTATTTAGGTGAAGAATAAGAGCAATTTCTGCATTTAGCTCACTTATAAATGGCATTGGATCGCTGGTGAGAGATCTCTGGTTTCCTAATCCTGTTTCTTGGTCTACATGACGGCAGCCATCATAAATGCTTCTGCTGGGGCCCCTACAGTAAGTCACCAATTCACATTCCCATTCAAATGTAAGACGCACCCCGGTTGTGTCATCCAGATCCTCAGAAACATGACTGGCAGTTTTGTAACTACGGCACGGCTGTTGAAGGGTGGAAGAAAATCCCCGTGTTGACAGTGACCCTCAGGGTGGCCATTGTTAGAGCGAATTCACCTAGATTTGCATGACAGCACCTGTCAGGTGGTTTTAAAAGTTCTCCCAACGGGATCTGGGTGATGGATGACAAGCAGAGTCAGTATTATTCCATGGGAGTCCAAACATTCTCCAGCGTCTTATTACAAAATATAACAAAGGATCGTAAACGCCTGTTGGCTAGAAACTGTATAAAACTTCTAAAACCACATGAATTCTATACATTTAGAGGAAAAAAAAGCTCTGATTTAATCTTTTTTAGCACCTCTCCAGTACTGCCTTTGTTACACATTATGTGCACTGGAAAAAATGCCCCTCCAAAAATAAGTAAGAAAAACAACAAATACAAGACGTTTTTGCTTGAAATAAGCAAAAAAATCTGCCAATGGAACTAGTGAAAATCGGCTTGTCAAGATTTCTTGAAATAAAATGTGATATTCAGGACTTTTGAGATAAAAGTGATCTTGAAATTAGCTTAAAAACCTCTTCAAATGAAAAAAAAAGCTTGTTGATATGTGACTCATAACAATTTGTTTTCTTCATCGGGAGCTATGTATCTGAGCGAGTGGCCATGACTCGTGGAGTCCCCCAGGGGTCAATTCTTGGACCTCTTCTGTTTAACTTGTATATGCTCCCTTTGGGTCAGATATTGCAGAATTTTAACATCAATTATCACAGTTATGCAGACGATACACAACTTTATGTGTCTCTGTCACCGGACGACTGCAGCCCAGCAGACGTACTGTGTCAGTGTCTGGAGGAAGTAAACACCTGGATGAGAGAGAATTTTCTACAATTAAATGAAGACAAAACTGAGATCATTCTGTTTGGGAGCAAAGAGAAGAGGGTCAGCGTTGGTAAATATCTTGAGACTCGGGACCTTACAATCACTGACCAAGTTGGTAACCTCGGAGTGTTGATAGACTCAGATCTGACTTTCAGCAGCCACATCAAAGCTGTCACCAAGGCAGCTTTTTACCACCTCAGAAACATCAGCAGAATTAAAGGTTTCCTCTCCCAAAAAGACCAGGAGAAACTCATCCATGCATTCATCTCCAGTAGACTCCATCACTGTAATGCTCTTTTAACTGGACTTCCCAAAAAGAGCATTAAACATCTGCAGCTCATCCAGAACGCTGCTGCTGGAGTTTTAACCCGGACTAAGAGATCTGAACACATCACAGCAGTTTTAAAATCTTTACACTGGCTTCCAGTCAGTCACAGAATAGATTTTAAAAGCCTGCTGATGGTTTACAAATCCCAGAACGGTTTAGGCCCAAAATACATCTGTGATATGTTCAGAGAATATAAACCCAGCAGAGCTCCTAGATCCAAGGACTCAGGTCAGCTGGTCCAGTCCAGAGTCCAGACTAAACATGGAGAAGCAGCATTTAGCTGTTATGCTGCAAATAAGTGGAACAAACTGCCAGTGGAGATTAAACTTTCACCAAATGTAGACATTTTTAAATCCAGGTTAAAAACGTTTCTTTTCTCATGTGTCTGTGCATGAAATATCTTTTAACTTATCTAGACTGTTGCCTGATTTTAAATTCATTTAAATGATTTTATTTGTTTCTCTTTATATTATTTTATGTATTTTTAATGCTTCTTGCACTCCCTGCTGCAATGCTTTTATTTTATGTAAAGCACTTTGAACTGTTTGTACATGAAATGTGCTATACAAATAAATTTGATTTGATTTGATTTGATTTAACAAGATATTCGAGATGTATTGTCTTCAAACAAGTCCCTATATCTGGCTGAAATAGGACTTGTTAGGCAGTTGTGTCTTGTATTAAGTGTAATGAGATATTTGGACTATATATGAGACAAATATACTTGGTAAGACTTTGATTTTTTTCCAGTGTGCTGTCTGTGTTTTAGGATCCGTCTAATTGTTTGTGACGCCGTTGACCTTCAGTAAGGGAGTTAACACGAAGCCTTGACCCTCATTGACATCATTGTCACTATTAGCTACAGCCTGGCTGGAGGGCAGGAGATAAATCGCACTGCTTGACAGTTCTGCAACAGGAGGAGGAAAGCAACAAAAGTGTTCTGTTGCTGCAGTAAGACTAAATATTTGAGTGGTTTGAAAGAAAAGAAAAAAGAAGCTCTTTGCTTGCTGTAAAGTGGTCCAACAAAAGCTTTGGTGCTTTTCTGAAACTGTTAGATGCATTCTTCACTCTCGGAAATCGTCAACAACGCTGTGGTTTTCTTTATGACACGGGAACATTGCCAGCGGGAGGAAAGAAGAGCAAGATAATTGCAATCTGCATTACTATGTAATTTACAGAGGTGTTGGACACGGAGATGGAGTGATACTCCCGGGTCTCTGCGTTTCAGCTTGCTCGTCCTAAATGACCTCATTCGACTGCTTCACTTTTACGAGGTTTATTTTCACCTGATTTGCATCGCGATCTGCTGGTTTTTGACCTCTTGCAGGCTGCTGGGTTTAAGTTCAGTGCTTGTGCGTTTACAATGTCTTAAACCAGGGGGATGTTTTCCCTTTTAAAGCTCTTAAAGGGATAGTTCGCCTCTTTTGACATGAAGCTGTATGACATCCCATATTAGCAATATCATTTATGAACATTTTCTTACCCCCTGCTGCGTCCTGTGAGCAGAGTTCCAGCCTCGTTTTGCCGTTAACGAAGGTAGTCCGGCTAGTTGGCTGGAGCTTAAAAAGTAAAGCGTCTTGCTTCTCAAAACAATATGCGTTCAAAAGAGTAATACATTTGCATCACAAAATCATCTCTCCAGAAAAAGTCAGACCTCACAATCGCGCCAAAACGAGGCTGGAACTCGGCTCACAGGACGCAGCAGGGGGTAAGTAAATGTTCATAAATAATATTTCTAATATGGGATGTCATACAGCTTCATGTCAAAAGAGGCGAACTATCCCTTTAAAGTGCAAGAGGTCAGATAATCCTAATACTAAAGCCAGATGACCAGTTCTTACATTTGAAAACAGTTTTAAAATGATAGATTATATTTCAAACAAATGACTTGTTTATTCATAAAAACAGTTTGATGTTTTGGTAACTTTTTCAGTTTGATTTCTTGTGAAGAGTCGACGCTGCTTTCATAACTTTGCGCTGCATGCAGAGATGCAGTAAAAGAGATAGGATTAGCGATAAAACTAAAGCGGTTTTCAAATCTGAAGTGCGGCCTTGAAATTTCCCAGACATGTTCGTGAGCGGCTGCATGTGAGGACACAAATCACCACAACCGTCACCCTGTACTTTTCACAAGGATTACCCACCCAGCTGCCTAGTTTTAACTTCAGAAAATCAGCGAGTCGGACCAAAATTACAGAAACAAACATTCTGGATTATTTACAGCCTCCAGTGCGTATGTTGATGAGACTTTCAGTTTAAAAATATTTTCTGTTTGCCTGCAAATTTCTGTGCACCTGATTATTGTAGTAATGTGGAATTGATATTGACACAAACACAGTCATCATCAAAGTCATTTCCACAAAGTTGAGCTGAGAAAGTATTTTTCAGGATGCACTCTTAGAATTTAATACTGGTGATGCAGCCAGGACTGAATTAGCTGAACCCAAGTCCTTTACATAAAGATTTGACAGCTTTAACCTTATCATCTACTTGCCACAATACAAACAATATTTCTAAATAACGAGGGCTGGGCAACGATTAAAATCTTTAATCTAATTAATCACATGATTTCCCTGATTAATCACGATTAATCGCATTTGTACGCGAAATCCAAAAATGAATCCAAAAGTAGTGTATAGCCTTTAGCATTTAGTTTTATTTTAAATGTGCTGCCATATAAATGAAAGTGCCATAACATTTGTTGTGCAAACACACTTTTAACATCAGCATCTTTCTGTAGTTTTTATGTAGAAGCCTCGCTCCACTGTCTGTTTCCTTGAATGACTTGCTGCTATCAGTTGTGTGTTTTGCCTTTAAGTGATATTTTAGACTGGAACTACTACGCTGAGAAGACAATTCAACTTGGCAGTGTTTACAGATGACTTTGGTTCTGTCGACTCCGCCGTCTGGAAGAGCTTTAAAATGAAAATGGCCGAGTAAAAGTTCCGTACCCTTCTCCAAGTTTGGTGGATCCGCCGATTACTTTCTTTTCCGGTTCCACAGCAGACAGCAGCAGACTTTTACAAAATGAAAGCCTGTTACAATAATATTTTTCTTTAAATTTAAAAAAAAAAAACGTTAATGCGCGATAAAATATTTATCGGCGTTAAAGAATTAACGAGTTAACGCGATAATAACGAGTTAACTCGCCCAGCCCTATAAATAACACAACTTGTTGTACATTTTCACTAGATGTAACACCCGCAAGCTTTAGAGAGTATCGTTGATATACTTTTTAACTCTAGAGATAAAGAGATGCTGGATTTTTCCTGCTGCATCTTTACAGCAAGCTAAGCTAAGTGAGTGGTAACGCACCCGTTCACTGATTCCTACTGATTGCTCATGGTGGTGCATGTGTAGGACTAACAGTGAGGACTAGTGAGCTCGTCATCATATATACAGAACACTCTTGAACGCTACGCAGGCCACAGGTTAGGCAAGGCATCTTTATTTATATAGCGCATTTCATACCACAGGCAACTCAATGTGTCAAAAAGACAAGGCATTTAAAACAACAGCATAAAGCAGCATAAAAACAAACAATTTAAAGTGAATAAAAATCAAAACACACAGTTAAAAGCAATCAAAGAAGAGGGGAAAGAAGAAAAATATACAACAATTAAGAGGATTTATAGCATTATGCTTTAAAATTATTTAAAGGAACTGAACCATAAGCACACAGTAAGAGAAATGTTTCTAACCTGGATTTAAAAGCGCTCACAGTTGGGGCTGATTTCAGTTCTGCTGGTAGTTTGTTCCAGTTGTGTGCAGCATAACAGCTAAAAGCTGCTGCAAGGTTAGCATTGTTGCTGGTGTGAATCTTGACTGGGGCCTTTTGCAGGTTGTCCCTGAGTACTCCATCTTCCTTGCACAGCCATAAAACATGCATATTAGGTTAAGTCGTGTCTTTAAATTGACCGTAGGGGGTGAGCGTGAGTGTGCATGGTTGTTTGTCTCTGTGTTTGCCTTGTGATGGCAGGCGATCTGTCCAGGGTGTTCCCCATCTCTTGCCAGATGGCAGCTGAGAACTGCTCCAGCCCCCTGGGATGCTGAATTGGATTAAGCGCGTATAGAAAATGGACGGAGGAAGGATGGATGGATATTTTTGGCAAAAACAAACATTCAAATCTGTAATTTTACACAACGTACTTTTTACTCATATAATACTGTATATAGTAGTGATGCAAATCCAGACTTTATATTGTCAAGAAACTGGCACAACAAAGTTGTGATTTGGTTAAGATTTGACTTGCATTTGTATTTTTGCCCTGCAGCTGGTCTGCTTGATTGTAATTCATCTTCACTTTGACACAATGCACCGTCGACTCTGTACTACTTTTCATGTTTCACTGTGGGATACTTTGTGTGCACAAGATAGAGTACGTATGTATGTATGTTTGTGTGTATCCATTTGGACAAAGCTGGAACATGGAGAACTCACTTTATGCTTTATGGTATAATTAGTAGTGAGTTATTCACAGCTTTAACGAACAGATTCAGATTTTCTTTATTGTCATTGTAACGAGTACAACGAAAAGTAAGGTACAGGCCTTTCAGTGCAGACATATAACAACTTGTAAACAATATAACTATAAAGGGACACTATGTACTAAATAAAAAAACAATATAAAAACAATATAATTATGTATTAAACACAATATTGCACTTATGAGAAAACCAGAAAACCAGTATACTGCACTTCACCGTAAAGAGGCATTTATGGCTCTGACAGCAGTTGGAAAGAAGCTGACTTTTAGTCTCTTTGTCCTGGTTCTGATGGCCCTGTACCGTCAAACATGAAATGTCCCAGATGGAATGAGTCCTTCAGGATGGTGTTGGCTCTCCTGAGACAGTAAGAGCCATGAAGGTCCTCCAGTGTCGGTAGAGGACCCCCAATGACCTTCTCAGACATTTTGGTGACCCTCTGGAGTTCTTTCCTGTTTGCCACTTGTGCAGCTGGCAGTATGTGAGGATGCTCGCCATGGTGGAGCGGTGAGAAGACACGAGCAGTCTCTGGCTGATGTTGTTCTTCCTGAGGATTCTCAGGAAGTAGAGTCTCTGCTGTGCCTAGTGTTCTTGTCCCAGGTCAGTTTCTCCTCTATAGCTATGAGGAGAATAATAATTCCTCCCATAACAGCAAGGAAAAAGCATATGGGCCTTTCTTTACATAGCAAAGTATTCCTTTAAAGTTTAGTGGAAGTATGCAAACAAACTGTAGTAGAAATATCACATCTGAAGGCATGTCTAACTGACTTACCTAATGACTGCACTTAATCATATTCATACGCTTTCATTTTCTTTTGCTGCCAAATTGATGGACGCGGTTCTTGGCACTTTCTATTTCTTTTCTCCTCAGGCGCTTTTCTCTCAACTGGCATGCAAGTGTCTGCCTCTAAGATTCTGTGACTGTACGCTCTCGGTAAAGACTACACTTCAATATCAACCTTAAGATCTGACGGGAAGACAAAAAACACATTAACATACCTCAACACACGCCTTTAGGGGTTTCCTTGGGAAACAATCATTGATGCCAAGCTGTCATGCAGATTATGGCTGATTTACAGCTGTTACTGCTGTTTTATCTTGTCTGCTAATACTGAAGGTGTGTCACAGGCTCCAAGTTCACAATAACTGAATAATACTTAAATCTGTTCTTGTTTATTTCTCAGTTTCTTCCAATTACACACTGTTCTTTGCTCTTAATGCACCATTGTGCAGGTTATCATATCTTCCCCCTGCTTATTTTGTCTTCTTTGTGCCTTGCCTCTCTTGCCTTGTTTCTGGGTGTTGTTGCCTCATCACAGAGACCCTGAAGCACAAAGCATCCAAAGGGGAAACAATATATGATCACTGCTGCTTTAACCTACTCATTGTAATGAACTGAATTCTTCTGTTTTAATCTTTGTGTGTGGGAAGGCGGGGGCTGTGGTGCTGAACGAGGTGAGGTGACAACATGGTTTTATCACTTTGCCTCAGATTAATTAGCCCTGAAGATCAAACAATCAACAGCAGAATGTATTAAAACCCCACAGACCCATTTCCCCCCCAGAAACAATTAGGATGCTCACAATCTCTCTCACACTCACTGCTTTATTACATCTGACCTGCCTGCTTTATGACACATTACCAAGGGTGCAAAGGTATCTCCCATGGGAATATTCTCACCATCTGCTTATCCTGTTAAAATCACAGGCACATGTTTACCTGAGCAGTTTTTTTTTGCAAAGTTTTGGCATCTGTTTGACATTGCGTGTCTGTTTGAAGTGTCACAAACAGAGATAGGAGCTGAAATCTGTGATGACAGGCTAATTACTATCTGATGGCCGTATTCATTTTTCCACACAGAGGAGCCATGCACCTGGACTATCTTGATGAATAAGATTAAATCAGATGATGGCACGGGGTGAGATGAAAATCATGGAAATATGTAGGCTAAAGACAAAAACACGAAAACACAACCAACCAAAGAAGCACATATCTTGGTACAACAAAGGTGCTAAGATGTGGAATAATATGTTACTTCTTTTGGTAGTGCCAAAAAGCTTTAAACTTAAAAAAAACGTGGGCATAAAAGGTTGCAGCTGGCATTTTCCCTCAATAGTTTACGAGTTCCTTGTCTTTCTAACCAGAGCCATATATATATATATATATATATATATATATATATATATATATATATATATATATATACATACACGGCTCTGTTTCTAAAAAGCTTATATTGCCCCCTTGTGGTCAACGTGAGCAATTGAGTGCATTTTATCAACAAGACACCGTGTAATGTCTTAAAAAAATGTATAATTATATAATTTCAAGAAAATACTAGTGTGTAAAAATTCGTTCATTGTCAAGATAATTTATTTCATTGTGTTTAATGAGACTTTTGTTCAGGTTGCCGCTTTGAATCCAGATAGGAACCATCAACTGTTGCTTGTTTCCTCAGGTGGAAACGGACGGAACGTTGAAGGAGCATATCAAAATGGCGAGTCAAGAGGAGTCTGTGAGGGAGTTCGTCGCTGTAACTGATGTGGACGAGGAGAGGGCCCGGTTTTTCCTGGAGTCCGCCGGCTGGAACCTGCAGGTACGGCTCTTTTGTGTTTTCTCATAGAGTTGAGGTGGACTGTACGCGGTTCTCCCAAAGACAGCTGCGGTTTAATGGCATGTGTCTGACGAATAGCTAGCCGGCTAACATTAGCTTGTGTTGCCGGTGATTTGTGCAAGTCACCGTTTGACAATGGCCCGGCCGGTTTTTGTCACCAGCAGAAACGCTGTCGAACAGTCACGATCACGACCACAGACACGGCTTTTGTGCCCCTACAAAGCGGGTCGTCCATTCAGTTTTGGCTAACGCTGGTCCGTTGTGAGTCCAGCGATCCGTGCTAACTAGCGCTAGCCTCTCGTAAGGTTAGATTAATGTTAATTGACGCTGTAAAGCGGCTAACTTCTTAGCTTCTATTGCTGCAGTGCCGACTGTCACGTTCAACTTTTATATTGTTTGGAAACTGAACATGAACCGGTCACACGAGTTGTTTGGACTTCAGTGTATAAAGAAAGTGAAAATAAAAGATGGACGTTATTGGAATTTCCCTGATCTCAATCAATGAGACGCTGTTATTCCAAGTAAGTGTTTGACACGAAGGTCCTTCAGATGTAGAAGGAGTTAATTATCTAGTTTTCCCTTTGCCCTACAGTGCCATACAGACTTATTTTGGCAGAGTTGTTTAAATAAAAGGCCGACTGTAATGTGTGACATACATTTAAATGCTGAGGTGTTATTGGTGATGTCACGTTGCCTTATTGTTGTTTCCTCCTCAGCTTGCACTCGCCAGTTTCTTTGAGGATGGCGCTGATGACGACATAGTGACGCTTCCTCAGCCCGAGGGAGGCTCCTCGGTGTCTCGATCAGCAGGGCCCAGGTAGAGTCCCCAGCCTGGCTTTTATTAATTCAAAATGTTGCTCTCGTGAAAGAGTAATGTCCAACAACACAGTGCAGCAAATATTACTTTACGACTTTGTAACATGACATCTCAAACATATAATTTATCCGCTGTAGTCAGCCCAGAGTGACCTCCTTCAGAGATCTGATGCATGAAGCAGAAGATGACAGTGATGAGGAGGAAGGCCAAAGGTAAGTTTACCTCTGAGTTGTATTTATCTAAAGAGGGCATATCACTCCATTTAAAAGTGCCACATGAAAACGTAACCTCAGACGGATGATATGTGCCTGCTGCTCCATCTGATGCTTGAAGGGTGATTTTAGAGGAACGCTTTTATTGGCTTAGAGATTGATTGTTATTAGCGAGGACTGAACCAATTGATTTTGTGTTTCAGTTACCCTTCAGGGGGCTTTTCTTTCTCTCTGAAATGGTTGTGGCGTTTTAGGCACGGCTGTCTGTCCAAGATGCACATCCCCAGGCATTATGAGTCATCCAGGATGGCAGGAGATTTGATTCCAGAATGCACCAAACTATTTTTGGTCTCACCTCATTCACTGGGAGCTGGTTGCTTTTCTGCTGCGTGAACAGATTCTGCTGCCGGTGCAGTGCAGTGGAGTGGTTGTTAAGGGACTGCGTAGAGTTCTCCAGTCCCTTTATAATACCTCCAGCCACCAAACTAAAGTTGTATCCAGAGTCAGTAATCTTGGCTTTTTAATATTTACTGCATTTAATAGTTAGTTTATGGTTGATAACAAAAAGGACAGGATTAGCAGATGTATTTTTAATAAGTCTTTCCTGGCTAGTTGACTTTCTGCTGCTCAGGGCTACTGTTTCTGATTTATTCTACATGTTCACTGCACATTCGGTACTTGGAACGAGGAACTCGCTGGGCTCCAGTGCAGATATGCTGAAAACCAGTCAACCCTGGTGTGATTAATTAAACTATTCAGCAGATTTTTGCAGCTATGACTCTCCCTTTTTTGTCTGATAGTCACAGAACCTCGAGGTGGGTTTCTGTAGCCGTGCTGGTTAAATATTGCTTTGATTTCACCAGCAAAGACGACCTCTCCCCAGACATTACGGCAGCAGTTTGACCATCATGCTAACAGTCTCCTTCGGATTGTTTATGTTGGCGTGTCGGTTATCGTGACTCAGGGAAGTTTTGATGTGGGCTTCAGATCTGAGCTGCTGTTAGTTGATTCCTGAGGCAGGTAACTCATCTTCTGTTTACCGGTCAGTCTCATTGATAAACGGGTTTATCATAAGTTTCACTGTTTTCTTGTAAACTGCCCTTTATGCAACAAGCAAAGCCCAGTCTGTCTGACCTTGAAGGCTGTCACATTTCTTTTTATTCCCTAGTTTATCTGTTTTGGACTTAATTTGGATTACTACAGTAGCTGAATGGGGCCTTCAGCTGTATACCAACACATTAGGAAGGCAAGAAATTCCACCAATTAACAGCCCTTTAAAGGTGGCAGCCTTTAGAAGAATATACCACTATTGAGTGTTTCTAATCTCAGTTCTTTCGGTCCTTGTGTGTATCTGCTGTTGTCCACTTAGGCTATAACACAGGTGTGGCTCAGTGGGGCACAAGTGACATTTAGACCTTAATGTAGCCCTTTGAAGCTTTGCTGAAACAAGCATCTCTGCCCACTGGACACACGATTGTTGCTTTTTGTGTTATTTTTATTTCAGTGAAAACATGTAGTGGAATAAAGATGCAGAGTTTTAAACCTCGTATATCCATGCAGTCAGTTGTTGGAGTAAGGCTAGGCGTCCACTATTCCGGCACGTCAACGTAACTCGCCGGATTGGATGCCTAGTTGTCGCCGTGTTGCTACTACAGTGGGTGTGTGGGGCGTGTAGAATGGCTCCGGGGGAAAGTAAATAACTTGTGATTTTAACCAACCGAAGTTTCTCCCTCTAAAAATTGGAGTTTTGGAGGGAAATTAATGTGTATAAATCGTCAGCAATGGAACATTATTTCGTATTTCACCATGGCTGTGGATCTGCGAGCGAGGAGAGCTGCTGTGCTGCTGCTGCTGCGACACGGGAGAACACATGATCTACTGTCATTGGATAACGCACTCCGTGTGCCGTGGCAAATTTGCATAAAGTTTGGCCGAGCCCAACTTTTTGACGTGCCGCAGGTCCGCCGCTCGCCGTGCCGGAATCCCAGCATGCTTTGCGAGCACGGCGACAACGATCGGCCGGATTTCATTGAAAATGAATAGAATGCGTTGGATACGGCTTGACGTGCCGGAATAGTGGACGCCTACCGTAAAGCCTGATTCTTACTCGGCGCAACCGCGCAACTGTTCTGGCTCGAGAACCATTAATGACGCCATCGAAGGCGCCAGCCCCTTCACAGTTCCTTCAGCTCATAAGCGCAGTTTGCGCCGAGTATGCATCACATTTGCAGTTCTCTCCAGACCAGCGGGCGTCACTGTTGAGGAAACAAGCTGAAGAACCGGACGAAGAAAAGCATACGAAGAAAGCATACACAATGCCACCTGTGGTGTCACGTCAGCAGAGGCTGGCACAGCTGATGCGGAATGAATTTACTCTGGGTGTAGAACTGTATATGTATCTCAGAGCTAAGCGGCTGCGGCAAAAACAGAAGAGAAGGTGGAATGTTCGTCCTTTGCAACAAGACGAACTTTGTCAAACGTTGTCCCAGTGTAACTTCATAGACGTGTCGTACAGATGTTTGTAGAGGCGCACCCTCTCGGTCACCGCGGTCTCTGTAGTGTTCATGTTTTCTTTTTCTTGGTCAGCTGTTTCCGGTTGAGCGCGCGCGAAGTCAGAAAAAAAGTTGTGTGCGCGCCCTTGCGACGCGCGAGGATTTTGTAGCTTGCGACGGGGGGCGTGGCGGAATTTTGGGTCACGTGACCGTTTGCGCCATTTGCGACCAGCTAGTAAGAGCGAGGTTGCGCCGAGTAAGAATCAGCCTTAAAAAGGATGGAAGGTGTGATGTTAACAGATTCCCTTACAGAGTGCGACTGTGGGCTGCCTCTGATGAAAGGCAACAGCTGTGAGGGATATGGTGAGATCTTTACTTGTCAGTCAAAAGACTGTCAGTAATCTGAGGAAATTAAGAAACAATCAAAGACAAATCTGGACCTGAACTCTTTGGTTTGACATTACATGATTTGATATAATTTAATATGTGCAAATATAATTCTGTTTAAAAAAAAATATATATATTCATATTTATATTTACAAGGATATGTGTGTAGGATATATTTATTTAGGAAGTGTATATATGGCATATATTTATATAGGTGTATTGTAGTTAGGACATTTACAAACTGAAGAGTAGGGGGTGGGAAACTAAAAAAGTATTGTACTTCTTCCCATTCCTTTTTCGAACAATGTGTGGTGTTTTATGTATTTGCACTTTATGTGATTGAATTTTAAATTTTTGTTTTAAATTTCTCTTTTTCTTTCTTTTGTATGTACAAATAGTTACATAACTTTTTCTTTTTTATACATGTTTGAAAATAAAAATCTATCAATCAATCAATATACTTGAATCCAACTTGTAAAAGCATATTAAAGTTAGACCCTCGGGTTTTCCCTGGCAGAGGTCTGCTTCTAAGTCATTATGACATGCAGTGAACCTTATCGCACGCTCTCAAGGATGCCCTTTGGTATTTGATTCTTCTTCTGTGGTATCTGAATAGTGTAAAATGATCTTGTGGTCTTCGTTCACACCCTCTCAGGTTTTTTGCGGGGGGATCGGAGCGCAGCGGGCAGCAGATCGTCGGGCCTCCTAAGAAGAAGAGTTCCAATGAAGTGGTGGATGATCTCTTTAAAGGAGCCAGGGAACATGGAGCTGTGCCTTTGGACCGGAGCGGGAAAGGACCAGGAGAACCCAGCAGAGCAAGGGTAAGAGGAAGCTGATAACGCTTGTTCTTCTGCTACATGCCACCTCTCGTGTTTTAATGAATTATTTTGTGTTCATGATTCTGCTTCCTCTTGGTGATTCCCTTGTCCTTCCTTTCTCAGGCCTTTGTTGGTGGAGGTTACAGGCTCGGGGCAGCACCTGAGGAGGAGTCGACCTATGTATCTGGAATGAGGCAAGCTGGCAGCAGCCAGCAGGATGTGAGTGCAGTCCCTGCTTCCTTTTTAGATTTCGCAGTCTTGCTTTGTTTCCTGTTCCTAACTCCCTGCAGGGTAGACTTTAGCCTCGGGCTTTAGCTGCTCGATTTGCAGCAACACAACAGAGGAGCAGTCGGTTATATTCCAGAAGATTTGCTCATTATTAATCCGACGCTGAAGGCGTTTTAGCTCTTTTTGGGTAGGAATATATCAGTAATATGTCGCTCAGAGATTGATCTGATGGGTTTGACATATTCAGGCTTTCTTTGCATTAATTAGTGTGACAAAACCTAAAAGTCCTGCCAGACACAGTGGTTATCAACATTCTTTGCTAAATGAGCTTTTCTTCAGGCTCTGTGTGGGTAAAAGGAGGCATTTAACCGCCTCCTTCAGCCAAAGCCGTGAAGAATAAAAGTGACAAATTACAGCAAAAAAATATCAAGAAAATGGGCAGAACGAGCGTAATGCTGGCTGTTAACTGTTCACTGTCAAATGTGAGATGGTTAGTTTAGTTTTCGAGCCGAATCTGTGTGAAATGATTTCTTTTGTCAAAATATTTTGTCATGTTTCGGTAACCAAGCAGTTAAGGCTCGTTTTCAGGAAAGAAAAGAACAAGTAACGACAAGAAAATTACTAAGATGTATTCTCTTCTGTGATGGAACAGCGACAACCCAATTTTCTTACACGTTTTAATAGTATCAGACAGTCTATGTTGCTCTAATTGCACGGCTTTGTATTTGGGAAGTAAAGTTAGGAACAGTTTGTGTTACCTACATGTTACCTTCATCACTCAATGTGAGCTAAACATGGTAATGTTACCATATTGGGAGCGAATGAGCCCTTTAAAATCATTCTCAAAACATTCTCCCACAACCTGAGGATAGAAAGTCTGCTGAAGCCTTTTGTTTCTTAGGTTCTTAAACTAAAAACCTGAAATAAGAAAAACTACCCTCAGCATTAATCAACATTAGGACCAAATGTGCATCTTGAAAATAATGTCAAGCCTGTTGCAACACACACACTTGCAGGTAACAGCATGAAACACAACTGTTGTTTTGACAGGGAGACACACATGTATGTTGTACTTGGTCTTAAAGAAATATTCCTTCTTTCTATCTGTTTTGCTAGGAGCGAATCAGCCATTAAAGCACTTTTGACGCAAAAAAACACAAAGAAAATAGAGCTGGAGGTTCCAGTGTACGTGACTGTATTTTGTTGACTTTTACACACATTCTGTGTTTGGTAACTATCGCCGTCTCCCGGGGAACAAACCTGTAGCCACGACAACACGAGGGATGGCATTACACTGTATCCTACAGGCTCAGTTTAATCACTACTCTGAGATAACGAGACGAGTTGATTATCTTTGACGGGACCGGAAGGTCAGCCCCACACAGCAGATGGTTACACAGAATCGGAGTAACGCAGTCCATGTTGCGACAGTGATGCAAAACACGTGTTTATACACAAACATGTTGACAAAGGAAACATCCGTCTGAGTCCGAGTTGTGCTGTGTAAGGCAGCAGCGAGCTTGGCACGCGTGTCGGGATGAAACGGGTTAAAAAGGAGCCGCCTCCGTGACACTGAAACCTCTGGCTTAAGGAGCCGCACATCTCGCTAATCCGTCCAAACTGGCTTTGCAGTAAACTGATTTTAAAAATCAGTTTGAAATGATTTTAAAAATAGATTTTTCTGCCCTAAATCGATTATATTACGTCATATCCGTGTCCAGAAAAACTTCATCAATTCATTGCATTAAGTTATGTTAAAACTAGCCCACATTTGTGCTGTGTGGACATTTCAATTAATGTTGTAATTGTAAACTTTAAAAACTGCTGTACATGTTAAGTACTTCTTTTTGTCTCAGTTTAAATAAATGTCAGCTGCTGGACTGACTGACACAGACTGATGTGCATTGTTTATGGGAACGACGTTCATTCTAGAAGTGTATGATTCAACTTGTTTTTTTTTTTTTTTTAATGCAATTAATGATTATATCGAATCGCAATTATCAAGAATCGTGATGCAATCGAATCGTGACCAAAGCATATCGTCCCACCCCTATGAATAATGCAGAAAATGTCTGTTTCATAGGTACATGTGGTGCTCAAGCTGTGGAAGACGGGTTTCAGTCTGGATAACGGTGAACTCAGAAACTACAGCGATCCTGGAAATGCCAACTTCCTCGAGGCAATCAGAAGAGGGTAAGAAGAGTTCAACTCGGTCCAAGTTACACATATTTTATATTCGCAAGGGGACAAAATGCAAATGTTAGTACAAGAAGAGGGATGTTTCCCAAGCTAGTTTAAGCCCCCGTTGTGTCCTTTTCTTGCAGGGAGATTCCTCTCGAGTTGAGGCAGCGGTCTCGAGGGGGCCAAGTCAACCTCGACATGGAGGACCACAGGGATGAGGACTTCAGCAAACCCAAGATGGCGTTCAAAGCCTTTGGAGGCGAAGGGCAGAAATTAGGGAGGTGAGATTGTGGGCCTTTTTTTTTTTTTTTTTTTCCCCAGTGTCGGGTGAACTTGTTAGAAGGCAGCCGTGGAATCCAAGCGTAGATCTCACAGCTGCTTTGGACACGAGTCATATTTTGTTTGGCCGTTAGGCTCGTTTCAGGTGGATTAAATCATTTTAATCTTTTCCTCCCTCCATCCTTTAGCGCCACTCCAGAAGTAACTTCAGCTCCAACCACCTCCCAGCAGGACCGAGCTGCCAACGAGGCCCAAGCCACCGCCTCTGTGGCCCTCGACCCCTCCCAACCTACAACTAACATTCAGATCCGACTGGCCGATGGCGGCAGGCTGGTTCAGAAGTTCAACCTTACCCACAGGTGATTCATTAGCTTGTTTACTTAGCTGCACCTGTTATCCTGCAGGTGTGAGGAAATGTTCTCTGGTCAGAATATTAAGTGTTTGGATAAAAAAAGATTCCTGGTGATAGTCCGAGGGTTTGGATTGCTGGTTCCAGCTTTTCCCAGCCAACAAATTCTTCACTTCCCAGACGACAATGACAGCTTTGTGTCTTGTGTAAGTTTTTGTTAATAATTTATCACGAAGCATACTTTACTTTTGTTACCGTCGCAGTTGAAGAGAGCAAGGCAAGTTTATTTGTAGAGCACAATTCAATGTGCTTTACAGCTACATAAAATCACAAGAAGGCAAAAAATCATTCCAAAAAACATAAAAAATTATCATTAATTAATTAGATTAAAAGCAAATAGTGCAGACACTTCCAGGTGTCATATGCACAGCTAAATAGAACTGTTTTCAGCCTGGATTTAAACATTGTCAGAGTTGAGGCCTGTCTCACATCTTCTGGAAGACTGTTCCAGATTTTAGGAGCATAAAACTGAAACGCAGCCTCACCTTGTTTAGTCCTGACTCTGGGCACCAGCAGGAGACCCCTCCCTGAGGTTCTCAGAGCCCGAGTTGGTTCATATGGCTCTAACATGTCAGAGATGTACTTTGGCGCTTGACCATGAAGAGCAGAGCTGTTTTAAAGTCTATTCTCTGAGCGACAGGAAGCCAGTGCAGAGACCTGAGCACTGGACTAATATGGTCGTATTTCCTGGTTCTAGTCAGGACTCGAGCAGCAGCGTTCTGGATGTTCTGCAGCTGTCTTATAGCCCGTTTAGAGCCCAGTGAGCAGGCCGTTACAGCAGTGTAACCTGCTGGAGACAAACGCATGGATCAGTCTCTCTAAGTCTGGTTTAGACACTATTCCTTTGATTCTGGCAATGTTTTTAGATGGTAAAAAGCTGCTGATGTTACTGATTTAATGTGGCTGTTAAAGTTCAGGTTCTAACTTGATAGTTAGGTTTTAGAAAGAGAGTCTCAAGGTGACCGATAACACTTTCTCTTTGTTTCTGTGGGCCACAGACGATGATTTCAGTTTTGTCTGAGTTTAGCTGGAGGAAACAGTTTTGCATCCACACACTGATCTGTTCGATGCAGCGAAACAATGTATCTACAGGCCCGTGTTCTCCTGCTGTCAGTGACACGTAGATCTGAGTCATCTGCGTATTAGCTGACCTAATGGAAGCATGTACAGATTGAACAATAGGGGTCCCAGGATTGACCCCTGGGCAACCCCACAGGTCATAGCCATTTGGTCTGAGACACAGTTACCGATTTCAACAAAATATTTCCTTTCCTCGAGATAGAACTTGAACCAGATTAAAGCACGACCAGAGATTCCCACCCAGTCCTCAAGAAATGTAAGAAAAGTGAGCAGGAAAAAAACATTTGTAACATTGTAGGAGTGCATTTGCCTATTTTTGTTCCCACCTGCTTACCAGAGATCAGCTGTTCACTCTAAATAGATGTGATCCCACTCATGTTAACCATCTGTAGTGGAAAGCAAAGTATGGAAGAGCCGAGGTGTCGCGTGCAAAAGCAAAATGTCCTAAAAAGGGCAGATTTATCGTGTATAAGCGAATGCTGCAAAAGCAGAATAAACCATACAGAAAGAGTGTCAGGAGATGGCTGCAAATTAAATGTGTAAGTAATAATCCGCCCCCCCCAATATGTTCCGTTTTCATTGTGATCGCTTCTACTGTTGCTGGCGTAAACGGTTAAAACATGTGAAAGATGTAAAACTATGACAACGGCTCTAAAATAACAGCATAAAAAGCAGTGTGGAGGTAAACTGTGAACAAACTCCAAAAGCAGGTGATGAAAAGTAACGGTTTCAGTTTTTTTTTTATTTAAGTAAGTAAGTAAACTTTATTTATATAGCACCTTTCACAGATAAAGATCACAAAGTGCTTTACAATCAAATACATAAAAACAATTATAAGAAAACGCCACCAATAAAACAAATGAATAATTATAGTCATAAAAGACGAAAGAGACCATACCAAGATAAAAATAAGTGGAGACATAGGTAAGTTCACTACTGTCTAACTAAAAACTTGCTTTAAATAAAAAAGTTTTCAGCTGCTTCTTAAGAGTCCACGGATTCAGAGCACCTTAGTGAAAGCGGAAAGGCGTTCCAGAGTTTGGGGGCCTGAAGGGAACAGTCGCCTCGAGTGTGGAAGTGTGTGTGAGGAACAACCAACAGCCTCTGACCTGCTGATCTCAGAGTACGGGAAGATGTACGGTGATAAATCAGATCAGAGATATATGCAGGGGCTTGACCATGTAGGGCTCTAAAAGTAAGGACCAGTATTTTAAAATGGATTCTAAAATGGACTGGAAGCCAATGCAGGGGTGCTAAAACTGGGCTGATGTGAGCTCTTTTCTTAGTACGAGTTAAAATCCGTGCAGCTGCATTCTGTACAGTCTGCAGACGATCCAGGTCTTTCTTATTAAAACAGATAAAAAGGCAGTTACAGTAGTCTAATCCAGAAGAGATAAAAGCGTGGATAATCATCTCAAGTTCAGCCTTCGAGAGCACTGACCTTTAATCTGGCAAAGTTCCTTTGGTGAAAGAAGCAGTTTCTGGTCAGTTCTTTGGAGTGCTGCCGAGTCAAAATGAACACCTAGATTCCTCAGACTCGGCTTAACAGACCAGCCTAGATCCTTATCAATGAACTGCTTGATCTCAGGGATTTTGTGATCTGGTGCAATGATTAATGTTTCGGTCTTATTGGAGTTGAGTTTAAATAATTGTTGTTCAACCATTGGTTGATGTTTGTCATTTACTCCTTAATTAGACAAAAGACCTGCAAAATGTTAAAGTAAAACACAAAAAGAATGTCAAACTGGAGTGAAAGTCTTCTCTTTTAACCTGTTATCTCACCGGCTTCAGAAAAAAAGGCTTAAAAGTTCTCATTGATGCGTTGAAACGGGCCGCAGAGGCAGTTGATTGAATTTGCAGACAGAACTCTGCTGAACTCCATCATCTTATCATGTGCAAATTGAATAAACCTCCTCGGACGTCACTATGGAAACCAAACCTGCTCCGGTAATGTGAGAAAATCAGGATCGTCGGTCCAGACGTAGAGCAGAGCGCCGTGCTGCTAGAAAGTAAAATATTCCATGAGTTTCGCTTTCTAATGTTTTCCTCATTGATCCACACAGTTATTGTGCTAATGTCCCCGAAAAGCAGAAATTTAAAAAAAATTAAAAGAATAAAATACAACAATAAATTAAAAGACATACAACAGCTATATAATTTAAAACAATAATAATACTAAAATAAATAGAAATTAAAAAAAAGATGTTGAATAAATTGTAAATGATCAGAACAGCTTTGCTAACCTTTCCTTCCTGTGACTGCGTCCTCTCAGGGTGTCCGACCTGCGGCAGTTTTTGGTGGCGGCCCGACCCGGCATGGCCGCCAGGGAGTTTGTTCTCATGACCACCTTCCCCAACAAGGAGCTGTCGGATGAGAGCGAGACGCTGCAGCAGGCCGACCTTCTGAACGCCGTCATCGTCCAGCGGTTCAAGTGAAGCCGGGAGAGAGAGAGCGACTCCTGCTGCTCCTCTGGTGGAGGCGTGGCGGAGCAACTGCAGCCCTGTGAAACCTGCTGGCCCCTCCAAGAGAGGAGAAAACACGGACTTGCATACGGACTTCTATAATTTCTGAATTTTTGTTTTTCTAAAATGAAACGTAAACCTTCTGCTCTCCAGGCCCGCCCCCCTCGCCCGCCGCCGCCGCCCTCAGGGCTGAAATGTCGACGAGCCTGTCGGAAAGCCACCAGACAACGATGAACCTGGTTTACCTGGCAGCCACATTCCAGTTGTATGAAACTTGTCACTTTGGTTGCAAAGACGCCCACTAAACATTTCCCATGAACGAGTTTCACCTTTTCTCATTCTGTTAGCTCTAATCTGGCCTTTGAACGACGTTTCGAATCAGACGCATTCGGCAGCAGACTCCCTCTAAACCGACTCTAAAGTGTAACGATGAAACCAAATAATTCTCTTCTCCCTCCACATCGACTGATACCAGTAGCCTTACTCCTTTATTCACCTCCAGATTCACGCTTTTTCCTTTGTTGAAAATCAGATGGAATTATTTTTTTAAACTCGTCTTTTTTCCTCCTTATTTCTTTTCCCCCTGACCGATTGTAGGCTTGTCCCAGATATAGACGGAGGCGTTTTTGATACAGCCGATGGTTGAGCTGATGAACATAGACTGTAAACACTGGTTTATTGTAGTGGAAGTTGAATTGCTATGATAACACTGACATCTTCTATGCATCCTGGGGCAGCACAGAAAAATGTTTGGACCTCCGGTAAAATAAATCCATTTTATGGTTGATGTATGAAGAACTTGCAGTCTTGTGGTAATTTTTTTTATTTTATTTTCAGCTCACACGCAGAATATTTACCCGTTTCATGAATACGAGTGAATATCTGCTGTTTGGTCCGATGATCTGGGTTCATCTTGTTGTCATTCATGCAGTCTCGACACCTCCCTGTTGAGTAATGACGAGACACGGCAAATGTGCAGTTTGCAGATGATGGAGGACTTAACAGTTACACGTGGAACCCATGGGTGGGTTGTATAGAACCTACAGGTACTGGTGACATTGAAAAGTTCACACTGTACTTTGCAAAAGGCAAGGCATCTTTATTTATACAGCGCATTTCATACCACAGGCAACTTAAATGTGCTTTACATAAAGACAAGGCATTTAAAAGAACAGAAAAACAAGCAATTTAAAGAGAATAAAACTTAAAACACAGTTAAAAGCAAACAAAGAAGAGGGGAAAAAGAAAAATATAAACTCAACCATACGCACACCGAAAGAGAAATGTTTCTAACCTGGATTTAAAAGTGCTTACAGTTGGGGCTGATTTCAGTTCTGCTGGTAGTTTGTTCCAGTTGTGTGCAGCATAACAGCTAAAAGCTGCTTCACCGGGTCCAGTTTGAACTCTGGGCTCCACTATCTGACCTGAGTCAGCAGATCTCAGAGCTCTGCTGGGTTTATACTCTACTAGCATGTCATTCATGTATTCTGGACCTAAACCATTCTGTGATTTGTAGACGAGTAGCAGAACTTTAAAATCCATTCTGTATCTGACCAGGAGCCGATGTAAAGACTTGAGAACTGGGGTGATGTGATGTGATCTCTTTGTTCTGGTTAAAACTCGGGCTGCAGCGTTCTGAATGAGCTGCAGCTGTTTGAGACTCTTTTGGGGGAGTCCAGTCAGAAGACCGTTACAGTAGTCAAGTCTGTTGGAGATGAAAGCATGAATCAGCTTCTCCTGATCTGTTTGGGACATGAAACTCTTAATTCTGGATATGTTCTTAAGTTGATAAAAGGCTGATTTGGTGACTGATTTGATATGATTGTTGAAGGTCAGGTCTGAGTCTATCAGCACGCCGAGGTTCTGGACTTGGTCTTTAGTTTCTAGAGACAGTGACTCAAGATGTTTACTGACAGCAAACCTCTTCTCTTTGTGGCCAAACACAATGACCTCAGTTTTTTCTTGATTTAACTGAAGGAAATTTTGGTTCATCCACTTTTTGACTTGCTCTAAGCAGTCGCACAATGACTCTATAGGACTGCAGTCATCTGGAGACAGTGCGAGATATATCTGTGTGTCATCTGCATAGCTGTGGTAGTTGACTTTAGAGTTCTTCAGAATTTGACCCAGAGGCAGCATGTATAGGGTGAACAGAAGGGGTCCAAGAACTGACCCCTGAGGAACTCCATATGTCATAGCCACTCGATCAGATTGATTAAAAAGTCCTCAGTCACCTCCTTTTTTAAAAAAATATGTTGCCAAGGAAATGGGAAAATAGGTGCAACGATTTATTAAAACATAAATGGAAGCCCTATTTAAGACAAAAACAGGTTTTTCTATTCTAACTAGCTTGATGGTTAATATTTTATATGAGCACCTTTTTCCTTAAGAATGGACAAGTGGAGGCCTAAAAAAAACTATCTACAGCAGATGAACAGGATCTGAAGCATGGAAGCATGAGCATTGAATATAATGTTATATTTGTGATTAGCTCTGCAGAAGTTTAACTAACTCTAATAGAGAAGCTCTTTAATAAATCCTACCTGCATGAATCTTGAAAACTTCAAATATGTGCAGAAGCCTTGAGTCATTTCTCATTTCTTTAGATATTTATATATCTTTATATATTTCTTTTGCTTCCAAGGAGTCCGGCTTTCATGTAATTTTTTCAAGTGGTCTTGAGTACCTAATTAAATGGATTATTTAGTGTTATTTCTTCACATAACAGACATCTTAGCAAAAAAAAACTTATATTTTAAATTGTATCTTTGGGGGTTTTGTTAGAAGTAAAGACACATTATTTGTTCCCATTTCTTTAGCTGCATCTGTGAAAAACAGCAAAGATAACACAGTGTGACAGACAGAAAACAGGATTTCTGCAGCAACAAGGTGATTCCCAAAGAGCTGTTAGCTGAAAACTTGGCATATCTCAGCATGGTGTGCAGTGTGTCCTTAAAACATTTGAGGAAACTGGACAAGTGGAGGACAAAAGAAGAAGTGTCAGGCCTAAAGAACTATCTAAAGCAGATGGACAGGATCTGAAAGTGATGTCCTTAAGAAAGACCTGACACAGGAGCTGAGAGATGCATCTGGACCTTCAGCTGATCCATCTGCTGTTGGCCCAAGCCTCATCAGAAATGGGCTCCATGGAAGGGTGGCTGTCAACAAGCCGTTCTTAAGGAAGGGAAACAGGGAGAAAAGGCTGAGCTGTGCCAAAGGACACAAGAAGTGGGCTGAAAATCAGTGGCAGCAGGTCTGATGGAGGGATGAATCCTCCCCAGAGCCCGGAGCTCAACATTACACTGGAAAAAAATGCCCCTCCAAAAATAAGTAAGAAAACCAACAAATACAAGACGTTTTTGCTTGAAATAATCAAAAAAATCTGCCAATGGAACTAGTGAAATCGGCTTGTAAAGATTTCTTGAAATAAGATGTGATATTTGGTAGCCTGGAAAACCAGCGCCAACTGCTGGACGGCAAAATGTTTTGCCTGCGGTTGGGTCTGGCCTCGATCCACTTGTCATTTTGAAAATACTGCCCTGAATCTGGCAGATGGCAACTAAACCAATCACAACGCAGAGATGTGTTTTGAATAAACGCGGGCGGGCCAGAGGGTTCTGGTGCGGGGTTTTGAGGGAGTGACGACAGAGCAGTGCGACGTTGGGCAGTGGAAGCGAACATAGACAAGCGAAAGCACAACAAGAAAGATGGCGGCGGCAATGGAACAGTGCTCGTTTGATTCAGCCTTGGCACACAGCCATTATAACGAACAGCCTTGCCACTCTGTATTAAGCCCCATTGTACCGGCTTTTTGGCTGCAGTTCCACCAGAATTCCACTGGGAGCGTCGGTGGAGACCAGAATGAATGGGGCCCTATGGAGCTAGATGCTACAAATGGTCAGTTTCACCTAAGTCTCCTCAAGAGCGCTCAGATTTGAATGTAGTTTCTGAGAGCTCAACATGGGTTTCAAGTAAAAAATCTACTGAACGAGTACATATATCGCTTTGATTTCTTACTGGTTGGCTTCTTGTTGTCCACAACGCGCTAGCATTGTGCTAATGACAGCTGGTCGACCCGCTATGTATGACGTCATATACACTTCAAATCCTTTTTTTAAGCAAATGAGTGGCTCTAAAAATCTAAAACTCAGCCATGGGTATTTTCTAAACACCCTTTTTCGAAAACAACATTCGAATTACTAGAGAAAAAATTATATCTTGAGATAAGGGCACGAAAGGGCGTATTGCTCCATAGGACTCCATTCATTCTGGTCTCCAAAATTGAGCGCCCCACGTGGAAAGAGGGTGGAACTGCAACCAAAATCGCCTCGTTGGAAACCGGAAATGCACCGTGAGTGGCGTATCTGTCCTATTATAGAATCTGTGCTTGGCATCAGTTTTGGAAGAGTCCCCTCCCACCAAAGCTTTCTGTCGCGCTTACTACGTCACAGTCAGTTGCGCTGATTGGTCAGAGCGTTGGCCTATAGGCACAGACGCGGTTTGAAAGACAACGGGTTGTGCTCATCAACAATGTTCCGTTGTATCCATTGATCGGTGCCAGACTAAATTAGACATCCAATCCATTTAGGCTGGTTTATCAGGCTAGATATTTGGGACTTTTGAGATAAAAGCGATCTTGAAATTAGCTTAAAAACCTCTTCAAATGTCAAAAAAGCTTGTTTCATGTGAAATATGACTCAAAACAATTCGTTTTCAAGACTTTTTCATTTAACAAGATATTCCAGATGTATTGTCTTCAAACAAGTCCCTATATCTTGCTGAAATAGTACTTGTTAGGCAGTTGTGTCTTATAGCCTATTAAGTGTAATGAGATATTTTGACTAGAAATGAGACAAATATACTTGGTAAGACTTTGATTTTTTCCAGTGTATTGAAGCAGTGTGGGATCATGTTGGCAGAGAACGGAACAAAAGGCAGCCCACATCCAAAGAAGAGCTTTGGGATGTCCTTCAAGAAGCCTGGAGAACTATTCCTGAAGACTCCTTAAAGAAAGGACAGAAAGCTGTCTGAGAGGGCTCAGGCTGTGTTGGAGGATAAAGGAGCTCAGAGCAGATATTCACCTTAAAGCTGCTTAGAATCATAAAAACTCTGCTTTAAAAACTGTATTTACATTTATGTTTGAACATCAAATTTGGGTTGGCTAAAGACGATTGATCAGTACAAAAAAACAAAAAAAACAAAAAACAGTATATTTTATTGCTTTATTCATCGATTTTTACGACTTCTATTCGATTGGAAGTATTTCTGGTGGCGAGGGGGGCTTCTGGCTAGGCTTCTCCTGCAGCCAGGGGGCGTTTTTCCTCCGCGTGAAGCACGTTTTATTTTGGAGGTCTTAAGCGGAAGTGTTGCTATTCAACGTGAGGGGTTGATGGTCGGGTCTCGGAGCAGAAATAGAAAACTGAGAACATCCGCTGGAGCGGGGAGCAGACATACGGACCGCAGGAGGAGAGCACCGGGCGCAGGGACCGCAGCAGCTCCAGAACAGACACCGCTGAAATGGGAGTCGAAATCGAGACGATCACCCCGGGTGACGGTAAAGCCACTAAGGGGCGTGTTGCGGCTCCTCACTTTTGTACATGTATCCAAATTCAGACGCATAAACATCGCCTTAACTGCGTCGCACGCCCGTTATATTAAGCGCCTCTTTGGTTTCTCCACAGGAAGGACTTTCCCCAAAAAAGGACAGACGTGTGTGGTGCATTATGTGGGTAAGTTTGACATGAGAAACTTGTATCTGTGCATGCGTGGACAGATTATGCAGATTTGGCTCCTCGCGAAGGCCGTTCAAGTGGAGAGACGGCTGCGGACAACTGTCTGCCACAGCCGCATGAAACATGGCCCAGAATGGCAATCCTCAAAGTACCCCAGCAGCAGATATACCGTCAGGAGCACACGCACGGACCGCGTCGGAGTCGGGACTAATGTGCACAGCAGAGATTTTTTTCCAGCCTCAAACCTGCCAGGCAGGGATTTCGCAGTGGGGCAAACGGGGGCTTCCAGTCACAGACTGGGCTGCTTGACAGTTTAACCCATTCGCTGCTTTTTCACTGCCGTGGAGCGCATTTGTTCCTCGTACATTTGGCAGGAAAAAAAACGTCCAAAAACAGCAGCCACAGCGGCGGCTGCTGTGTCTGCTGTGGCTCCTGAGGCTGCTGTATCTGTGCCGGTGTGTCCCAGGAACAGCGCTCTGGATTTACCACTGCGTAAAATAATGCGCGCCCATCTGGGCCGATCGCTCCGCGCTCACACAGCCCAGTGAAGACCACTGGGTAATGTCATCGTTTTGTCTTGTCTGGAGCATTAACTGAAGGGAAGGGAGGGGGGGGGGGGGGGGGTAATGGGGAATGAGACGGATTCCGGGGCAGGGTTAACTACTCAGAGGCTCAGACAGACTGACCGTCCAGACAGCGGGGCTTTAAATCCCGTCTGATTTCCAGCGCTTTTCTGTCTTTGTTGGAGTTTCTCTGGGGTCGTGGGGGGGTCGGTGGCGTTTAGCTGAGCGGATTATAACCGTCTGGGTGACTGGAATAATGGCACCCTCACTGGGTTACTCCTGTAATATTTAGTATTCCAGAGACACGTGATAAATGATCCCATTCCCACTGCACCCCATGGACACAGCTTCACCGGATTCATCCCGCAGGAGTTCATGATATCAGTCATATCGTTTAATGCTCAGCATCGTTGTTGCGCCACCAGGCTACAGCAACGGGACCAGAACACTGTACAGTGGCATTTCAAAGGGTTGTGACTCATGATTATGTTCATTTTTGACTCATGCTCCAATTCTCCTGATCGGTCACTTAATCATTTGGCCAATAAAATGTAGAATTGAAGAAGCCCATTAAATATGGAGCCCATCTTTACATCTTAAAATGTCACATTTTGTCTAGGCAATACTTAAAACCACCACACCAAAACCCATATGTATATATGTATGTATGTGTATATATGTATATATATATATATATATATATATATACATTAGAGCTGGGCAACGATTAAAATTTTTAATCGTGATTGATCACATGATTTCCCTGATTAATCGCGATTAATCGCAATTGTACGCAAATCCAAAAATGAATTCAAAAGTAGTGTATAGCTTTTAGCATTTAGTTTTATTTTAAATGTGCTGCCATAGGAATGAAAGTGCCATAACATTTGTTGTGAGAACACACTTTTAACACCAGCATTTTTTTTTATGTAGCTAGCAGTTAAATAAAAATATTTAGTGTAAATCTCAACTTAAACAATGTTATCAAAGCAAATACAGAATTAAAGCTCATTGCCACTGCCAGGGCATTAATGTTTTCCTGTTCGTTATGAAAAATAAGAAAAAAACTGACACAAAATCCTGTGCCACAATCAAAATGTTAAATAAAATAAAATCCTGTGAGCAACAGACTTTTACAATAATAAAATAAATAATAAAATTTGCGCTAATGTGAGATAAAATATTTGTTGGCGTTAATCAATGAGTTAACGCGATAATAGCGAGTTAACTCGTCCAGCCCTAATATATATATATATATATATATATATGGGTGTGTGTGTCTGTCGGTGTGTTTATTAACCATAAAAATATCATATGTGGATCATGTTCTTAAGCAGGTATGTTTAGCCCTCAAGCCCATAATTGGATTCAATATGAGTTTATGACATCTGAGCACACTTGGCCACCGACATCAGGTAGCATCACGTTTTTGCAGTGCATGTGCTAACACTGGAAAAAGGGAATACTTGTATTATACAGAGTATTGTTGGTTTGGAAAACATGGATGGATTTTCTGGCTAAAATTGGGATAAATCTATTCTGAGACATTGGTTTGATGTTTACAAATAGTCCACATTGGCAGTAGGTTTAGAAACGCCGGTACAGTTAATTTGTCACATTTTGACTAAATTTCCTCTGCATGGATGTGAATATTCAATGTTTGTTTAGTTTATAAGAATCTGCTCGGTTTAGTTCATTTTAAATCTACTGCTTTACTACCAATGCATGCAACCAATCAGTCAGTTGGACAACATGGCTCGTTCACATTTAACTTGCTTATATTTGGATTTATGTACATTGTTCTCTTGAATTAGAAAAGAAATACATTAAAATTCAAACCCAGATTGTTTTTTAGTTGTAAATAAGTCTAAACAATATGTAGCTGGTCTGGACATCTAGGCTGGAATTGTTTCAGAAATGCAAGTTTGGTGGCTGTTTAAGCTTATTTGAAGACCAGATTAAATGCTGGCATTCACAGATTTAATTAGAGTTTGATGTCAAGACCTTTACCTTTACCTTAGCACAACTCACTGAGTCTAACAGTCCCACCTCCACCTTGTCATCTTGCTGAGTTGTCAAAGCTGAAATTCCTAAATCATGCTAAATGTCCCAGAAGCATCCTGTTGGCGGCATTCAGCCTCTATAGTTCCACATGTTATATGAAAGATCAAATGCATTAAAATGACATCTGTGTGTAGACCACATTCAGTCCATCTGTGGAACATTAATTTAGAAAAATATCTTCATATTAACCAGCGTTGTCTCCTTCTACTTACGACTGAACAAACTGTTTTTGATGCTCTAAAAGCGACGAAATGTGGGTAAAACAGCTGTTAAACAGTCTTTTTTTTTTCACCAACACTCTGGTTTGCGTTGTCTGGGATTTTAACATGATCTACAGATATTTTCAGCTGTATGTGTGATGTATAAATGAGCTAAACTGCTTGCATTAAAAATGGTCTAATTTTAGCCGGAGATAATCTGGATTAAATGGGGAATAAAACCAAAAACAACACTGAGATCATGTCGAGTTTTTACTAAACAGTACTTAAAGTGAAACATCTGCAAATAAGCAAACACAGATGTTTACAAAAGCTTGTTCACGATATAATAAAAACAGTTAAATAAACTATGAGCTCCTATAATACAGTGATGTTTGCTGTTAGCACGGTCATCGGTTAGCTTGAAGTGGCTACGTTTGTCTGACATCAGATGATTATGGGTGCCAGTGCCGAAGGCATTAGAGCACACATTTTTCTATTAAATCTTCCACACTACTCCAATATTATCAGTTACAAATACCCTCCTGGGGAAGTGGATGCTTTCATACGCTCATAAACACGAATAAACACAGGAATCTTTGTATGAAAGATGTTCAGACGCAACCCTTTCTCAGTTTTCCTGAAATGGAAGGAGGTGATTTGTATCTTGCTCCGTAGCTCCCTGCTGAAGCCCTGCAGCACTTCTGCCTATCAATGCTCTGCCTTGTGCAGCTTACAGCTTACAAATAAAGATGCTAAAATGCCAGAATATGAAAATATGATCAATTTAGACGTTTGTGTAACACTGTAAACGCACTTTATTTAATTCTTTACGCAGAAAGGTAGAATGTTTACTCATTTCATTGTGTTTTAATGCGGTTTGGATGCTGACCACAGTAAAAGTAAATACCCCAAGCTAAAAGGATAAGTGAAATTCCTACAATTCACTGTGAAGGGGACAGGATTGGCTTCGAAATGTTCACGTAATCCATTGAAAACGCACATGTGAACCTCACACCGTAGTTGGTGCGTCATCAGAGTCATTTGGAAACAACAACGTTTCTAACAAGCATAAACAACAAAACCCGTTTCATCAGCAGCCAAATTGGATTTCAGACGTCTTTTTACATCCCAGCTGGACAGTATTCACATTTGTCCGCACTTGTTCTCCGTTTGGCAAAGTGTTTTTTAGTCCTGATGCTTAGTGCGACAGGCATAACTCACTCTGTAACACAAGCCTATTTGCCTCAAGCTTATGTAACTTGAAGTAAGGCCTGATTTGAGTCTGGCACCATGAGATATTTCTCTTTAGGAGCTCGCCTTTATTCCCCCTCTTTGATTTTTTTTTTCTTTTTTGTTTAGAAATATCGCGTAATCTGCAGGATTTCCTGTCTGGGTTGTCTCTTTTCCTGTCAGCTCACAAGAAGGCCTGAAATGTGACATTAAACAGGATACTGCATTAGAAAAACAAGCCTTTTTTTCCCCCAGTGCAGCGTGAGGAATAGTTCTTGGACTTTCTGGTTCTTTTGACAGGGTCTGCGTGTAGAAAATGGTCACTGTGAGAATCACTGTTTTTTTTACTAATAAGATGTGAAAAGCAGGGTGTTGATGCTCCTTGTCTGAGGTGCTTACATCAGGCCTTTCAGCTCTTATAGATAATTCCTTTTGGCTGTCTTCTAGATGTCCAAAACAGAACAGAATCCCCCCCCCCCCCGATGTGTCTAATTACATGCGCAGCATTGCACCTACACACTCCCGTGTCGATCGTTGGGGCTAATAACTATAATAGCTCTGCTATAAATTGTTTTGGAGGGCTACTTTTCTGCAGATTGATGCTTGTTTTCCAAATGCACACTGAAACCCACCCCTACAGACAGCTGCAGTGCCTATTTCTGTGATCCTTGGAATCCTTTCATTTGTGCACTAAGTATATACACAGCAGGGATGATGGATGTTAGACAAGTTTAGAAAATGTATTTATTTCCAGTGATCTTGTGAAAAGTTAAAAACACCATCTGCATGGTAAGATCAGCTTGCAGCGGCACAGCAAACAGGGCAGATGCACTGCAGATTTAACCGTTATTACCTTTATTATACCTTAGGAAAATGATCAAAATAAGCATAAAGTGTCAGCAATGAAGGGAGGTTTGGATGTTGTTGCATGTATGAGGAGTGTGTCATGAATGCAAATCAAAACGGGGACAAAAAGCCAACGCTAGGCATGTGGTGTGGTGCGTTCGTAGGTGTGCAGGGCTAAAATAATTCTGTGGGAAACCAGCCAGTTCTTATAGATCACAGCCCATACTACCAAGCTCCACATAGAGGAGCGAGGCAGATCCAAGAAGCCAGCAAAGAGGGCCCGGGGCCCCACATAATGACAGGATACTGTCATCATTTAACCAATATGTGTATTTTGTGTCTAAATTATCAGTATTTTATGTTGTTACATGTCTGCATAACATTTTAATGGATCTGAATACGTACAATTCGTATTATTATTCCAAAAATAATCTATTGTGACATTTTCTTTGGCTAATAGGTAGGCCACTTTGCAACAGATGTTTTATTTACATCTTTATGATTACTGCCTTTGTCAGGGAAATAATGGCCTTAATTTCCCATCACAATAGACAAGCACCCAGCATTTTTGCCATGAATGCTACATGTTAATGTAATTTCCAGCCTGATGACATTTGCTTGTAGAATAGTTTATTTTTTTCATTTTGGAAATTGTATGCAGTAAACAGTGTGTATAAAAACCAGGTTAACGGCTCTGTGCCGCTCTCCGCAGGCTCCCTGACAGATGGACGGAAGTTCGACTCCTCTCGTGACAGGGAAAAGCCTTTCCGCTTCAAGATCGGCAAGCAGGAAGTGATCCGGGGCTGGGAAGAGGGTGTAGTTCAGGTAGGCTTTGTATTTTTGTTTGTATGATTAGATGTATATCATATATATATTTAACTAGATGTAGGGGGGCAGCAGCAACCCCTGCTGGGGGCGCCGCTGCACCCCAAAAATAAATACATGACATGAAGTGGGAAAAAAAGAAAATGCTAAAAATAAACTGGAAACACTAATAACTATAAACTGTCGCGGTCTTGGCTGTTCATTATACAACTCGTGCCATGCTGGTCACATGACCACACGTAAGCTAACTGACCACCGATGGACGGATTGCAGACTTTTTTTGGGAAGCCTCAACAAAACAAAAAGGAGATGCAACAGAGAGTTGGAAGAAGCAGACTCTCAGCCCAGTCCGAGCCCCCACAGGTACTCCGCTAATCCCAGCTGGCTACTTTGCCCCCCCCCATCGTTGCCATGGCAACTGCGATGACTGGCAGGCTTCACAGTCTCCACCCTCCAGACGCTGCAGTGCAACCGAATTGAACACAAGCCCTACAGCCGCAGCGTATACGCTGTTGTTCCCAAGTGATATCGTCTCTTAGGTGACTCCTGGATCTGCCCCTTGGCGCCCTCCTGATAGCACACGTCCAAACCGCCTCTCCTTTGGGATGCATCCAGACCAGATGCCCAAAAACACCTCAGCTGGCTCCTTACATTGCAAAGAAGCAGCGACTTTGCTCTGAGCCCCAGGAAGACCAGGGCTCCTTACCCTAACCCCTCAGGGTGACCCCCGACCCCCTGAGGAAGAAGCTCATTTCGACTGTTGCTGCCTGGAGGTCGGTTCAAATCCTGTGTGCTAGCTGTGTCCTGATGAGCAGCGGCGGACCTGGCTGGATTTACGCCCTGGGCGTAAGTGACATGATGCCTCAATTCTAATTCTTGTTCAGCAAAACTAAAAATCAAATACAGTCGTGGCTAATAGCAACATATTAGCAAGAGGCTAACAGATAGCCCACGTCACTCATAGAAATCTGCATCCCTTTATCTTTTGCCCGTTTCTCCTCTTCTTCTTCTCTTCTTCTCTTTCTGAACTGGGCACCTGATGGCTTCTTTGGTCTTTTACCATGATGATGATCCATGATGACACATTGTTACCTTTGCTTTTCCCATTAACACCGTCCGTTCACCCGTCAATCAAACGGAGTCACGTGACGTAAACAAATTCACGTAGATGACTGCACAGATTTTATTTTATTTTATTTTTTTCACATTTCTCACATAACCCAATTAATTATATGAAAGTATACATAAAAATTATAGGAATGAAATACAGTTTCTTTGGATTGGAAGCAACTTGTGTGGCCTGGGATCAGTCTATCTCCCCCTGTGTGAGTGCGGCCTGGGCGGTCGCCCACGTTGCCCATAGCAAAAACCGGCCCTGCTGATGAGGCATATCTTTACTAAGATTTTGACGATTGTAAATTGAACTGTTGAACAATAAAGAATTAAGTCATGCCGAAGGATCATGAGTGAACAATGTTTTCAGTTGTGGTGTATTATCTGACTGCTTTAGTAGACCAGCAGCTCGATAACTAACCTCCATTATGTTTTTCCTCTTCCCCTTTTCTCTCTTTGCGTCATCTGCCTCCCCCTCCTCCTCCAGATGAGTGTTGGTCAGAGAGCCAAGCTGACCTGCTCGCCTGACTATGCCTATGGAAACAAAGGCCACCCAGGCATCATCCCTCCTAATGCCACCCTCATCTTTGATGTTGAGCTGCTGGGTTTGGAATGAAGCCAACCTGCAGCCTGTTTGTTGTGTGTGGCGTAAGTAATTAACAACAAATGACACTCTGCTGGTTACTTTTTGGTCATGCTAAATTTAGCGAGATGACCTACTGGAATGTTAGTGCACTAACATTGCTTATTTTTTAATTTGTAAACAGTACTGTGCAAAAAAAAGTCTTGAAACATCTCTAATGTCTCCATGTATTACCAAGAAAATGGGAAACAGGTGCAGTGATTTGTTGAAACGTACAAACTTGAATGGAAAAACAAGGATATATGGTAAAAACAGACAATTCTAACAAATTTTAAAGTTGAGATGTGATCAGTTTCTGGCTCAGAACTCATTGGGAATCATCTTGTTGGTTCAAAAATAGTGTTTTTGTCTGTCAAACTTTGTTATTTTGGGCATTTTATCATAGATTTGACTACAGAAATTGGAACAAGTTATGCATCTTTGCTACAAGCTGATTGTAACAAAGTATCTGGAGACACGATTTAAAAATGACTCTTTGCTAAGTAGACCTTTATATGTAGACACAATGCTGGTTCATCCCTTGAGTTTTGTGTTTAGAATGATTCACAGGTCAGAGTTAAGTGGCTTAAAGTACAAACACGTTCTTCTGAAAATGACCAGGTACAACGAGTGGACTCAACATTAGTAATAGAAAAAAAAAAGAAATGAAAAAAAAGCAGCCAATGTCCAAAGAAAAACTTTGAAAGACCTTCAGAAAGCCTGGAGAACTGTTGCTCAAGACCACTTTTAAAGAGTAGAGGTAAAAGTGGCTGCTTGGAAACAGACTTAAGGCTTAAGACTGCTGCACCGTACTGTGTAAATCATGTTGTTAGTAGGGCTGGGCAACGATTAAAATTTTTTATCTAATTAATCACATGATTTCCCTGATTAATCACGATTAATCGCATTTGTACGCAAAATCCAAAAATGAATTCAAAAGTATTGTATAGCCTTTAGCATTTAGTTTTATTTTAAATGTGCTGCCATATGAATGAAAGTGCCATAACATTTGTTGTGCAAACACACTTTAAACATCAGCATCTTTCTGTAGTTTTTATGTAGAAGCCTCGCTCCACTGTACAAGAGGCTATAGTCCTCGCTGCAGCTGGCCCCGGTTGGAGTCTTGCATCGGACAGCCCTGTGCTGCGTGTCGTTCCCCCTCTCTCTGCCCCCTGCTTCCTGTCTCTCTGAACTTTCCTATCCATTAAAGGCACAAAAGCCCCAAAAAATTATATTTAAACTTTAAAAAAAAAAACTGCGTTAATGTGCGATAAAATATTTATCGGTGTTAAATAACTAACGAGTTAACGCGATAATAACAAATTAATTCGCCCTGCCCTAGTTGTTAGTAATACACTTGATTAGATTACTCGCTTAATTGAAAAGATTTCCCTTTAGTGGTGACTTTACATGTAAAATTACACTGAGCACAGCAATTCTACATGAGGTAATATTCACGATGCTGTCTGAATACTTGTGTTAATGAAAATAATCTTTGTGTTGTCTGCACAGGTGACTTCACACCTGGGTGACCTGGGGAGAAGCTTGGAGAGTCTGCACTTGATTCTTTAAGAAGTTTGAGTTTATTGTTCCACTACTTATTTCATCCAAACGATGACAGTTTGTGTTATTTTGTTTTTGTGACTGAGTTTATAATATTTTTTCTATCATATTCTTCTTTTTTCAAACCATGGGCCATAACCTTACACACCTCCATGCTCTTAATCTTTAATTGTTTATAATTGCTTTTCATTGTGTTTTTTTTTTTTTTTTTGGGAGTGCTGGTTGTGTAAGATTACACTTGAGAAGTACAAAAATACCAACGAACCACTAGCAGCTACATTTATCTGTTATGAGTCCATGTGTATTAACTGGTATTATAATGTTTAAGAGCTTGTTATATCTCAGCAACAGAAGTGTACAAAAGAGTCGAAAAAGCACACGTTTGCATCCCCCCTCCAGCTTAGAATTTGATTTAATAAAACTAGTTTCTGTTGGATAGATAATGGTGGCTTATAGTGAAATATTACGGTGCAACACAATAACTGAACTTGCTGCTTAAAATGGACATTTCTGTTTAATGTTTAATGGAAGTTGCTAACTGCAGAGCGAGAGGGGTAACTGTCACAAAGAGGAACCAATCACAGTTGTGGATAGTTCTAATTTGTGCCTAAATGTGGTTACTACCTTGCCCTGTCTGCATGTTCTAGGCCTGATGGGAATTTGGTGTGTACACGCTGAAAGCTTTGCATCCAATTTGCGTTCTTATTGTCTTCTCATCTCTTTAAACCCCATTTAAAACCATACACAGGTCAAACAGTGCAAAGACAGGATTACGCACACAATTGGAGACTGATCTTCTTCGAAAATGATCTGAGATGCTTGAAATTTACAAAAGAGGGCTGAGGAAGCACATTCTGACTTCCCCCGACCTTATTTTGTGTGACAACTTGAATCATGTATTTTTTTTGGATGCCACCTTTTTGTCTTTGAGAGTCATTGAAGATGATGTAGAAACTATCAAGAGAGGTTTCCTCTTTTTTGTTGTTTTTTCAATTTTTTAGTCACTCTTAGTAATGTACCACTCTGCCAAACAGAAGATGATGTTCTGGTAGGGCTAAAAAAAAACAACAACAACACAGACACACAGGCATCCTTGTGGTTTTTATATCTAAAATAAATAGTTTTAAATGGAGTTTAAATGAAGGAATATGCTGGACTAGCTGTCTGATATTGACTGTGGCTGTTGATGTTACATATTGGCAAAACTGCGACCGGTGTGGCAGCAGACCGCCTCTGTACATGTAATTATGTGCTGATACGTTATCGTATGCAGGCTAAACCAACAATGATGTATTTAAAATAAAAGAAGTGCTCTCCACCTGCTTATTGATATTTTTTCCCTCTCTACACTGCATGGTTGACTTTTAAAGTATGTGTCACGCTTTTTAATTAAACCTTAAAGGGATAGTTCGCCTCTTTTGACATGAAGCTGTATGACATCTCATATTAGCAATATCGTTTATGAACATTTTCTTACCCCCCGCTGCGTCCTGTGAGCCGAGTTCCAGCCGAGTTTTGGTGTTGATGAAGGTAGTCCGGCTAGTTGGCTGGGGACACAAAAATAAAGCGTTTTGCTTCTCAAGCAGTCCCCTGCTTCCGAGCGGCACGCAGTGATACGAAGGGAGAGAAAATAGCGCCAAGCGATTGTGAGGTCTGACTTTTTTCCTGGAGAACGATTTTGTGATGCAAATGTATTACTCTTTTGAATGCATATTGTTCACCACCTAAAGTCTCCCTTAAAAAGAGACAAAAGCGGAAATTCAATTCAAATTCAAATTCAAATCAGTTGTTACATAACAGTAGCAGGAAGTAGATATTTGTCAACACATTATTCATATAACAATCACTTGCTATGATGTGGACCCATGTCTGAAAGGGATAGTTGGCCTCTTTTGACATGAAAAATTGTTCTCCAGGAAAAAGTCAGACCTCACAATCGCTTGGCGCTATTTTCGCTCCCTTCTTATCACTGCGTGCTGCCCACAGCCGACAGCCGCGCCTGGAACTCACAAGATGCTGCAGGGGGTAATACCCCCTGCAGCATCCTGTGAACATTGACTTACCCCCGGGGTAAGTCAATGTTCATGCACGATATTGCTACTGTGGGATGTCATACAGCTTTATGTCAAAAGAGGAAAACATATCCCTTTAACATCCCTGAACAGATCATTTTGAGGTTCTTTAGACCCAACATTCATGTTACTAGCAGATATTGTTTGCAAGTGACTGTTTGCCTCGGGACCTACAGCAGAAACTAACCAGTAACCTGGTAAATTAAAAAAAAAAAAGATTGATCAGAACACATCTGTGCTCATATTGCACTTTATATTTAAAGTCACAAAAAGAAATACACAGCTCAATTTTACTACTGGCCCAGTTTCCCAGTGGGAATAATATTTTAAAATATTTCAAACACGTGTTTTCTAAGGAAGCATGTTATGGAACTGAGACATGTGATGTGTACTTACAGACCTGCTGATTCACAAGCCTCATCTGAGCATTAAATAAGTCCAAATGGTGACCACAGTCACGAGTCTGCCACAAATAAAGAGCGTAACCGCGAGCAAGGTTCATGTGACCGACACGGGGGGCGTGTCTTAGGGCGCCAACACTGATTGACGTGGTCAGTACGAGCAGGAAACCAGCAGTGACATCACTTTCCAGAAGTCCCCCTCAGGTTTCAGCGACGGAGAACCGTAGCCACGAACAAACAGAGAAATAAAGGAATACGTTGCTCTCCGAGAAGTTTTTGAGCCGACATCACCGCCTCAATTTTACAGGTGAGTCTGCTTTGACCCAATTATGGTGGCGAATGTTTACTGGCGATAACTCTTATATGGGGGGTTTCGTTTACCCAAAAAGCTAACGTCGTTACGGCTAGCTCTCCGCCTTCCTGCTGTTTATGTCGGAACAAAGACGGTCTGCTCCGGAACTCGGCTCGTTTTGTCCTCATTTACAGACCTTAAACCGCTCTCTTTTTTTCAGTAACTTGCTAGCTGGCACATCACTGTACACTATTAGTGCGTCTTGCTATGCTACCTGGAAGCCCGTTAATTTTTAATGACTGCAGTAACGTTAGCTAACGGTGATTTGCAACATTTTTGGGGTCTTAACTCCAGTCTCAAATAGCTGAGAGGCAACAGTAGTTTTGTATTAGACTGTACGCAGATGTTCGCCCTAATAAAATGATTATAAGAGTGTTAAAGATGTGAGTTTGTTCTGTTGTATTCTGTTGTAATCAAGCTAACGCCCTTCGTATTATCTCTGAGCCGGGTTGTCATAGCAATAACTCCGCAGCTTAGGTTGCCTTTTCATATAAAGGATGTTATGTATGTTATGAACTTCATATGATCTAACGTGGTAGGTTATATTTAACAGGTACAGTAGGGAAGGTGTGGGTCAGTTTTCCTCCCTTCTTCTTTCCTTTACCCTCTCTTTCCCAGCCGTGTCATTAGGCTGGAAAAAGCTGCCAAAAGGACCACATTCTTGGATGAAACCAATTCGCTCAAGCTTACTGAATTTAGTTTTCCACTTTGCACACAGCTTCTGGATTGGTTTGCCACTTTCTAGGCTAAGTAGCAGCAGTGGAAAAAAACTGAATTGATCCTCGGAGGCACTTTGTCAGAGTATTTCTACTACTATATTTCACTGCATTTAAGTGGCAGCTGTTTCCGGTTCACAGTCATACTTGGATGAAGTTCTTTGTTTTTCTTGTGTTGAGCGCAACAATTTTCAACAAGGAATGACACCGTTTCCCCTGATTTCACCCTTACATTTAAAGTAATATTAGCATCCACTGTGTTTCGTCCACTGCAGCTGCAGAAAAAAAGACTCCAGGATAAGGGTATGTCAGACTTATTCATGTCCAGCCTGCAGGTCTGTACGAGAGAGGAATACAAAGCAAGCAAACACATCGCTGCAAAGTAAACAGAAGGACGTATTAAAATGCTCCTTCTGTGTCCACTAACACAATGATGCACTTGTCTGTGAGGACTGAGAAGAATAGAATGGAGTAGTGGCTGAAGTAGCTGGAAGAGTGAGGTGGCACAGGGATGAGATTGTGGGCAAGTGGTTTGCTTATTTTAGGAACTCGACGCATTTTTTTTATCCAGTGGTGTGAAAATGAATCTCCCACCACGCATGACGCCGTTGTGTACACACTGGACACATACGTGGACTCGTATTTTTTTGAAACACTTTGTTTGGTTTAGTCAATATGGAGGACAGCAAGTCTTTAATTTTCTAACTTGACACATTCGGTCTGTTTTTTTATGTTACGCCGCCCCCCTCCGTTGCTTTCTTTTCCTCTTTCTTACTGAGGAAGAGATCTTCCCACACGTTTTGTGATCCTTGCACACGGTCGTCGAAGTGTGGGCAAGTTTTACCTCTGTTTTTAGAAACCCTGATCTTATCGGTTTGGTGTCTTTCACAGTGCTGACTTGACCGACTATTCAGTAATCCACAGAAATCTTAATTTGCCTGGCATTGCTGGTATTGTTTTCCTCTTGTAGCACAACTTCAGTGGCAGTGTTTTATTAGCATAGAGAGAAGGCGAAAAACTAATATTTACATAGAAGTATTTCCGTATGTGTTGTGTCGTCATAGTGTGGCGACTTTAGTTGGTATCCACGTTTTTTTGTCTTTTAAAAGGTGATAATTAAGTTCTCCACCCTATTGTAAGGCTGTAGATAACAAAGTGATAAGAGTATGCTTTTGTGACCAGAAAATAAACATATTTTATATCAGAACTAAGCTGAGGATGCTGTTCTTCAATGTTCTTCAAAGTAATCAGGTAGGATTAGACCTGCAGACGTTCCAGCAGCCTTTTACTTTAGCTACAAACTTACATTTTATTTTTGCCGCACTAGCTTTTTTTCCTGCTTCAGCCACCAGAGTTGGCCAAGTTGAGTTCCTCTGTGGTTTGGTCAGCTTTTACACTGTACAAACAACTTACAGGAACCACTTTTCTAACTTCCATGGAGCTCACAGTCTTTAAAGTAGTGAGCATTGCGCAGCTCGCAACATAATAATTGTTTGTTGCTGGAAGTCAGTGAGGCGTAGTGTGGGGAAAAATAATTACACGGCTAATGCTTTGGCCGTGTGAACATGTGTTCACATCTGAGGTCGTGTTTTCATGTCTTCACAGGGGCCACACGAGCCATTTTGATTTAATTAGAAAAATAAGAATTATATTTTAGTTACATTAATGAGTCAAGAAAGAGAAGAATTAGGTAAGCTTGTGCATTCTGTGTGTTATAGGTATGAGTTTAATTTGTTTATGAAAATGACAAAACAAGGAAGTTGATGCAAAACTGTGTTAAAAGAAGAACACGAACAGCTTTTAAACTTATTTCATCTGAACATGTCTCGGGAGGTTTAAACTGATTCAGAGACACGCGTTATTCATGCTCTGGACAGTTTTTACTCCTCTGTCATCCCATCAATCTTACATATAACACACATATATTGACCCAGCTTTAACTAGAAGAGAGGAAGAAGTTTATGTTTCTAAAGCAGAGGTATGTTGAAAAGAAGTGGAGAAAGGGGACAAAGTAGAGCTGGGAATATTTGCCCGAACCCGACGGGACCCGACGGGACCCGCGGGTTCGGGGCCCTACTTTTATTATTTTAATCGGGCCGGGCTAAAAACCGTTATTTGCGCGGTAAATAAACAATTGTGTGATAACGTTCTTGTGGAGGGGGCGTGGTGCATCAGCTGCAGGAGAGAGGTGTGGAGAGAGCTCAGGGGAGCGGCACCAGGTGAGTGATTAGTACACCAGCATCCACTTGTCTAATCACTCTCCTTTATAAAACACAGTAGCGTGCTGGAACCAGACAGGGAAGAGAAGGAGAACAAACTGGCTCAAAGCGCAGGAAGGAGGCCGCGCTGAAAGAGCCGATCGCCGAGCAAAAAGAAAAGAATAAAAGCATGACACTGCCACAAGGTCTCAGTCATCCATAGTCTAACAGCTGAAAGAACCCGCAGTGGCTGTGAGAACGCCACAGTTCTATTTATACGCATAGATGCAAAATGGATGTCGCAGAAGTGAAACGGCGATTAGCTAGTGGTGATTTCGTGTTGGTTGAGCAAGCAAATGCAAGGTCGGAGGTGTGGAAAAGTTTTGACCATATTGACGATGAGAATAACTAATACAATGATTCATTATTGACTGATAAGATATTCGCACATTTGAAAAATGTCGGGCTAAAAATGGGTCAGGGCTCTACAAAGCTGTCAATCAAAACGGGCCGGGCACGGGTCGAGTTCTTTCGGGCACAGGCCGGTTCGGGTCTGACTTTTAAGGCCTGTTTCATGCTCCAGGACAAAGGTCACTAAACAAGCAGGATGCTGCCTCTAGTGCTTCTTATGCTTTGGACCTATGATTTATTTATTTATTTAATGCTAACCCTGTGTTTTCTGGAAGCTGTCGCTGCCTTCATTTTAAATCCAGGGCGAAACGTGAGCCTCAGTGTTAGAGAACATCAAAGCGAATGAGCTGACTCCATTAACAGACGTCAGACATGCTTGTTTTTGTCACCTGTGATCATCCTGCTGGGTGTCACACCCCGTTCTGCTGCGCTGTTTCATAACCTCGATCAGTTGGCTGCTTGCTTTCATTTCCTCATTCCTCTCCTGGCTGCCGTCTGCGTTCATGACTTCTGGGTTTAATTTGTCTTGGATGCATTATCATCTTGGTTAATAGCATCACAGAACCCCGAGCCATCACCCGCTGCTAATGCGTTTGTTCTTCCCTCCACCCCTGTTTGCTTATGGATTATGTTTTGAGGCAGCCTGTGCTTTGTGTAAGCTGCCTATATTACCAAGCCTGTCTCCTCATGAAGAAGAATGTCCCCTCCTTCTTGTCCTACTTCTGCGGAGCGTTTGTCCTTTGTCCTACATGTTCCTACCACCTGATTTAAAGCACTTCAGGTCCAGTCAACACACAAGTTCACCTTTTTTTTATTTATTATTTTGCACAACAGCAGGAAGAAATAAGACATGGGCTGTGTTCAAAACCGCATACTACATACTTCCATTCTGCATACTTATCGATCAGACAGTATGCAGAGCGTTACCCACAATGCATTTCGCTCCTGCCCGAGCCGAGATCAGCCGGCCTGAAGCTGATTTCTCTTAAGCTCTAAACTCTGTAAACTTTTGCAACATTTGAAACAGTTTCAGGCGAGAAAGTAGTCGTTTAGATCCCCAACGTGTTGAAAATCTGACTAAATACCGGCTATTTACTATTTTGTTCCCACGAATCCGGCGCTACTAAAGCTAGCCGCAGTGAGCAACGCGCTTCCGGTTATTTTCACAAAATAAAATACCTGTTGCCTTTTCTCGTAGGCAAAGCCATTAAGATACAATCGGTGCTTTTGTTTTGAAAACAGGAAGTGAACCTACCCTTGGGTAGTTTGAGTATGAGTAGTAACCTCATGATGCATACCCAACATTTCGGCGAATCTAGTATGCATCCGGGAACTTCTTACTAAAACTTGCATAATAACTCAAAAAGTTACTAGGAGTAGTAGGAGAAGTATGTGGTTACGAACACAGCCATGGTGACGTCAGGATGAAGTTGTAGACTTTGACGTGCACCTGACTTTGTGCCACTCCTCTCCTCTTTGCAGTTAACTCTACTTTGATAATGTGGGCTTTGGGTTGTCTTATCTTGGATGCATTTGCCAGGTACACAGATTCTATTTATAGATCTGTGTTAATGTACAAAGGCTAAACCAGTATTATGATATGAAGTGTGAGATGTTTGGTCCTGTGTAGCACTAATTCTGACTGGTTTAAAATAATTTATTTGATCTTTAAAGATCCCTAAAATAGATTTAATCAGTAATTCTCACTTCTAGTTGTAGCGCATTAAACATTTTTAAAGTAAATTCAGCTCAAATTTAAGCTTGTTAATGACTGATCTGCAGATCATTTTGCATTATTGATTATTTTGTCTTAATATGTCATAAATTTAGAAACCGACGAGAAAAATGAAGAGGTAATCGTACCTGATTTACTGTCGTATACGATAAAGGCGAGCAGTAATTCCTCACAGAAGGAGCCGCAGTCAGAGAGTGTTTAAGGTCAGAGATAATTGAAAAGATTAATCATTTATCGGATATTTCTGCAACGTGGCCTGATTTATTTTAAAGTTTAACTCGATTGAAATTACTTCATGCCGAATGCATGTCAAACATTCTTTAAGTACATTAGGGCTGAGCAATTTTATCGATACTGAGATATATATTGATATTATTATTATAAAATTATTTTAAAAAAATCAGCCGCAAGTATCGATTTTTAATTATTTTTTTTAAAAAGCAAACTTTATTGAAAAGTCAGACGTTACAATTAGTGAAAACACAGAACATTAAGGTAATACAATACAATGGCAGGGGGTCACATTATACAAAACAGTGATAAATTATTTCATAAAAATGTTACAAAGTGCACAGCTCTCACGTTTGTGACGTGCGTTTGTTTCTGTTTGACTGGCGGTGTTTTCCTTCCAGTTCAAAGGACGGACCACCGGTCCAATCAGGGACGATTCATGTCAAATCACACTGTCCCCTTTTTTTCCCCCAGAAAATGATCTAAGTGTATCGTGAGATTAGTGTATCGCTACAGCCCTAAAGTACATGCCTGATTTCATGCTCTCGCAGAGTAATTTGATCTAAAGCTGTCACAAAATATAGCTTAAGTTTAGAGGTAATGCGAGGAGTTGCTTGTTGGGAGTCTGGTGTGGCTCATCTGGCGGGGTTGCTATCTCTTGCAGATATGCTCTCCACTCACAGCTGTTTGTTTGTGTTTTTCTCCTCAGCATGTCCCTGTATCCATCCCTCGAGGACCTTAAGGTCGACAAGGTCATCAAGGTAAGACGAGTCTGTTGATGTGAATCTATTTGAACCTTTTACGGGGAGATAATTAGCCTGGCTGCTGACTATCTCACTGCCTTCGGGCGTGATTATAAGAAGAAATGGATGCTTCTTTAACACGTGGCAAAAGGAAGCAGCTGTATCTTTGAAACTGAGAAATGTTCCAAATATATGGGTAAATATTTGGCCCATTCAGAATGCACAGATTATCCCTAAAATAACCCTTTTTTCTTCAAATTTTTGCTCTGTCAACACATCACAGCCTCTAAAAGCAGTTGATTTCAGAGGCTGTGGCCTTTATACAAGTTTAGAAAATGTCTCAGATTATATCTCAGATTTCACATCCACTTATTCTAAAGTGAATATGCTGTGTATGAAAGCGTGTAGCCTTGAGCACCACAATAGATCTTAACTCTTGACTTATAGAAAAGACGGTTTTCCATTTATTTTCAGGCTGTAAGAAACAAAAAAGATTCATTCACAGAGTTGAATTATTTGTTTATCTTCTCATTTGTATTTGTGTTAAAGAGAATTTGATTTAATTCAGTATTCAGAAAACCATCATTCCAGAGTGCTTCCAGTTGACTGGTGCTTCTGATTATTTTCTAGGCTCAGGCCCAGTTTGCCCAGACTACCACCCCCATGCCAGCCATCACTGAGGGAACCTACCAACCTCAGCTTGCCGCTGCAGGGATGCCAGGATCCGGTGAGTCTCACGTATACTGTGTGCATAAAGTATTTTCTGGTTGATACTGTTGACATTTTGCTACAGAACCACCTTTCCTGTTATCTTTTTGTTTAAACTGATATCATGTTTCTTGCTGAGAGTGTCTGTGATTCTGATTCTGTGCTGTTTGTCTTAAAATTTTGCCGTAAAAGGAGGGGGAGGCAGTGGATAAGAAGCTTGTTGAGTGTGATAACTGATCTGGGAGATGAGAGAAAGAAATGGACGCCCTTCACCTAATATGATTTCCCTGTTTCCCTTTTTTATGGCTTTTCTTTTCTTTATCTTATTGTAATTTTTCCCCATATAATTCTTGTGTGAAAGTAGACTTGCAGTAAGCCACATAAGAACCTCCATAAAAGAACAAAAATAGGCAAAAGACGTGCAACGGTGCTACAGACTGCAGGATTTCTGCCTGTCTTCATTCACTTCTCCCCCGTCTCCCGTTCTCCCACTCATTCAGTTTAGCTTCTCCCCATTTGGATGCAAAGTCCTGTGAGCTTTTATTCTTTTGTTTTTATCTCGGCAGAGCTCGCTTTGAGTCACCATGACAACTGGCTCTGGCAGTTGAGCCGGGACAGGGTGAGAGGGGGCGGAGGCGAGACCCTGGGGTGTTTGAGTGAGCTGGAGAGGCAAAAAGAGGATAGTAACGGAGAGGGAGGTGAAATGGGGGGGTTCAGATTGACATCAGAGCTTCAGAGAGCAGATTTCTAAAACATCTTAGTTTTGAATTTGGGGGCTTTGTAGGAGCACAAGTTGAACAACACTCTGCATTTTTCAGTGATTGTGTAGTTGGACGTTTTTCCTTGCTCATCATTTTCCGTACCGTCGCCAGAACTATGTGTAAATGTTTGGGGGCAGATTTTAGGCAGCTGTGGTGGAGTGAATCTGTGGTTCAAGTGAGTAGTAATTCAAATCTATTCGACTTAAAGGGATAGTTCACCTCTTTTGACATGAAGCTGTATGACATTCCATACGAGCAATATCATTTATGAACATTTTCTAACCCCCTGCTGCGTCCTGTGAGCCGAGTTCCAGCCTTGTTTTGGCGTTGACGAAAGTAGTCCGGCTAGTTGGCTGGGCTCACAAAAATAAAGTGTTTTGCTTCTCAAAACAATATGCGTTCAAAAGAGTAATACATTTGCATCACAAAATCGTTCATCCAGGAAAAAGTCAGACCTCACAATCGCTTGGCGCTATTTTCTCTCCCTTCATATCACTGCCTGCTGCCGCCTGCCGACAGCCACACCTGTTACGGTGTTTGCTGCTCGGTCTGCACTTCTGTCTGCACGGTCTAAACAGCAGGCAGTGATACGAAGGGAGAGAAAATAGCACCAAGCGATTGTGAGGTCTGACTTTTTCCTGGAGAACGATTTTTCATGTCAAAAGAGGAAAACTATACCTTTAAGACATGGGTCTACATCATAGCAAGTGATTGTTACATTAATAATGTGTTGACAAAGATCTACTTCCTGTTACTGTTATGTAACTGCTGATTTATATCATTTCTGCTTTTGTCTCTTTTTAAGGGAGACTTCAGGTGGTGAACAACCGGCTAACTGTTGATATAAAGTGTTTGCCGTCTCCATTCTGAATAATATGCTGAGTTGACTTGTTAAGTGCACTAGTTTGCAGGATTTTCCCCCCTTTAATGATGGGGGCTATCATCACTGGTCACAGACCACCAATGTAAACAATAATTCGACTGTTTTTCTGCACGGTGTTGTTTCTAATGCAACTCGCTTCCCATCTGTGAAGTCCTCTCCTGTCTACAGTTGCTCTGGGTAGTTCAAACAGTCAAATTGGAATATATCGAGTAGTTAGAACACAATTCACATGAATGAGAAATGCATGTGGACACGTCCATGTTGGGCCGATGATCTTTATATATTTCCCTTAAAAGCTGATCTTTGAAGCAGTGTTGTCTCTGAGCTGATTCTCTACAGTAAAATGTCTTTACAACAATAACTTACAGTCATCATGTCAGCGGTTCCACCATTACTTCATAATAATTCTAATTATCATGATTTGAACTGAAGCTAAAGCCCCCTTCGTCTGTTAGGAAATAAGAGGAAGGCTTTGTGTGTGTGTGTTGCAATCTGAGCTTTAGTGTTGTGTGTTTTGGTAGCTGTGTGCATGTTGGTGTATGTGAGTCCCTGCTCTGCAGCCTGAAATGTTGGATTCTACAAATAAAATATGTTCTCTGGTTAAAAAGCCTTCAGCAAAAAGAGAGAAGAGACCAGAGCTGGTGTTGCTTTTGATTTCCCAAAACGGAGCCCTTTGAAATGACCGAAGGTCTTGGTCTGAGTTTTGGAACCAGCTTGAGATTTTGTTTCTCTAACACAGCACCCAGTTGTTATTTTAAGGTTATAAATGCACATTTAAAAAAAAAAAAAACCTTGTCCTGTCCAGCATTATGGCAGCAGAATTGTAATCTGAATACAGTTTATGCCAAACACATTTGCCATGCCAAGGGAAGCTTTATGAATGTAAAGCTCCCCCTTGATGCCCATCAACTCCTTATTTATTTATTTATTTATTTATTTTTGTTACAATACTTAACAAATGATAGTGCCGAACCGGACCGGGGGACAGAGAAAGAGGGAGAGCAAAGAAGGGGGAAAAAAGGAACAGAAATATGAAGAGACAAACATAGAAAACAATGAAAAATCAGACAACCAGCTGCTACACCTGTAAAAACAAAATTGAAGACAAGACACCTACTCCGATAATGGTGCTGGATTAAAAACGTAGAGCTCCAGTTGTTTGTTTAAACTAATCAGATGATTATTTGTGTCATTAACTCATTGATTTAATCTGTGTGGCATCAAGAAACTGGTGATAAATTTTATGTTTTTTTTTTTAAAGTTTTTACCTGGACTGATGGGTTGAATATCAGCTTTCAGTGACTCTCCAGTAAATTCTAAATAGCTGAATTATATAGATCTGATATCCTACCTTATATGTGCTTTCTTTGACTTTTGCCAGGATAAAATAATAAAGACAGCCATGACGAGCAGCACAAATCTCTGTCTCATATTTTAAATGGATAAACAGGAAGGCAGAAGGAGTGGACTCGCACATAAACACAACAAAGCAAACATTTAATAGATGTATTAGATTCTAATGGCTTGCCTTCATGCTGATGCCAGGATACTTGCTCATTGACCAGTCCTCCAGCAGAGAGCTTAATGCTCTAAAGCATGCTGATGGAGGGAGGGAATGAAATATAAAGTGGTTGGTAAAGTAGATCATCTAAAAATGCTACAGATGTGTGGCTAATGCATCAGTGTTTGTGATTCTGTGAATTAAGGGTGGAGGCTAGATGTGTTTTTGAATAAGAGCTCACAGAAACCATTTGAGTCGGTGGCAGATTAGCTTGTGGTTTAGAAAGACTTCTATGTATCCCCACTCCTCTATGTTCTTTCTCCTTTTCACCACCTGTCTGCCCCCATCTCCTTCCTTTTTTTTCACCCGTCTCCTCATTCCTACAGGTTTGTATCCTAACTTGGAGGAGCTCGGGGATTACATGGGGCTGGCCCTCAACAGCGATGAAGTCCAGAGGAACCTCGCCCTCGTGCCCGTGGCCGATAACGTAAGCATTTGTTCGTGTCTTTGAAGTATCATTAAAGGGATAGTTCGCCTCTTTTGACATGAAGCTGTATTGCATCCCATACTAGCAAAATCATTTATTAAATTCGACTTACCCCCTGCTGCGTCCTGTGAGCCGAGTTCCAGCCTCGTTTTGGCGTTGACAAAGTAGTCCGGCTAGTTGGCTGGGGTTTAAAAAATAAAGCGTTTCGCTTCTCAAAACAATATGCGTTCAAAAGAGTTCACAAGCGATTGTGAGGTCTGACTTTTTCCTGGAGAACGATTTTGTGATGCAAATGTATTACTCTTTTGAACGCATATTGTTTTGAGAAGCAAAACGCTTTATTTTTTAAACCCCAGCCAACTAGCCGGACTACCTTCGTCAACACCAAAACGAGGCTGGAACTCGGCTCACAGGACGCAGCAGGGGGTAAGAAAATGTTCATAAATGATATTACTCATATGGGATGTCATACAGCTTCATGTCAAAAGAGGCGAACTATCCCTTTAACATCCTTATCTTTTGTGTAGATTTGATTTTTGGTTTTAAACAAACGAAAAAGGAAAAAAAAGTGAGAAGACTAGTAGCCCCAAATCAGCCCATGTTTGATGAGAAATGCATTTTTTAGCTATTCCTCTCAGTTGGTCGTTGGAGCAGAACAACAGTGTGTTCCCGCTGAATGACTCACTGCAGGCCTGGAGCAGTGTGTGGGAGAGTGTGGGCTCTTCACTCCCCTCCAGCAGCCCGTGTGTGCGTGTGCAGCCTTCATCACTCAAGCTTGTCGGCCTGCATTTCATCATCTTTTCCTCAGCTATTTGTTCACACCATCGCAGTTATTTTTCTGATATTTTCATTTGTTTCATCCTAAATTGCAAAGCACATTCATGTCGAAGTTTTTCAAAAGAGGTGCCTGAAGCACCCGTGATCACATTGACTGGTGGAGGAGGAGATGACATTGAATCCTCCCACACGCGTAGCTCTTTTTCATGCAACATTCCTTTTTATCTCGAGCCAAATTTTAATGCAACCTTTAATTTTTAAACCTCCCTTTCTCTCCGCCACCCTCACTTGTTCTTTCTGCCCCCTCTTCCACCACCTCAGCAAGTGGCGGTGCCCTCCAGCTCGGGCGTCGGGGGGATGGTGCGGCCTGTGACCGGGGCAGACATTGGCATCAGGAGGGCAGAGATCCGTCCGGGGCTTCGAGAGATCATTCTCTGTAAGGACCAGGACAAGAAGGTTGGACTCCGGCTCAGGGCCATCGATAACGTGAGTCGGCGCTCGTTCACATGCACTCGTGTTCGTTATAATTTTCAGCGCAGGCGGGTTTTTTTTCTTTGTCTTTTGACACCACGCCAAAGACTGAAGAAATCCACCCCCTCATCTTCCACTCTGACCCAGATCTCAGTAATCTTGTGCATTAAAGTCCGCCCGGTGCATTTTGTCAACTACAATGTTGATCAATAGCATTTTAGTCTCTTTACCCTCTGAAATACATGTTGGCTTTTGTTTCTTAGTTAAAACTCAATTAAGTTTTTTGAAAAGTTTCTAAACTCAGTCTTCTCGATAATAAAAGTGTTAATTTACTGGCTTCAATACACCAGATTATTTTCTGATAGCATGATGTAACTGGTGTTGATCATCTTTCCTTTATAATGTGTATCACACAGTGGGGTCACATGGCACTGAAAGGATCGGATAATTGGCTAAATTACAATAAGAATGAGTTATTAAGTGCATGTAGACACCTTAATCTGACAAGAAATTGGATCGGATCGGATTAAGACCCTGAGATAACTCGGTTGAAAGCACGTGGTGAATTAGACTTTGCGTTCTGCGCATGCTCGAGATTTTTTCCCGGGGTCGGGAACCGGAAATCGGAAGAGATGATATTCCTGTTGTTGTCGCCGTCAGAAAGAAACAAACAAGGCGATGGAGAATGCTCCGTTGTGCAACGCGTTTGTGCAACAAGCAGCTCATCACAGACCAAATGTAGAGGGACGTAGCATCATCTTGCTCTGCGTTCGCCATTTTCTCAAATGCCGAGTTTGATTCGATTCATTCACCACCATATATCCAAGGATAATTACCCTCGCTCAACTCCTTCTTATTGTAATTTAGCCAATTATCCAATCCTTTCAGTGCCATGTAACCCCACTGATTGTGTCCCGATCCAATCTCAAGTATGTGATCAGGGTTTTTTGATTGATCGGTATCGGGTAACTGAGTACAACTCAGCCTCTGATCTGTTTTACATCAGCCGAGCGTTATTAGCATATCAATACGACGCATTACCAAAGCCATTTAACAGCATCTCATTGATAACATACAGCATATACACATGCGTTCCTTGCATGAATTAAACAACACACAGCAGCATGTTCCAGAGAGGCGTGTAACGGTAGCGCTGCATTCAGGCCTCAATCTGAACAGTTAATGTTTGGTATTAATTGCTTATTTCAAGATTTTTCCTTTTTTAAATGATCCAGTTTTACTTCTGCAATGTTACTTTAAGTGTAATAATGATAATCTGGATGAGAAGCCCAAAACATCCTGTGTTTCATTTACAGTGTAGGTCTGTTTGAAAATGATTGAACTCGTGCAGAAACTTTACTGAACGTTTCAACAACAATCAGGATTTTTTTTTTTTGGATTTGTTCATGTGACTCAGTATAAAATCCTGTTGGCAACAGGACAGTATTTACCTTGACTCTGAAAATGCTTGTAATAAGCATGAGGCACAAAGCAAACATGCGTTTTTTTACTGTACTGCGGTACAGTCAGAGGACAGAGTCCAGATAATTGAATCATTTCAGTAAGATCGTTTGTTACAATGCACGGACAGCAGATTAAACACTGTAGAAACTTGATTTAAACTTTAACCTTGAATCAGGGATTCACCATCTTTTCTTCTTTCATACGAACCTCTTATCTCCTTCCCTCTCTGCGTCCTTGCCTCCCTCCTCTGGAATACCTTTCGTTTTGCCTTCATTACTCACTTTCCTCCCCGGACTGGCTTTGATGTTTTATTGGCTTCCTCTCTCTCAGGGAGTGTTTGTCCAGCTGGTGCAGGCTAACTCCCCCGCTGCCCTAGCCGGGCTGCGCTTCGGGGACCAGGTCCTTCAGATCAACGGGCAGAACTGTGCCGGATGGAGTGTGGATAAGGCCCACAAGGCTCTGAAGGCCGCGGCCGAGACCCGCATTGAGATGGTGGTCAGGGACAGGTGAGCGTTTAATACACCGAGGCAGAAAAATTAGAACAGCCTTAAGAAAAGCACCCACTTCCTCCACTGTGGCCTATCACAGGTATCATTGTCCTGCTGTTAGATTAACATGCAGTAAAATGAAGGCAGTATTCAATTCAATTTATTTATATAGCGCCAAATACAACAAATGTCATCTCAAGGCACTTAAATAATAAAGTCCAATTCAAGCCAAATGGAATTCAATTCATTGTAATCATGATTAATTTCAAAATAATCCAATTCATTCATATAGAGCCAATTCAAAAACAATTTCCTAGCTAAGGAAACCAACAGATTGCACAGAAACTTGTCTTCAGTCCAATCTCCCGTCCTGAGCGTGCCTGAGGTGACTGTGGAGAGGAACGACTCTCTTTGAACAGGAAGAAACCTCTGGCAGAACCAGAACCAGGAAGGGTGGCCATCCGCCTCCACCAGCTGGGGTTTGAGAAGACAGAAAAGAGGGAAAAACCCACTGTAACACCATTCAAAGGATACCTGTTGGAACAGGGAAACACGAGTTAATGACAGCAATAATGTCACATGTACATAATATCATTTGAGAAATTAAACGGGGGAAAAAGAGAGTAAAGTGAGGAAAGGTGTGACAGATGAGCTCCCCCAGCAGGCTGGGCCTATAGCAGCTTAACTATGGGATGTTTCAGGATCACCTGAGCCATCCCTAACTATAAGCTTTATCAGAAAGGAAAGTTTTAAGCCTGGTCTTAAAAGTGGAAAGGGTGTCTGCTTCCCGGACATTTACTGGCAGCTTATTCCACAAGAGAGGGGCCTGATAACTGAAGGCTCTGCCTCCCATTCTGCTTTTAGGGGCCTGATAACTGAAGGCTCTGCCTCCCATTCTGCTTTTAGGGGCCTGATAACTGAAGGCTCTGCCTCCCATTCTGCTTTTAGGGGCCTGATAACTGAAGGCTCTGCCTCCCATTCTGCTTTTAGGGGCCTGATAACTGAAGGCTCTGCCTCCCATTCTACTTTTAGGGGCCTGATAACTGAAGGCTCTGCCTCCCATTCTGCTTTTAGGGGCCTGATAACTGAAGGCTCTGCCTCCCAATCTACTTTTAGGGGCCTGATAACTGAAGGCTCTGCCTCCCATTCTTCTTTTAGGGGCCTGATAACTGAAGGCTCTGCCTCCCATTCTGCTTTTAGGGGCCTGATAACTGAAGGCTCTGCCTCCCATTCTACTTTTAGGGGCCTGATAACTGAAGGCTCTGCCTCCCATTCTGCGTTTAGAAACTCTGGGAACCTCAAGTTTGGGAGCGAAGTGCTCTGTTAGGAAAATTTCTAACGATGAGATCTTTAAGATGTGATGGAGCTCGGTCATTAAGAGCTTTATATGTGAGGAGAAGAATCTTAAATTCTACCCTGAATGTTGACATGAACAGTCTCTGCAGGTGAAGCTCGCTGACAGCCTACTTTTAGAATCTAGTTGTAAACGAGTTCAAAGTAATAATGTTTAAATGCTCATAAGTGTTGATTGAAAGAAAAGAGGTCATGAGCTAACGACTCATCTTGCAAGCAGATGTCTGTAGTCATGTGACTGTCAGCTACCGTCACTCATTGGCAGCAGAACAGTTTGTCTCCCTCTGCTGATGTTTGATGCAGCTCAGCTCCCTTTATTCTTTTGTTTTCTGAACTTGTGTTTTCCCTTTAGTCTTGCCATTATTTTTTTTCCTGATCATGATTCTACAAATAATGGAAATGTGTTTGGGATAGTTTCCCACTCGATAACTTATTAATTCTCTTAACTGCCTTTTATTTAAGATAAATAGAGGAACATAGAGTATGGAAGAGGTGAGGCTAGTGAAGGATGGTGGTGTTAGCATCATGCTGTGGGGATGTTCTCCATCCACAGGGGCTGGGAAACTGGTCAGAGTTCCCGGGATGAGTAATGGTGCTGAATACAGGGAACTTCCTGAGGAAAACCTGGAAAAACTGGGATGGATGTTCACATTCCAGCAGGACAATGACCCTCAGCACACTGCTAAAAGCAACACTCGAGTGCTTTAAGGGGAGACGTCAAAGCTCAGACCTCAATCCAGCTGAGAATCTGTGGCAGGACTTAAAGATCCCTGTTCACCAGCAGCTGGTGCAGAATGAACAAAAGGGACAGTTCTTTTTCTAGTTTTGGGTTGTGTGGTACCTTACCTGCGGCTGTCGGAGCCGCTCTCTGTTCGGAGAAGCTGGGAGGAATTCTTATGGGGGAGGCAAGCTAACAGCTACTGAGAGCAGAGATGGAAGAAGATGGCAATATTCGCCATCTAAACCAACCCAAACCCTCACATTTCAATAGCAGTTGAGCACATTGTAGAGTTTTTAAATTTTTTTTTTTTTTTACGTTTGTCACTATTTTCTCGACCGAATGTCGGCCATGTTGCTCCATGTGGCTGCCTGGTGTAGCCTGCTGCTGATCGGTTTTTATCAGACTTGTTGAATGTCTTCCTCCGGGGCATTCCTTACTTCCTGGTGGAACAGTGGGTCGCAGCTGACTCCAGGATCTAAGGCAGAGATACTCACTATTTTTTTCACAAGAGCCACATTGGCAGAGCAAAATCAAGGGAAGAGCCACTTTTACCACAACATACTAAGTCCCCCTTTTGCAAATATGAATTTCTACATATAAAACATCCCACAAAAAAGAAACAACAGCCAATACATTTTCAATTAAGACCACATTTACCTTAATACTGGGATGAGCGGAAGCTGGCATGCATGTCCTTGACTTTCTTCATGTTGTATTTGTAGTTTGTTGTTGTAATCATAGTGAGACATTTAAGATGAGCATGGTTTTTGTTCTGGTTTTTGCCCTTTTTGAATTAAAAACCAATCCATGGTGCCTGCATCTCTCGCTGGCTAAAGGAGCTAGCGTGCTCTGCGGTCAAGTGTGAGGTGGTTTAAGCGGGCTGTGTTGCCAGGTTTAACAGAGCCCCCTTTAGGAAACACCATTAAGCCTTAATTAATACTTAATAAAAATACTTAATACTACAAAAACACAAACTTAATAAAAATACTTAATACTGTGCAGCATTCGCTGTATGTTATTTGAAAAAAATGTATTGTTATTGTTACCACATTGTTATAAGCTACTGTGCGAGCTGCCAATTTAAGCAATGAGTATCTCTGGACTAAGGCAACAAAAAAGAGAAAAATGTCAAGGGGGGGTGAATACTTTTGTTAGCCTCTGTAGGGTTGAAAGTATCACAATTTATTTATTTATTTTTTTTGGCCATTTTCTGTAAATTTACAGGAAACATTTCAAAGCAAAGCTTCACTCTGCATGTGTGTGTGTTTCTCCAGACCATTTCAGCGCACAATCACCATGCACAAAGACAGCTCTGGACACGTGGGCTTTATCTACAAGTCCGGTAGAATCACCTCGCTGGTCAAAGACGGCTCCGCTGCCCGTAACGGCATGCTGACTGAACATTACATCTGTGAAATCAACGGACAGAACGTGATCGGACTCAAGGTGAGACACTTGTTCTTGGGCAGATTGTTCATCATTTCTGTATTCTGTCATGTTTTAAAACATGAAGAGAAAAACCCAAAACAACAAAATAAAACGGAAACGTGTCCAGAATATTTGCACTTCTCATGTTCGGCGGATGACTTTGTTCTTTTAAAAGCTTGCATTAGGAGGATTCCTCCTAAAATAGCAGAAATGACTAAAACCTGCAGCAGTTTTCAGTAAGTTCAGCTCTCATCACACCCGAGTCTGTGAAGCTTCTGTGTATCAGTAAAGGTGTTTGAGTAGCTTCAAAGTGAGCTGCAGTTTGCGGGTTAGTGTTATTAGTTCTTAGACTTTTTCTTAGATCGCATCTATGCTTCCTCTTGTGCAAAACGACCACTTTCACCAAAGCTTATATCAGTTTGAATGTTTTGCAGTGAGATGTAGACGGATGTAAAGGCGAGGCATCTTTATTTATATAGCGCATTTCATACCACAGGAAAATCAATGCGCTTAACATAAAGACAAGGCATATAAAAGAACAGCTTAAAGCAGCATAAAAACAAGCAATTTAAAGATAATAAAAAAATAGAATAAAAATTAAAACACACAGTTAAAAGCAAGTAAATAAGAAAATTGGTTAAAAAACACCAAGCAGACAAAAGCTTCGTATTGTCCACATTCAAGCTCCAAAAGACTATTTAAGCTTTTTTTAATGTTTTTTTTAAGCATTAACACTGATAATAAGCAAACATCAGTGAGCAGGAAAATTAAAACTAGCTGCTAGTTTTGGTTAATTGAAGCACTTTTTTTTAGTTCAGCTCAAAGCTCGTTATTACAACTAATGAGTAACACAGAGTTTATGAGACTTCAGATTAAAATCAAATTGGGTTCCTCAAGTTATATCTGTTACAAGTTTGGGGGCGAGCTGTTTTTGTCAGCTTTCTTTGTTTGTGTAGTTTCTGAGTTCGGCCATTAGAGGGCGGTGTTTAGCTCCACGTTGGGAGAGGTGATGAAGTTGGTTTGAATTACATCAAATTAAAATAGATATAAAAACACTTGGGGAATAAACATCTTCAGCTGTGTTTTAAAACTGTAGAGCGGGTACATTTGATTGACAGCTCGTGAGCTGCTACTGCAACATGAGTGGAGAAAAAAAATGAATGTGTTTCTAATGGTACAACCTGTCTCTGTCCAACTCTTCCAGGATTCTCAGATCAAAGACATTCTGAACACATCTTCAGCCACCATGACCATCACCATCATGCCCAAGTTCGTCTATGAGCACATGATTAAGAGGTAAGACTTTAGCCGAGTCCTTAAAGGGACAGTTCGCCTCTTTTGACATGAAGCTGTATGACATCCAGTATTAGTAATATCATTTATGAACATTTTCTTACCCCCTGCTGCGTCCTGTGAGCCGAGTTCCAGCCTCGTTTTGGCGTTGACGAAGGTAGTCCGGCTAGTTGGCTGGGGCCACAAAAATAAAGCGTTTTGCTTCTCAAAACAATATGCGTTCAAAAGAGTAATACATTTGCATCACAAAATCGTTCTCCAGGGAAAAGTGAGACCTCACAATCACTTGCCCTATTTTCTCTCCCTTCGTATCACTGCGTGCTGCCGCCTGCCGACAGCTGCTCCTGTTACGGTGTTTGCTGCTCGGTCTGCACAGCAGGCAGTGATACGAAGGGAGAGAAAATAGCGCCAAGTGATTGTGAGGTCTGACTTTTTTCTGCACAATGATTTTGTGATGCAAATGTATTATTTTAGAGATTTAGCATTTAGAGAAGCTAAACGCTTTATTTTTGTGGCCCCAGCCAACTAGCCGGACTACCTTCATTAACGCCAAAACAAGGCTGGAACTCGGCTCACAGGACGCAGCAGGGAGTAAGAAAATGTTCATAAATAATATTGCTCATATGGGATGTCATACAAGCTTCATGTCAAAAGAGGCAAACTATCCCTTTAACCATTTACTGCCAATGCTTTGTCACGAACGCTCTGCCTCACCGATCAGAACATTTAACGAACGTTTAAATCTGTTGTAGTTTAATCATCAAGCAAAGTAGCGCTGATATATAAACTGAAAAAAAAAGCACAATTAAGAGCAGAGAGGCGTTAGAGAGTTTATACGTTTCTCACAGAGGACGACATCGCTGGGTTTGTCCTCTTTTACTTTAGATTTGTGAATATATCTGAGGTCAGATTCGATTCGGATGATGCTGCTGAGGAGGCAGAATAACCACGTTGAACTTTCTTTTTTTGATCACCAGCGCAGGAGGTTTTACTTGATAAATATCTGTAACCTGATGTGTTTTTGATTTTATTAACAAATAAAAGACCCTCAGAGAAAACTAACTGAATAACTCAGTGTTACAGCAGGCATGAAGTATTTCAGTGTTTGAAAGAGGAGGTTGAGCTGTTAGTCAGCCACTAATGATTAATCTGATCATTGTCTCATTTGATTTATTGATTTCTTCAAAGTTCAGCGCCCACCACCATATTTAATCAATCTGTATCGAAGCCTTGCACCAAATGTAATAAACCGAAGCTAAAAGAAGACCTACATATTTTCCTTATAAAGATCACAAGCTTGGATGACTTAAATGAAGCAGACACACCTCAGTGTTGCTCGTTACAGAAGCACCAGAAGACAGTTGTTGTTTTTTTTTTAAAAGGACCCACCGTAAGTCCCCAGAATCTAACAGACAGAACACCAAGGAGCAGGTCACCTGTCGGTTCAGCTCAACGTTTCTTCAGTACTTACAAGCTGAACTGAGCTACATGCGTGAAATGGCCCTTTAAAGATGGACTGTGCGGGCGGTCGTTCCCTTGAAAGCTGACGGGTGTGGTGTTATTTTTGCAGGATGTCCACCGGTCTGCTGCGGTCAGCCATGGATCACTCTGTCCCAGAGGTGTGAGGACCAGCAGGAAGGCTGAAAACTGTCAGGATGTCTACGAAAACATAATTCTGTCATATTTTCTCTGTCCCTCTGTTCTTACACATAAACCTCTCCTGTATCACAATCATCCTCTGCATCCTGCCTCATCTTTAACATATTTTTGAGATGCCTTTTTTCTACAATATTTTCTTGACCTTTCTTTTTTTTAATTGTTGTTCCTCCTCTCTTTTGACGTTATTACTGCCTATAGGTTACCCTGTCGTCTGATATGTAGTCTGTGTGTTTTATTTTCTTTTAAATTCAGTATCGAGGACAGTACAAAGTTTTCTTTTAAAAAAAGAACATGCACACACTATCGCGAGTCCAGAGCTTCCTCCTCAGTGAGGGGATGAGTCAGTGACGGTTCATCCTTTTCAGAATGCTGTAAAAAAAAGAAAAAAAAAAAAAGCTGACCGGCAGCCATCAGAGCCCCCAAACAAGCAGATTTACAGCGTTGCTCTCAGCCCCTGCACACGGCCTCTGTAAATAATCTGAGCTGAATTAACACCCGGGGCCTCGTATGAAAAAGTCTGTCTTAGATTCCAGTGTACAGCCATTTTTACCGTGTCAGTAGGATTGATTTAACTTTTATTTTTATACCATGTACTGGTAAAAAGATAGTGTTTATTTTGGCATTGTGACTATTAGCATCCCCCCCCTCCCTGACAGTTATACTCCCTAGATTCTAATATTCAGAATAGTCACATGTTAGCAGTTTTCCACCTTCTCCACCAGATGGCGACATATTGCAACACATTTCCAGCCTCTGGTGGGTTGAGTTTGCGGGTAGAAGCAGCGCTGTGTGCACATTCCTGGGGAACAGCAGCCCTACAAAAACAGAGCAGCCAGAAAGTGAAAGTTTCCAGATCGGGAGGTCGTGAAGCATTTCATGGTCTCGTGTTTCAGATAATGGAGGGAATTGGTTTGGAGGGGTCTGATCCGGGGCGGACCCACTAAGTGCACTTTCCATGAACCTTATGAGAGGTTGTCTTTTCTGTAAACATTTCAGCAATTGAGTTTGTTTGTTTTTTTGTTTTTTTTTAAATAATTGTGTTTGTGGTGCCTCCTGTTAAAGAGGGAACTCATGGAAACAAACTTGTATGTTTAACAGAAAATAAAAAAGCTTAAAGTTGATGCTGAAAAGCAGCTGCTCAGATTATGGCATGTCAGTTCCACATCATGGGTCTAAACGATGAACCTGTTGTCCTCTGCTACGTGTTGTTAGAGGCCTTCCCTCGGTAATATTCCTTCCTTGACCGGTGAGCGCAGTCGAACCGAGCGGCGCTCACCGTTGTGAATTTCTTCTCAATATAAAAGAAAAATCCTCCTTTTAATGCTGTTCATGTTCGGATGCATGTACTCTTTTAACTTTCTTGGTATGCAATCTGATAAAACATCGCTGTCATTCTGTAAAAAAAAAAAAAAATGCTAGAAAAATCTAAGTTTATATAAGAATGTAACCAAGATAATATTGTAAAACAAATAAAGTCTTTCTGTTCACAGAAGTTGTGTGGTAGTCATTGTTTGATTTTTACTAGGGCTGGGCAATTAAATCGTTATTATGGAAGCCCGTTTCCGCCACTTAATAAAAATAAATTTTGAAATACTATCTCGAAATTATGAGATATTATCATAATTATAAAATACTGAGTCATAATTATGAGATATTATCTTATGAGATATTTCTAAATTTATTTTTATTAAGTGGCGGAAATGGGCTTCCATACCTTATCGCGTTAACTTGTTATTTATTTAACGCCGATAAATATTTTATCGCGCATTAACGCGGGTTTTATGATTGTAAAAGTCTGTTGAATGCATCACATTCACACAGTTACAGCAAACACCACGAAGCATGGAGTAATAAAATAAAAAATAAACTAGCAGGTAACATCATCGTTAGGTGCTCCTCGGTCTCTGTGTGAAGCTCACGAGCTAATCGGCGCTACTTCCTGTTTTACTTGTTTCAACATAAAAGCACGTATTTCAAAATAAATTTAAAAAAAAAAACTCCTGCATTTACAGCCAAGTTGAATTGTCTTCTCAGCGTAGTAGTTCCAGTCTAAAATATCACTTAAAGGCAAAACACACAACTGATAGCAGCAAGTCATTCAAGGAAACAGACAGTGGAGCGAGGCTTCTACATAAAAACTACAGAAAGATGCTGATGTTAAAAGTGTGTTTGCACAACAAATGTTATGGCACTTTCATTCATATGGCAGCACATTAAAATAAAACTGAATGCTAAAAGCTATACACTACTTTTGAATTAATTTTTGGATTTTGCGTACAAATGCAATTAATTGTGATTAATCGGAAATCATGTGATTAATTAGATTAAACATTTTAATCGTTGCCCAGCCCTAATTTTTACCTGTGTGAGTTTGCAATAAATGCAACAAATGATTCAAGAAACGAAGCCAAAGACGGAAAAGACAAACACACAGATGAAGACGACAGGAAGGTTTCCTCCATGCTGTTTAATATAGAGGATTTATTTTCTCTCTCATACAGAGTGGTGGGAGACGTAGCCAGTGATGTCTTCTACTGTACACACTACTGTTGCCATTAAAATAGTTATTTTACATGACGTTAGCCGAAGAAAATTTAAAGATGTCAGCTTCATTTCTATACAAGGCATTGAATGTCTGCAGGATGTTCAAAGAACTCGACCTCTGTTATACATCAGCGTCACACAGGATGGGGCGGACACAAAGCAACAAATCTTTCTTAACATTCAAATAGTTTGCCAAACATTCGCACCCCTGCATGTTTCCAGGAGAAACAACCAGCATCCCACAGCATCATTCGAGCGTATCGAGCCACCGTTTAGAACATTCTCAGGAAGAAATGCAAATGAGACAATTTTGCACAACTGCACTGTAACGAATTGCTGTATATTTACGATGGATTTACAACAGTATCTGACTGTATTTTACAATAATTATAAAATACTGTTGAATATTCATCCCTCACATGTAAATTAACAGTTAAATCTACATGAACAATACCAGTAGATAACTGTAATTTAACAGCATAAAACAGTATTTGTAATGAATTGCTGTCCAAATCCAAAATACGTTATTATTACTGTTAAATAAATCACGGTAGATGCGCTGTAAAATTACTAAAACACCGTCATGTACTGTAATCCAAAAAACAGTATTATACTGTTTGATAAATTAAAATATTGTAAAAATTGTTAAAATAAATAACAGTAGTTGCACTGTAAAATAACAGTAAAATACTGGCGTCCCTGCTGCCAGTATTTTACTGTTATTTTACAGTTTTTTACAGTGTGGCAACTAAAAAGAAAAGCTTTCCTAATGTCAGTGGAATCAAACACAGCAGAAGGGGGTTCCGTGCCTCTCTTCAAAGCCTCTAATCATTTTATAACCATCTAAAAGTGGTCCTCATCTGTCTCCGCCTCTCCTTCTTACAGTGGCAGATAACAGATCCGTGCAAGGGCTTTACATAAAAAATTACGTCAGGTTTAGTAAAACGTATGCACAGCCAAGCCGAGCGAAATTTCCACAGAGAACATCCTAATGGTGAAAGATCCCAAAACTCAATGGTATACGCTGCCCAGAACATCGTCGGTACACATCTGCAGAGCGACAGCGTTGAGGATGAGGCGTCCGCGGACCGCTACCATGTGTGCTGCTTTTGTCTGAGCAGCATGCTAATTCCCTTTGCCTTTAGAATCATGTCTCATTGCTCTCTGAGAGCTGCCCTTTCTTTGCCATTGTGAAAAATAAACTTTTATGAAGTATAACCATCACTGATCCGTTCATTCAGATCATGTGAACATTGAAAATGAAGCATATGCAAGTCATTCATTTGTTGTTTTCCTTCATGAAAGATTTCAGGCAGCTATTCTGATTATGCAAGAATATTTCTTTTGATGTACTCTACATGAATAATTTGGGGGGGGCGGGGGGGTCCTTCTGAATTCTGACAAAGACTGAAGAATATAATCAATCAGTCTCCACCATAAACTGCTCAGACACAACCTCACACTACAGCTCAGGGGAAGAAAATAAGAAAAATCACAGGTACAGTTTTTCAACACTAATATGGAAACCGTGGGATTTTCCTTGGCGCCACAATAATCTGGAATAAAGAAAACTCTGATTAAGTCCTGTAATTGCAAAGACTGTCTGGAGGAAGGTGGAACCATCTACTGAAACACTCAACAAGGGACATTATTGAACTCCAATTATCCAAAACACAGAGAATGCAGCAAGACAAGGGCGAGAAAAGCCTCGTGAGGATGAATGTTGTCAAACCACAGCTGGTTTGGATGATTATTACAGGTGAATACAGTGTGATGCATACAGGCCCGTCTAAACATCTGTTAGAAACACTTTCACACATAAGACAAGAAACTACAGAGAAAACAAACGGCTGTTTTTGGGGTTCGTTTTTTGCATAATAATAAGTTGTGTGTCAAAAATGTTATTATTAATATGACTTATGCACACAAATCCAGACATCATTGTACACAAAGGACATAAAATGATAAGCTGAGTGCACACGATCACTTAAGAAAACAATATGGAAAGAATGAACAAGGCAATAACCCTTTTCAAAAAGATGAACTACTGTTTATACATAGTATATTAAATGATTACAAGCAGGAATAAGATGATTTTTGTAAAAAAAAAAAAAAAAAAAGGTGTTTGGAAGTTTGAACTCTAGAGAATTCCTGTGTTTCTGCATAAAGTTGAAGAAACATCTTCAGATTTTTATTCAAGTCCCCCCCCAAAAATGAGGAGAATTAAATGAAACAAATTGGTCTAAAAGTTTATACTTGGTGTAAAAGGCCTGTTAGCCTGTGTGGACGTGTCAGATTGTTGACTGTTGATCAGCTCCATGCAGACACAGGGAGGTATTTTAACCCATTCCTCAGTCCAAAGCAGCTTCAACTCAGGGGTGTTTTCTCACTTCTGGTCTCCACACATTTCTATTGGACACATGTGACCTTTATTAATCTTTAACCATTATTTGGTGGAATTACTCGTGTGCTAGTAAGACGATGCCACATGCAAAAGAGGAAAAAACTAAACTTTTTGTGTTGTCATTACCTTGTACACTCAAGTTGTGGAAGTTTCAAGGATGGAAAAACAAAGTGTCAAGACTTCAGAGGCTTTGTAATTCAGTAATAAGACATTTCATTAAATTGGGACACAACTTTACAAAAAGGGGCTCGATAAAATTAAATGATCACAGCCCAACATACGTTGTGCATAGAAGTAAACAAAAGATAAATACTGCTTCTCACAACACATCCAAACCTTTTATTACTGCCTCACAAGTCGGCTAAATGTAACCTCTTTTCCTTCGATCAATCACCAAGCGTTCATCACAATAGGCTGCGTTTAATGACAGCAGGAGGCTAACAGTTCTGATACAGTAATAATCGTTCACATGACTTTCATCGTTAGACATTTTGTTGTACAGTACATCCCACATTCCAACCCCTGCTCCCTCAAAGGGGGGGCAGTATATGGCTTCTTTTAAAACAGGACATTGCTTCAGCCTCTTCATCCACTTTATATTTCATACAGGCAGGCAACAGGAGCACATTAAGTACAAACGAGTAGTGATAAGGGAAGGTGATAGAGGGGCAAACAGAGACAGCCCTGTGTGTCTCAAAGACATTCATTCAGTCTTTTCATGGATTTCATTAACAGACAGGAGTTATGATTGTCATTGACATCTGACAATAAAACTATTCAACCACAGAGCGTAAGCTCTGCTCATCCGCTACCAACAGCACTTTAGATATTACCATTATTGTGGATAGTTTTTACAATGTGGACCGCACATAAATATATTGTTATGGTGTTTTTTAAGGGTCTATCAGAAATGTTTGCTTCATTTTTGCCCTAAACATTATCCGAACTGTATAAAACGTAACTGACACTGCGCAGCAACAGAACAATCAGGCAGAACTATGCGGACAAACAACACGTTGGACGCACATACAATCTCAACTTCAAGTAATTGCTTAAAATTCATAAAGTGAACAATAGTGCAAAATATGTCAAAGGGTAGGAAGTCGTGTAAATATTCAACAACAAGAGCAATTCAGTGTCAGAAAATTCTTCTGAAGTTTTGGATCTATGTTTGACTCGGGAGGCTCCGACAAATCTTGATTTTACAGCTGCTTCATGGACAGACGATGACTTTAACTGAAAGGCCCCTGGGTTAGGGTTAGGGTAAAAACAGCTGCTTCATGGACAGACGATGACTTTAACTTAAAGGCCCCTGGGTTAGGGTTAGGGTTAGGGTTAGGGTAAAAACAGCTGCTTCATGGACAGACGATGACTTTAACTTAAAGGCCCCTGGTTAGGGTTAGGGTTAGGGTAAAAACAGCTGCTTCATGGACGGATGATGACTTTAACTGAAAGGCCCCTGGGTTAGGGTTAGGGTAAAAACAGCTGCTTCATGGACAGACGATGACTTTAACTTAAAGGCCCCTGGGTTAGGGTTAGGGTTAGGGTAAAAACAGCTGCTTCATGGACGGATGATGACTTTAACTTAAAGGCATGGGTTAGGGTTAGGGTTAGGGTAAAAACAGCTGCTTCATGGACAGATGATGACTTTAACTGAAAGGCCCCTGGGTTAGGGTTAGGGTTAGGGTAAAAACAGCTGCTTCATGGACAGACGATGACTTTAACTTAAAGGCCCCTGGGTTAGGGTTAGGGTTAGGGTAAAAACAGCTGCTTCATGGACGGATGATGACTTTAACTTAAAGGCATGGGTTAGGGTTAGGGTTAGGGTAAAAACAGCTGCTTCATGGACAGATGATGACTTTAACTTAAAGGCATGGGTTAGGGTTAGGGTTAGGGTAAAAACAGCTGCTTCATGGACAGATGGTGTCTTTAACTTAAAGGCCCCTGGGTTAGGGTAAAAACAGCTGCTTCTTGGACAGACGGTGTCTTTAACTTAAAGGCCCCTGGGTTAGGGTTAGGGTAAAAACAGCTGCTTCATGGACAGATGGTGTCTTTAAATTAAAGGCCCCTGGGTTAGGGTTAGGGTTAGGGTAAAAACAGCTGCTTCATGGACAGACGATGACTTTAACTTAAAGGCCCCTGGGTTAGGGTTAGGGTTAGGGTAAAAACAGCTGCTTCATGGACAGACGGTGTCTTTAACTTAAAGGCCCCTGGGTTAGGGTAAAAACAGCTGCTTCTTGGACAGACGGTGACTTTAACTTAAAGGCCCCAGGGTTAGGGTTAGGGTAAAAACAGCTGCGTCATGGACAGATGATGACTTTAAGTTAAAGGCCCCTGGGTTAGGGTTAGGGTTAGGGTAAAAACAGCTGCTTCATGGACAGACGATGACTTTAACTTAAAGGCCCCTGGGTTAGTGTTAGGGTTAGGGTAAAAACAGCTGCTTCTTGGACAGACGGTGACTTTAACTTAAAGGCCCCTGGGTTAGGGTTAGGGTTACGGTAAAAACAGCTGCTACATGGACAGACGGTGACTTTAACTTAAAGGCTCCTGGGTTAGGGTTAGGGTAAAAACAGCTGCTTCATGGACAGACGGTGACTTTAACTTAAAGGCTCCTGGGTTAGGGTTAGGGTAAAAACAGCTGCTTCATGGACAGATGATGACTTTAACTTAAAGGCCCCTGGGTTAGTGTTAGGGTTAGGGTAAAAACAGCTGCTTCATGGACAGATGATGACTTTAACTTAAAGGCCCCTGGGTTAGGGTTAGGGTTAGGGTAAAAACAGCTGCTTCATGGACAGATGATGACTTTAACTGAAAGGCCCCTGGGTTAGGGTTAGGGTAAAAACAGCTGCTTCTTGGACAGACGGTGTCTTTAACTTAAAGGCCCCTGGGTTAGGGTTAGGGTAAAAACAGCTGCTTCATGGACAGATGGTGTCTTTAAATTAAAGGCCCCTGGGTTAGGGTTAGGGTTAGGGTAAAAACAGCTGTTTCATGGACAGACGATGACTTTAACTTAAAGGCCCCTGGGTTAGGGTTAGGGTTAGGGTAAAAACAGCTGCTTCATGGACAGACGGTGTCTTTAACTTAAAGGCCCCTGGGTTAGGGTAAAAACAGCTGCTTCTTGGACAGACGGTGACTTTAACTTAAAGGCCCCTGGGTTAGGGTTAGGGTTACGGTAAAAACAGCTGCTTCATGGACAGACGGTGACTTTAACTTAAAGGCCCCAGGGTTAGGGTTAGGGTAAAAACAGCTGCGTCATGGACAGATGATGACTTTAAGTTAAAGGCCCCTGGGTTAGGGTTAGGGTTAGGGTAAAAACAGCTGCTTCATGGACAGACGATGACTTTAACTTAAAGGCCCCTGGGTTAGGGTAAAAACAGCTGCTTCTCGGACAGATGGTGACTTTAACTTAAAGGCTCCTGGGTTAGGGTTAGGGTAAAAACAGCTGCTTCATGGACAGACGGTGACTTTAACTTAAAGGCTCCTGGGTTAGGGTTAGGGTAAAAACAGCTGCTTCATGGACAGATGATGACTTTAACTTAAAGGCCCCTGGGTTAGTGTTAGGGTTAGGGTAAAAACAGCTGCTTCATGGACAGATGATGACTTTAACTTAAAGGCCCCTGGGTTAGGGTTAGGGTTAGGGTAAAAACAGCTGCTTCATGGACAGATGATGACTTTAACTGAAAGGCCCCTGGGTTAGGGTTAGGGTAAAAACAGCTGCTTCATGGACAGACGGTGTCTTTAACTTAAAGGCCCCTGGGTTAGGGTTAGGGTAAAAACAGCTGCTTCATGGACAGATGATGACTTTAACTTAAAGGCCCCTGGGTTAGGGTTAGGGTTAGGGTAACAACAGCTGCTTCTTGGACAGATGATGACTTTAACTTAAAGGCCCCTGGGTTAGGGTTAGGGTAAAAACAGCTGCTTCATGGACAGACGGTATCTTTAACATAAAGGCCCCTGGGTTAGGGTTAGGGTAAAAACAGCTGCTTCATGGACAGACGGTGACTTTAACTTAAAGGCCCCTGGGTTAGGGTTAGGGTTAGGGTAAAAACAGCTGCTTCTTGGACAGAGGGTGTCTTTAACTTAAAGGCCCCTGGGTTAGGGTAAAAACAGCTGCTTCATGGACAGACGGTGTCTTTAACTTAAAGCCCCCTGGGTTAGGGTTAGGGTAACAACAGCTGCTTCATGGACAGATGATGACTTTAAGTTAAAGGCCCCTGGGTTAGGGTTAGGGTTAGGGTAAAAACAGCTGCTTCATGGACAGATGATGACTTTAACTTAAAGGCCCCTGGGTTAGGGTTAGGGTTAGGGTAAAAACAGCTGCTTCATGGACAGATGATGACTTTAACTGAAAGGCCCCTGGGTTAGGGTTAGGGTAAAAACAGCTGCTTCATGGACAGACGGTGTCTTTAACTTAAAGGCCCCTGGGTTAGGGTTAGGGTAAAAACAGCTGCTTCATGGACAGATGATGACTTTAACTTAAAGGCCCCTGGGTTAGGGTTAGGGTTAGGGTAACAACAGCTGCTTCTTGGACAGATGATGACTTTAACTTAAAGGCCCCTGGGTTAGGGTTAGGGTAAAAACAGCTGCTTCATGGACAGACGGTATCTTTAACTTAAAGGCCCCTGGGTTAGGGTTAGGGTAAAAACAGCTGCTTCATGGACAGACGGTGACTTTAACTTAAAGGCCCCTGGGTTAGGGTTAGGGTTAGGGTAAAAACAGCTGCTTCTTGGACAGAGGGTGTCTTTAACTTAAAGGCCCCTGGGTTAGGGTAAAAACAGCTGCTTCATGGACAGACGGTGTCTTTAACTTAAAGGCCCCTGGGTTAGGGTTAGGGTTAGGGTAAAAACAGCTGCTTCATGGACAGACGGTGTCTTTAACTTAAAGCCCCCTGGGTTAGGGTTAGGGTAACAACAGCTGCTTCATGGACAGATGATGACTTTAAGTTAAAGGCCCCTGGGTTAGGGTTAGGGTTAGGGTAAAAACAGCTGCTTCTTGGACAGACGGTGTCTTTAAATTAAAGGCCCCTGGGTTAGGGTTAGGGTTAGGGTAAAAACAGCTGCTTCTTGGACAGACGGTGACTTTAACTTAAAGGCCCCTGGGTTAGGGTTAGGGTTAGGGTAAAAACAGCTGCTTCTTGGACAGATGGTGTCTTTAAATTAAAGGCCCCTGGGTTAGGGTTAGGGTTAAGGTAAAAACAGCTGCTTCTTGGACAGACGGTGACTTTAACTGAAAGGCCCCTGGGTTAGGGTAAAAACAGCTGCTTCATGGACAGACGGTGTCTTTAACTTAAAGGCCCCTGGGTTAGGGTAAAAACAGCTGCTTCTTGGACAGACGGTGACTTTAACTTAAAGGCCCCTGGGTTAGGGTTAGGGTAAAAACAGCTGCTTCATGGACAGATGATGACTTTAACTTAAAGTGGGCACAGGAGTGTAAAAGACCAGCGACCCCTTCTACAGCATACAGGAGGAAGACGTGCTGTACAATCTGAAAACTTTGTAGTCCTTGCAGTCATTTTACATCTCTCTGCAGTTGTTTTGTGTCTTTTTTGTAGTAGTTTTGCTTTCCTTTAACATCTTTTATTGTTTAAAGTCCTTGCAAAGTTGCTGTTTCTTTGTGTTCTTTCTTGTCGTCAGTTTTTGTTTTTTCTTAAATCTCTTCGAGGTTGTCTTGTCGACGACGTATGGTTATCTTTGTGCAGCTTTTCTGTGTCTGCATCCATCTGTTATTATCTCTTTATAATTACCTCCCTGTATCTTTTTTTCAGAGCTTTCAATCATTTTTTTCTTTTAGTTAGTTCTTTTGTCAATTTCTTGCCAGTGTTTGTATGCAGGGCTTAAGTGAGTAATACAGTAACTGGGCTGAAAAAGGAATCCACAGTTTCCATATGGACACCGTGTGCGTTACCCACACTGGTTTTGCTCTAGTGCATGGGTTCTGAATGAGAATGGGCTCAAAATGGACACCTTATCTGGGCAAACCCAGGTGGGCAACTTCCATGGGACCAATGTGGAACAACATAGGCCAAGTTTTTAAGCTAATTTCTTTCCCACTTAGGCCGATTTCAGACCAGAGCGTGGCGTGCCGGCAGCGAAACGACGTTAGTCTTACGCCGGTTATCAGGCGGTGTGTTCAACTTGGCTTTTCACACCGGACAGTCCGCGGCCGCGGTAGTTCTGCTCCAGCCCTGTCTGCATTCCCCATTCATTTCAACGGGACACTGCCGGCCGCCGCCGTCCAAATTCCGCTCGAGTTCTATTTTCCAAAAGCAGCGCGGGACGGAGGCGTCTCCGCGCCGCTACCGCCCGACTACCGCCGCGTCGGTGTGCAAGGACAGATCTGTTTCCATATATTTTCACCTCCGCCGGTGAAAATCGCTTCTGTTCCGCCACGCTTTGCCGCCCTGGTCTGAAATGGCCCTTAGGATTTAAATTGGGAATCCTGATTTTCAACGTTTCAGCAACAGTACTGTTGATGCTAACAGTCACTTCAAGAAAATGTTCTGACTTCTTCCTATTACACAAAAAGTTCGATGAATGAGATCAACAAACAGTAGAAATAGCACATGGACACAAAGAAAAAGAAATCAATCGAAAAATGCAACCAAATATCTTCTCGTGTACATTTACAGGGTCCATTAAAACGTCACGCTCAATGTTTAGAAAATGCTTTGAGGGTGATTCTTTCTAAAGAAATGAAGCTGCTTTATTTGCAGTGACAGACTAACTCTTGTACAGTGGATTTGAGGTACACGCTACTAGAGTGACAGTTAAAGACTACACCACAAGAGCTTTAAGTTTAGCAGAAATATACAGCACAGATCACAGACTAAACACAGCTCACCTCCTTCAGATCTACATTAAGGTGTCAAACTGAGTTTCTACATTTTGATCATCGTATGACTTCTCTATCGATCAACGAGAAAGATTCATTTTGAACGAGTTCAGTGTGAGTTTTCTTTGAGTCCAAGCTTCAGGGCTCAAGAACCAACTGTATGATTATGTATAGAAAATATTCCACCCTGAACTCTCATATGCATGTTGCGCATTGAACACTTCCTCAGAGCTAAAAAACAAAGAAAACATGAAATGACACACATTTAAAAAAAGAAGAAGAAGGTATTGTTCCAGTCCATTTCTTCACATAAAACTCCAACTTTTTACACTTTCATTTTGTTTGAATAATTTAGTTTGTGATCTCTGGACAGAACTTAGCTAACCTCAAACTAACGGTGACTTCATATTTGACCCGCTGATATAAGTGTGGTGTCGATCAGTTCATCAAACACCGTAAGCTTTCCCATCAGTGCTGAATTATTCGTTTTATATGTTTTGGAAAGCTGTGACAGAGACAAATTGTGTGGGCTTTAGCTGCACATTCAAGCTCCAACATGGAAAAGACAAAAGGAAAACCTGTTCAGTTGGTTAGAGATTTAATCCCAACACTCTTAGGGTAGAAACACAGCCAACGGGACAAAGCAGGCCGAATCACCAGCTATCACATCCCTTTTTGTACGGTTTTCTGGATAAGCAATTGTAGGAAATAGCACTTCCAACTGCAAAGTCAATTGAAAAGAAAGCTGAAATAGACGTTTCTTTTTAAACTAAAGGTCCCGTATGTAGGATTTAGAGATGTCGAATGGGACACATTGCAACCAATTGAATGAACCCAAACTATTGTATCCACAAAAACAGGAAAGATCTGCCTCAGAGCAAATGTTTGGGTTGTTGGGCGGAGGGCCGAAGGTTATCCCGTCTTTTCAAAATCCTCACTCCGAGGTAATAAACCACTCATATTTATACGATTCCACACGATTGACGGCGTAATTATGAACATTTTATTGCATTTTGGCCCGTATTTAGTGTTGAATATGACACACTGCTCGACATCCTAGTCAAAGATCTGATCTCTTTGAATGCTTTTAAATCCAAATTGAAAGATCGAGTCGTTGTTTTAGCTGCAATTGTTGTTGATTTTATGATTTGTACCTTTGTACTTTTAGCCTTTTTTGTTGTTGTAATATTATCTGAGTGCCGTGTCTGTTTTGATTGACGTGTTCTTTGTTTGTGCTGCTGTTCTGTCTTGGCCAGGACTTCCCTTGAAAAGGAGATTTTTAATCTCAATGGGACCCTTTTCCTGGTTAAATAAAGGTTTGATAAAAAAAATAATCCTCCCTAAGGCTAACTCATCAGGACCACTTGGTGGCAATAATGGCTCCTGATTTCCAAGACGGAAAGTTAATTCTGGAAGAGTCAGATTTCCAACCCTGAAAAGTCAGAGGAACCTCACCAGCCCTGACCTCAAACTCTAATATGGCTGCTCAGGACATAAACAGTAGTGACAGCTGCATTAATAAACAGTTGGCATCCAGTTAGGTCAGCTGTACCCAGAGTAACATTCAACTTCTCAGTGAACATGCTGCCACTAAAGAGCGCGATCAGCTGATCACTAAAGCAGCGATCTACTCCTGCACAACAGATCTTTATCCGTCAGTAACTGAGAGTTTTCCCTTTTCGTCCTACTTGATCACCTGTGATGTTACCAAAGAGGGCTAAAGGCTACAAAAATGACAAAACATAAAATGTATCTCAGGATCGGGGAACCACAACCATGAAAATCTCAGCTGAATCAGACTATCCAGACAAAAAAAATAAGCCGACTCATAAATTTAGAACGATTCTGGGTTATTGTCTGTACACTTTGCACCTGACATACACAGAAACATCCCGAGGAGTCAGCTCAACTGATCTGGACCTTTGATGGCTTTGTTGAGGCAGCCGCACAGGGTTGGCTGTGTTTTTACCTTCAGAACATACCTGAGTTCTCCGTATACATTGTTCTTTCTTGACAGTAGATAAGTTACGTCTGGCTTTTTGCAGATGTCAAAGGACAACGGAAAGTTTGTGCAGTCATAAGTTAGAGTGGATCTTTCCACTGTCATTGGTCGATGTGCAGAGTCCTGTGTTGTAAATTGGTTATACATGTACACACTCTTATACATACATATTGTATTTATGCACACATTCACTAAACATGATCATTGGTACATGTCCTAACTGATAGTTGACAGATCAATGAACATTTTCCCTGCATTTAAGAACAAAAAAACAATCACCTTCAAACATCCAACTGTTTATCATTCATTTCAAGCAGCCCGTTCAGTATGCACAAGCCAGTAGACAAATAATTTTGGTAGCAACAGCAAGGACCATTTAGTGGGAGATTATGAGGAGCAGGACCAAACAGAACAGAGTTGAGCGGTCAGAGATCTTCATCCCTGATGCACATTTTTATTTCTTGTTCCAAACACTCCTCGAAGCTATCAACCTGCTGAAGAGGGTAAGTTCTTGCTCTTACCCTCCTTGCATTTTATTAATCTCCAGACCCAGAGGAGAAGTCGTAGTTAAGGACCACAGTGGTGATGACCTCTTATATCTGTGATCCCCCCAGGTCTCCCCCGCCCGCGGGGTAATGCCTTAACCCACCTCCCCTGCGAAGTGAGTGCAGGGCCACAGTGCAACAGCCTCTCAGAAGCGACCCTATATGATACATTGGCTGTCCATTTCGGACCGGACCGCGGCAGAGCCACGCCACCGTCGGAACCACAGGAATGGCCACCGCGAGCAGATCAACAAGGAAGTGCCGACTCCAGTAGCTTTTTTGGACTTTCCCAGAGTCTGAAGAATCTTCGTCCTCTGAAGCAGCGCCCCCCGTGGCCTGTTCTTCTTTAGTTTCATCTTCATCATCATCTTCAACGGGCACTTCCACAACTGTGACACCGGCTATCTCCTCGTGGGAGGTAGATCTCCTTGGTTGGGACGTGTGAGGCCGTTCTGCACCCGGAGATAAGCTAGCGCAGCTTGGACTCAGCTCAGTTTGTGTCTGGGTGGATCCTGCTGATAGAACAACCTCTTGCTGCCCGTCCACCACCACCAGGTTCTTGGGTGTTGTTTCACCTTGGCTGCTGTCTCCACAGCATACACTGAACTTAAGCTCATCCTGTGTCTCTGGTGACGTACCCACAAATTCACACAGTTTTTCTTGTGGTTCCGCCTCTTCAGCACCTTCACCTTCCACCTCCACCTGCTGTCCCTCCCCTGCCTGTCGGATCAAAGTTGTTTCCGCTTGCTCCTCTGTTGCAGAATCTTCTTTCTCTCCCTTCTCTTTCTCCTGTTTTTCCTCTTCCTCAACTCCATCCTTTTCCTTACTCCAAGGACTCTCCATGGAGAACGCTACGGTGGCAGACCGTGGTAAAGGAGGGACAAGCGGTGTTTTGGACAATGGAATTGGCTCTGTGGCTGTGCTCATGACTGTCGCTGTAGTCCCTGAAGTCGTGGTGGTGATGGAGTCTAGATCCTCCTCCCCCTCATCAGACATCCAGGTGGAGGTGGGGCTGCAGGCCTGAGAACGGAAAGTGCGTTGCTCTGCAATAGTATCCAGATCAGACGGGTACCCTGCTGTTGCAGGGATAGGACAGCTCTCAGTCTGAATTCCTGTTTCTCTCAAGGAGTGCAGGTACAAGTGGTGGTGGGACAAGCAGGGGTGGCTCATGCAACTCATTCCACTCAGGCTGCATCGAAAGGGTGCCAGCCGGTCGCCTGTGCACAGCTTCTCGTAGGTGGAGGAGTGCGGCATCGTGTGTGGCACTGGGTGGGACATACTGTGAGGGAAAGAATGTGGTAAAGTGTGGGAGTAAGTGTGAGGCAGAGAGTTGGGCAGGGAGTTGGGTAGAGAATTGGGTAGAGAATTGGGAAGAGAATGGGGCAAAGAGTGGGCAAAGGTCTGTGTGTAGGAGTTAAGTAAAGACGCTGTTTCCTCAGAGAGGAAGGCGGCTTCCAGCAGCAGGTCGGCCCGGCTGGGAACGCTGTTCTCTCCACAGCACACAAAACCGCTATCCTGGGTCCCTTCACCTGAAAGACAAGGAAAGTCTGTACCGCTACCATTTCGGTCTGCCAGTGCCTGATCGCTAAGCTTGGTGTAGGTGGAGCTCCGAGTCAGAGAACGGGCTGGAGAGCCGTCGCATGAGCAAGAGCCTCGCCCTCTTATTGTGAGTTTGGGCGCTCCCCCAGGACTCTCCCCTGAAACAGATGCTGGTGCTGAACCCCCAACACGGGTTCTACAGCTTGATATGGCTTCCCCCTCCTTTGCTAATCCCGCCTGTGCCAACTCCATGCTGAGCAAAAGGTTTTCCAGCTTGTGGTTCTGAGTGTTGATGTCCTGGAAGTACTTCTGGACCCCCACGTCCCCGCTGAGCCCACCGGCATCGCTAAGTCTGTCGCGGACAGTGTCCACAGCCTCTTTCAGCTGCTGGATCTCCTGTCGAGCGTCCTTCAGGGCCAACTGAGCCTCTACGCGGTGACACTCCTCCTCAACCCAGTCCTCCTGCATCCTGTAAAGCTGACCTCGCAGCGAATCAATCTCCGTGTCCCTAAAAGGATGAAAATTGAGAAAAGTGGTCAGAATGTGGAATTTGGAAAAAAAAACTAACTTAAAGCCAACTTTTCAGGCAGTATTGGTGATCAGTATCTCACCTGTCTTGCAGCGTGTTGATGGTCTCTTTAAGCTTTGCTCGCAGATGTCGGATACACACCTCCTTCTGCTGCAGGGGTGTGAGGTACTGCTCTGGTGGAGGGGGGCGAATGCCATGGTTGTCTGTGCACGATGTGTACTTTTGACGTCTAGGACAAACAGGATACAACCAAATGAGAGTAAAGGATAATAAGTTAGGTTTTAAAAGTCATAGGACAGTGTTATCAGACCTAAAGTTTCTGTAAACTATCATCTTAAAATCTCTTCGATCAAGTAAAATGAGGGTCGGTTGAAAGATTACATGAATTAGATTTTGTGCACAGATCAGAAGTCAAGTTGCTATGCTGTAATTCGATGCTTTCAAGGTAATTCATAAGATTTTTATTCCTATTTTAATACAATTTTTCAGTTGGAAACAGCTTGTCCCTGCTGTTGAAAATGATAGTGATTCATTTAAAACAGGGCTGGGCAACGATTAAAATCTTTGATCTAATTAATCACATGATTTCCCTGATTAATCACGATTAATCGCATTTGTACGCAAAATCCAAAAATGAATTAAAAAGTAGTGTATAGCTTTAAGCATTTAGTTTTATTTTAAATGTACTGCCATGTGAATGAAAGTGCCATAACATTTGTTGTGCAAACACACTCTTAACATCAGCATTTTTATGTAGTTTTTATGTAGAAGCCTCGCTCCACTGTCTGTTTCCTTGAATGACTTGCTGCTATCAGTTGTGTGTTTTGCCTTTAAGTGATATTTTAGACTGGAACTACTACGCTGAGAAGACAATTCAACTTGGCAGTGTTTACAGATGACTTTGGTTCTGTCGACTCCGCCGTCTGGAAGAACTTTAAAATGAAAATGGCCGAGTAAAAGTTCCGTACCCTTCTCCAAGTTTGGTGGATCCGCCCATTACTTTCTTTTCTGGTTCCGCAGCAGACAGCAACAGACTTTTACAAAATAAAAGCCTGTGAGCAAAAGACTTTTACAATAATAAAATAGATAATAAAACAGGGGTGTCCGTGGCGTAGTGGGTTGAGCAGGCATCCCGTTTACAAGAGGCTATAGTCCTCGCTGCAGCTGGCCCCGGTTTGAGTACCAAATCGGACGGCCCTGTGCTGCATGTTTCCCCCTCTCACGGCCCCCTGCTTCCTGTCTCTCTGAACTTTCCTATCCATAAAGGCACAAAAGCCCCCCCAAAAAATGAAAAAAATTTAAAAAAACCTGCGTGATAAAATACTTATCGCCATTAAATAATCAACGATTAACGCGATAACAACGAGTTAACTCTCCCAGCCCTAATTTAAAACTTAAGCTGCTGCACTTTTTACACTGTAAAACTATATGTTTTGTCTGTAAACAAGTTGTACAAATGATCTATCTTTAGATTTCAGATTAGATTTGAAAATAGTGCAATCAATCAGTGTATGGGAACTCAAAGAAGATTAAATCCTTCATCGTATAAAAACCCAAGCAGTGTGTGAGGCCTCACCCTTTGGTTGGGCTGCAATCACTGCCCTTACACGAGCCTGAGTTGCTGCCGCTGCTGAGGGAGGGGTTGCCATAGGGATCTCTATTACTGGCTGTGGCCGGTGTCCGCCTGGCCCAAAATAAAAGATAGACATGTTCATCTCTACCTGGTGATGTCATAAAACTACAGTCCAGAGGTCAAGTGAGCTGTTGAGCAAAACCATCATGTAGTTGTTGATGAAAATAGAGATGAAGCAGACTTTAATCCATGTCCGCTAACATGCCGATACAGCACAGATACACACAGACACATCACAAACACAAAGGTCAAAGTGGCTGCGAGCAGACAGCAACTACCGCCTGAGAAACATGAACGCACGCTCCTCTGGGAACTGGCAGTTATGTTGCAGATTTCCAAAAGCAATTCAACACAACAGCAAGAGGCATGCAGGAAAAAAAGAACAAACACAGAGAAAGGAAGGACACAAAAAGGTCAGATTTGACATGGTGGTGTGGAAACAATTATTTTTCCCACAACGTGACATCATGAGACATCGGCAGTTCAAAGGGTTTCATCATTCACATGCTTTAGAGGACCAACACTGATCGGTAGGGTAGAAGAAGAGGGACTCGGGACAGACCGGCAACGAGGGGTGGAGGGAGAGTTTGTTGAACGGCTGTGGCGATCAGGAGACTTTGTAGAGGTGTATCCTTTGGTAGGCGACTTGGTTGGTGCATAGCCTTTAGTTGGGCGCATTGAGACCATATACCCTGTCTCCATGGGAACGTAGTCTAGCTCTATGAACCTGCAGTAGTCAAACCTGACCAGGCAGAGACAAGAGCGTGTTAAATCACAGAGGATGGCACCATGCATCACACCTGAATAATACACTGTGCATGCAGTGAATGCATGCACAGTGTTACTGAGGTGAGGCAAAGCTGTCAGGCTGGTAGCATGTGTTGGCAGGCAGTGCAGATGTCAAATATCAACAAGCACTCAGGCACTGAAGTGGCCCAGGAGAGGTGACTCCCTAAAAGGCCCTGCACTAATAGTCGAGGCTCCTCACTTTGACTGAAAACACTTTGCAGCTATGAGGCCTTTACTGGAAGACGTAAAGTAACACTCTAAAATACAATGTGCAAATGGAGAAAAACCGGTCTGAAGCTCTTTCTGGCAATTCTTTAAAACAGCCTCATCATAGGAGAGCAATTAACTCCAAGCAAGCTTTCAAACAAATATTTCCCCAAGGAGGAAATCTCCTACAAAGATTAGATCATTAAAAACAGACAGATTTTCAACCTGATGAAGAAAGTACAAATGATGGCCATCACAGGGCAACAGAGTGTTTATAGATCTGGGCGGACTTCCTCAGGACACATGGTTGAGTGATGTTTGGGATTATTCATCCATGAAGTGAAAAAGAAAAAGTCTTTCTCTCCAAACCTCATCATAAAAGTCTTTCTTCTTCTGAAGGTTTATAGTCAAATTGAACTCGGCTCTCTCCTTGGCACATGTGAAACAATTAGCTTTGGATGAAAACTGAAGCACTGTAGCCAGAGGTGGGTAGTAACGAGTTACATTTACTCCGTTACATTTACTTGAGTATGTTTTGGAAAAATTGTACTTTTAGGAGTAGTTTTAAATCTCTACACTTTTTACTTTTACTTGAGTAGATTTGTGCAGCAGAAACTGTCCTCTTACTCCGCTACATTAGGCTACAATGAGCTTGTTACTTTTCTTCTTACCTCTTTGGTGTTCTACGCCTCATTATTTTTATCCCCCGCATACGCCTCATTTTAATGTTTTATTCTGACAGAGAGAGACTTCCGCCAAAGGCTCTACCACCTGACTGTGTTCCACCAATCAGACGTAGCCGTGCAGTCTGGTCACGTGACCATACTCAATCTCAGCGGCGGGACGGGTTAGCTTTAGCATTAGCAGTCGTAGCAAACAAACAAAGAAACAGATGAAAAATGTCAGAATCAACGGTGGGAAATGAAGACACAGACGAGGCCTCATACTGTGAGCATGTTTACCTTACAAAGAGTGCAAAACAGCAGCTACATTATGTGTCTTCTGTGTCAACCAAAACAAACGGACATTTCAGCAGAAACTCAACATCTAACTTGAGGAAACATGTAGCGGAAAGTTTCCTAAATTAGTTATTTTTTTCTCCCTGTGGATAGGTTTAATGTTTGTTTTTTAGGTTACATATATTTTAAACATTTCCTAAGTCTCTTATTTTTTATTGAAGTACTTGAATTTAGCTGGATTCATTTTAATTCATTTTATCAATTGGATGAACTCTAATTTGCCTAAAGATGATTATTTAGTATTTTTGTCTGTCTGATTGAATGCTTGTGTTAACAAATAAATCAGACGTTACTCAACATTTACTCAGTACTTGAGTAGTTTTTTTCAGCAAGCACTTTTTTACTCTTACTCAAGTAATTATTTGGACTACTTTTTACTTTTACTTGAGTCATATTATTCTGAAGTAACAGTACTTTTACTTGAGTACAATTTTTGGCTACTCTGCCCACCTCTGACTGTAGCAGACATTTCATGATGTCACACTAAATGTTGCAAAGAGTTTTCAAGGAGACTTCAACTGTTTGCTGTTTGAACAATGCTCAATATCCAACCTCCTGCAGATCCATCGTTGCACCTTAAGACATTGCCACTGTCCTGCTAAAGAAACACATTTTAGTATTGGAGTGCAGGTATATCGGTGGTAGACGGGAAGGGAAGGATTATCTGTGATGGGCAACTTCTGTCAAGACTTTCACTGATTTGCGATACATGTTGTACATACACTGTTCGATAAATAGTCGCATGTTTTGGCTTATCTGAAATTTTAAAAGGTCTTGAACAGAATATGATTGTTGTCCAATCACTGACCTCCACAGTGGGTGGAGGAGGGCACAAGCAGGGCCAGTCAGAGCAACTATGAGCGGTTTGCACACAGGACACGGAAACTACACGCCAAAGCACTCTGTTATCAAAATGACAATTTATTCAAGTCGTAAAGTTCCCAACATACATGCACACATACAAACATCAAGTAAAATACTTCTGTGCATCCATTCATCCATGATACATACATGCATGCTTCCAAAGGGCATTCTAAGATGTATGCTTACATACGTGTAGAGACATTAACATCCATACATACACACACACATTCATGCTCTCATAAATAATAAGTTACTTTCCAACATCTATTCTTACCAACTTACTAAGTTACAAACATTCAAACTTACTAACACACACTTGTGAGAGCTGAATTATGATTTTCTTCACCTTGTCCTCCTTTTAGATTATTTATTTGACGTTCAGACACTGACAGCATTTCCGAACATTCTCCAGTAAACTGGGCATTTAAAGCAACACTAGAGACTTTGGAACGTTTTTCTCTCTTCTCTCGTCGGCATTCTTCTTATTTCCACATTTATTCTTTAATTAATTTCTTCATGTCCTCATTCATTTTCTTATTGCTCCTATTGATCCTTATGGTTGTGATCTTTTCATGATAACAACAAAGAGCAAAAGTCTGCATTCAGCTATCATCTTGCTTTTTTTCTCTGAGCTCTCTTCTGCCATAATATCCAATCTGATGTTTACTGTTATCCCGCGTCTCGCTTGTGCACTTCATTAACCTTATCTGTGATGGTGAAAGTTGTCATTTAGTTGTTAGTGTGATGCAAAAAATGATTCAAGGTTCACACACTTCTCTAGTGTTGCTTTACTGAACCAATAATGCTTAAATAAGTGTATCAAAACATCTCAATATCCGCTTTAATTGTGCCACCGTGCTGAGTCAGCGTGTCCTGTGTGATACAACAAGGGAAGACGCCAGATATTGAAGACTCAATAGTGCTTTGAAGATCAATATATGACAAAAGCCAAGACATTAACAGAGCAGAAACAAGCAAAGGGCAGCAGCTGAAGCAGTGAGCCTGGGGAGTGACAGAAAACACAGCGAAACAGTGTTCAAGGGCTGAATTCATCCATCGGCTGGAATGGAAACCCTGTTGGGCATTTGGGTTTTTATCTGGTGGAGCTGAGCGTCAGGCATTAGTGAGCGTGAGTGGGTGGAGAGCAGGAATACCCCTTTAAGAGACGGAAACTTTGCTCAAGATAAACCACACCTCAGGTTTAGAAGAAGCATATTCTCATTTGAGGTGACGCCGGAGTCTCACAGGATGCTGCTGGGTGAGCAGTGAGTGCTGAACCAGTGATCACTCGTGATCACAGTATGCCTTTACAGTATAAAGGCAAGTGTCTATTCCCACCGTAGCCACTAAACACAACACCATGCTATAAAAATCAACATGAAGGGTACCAGTTTTCTGGTTTGTGTGTTTAAATGAATAAATACACATTAGTGCCACCACATGGTTAGACTCAGAGGTGACAAAACAACACACGCATTTATGCTGAATTTAACAGAAAACTACGAGGTGTAATAATTAAAATGAAAAAAAAACTCAAACAGGATAGGCAGAAATTCACCTTTCTCTGAAAAAAAGTAACCATGCACTGGAAAAAAATTCCCCTCCAAAAATAAGTAAGAAAACAACAAATACGAGACGTTTTTGCTTGAAATAAGCAAAAAAATCTGCCAATGGAACTAGTGAAAATCGGCTTGTCAAGATTTCTTGAAATAAGATGTGATATTTAGGACTTTTGAGATAAAAGTGATCTTGAAATTAGCTTAAAAACCTCTTCAAATGTCAAAAAAGCTTGTTTCATATGAAATCCGACTCAAAACAAGATGTTTTCAAGACTTTTTCATTTGACAAGATATTCCCGATGTATTGTCTTCAAACAAGTCCCTATATCTGGCTGAAATAGTACTTGTTAGGCAGTTGTGTCTTATATTAAGTGTAATGAGATATTTTAACAAGAAATGAGACAAGTATACTTGGTAAGACTTTGATTTTTTCCAGTGTGGCAACCATAATTTAGTATTGTTCAGCTTTGGATTTCTTCAGTTCTGATGTGCCAGAAAGTGGTCACCTTACATCAAAGTCTATACTGTCAGGGGTGTGTGTTTTTAGGGAGGACACGGGTGCGGACTTCAAAGGCAAAAGGGTGATTTATTTCACAAAAAAAACAAAGTAACAAACAAAAGGCGCGGCTGGGCCGGATTCAAAAATCAAAACTATGAACAACAAACAAAAAGACTTGACATGGCAAGGGATAAATAAATACTTAGCTTTGACGAAGGGAACGCAGAACATGGAACATGGAACATGGAACATGGAACATGGAACATGGAACATGGAACATGGAACATGGAACATGGAACATGGAACAAAGGAAACAAGCCAGGAAGGTTAGGTAACGTGGGGTAAGAAACATGGGAAATGGTAGAATCTCAGACCAAACAAAAAGGACTGAGAACATATATAGGGAGTGAACGTGATTGGGACAAGGTGCAGCTGGAGGGGAATAAACAGGTGCAGTGAGTGAACTAATTACCAGGGTGCAGGGAAAACCAAGACATGAACTGACACAAAAACATAACCTAAAACATGAAACTAAAAAACGTGAATCCATGGGTGTGACATATACATAGTAAAGCTAGCAATGACACACTGGAAAAAATACCCCTCCAAAAATAAGTAAGAAAACAACAAATACAAGACGTTTTTGCTTGAAATAAGCAAAAAAAATCTGCCAATACAACTAGTGAAAATCGGCTTGTCAAGATTTCTTAAAGTAAGATGTGATATTTGGGACATTTGAGATAAAAGTGAAAAAATTCAAGATGTATTGTCTTTAAACAAGTCCCTATATCTGGCTGAAATAGAACTTGTTAGGCAGTTGTGTCTTATGTTAAGTGTAATGAGATATTTTGACTAGAAATGTACTTGGTAAGACATAGATTTTTTCCAGTGCAGGCGTCATTGACAAAATAACAGCTGGAAACTTTCAGTAATCCATATTGTGAAAACAATATTGTGTATTTCTACCATTAATATTTCAAATCTAGTTCGAATTGAAAGCTTGACAGGCTGAATAATACGAGAGAAAGCTCAGAAAAAGTGATCTCTGTGCCTTTGTTGGATATTTACTTTGCAGCGTCGGTTTTAGTGGCTACAGTGGAGCTATGGAGCTACGAAGCATGCTCTCTGAGACTATAACTGAAGTATGTCTCACGCAGGGGGCGCAGGCACCGGAATTGCCACTGGTGCCGTGGCCGCTGCTGCAGCTGTCCCCGATCCCGAAGCCGGCTTGGGCACCGGCACGGGAGAGGACGCCAGTATTTGCTGCAAGCGGCGTTTGGGCTGCAGCGCCTTCAGAGGGTTGAATCTGAGAAAGAGGAGAAATGAGAGAGAGGAGGACACCACAGCTACAGACCGAGCCATCTGTGATTATCTTTTGCCAGTCCGATTAAAAACAGTCCCAGCCAATATAAGCAGACAGAGCATTTATTAATCTGTGGCCCGCACATAAACTATAGCCTTTGGCACCTGGACAAAAACACTGATTTCAACACATCTTGGCAGCATACAGATTTTTCAGCCCACCAGCCAATAGCAAGGTCACCCTGGCTCTCAGTTGCATTAAAGCGATGTTTAAACTCAACCACTACAATAAGTCCAAATGTCCAATAATCTTTGGAAACACAAAGTATGACACAAACAGCATCTACTGTTGCAGCGATTGGTTTGCAAAGAGCATCTCTGATCCTGTCAGACAACAGATCTTTCTTATCCTTTAAGCTGTGTCGAGAAACTAGATCGAGGAAGTTCAATAACTGCAGGGGAAAACATGTCGATACTCTCCATAAATCCTGTTACCTGTCTGTGTGTGGGACAGTTTACTCGAGCCGATAGTCTTGTAAATAATACCAAAGCTCTTCCAGGATCCTTCGACTCAATCGATGAATGTGAGGAAACAAACTCTTGTAAAAACATTGACATGAAACGTGACTGCAAAGGGACACAGACAAGAGTCGTAAAAAAAAAAAGAAGTAAAATCAGTTTCCAATGAAAGGGGGGTAAAAATGGGTACACCTTTGCCAGAAATACATATAAACACATGTAAACAGGGGCGGACTGGGGAGAAAAAGTGGCCTCGACAACCATCGGTAAATTAACTCGTTAACTCGAGAAAACAATGATCGTTTTCTCGAGATCTCAAATTAATTATCTCGTTATCACAGGAAAACGGATGGAATAAAATGTATGTATATATGGCCGTTTAGGGCTTCCGTACTGTTATTATATCATAAATCCTTTTAATTTGTCAGGTTGTGAAACCCACATCACTCCATCAATCAATGATCAAACTATCCAAGTGAATAAAGAAAAATAACATCAAACACAAGTTATAACGTTTACTTTGTTAAAAAACTTGAAATATCAAACAAAGCTAGCTTTTACTGCCGCATTGTTTTCGGTTTTGGCTTTCGCGAAACACATTCTGCTGCGATCGCAGTTTGCCTTTTAATTCTTGGGCAGTTTGTTGTTTTTCTTGATGCTTGATGTTGGCATACTCAGCTGCGTGTTTGGTCTCAGAATGCCGACGTAGATCGTACGCTTTGACAACCGCCACCATTTTTTCTCCTTGAAGCACAAACACGTATTCGCCTTCTGTTCTTTGTTTAAACAGAAAAACTGATGCAGATGGAAGGGCATCTGCATCAGTTTTTCTCTCCCTGGACATTTTGGGATCATCATTTGTATTTCTCAATTCCACTTGTTAGGAAAATCGCATCAATTTGGAAACATTGCAGTCCAGTGGCGGGATGCCGTCACTTCGCGCGTAACATAATCGGCATGCATTGTGGGAAATGTAGTTTTCTGTCACTGCACGTATTTGACTTATTGATTTTTAGACAATCAGACCTTTTAAGCTCTCACGGGCCACATAAAGTGACGTGACGGGCCACATTTGGCCCGCGGGCCTTGAGTTTGACGCATATGATTTAGTCACCAATGAACCTAACATGGATGTTTTGGGACAGTTGGAGGAAGCCGGAGTACCCAGAGAGAACCCACGCATACACGGGGAGAACATGCAAACTCCATACAGAAAAGCTCCAGCTGGGAATTAAATCTGGAATCCTCTTGCTATGACAGTGCTAACCACCAGTAACCGCGCAGCCCCATAATAATAATTATATTAACAGATCTCTGCTGCTCAGACACAAATTTAGAGGAATAAATAAAACAACAGACATAAAGATGTCTTCAGACGTGTTTAAATTGGGTCCGTTTATTCTGTCGTCGGTACACCTCAAACGGTAAAAACTTTAGCTGAACTGTAAGAAGACTGCAGGATGTTGCTGCTTCCATTCACCTTTGGTTGTGTGTGACGTGCAAAATGCACATTGACAAAAAAAAAGAAATCACTAATGGACATAAAACAATAGAATGAAAAGGAACAGATCCTGCAGGGGTTTCTTCTCCACTTTGATTTTTTTTTTCCCCCCACAACTTCTGCATCACAGCTGCAGAAATTCGGCTTGAATTGATAAATTTGTTTAGAACGCCTTAAAATTACACCTGAATCTGAACAAGAGTCCCTAAAACAGCTGGTTGAATCGAGGGAAATGTGTGTGGAAATGTTTCATCTCTGTCCCTGACCCCTTACCTTAACTTTAACCATAATAACCGAATGGCTAATTTCTACGGAAGCCCAGAGCGGACGTGGTACGTATAAACTTTTTTTTGATGGTTTTCTCGAGATAACGAGTTCATTTATCGATGGTTTTCGAGGCCACGAGATGACTGTCTTTTCTTGAATGCTCATGATCAGTTTCTCAGTGTTCTTAAAGCCTTTAAAAGATCGGACTCGAGCTGAAAAAAAGAACCCGACATAGATCAACGCATCAGATTTTACTTCTGATGCGTCGCATCAGATTTTACTTCGAGGTCTAACAGGCTGAAATTACAACTTGTTTGTCTTGTAGAGATAACTTTCATATCAGCCCGCGTCATTTAAGGAGACGGCCGGCTTGACTGCAGCTCAATAGGCGTTTACACCAAAGTGATCCTGCTGATATAGTCAACTTCATCAGTGACCAGCTGAGGGGACCAGGCCGTCTCCATGGTTACCGAATGATGCATGAGAGGTGCCATTATGTCATTATCTCGAGAAAACGATATTGGTGTGATTGGTGTGTGTTGAACCTGATTCCATTCTTCAAATGCTTGTCACACCAGCGAGATTTACTTTGTGCATTTTCACAGCAGAACTGTTACACAAACGCTCCACATTCCATGTTTGATTCACACTGGAAAAAATCTAAATCTTACCAAGTATATTTGTCTCATTGAGTATCTCATTACACTTAATATCAGACACAACTGCCTAACAAGTATCATTTCAGGCAGATATAGGGACTTGTTTTAATACAATACAGATTGAATATCTTGTTAAGTGAAAAAGTCTTGAAAACAAATTGTTTTGAGTCATATTTCATATGAAACAAGCTTTTTTTCATTTGAAGAGGTTTTTAAGCTAATTTCAAGATCACTTTTATCTCAAAAGTCCCAAATATCACATCTTATTTCAAGAAATCTTGACAAGCCGATTTTCACTAGTTCCATTGGCAGATTTTCTTGCTTATTTCAAGCAAAAAAGTCTTGTATTTGTTGTTTTTTTTACTTATTTTTGGAGGGGCATTTTTTCCAGTGAGTTTTCAAGGAAAGGGGGGTAAAAATGGATACACCTTTGCCATAAATACATATAAACATATATAAAAAGGGGCGGACTGGGGAGAAAAAGTGGCCTCGAAAACCATCGGTAAATTAACTCGCTATCTCGAGAAAACGATCAAAAAAAAGTACCACGTCCGCTCTGGGCTTCCGTAAATTTCAACCCTAAACCTTACTCTAACCTCTTGTAAAGCCATGGTTGAAGAACCTTAACCTTGGAATATAAAGACACAAATACAGAGCACCCAGCTGTATGCCACTGGGGCTGAAGACAAAGAGTCCAGGTCCAGAGTATATGCTGAGCCACAACAAAAAAAAGTCTGCAGGAAAAAATGTGCAATGCATCAGAACTCTTACTGCATCAGTGCAGCTGGGCCCTCGTGCTGAGGGACACATACAGATATTTATCCAACATCTCACTGCAAGGCTCTCTGCAGGAAAAGTTGTTGACAGAGCGTCCTGCACTGACCTTCAGTAAGACCTTCAGCTGCATTGGAAGCTTTAAGCTTCATGCCCTTCAGGTGTGGATTGCGATGTTGCCTTTTTAATGAGGTCACACTCTGCTTTTTGGGTGCATCTGTCTACTTTAGTGTAATATAGCCTTTAGTGCAAGTAAAACACACTCAAAGTTACAAAACCCAAAGTGGCACCAAAGAGAGATGAACTCCCGCCTAGAGGAAAGCAGCTTTCTGATCCAGGCTCGTCTTCCTCGACTTGATGACGTCACCATGAAATACATTTAATACCTGCCGAATGACATGAATGAAACAGCACGAAACACAACAACATTTTTTAACTGAGCTGACCAAGAGGAAGCCCTTAAAGAGAAAGGAAGCAAAAGCTAAAACAGGGGGTTACAGACAGAGTAACAAGAGTTGAGTTCAGTTTGAAAAAGTGTTTTTTTTTTAATATCAAATCACGTAAACACATTCTACTAATAAAACTAAAACTGTAAAGCTGTGAACAAGCACAATATGGGACTCAGTTTTTAACATTTGCAGTGTGAATTATCAGACATGATATGAGTAAGGTTTACAGTAGTTATACATTAAATAAAATGACACAGTCATGAGAATACAAAGCCATTTTCACTGAGGTCTTCACATAAACACTGGAAATCCATGTTTGGTTGAGGGAAAATAGAGCATGGTGTGGACTAACTGACTAATTCAACATTTTCTTGTAATATTGGCACCAAATCTATGAACTAATTCAAACATGTGGTATACAAAGAAAAGCATGAGAGCGATTTCATACTGTTATTAACTTTGCAAACCCTTTTCTGGGCGTATCACAGCTACCATCTGGCAATAGAGGCAGGGGACACCCTGGAGAGGTCACCACGGGACCACACGGAGCCCCCGGTGATCAGGTTAGAATCACCAATTAACCTAACGCGCATGACTTTGTAAATACCAGAATACATGAAGAGAACCCGCAATGGAACAGGGAAAAATGCAAACACATGCGGATTAGTCAAACTGATAATATGAGAGTCCCTTTACAGCTTTGCTCATATCTGCAATTATCAGTTTAGACTCGTCAAAAATTCAGTGGTTTAACTTTTTTAGTGCATTTGAGACAATCACTTATCCAAGTAAATACACTGTGGGAATCCATATTATAGCAAGCGCCTCCCCCTAAGCTAAGTAAAGACAGAAAATCTTCCGCTTTTTTAATTTACTGTCAGTCGGTCCCAAAATGACTGAGTTTAAAGGGAACTCCATCAAAACTGTTGGAAAAGCTCCAGGAGAAAATTGCGAAATAGTGTTTACAAAGCAATGGGTGGTAACTCTGGAGTTTATTCTTCTACACTGGAGAAAATGCTAAATATTAACAAAGAAAAGGCCATTAAAAGTTCAATGATTTTAACAGATAAAAATACATATAAATATATAAAAAATAAAACCCCTGCTGCCTCAAAGCTGGTGGTCAGATGATGCCTTGTCTGCGTTTTCAACCTTTGCTCATATGCTCCCATTTCGTTCCACAGTCCAAAGACATGTGGGTTAATTGGTGATTGTAAATTATCTGAAGGTGTGAGCCTGCATCGGTTATCCGTCTCTGTACCCTGTGATAGATTGCCAACCTCTCCAGGGTGCAGTCACCTCTGGCCCAACGTAAGGAAGTAGCACCTTCCTTGAAGGAAAGAAATGGTTGGATACTTTTAATTATAATTATTTTTTGACACGTGTGTGTCAGTGTCACCTCTTCTGTTTAATTCTGTGAACTTGTGGCTCACATTTGGCAGCCAGGCACCCAGTGGGCATGTGATCTCATATTGGGAGAAACAGCACGACAATTTGACCAAAATTAAAATTAGATTTGTTCAACTGCAAAGGTGAGAGTCGACATTGATGCATAAACTGAAAATTTAGCTTCACTCTCTATCAGTAGACCAAAAAAAAAAAAATGCAGCAAAAAGTGCAGCTCCAAATTTAAAGGAAGAATCCTTTAAATGTGGTGCAGCTCCAAATTTGGATATGGCGCAGATCCAAGAACCTGGCTTTTGCCAAGGACTGCAGTCTCAAAGTGCCCGTTAGTTACAGCTGTAATGCACTTTAAAGACCCTAATCTCTGCTGCAACTCCACATATTCCTGTTAGTGGAGGTTTAGAGGGACAATCAACATAAAATCAGTCTCTACTGGCACATATTATGTGCATGTTTCTGTCTACATCTGCTGGCTAAATATTAGCACACATGGATTTCGTTTAGACTCAATATTTCCTCTGTCAGGACAAATAAGCAATAAAAGATGTTCCTGACAGTCAACTGTGCGCAAAATTACTTCAAATATCACAAGTGAACACAGGCACCCAAAAACAGGTTAAATATCCTTGCTGACAACCTACCGGCGAGACCCCGACGTAGACCTCCGATTGGCTGGAGCAGAGGCAGACATGGAGCCAGACAAGCTCTCGTGTAACCTTGTGTTTCTTCTGTTCTTACTCTCTCCCTTTTATCTTCAGCTCCGAGAGCCTGGAGGCTGGAGGGAAACAGACAAATAAGCCGTGAGTGAACACAGACACTCAGAAAGAAGAGTGGGCAACAATAACTGCAGTGATCATCCCCCGTGTTTGAGGCTCCGGATGCTTCAGCGTGCAGGCTGGAGCTGCTGACTCAAGCTGACACTTAGCTGGCTGGACATCAGAGTTCAGCAGCCAATCACCTCCCAGCCTTATGGAAAGGACGAACCAATCAACGCTAATCTTTCTCATCTCAGGCCAAATACTGTTGGCTGAGGTGAGTGTTGGGAACTGACATTTGCACCTGCATCTGCACACGTGTGTGCGCTCGTGTGTGCCTCTTTGGTTCAAACCCAAATCTAACTGTGATGGTGCAGGGAAGAAGGCAAGGCATCTTTATTTATATAGCGCATTTCATACCACAGGCAACTCAATGTGCTTTACATAAAGACAAGGCATTTAAAAGAACAGCATAAAAACAAGCAATTTACAAAAAAAAGAATAAAATTAAAGTACAGTTAAAAGCAATCAAAGAAGAGGGGAAAAAGAAAAATATAAACTCAACCATAAGCACACCGAAGAGAAATGTTTTTAACCTGGATTTATAAGTGCTTACAGTTGGGGCTGATTTCAGTTCTGCTGGTAGTGTGTTTCAGTTGTGTGCAGCATAACAGCTACACTGGAAAAAAATCAGTCTTACCAAGTATATTTGTTTCATTTCTCGTTAAAATATCTCATTACACTTAATATAAGACACAACTGCCTAACAAGTATTATTTCAGCCAGATATAGGGACTTTTTTGAAGACAATACATCTGGAATATCTTGTTAAATGAAAAAGTCTTGAAAACAAATTGTTTTGAGTCGGATTTTTATATGAAACAAGCTTTTTTTTACATTTGAAGAGGTTTTTAAGCTAATTTCAAGATCACTTTTAACTCAAAAGTCCCAAATATCACATCGTATTTCAAGAAATCTTGACAAGCCGATTTTCACTAGTTCCATTGGCAGATTTTTTTGCTTATTTCAAGCAAAAACGTCTTCTATTTGTTGTTTTTTTACTTATTTTTGGAGGGGCATTTTTTCCAGTGTAAAAGCTGCTTCACCGTGTCTCGTTTGAACTCTGTGCTCCACTATCTGACCTGAGTCAGCAGATCTCAGAGTTCTACTGGGTTTATACTCTACCAGCATGTCATTCATGTATTCTGGACCTAAACAGTTCCGTGATTTGTAGACGAGTAGCAGAACTTTAAAGTTTATTCTGTAGCTGACCGAGGACAGAAGGCAGATTGTCTCGTACCTTTAATCATGGAGCCCGTCTGTACCCAACAATCACTCAGTCTGTTTAAAAAGCAAGACGACGCAAATATGTTGCAAATTCCTGCCACAGCCGAGGATGTATGCCAACCCAAAAAAAACATCCGGTCTATTTCAGGAAGGACAAGCGGGCTACGAGAGGAAAATTCACATGAAGGGAAAAGAGGAGGATTATTCTCATCAATAATATATCACACAACTTGATGGACCCTTAAGTGCCAAGTTTATCTTTGTGAGTAAATGCAAGGCACCTGCTGGGAGTCAGCTTCCTGCTGTAATCAGCTGTGCTTTCTCTCTGCCATCCATGACCCCCTCAAAAAGCTCTTTTTATCGTCCAGAGAGCAGTTATTCATTTCCTTTCTTGTTATTCATATGCTTTAATCTATCTTTCACCATAAAATCAGCCACATGTTGAAAAGATGACCAGATACTGTGTGGAAATCTGGTATAATCATATATCCTAAACATGTCTCATGCATGTCCCATGCATGCTGGGACAGGAGCGCCATCTTCCAAGGAATGCTCTGTTTAGCATCATGTGCCTGGCTGGTTTTTGTTTGGACTAAAGAAGGGACGAGGCATGCTGCTGAATGCTAATCAACAATCAGTGCTGGTCCATCATTTGATCCTCCTGCAAAGTCAAACCACTCCCACCCCCTTTTTGGAGTAAATTAATCATCATACTTCCAAATACATTCAGAGGTACGTTTAATTCTATGGTCAAGGCTGTGGGTTGCATGAGTCACTATTTTGATAAAGATGTTTTGCTTTTGAGAGCCGTTAAAAACTTTTTTAATAGAATAGATCTGTTTAGCATTTGGTTATGAGGAGTATAAAATAACTGAGATATGATTTTAGAAGATTATCCTACAATTTGAGCACATTAACACTTAGAATGAAGCATCTGTGTAAAGGACACCCTCAGAGCAAGCACAGTTAAGCTAAGAACCTTCAAGCAAGCTTGACTTTGCAGGACACACTGGAAAAAATGCCCCTCCAAAAATAAGTAAAAAAACAACAAATACAAGACGTTTTTGCTTGAAATAAGCAAAAAAATCTGCCAATGGAACTAGTGAAAATCGGTTTGTCAAGATTTCTTGAAATAAAATGTGATATTTAGGACTTTTGAGTTAAAAGTGATCTTGAAAATAGCTTAAAAACCTCTTCAAATAAAAAAAAAGCTTGTTTCATGTGAAATATGACTCACAACAATTTGTTTTCAAGACTTTTTCACTTAACAAGATATTCAAGAGACTGCTGGGATAGGCTCCAGCCCCCCCCCGGACCCGAGCGACGGATTCAGCGGTATAGACAATGGATGGATGGATGGAAGATATTCAAGATGTATTGTCTTTAAACAAGTTCCTATATCTTACTGAAATGGTACTTGTTAGGCAGTTGTGTCTTATATTAAGTGTAATGAGACACTCAATGAGACAAATATACTTGGTAAGATTTAGATTGTTTCCAATGTGTTGTGTAGTATTGGTATTCCTTCTACAGTTTTTCTCTGCATTGTGTGAACTGGACACAGAAAGGCGGCAGGATCTCCTGCCCCAGCTGCTGACACATTAGATCAACCCACATCAGAGCACAAGCATGCAGGATTTACTAAGTTATGTAACACCATCACAGCCTGAGAGAGATGTCACACGCAAGCAGGCTGTACGCTGACCAGGCAGAAAGAACAGAACAGGTACAAGAAGGAGAGAGGACGGTGAAAGAGGGGGAAGCCGATGGGACGACAGGAAGAGGAGGAGCAGAAGAGGTGGAGATGTTATGCAGACTGAAGACAGACATGATTACAGACACACACACAAACTCTGCACAGTTATTAATCTCACTGTATGTCTGCAGCAGAGGAGACGCTGCAGCGTGGCCTAGCTTTCTAAGCACAATGTGACCTTCACGAATCCCTGAAAGTCCTGCAGCTTGGTGCTATGGTGCCAAAGTGATATGAGTAAAACAGTGAGGGACTGACTTAAAACATGCATAATGTGTGAAAAGGGTGGAGGGGCAGTGTTTGCACTGAGCAGACTGCAGCGAAAACACACAACTCACGACTTCCACTGCATAGGAAGGGAGGAGGCGTGTACGCGTGAAAGTGTGACTCACACAATGCTCAGGAGTCTTAATCCCATCCGAATGTCAGCAAAAAGAGGTTTACAAACTGTTAGACAGCTCTTCAGGGACTGCAGGTATGCGTCGCTCATCCTGAGTCCCGACGCTTCGCTTTCTGTTTGGTGTCTGTCAACAAGGAGCACTGACTTGTGTTTGTGGTCGTGTTATATCATGCAGGTGGTCAATATTTCACTGCGTAAGAAGGATGAGATGGTGACTTGTAATGTGACCGTTGCATTGCCTCCTGTTCCATTGGAACAAAACTATTCATCCAATCTCTTTGGTACTACTAAGTCTCATCAAGTATCTGCTGATAGGAACAGTTTGACATAAGCCGCATTCGGACAGTTCAGTTTAACTTATTAAACACACGCCGGTTGTGTCCGTGTCGTATGAGGAAACATTTCAGCCGTGACAACATGACAAGGGGCGTAGCTACTGACCACCAAACACCTCCGTCAGATGTGTTCCTATGGAAACCAGATCAGACCCAGCTGAGGAGAAGGAGCTGAAATGGTTCCAGGAACTGAGGGCCGTGGTCCCTAGTTCCTGTATGTGCAAATGCGGGGAAAAAAAACGGCCCCGTTCCTGAAAAGGTCATAGGAACTGCCAAAGGTTCCTACAGTGGGAATGCAGCTATGGCTGGATGAAAATGACTTAGCTTTTAGTTTGAAGTAGGAGGCTTTCTTCAAAAGTGAAAAATCAGCTCACACAAGCTTTTTTTTATTGTTTTTTTTAATATAACATTCAAGTTTAAAGTTGTGTCGTACAAATATAGAAATGTAAAAGAATCTATGAGCATTCAGAGTGGATTCAGACTGCATCTCAATAGTAATTCAATTTAGTTTACAGGACACCTATAAGCACTGTATGAAAGCTTATTGTTTTTGTAGCATTATATTAATCCTTTAACAAGGAAGTAATGTAACGTTAATCACAGCTGTGCTGACAGAACATGCTGACTCCCACAGTCCAGAGGTTGCCAGATTGGTTGAGTCATCCATTTATGCGCCTCGAGTTTGAAACAATGATCCGGAGGAATCTGCTCTAACCCGAGGGTTTCAAATACTGCTGTTTGTCAGGATCCCTCAGTGTCTCTGAGAAGTGCACAGTGTCCTTTGCAGTCGGTGCCCTTATTCACCCATCATGCCATTACTAAATGCTGACAGCAAATGTTTTCATTTATCCCACAAAGTTTACCAAAGAATAAACCAGTTGTCCTCATAAGTTGGTCGGATGGGGGACGATGAAAAGTCACAAAATTTCTCGATTGTGCTCGGGCAAAACGGTTTCGTTTAAAATAAAATGAATCTGGCATGTTGAACACTAGTGCTGAAGGTTTCCCTCTGAGTTTCCCTTTTTCAGATGTGAGCGTTAGAAAAGCCGCAGAGACAGAGAAGGATAAATCGGATGTGGATCTTCCAAACCTTTTTTTAGAAACATGACAGCGGTTGACACAATTAAATTTCAGTTTTCATTAAAATCATTTCAAAAAGACTTTTGTCCTTCCTTCTTTAAACGTCAACTTTTACATCAAGCCGTCTCATTTCCCTTTGCCTATTGACATGTTGTGTTGTGTTTACTGACCCTGTTCTTTTTCAAATCTTATTTAAACTATAATTTAACCTGCAGATTAAACTCTTGAGTCTTAAAATCTCTTTTTCGGCAGTGCTGTCCAAGGCAGGCAGCAGCTAAATAAACCATCAAAACTAATAAAAGAAAAACAGTGTCGCCAAGTTTTCACATCGGTCATCATAAGAAGGTGAAGCTATGATCAATCATAACATTTACAGTCAGATATTTCTGTATCTACAATGTTTAAAATGGGTTTAAATTTGTTACTTTTTTTTCTTAAAATGTCAGAACAACCAGACTTTTCCAGTTTTTCTACAGTCTATCTATGACAGAAATGTGTATTGATCATTTGCCGGGTCGTAGGTTATTGAAATGAATCCTGCTTCTACACACAAAGTGCCAAACTCCACAAGGAAAGAGCTTTCATCTGGATTTAAATGCATCTGTGGGATGAACGCAGCGCTGCAAATCTCTCCACTCGATGAGATGATGACTCATTCTCATATTTAGATACACTGCAGAGTCAGCAATTTCTATTACTGCGTCTATAAATATTCACAGGATTGGGCAGAGCAGGAGAAGGTTAAAGTAATGAGTGTGAAGGTGACTTTACTTATTTCATCATGACAGAAGTTCCTTATATGAGGGAATTTTATGAGTGATTATGAATAATTTCCACGTAAACAACAAGTTAAAAATAGCATGAACCCTGGTGTAATAAAACTGAAAAAAATAGCTTTGGAAAATGTTGGAATTTAGTGAATTTAGTGTTTTTATGTGAACTGTAGCCAAGTTTGGTCACTGCAGTCTGCAGTGCGGCTAAAAGGAGAAAACAAGACAAATGGGGCTCTATATTAAACTCAGAGGTCATTAAGCTACAGATCTTCTGTTTTTTGTCATGACATCAGCAGATTATGTGCTATTTTATTAAGTTTTTCAGAATATATAATAGGAAGTCCAATCTTAATGTTTGGAAAATGTGTGTTCCTAAAAGTTTTATCCTGCTGAAGGGCAAATGAAACAAACTGAGGCAAAACATTCTGCATGGAGACACAACAGCATTATAATATGGATGTCATCTTATTCGGTTTTATCTGACAGAAGAAAAACTGAATCTTTTACACGTTCTTCAAGAATACACCTGCAACTATGCATGGGAATTGTTCATATATCAATATCGATTCGGTTCCTTATCAGTTCTCTTATCGATTCTCATCCACTTATATTTAGTACAAATGGCTTTGGTTGCAGTAAAACTTTAATTTCAAGTATGCACCGACATTTTATCTATTTTCTGTCATTTTACTTTTCCCTGCCTCGATGAAAGGGGGAGCTACAGGTATGCGGGAGCCTGTCCAGACTCATGGCAGACATGCTTGTTTCCTGCCGTTTCCATAGCGATAGTGGCGCGCCAGAGAAATTTATACTATAATTTTCTTTCAGAGTGAGAAATACAATGTGTGGCGGGAGTGCATGACAAAAGCCCGAAAAGCGTGACTGTCACGCTCAATGCGTGAGACTTGAGAGCGCTGCGTTACCTTCGACTTTTGAGACGAAAGACGCTGCGCCACAAGCTCCCCCGCTTAGCAGCGTGTCAAAGACTTTACATTCGTGCAAAGTAACTGCATGGTGTGTGGTCACATGTTTCAGCATGATGGTATTTCTCCCTTTGATGGGATCAAAGCTCTGCACGTGTTGCAGCTGGCTTTAGTATTGTCCTTTTTAGTGAAATATAACCAAACTTTGGAGCGCTTCTGCCTCGACGCCATGTTGGAAACATTCTGAGCCAAAATACGAAGTGTGCACATGACGTCAGCGGAACATATAAACGGGATCGTTAGGCAGGCATTAACAATTCCACGGAATCGAACTACTGGGAGCCGGTTCCCATCCCTGCCTGCAACACATTCATTTGATAAAATATGTACATTTTCAGATTTATTTGTGCTTTAATGATGTGGAAGTGACACTGATTGATTGATTGACATAGTGTGCACCCCACCCCCAGCTGTCCTTCCTGCTTTGGCTGCAGCAGCTGTGTTGCTTTCAGCCTTTATTAGCCTGGAAGTAATCAAATTATCGTTTTCGTTTGGTATTACAGTTTTTTTTCTGCTTACAGTTAGCGTAATGTTCAGCTCATGCAGCTCCAGGTCCACAATTGTGATTGGTTATCTGACTCCACCTGTTTTAGATCAATGTGCACATATCCAGAGCCAGACAACCGGGGCTGACATACTGAGCTGATAACCACCCTCATGATACTGCTTAGTAACACTGCTTATTGTTAGGGTTAGTTAACCCAGATAACCAGAAGATACACTGGTTATGTTGAAATGCTTCAGTGCTCAGGCCCCTGAGCTACAAGTGGTGTTGCAGAGTTGTGAGTGAGACACTCACAGAAGAGCACTTCTGTGTTTTAAAAAGAGCAGCAAACAGTGGTGTCACTTCGCTATATTGATTTGTTGTTGGTTGCAATATTGCAAAATCAACAGACAAAAGCCCCAAAATCCCCAACTGGACAACGGCACCCTTAAAAATCTACAGTATATTGTAGCCGGTGATCAAGAATAACAAGTACACGGTTTCTTTGAGCTTTGGCATCTCCCTGTGTGCACGTGTAGGTTCTCTCCCATAGTCCAAAAACATGCATGTTGGGTTAATTGGTGCCTCTAAAGCCCTATTCGGACGGGACTAGTTTAATGGGGGGACCTGGGGTAAAGTAATAATAACCGGGAAATCTAGTCCCGTCTGAACGCGCCATGTCAGTAAAGATAGCGGAGTATGTCGGTAAACTTTGCCGAGAATTCTACCTCCTGTGAAACGGTCCGGAGTATCTACCATAGGTAATACTAATCCCGTGCGAATGCGACCTTCGGTAATAAGTACGGAATATGTCGTCACATCCTTTTAAAGAGAGAAACAATTAGGTGTGTCTGTTTGCAAACATGGAGGTTCTGGATGAAGCGCTGCTTGCAAGCACGCATGGTCGGCGCCATGTCTGTTTACAGATGGGGTTTACGGAAGTGAAATGAAGACGTGCATAGCATCCAGGATGTGACGGTTGTGCGTAACCAACAACTCCTCCCATATTAGATGAATATTACAGGGATTACTTGTCCCGTCCGAATTGGTCATTTCTTCTCCCTGGCGTCGTCTGGTTAACCAACATTACCATACGTCCCCCCATTGAACTAGTCCCGTCCGAATAGGGCTTAAGTTGACTAAAGGGTTTAGTGTGAGTATGCACGCTTGTTTGTCTGTCCGGGTTGTACCCTGCCTCTCATCCTGGGACAGCTTGGAACAGGTTAAAGCGGGTATGAAAATGAATGAATGATCCAAACACTGGCTTGATGAAGAGTTGGCATTGTTTCAAGCGGTTCATTGGAAATGCATGCTGGAACATGTGGACTGCACATAGACTGCAGTAAAGGCAGCTGAGCTGTGCAATGTCAGTTACTCTGTCAATCATAGAATAAACTAAAGAGGCAGCACTCAAGCAGAGTGGACAACAGAATATAAACTCCATCCAACAAGACGATTGCTCCTTGGACATCCTTGTACTCCGACTATGTAACTGGGGTTGGGTTTTGTACGCAGGCAAAAAAGAAGTCCAATGTCCAATACCTACAGATTGTCGGTTTATTTTTCCAGCTAGCAAGCAAATAATACAGATACAACTTTCCTTTGTCCTCTGCTTCTTCTCTTTCTCTGGTAAAAAAAACCACAGGCCCCATCCCATTCCATCCTGGTCCTATACCAGTCCCTATATTTATAGGGAATGAACCCACCGTTCTTCCTGTCTAATTTAAAACAAAGAAACAAAAAACAAACAACAAAAAATTATTAACCTAAAAATAAACTCTGTAAATAACCCCCCAAAATATAAAGTAACCCAAGAATAAATTTGAACAAAATTCAAAGTAATGAAGATAAGGAATAAATAGCTCCAACACTCAGTAAATGCAGGCTGCGAATGAAAGCATAGACTTTATCCAGTGATTTTTCTTTTTCTTTTTTTCCAACGACATAAACAGATCAGGCCAATCCTGCAGAGTCACCCTACTGCTGCAGTGAATGCAGAGCAGCTCAGCTAGCGTCCTGCAGAGCCCAGCAATAAGCTACTGCACAGCTCTTACCGGACTATAAATCAACCATCACAGAGAATAAAGAGGGGTAAGGAGCGTATCTGTATTCAAATATGAACAATATCTTCAATTATTACCAAGAGACTTGGTCTAATTTTTTTGATTCAAGTCCCAGCAGGGGCTATTAAGGGTTTGTTTCACAGTTTCCTTCCACCCACTCACTGCATAGGATTTAGCTCTCATTAGTCTTTGGGTAAAGAGCACTTCTGATCTGCATTTAATCAGGCCAGACGCCCAAAATACCAAATACACTGTGGACTCGTCAGGCAGCAGTGACTGAAAGCATGCCAGGGGGGGCTGCGGCCTACATGATCATTACAACCCTCTGTGTGAACTATTTCACTCAAAGACAGGACAAGAAAAGAACATCAATGAAAACAGGAAACCAATATTTACTTCTGTATCTATAGTGTGGGTGGAAACTGAAGACTACCTGCATTGATCCACTCATTTCTCTCCATGCAGTGCCAATTTATCCAAGCTGACGAGGATAACAGCTGCTATTCTAAGAGCTGCGTGTTGTGTTACCATAACTGTTTTGAGACATGAATCTGAAGGCATCGTGGTCTCTTTTCTACATAAACAATGACGGTAATCTATACAAATACATCAATGTACTCGTTTCAACATGGCCTCTCCTCTCTGTGTGTCCCATACAGCAGACAACAAGAAAGAGGTAGAAGTAGAGACTCCAAAAAACATCAAGTTTTTAACCTTGTCAACATCTCAATAGCATGTTTTTTATGTGCTACAAGACATATGAGCAACATCAGCCTTGATCAGTGTGGCTGCAGAGCAGATCCATCAAAAAAATGCAGATAAAGGGTGTAGAAAACAAAGGCAAAGGGTCCCTAACCAAGCAGCATGTAATGAGTTGGGAAGGAGACTGGATTTCTGTCATATTACATCTCTAAGAAGAGCTGAATAGAGTGTGATTGTGTGGACAGACATATTGAATGTAGCAGCTTAAAGATTGACAGCTCAGCATTCGTGTGATAGAAATGGGGATTGGGTTGTTAGACTTGCTCGATGTGACGTGCCTATAGAGACCTGCTGTGTTATGAAATATCCCTCAACTCCAAACAAGCATTAATAAACTTATTTTGGTTTTACATTCCTTACCTTTCCTGTTCTGACTCACACAGAGTTTTGTGCTGTTTTTCTAGCAACAGGCTGCTGGTCCATTTATTAAACTCTGTTTGAGCACAAAACAGCAGACAAATACAGTCAGCAGCCAGACAGTGAACATACTGTGGTGCAGCTGAAACCAGACTTCAATTCGCCCCAAAAAGTTCAAACAAACCTGTTTTAAACAAGGATAAAGCTGCCTCATGAACAGCTTGTACATGTTCACATGTAAACACATGCTTAAGTGATGTGTTTTTTCTCTTTTTGGCTCATATTTGCATTCGCTTGACGATTGTCTTCACAGCTGGATGTATAACAATCTGTCAGTTAGGGACAAAAGACATCTCTGATATCATAGAGGAAGCTCTTCTGTCTCATTAAGCCTAGAGCCATTTTCAAATGTCTGGTGCTCCCAAACCAGCTCGTTCATCTTTCCCCTCCCAGCAACTCTGCTAGTAGTAAAACCTTCGCCTATTAATCGTATAGTGAAAACAGCTGCAATAGATAGGGTCAGGGACGTATATTTGCTGCTCACAGATAGACATCCTGCGTCATCCTCTGCAGCAAAAGCTGCCATCGAGCTAAATGGTGTAATTATCTTCACAACCAACTGTCCAGCAGGGACTTCTTAGCCACAAGCTCAGCACTCAAGAGTAATGAACAAGAATATTTTGCAGAAATAAACAATAAAAGAAGCAGGTCATCCTGCCAGAACACACATTTACCGATCCATGATTCTGTTTCTGGTTGTAATCACGAACCAACACAAGGAGGATTAGAGAATTTCCCATAGCAGGTGCATCTCAGCTAACGCCATGCTGTGAAACGACCGTCACCATGGCGACAGTGTGTCCGCCACAAATGTGAGCAGAAGGAGCGATACTATTGGCTGAGAAGGCTAGGGAGCAGGATGAGGGAGGGAGTCTGCAGCTGACGAGACGGCCATGCTGCAACAGGAAAGGTGTCCTGAACACAGAGGACAGAATCCGGCACAGAGCTTTGACTTCAGAGCTTTGACTTCACTCTCCTCGCCCTTGTGTGGCGACATTGTGCAGACTGTAACTGAGCTCATTGATAAGAAAGAGTTCATACGGTGGGATTCCTGAACAGGCCAAAGGGGCCTAGCACCCATGTAGTCAGGGACCTTTGGGTCTGTCAGCCTGATGATTGCAGGAGTCACAAAAGAACCGGAGAGAAAGCGACAAAGAAATGCAAACTTACCGCAAAACGAAAAATAAGAAAAGATGGAAAAACAACCACAAAGATGAACTACACAAACATAAAAAAAAACTAAACAGATTTAAAACAACACAAAACACTCCAAATGAGGGACGGATGAATAAATAAACAGGCACCTTAGGCAAAAAAACCCCAAAACAAAACAGCGTAACCATGCATTTTCTAAAACTTAATCCAGTCATTCATTCTATTTAATTTATCTTTCTACTAAAGAAAAAACAAAAAGGGAGGGGGGCCTTCTAACCCCTTTCCCACAGTGCGTTCATTAATGTCTATATCCAATAATTTAATACAATCTGTGTGTATTTTGCATTACAACTCATATAGAATCATAGAACCCAGGCTATATGACAGTAGCCTATTCATCCCAACTCTGTCCTTTATGTTTTCACACTCTGTATTCAGATGAACAAAAAAGATATCTCAGCTTTTAGCTTTCACACACAGGAAGAAACAGCCATCAACAAACGTTGAGTCCGTCCTCCCTGAAGCTGGAGAAAGCCGATATGACTCCAATAAAAGCCACACACAAAATGAAGTGACTCTTTATCCGGCAGGTGCGACACAGGCTTCTTCGCTGAAAACCAGAAATGCTGCAAGGTCAAACTGCAGCGCCAGGCAACCTGTCACGACTTTGCTGCGTGCAAACATGGATGACACTTGGTGTTTAAGGTACAGCGAGCCGCTTCCTCACACGCAGCCAAGGAAGCAGCCTGAGACGTTTTTAGTCTTAAAGAAAAGTATAACTAAATATAGCCTGTAGTGACGCTGCAAATAGTGAAAAAAAGGGGGAAAAAAACAGGCTCAGACTTTTACGCTCAAACACTGGCGCACAGGATGACAAGACGCGCAAACATCTGCCGGAGCGCACTGCGCAGCATCCCTCCATCAGCTGCACCAAAATAAACAGAGACAGGAAATCGCCTGTGGAGGCCCTCTACTGAACAACCAGCTGCAAATAAACACCACAATCCGCACCTTTTCTGCACGGTTACTCCATGCGTCCATTATTTGTAGTCACTGATGCAGACCACTGCCTGTCCTCCACAGAACAACTGCTCTGCCGCGGCCAATAATGGCACCCATGGCATCAATGAACAGAACATAATCGGACTCGCTCACCTGCGCCCCTAATTTCTGTGGCGTTATTTATCCGTTCACGCTTCCATCGCCTCGATTGTCATCGTTTCCCCCGTAGTTCTTCGCCAAGAGCTCCTCCTGATGGAGCGGGGATCTTGGCTCACACGCCCGGGGAAAGAGTGGAGCGGAGTAGGGAGGGAGGGGTGGGTCCAGGGGGGGATGCAGGAGGTGCGCTAGATGGGTACCGGGTGAGGAGACGCACAAGGGTATTTGGACGAATGCATCTGCGTCACGTTACGTCGATTTGTTTTTAAAGGGATACGCCATTAGACGTTGAAGTTGGCTTCCGATTCACAGCTTCCGATTTTCGAATTAAAGGGATGGGCATTAAGGGCCATTTCACGGCTTTGATCCAGACTGAATTATTCTACAGGGGGTGCAGATTCATTAAAACATAATGAATGAATCTATGAAACATAATGAAGCCCACAAAGGGCCATTTTATCTGCATGTACAACAACCAAGCACCTGTATGAAAACTGATCAAATATGAGCTGAATTATTATGCAGAGGGCGTAATTTCTTTCAACCACACTTGATTTGTGAAAGTTTTGCTTAAGTCCTCGTCTGTCCATGTCCATCTTTATTTGCTGGAGGATCTCCTGCTTCTCACTGTCAAATGTTCATCCATTTTACTTTAAAAAAATTTCTTCATCGTTTATTGACTTTGTTCATCTTCATATCTTTTAGTTTACAACAGATTTTTCTTTCTGTTACATACATATGTAAAAGAAAACTCCAATGTTATTCAAGAAATGTATAAACTGAACAATCAAAGAAATAACAGTTTGGCAAACACTCAGTCATTGGACTGTTTCTGACAATCTTCACACTTGGGCGGTTCTGAGATAGCATAGATTGTTTATGTTTCACATTGGCAGGTTTAAGTGTTTGCTTACAGGGCCCATCTTTTTGAGAAAATGTCCATCTTGAGATGAAGGTGTGCTGTTATCTTCTCCATCATGTAAACCCTTTTCACTCTCTCCTGCCACTGGGGTATTGAGGGAGAGGGAGCGGTTTTAACCACAAGACACATATCATCTTCTTAGCTATTAATAATAGGACATGTAATAGATGCAGCTTCATTTTTTCCCATCTTCCCTTAGGGAGTGCTCCTGTGATTTGAAATTGTGGGGTCAGAGGTAAATCAATGTTTAATATAGAGAATATTTCTTTCTGAATCCCTTCCCAATAGTTTTTCAACTTTGGGCAGTCCCAAAATATGTGTGTGTGGTCTCCTATCTGGTGACAATCCCCCCAGCACAAACTTGTTTTGTTACTGTCAAATTTGGAAGTGATGGAGGGGGTTCTAAAATATCAATCGTCTGATTTTAATGAAGATGTAGTTCTACTTCCAAATAAACTTTTACATGATAGAACTTTGATTATCTCAAATTTTATTTTTGCTTGTTCTATTCCATTAAGATCTTTTCCATTACCCCGCTATCAAGGTCATGTTTTTGTCTTAATTAACTCAGTTTGTCCTGAAAGTGCCTATATATATACCTATATATACACATATATATACATACATATATATATATATATATATATATATATACACACATACATATGTACACACACTCACCAGCCACTTTATTAGTTCAATTGCTTGTTCACACAAACAGCTAATCAGCCAATCGCATGGCCGCCTACTCAATGCATTTAGGCATGTAGAGGTGGTCAAGACAACTTGCTAAAACTGTAACAGCCTGTATCTTTGGATTAGAAGAGGAATGCTTACACTGAGCTGCGGCATCACAAATTAATAGTATTTGTCTCGCATTTCTTTCGTGTTGTAGGCTCTGTGTTAATTTGTATACACAACAGATCTGATCATAAATTACCGTTCAGAACATGTTTAGCAACACATTTTAGAACACATGTACTTAAAGATGTCCAGTTGTGAGCTCCTGATACCAATGATGCATGGTAATAGCAGGCCTGAACACACAGCACAAGGTTCACTGAAATGGTTCTTGTCAGTATTCAGGCTTTTCTGTCTGCACTCGTAGCTTAAACACCAGGCCCAAAAGCTGCGTGCGCTCTGTTCCTGAAAAAGTTCAGCTAGTTGCTGTAGTTCACACCTTGTATTCCCTAAACTGACCCTCCAGACTGTCTCACATGGATTAAAGTTATAGTTTAAACATGAAGATGAAAGCTCCACAGATAATATAAAGCATAGAAAATCCTCTTTTTAGAGGGGCTTCAGCAAAACCCAGACACCTTCCTTAAAGAGATGATGTGGAATTATTTAAAGAGATGCTCCTCGTGAAAGTGCTCCTCAGCTGAAAAAGGTCTGCGAGGGAAAAACAGTCCTAATTTCTTTCCCTTTGTTGCCTGCATTGGAACTATGTAAAGGGTGTGTTCAGTAAAGACATGAGAGAATTCAATTGTTCATCTTCGTAGCTTAAACATATCGTCAATACTTGTGACACAAACCACTAAAACTTCTCAAGTAACTACATGAATTCAATTGAAAAACAATTATTTTCATTATCGTGCCAAAGTAGACATAGTTTAGCTACAGCGGGGCATTTAACTATGTAATTTATGTGGGTAGTTAAATGTAATATTTCAGATCTTTATCCAGGTATTGAGGCAAAATATGTTGTTAGTTTCTTGAGAAGATAGTCAGAGATCTGCATATCACACACTGAGTAATGTGAAACCTGGATGTCTTCCTCTTCTCAGTTCTCCTATCAAGCGGTGTTATTAAGGAAGCCTTAAAGTAAACAATGAACAATAAGAAAAAGCTTGGCCTGTAGGTCACATGTAGGTTGTTGCGGGGGGCCTCAGTGGATAAGGCTTGCTTTAATGCATCCCATTGTCATAAAAAAGTTTTTTTTTTTCCTTTTGTCCATCTGTTACTGCTTTTAATTTAGTCTATTATGGATAAATGGATGTACAAATGTGGCTTAAAGACACATGTTTTTTGCATGGAAGATGTGTGTTCTTTTTGTCGATAGGATTGTGATTTTCAAAAGCTTTGGAGTGCCTTCACCATAACCTGATGTGTTGTGTAGTAAAGATGTAATAAATTATGTGAAAACACTCAGGTCCACTGCCTGTAATGCTACAGCTCCACCAGCAGAGGTCACTTTATCACCAGCATCTCCATGTGGGTATTTTATGTGTTCTGCTTCCCTCAGACAGATATATACATGGTTTTTCATCATCCTCCAAAGCGTAAACAACGTATTAATAAATCATCGCATTATTATAATTTAAAAAAATCTTCCTTACCCTCCAGTTTGCAAAAGGAAAAAAAATGTAGAGACATCAATGTAAACTACAACAGATGGTGGTCCATACTCCTCTTAGACATGGTGTCAGAATGCAGTGCTGTATGAATCTGAAGCACTGATACTTTGTCTTCTGTCTTCCACTATAGATAAAAAAACAACAATCCCAAGCGACAAAGCAGTAACAAGAAAATAAACACTACGACGGGTCCAATTCTAAATGTACGAGGCAATGGAAATGAGAACAGAGGTCATGGTGATACATACACTCTCTAAAATGTCTCAGCCCGGATACAAAGGCCTCTTACTTGGGATCACTCTTGGTAGTGGTCAAAGTGTGTGATCTCCTCAGGAATACAGCAGTGTTGCTTCTGGGTTCTGTTCCTAGGATTGCTTAAAGGGCATAGAGAATTTTCCAAAATCCCTACTCAATATTTGTTTTCTGGAAGCTAAAAGATGTATAGCCTGTTCATGGAAAAGGGATAAACCTTGTACTACTTCACAACGGTTAACAGGGATGTCTTTTTACTTGGCTTTAGAAAAGATGAGCTACACCACAAAAAATAAGCTTGACAAGTTTTGAAAAATCTGGAAGGTTTTCTGTAATTTCCTTGAGAAAAATGACATTGAAGTAGATGGCTGGAATGAAGAGCTGAATTAGTATACACATTTAGACCTTTACATATACGCATCATATGTGTACATATAGATATACGCATTTATTTATTCACATATTTTTAATTTATTTATCTCTTTACCACCATGATTCTTACACAAGCAATTATATTTTGTTTTGTGGTTAAAAACGTCTTTTTAAAAAATTATTATATATATATATATTTTTTTCTCCTTCCAGTTATTTATTTATTAATTTCATTTTAATAATTATTATTGCTATTATTATCGTTGCTTTTTTTTCTTGTATGTACATTCTTGTTCTATGTTGTTCACCATTTGTAAATGAACAAAATGTGCAATAAACATATGTTTAAAAAAAAAAAAAAGAGTCTCTTCCTTCTTTATCAAGTTGCTGCGGGTGCAGGGATGTTTATAACCTGACTGACATCATCGTTGTATCAGGAGATGGGCCTCCAGGACCAATGAGAGACTGCGGTTGTGACTAAAACTAACTTTCGCTCAGGTTTGAAGTGCAATCTTTACTGGGATTTGGATTAATTCCTGAATTTCTTTGTTTGAAAGCCATATTGTCAGGCTTTCAGTTTACGTGGACCACCTGACTGGCCCCCAACGTGACACTTACCAGTGCCATAACTCCACCAACAGAGCTAAAATGTGCTTAGATCAGTAGTTAAAGAGAAGTTGTTAAAGGGGAAGTTCAGTTTTTTAAACCTGGACCTTATTTCTGGCATAAAATACGTTCATCTACTCATCGATAACATTTTGGTGAAAGTTTGCGTCCTTTGGACGATATTTAGATCCGCGTTTATCCATATAACAGGAGAGAACAGGGCAGAGACAATACAGCCTCTAAACAAGGCATTCTCTATCTGAATGGTCGGCTAACTTCACACAGAGTTTGCTGCTGCTAGCTTTGTTCAACATGGCAGGATATTTATCAGATTTTGACGACGTGGATGACGACTTTGAGTACGATGGACGTCCTTACTGTTTTGAGCCAGAGTTTACGGATGAGGAGCTCCTGGAAAAAAGGATGCAGAAGTAGAGAGAGGAACAGCTGGCCAGAGAACAACAGACCGCTGCACGTCCACGAATCGATGCTAAAAAGGTGTAGAAAGCCCCGGATAACAACACGGCAGCTCTGAGCTAACAGTGCAATAGTACGCGTTCATTCATTCATTGGTCTTAAAGTATTGGTGAAATAAAGACAGATAATGCCTTATTTAGAGGCTGTATTGTCTCTGCCCTGTTCTCTCCCGTTATATGGATATACGCGGATCTCAAGTGATCTAACTGTTATCGGTGAGTAGATGAACATATTTTGTGCCAGAAATAAGGTCCAAGTTTAAAAAAAATAGGGCTGGGCAGCGATTAAAATGTTTAATCTAATTAATCACATGATTTCCCTGATTAATCACGATTAATCGCATTTGTACGCAAAATCCAAAAATTCATTCAAAAGTAGTGTATAGCCTTTAGCATTTAGTTTTATTTTAAATGTGCTGCCATATGAATGAAAGTGCCATAACATTTGTTGTGCAAACACACTTTTAACATCAGCATCTTTCTGTAGTTTTTATGTAGAAGCCTCGCTCCACTGTCTGTTTCCTTGAATGACTTGCTGCTATCAGTTGTGTGTTTTGCCTTTAAGTGATATTTTAGACTGGAACTACTACGCTGAGAAGACAATTCAACTTGGCAGTGTTTACAGATGACTTTGGTTCTGTCGACTCCGCCGCCTGGAAGAACTTTAAAATGAAAATGGCCGAGTAAAAGTTCCGTACCCTTCTTCATGTTTGAAGATTACTTTCTTTTCCGGTTCCGCAGCAGACAGCAACAGACTTTTACAAAATAAAAGCCTGTCAGCAACAGACTTTTACAATAATAAAATAAATAATGAAACCTGCGCTAATGCGCGATAAAATATTTATCGGCGCTAATAATCGATGAGTTAAAGCGATAATAACGAGTTAACTCTCCCAGCCCTAAAAAAACCCCCAAAAAAACAAACTTCTCCTTTAAGGTGTAAACATTTGAACCAGGACATAAAGAGATTTTCTTACATCTAACATCAATAATAACAGTTCATTTGACCCTTTTGCTAACACTTTTTAGCATTTTTTAAGCAAAACAGTTATGTAAAGACTAATTTACAGCCACTGTAATACCGCCTTATCGGTTTCATTGTTTTTACACGTTCATGAACACAGTTTTCCATTTATTTTCCATCTATTTTAAATCTATTTTCTATCTATTTTCCATCCGCCCAGCTGGTGAAATAAAGGAAAGCAAATACCTTCAGAAAGGAACATCTCATGAGCAAAAATAAGGCAGTTAGTTGGGCACATGTGAGGCTAAAAAGAAAGCCGTGATGCTCATTACAGGCTACAGGTGGTCTCGATAACATGTCAAGCTTTTCTGTTCATATTACACAAACAGTTTCCATTACTGCTTTGTTCTCTTACTGCTGATTGTTTGGGAGCAGCAGATGCCAATTCTGGCTGGGGGAAAAAAAATGGATACCATTTCATGGAATAAAAGAGTCTATTTTCTCTCAGACAAAACAGTTTTGATGGGTGTTACTTATCTCTTTATGTTGCAGTGTCAAAGTGTGAAGATGTAAGTGGAGGAAAGATGGCAACGGAACAATGCCATAACGTTTTTACTCCAAGCTTCCAACAAAACCATGGGGTTAAATCCGGTGCTTTTACAATCAGCTGCCTTTATGCGTGCAGAATACAAAACTGCATGCCTGCCAAGATGTCAGAATGACACTGACAATATGCTATTTTGGTACTGTGAAGAAATCCCATCAACAGATTGTAGACAACATCATACAGGAGTCTTATGGAATGAAAAAAAAAAATTTTTGCTTTGTATGAAGCGAACATTAGAGCTTTCAGAGATTCAGAAGTTCTCCTCAGAATATCTGTTTTCGAAGATTAATCGTTTAAACTTGGCTGGAGACTCTCCTTTTTTAGATTAATATTGAATACAGACTTGCACACGCTCTCACCGGGAGCAGCATAACCTTTCAAGTAACCCGTTAAACTAAAATTCTGTTTCCAATTAAGCTCTACATTTCCCAAATCATCACCAGCAGTTTGCCTGCTGGCTGCGTTTGTGGCGATGAAATGTTCGTGTGTTCAGAGGCATCCAAGCAGCTTCTCACCACCTAACGGTAGCAGTGCCGTCTCATTGTTCCAATGCCTAAATCCAGACAGTAACGTGGAGATGAATCTGTTTTTTTTTTAAACTTTGTGGACCTGCAGCCGTTTACAGGATTATATCAGGGGCTCACCTTCACACTGAAAAAAGTGATCTCTATTAGAGTAACTGTCATAATTTCTACCTCGTATTTTTAAGATTCAGTAAGAACTAGAGCTTCTTAAGTAAAATTAAACATTTTATTAACGTAATACATGAATTATGCGGGAAGAGTAAGTTTTACTTAGGTTTCCTCATACAATTTAAATGTTTAATAGTTGTATGTACATAAACCTAGAAATACTGCATAAACTTTACTCTGAAAGTGTATCGTTAAAATCTACTAATTTACTTCATAACAGCAAATACTACAGATATATAAAATTTACTAAAATTTTGAGTAAAATGATGTTCCTGCCTACGAAAAACAAGTAGACTTTACTTAATTTGTTTAACTAAATATAACTTAAAACTTAGATTTAATTAAGTAAATGTTACTTAATATCTTCAAAACTGTTGTGTTTCATGGTAAGTAAAATTTACTTGATATTGGCAAGTGAGTGTTACTTGATATTGCAGCATTAAATATTCTATATAATAAATCATTTGAGTGCAAATACGTACAAATGATTCATCTCTACAACTTCTCAGGGCAGAATTAGATGTACGGTCAACTCGAGAGAATAGAAGACTTAGGTTCTGTGAAACTAAGTGTTACACTGAAGTTTAACAAGATGCCAGCATTTCATAAAGGGCAGAGCAGACAGTCATGCCCCTCCACTGTACTGGAATCGGTTCCTGTGCTGTCAGACGGCAGAAAGAGCGCCCTCTGCAGGAGCACAGCAGAGCTGTCTATGTAAGAATCTGCAGCGCACACAAACATCACCAGCTCCCTCCCCCCCCCCCCCCCCCCCCCCACACACACACACACACAGAGTTTATCAAACCCTCATGAAATCAAATCCGAATTCATTCTCTTTAAACAGTACAATCTGTAAGTATTCCTTCCTACGGGCTCACCACCCGTGGGAGGGGCCATGGGGGTCGGGTGCAATGTGAGCTGGGCGGCAGCCGAAGGCAGGGACCTTGGCGGTCTGATCCTCGGCTACTGAAGCTGGCTCTTGGGACGTGGAACGTCACCTCTCTGCTGGGGAAGGAGCCTGAGCTGGTGCGCGAGGCTGAGCGGTTCCGGCTAGATATAGTCGGACTCACCTCGACGCATGGCTTGGGCTCCGGAACCAGCCTCCTCGAGAGGGGTTGGACTCTCTTCCACTCTGGAGTTGCCCGCGGTGAGAGGCGTAAAGCAGGTGTAGGCATACTTATTGCCCCCCGGCTGTGCGCCTGTACATTGGGGTTCACCCCGGTAGACGAGAGGGTAGCCTCCCTCCGCCTTAGGGTGGGGGGACGGGTCCTGACTGTTGTTTGTGCTTATGCACCGAACGGCAGTTCAGAGTACCCACCCTTTTTGGAGTCCCTGGAGGAGGCACTAGAGAGTGCTCCTCCGGGAGACTCCCTCGTCCTGCTGGGGGACTTCAATGCTCACGTGGGCAATGACAGTGAGACCTGGAGGGGCGTGATTGGGAGGAACGGCCCCCCCGATCTGAATCAGAGTGGTGTTTTGTTGTTGGACTTCTGTGCTCGTCACGGATTGTCCATTACGAACACCATGTTCAGGCATAAGGGTGTCCATATGTGCACTTGGCACCAGGACACCCTAGGCCGCAGCTCGATGATCGACTTTGTAGTCGTATCATCGGACTTGCGGCCGTATGTCCTGGACACTCGGGTGAAGAGAGGGGCGGAGCTGTCAACTGATCACCACCTGGTGGTGAGTTGGCTCCGCTGGTGGGGGAGGAAGCCGGTCAGACCTGGCAGGCCCAAACGTATTGTGAGGGTCTGCTGGGAACGGCTGGCGGAATCCCCTGTAAGGAGGAGTTTCAACTCCCACCTCCGGCAGAGCTTCAACCATGTCCCGAGGGAGGTGGGGGACATTGAGCCCGAATGGGCCATATTCCGTGCCTCCATTGTTGAGGCGGCCGACCGGAGCTGTGGCCGCAAGGTGGTCGGTGCCTGTCGTGGCGGCAATCCCCGAACCCGCTGGTGGACCCCAGTGGTGAGGGAGGCCGTCAAGCTGAAGAAGGAGTCCTATCGGGCCTTTTTGGCCAGTGGGACTCTGGAAGCAGCTGATGGGTACCGACAGGCCAAGCGGAACGCAGCCTCGGCGGTTGCTGAGGCAAAAACTCGGGCTTGGGAGGAGTTCGGGGAGGCCATGGAGAACGATTTCCGGACGGCCTCGAGGAGATTCTGGTCCACCATCCGGCGGCTCAGGGGGGGGAAGCGGTGCACCGTCAACACCGTGTATGGTGAGGGCGGGGCTCTGCTGACTTCAACTAGGGACGTCGTGAGTCGGTGGGGGGAATACTTCGAGGGCCTCCTCAATCCTACCGACACGCCTTCCGATGAGGAAGCAGAGTTGGGGAGCTCGGACGTGGGACCTCCCATTTCTGGGGCTTAGGTTGCCGAGGTGGTCAAAAAACTCCTCGGTGGCAAGGCCCCGGGGGTGGATGAGGTCCGTCCTGAGTTCCTCAAGGCTCTGGATGTTGTGGGGCTGTCTTGGTTGACACGCCTCTGCAGCATCGCGTGGACATCGGGGGCAGTGCCTCTGGACTGGCAGATCGGGGTGGTGGTCCCCCTCTTTAAAAAGGGGGACCGGAGGGTGTGTTCCAACTATAGGGGGATCACACTCCTCAGCCTCCCTGGTAAGGTCTTTTCGGGGGTACTGGAGAGGAGGATCCGCCGGATAGTCGAATCTCGGATTCAGGAGGTGCAGTGTGGTTTTCGTCCTGGCCGTGGAACAGTGGACCAGCTCTTCACCCTCGGCAGGATCCTGGAGGGAGCATGGGAGTTCGCCCAACCTGTCTACATGTGTTTTGTGGACTTGGAGAAGGCGTTCGACCGTGTCCCTCGGGGACTCTTGTGGGGGGTGCTCCGGGAGTATGGAGTGCCGGACTCCTTGATATGGGCTGTTCGGTCTCTGTATGACCGGTGTCAGAGTCTGGTCCGCATTGCCGGCAGTAAGTCGGACATGTTTCCTGTGAGGGTTGGACTCCGTCAGGGCTGCCCTTTGTCACCGATTCTGTTCATAATTTTTATGGACAGAATTTCTAGGCGCAGCCAGGGCGTCGAGGGGGTCCGGTTTGGCGACCTCAGAATCGGGTCTCTGCTTTTTGCGGACGATTTGGTTCTGTTGGCGTCGTCAGGCCGTGACCTTCAGCTCTCACTGGAGCGGTTCGCAGCCGAGTGTGAAGCGGCTGGGATGACCATCAGCACCTCCAAATCTGAGACCATGGTCTTCGGCCGGAAAAAAAAAAAGGGTGGAATGCTCTCTCCGGGTCGGGAATGAGATCCTTCCCCAAGTGGAGGAGTTCAAGTATCTCGGGGTCTTGTTCACGAGTGAGGGACGAATGGAACAGGAGATTGACAGACGGATTGGTGCGGCGTCTGCAGTGATGCGGGCTCTGCACCGGCCCGTCGTGGTGAAGAAGGAGCTGAGCCAGAAGGCGAAGCTCTCGATTTACCGGTCAATCTATGTTCCTACCCTCACCTATGGTCACGAGCTGTGGGTAGTGACCGAAAGAACGAGATCGCGAATACAAGCGGCCGAAATGAGTTTCCTCCGCAGGGTGTCTGGGCTCTCCCTTAGAGATAGGGTGAGAAGCTCGGTCATCCGGGAGGGGCTCGGAGTAGAACCGCTGCTCCTCCGCATCGAGAGGAGTCAGATGAGGTGGCTCGGGCATCTGGTGAGAATGCCTCCTGGACGCCTCCCCGGTGAGGTGTTCCGGGCCCGTCCCACTGGGAGGAGACCCCGGGGAAGACCCAGGACACGTTGGAGAGACTATGTCTCTCGGCTGGCCTGGGAACGCCTCGGGGTCCCCCCAGAAGAGCTGGAGGAAGTGGCCGGGGACAGGGACGTCTGGGTCTCTTTGCTCAAGCTGCTGCCCCCGCGACCCGATCCCCGGACCAGCGGAAGATAATGGATGGATGGATGGATGGATGGATGGAATCTGTAAGTAATTCAGTAAGTATCATGTTTAAATTGTAGCAAACAAAACCCATTTTCTGTTAAGCTTTTCTGTGCTTGGGGCATGTTTTCCATGGTTTTTGATGTGTTCAGTTGATTTTTTCTGTTGATAGAAACAAAACGATTATTTCAACATCTTCTATTCATCGATAGGCTTTATATGAGCTACAAACAGCATGTCTGGTGTGTCCTCCACACACTAACACAGCAGGCGAGGTGAGAGCTGCCTCCCAGACTGACTTTTAAATCTGCCTTGTGACAGAGCCGCATCACCAAACCGTTGCTTTCTAACAACATACAGCTGTTGGTTGTTTTTTTTGTCAGGTAAACATTAAATGTGTCTGTCGTTCTCCCGGAAAAAGTCAGACCTCACAATCACTTGGCGCTATTTCTCTCTCCCTTCGTATCATTACGTGCTGTGTAGCTATTCCTGGAGAACGATTTTGTGATGCAAATGTATTACTCTTTTGAACACATATTATTTTGAGGAGCAAAACGCTTTATTTTTTAAACCCCAGCCAACTAGCCGGACTACCTGAAACTCGGCTCACAGGATGCAGCAGGGGGTAAGTCCAATTTAATAAATGATATTGCTAATATGTTATGTCATACAGCTTCATGTCAAAAGAGGCGAACTATCCCTTTAACTCCTCCAGGAAGCCTCCTGCCTTCTCGAGCCTCTCTCCTCGTTTCAGCATTTCAGGACTGGAGACATCCTTCAAATTATTTTGCTGAGATCGACTTCCACTCACAGGCAGGAGAATGGAGGACAGCAGAGAAGAGGAGGCATTTGCTGCACTACTGACTGGCTTTTTGTGTATTTAATTATTTCCAACATTAGGGCGGCCTAGGTTGGATTGTGTCGAAGACAACTAATGATAAATAAGGAGCTCTACGGCATGGAAGAGTGAGATATTTCTGCTGCCGGAGACACGCAGGCGCACACAATCCACTTGTTAGAAGATGCAGTTGCTCTCCTTTCTTTCCATAACTAATGCCGTTAACATTCAGTGATGATCTTATGGGCTTACTTAATTATTTCGTTCTGTGAAATCATGGATTTGAGATGGGCTGCAGCTGTGTGAGTTGACACAGAAGCCACTGCACGTGCTGTAGTTTAAGCTTTGAGCAAAGATAATAATCTGCAGAGGAAGCCACCAAACGAGTGAAAGAGTGTTGTGCTTTTTGTGCATAAGCTCACCGACACGTTCACATTGTCCAAGCGTTTGCATAATGCTCAAATCATGATTTACAGCACTTCTTTGTTTGGGAGTGACGTAAGAGGCTGCTTTGATGAGGAACATCTGCTAACTGACTCAGTTAACCAGTCAGCACATCAGAAGTGAACTCTTATATCAGCTGTAGCAGTCACAGTGCCGTGTGGATTAAGAGTTTTTCAAACTTTGACAAAACCAACATTCCTGTGGGGGATGTTTACGTATGTGGATATAAACCAGATCTTCATTTTCTTTCCACAAAGGAAAAAGAGACAGAAACTGCCTAATTTACAACACCCTTAAGAGCTTTTGGGGAGTCGAACTCACTCTTGGAAAAGTGGGACACTTACTATCTTATCTAGACCATAACTCGAAAGTTGACACTTTAACACCCCTTTTCACCAGCAAACCGACCAGATGGCTACACACGAACTGAGAAGACTCACTTTTAGTCGAATCTTAAAACTATATTAAATGTGTTTGATAACCGTGTACAATTTCTTTCAGGTTTCCAGCTTGATCACAAGACGCATATAGAGACAATTTGTACGATTCTGGCTTAAATATTGACAAAGAACTGATTTTGGTGGAAAATGCCCAACCTGCCTGATGGAACCACATTGCCCCCTAGTGGTCTGCAGTGTTGATTAGTTGAACATTTAAATCCCAGAGGACTCAGTAAAATGGACAATGTATATGCAACAATTTAACTTTTAACGATGTCCCTTCGGTATCTATTTGGTATTTGTTTAGTGTCCCCATTGTTAACACAGAAATTAGCATTGTGTGACTCACTATTCATATGTCACGATTTCATAGATATTCATCTGAATTTTGAAAGTCATAATTGTCTTTATCATGTGTGTTATTTTGATGTCTTTATATTACAAGTCTATGTTATATCTTTAATCTGCATATCTTAACAAGATGTGGTGTTTTCAGAATCACAGAGACAAATGTTCTATGAGATGGGAGTAATGGAGAAACACAGAGTTCTTTGTCTCATCCAGAAATCCCCCTATAGCACAGATCACCTTACAGAGACATGCACACAGTTCAAGCATGTCATTGGCTGAAAAAGTAGTGTAAGCCCCGCCTCCGAGAGTCAAAACCCGGAACCCGCGGAAAACACACTCTCTCTCTGGCTCTCTGTCTCTCTCTAGTGCTCTCTCTAGTTCTCTCGTTTGCTGGCTCGCTTGAGGCGTCTGCTCTCTTGCTTCTTGCCTCTTGTTCCAGAAGGGTTCCAACCCAGAGTTTCAGAAGGAGATTTGAGCAGAGAACAGCTGCTCAGAGACTTTTAGAGATGGTTTAAGCAGAAGAGAAGAGCTCACCAGAGTTTGGGAGTTTTCCCATAATCTCAGGAGAGAACGGAAGGACGTGTGGATAACGATGCAGCGGACGACCGGAGGAGACCCTCCAGAACCCAGTGAGACCCCGGAGACGAGAAAGAAAGACCCGAACAAAGAAACAGATTGAAATACTCTGAAGATGCACGTTTTACGTGTTTTTGTTCGTCCCTCGCCATCCACGTCCTTCTACGTCGCACGTCCTAACCTCCGCTGTTTCACGCCATCATCACCTTTTCCTACCAAGAAAGCCAACTCCAAGCAACCTTTTTTTAATCTTCTGTAAACTTAAGTTCACTTCATCAGAGAAGCAACGGACCCACTGACACTAAGAAGATTCGACCATCTAACCCCAGTCCTCGGCACCATCGTTTCGGTTTCCCGGTGAAAGAAACAACTGAGAAGTCCGCTAAAGTCAGCCACCACAGCCAGGAAGGCCCAGAGAGCGGAAGAGAAATCCCCTCGGACCCGCGTGGCCGCTACCGTGAATAGAACTTCAGCACAGTAAGACCGACCCGTTTTCACCTTAAAGTGGGTTTGATGGATGTCTCGAGGCTTTCACAGAATGATACATTAATCCGAAATGTCAGTACAGTATTTAGATTCAAATAGTCAGCCAACCCAAACTATTTGAATAAATCCAGTAACTCTCCATTCCCCATATTTTATTTTATATTCACTAAGTGTTTTATATAATCACCCATATTCCATGCATCTCCTGTTTGTTTAAAGGTTCATGTCTAAGATCATATCATTGTAATAAACAGCTCATATATCTATATATATGTTATAATCACAGATTGTGTCGTATGCTTTCTTTACGTAATGTGTCCAACCAAACGAGAACTTCACGAAAGTAGCGAGATATGAGACTGATTATTAATTGAATATTAATTTAACACCAGGATCGTAAGATTTCGAACAGTTTTCCTACCTGACTGTGACTTAAATTAAGTCAAAACCTAGGTAGGTGGTGCCCTGAATTCGAGGTAAGGTTTATTTGAGACTGTAAGAACATCTCATAAATCCTTATATTTAATACGTATATAAATACCCGGTAACGCTACACAGCTCCAACAGGGATATATGAGGAGCTATATCAATATATATGTAAGAGTGCACAAGAGAATTAGGAGTGCTGGTCCTTGGGACACTGTGGTCAGGTGGAGTTTGCCATCAAATCACCGTCAGTTCAGCACAGTGATACTCACTATTTTTCTCACAAGAACCACATTGGCAGAGCAAAATCAGGGGAAGAGCCACGTTTACGACAACATACTAAAGTCCCCTTTTGCAAATATGCATTTCTACATATAAAACATCCCACAAAAACAGAAACACAGCCAATACATTTTCAATTAAGACCACATTTACCTTAATACTGGGATGAGCGGAAGCTGACATGCATGTCTGTGACTTTCTTCATGTTGTGTTTGTAGTTTGTTGTTGTAATCATAGTGAGACATTCAAGATGAGCATGGTTTTTGTGCTGGTTTTTGCCCTTTTTTAATTAAAAACCGAACCATTGTGCCTGCATCTCGCGCTGGCTAAAGGAGCTAGCGTGCTCTGCGGTCAAGTGTGACACTGAAAAAATGAATTGTTATTCTTACCATATTGTTATAAGCTACTATGCAAGTGCGAGCCACCAATTAGAGCTTGAGGAGCCGCGCAATGATTATTTCAGGTTTAGCACATATGTAAGCGGCCATGTTGATATAAGGTGCAAAAGAGCAATTTCCCTGACTCAGTTACCTACAGAGGAGCATCAGTACGTCTTAAATGATGACGCTGACGCTCGTACTCTCTGTGCAAACGTCATTATTGGCTGTCACCTCTGAAAAAGGAGGAAGGGGTGGGTGTTGGGGGGGTTGATCCGGTCTCCCATCAAGAGACCCCCAAGATTGACACTGATTCTACAGTATCAGTGAATGTTTTTCACAGTTCTTTGACTGTTTGACTTCCAGACTTCCAAATGGTTAGGGGTAGAATTAAGATGTGTTGTTAGGAGTTACACATTTTACCTTTCATGGGTCGCTGTTCTACACAAACAGCCTGAGACGACGTTGTCATCTTACAGAGTATAACCATTGACTGTGACATGACTACATTTTGGAGATATGGAGAAATGTACCAATTAAACACGGTCTGACGAGACTTGGCTCCAGACTGCTTGCACACAGGCGATGCTAAGCCTTCTACAAGGGGAGACACTTGTGTTTTTGTGTGTATGAGCCCACAGAAACTGTATGAATGTTCATTTATAAACCATTGCAAGTATGTCAGTTACTGTAAAATGGTTTTTGTTTCTTTTCCGGTCGGAAATATTCATTTGCTTTTCATGATGTTATGGTACTACCTCTTTTTTCCCCAGCTTTATCAAATAGAGACGCTGATTACATGCAGAGCCTCATAATGTGTTTTTAAAGTCTCATTGCTATTGCTGTGAGTGTGGGTGGGAAATTCATAATATTTGCTATTTTACGGAGTAAACTGCAGCAGTTCAGGCAGCTGATCCAGGGTCTGTCCTGTAGCATAGCAACAATAACAAATCAATATCCAATCCAACATAATCACAAACCAGATAGAGTAGTTGCCTGCAGCTGAATGTGCAGAGTTTGGAAAGAAATTCCCTCCCTAATAAACATCATCCATCCAACCACGGGATTCACCATCATTTCAATCCTGAGCCACAAAGAAAGCCAACCTGGAGAAACGGTCGCTGAAACACTGCAACACTACAGAGATGAGATCAGGCAGTAGCCTCATTATGTTGGGGATACATTCAATATGTCTACATTGCAACATCCCCCACCTCTTGTTTCATCTTTTAAGCTTGGTGTGATGTTGCATCAGTGTTTGCCTGATTCAGGCGGGCTCGCCTGACAGCGATACCACACACACCTTTTTGGACGCATTCCCACGATGTGATGGCAGGATTCAATCTCATGGCTGAGGTGCATTGGAGTCTGAATTCAGTGATCATATCCCTCTGTTTGGAAGCTAAAGGGGCTATTAAAGCTGGGATGGAAATGAAAAAACCATTACCAGAAATGGGCATGGGTTCTCTGAATGACTATCAACTTCCTTATGAAGCTTCACTAGGTAGCCCCCCCCCCCTTAAGGAGGGACTTAAGGGCGCACCGAAGAGAATAAATGTAGCAGAGGTAGCATAAAAGCTGTTTCCTTTCCATTCCTTTCCATTTCTGTTCTGTCTAAGCTTATTGTTGCCAACATGCCTTTACAAGGTCTTTGAATGACAGTCTTTTATTCTGTGAGAGGCTTTCTCTGGAGATCAGGATGTACCCTGAGCAGCAGTGATGAAGTTTATATGAATTGATAAGATGATTTTACTTTGTTTTGTAGTGGAACTGTGGATGTTGACTTGGTTGACGTCAGGTGACCGTGAGAAAGTTTGAGTTAGCATATTAGTTTGAGGATGATATGGTGCACAAAGACTCCTCTTAATTCCCAGTTTGGCACACCCATTCTTGTTAATCATAAACCATCCAAATTTCAGAAATTTAGGATCGAAAGAATTTAAGATGCAGGTATAAATGTGTGGATAAGTGGAAATAAAACTAACAGACACATAACATTTAAACAATTTTGAAATGTACCTCATTCACAAACTCCGACACCGACAGACAGATCGCTTTATGCTAGTTTTCAGTTTTCTTGTTAGATCCATGCTTAACAGCTCAAATGTGTTACCTGAAAAATAGCAGTAAAAAACAAGCAAATACATTTAATTCAGGATGTATTCTTTAATAATATGTTTTTGTTCAAAGAAAGTCATTCGGCTCAATCCAGTCAGAGCTTTCTGAAGAAAAAAACATACAATATAACCAGAAAAACACAATGAAGGCAGCTCTTTTGCCGTAGTCATGCGCTTCTCAGCAGTTTGACTTTACAGAGGATTAAACCATTAAAGAGAACGGATAGACAGAATGTTAAATATTGATTATTAGAAAGTGTCAGAAGTATATTCCACTTCATGTTTGATAGCAGAGTCCCAGCTGCCTGGCACACTGCATTTTGTCATCTGTATAGATGATCCATCACAAACAGGTAACCAGCCTCTGCTGCCACAGTGATGTCATTTCACCTCAACTTTTTTGTGAAATGAAAGCTTAAAGGTAAGTAATACATTTGCAGCACGGTCTACACAGCCCGCAGTGATATGAAGGGAGAGAAAATAGCGACAGGCGATTGTGAGGTCTCACTTTTTCCTGCACAACGATTTTGTGATGCAAATGTAATACTCTTATGAACACATATTGTTTTGAGAAGCAAAACGCTTTATTTTTGTGGCCCCAGCCAACTAGCCGGACTACCTTCGTCAACGTCATAACGAGGCTGGAACTCGGCTCACAGGACGCAGCAGGGGGGTGAGAAAATGTTCATAAATGATATTGTTAGTATGGGATGTCATACAGCTTCATGTCAAAAGAGGCGAACTATCCCTTTAAGCTGTAATGTGCTCACCTCAATGAAAACGCTAATTATTGTTGCATTAATTGCTGTGCTAATCCCATGTATCTATTTCAGAAGAGATGCCAGTAAAACCTTTTAGAAATGGCATCCCTGGTCAGCGAGCACCTGTGTTGCTATTGTGCAAATGCTCAACAATTTCAGTGCCTTTACCAACTTTGACTTTTACGTCTCCACATTCTCCTTTTGGATAATACAGTATTCCATCTTCAAAAAAGTTAAGTGCATTTGCTCAGGCAAATATACTAAAGATTGTTCGGCCTACTGACTCTCACGATGTGTGGTGGGCAATGATGTGGAGGGAACAGATGCAGACACAGATGAAACCCAGAGGCAGGAGAAATTCAGATTGATTTATTCAAACTAAACAGAAAAACAAACCAAAAAAAAAAAAAAGAACTCAGGAGACAAAACCATGCGGTAGAAGCAGCAACAGCACGGATCTGAGAAAGACCGGGGCCAACCAGGGAGCTTAAATGCAGGGGAGGACTAATTGGTGCAGCGATGGCAGCTGAGGCAGCACAGGTGAAGGGAATGGAGCTATAGAATAATGATCGAGATCAGATACACAACAGAGAGCAGGAAAAGGTGAATTAACTAAGAAGCCAGAGCCAGAATAAATGCTCAACTGTGAAAAAAACACTAGAAACACAAAACAAACCACAGATCGTGACAGTGAGGAGCAGTAAAGTCAAAGAGAAAAATCCTTATCTTCAATGACAATATTTTTTGGGGATATGTTCCTTTGGATTTGTAATAGTCTCATGAAGTTTGGGGTCCATAGCTGTTGTTGGAATGAAAGCCAAGAGCAACATAAGTTCCACCCCCTGGTCCAGCTCTGTTCTCAGCCCCAAAGCATCTTACTGGCCGACCTCCGGAGAGGCAGTACCCGTGTGCCTCGTCTTCTCACCTGTCCCTGGTCCAGCACCTGAGCCTTCCCCGCAGTCTTTGGCTGTGTTCGAAACCGCATACTTCTCCTACTACTCCTACTACTCATACTAACTTTTTGAGTTAGTATGCAAGTTTTAGTAAGCGAGAAGTTCCCGGATGCATACTAGATTCGCCGAAATGTTGGGTATGCATCATGAGGTTACTACTCATACTCAAACTACCCAAGATGCAACGTAACGTGACGTCGCCGATCGTCATTTCTTGTCAAAACGGCAGTTTTAAGCTAGCTACAACGAGGGTAGGTTCACTCCCTGTTTTCAAAACAAAAGCACCAATTGTTTCGAAATGGCTTTCCCTATGATAAAGGGCAACGGGGTATTTTATTTTGTGAAAATAACCGGAAGTGCGTTGCTCACTACGGCTAGCCTTAGTAGTGCCAAATTCGTCGGACAAAATTGTAAATAGCCGGTATTTTGTCAGATTTTCAACACGTTGGGGATCTAAACGACTACTTTCTCGCCTGAAAATGTTTCAAATGTTGCTAAAGTTTACAGAGTTGAGAGCTTAAGCGAAATCAGCTTCAGGCCGGCTGATTTCGGCTCGGGCAGGAGCGAAATGCATTGTGGGTAACGCTCTGCATACTGTCTGATCGATGAGTATGCAGAATGGAAGTATGTAGCATGCAGTTTCGAACACAGCCTTTGCCCTCACACGAGTCCCTCTTCATCGAAGGCTATATCAGAGCTCCAGCCTTCAACCACTAAACTAAGATAAACTTAATAAACGCACAGACCAAAACAGAAACACCCTCCTTCACGCATGCAATCAGCCCCCAATTAATTCTGCAGCATGCAGCTCGACTTTTCAGCCTCTGCAGAAGATGCTCTGCTCTCCTCAGAGATGTTTGTTTTCATGACATTCCAGGCTTGTGTATCCTCGTTTTTCCAAGATCATGCGTATACTTTGACTGCCATCTACTTTTGTCCCCTGAAAAGAAATAAAGGAAACATTGCACTAAGAAATAGCCGAAGAGAGTAAATGAAAAATGATCACATGTCACTAGGAAAAAAACTCAAAGGTTCCCTCCACATTTCTCAGGGGAAAAACAATTCCCCAAACTAAGATTTTTTATTCTAAACTCATGTTTGTCAGTGAAACCCATTATTGCATTACATTATTTAAAGTTTGGTACATTTAGCTTTCAGGATAGATCCTCTGCAACTTTTCTCCTCGGCAGAGATTCAAGGGGCTGTGAAATAGCCGCGAGTCATAAAGTAATGAGATTAGTTTGAAATTGTATTTTGATTAGTGGCCATAAGATGACAACTGCTGTTGCCATTGAAATATTATAAATGCATGACCGTCTGATTCTAAGGGACCTCAGGATAATGTTTTCCTCAGATTACCCTGCTGTGTAAGCGTGTACAGATTTTTCAAAGTACAGGCTTCACAAGCCGATCACATGGAGCTTTTCTAATAGCCTCGATGGAGCTCCCACATATGCTGAGAAACCGTTGCCTGATTATCCTACACTCTGAGGTCCAGCTCATCCCAAACCATCTCAAGCTGCTTTTTCCACCCCATCTGCTACACAATTCTGTGTGTTATAAAGCTACATGTGTCGGTGTTTTGAAGAAACTACAGTATTACCGTTGTGTCTCCAAAGGTGAAATTCATAGGGACACAGCAGCACAACAAACTGTCAGCAAGGAAGTAAAAATGTATTATACAGAACCTTTCAAGGTAAAAAAAAAAAAATCACAAAGTGCTTCTCAATGAAATTCAGGAAATATAAAAAGATGGCAAAAGCTAATCAAAAGCAAGTTTGTCAGCTCCTACGTCTGCAGATATTCACTGATGGAAAATATAGTTCAAAAATAAAAAAAAACTGCTCTCAGAACAGGAGGAGGACATTTTTCTCTTTTTGCTGCAGACCACATAACTTCAGCACAACCTTGACAGGCTTTTCTTCACTGGGTTTATGTAATACCCTTTTTTTAATTTATTTTTTTATAGAGTGCAGAGCCATTACAAAGTGAGAACAACGACTGATGTGCAACAGAAAACCAGATAATAGAAAATAAATAAAACTTTCAGATACAAAAAGGTAAAAAAAAATAACCCACTGCTGCATGCGACAGCCTTCAAACTAATTAAGATCAACGCATGTCCTCCTTTCTGCCTCTCCAACTTTGATGTAAACATCTGGGAACTTTACCAGTTTCCATGGTTACATCCCTCCAAAAATCTTATTTGCCTGAACACACCTCACCATCCGGATGAAAAGCTCAGTTGCTAAGTAGAGCTTAATGGTGGACAGGTAGGTGTGTGTGTGTTCATCTATCTTAATGAGGACTGAACAGAGTTGTACACCTGTGGGGTAAAAACATTTTGGCATATTAGGAGCTTAGATTTGATCTTTGAGAGTTCAGGTTCACATTAAAATCAGGCTTATAGTTGTGATGATTAAGGCTCAAGTAACAGTAAGGCAGAGATATTCACATAAGATCCCTCAAAAGCTTCAGTCATCTGAAATACCTGTGCGGATTACGACCAAGTCGACATTTTAGTCGACTCCCGACAAAAGGATTTTTCCTCAGCCGACACATTTTTTATTTTCTCATTTTATTTTTTTTAATGAATTATGTTGAAATAGAGCCTGCATGTCTTAAAAAGATTGTTTACTTTGTGGGAGAGAGCAGGGCCTTGACACTGTTCGAACCACATCTTGTTTAGGGTCAGAATGTTCTCTGTCCAGATGTTGCAGCAATCTCAGACAGACTGGGTTCAGGCCACACACGCACTGAATGATGAGGAAGTATAAGAGGATCTCACAAGCTGTTGTTGTTGGGGATTCTGTGTATGCTGCCACCTAATACGTTTCTATGTTGTTCCTGTTAATAAATTCCCCATAAGCGGCTGTAAAGGGGAGTCCGACCACTCTTTTCTCCACAACAACTTCTGTCCTCAATGGTTTGCATGAACAACAACTTTTAGATGAAGTTTTTAAATAGGGAGTACTTGTTTTTTTGTGACCACATGTCAGTGTGTCATCTTTAAAAGCTTTTTGTGTTTTTCCCTCATCCACAGCATCCTTAGCAAACGCATTCTTGCACTCTGAGCCTTGAGGAACTGGGTGCGGACTATAGTTGGAGGTAGTTAATTTCACAATTCTTTCTTAGTCATGAAAGGCGAATTACACTGCTATAACGCAGGGCTTCTTCAGTCTTGATGGCCGCTCGTAGTGCTTTATTGTACAAGCCACAATAACCCATTTATTTAATTTATATACACTGAGCTGCATTGGCAAATCATTCATACACCGAATGCTTCCTCTGTAGAAGGAGTTTGCAGAATGAAAGAAAACGCTTATTATTAATGCAAACAGAACCAGCCAGTAGAAAGAAACCTCCATTGTTGAATGGCAGAGGTCCTTAGACCCACCCATAGCTGCCAGTATGGGATGCTACAAACCTTCGTGCTGAGGCTACAAACTGATAACTCAGCACCTGGCAAGATGTCGTCTCTTGTGGTCTTATGAATTTCACAAGAACTCTGCAGCTTGGAAAGGTTGGGTCAAAACAAACCTTCAATATGTCAACATCTGCACCATCTGAGCTATAGTCAAATGGGAAATTTTCTCAAGTATCAGTGCAACTTTCAAAGCTTTCTGCGTATATTTACAGGGATAACAAAGGTATACATGTGTCTACTTACCTTTTTGCACTTGTTCTTAATTGTACTCTTGTTTTAAACGAGCAGTTAGTTTCTTCGTTCCTTTCTCCTGCTGCATGACCTGCAAGTTTGCTTCTAAGCCTGATCTAATCTGTCTGGTCAAGAGGTGTTTGTCGCGGCCAGGTGCCTCGCTGCCTCACAAAAACGGACTCAGAGTTTATTTACAAGTGGTGGGTGCTGAAAGCCGAAAAGGTGGATCCAGGTAGATAGAAGGGAGATGATTAGTGAGGTTCCCAATGAGGAATTTGTCCAGAAAATGGGTATTTGGGTTTGACCTCACTTGATCAAGGAGGGAATCCAAAGTGGAGGGGAGGGTGCTGGCTGTGGTGCAGAGTGCGGCAGGGCGAGCAGGCAGGTACACTCTCAGAAATAGGGGTACAGTACAAGTCCTTTTTTGTCCCCTGGGGTACAAACTATACTAATGTACCCCCTAGGGTTAATTATTGGACCTAAAGGTATAAATGTACCTTTTTTTTCTACATGCTGGGGTACAATAGACAGTCTGTATTAGGCTACTTCAGTATAAGGGTACAAAACTATATCTTCTGAGGGTACTGCCCCAGTGACAAGCCATCGTACCCCTAAAGGTACAATTCTGTACTTTATTTTCTGAGAGTGTATGTGGAACAGGCTGGCGGGAGGAGGGTAACACGAGATGCCGGTCTGGACTCGAAATCCAAGGCTTGGAGAGTGGACGCAGGAAACCAGAAGGCAAGGTCAGAACTAGGAGTTTAACTTGCAGCACAACACAGGAGTCGTCCTGATTACTATCAGACAGTCAAATTAATCTCCAACGAATCAATTTCATTCGGTTTACTGAAGAGATGAAAACACGACTGTGTGCGAGTTTAAAACGATAAACAAGGAGATCAAGTTACAGCTCCAAGAAAAGTTGTTTTTTTGGAGCTCAGTTTCTTAGGCAAAGCTCAGATGGATGCTTGTATACGATGTGATGCAGCGCGTGTTTGTGTGGGCACTTCTGACACGTGCATCCCTGCCTGCATGCTGTCAACAGTTTTAGTCACCTGAGCAGCTTGAGAACAACATTTTCTTACAATTTTATTTGCCACCTTTGTAACTCTCACGGAAAAAAACAATGTCTACTTCTGAGTTACCGAAACTTTCAAACTGAACTTAAAATATAATTCCCAGTAGATGTGTTGTATCAAAATGATGCAATTTGACACCAGGTTTGACAAAGCGCGGAGCATATGCTCATCTTTTCGAGTTTATGATTAAATACCATGAAAGTGACACGTGGAATGAGGAGGAAGGGGATAAAACAGAATTTAAATACAAAACTAAACTCCAACTGTGTCTGCAGTTTGATCAAAGGTCTGGAGAAGGCTGACAGAAGCTTTAAAACCTCCTTATCTGAGATGTGACATTGGTTTCCACAGGCAGAAGGCAAAAAGCTAATCTTGCCATCACTCTAATACGGAAGAGACCGACAGAAGTGGCTGGTGAGCAGAGCCGAGATCGTCTAGTTGAAAGCAATTATAGATTCACAATCAAAACTCTTTGTAATTATTCAGAAACCGAACCCCTTAATTAAAATCAAGCCAGATTTTAATGTTGATTTTAATGTTGATTTTAATGTTGATTGTTGTTGATGTTGCTCATGTTGGGGGTGGTGGGGGGGTAGTATGTGTGCAGTGTGGTTGTCGGTGTGATGTTGTGTGTGAGTTTATGCATGAATTCATTTGATTACTGATTTTATTATGTAAAGCACTTTGTGGTGCTTTTTTAGTATGAAAGGTGCTATATAAATAAAGTTTGATTTGATTTGATTTGATTTAATTAAAAAAAAGAAAAAGAAAGAAAACATCCTGGGGAAAATGTCACTTTATTTGGACATGAAATCTAATTCTATTTAAAACGGAGCAAACGCCACCAGGAAGATTTTCATTTCAAGTAAAATATCAGTAGATGGAACATTTTACTTTGGTAAAACAAAGTATCATCTGTAAAAAGTGCCTATAAAATAGAATTCATCAATGCAAGAAGTTTACAGTCAAATCATTAACTTTATCGGCAGCTGAATGGCTGAAATAGTTTTTTTTGTGACCTCACAAAGTTCTTTGACACTTACACCCGTTCATACAGAACTTCTTAGTCTATACAGTCATTTTTACAGCCTATGCTCTGCTTTTTTGGTTAAGGCTTCCAGGGAATTTACAATGAAGTTGTCTTCAGTTTATTACGGCAACTCCTTTTTTTTTTTTATCAGTTCATTGAGAAAGTCAGAACATCCTGAGCCTAAAGCGACTCCATTTTTTAATCCAACACCTGAAAGAACAAAAGTATCAAAAAGAAAAGCAAAAATAGTTGAATTAATCAACTTAAAAACAAACATTCAGCTCAAATTGAATAAACAGTGTGTCTGGAGGCATCCTGTTAATACACAGCCTGTCCAGTTCCATATTTTTAATTTGTATTACATTTTAATATATTTAAATTATGTCTGTTTACCACATTTAATCGGCTAGTGAAAAGAAATATAACTTCATATTAACCAACAACTTCTCTTTCAAAGAAATGACTGTTTTGGACGTGTTGATGTTATAAATGAATTATTTGGGATTAAACTTTGGGTGTAAAAGGTGAGCTGCAGGAAGCACTACCACACTGATTATTATTGTTTGTAGTCCACCTGTGGAGTTGTTGAAGGTCAGCATACAGCCTTTACAGTTCAATATAATATTTTATGATGCCATAAATGTACAGAAATAAAATTCTTGGACAATCAGACATTAAATAAAGTCAGCATTGAAAATCAAGGTTGGTGCTCTTTATGATTTCATCAGGATTTACAGACTTCAGTTGTGCATTTTACATATTTACAGTTGTTTGATGTGAAATAAAGAATCGAGTAATAAGGATTAAACTGCTTGGGCTAATAGATATAGTGCAAATTGATTTAAAGAGTATTTTGGGCATCTATTTAGACCTAGACCCATCTGTATATATTCTGGGGATAATTTCCTCAGATATGATCAGAAAAGAAAAGAAATATCTGATTAGAGTCTCGCTTCTGATAGCGAAGAAATGTATTACTACTGCCTGGTTAAGACCACAACCTCCCAGTATTACGCAGTGGAGAGTCAGAAAGGTCTACATTATGGAAAAAACAACAGCAAGACTACAACTTAAGATGGAGAAGTTTGAAGCCAAGTGGAAACCTGTAGCTGGATTCATATTGAAACCCTGACACCTCTACCTATGTTCTTGCAAGTTTTTTTTATTTATTTTTTTAATTTAGTTGGTGTTATGCATCTTTATTACCTTAGTTTTTAGTTTTTCGATGTTCACTGTTGTTCCTTACACCGTAATTAATGCGGATTTACACGGTCATAGATGTTGTTAAAGATAACCATAATCTCTGAGTGAGGTTAATGGATATTTGTGAGAAATATATTCATGTTTACTTTTGCGAGGACTTGTGTTAGTCGAAATAGACAGCCGGTATATTTACGGCAGGTTAAAATGTTTAAAATGGTCCGTGTAAATATGATAGTAATAAGATGTAAAATGTGAAACGGGACAAAGAGTGAATTGTGAATATGTTTGTACAAAATGGTTAATGGAAAAAAAAAAAAAAAAAAAAAGGTTAAAAGAGGCAAAATTTAGCCCGATGATACCTTCTGCATCCAGTGTGAGCACTGGATGCGATTTCCTCGGATATTATTGAAAGAATGCTTTTAACGACACTGAAATAGGTTAAGCCATAAATACTCTGCCCACTCAGATTCTCGAGTCATTATTATCGTTGTTTGCAGCTTTTTCAGCCGACACAATCACACACTTTGGATGTTCAGTTCAACACGAGGCGATGGAATACCTGTAGACGTGTGAAGTCTGTGTTATGACAGACGTAATTACGTCAGGTTGTGAATCACGTTCATAGACACGCACACAAACGATGCAAAAGTACCCGCTTGACATTGATGGCAAAAGAAGGCACATGTGTTTTGCTCTTGCCAGTTTTTTACCTCACCACCCTGGGGCCAGAGGATCCCACATGGAGGCATTAATTCTGTTATGGATCTGTCAGGAAAACGGCTCGGGGCTGCTGGGGTGATAAATGTGTTGATAATGCTAAGTGCTGTCCCTCTAATTCAGTGTCTGGCATTTTGCTGGAGGTGGTTTTGAATCCTAAAACTTTAACACATTAGATGCTCCTACCTCTTCTTTTACTTCATGTTCCCTCTTCATTCACACAGACAGAGGCCAAACATCTGGAGCTCCGTTTGTATAACCCCTCACTGATTTTATTTTCCACTGAAAAAAGAATCATTGAAAGGTTTTCCATCTACTCAATATACGACCAAGACTTATTTTATCTAGTTTTTCCCGTCTTTTCCTGCTTGTACCTCTGTCTGCTTCTGCATTATTTCAAAATGAAGCTCTCAATTGACATTCACAATTGATAAAACAGACTTTTCAAACTTGTGTTGGTAACCCTAACCCACGCTTTGAACGCCCACCCTCAGACCTCTCCTATTACACCACATTGTTTTGAAATAATAAGTCCAGACAGACATTCTCAGCAGTTATATCTGTTCCAGTTTGTCTCTCCTCTTGCTAATGTTGAGTTGAAGATGTAACAAAAGTGGTGAGAGCTGGAGTGTTATGCTGAAACACAAGTTCTGGGATCAGGCTGCTTCCATTATTAAAAAATATGTCTGGGCAACGATTAAAATCTTTAATCTAATTAATCACATGATTTCCCTGATTAATCACGATTAATCGCATTTGTACGCAAAATCCAAAAATGAATCCAAAAGTAGTGTATAGCTTTTAGCATTTAGTTTTATTTTAAATGTGCTGCCATATGAATGAAAGTGCCATAACATTTGTTGTGCAAACACACTTTTAACATCAGCATCTTTCTGTAGTTTTTATGTAGAAGCCTCGCTCCACTGTCTGTTTCCTTGAATGACTTGCTGCTATCAGTTGTGTGTTTTGCCTTTAAGTGATATTTTAGACTGGAACTACTACGCTGAGAAGACAATTCAACTTGGCAGTGTTTACAGATGACTTTGGTTCTGTCGACTCCGCCGTCTGGAAGAATTTTAAAATGAAAATGGCCGAGTAAAAGTTCCGTACCCTTCTCCAGGTTTGGTGGATCCGCCGATTACTTTCTTTTACGGTTCCGCAGCAGACAGCAACAGACTTTTACAAAATAAAAGCCTGTGAGCAACAGACTTTTACAATAATAAAATAAATAATAAAACAGGAGTGGTCTGTGGCGTAGTGGGTTGAGCAGGCGCCCCATGTACAAGAGGCTACAGTCCTCGCTGCAGCTGGCCCCGGTTCGAGTCCCGTATTCTACGGCCCTGTGCTGCGTGTCGTTCCCCCTCTCTCTGCCCCCTGCTTCCTGTCTCTCTGCACTTTCCTATCCATTAAAGGCATAAAATCCCCCCCTGAAATTTTTTAATTTATTTTTTAAAATAAATAAATAAAACCTGCGTTAAATTGCCCAGCACTATTAAAAAAATAATTAAAAAAAGCTTTCTTTTAGACATTTGCAGGAGAAACAGCCTCGTGTTACCATAATTATAATGCCTTGATCATTAGTTGCACTTCATTTCTTGTGAGTTGTGAAAGGCACCCAACTCACAACTTTGTCTCTTCCACTTGGCCTTTAAATAGGTGAAAAAATCCTGGGTCTGACCACATAAACATGTGCTGCAGCACAGCATACGACAGGCAGGACCGTGAATTAGTTTAAACCAATCACAGAGGTGAGGACAGAGTGCAAAATGGATTTATGAGAAATCCCCAGGCAGTTTAATTTTATCACAGCTGCCATCTCATCAGGTGAATCCGTCTTCATTCGCGTGTCATTTATGTTACGGTCAAATTCTCTCCCCCCGGCTGAAGCGAAGCCTTCAAACGTGTGTCTGGAGACATAATGCAAGACAAGGAGGAGAGAGATTGTTGTCCACACAGTGGCTCGTGACAATGTTTGATAAACTTCCAAACAAATAGAAATAAATTGCCTTTGTCTTGGCGTGGAAGTAGGAGGTTTTAGGATAAATGATGTTTCTGTGAGTTTTTTTTTGTATTGTGCTCAGTGTTTGCTCAGGTAGCTGAAATGTCAGAGGGATATTTCTCTCTAAGGAGCTTTAACAAAGACTTTCTCATTGTTCATTCTAGGTTCAAACACATTAGGTTCCTACATTTAGCTCTATTCTGTAGCTAAACAACAAAACATGCTCGAAACATTAAGTAGATGCTGAATTAATATATTCCAACTCTCACTAGCACTGATTAGCACATGTTGCACTCTGTTAGCACTCAACCACATTTGTATTTGAGTGCAAATGAAAATGCAGCTTGCACTGATTTTCAAATGGATGATAATCTTTTTAAATGCACAAACACATTGATGATCATCTACCAACAAACATTAATGACTGGATAAATTCCCATTATGTTGTGACATTTATAGAAAGACCGTCTCATGCATGATTTATGTCTCGAGTTCGAAAAACAGAGCTGACGTGCAAGAAATATATATATATATTCTTTTTTTGAGGTACCAATCGTAAACGCTTCAGTTAAAAAGCCCTCAAAATGGTGGTTATCGTCGTTTCTCCACAGCAAAGACGGTCCAAGTAGAAGACGCTGGTCTGCTGCAGGCAGAGTTTGTTGCCTTGCATGCGTTTCTTCCTATAGTCCAAAGAGTGTACGTTGGGTAAATTGTTGATACCAAACTGTCTGTATGCGTGTCTTGTCTGTCTCTGCTTCTCTTTAGTCTACTATAAATCTTTCTCTGTTTAGATGTTAATGACGGCTTACAGTTGACTTTTCTGTATGTAAATCTCATTTCCTTCAGCTGGTTTCTTACATTTGAGTCACATATTTTACTCCTGCTCTTCACCATTTGCTTTTAATTTAGTTTTTAATTATTTTGGTGCACATTTGCCTTAATTTTTACTTCCTATACGTTTCCCTTTTATAACTTTGCCATTTTGTTTTTACTTGCTGGAAATTCTAGACGCAGCTGACGTAAGTTTTTTATGTTGTTCAATGTTTCCTCTGACAGCTCTCTTATTAGGGCCATGTTTCCTGTTAGTCAGGTGCAACAGTTAATTACAGTCTGGAAGCACTCTTAAATGAAGACTAATTTGCATTACGAGGTAAATCCATTACTTTTCTCTATCTGGTCTCGAGAAAAATGCCATCAACTAAAAGAACATTTAGATTTTTTGTGGCATGTTTTTATTAAGACGAAATGATTAACTGTTGAATATAATAGAAATAGTTTTGTCAGATTTTTTTAGTCCTTTAAAAATAATAAAAACTACTGGATGAACATCCTCCAAGAGTGACCACACATACAGGACACATAAAGACACGCTAAAGAATTAAAGGCTGAGATTAGTAAAATAAAACAAGCTAATGACAAGAGGGTTAATCCAAACCTAAAATGATAAGATTATTGAGTATTTACGAGCAAATAGGGGTGGGATCGTCTACAGATGTTCTGTTTTTTTGTCATGACATCAGCAGATTATGTGTTATTTCATTAAGTTTTTCAGAATAAATAATAGGAAGCCCAATCTTAATGTTTAGAAAATGTGCGTTCCTAAAAGTTTTATCCTGCTGAAGGCCAAATGAAACAAATTGAGGCAAAAAAATTCTGCATGGAGACGCAACAGCATTGTCATAATATGGATATCATCTTATTCGGTTTTATCTGACAGAAGAAAACTGAATCTTTCACACGTTCTTCAAGAATACACCTGCAACTATGGATGGGAATTTAGCGATTCCGGTTCACATATCGATTTGGTTCCTTATCAGTTCTCTTATCGATTCTCATCCAGTACTTTAATTCCAAGTATGCACCGACATTTCATCTATTTTCTGTCATTTTACTTTTCCCTGCCTCGATGAAAGGGGGAGCCTCCAGGCCCGTAGCCAGGGGGGAATCGAAGGGTTCGTTCGATGTCTATAACAGAACTTATTATGTGCAGTTTCGACCTTGGTCTCTATTGGTGCCTCTCCACCTTTTCCTGAAACGGATTTTATGAGGGTTTCACCCCACAATAAAGCCAAATTATTTTATGCCCATTAGTTGATTTTTAAGAAATGTAAGTGACAATAACTAGGTTTATGACAAATGCAAATATATCTGCTCGTTAAAATTACCCAAACCCCCACATTTCTATGTGCACAATAGAAAATAATTCCTAGAATAAAATTATTAATATGTCTGATTTGAAATACTCTAAAATTGACTTAAATGTCTTTCTTTTGCTGTATTTATTCAGTGGGTCAGCATGTGGGGGGTGAGCTACCAACAGCTAGTAGCAGTGAAACAGCCTTGCCAGGTAACAGTGCAGTGGAAGACCAGAGAGATGCAGCAGCTCCTGAAGTGGTTGAGGATGTAAGAGTGAGACAGGCAGCAGAATGTGAGGTGCCCAGGCAAGCTCTGTACTTGACAGTGACCTTGGATTTGTCATAGATGCAACAAAATCTACTGAGGAAATTGCACAGGCTGTGTGTCAGATGTCTGATGGCCAAAAGTACAATTTGCTGAAAAACCACGTCAGACCTTCGAAAAATTTCATTTTCCCAACTACATTCATTGGTGGGTGCAACCGGGCATTCAGGTATGATTGGTGTGAGGAGCATGGATGGTGGCTGGTTTACAGCATGAAACTTGATGGCGCTTTCTGCATATGCTGTGCTCTCTTTCTCAATGCCACAGAAAGCCAAATGAAGTCCACTTTCAGGGGAAAAAGATCCCCCCCCCACCACAATGCTGGCTACGGGCCTGGCCTCTGATCCTGCCTCACTCTTGCAGTCCTCTTCAACTAAATGTTATTATCAGATGTAAATTATTCTTACAGTATGTCGCTAACATTATTACAATCAATAGGACCTGGAAGTGTTACGCTACAGGCTCTCATTCCACATAGTTAGATTCCACAGAATCTAACTATTGGGAGCCGGTTCCCATCCCTAGGAGCAAAATTTATTAAGTTATATGAATCTAAAATGGAAACCTCAATTCAGATTCTCAGTTTGACTTTACTGCTGTATTCACAGCTGTTATAAAGTTAAGCTGCTTAGCTGCAAAAAAAATCAAACAATATGAAACACATAATTAGAATAAATGAATAATAAATAAATACGAAATGCTCATTAGGACAAAGCGTAAAACAGATGCGTTACAGTCTGTTTATCCTTCGACAGCGTGTAAGCTTCTTACGATCTTTATTTTTTAGTGTCTCTGAGGCAGCGGTCAAAGTCCTGGTTATACTGTATTATTGTCAGGAGAAGGGGGAGTTTGGGCTCGGGTCCTGGTGGTGTAGGTACTGAGGGAGAAAATGGCAAATGCATTGCAGGTGTGGTTTATTTATTCATTTCTAAACCCAAGTGTGTGGGAAGAGCAGAAAGCAAGATTTACAGAGAAAAACGAGGGAAAAGACTCTGGAAACTGTGCCGCTATAACAAGCGGAGGCGCTCTGAGGAGCAGCTCTTTTGACTGGAGCACATCGGCAAAGAATGAACTTTAGCCGAAGGGAGTAAACTGGATGGTGACAGTCAGCATCAGGCAGACATCCTTGAAGTGGCAGCAGGATAAAATCTTAATCCCCTTCCCAGTCTGAGAGTAATGAGATTAGAGAAGCTGTGATGGAGCATGGTGTGACACAGAATTCCACAGATATTTGAGCCTTTACGCTCAATGTGGCCCTTAGAAGCTCTTCGTTTTAATCTACGTCTCCTCCGTATCTCTTCCATGCTTTTAAATTCTGAAGGAAGACATAAAAATCAAAGATTAAGCCAACTTTGCCTTCTTTTGACCCAGCATGGGACAGCTTTTTTTTGTTTTGGTGACATGTGGATAACAGCACTGGTTTGGACAGGTGGACTTGGCAGCTGAATATAGTTAACCAACTGAGTGCATGTCTGTGCGATGAACAGAAGTTCTTCCGTTGTTGTTTTCTGTGTAACATCGGCTGTCCAACCACGTATATATTTTACAAGTAATTCTTTTTGCCTAAAGTGAAAGAAAAATTAAGAATCCATAAACCTAACCAAAGAGTGACTAAATGAAAATGAGACTCTACAACAACACATTAAACCAGGGTTTTCTCAGTGAAACTCAAGCATTTCTTTCACATAATAACACCCTGTCCTGACTGAAAGCAAGCGAGCGATAAAAAGTGATTAGAACTAGAAAGCTGCAAGCAGCTGCATGCGGGACCCGAGATGTGCGCACGTTGGGGCGTGCGCTGGACGTCGTCGTCGCCCACACGCACGATACCCTCTGCGTACGTACGAGCACATAATAACCCCAATGCGGAGGGGTTTTTGAAAATTTCTAGGGGGCGCCACTGAGCCATTTTGCTCCGCCCACACACGATACCCTTTACATACGTACGAGGTCATCAGGGTGGACGTGTGTGCCAAGTTTCATGACCTTGCGATGATGATAAGGCTTTCAAATCACAAACGCCATCACACGATTTTCACCGCCTGGCCACGCCCACACCGTTCAGAGTTTGGAAAAGTTTCTCCATGATTTTTTGCCCCCATGTCTTAAGAGTAACTTGGCCAAGTTAGGAGCTGTTACCATTAAATCTGTAGGAGGAGTTTGAGCAAAAAAAGATGTTTCCAACCACCAGCAGGTGGCGCTATAGGTGGATGTCACTATGATAATATGTGCGCGTTCAGGCTGGGTCCAGCAATCACCGTATGAAGTTTGGGACAGATTGGATAATGTATGTGGGAGTTATTATCGACTTCATTTATTGTGGCGAGTGATGGCGAGTCATCGAACTTTGAGGCGTCGCCATGCCCACGCCCTTTAAGTTTTGAAAAAGTTGCCCGATGATCCCCCCCCCCCATGTCTTAAGAGTAACCTGGCCAAGTTTGAAGTCTGTAGCATTAAATCTGTAGGACGAGTTCGATCATATGCAAGGTGTGGAATCGGTCAAAAATGGCACAAAAACGCACTTTCCATCCAAAATGGCCGCCTTCCTGTGAACACTTTTTGTGCGTCTGGGCTTGATGAATTAGTGTACCGAATTTTGTCGTCCCACATGAAACTAAGCCCAATGCGGGGACCATTTTTAAGCATCATAGGGGGCGCCGCAGAGTCAATGAGCGACTCCCAAAAATATAAAGTTTAGATTCTTTCATGTCGTCGACTGGCAGGTGGCGCTTGCAAAATCTCAAGTTTGAGTAACTTTTGCAAAGAATAAGAATATAGAAAAAGAAATCTTACAGATACAATAGGGTCCTTGCAGTTTCACTGCTCGGTCCCTAATAATAGTTAATAATACTTTTCAATCTTTTCTGACATGCCGTGAGTGCTGTCGCTCCGTCATGCAAACATGCAAATATGCTGTTTCCTGTTGACAAGCTAGTTAGCAACAGGTCGGCATCACTCAGGGAATAATGGATGAGGAGAAGCTGATCTTTACCGTGGAACAGCACCCCATGATTTATGGCCCCAAACACCCGTACCACAAAGATCTGAACCGAAAGGAGGGGCGGCAATCGCTGGTAATTATTAGTTTGGATTCTGAACCAATAGAATTACTTGCGACAAAATCGTCACGCTGCATATGAGGACACGCTCGCGACATTTTGTCGTCGTTTCGCGTCAGTTTCGCTCGCTCGCTTTCTGTCAGGACGGGGTGATAGTTGACTTTGTTAATCAAATGTGGGAATATGTGTGTCCAGGAAAACAATTAAAGTTGTATTTACCAAAAAAAATTAATAGGGCTGGACAACGATTAAAAATTTTAATCTAATTAATTGCATGGTTTCCCTGATTAATCGCGATTAATCGCATTTGTACGCAAAATCCAAAAATGAATTCAAAAGTAGTGTATAGCTTTTAGAATTTAGTTTTATTTTAAATGTGCTGCCATATGAATGAAAGTGCCATAACATTTGTTGTGCAAACACACTTTTAACATCAGCATTTTTATGTAGTTTTTATGTAGAAGCCTCGCTCCACTGTCTGTTTCCTTGAATGACTTGCTGCTATCAGTTGTGTGTTTTGCCTTTAAGTGATATTTTAGACTGGAACTACTACGCTGAGAAGACAATTCAACTTGGCAGTGTTTACAGATGACTTTGGTTCTGTCGACTCCGCCGTCTGGAAGAACTTTAAAATGAAAATGGCCGAGTAAAAGTTCCGTACCCTTCTCCATGTTTGGTGGATCCCCGATTACTTTCTTTTCTGGTTCCGCAGCAGACAGCAACAGACTTTTACAAAATAAAAGCCTGTGAGCAACAGACTTTTACAATAATAAAATAAATAATAAAATCTGCGCTAATGCGCGATAAGACATTTATCAGCGATAAATAATCAATGAGTTAATGCGATAATAACAAGTTAACTCGCCCAGCCATAAAAATGAACAAACTGGGGTTGGATATTGGATATTTAAGATGTCAGGCAGATAATTCAACAAATTTCATGGCACCACAACGTAAAACATTTTAAAAGTTGAGCTAATTTCACATCGTGTCGTGAAACCAGGCTGCCCATAAATAGAAAGCTACGATCAAAAAGAGCTTCTTGTGGGTAAAAAGAGCGTTGAAATACATTAATAACAGCTTTTCTCGGGCTCACTTTGAAATGCTATATTCCCTTTTTTATTAATTCGTCTTCAGCTTACTTTCAAGCATCCAAAGTATGGAAGCTTTTTCAGGTGCTAATTATTTCTTCAGACCCGATTGTCTGTTTCTTAATGAGTTGCCATGATAACATGTCATCAACGCACATCCCACATGCTCTACTTAAAAAAAAACAAACAACAAAAAAATGTCCTTGAGGGAACTAATTCAGAGCCTTTGTGTCTGTCTGTGATCAGTGCGTCATCTTTTGTGTCCATTCTTCTCCAGCCCTTTCGCTCCAACAATTCTATTCCGCTTGAAATTTGTTTGCCGTGTAATTCCAATTAGTGATAGACAGCGATGCTGGATAATGACATTCGAGTGTGTGCACGCTTATAAATATCCCTATATGGCTACTCATGATATTGCCATTTTCCTGAGTGTGATTTTCAAAGTGTAAGAGCAGAGCAGCACTCCTACTTCATGCCAATTCAAGTCGTGAATTTGCCGCTTCGCTTTCCTGAGATCAGAAAGAAAGGAAAATGTGAGTGAAGAATGAAGTTATGAGTTATGACACACGTTCTGAGTCATGTGAATAATAATTCCTGCACTTTAATACACACGTGCTCAGGGCTTCAATCTCTGGAGAAACTGATAACCGTTTTGTTGCTCCAGCCACTCAATCAGTTCACAAATTTGCATTATTAAACACATGCTGAATCAAACATTAGCTGTTCTTCAGCATCACAGTAACACCTTAAATTTTATGCCACAAGTTACATCAGCATACGGCTTCAGGAACCGTGCCGGACCACGCATCTAAACCCATTTATCCAGAGTTGTGGGGGGCTGGAGACGCACCCACCTGACACTGGATGTGAGGCATGTTGCATTCAACAGGTGGCATTGCCAATCTGTTACTGGGTTAATATAGAGAGAGACCATATGCACCCTCACTTATATACCCACAGCTAGTATATAAAATAACAAAATCAGCCTATTGCTCATGCCACAAAATCATAGTTTGTGGTCCAAAAAAGCTTATTTTGTACATTTGCCACAAACAAATCTGAGCCTTGAGTTTCAAAACTTAATCATGTTTTAACTACTGATTTTATCTATTGTTCTTATTTCTTTATTTTTTGTTTAAAATTTAATTCATGCTTTTTATTTCTACTGTTTTAATGTATCTGTAAAGAACTTTAATTCGCCTTGTTGTTGAATTGTGCTGTACAAATAAACTTGCCTTGCCTCACGACTCTGTGCTGATGATTCCTGCCATCGACAAACATCTGCTTCACCACACCACATCTCTCCCCCACCCTGGTCCTATCTGCAGACTTTTGGAGGCTTGGGCTTGATAAAACCGATGTTTCAGAGCTTTTGTCACTGTCATGAATACAGTGCCTGGGGTTGTTTGATTAAACACGCCATCACATGACTGATGGTATCTGAAGCATCCCTGCTGAAACCCGTCAACACTGGGAAATTTAGGAATAATGAGGCCAAAGAGGCTTCTGTGGTTAAAGCTGCGGTCGGCAACTTTTTTTTAGTCACATTAGCTTGAACTGTCATGGGATTCTGGAAGTAGAATATTAAATAGGCTGTTTAGGAAAAATAACGAAATCTGTAGCTCCCTCTGAAGCCTGTGAATCCTACCTGTCAATCACAGCTTGTGCACACGCTGCTGAGCGTGAGTCTGCCCCAGCTTGTGTGCGCTCACACTGGTGTGAACTCACGTGCACAACCTCGTCCACAGAGGGGGAGGGGTTTGGGGGGCGATTCGGAGCTTGTTAGAGGTTGGGGGAGGGACCTGAAAGTTGTATCAGTTCGAATTTTCCTAGCCTGGCTCTCACGCAGACCCTTCGTGCTTCGTGCATCTTCGTTACACTTCGTGAGCTCGCACGAGGGTCTGGGCGCGCCTTGTTGAGCCCGAAGTCTTCGTTTACCCCATAAACGGGCCCGCCTCTATGCCTAGATCCAATCACAATCGTGGGGCGGGGTGTTAACAGATTAGCGGATGCTAGCTCATGCTTTGCTCGCTGCTGTTGTATTTTGTTTATTTTCCACCACAGACCAGAGAGTCTCTATTATGAGGAGAGGGAAAACTGGCGGCTATTTCTGGGTGGTACTGCACTCTAGGGGCGCCAACGAAGCAGAGCACGCCGAACTCTATGGTGGTACTATGAAATCCACCTTAGATGCAGCCATTGCTTTGGATAGAATTTTATATATTTTTTCATTTTAATTTTCCTAAAGGCAGGATAAATTATCCTTTCAAACGGCACTTGGTTTGATTTTTTAGACTCACTAGATTTGTTTAAAATACACATTTATTGTCAGTATTGCATCCCGAGTGACGTCACGCATGTGGCATCACTTTACGGCATGGTCAGTCCTAGCGCTGAGCTAGCAGAGAGGTGTTAGCCCAAATAGTTACAGATTTCAGCACAGCCCTTTTACATACTCTCTGACTAGCCTCTGGTTTAGCTTTGGTTGTTGTTAGCGGCACCAGGTTGGCACTCTGGCACAGTGGACAAGTGCCGTAAAGCAGCCGGTCGTAATCAGCCGTGCGTTCTTCAGATTCCGTTAGCTAGATGCTAGCGGATACTGACTTGCAAATGCCAGACCTGTAAGAAAACAGAAAGCTATAACTCCCAGGTTATTGTACTTTCGATATAAATCCACATCCCTTTGTCAGAAATCACAGTATTATTTTCAGGTTTCAGCCGCTAGCGGGGACATTTTTTGAGTTATTAGCGCCAGCCCTATGGAAAATGGTCATTCTGCACTCGCTCGTCAGCGCCCCCAGACAAAATCAATTGAACTGCAGCCAAATTTTTTATAATGGGGCGAATAGGAAGTGGAACGGCTGTCTGTAAAAGGGCTGTGCACAGACCGAGAGACTGGTTGCGCTCCAACGCGTCACGTCCGCTTTCGATATGATTGGTCGAAGTAGTACGTGACACACACATTGAATTCTCCAATCAGGTTCGAGAGGTTTTTGAATACAACCCCCGCCTACTCACAGCAGAGAACAGCTAGGCAACCGACAAAAATCCAGATGGATGAGAAACATCCATCTGCGTGAGAACCAGGTTAGAATTTTCCGACTTTAGACTCGCAATTTTGAAAACCTGCCGACGGCAGCTTTAAAGCTATGGTAGGTAATCCTAGAGAGCTAGCAAGAGAGCTAGCAAGATTCGAAAGTGTCCCCTCCTCTAAGCTCCACCCCCCCCTCCCCATTCCGTCAGTGCTTCATCCAAAGCCGGTAGAACCGCATGCGCACATGGAGCAGGGAGCCGACAGAGGGGGGCGCAGGCAGAAAGCAGAGGCATCTGATTGGTTTTTTGTAGGCGACCAGCTGATCTCGGATTGGTCAGCTTTTTCTCAGTCCTGCAGCTGCCACAGAGGTCTGATTATTTTCGTCCCTTTTTCTAAATACATCTTGTATAGATTTCTCTCAGGATAGATGGACCATTTCACCCAGTATTACAAAATGTGTTTCTGAACAGGATTACCAACCATGTCTTTAAGTAGATAAGTCATGCAAAGAGTTATAGGTCTGTTGGCAGATAATGGAGCCCAAATCGACTAAGAGATGAATATGACAAACTGCTGAGGTTTTTCTTGAAAGTAAATTGCTATAAATAAAGGTTATCATTACTATGTAGAAACAAAATAACAAATCAACTTATTCCTTTGATGTGGCAGCAGATATTCATAATTAGGAAAATTTAGCCGTCTGCATAATCGACACATGTATGGAATCTGACCACTACTTCGAGTTCTCAGGACTGGTAAATTATTTTAGTGGCTTGGTGAGGGAACAATCATCACATCTTATGCATGAGTAAGAGAAAGGAGATTGTGGATTTGAGGAAAACTAAAATTGCGACAGTTTGCCTTTGGGGATGAAGTATTTCATCACTCTTTGCATACAAATTATTGCTCTCAGTACGACTTGTATTCAGCGTTCATTTGTTGAGTCAGGGCTGTAGACCGTAGGAGGACCCAAATGCGGAAAGAAACAAAAGAAATGATTAGAATAATTAACAACGTGCAGAAATCTGAAAGAGGTCTGTAATCCAAATAGTAAATTAAATGGTGCAGAGGACCGAAAAAGTAATTCAACGAGCAAACGTCAACGTTAATCTAAAACTGCGAAGGGGAATGAGCAGAAGAAATACAACATCGTTGAGGGTTTGCCCTGGAACAAAGAAAACCAAGAAGCATATATACTGACCAACTCCTCAGTAAAGAAAGTAGCTATTGGCCGTCATAAAAGTCGCTAAATGACTCATTTGTATAATTGGCCATATATGCATGAAATTGTAATGGTCGCCGTAGGGGGGGGACAAGGATGGGGGAGGGGCACATGGCGGCACCCGCTGCTCGCTTCACGTGAGTCTCTCCAAAAACAGCTTTTTTGATAAAGAGTTGCTCGAGTACGGTGGCCCGGAAGAGTCAACACAATACAAAAATGAGCAAAATGAATGCAAAACTCAAAAAAGTAATCTAAAGGAGCTGAAAGCAACAACTTCAAAGACAACTCAAAGAAGACTGGAACAATTCATCGATTGATTTTCAGCACATTCATCCTGTCCCGTGCCTCCAGGGACTTAAGCCTCTCCCAGCTGCCACCTGGCACGCCCTGGACGAGTCGCCATCCATCATAAAACTTAAGATTAACACTTAAAGAACACAATTAAATCCATGGAAATCCTAAAGATAAAGCCTGTACGAAAAGAAGGAAACAAAGGACACAAAAAAAACCTGCAGACCAGGTCATGTCAGGCCTCATGAAATGCATCTGCTTATTTCCAGTCCATGTCGGTGAAAAATTCATTAGCTCTGCATGTGAAAGGCTTCCTTCTGTCAAAATTAGCCAAGATTTAGGAGCAGAGGAAATGATACTGAATAATATTTCAATTAAAGTTAATAAATTATTTCATCCACAGGGCCTTTCAGGGCATCTGTGACCAGTTCAGGACCGACTTACAGCCATTTCCTCCAGTGCAACCATAGAGGTTCAACATCATACAAACTCTAATTGACAGACTTGGATCATCTCGTATTCTTCCCAAGTTTTGTCACCAACTCTGTTGCTTTGGTTAGTTTGCACGACACACATCCTATGTGAGACATTTTTTAGTATTCACCAGTGTTATAGTCCCGTTTGTGAACAATGACGCAAAGCCACACAATCCATTGCTGCCAGTTTTTGTCTCATTAGCATCATCTGAGCACGAGGCAGACGGCTCAAAGTGAAGGTCAACCAGGCATTTCATATCCAAGGGTTGGACCGGTTTTGACATGATGGGTCTTTATAATTAATTGATGGGTTATTGCTTCAGTCCTTTTCCACGTGTTCCCTCTTCTATCCAGCTATTGCACATTTCCAACACAGTTAGTATTCCTGTTGTGTCTCAGTCTAATTGCCCATCTGATTTATGCCATAGTCATCGTCTGTGTCTGTATCTCTTGCTGCTGCTTTCATTCAACTTCAAAAATAAAAAATGTTTGAGGTAATCGAGTATCGACACAATTCCCATGCATACAGAAATACCGGTTTCCTTTTTGCACAAAGTAAAAGAACATCGGGCCTCTGTTTCACTAGCTTCTGTTAAATGAATTTATCTTTTATTTTTAAGCTGCAACATGTAATATCATTCATTTATTTCTGCCTGCTGTTTTTACAGGCATGTTTGCAGCTGATGATACTACTGGTCATCATTTGTGTATTCGACAGTTTATAATCTGAAATAAAACCTCAATGTTAGAATTTCACCAAACAGATTATGCAAAAGTGATCAAACTTTTAGATGTTTAGCTTATTATATTCGGCATTCATGTACTTCTCTGTTTGACCCTTTATTTGTGCCATTTGCATCCCGGACCAGCTTTAAACTGAATCCTGGATTTTATTTGGGAAAACTTGCAACTCATGAATGAAAGACAATATTTTGCTGATGAAATGTATAGAGAGTAAATAATGTCGCAAAAATGTAAACACAAACCGACAGTAATGGTAGTAGATAAAATTCAGTCATACGCCACCTTTGGGGGCATTTAGTTAAGCACTTAATCAGTTTGAATTCTGGCTGGACGCCTGTAGCAAACATGCTCCTCATTCCAGCAAATGCAGAGAGGATTACCACAGGCAAATAAATGTGAGTGTAAACTATACTAAATCTAAATTATTCAAATCATTTTTACCATAATGAATATGATTTGTTTCAGAGAAGAACACTGAAGGTAAACAAAACATTTCCCAAGGAAATCAGACATGTACTGTATGACTACAAAACACCGTACTAAACATATAGATATATATATATATATATATATATATATATATATACATTTTGTTTGTGTACGCCCGGTCACATTCGTACCTTGTGAGCATTGAACAACTTCCAATAAAGGTCGGGAATGAGGCCAAATCTGGAAAACATCCAACCGAACCACTGCAGCCAAAGTTACCGAAGCGGCTCCGACTCAGACTGTGGGAGTTAAAGGTCACCTATAAGGTAATAGACATCCGGCTTTATGTTAAAGCAATAAGTATTACAGAGAGTTTGAGTTTATGAAATGCCACCGAGTGTAGATTCACCTTTGGGGTGAAAAGGGCATGGCAAAGATTTGGCTTCACAATTCAGATTTAAGTGGGGTGCAAAGGGCAAATCAATACTGAAATATCATGACTGAGGCCAATTCGACCTTTGAACTCCAACTGTTGTTCAGTACAGGAATAAATATATATATGTATATATATATATATATATATATATATATATATATATATATATATGTACAATTGACATGGCTCCTACTGCATTTCCTTTTTGTTTCATGAGCTCTTTCATCTGTGGTATCAAACATTTGATTTAGAATATTTGCGTTAATTCGGTAGTTTTTTCCCATTTTATTCATCAAGGCCTTTTTCAGTGAGTCTAATTTCCCTCTTTTTCACCGACAGCCTTCCAGAGCAGGAGGCGGCACCATTTATTTGACTCATTTTGACCCTTTGAATCAGTTTTCAGAGGACCACAGAATTCCAAATACTTTCACAGTCTGCAATAAATCAGTGCAGTTCATTTCAACAAGCAGCATCGCCATCCTTCATTGAAACACAATCAAAGCGTTGCATGTTCGAGCCACAGTGCACAGACGTCATTTAGGACATGGAGCAAATATAACGCTTCAGCATTTCTTATCCGAATAGCAATCATTCATTCCAGCGTTCAAAGAGCTCACATTTAAGCAACAATGCCCTCCAGATAGCGTATCCACACACATACATCCAGGTGCGCAAGGCGTCGCGCGCGGTGCTTTGCCGCCTCGCACTTCCTGTTCCTCAATACTGCGGGCGATGATCGTAATAAATGCCCCTTTTTTTGTTGACAAAAATTGTAGGAGCGACTTCCAATATCCACTTAAAGTCGCCACAGGGAGAAGCACTTAGGGTCCTTTCTATATGTATGACGCGCTGCGTGACGCCGAGTCCTCGTGCGTGTATATGATGTTTATTTTATATATATTTCCAGCGTCTCTTCAGCAGCACATTTGCATATAGATAAACTTGTAGGTTGGAACATAAAAAGAAGGTACATCATTGCGTGCTACCCAGCCTTTCCTTCCTCCTCTCACCTGAGCAGGTGAGTTAGCGCCTCTTTATAGCAGTGCCCATGTGACCTAACCCGCCAAGAGGCTGGGGTAAACAACGCTGCAGGGCTAGAAACACGCGCACACACACGCGCACACACAGTAGAATTAAACAGTGGAACCATACAGGAGATCCAAGGTAAGATAGGAAACATAAAGACAAGCACTATGGGATAGAGAGTTGGATCATGGTATGTCTGCAGAATGATTTTTTTATATTTCAAAATGACTCTGTTTTTGGTTATTAAGAAAAATATGAAAAGCAAGGGGAATTTTTCTGCTTTTCCACTTGTGAGCGCTGCAGAAGCACATGAATCACAGTAAATGACTCACCACCACGGCAGAAATGCAAATGTATGTGTTTTATTGGAAATTATGCATGGATTAAAAAGAAAAAAGGAGGCATATAAAGGCAGTTGGTGCGGTTTGTGTCTCAGAGGTAGCAGGTTTTTTTTTTTTTTTTCATAATTAACTGTAAATATATGATAAACCAGAAGGTTGTTTAAACCCTTCTACCACTTCTGAGGAGGCATCATCCTCAAAGACCATCTGGATGAAATATTTTTCCCGCCTTTTGAATGATATAAACCGGGGATACGGATCAATGCATCAGATCAATGCCTCATTAGCAGGTTTGTGCAGAACTTAATCTTTGGAAGACATCCGTTTCATCTGAATCAGGCGTGTTGAAGCTGGGACACATCTGGACAGAGGACCAGATGTGGGTATCCCTGATATAAACCCTCTTCCTATGTTTCAGCTGCTTTTTTAAATTCTATTCTTACGAACATGTCTTCCTCTTAAGCCCAAACATCTTTCAGAAGAAAATATTGTTCTTATAACCAAACTTAATTGATCAGTTTTAGTTACCATTTGCTTTTCAAAAAGATTTTGACATGAAGAGTTAGGTTTGAAACCTCTTAAAGCTGAAATGCTCTGAAAGAAACTATCTTTTATGACAATATAAGTATTGTTTTAAGTGTAAAAATGTAGCGAAGATGGACAGGACCACATTTTAAAGAGTTCTGTCCTTTTGTGTAATGTTTGATTTGAACAAATTAAACATTAAGATGATGTTTCTCTCTGGACAAAGAGGGTATCTTCAACTGAGAAAATAACCAGTAAATTAATAATCAGCCTGACATCTGGTAGTAAGATTTGGGAGATCCAACACAATAGATTATAATATTGATATTTAAAAAAAAAACACATAAATAATATGACATAAAGGAAATAGTAAGGCTCAAAGTGGGCATTTCTTATCATATAACATGAAGGAGTATTTTTACAATGCTTTTTTTGTACTTTCGCTTCAGTAAAACTTCTCATACTTATTTCTACAAAGTTCAGAGAGCTCAAAATCGGGGACAAAATGTGAACTGACCAATGATAGAAATGGAAAATACAACTGGAGAAGAAGCATTTAAAAACCATTTAACTTTTGGCCTGTGAACGGCACTCTTTGTACAGCTTACTGTTATCTGAGCAGCAACTATTAATGTAGCAGACACGGTAGTTTGACTCCTGTGTTGAGTTCTTTTAATTAACCACTGCTTCATCTGCTTAATTGGTGAGCTGACCCTGGTTTGAACTCAAATTTATTCAAAACAGCTCTCAAACTGTGAGGCTCAGACGTTTGTGACATTTGTGTTCTTGCCCCCAACATCAGGCCATAGAGTGGATAACATTCTCTTAATCATGGACCGATTAACATAGATGTTTACAACATTACATCCTTTTTAGTCTTTGTACAGCCACACATGAAACCTGCCCAGTGACTAGAATACTGCAAAACTCACTTTTCATACGCCCAAAAACCCTGTTCACCGATGAAAAATGTCTGATCCTTTTCACTCTGTTGTCAGGAGCAAACCACTGTGATCAGACAGGTCTGCACTCACAAGATCAAAGTTTAAAAGTTTTGGATCAGAAACAGCCAAACAGACGGCCACCTGCTTCCAGAAGCTGGGGAGTTTCAGACCGTGTGAAGGGATTTCATGCATCTGGACGAGGTTTTCAGCCAGAGAGGCTCCAAAACTTCTGTGTTGTGACCACAAACGGATAGATAAACTGTGATTTTACCAATTGTGAGTGAGTCCAGCCGCTTTAAATCTTTCACACTGTGTTGAGTTAGAATTGTAGCATCTACAAAACAACACTGTAACAAATTGCTGTAAAAATACAGGATATTTTGCACAGTATTGTACTGTTTTCCATTTATACAGTTGAATACTGTAAATTCTGATGACTTTGAGGAACAAAATATTAACGGCAAGCTCCTGTAAAATCTTACGGGAAAAAGCAGTATTTATTTATTTTTTTACAGCAAGCTACCTATAATTTTACAATATAATATAGTATTTTTTTTCTTTATCAGTTAACTTTAAATCAGACTTGATTTTCGGTCCGTTTAATAGTTCAGCTGAGCAAAATAAAAAATTGAATTGAATTGAAAATAGCCCTACCATCAGTGTTTTTATTTGAGATTGAGGACACAATAACAAGAAGATGAAGAATTGGTTTTCATCCGGACTCTCAAACTGAAAGCACCAAACTACATGGAGCACTTGAGGGATCACCAATCAACCAAAGAGCTGACAGTATAATACTGTTGTGTTTTTTTCCATACAGCACAATACTGTAATATTTTTACAGTACTAAACTGTTGTTGCCAGTAGTTTACTGTAATTTACAGGAAATTTTGTTACAGTGTACTCTTGAAGGTAAAACATGTCGTTTTATCTTTATATTTCATCTTCCTTTCCTATGGAGAGTGGAATCTAAATTCGATGATGCTCATTTTGCATTGACAATAACATAATTCAGTTAAATTTTGTCTGCATATGCTTGAGCACGGTTGACTAATCTGTTTACCGTTTTGTAATCCGTGCATTCACGTGCACAAGCGCTTTACTCTTCAGAAAACATGGAAGGTGTGTGAGTGCAGTGGTGCTGCTGAGATGTTGCTGGTACACCTGCATGAGATCCTCTGCACTGTTCACGATTTTATCAGTAGAATCGAGGGAGTCGGCTGAATGACGGTGGCGTTGTTGGTAGTAGAGGTGAGGTTCTGGTTGCACATGCACCCATCTTTACCTCACTTCTTCAATCAGAGGCGGCACATCAACTTCAACTCCTCCTATTCTGTTCTTAGACTTACTGTGTGCACTTCTACACAGAACAACAATTCCCAATGAGGGTGCATCAGTCCCACCTTAAAGGGATAGTTCGCCTCTTTTGACATGAAGCTGTATGACAACCCATATTAGTAATATCATTTATGAACATTTTCTTACCCCCTGCTGCGTCCTGTGAGCCGAGTTCCAGCCTCGTTTTGGCGTTGACGAAAGTAGTCCAGCTAGTTGTGTTATCACTTATGAAAGTGTTATCAGTCACCTTGAGACTCTCTCTCTAAAACCTAATTATCAAGTTAGAAATCTCGGGGTAATATTGGACTCAGACCTGAACTTTAACAGCCACATTAAATCTGTAACATCAGCAGCTTTTTACCATCTAAAAAACATTGCCAGAATCAAAGGAATAGTGTCTAAACCAGACTTAGAGAGACTGATCCATGCGTTTGTCTCCAGCAGGTTACACTGCTGTAACGGCCTGCTCACTGGGCTCTAAACGGGCTGTAAGACAGCTGCAGTACATCCAGAACGCTGCTGCTCGAGTCCTGACTAGAACCAGGAAATACGACCATATTAGTCCAGTGCTCAGGTCTCTGCACTGGCTTCCTGTTGCTCAGAGAATAGACTTTAAAACAGCTCTGCTCTTCATGGTCCAGCGCCAAAGTACATCTCTGACATGTTAGAGCCATATGAACCAACTCGGGCTCTGAGAACCTCAGGGAGGGGTCTGCTGCTGGGGCCCAGAGTCAGGACTAAACAAGGTGAGGCTGCGTTTCAGTTTGATGCTCCTAACATCTGGAACTATGTTTTTTTTTTGTATGATTTTATTGCCTTGTTGTGATTTTATGTAGCTGTAGAGCACTTTGAATTACCTTGTGTTTTGCTTCTCAAAACAATATGCGTTCAAAAGAGTAATACATTTGCATCACAAAATCGTTCTCCAGGAAAAAGTCAGACTTCACAATCGCTTGGCGCTATTTTCTCTCCCTTCGTATCACTGTGTGCTGCCGCCTGCCGACAGCTGCGCCTGTTACGGTGTTTGCTGCTCAGAAGCAGGGGACTGCTCAGTCTGCACAGCACGCAGTGATATGAAGGGAGAGAAAATAGCGCCAAGCAATTGTGAAGTCTGACTTTTTCCTGGAGAACGATTTTGTGATGCAAATGTATTACTCTTTTGAACGCATTGTTTTGAGAAGCAAAACGCTTTATTTTTTAAACCCCAGCCAACTAGCTGGACTACTTTCGCCAACACCAAAACTCAGCTGGAACTCGGCTCACAGGACGCAGCAGGGGGAAAGAAAATGTTCATAAATAATATTGCTAATATGGGATGTCATACAGCTTCATGTCAAAAGAGGCGAACTATCCCTTTAAACATAACATGTGAAAAGGCAGCAGATGACCCTCATTCAAAGATAGAATTTTCCTTATTTATTGGTCTTTAATTGGTAGAAGTTTGGCCGGTGTGATAACGATCCAATGTTTCCTTTCCTTCAAAGAGTACGGGGAGAAAGAATATTCTGTCATGTTCGCTTTTGTTCTCTTTGGATTGAATGAACTCAGGACTTATAATAGTCTCCCATAGCAATGGGTCTGTGGTGAAAAACAGGCACGGATATTGGAAATGACTCTTCAGAGGGCCATCACATCTTTGAGCAAACAGTTGTGCATCTGTTCCAATCAGAGGTCTAGTCACAATTTCGAAACCAAGAGTAAAGACTTAAAAATGTCTCTTTCCTTGTTGTCCATAGATGAGCTCCACATGAGATACTTTAATGATTTTATGATTATTGCAAAAAAAAGATGTTCTACACTTCTGTAGTGAACCTGCTACAAGCTTCACAGCACAGTGTAATGGCAGCTCGACACACTCGTGTTCCTTTTATGTCCCGCTCCTGATGTCGCTTTCATTAAAGGACATGATCTGCAGAGGTGAAAAGGACCCGCTACCAAAACGAGTCGAGACATGTCAAGTTGAGCAATGCCACGAAACGGAAAACAAGGCATTTCGAGTGATATGGCAGAGGTTAAAGATGAAATCTGTCAGGATGACGCAAGATTAGGTAAAAAGACAGAAACTGTGAGAGTTCAGGTCGATAAAAACACGTCTAAATAAAAGTACTGGATTAGCAGATGGGTTCAGGTGTCTTATTGATTTCTACTGAAACAGACAAATGTGATTCTCACAGATTCCCTTCATGAGGACCATCTCTGAGTTTGTGTCACTTCTTTTTTACGATCATGAATACTTTGGTTCCTTTGCTTTATTTTCAGCAGCTTCTCATACACAGTGGATAAATATAAATGATCAGGTTATTGACACCCGTGTCGACAGCTTTCACGCCTGTTTTCTTAAGACTACGAGTCCCAAACATCAGTGATCACATCTGTCTACATTTGCAGAGACTTACTGACTGATCAGCAGAGCTACAAATGATTACTCCTAATCGATCTGAGGGTTGGGTCCGGCGGGTTTCTTGATAGGAAATGTGGTAGCCACAGAATTGCTCCGTTAGGTTTTGTGTTAAAGGCCGCACTAGGTTAATTAAGACAACACGCCCTTTGAGGAATATGCAACTTGGTCAATAGCTCTCAAATGCTTTGTTGGGGACACTCTGCATGCATAATTATTAGGAAAACTATACTTATCAAATCTAAGATGGACAAAAATCCCCTTCAAAAGCAGTCCTCACTGGAAAACATGCCCCTCCAAAAATAAGTAAGAAAAACAACAAATACAAGATGTTTTTGCTTGAAATAAGCAAAAAAATCTGCCAATGGAACTAGTGAAAATCGGCTTGTCAAGATTTCTTGAAATACGATGTGATATTTGGGACTTTTGAGATAAAAGTGATCTTGAAATTAGCTTAAAAACCTCTTCAAATGTCAAAAAAAGCTTGTTTCATATGAAATCCGACTCAAAACAATTTGTTTTCCAGACTTTTTCATTTAACAAGATATTCAAGATGTATTGTTTTCAAACAAGTCCCTATATCTGGCTGAAATAGTACTTGTTAGGCAGTTGTGTATTATATTAAGTGTGATGAGATATTTTAACTAGAAATGAGACAAATATACTTGGTAAGACTTTGATTTTTTCCAGTGCTCTCATACCTGCCCAACAAAAACTGCTCAGAAAGGGATAAAAAAACCAACAAACAGTCTGAGGTGTTCACCTATCCTCTAATCCTCCCAGAAACCAATCTGAGGGGTTCAGATGACGGCTCAATCCACAAAGACTGCACCCCACAGCCCGCACGATCCAAATGATCCATTACTGTATCTGATCTATGTATGTTATTGCTATGCACAAAAACCTTTGCAACTGGACCCATATAGAGCAGGATTACCACGAGCAAATGCCAAACAGCTGGAATAACACAAAGTAAACATGCATCTGTAACTGACAGGCTGTTATACTGTGAGCGCCTGACAGCAGTACGGGCAAGATGCCCACACACAGGGTCGCTTCTGCTTACGTTCTGTTTCAGCTGTCATTGGTCGGATTGTTACAGTTTTGGTTATGTTTTTGGTTCCTCTGATGTTTTACAGTCTTGTCATGTTTTAGGTTTCTTTCAGGTGTTAGATCGATTCTTTCACTGGATGCTCAAGAACAAGCCGGAGTAATCTCAAGTTAAATGAAGTCTTTATTTGTGGTAACAAATGAAGTATATCAGCGCTGGACCCAGTATGACAGACCTCTCGCAGGAAATCCGTCAGACCGAGCCTCGATTTCCGGTAACATTTTGTATTTATATGCCTCATTGTTTCACATAGGTTGCACTCCTTGTCGACCAAATATGATTGGATATGAGTAGGTTCAACATGCTTCGTGATATTCTCCGAATAAGCCAAATAATGTGTGTGTGAAACTTGCACCTGCTTTCCCAGGCTAATTGTTTTGTCTCCCCATTCCTGGATCAGTTACAGTCATGTCTCGTGTCCAACGTGGAAAAGTACAGCATTTAATAAAGCCAATTTTAACACATGTCTTAGTTATGTTAGTTTTCAAGTCCATGTTTAGTATTTAGTTTTGCCATTAGTTTCTCTTGCCCTGCCATCACCTTCACTCATGTCACCTGTGTTTTTCCCCTCAGCTGCACCCACTCACCAATCACTCCTTCAGTATTTAGTTTCCAGGTTTCCCAGGTATCAGATCCTCACCTTATCTCCATGATTATCACTGTTATTCAAGTCAAGTTTGTCAAGTCAGGTTTGTCCTTTTGTTTATTCATAGTCTTAGTCATGTTTTTGTTTGTGTCATAGTCAAGTTTTGCTTTCACAGTTTAGTTTTTGTAATCCGGCTCAGCCGCCGCGCCTTTTGTTCTCTTGGAAATAAATCAAGTTTTTGGGAAAATCTGCATTTGTGTCCTCCTTCTCCTCGCACAACCACCGTCCATGACAGTTTTAAACTAGGGGAGTTTAATAAAATCACACCCACATTTTACAGGAAAAAAAAAAAAAGAAAATATGAGAAACATCAAATTTAAACGGACTAAGTTTCACGGTGACAACTACTATATACAAAATGTTACATATTTGGCACATGTTACATATTTTGCTGACATGCATCACTTCCTGTTGCCAAATGCAGAATATTTTAAATATTTCATGGAATTTATCAGATAATGATTAGATTATTGTTTTCTATCTGCTGTAAGAGGACGGCCTCCGTTTTCTCATATCAACTCCTCTTCCAGCCACTAGAAGAGGCCCATTTTTTTTATTTGAGCAAATCCAGTCATTTTCAAAGGTCAGCGCTGGAGTTTGGAGGTGGAGGATAGGCAGAAAACACTATAAATAAATCTGTTTCTCAATATACTCACTGTCACTCAGGGCCTGAGTGCCCATGGCCTCTGACATAAAGGAACGTTTTGCACTAAAAAATTCAGCTGACTACGGATTCTAACTAACACTATATAGTGAATGATCACTGGAAAATCCAGTTTTATCATTTCATCCACTGACACAGAAGGCACCCTTTGTGACTCTGTTGCTGTTTCAACACATGAACAGAGATTTTCTGGAGAATGTGAAGACAGTTCAGTGGGCTATAATTCACAGAGGTGTTGCAGAGTCTGCACCTCTCGTTGTCGCTTTAACGACTTCTAATGGAGACTTTCAGACAGTCAGCTCCATTGTGAGCCTCACTATGACGTCTTTGTTCATTAGTTTTATAAAGGGGTTATAAAAGAGTCTCTCCTGATGGCTCCGTTTGTGCAGGAAATATGCTGGTAATGCACGTCACTCATATAAAAGAGTCCCAGCAAGATAGCACAATGATTGCTGTTGGAGCCAAAGCTTTCAGGAAGGTGAACTAAATGTAAATAATAATGCAAAACACAGGAACCTCCTCTGTGAGGATGATAACTCTTTTAGATTGGCTGCTGAAGCCATTTTGATAAAACGCACGTAAAAACAGTTTTCAGACATTAATGTAATAAATGAATGTAAAATGAAACCTGTTGTTGCCAGATCATCAAAATAAAAGCTTAACATTCTGTGTAAATGCTCCAAATCCTTTTTGGAATCCTATTTAAAGATTAAATTTAAGTAAAAGAGTTTAGTTTAGTGACGATTTAGTCTCCATCTAAATCACACTGCAGTTCAGTCCTTTACAGGCGTTGCTGTTTCCATGCCTGTCCTACAAAATGGCATTGAGGTTGTAACAGCCCGAAAGATAACAGGTTATTTTCCTGTTTTCCTTCCAGCCCTCTGTCAAAAAGTGGCTAATATATAGGGGACTCCAATATGAGACCAGACAGCAGTAAGGGTTCCCTGTTTTCAATCACAGCAGTTACCTGAAAGTGTGAGACTAGTTAAACCAAATGGACAGACATTTTCAAGTCTAAGCAGCTGATAAAGACTGAGGTGGTAAGATTAAAGGGAAAGTTCCGTTTTTTTTTTTTTTTAAACCTGGACCTTATTTCTAACTGTTCATTTACTCATTGATAAAATTTTGGTGTCACTCAGAGTCATTTGGACGCTATTTAGATCATTTGGGTGCCACATATATTGTAGTGGCCATTTGTCCATAAAAAAACAATTAAACTTAAACCAAACAAAATCAAAAGACCACTGATGCACCATGGGGGATGTGGTTTAAAGGACAAGACCATTGTTTTTTTGACATTGGGCCCTTGATTTCACATTATAACATGATGTTCTACTCACCCCTGCTTGTTGTTGGTCATTTGGAGCTGTTCCGAAGATATTCGAGAGGCGTCTGGCTGCTCTCTTGAGATATTCGGCCATGAAACGGTTTCCTATGGGCAAGTTTATACAGGCACAAACTATGCTGTTTATAATTTATTAATTACTCTACACTAGCACTGATAACGTGGAGGTGCGTTGCTTACTTAAAAAAATCCGGGTTACTGTAATTTTGAATTTTTGTCATAAAGTGGGTGTTACTCACGTCATCATCGTGCTACTACCACAGACAGCCCACAGACCCACTTTACGACAAAAATTCAAAATTACAGTAATGTAATTCCACATAATGGAAGCATTCCGAGCAAAGCGCTCTGCACTGGAAAAAATCTAAATCTTACCAAGTATATTTGTCTCATTGAGTATCTCATTACACTTGATATCAGACACAACTGCCTAACAAGTACCATTTCAGCCAGATATAGGGACTTGTTTTAATACAATACATCTTGAATATCTTGTTAAGTGAAAAAGTCTTGAAAACATCTTGTTTTGAGTCATATTTCACATGAAACAAGCTTTTTTTTCATTTGAAGAGGTTTTTAAGCTAATTTCAAGATCACTTTTAACTCAAAAGTCCTAAATATCACATCTTATTTCAAGAAATCTTGACAAGCAGATTTTCGCTAGTTCCATTGGCAGATTTATTTGCTTATTTCAAGCAAAAACGCCTTGTATTTGTTGTTTTTTTACTTATTTTTTGAGGGGCATCTTTTCCAGTGTGTGGTGCCTGGTGTTATGATGCTAACAGCATCCCACAGCCTTCTGTTGCTTGTTCATGCTTTTCACCTTTTTGGATTACTGCAGGTCCTGAAGGTACACGTCACTGTTTATTGAGATTTCACATGGAAGATTCTGGAACATATCAGCTGACATAGCATAAACAGATTAATGCAATTTGCCATCCGTCATGTTATCTGAAATGAAAATAAAAAGACTTCCAGCACCAAGAAGTTGAGTATTAAAATGCCATTCATCCAGCAGTCAGTTTCAATCACCACGCAGCTGCAGGCTAAATGATATGTGTCATGACATTCCTGCTTCTTTGAAGGCTGTTATTGAGCCCGTGAATAACCCCATCATGGCGGGTGACACACTGAACGCATCAGTCATACTACAGATTTTATGGACTGTTACATGAAGAAAAGTGGCTGCATATAAGCCATTATTGAAAGTCACATTCAGTTTGAATGCATCATTAACATTTTCAGAGCGAGGGCCTTGCATGTGTGTCCATCAGTGTGTCTGAAAGGTCACTCGGGTTGAAGTGAATATATTACAGCGAAAACAAAAGAGAAATATTACCACCGAACAACAATCCCTGTTCACCACGGAGACGCTTCTTTCTCAGCGTTACTGTGATAATGTTTGACCTTCTTCATCATAATATGGCGTTAACCTTTGACAAAAACAGGTCTGACTTTGCTGTAGTATCCAAATATCATCCTTGCTGCAGTTGCCCAAATATGGAGTGTTGCCATGGCGATCACAACTTACAGATGAAGGTGCCTTTTACGTGAATGTTTGTTGTAGTCAGAAAAGTTAAATGCTTTAGGCGCATTTATATTTATTTAGTTTGTCACGCAGTTATCAGGGACAAAGGCGATTGGTCAAAAAGTCTACTGCTGCACTAGAAAAAAATCAAAGTCTTACCTAGTATATTTGTCTCGTTTCTAGTAATATCAGACACAACTGCCTAACAAGCACTATTTCAGCCAGATATAGGGACTTGTTTGAAGACAATACATCTGGAATATCTTGTTAAATGAAACAAGCTATATTTACATTTGAATAGTTTTTATTTTATTTTTTTTTCTAAATATTTTTTTGGGGCTTTTTGGGCCTTTTTTTTCCTTTTTTTTTTTCTTGTCCTGTCCAGCATTATGGCAGCAGAATTGTAATCTGAATACCGTTTATGCTAAACACATTTGGTATGCCAAGGGAAGCTTTATGAATGTAAAGCTCCCCTTGATGCCCATCAACTCCTCATTTTTATTTATTTATTTTTGTTACAATATTTAACATGATATGATAACATATCAGAGAGAGAGAGGGAGAGCAAAGAAGAGAAAAAAGGAACAGAAACATGGGCTTTTTATGTCTTTAATGACAGGACAGCCAGAGAGAGACAGGAAGCAGGGGGCAGAGAGAGAGGGGAGACATGCAGCAAAGGGCCGCTCGGTGCGGGACTCGAACCGGGGCCAGCTGCAGCGAGGACTGTAGCCTCTGTACATGGGGCGGCTGCTCAACCCACTACGCATCCGACCGCCCCTGAAGAGGTTTTTAAGCTAATTTGAAGATCACTTTTATCTCAGAAGTCCCAAATATCACATCTTATTTCAATAAATCTTGACAAGCCGATTTTCACTAGTTCCATTGGCAGATTTTTTTGCTTATTTCAAGCAAAAACGTCTCGTATTTGTTGTTTTTTTACTTATTTTTGGAGGGGCATTTTTTCCAGTGTGTGGATGGTGTGGCGCCCACAGAGCCCCTGATCTCAACGTGAGGGAATTAGTCTGACCATGAAAAGGCAGGAACAAGTGAGGCGACACGCCTCCCCCCTGCATGAGTTAGTTTGGTCCTGCTAATCACGAGGTACCCAGAGAACCCGACTGGGAGAGGTCATGTTGGAGTATCAGCTGTTTACATTTGCGCACCACAGTTTACATTAAACAGTATACATCAACCCTGCTCTCTTATGTCAAATACTGTGGCAGTTAGCAGGCTCTGGGTGTCCCATCCAGAAAGCATTTCTCAGGAGGCGCGGAACATTCAACCAAAGTCAGTCTGTGGTTCACCTTCGGTTAGACTGACAAGAGACCAGAAGAAATCCTCTTTACAACTAACGTTTAGGGAATATTTGCACGAGGTTATGCAGTAGTTTATACACAAATGCAATGGTTCAGTTTTTCTTTAAACATTTTTTTGTATAATTTAAAGGTTTTCTCTCCCAAAAAGACCAGGAGAAACTCATCCATGCATTCATCTCCAGTAGACTCGATTACTGTAACGCTCTTTAAACTGGACATCCCAAAAAGAGCATTAAGCATCTGCAGCTCATCCAGAACGCTGCTGCTGGAGTTTTAACCCGGACTAAGAGATCTGAACACATCACAGCAGCTTTAAAATCTTTACTCTGGCTTCCAGTCAGTCACAAAATAGATTTTAAAAGCCTGCTGATAGTTTACAAATCCCAGAACGGTTTAGGCCCAAAATACATCTGTGATATGTTCAGAGAATATAAACCCAGCAGAGCTCTTAGATCCAAGGACTCAGGTCAGCTGGTCCAGTCCAGAGTCCAGACTAAACATGGAGAAGCAGCATTTAGCTGTTATGCTGCCAACAAGTGGAACAAACTGCCAGTGGAGATTAAACTCTCACCAAATGGAGACATTTTTAAATCCAGGTTAAAAACATTTCTTTTCTCATGCGTCTATGCATGAAATCTGCACGCTATCTTTTAACTTATCTGGACTGTTGCTTGTTTTTAAATTCATTTAAATTATTTTATTTGTTTCTCTTTATATTCTTTTATGTATTTTTAATGCTTCTTCCACTCCCTGCTGCGATGCTTTTATTTTACGTAAAGCACTTTGAATTGTTTTGTGCATGAAATGTGCTACAAATAAATTTGATTTGATTTGATTTGATTTACAGCTGCTGTTCTTTAGTTGTTACGGATCACAAAGATGCCTGTGGAGATAAGATGATTCTCACAGCTCCTCCTGTTGTCCAAACGTAGCGCTCGTACACTTTCTCTTGTGGAAACTAACGTTTAGGGTTTTTTTAGATTACAACACAGTATTTTGAGCAGTCTAAATAAGTTAAAGCATGGCTAACCAAGCTAAACTAATGTTGGATATTAAATTCTGACTTAACACAAACGTTATTTTGTTAACGTTACTTTTAATCTACATGGTCTTCCAGTTTCCCACGCTGAATGACAAAAATACTACGACTCTTTTCTGCATTGCAAAGTTATGTCCTCTGTCTTACATCCTAGCTGGGCCCCGGTCTCTGTGGTGTGTTCAAGTGCTGTTCTTCTTCCTTGACATTGGTTATATAAGCAAACATACCTTTTTGTAAATGTAAATGTACTTTATTTATACAGCCCTGTACAGACAATCCTTACGGTATAACAAAGTGCTTTACAGCAGGTAATAAATAAAGAGAAGAATAAGTAAAAACAAATAAAAACAAACAAAAGAACAGTGAAAGCAATAAAATACAACAAAATCGAATAAGATAAAAGTGTCATCATACTACTGGGTATTAAAAGCCATCCTAAATAAGTAGGTTTTTAGCTTAGATCTGAAGAGGCCCAGGTCAGAAATAAGACGCAGCTGGACGGGGGGCTTATTCCAGAGCCTGGGGGCAGCTTTAGGAAAAGACTCGCTCACCCCAGGGTTTGTATTCTGACCTGGGCACTTCCAGCAGAGACTGATCTGTTGACCTCAGAGCTCTACCAGGACTGTTAAAAGCTCAGATAAATATGATGGGGCGAGGTCGTTAAGAGCTTTAAAAACAAACATTAAAAGTTTAAAATCAGTTCTATAAAGGACAGGAAGCCGATGGAGGGAGTTAAGAACAGGAGTGATGTGCACACGTCTGTTGGTGTTGGTTAGAAGACGGGCAGCAGCGTTCTGCACAAGCTGAAAGCGGCTGAGAGAAGACTGGGGGTCATTTTGTTGCCGCTGGCTTCTTCACATCAAATAGGTGTATAAGAGCCCAAAGATGGAACAAATTATGAATGGAAGGGGTTGTGGGGATGTACAATAACAATTGGCCTCATGTCAACCAGGGCCTCAGGTCTAATGAGGGCTTTGAGAAATGCACTTGGATAAAAAGAAATTTGTGCAGTTATGTAGTTATGTGATTTAAAACAAACTGTAAAATGGAGAGATAAAAATGAACACATTTAGGGAGATGAATAGAGGGATACAAAGCAAGAAATAGTATAGATTTATTAAATTAATAACAGACTTTATAAACCCGTAAACAAAATAGAACTTTATTAAAGTAGAATTTCTTGGCGTCATTCATATATTTTTGTAATAATTTCAGATTATTGCAGTTTAGTTCATATCTGTGATGGCGTAATCTTTGTTCTGTGCAGCCAGATCCGATGGCTTTGGTTTAGCACTCACCTTTCTCTCTAATGCAGATCGAAAGTCGAGCGGTGGCATGTTAGTTAGATGGTGACGGTCACAGATGGAACTTGGTGATGGAAGCAATAAACTAATATTAGTGTCTGCGCTCCAGTTAGCTCTAATGGATCATGCTGGTAGCAGCCCAGCTCCAAATCTGAAAACTTAAAACTTAGTACTGTATACCTAAAATATTACTCTATGTTAAAACTCAGGGATATTCCAATGAGAATGTAAGAATGTCACCAAATTTATCCAAACCGACACTGACAATATACCCGTACATAATTGGAATGATGGCAGAAAATATTCCTGATTTTTTGGTGGAAATAGGAATCAATGAAGATTCAAATTTGTGACCAGCAAAGAGAACACTGGAAAAAATCAAAGTCTTACCAAGTATATTTGTCTCATTTCTAGTCAAAATATCTCATTACACAACTGCCTAGCAAGCACTATTTCAGCCAGATATAGGGACTTGTTTGAGGACAATACATCTGGAATATCTTGTTAAATGAAAAAGTCTGGAAAACAAATTGTTTTGAGTCGGATTTCATATGAAACAAGGTTTTATTTATTTTTTTACATTTAAAGAGGTTTTTAAGCTAATTTCAAGATCATTTTTACCTCAAATGTCCCAAATATCACATCTTATTTCAAGAAATCTTGACAAGCCGATTTTCATTAGTTCCATTGGCAGATTTTTTTGCTTATTTCAAGCAAAAACGTCTTGTATTTGTTGCTTTTCTTACTTATTTTTGGAGGGGCATGTTTTCCAGTGAAAGCTAAAGATGGAGAGAAAGAATGAATGACAGCAAAGAAAACATCATTTGGGATTGTTTCTGGGGAGCTGATCTGTGACCGGCCACTTCCGGCTGCTCTCCCTCCTCTGTTGGACTGCAACTAATGAGAGTGACGATGCCCTCATGGACACTTGTGGGAAAGTCGTCTCTAAGCTCTTGTGTTGGCTCTAAAAAACAATTTGCAGTGCAAATTCCCAGAGACTGGATTTGGGTACCTCCTGTGTTGGTTTCCCCACCTCCAGTAACTGGCCAGCAACATGCTGTTCATACTGTACGCTTGAGCAAATCTCCCCCTTTCTCTGTCTGTCTGCCTGCTTTACTTCCTGCCAGCTTATCCGTACATCTTCCCTATGTCCATCTGACAGACTTTCCTTGTGTCTCTCTATACATCTCCCCGAGTCTCTTTTTATTAGATTTTTCTGGCTTCCTCCTCGTTCAATTTCATCTAGATTAATTTAACTTCTGATGTTTTGAGGCAGTTTTTAACAAGAAGTCTGTACAGGAGGACAAAGCGAAGAAGGGAGAGAGTCTGAGCCAGTGAAACAAATGAAAGGTAAAAACTATGGCATGTGGCTGGCACTTCTCACCCTGATAGCAATTTGCAGCAAATACACAGCCTTATTTGTACTGCATCACTGCATTTGTGTCTTTAATTTGCATTACTTAAGTGTGAGGCATATGAAACAAAAAAAGGCAAATTTTGCTTGAAAGTAGGGAGCAGCTGCTTTTGGAAACAATACCCTGCACTCTCACAAACTAATTCATTTGAATTCCATGTTTTTTTGCACTCACAGATCAGGTGCATCATTTCTTCTTCGAGGAGAACAAAACAACAAAAATCTATGTGCTGATGAGACTGGGTGGGCAGCAACGGTCCAGATATTGAAAGAAATAAAAGCAAGTTGAAAACAGTTGAAAACAGGAACCGATGCTGATGACATGTGGCTGGTGAATCCAATGATTCAGGAAACGGAACGAAAAGTAAAACAAAACAGGAACAATGAAGAAGATGTCTTCATTGTGCATTAGGTGATAGATGAACAGTGGCTTCTCTTAGTAAATACTGAGTGTTAAATGACTGAGTATGGCCAAAAAATCTGGCTCAGACCATCTATGGAATGGCTGGGCTCGTGTCAGAAGTGGTTTAAGGGCTTTTATATACACTTCGTTAGGCTCTGAGGTACATCGGAAGCACCGGTGAACATGTGTCGTTCTTGTTGTTTGGTGTGTAACACACTGTTGGGCCTGTTGGAGATGATTTGGGGGTTTGTCAGTGTGAGAAATCCCTCTGATTGGTATACTGAATTAACTTTATGTCTTAAATGTGTGGTAAACTTCCTAATTACCGCCTAAAAGCTTAATAAAAGCGTAAATGAAAAACAATAAATCAAATAAATAAATAAACAAACAATCCAAATGCTGTGTTAATTTGAATGAAAACACAGTTATTTAAAACATGGATAACTAAGCTGGAATGATGCCGGATAGTAAATTCTAACAATTATGAAACATTTCTTTGGTCTCCTAGTTGTTCATGTTTAATAACAAATATACTACTCTGCTCTGCATTGCAAAGATTATTTAAAACTCTAATTTTCACACAGACAAATAATTGACATTTCAGGGAGCATCAATGGGCATTTTACCAATCAAATGAAAATCCAGGTGCGGTCAGCTCATATTCTCTTATATAAATTTCATTGTGAGCTTCGGTCCAAACATCTTAACCATGCAGGGTATAAACTGAGAGTTCACATGCTTCAAATCTGGTTTTTACTCTCCATCTCAGCTGAGACCATTAATGGTAGCTTCCATACAATAACTTTTATGAAAACAATAACCCTGGGCACACAGTTTTATTTGTTCTATACATTTTCTTTCAGAAGCTGGGAATTCATTCCTTTTCATGAACCTTCAAAAACAAACTCCACAGCAGCAGCAGGTGAGTTAAGTGGAAGCACTCCTGCATTTTTTTATATCCAATGTGAATTCTCTGTTGCACTAGAATGGAATAGGTCTCACAAAGAGCTCTGCCTTGCAGGTTGCAGTGCATCATCGTGAGCATCAAGCCTCACAGACCAGGCTGCACACGGTTGCGGCTCATTGCTCGTAGCCTGTAAATTTGCTTTAAAAACTGTCATGCTCTCACGTCTGACCAGCAGGTCAAACACAGGTTTCTAAACTAAAGCAGACCCCTGCAGGAATGCTTCTCAACACTGTGTGTGCAGGACAAGCCGTGTGAGTGACAGAGCAAAAATAGGGGGATTACATTCATATCTAAAGCTGTTTCTTACCAGCACCAGAAAGCTTTGATCCAGCTTTGCAGAGTGGATGTTTTCCAGGCAGTCAGGGGAAATTTATGCAGCTATGTTGGTTATGACAGTGTGTGCTCATGGATGTACTTGCATACAGAACAACATTACACACATTTATGCAGTTTGCTGATTCTTGTTTAATGTAAACCAGCTTTTCTCTATTTAAAAAAAAACTCTGAAGGGTACATTTAATCATATTACACATTGTTAGGAATGAAAGAATGAAACTGAGTGAGAATAAAAGCCAAATTAATGATAAAAACAATTCTATTTTTTAACAGTTCAACTATCAATTTGTTGTATGCTTCTATCAACAAGCTGAAGTTTCAATTGTTTTTCTTTCTTTCTTTAAAAATGTACAATTAACAGCTGAACAGCTGGATATTTAAGTATTAATCCTTAACTCTTGTAGTTTTTCACTGACTTCAGTTCAGCTGCTTCAGTCTGTTGCACTTCAAAAAATGGATTTAAAATTAACACCTGACAGCAGAACAGAAAACAGAATTAATGATAAAAAGAGCAACACACAGAAGCAATTAGAAGCCACTTTGAGTTGAACCAGTGGCTTGATCATAATGCTTGTTTCAGTTCTTGTAACTGATCTTTTCCTGCTTATTTAAAACAATAGATGTGTGAGTATGTGTGTGCATGAGAGTGAGAATATCAGCCGGCTGAGATCAACAAAATGGACTGATGGACATTATAGAAAGCATTCTCCAACTTAGAGGTAATTTGAACAGATTCTGCCAATATTTGGTGTATTAGAGTGGACAGACTGAGACAAGAGAATAAATTGTAATTTCATCCCAATCCACATTCAGTTTATTGTAGCAAATCACCAACAAGCTCAACATTTTGACAACTCAAATAAACAACTTTGGAATTTGCAACCCCAGCTCCAAATAAGTCCACCCATTCATTTTCTAATCTATACCCACTTAATCCAACTGTTGGGTCATGGGGGGGCTGGAGCCTTTCCCAACAGTCATCGGGCGAGAAGTGGGGTACACGCAGACACACAACCATCCACACTCACTCCTAAGGACAATTTTAGAGACACCAATAAACCTAATGGCCCTGTCACACTGTTGCGTACGAGAGAAGCATATGAGTTGCGTATGAAAATTATCACTCATACGCTGGTATACGCTGACATACGCCAGGGGAACGTTAGGCATAGGTTGTATACGTTTCAAGCACGCTGGCATACGTTGGCATACGTTGACATACGCTGAGGCAGAAATAAATTTTTGAACATGCTTAAAACTTTTGTGCGTATGGTTAATACGCTAAGCATACTCTAGGCATACGCTGAATACGCTAGAGGTACGATATAGGTACGTTACTGATAGGTCGAGAACGCTAGACATAAATTGCCATATGTTGGCATGAAGGTGTACCGTACAACTAGCGTTTTTATACCCTCCGCCCGTCTGCCGCCTCCATCTCCGCCAGACGGGCGGAGATGGAGGCGGCAGGCAACCAACGATTCACGGGAGCGGTCAGGAGGAGGAGTTGGGGATCTTGATCGCTCAGAAGCATGTAACTCATCAGCTGCAGGTGCATCAGGCATTTCAGCAGGTTTGGGTGAGAATGATTCTTGTGTGTTTTTTGCCTTTTACTCGGCCCAGGGCCCGGGCAAACGACAATTGCTTCTTGGGAGGCATGATCGAGATGAATGTCTCGAGAGATGTTGATAGCGCGTCGTCTACTGCAATAATGGAGCAATGTGGAAAGGCTGCTGATATAGGCGCGTTGAAACGTACGCTGGGCATGTGCAGTTCATATGCTACTCATACGCTAGTCATTCTTTATTTTCAAGGACTTTTCGTGCGTATGAAAATTATATTATTAATTTTCATACGCAACAGTGTGACAGGGCCATAACATGCATGTTTTTGAACAGTGGGAGTAAGCTGGAGTACCTGGAAAGAACCCACACATACACAGGCAGAACATGCAAACTCCACACAGAAAGGCCCCAGCTGGGAATTGAACCTGTAACCCTCTCGCTGTGAGGTGACGGTCCTAACCACCACACCACTGGCAGCCCGTCTGGACTCTGTGTGAAATGTAAAAGAAAACAGAAAGTAAAGATTTGCAAATCAAGCAAACCAATGTTCTATTTTCAAGAGAAACACACACAATGGTGAAAGATTTTACTGTCAAATAAAGTCATCTGTTCATCAAAAAAGTCTCAAAAAAGTTGGGATGGGCAACGAAAGGCTGTAAAAAAAACTGTAAAAAGTTATACAAAAAATGAACATCTGGAGAAACATTTAGCAAGTAAATAGGTTCATTAGCAACAGATCAGACATATGATCAGGTGTAAATAATGTGCTTTGTGCATTATGATTCCAAAAACGTTGGGACACTAAACAAATTGTAAATAAAAACTGAATGCAATGATGTGGAGATGGCAAATGTCAATATTTTATTCGTAATAGAACATAGATGACAGATCAAAAGTTTAATCTGAGTAAATGTAACATTTTAAAGGAAAAATATGTTGATTAAAAATTTCACAGTGTCAACAAATCCCCAAAAAGTTGGGACAAGTAGCAATAAGTGGCTGGAAAAAGGAAATTGAGCATATAACGAACAGCTGGAAGACCAATTAACACTAATTAGGTCAATTGACAACATGATTGGGTATAAAGAGCTTCTCAGAGTGTCAGTGTCTCTCAGAAGCCAAGATGGTAAGAGGATCACCAATTCCACCACTGTTGTGCAGAAAGATAGTGCAGCAATACCAGAATGGTGTTACCCAGCGTAAAATAGCAAAGACTTTTAAGTTATCATCATCAACCGTGCATAACATCATCAAAAGATTCAGAGAATCTGGAACAATCGCTGTGCGTAAGGGTCAAGGCCACAAAACTCTACTGGATGCTCGTGATCTCCGGGCCCTTAAACGTCCCTGCACATCAAACGGGAATGCCACTGTCAAGGAAATAACAGAATGGGCTCAGGAATACTTCCAGAAAGCATTGTCAGTGAACACAATCCACCGTGCCATCCGCCATTGCCGGCTGAAACTCTAAAGTGCAAAGACAAAGCCATTTCTAAGCATGTTTTGCACTGGGCCAGGGGTCATTTAAAATGCAGTGTGGCAAAATGTAAGACTGTTCTGTGGTCAGATGAGTCACGATTTGAAGTTCTTTATGGAACTCTGGGACGCCATGTCATCCGGACCAGAGAGGACAAGGATAACCCAAGTTGTTATCAACGCTCCGTTCAGAAGCCTGCATCACTGATGGTATGGGGTTGCATGAGTGCTCGTGGCATGGGCAGCTTGCATGTCTGGAAAGGCACCATTAATGCAGAGAACTATGTTCAGGTTCTAGAACAACATATGCTCCCATCTAGACGTCATCTCTTTCAGGGAAGACCCTGCATTTTTCAACAAGATAATGCCAGACCACATTCTGCAGCAATCACAACATCATGGCTACATAGGAGAAGGATCCGGGTACTGAAATGGCCAGCCTGCTGTCCAGATCTTTCACCTATAGAGAACATTTGGAGCATCATAAAGAGGAAGGTGCGACAAAGAAGGCCCAAGATGATTGAACAGATAAAGGCCTGTTTTAGACATGAATGGGAGAGCATTCCTATTTCTAAACTTGAGAAACTGGTCTCCTCTGTCCCCAGATGTCTGTTGAGTGTTGTAAGAAGAAGGGGGGGTGCCACACAGTGGTAAAAATGGCCTTGTCCCAACTTTTTGGGGATTTGTTGACGCCATGAAATTTGGAAACAACATATTTTTCCCTTAAAATGATACATTCTCTCAGTTTAAACTTTTGATCTGTGATTTGTATTCTATTCTGAATAAAATATTAGATGTTGGCACCTCCACATCATTGCATTCAGTTTTTATTCATAATTTGTTTAGCGTCCCAACTTTTTTGGAATCCGGTTTGTAAGATAATGAAGACTGAAGATTTTATCATCAGAACTTAATGTCATTAAAAGATTCAGAGAATCTGTAGACAAATCTGTGCACAGGTAACATGGCTGTAAATCAGTCCTGGATACCTGTGATCTTCAGACACCACTGCATTAAAAACTCTGGGCTCAGGAACACTTGCGGAAATCCATCCAGTGGGAACACCTCCATCTTCTCTGCTCCAAAGCTCCAAAGCTTTTTGGAAATCATGGACACCGTGTCCTTTGGACCAAAGAGAAGTGGGGCCGAGTCCGGGTGCTGGACTGACCTGCCTGCAGTCCAGACTTTACACCAAATGAAAGCATTTAGAGCATCATGAAACACAGAATTCAACAAAGATGACCCAGGACTGTGATGAACGGGACAAAATTATTCTTCCAAGGGTCCAGAAACTGGTCTCCTCAGCTCCCAGATGTGTTGTTAAAAGATGGCGGGATGCTACACAGTGGCAAACATGGTCCCGTCCCAACTTTCTGAGATGCGTTGCTTCCATCAAACTCAAAACGACCTCATCATTTTCATGAAACGGCAACATTTTAGATTAGATTTGTAAATCATTGCATTTCGTTTTTGTTCCCGACATTTGGTCCAACGATGAAGAGAAGCAAGAGCAACAGCCTTAAACTTAGTTTAATTCCATTTATTCATTCTCATCGTGGTTCAGAAGATCATTAATCACATTTATAGAGACTCTTCAATCTTTAATACTTGTTGATTTTTACAACCTTACAGGCAAATGGTATGGTCACTGCATCTTATAGTGTATATCAAAACAACACAAAAAACTGTACAGTAATACAGATTTAACAGTAAACACTTGAATCAGTAAACAGATTTTGTAAAATAATTCCCAAGAATGAGTGCATGTAAGTTTCTTAAGAGGCATACAGTTAGTTCACTCATTTGCTTTTTAGAGATTTGTCTTTAAAGTTCTATTTCTTAACATCACGATGTATTAACCCGACTTTCTGCTTTTATCCAGCTCCAGTTTGGTAATAATGACTGACCTCTAAGACCACATTATTGTTTTTAAAAGGAAACAAGTCTGACTGGAGTCGAAAGCTTTGAACCACAACATTAAAACTAGGGCTGGGGGCGAGTTAACTCGTTATTATAATAATTAACAAGTTAACGCGTTAACTTGTTAATTATTTAACGCAGTTTTTATTATTGTAAAAGTCTGTTGAATGCATCACATTCACACAGTTACAGCAAACACCACGAAGCATGGAATAATAAAATAAAAATAAACTAGCAGGTAACATCACCCTTACAGGTGCTCCTCGGCGCTACTTCCTGTTTTACTTGTTTCAACATAAAAGCACGTATTTCAAAATAAATTTTAAAAAAAAACTCCTGCATTTACAGCCAAGTTGAATTGTCTTCTCAGCGTAGTAGTTCCAATCTGAAATATCACTTAAAGGCAAAACACACAACTGATAGCAGCAAGTCACTCAAGGAAACAGACAGTGGAGCAAGGCTTCTACATAAAAACTACAGAAAGATGCTGATGTTAAAAGTGTGTTTGCACAACAAATGTTATGGCACTTTCATTCATATGGCAGCACATTTAAAATAAAACTAAATGCTAAAAGCTATACACTACTTTTGAATTCATTTTTGGATTTTGCATACAAATGCGATTAATCGTGATTAATCAGGGAAATCATGTGATTAATTAGATTAAAACATTTTAATCGTTGCCCAGCCCTAATTAAAACCCATCCACCCCCTCCTACCCTATTCTTTTCCCAGGATCCCCTCTGTATAGATTTGACTCACTAAGTCTCAAAGTGGGTTTTCAGTCCGTTGACTTTATAGTAAAAAGACTTTTCAGGTGGGAATTGCTAACAACAGCTGATTTGGTATCAGGTAGATGTATTCTACAAATCAAACATTTAGTCATTATTTTCACACTGATACGGGCTTTATAAGCTTTATAAGACCGGGCAAATCGAAAAACAGCAAATATCATCTATCTGGAAATATGAAGAAACTTGAACCTTGGACTGCACGGTTCAGATGGGGGGGGGTTGATTACACGAGAGCCCGTTTTTATTCTTCAGCTGACAGCTTAAGTGAGACACTGGGCTCGCATTTGCTTTGTGAGTGACATTTCTTTTTCAAGCCAACAGCTTTTAATTGCCACGAGTGTACTTTGGAAAAGGTCAAACACTGCTCTGCTAAGTGGCGGGTTTGCATGAGTGCGTGTTTGTGTGTAGGTGCACAGTTCTCATTGTATATCCTTGCATATCTGTGGGAGAGACTGTGCGGCAGGGATGCGACAGAAAAACATGCTGTAAACAACAAAGTGTGGACGTCACCATATATATAAACATTTACATTATTTCTTTTTAAAAATGGTTTAATAGTATTCTGTTTGAGACATGTGACACATAGCTTCGTATTTCAGTTATGAAGAAGAAAAATAAGCAGCATATTACTGTTATTCAAACAGGGTGAGCTCAGAGGGAGTGAAAATCCCAGTTAGAAAATATCAGGATGTATAGCGTTTGTTTCCCCTCCTTCTTGTGTGATCACAGTCATATCTTACGATACAAAGCACAACAAGAAAACTGTCACCGCACAGAACTACAGTGTAAAAACGTTGTACAAAACCACACCTGGTAGCACTGGAGCACATTGTAGATTTAGTGATGACTGAACACACAGAAAACTGCAGGTCATTTTGAGCATTTTCCTAACAGCGTGGCTTTATATACAGCTGGTCTGTGGAGTGGTCCCAAAAGAACAATCAAATGGAATCTAAGACATTCGTGGCCTTCAACAAGAATCATTGTCTCGACTAATTTCCAAAACATCTCTCACATGATCCTTAGATTGATGAATCCCACTGATTATCAGGATCTCAGTTTCTAATATGCTGTAAAAAAAATACAGACTTAAATTGACAGAGAAAAGATTTCAGTAGAGTTCTCGCAACAGCTGAAGTTGGGGGACAAATGACGGTTTTTAGCAAATCAACTATAATGTTTGGTTAGGGACTTGCCAGGTTTGGTTTTCATTCAGGCAAATATATAGAGAGAGTCTTTAACTTTTTTTTTTTTCACAGCTTGTATAACGCCAACTACCAGCTTCCAGAGAATCAGTGAGGCTCTCTGCTCTGATTGGTCAGTGTTGTGGACATGTTGTTGACGTTGCAAGGAAAACGTGGGGTCCCAGGTCTTTCCAAATAGTCCCTCTCACTCATGATAAAACATAGGGAAGTGCATTTCTCTAATCCTCTGTAGCAGCTGCAATGTGCCTTTAAATAGCTGCAGAATAGTCCAGCTTGTTTCCACATCTTCACGCTGGTCCAAAAGGAAAACTTTAAGTCCCCAGATCTCTGCATGCCTCTGCAGCAGCTGGTGGGAAAGCATTACAGCTGCTTCTCTCTGTTTTGTAATGTTCCTTTCTCAAGTTAAGAATGCTTGTGTTATCACTTTATTTCCAGCAAGTGTATATTTGCCATGATTTATGCAAATGAAGTATGAAAGTATGAATTAATCAGTATCAGCCTCCTATCGTCTGACCACATTTTTAAAGATTATCCGAAGGCTGTGAAGAATGTTGCAAAGTATCGCCAGAAATCAGCATTTCTTTGCAGTATTTACAAAATCTCATGGGCACTGGAGTCTAAGCAGTATGACTAAGACCCACTGCAATCTAGACTGGGCAAAAGTTTTGCTGCAACTTTACCAAGGCAAGCAACAGTAGTAAGTGGTAATGATGAAAGAGATTCTTCTTATGCCGATGCCAGCTTTGATTAAAGAGAAATACCTATCCTCTGCCCTGTTGTCTTTCTAACGTCAAAGTCGGCTTTATCCACAGATGCTCACCCAAAATACCACAAAGGAGGGTTTCATCATAGCTGCTGTCGTGGTGAAAGAACTGCTGGAGGCCATTTTTATACAGAGCGTACTTTTAGGTTTTTTTTCTGAGTTAATGCCTAAGATCACAAGAACTGTAGACTCATTGTTACTGCACAGCACCAACTCAATCAGTCCACTAAACCCAAACTCACTGTGTGAAATATCTACAGCAATATCCAGCAGTTTTAAGGATTTTTTTCATTCTTCCATCATTACATTCGTAGCATTACATCATTCTTCATGCAATGCTGGGCGAGGACAGGAGACACGTTGAAATTAGAATACATGCGTCAGCAGTCTCTGAGTGGGCACTTGATTTCCCACAGCACTGATGGTCAGCCGATGCAATCAGTCTCCAATCTAGAGCTTAACATTTCTATCATGAAGCTGGACCAGTAATCACAAAGTGGCAGTCGGTGGGTTGATGGTTAATGGAGGAAAATAAAGCGTGTTCTCTGACGCTTGCTCAGTACGCTGTTTCTTTGATGATGTTGGTGGACAGGGTGTGGTTGCTGGAGATGCTGATGGACTGCCGGGTCAAAGGGTGCGGTTGCCTGCTTGGCGTGTGACGGCAGGGCATGAAGAAGTAACGCAGCGTGGAGAAGAAGATCTGGCGGTAGGTGGCAGACACCAGGTTGTAGAGGATTGGGTTAATGGCTGAGCTGACGTAGAACAGGACATTGGTCAGCATGTAGAAATAGTGGTAGAAGTCATACAAGTCACTGAAGAAAACAGACGAAAGAGAAAAACAGAAAGTTAGGTGTGGTGTCAGTGACATAAAAGTTATTTAAGTATGGATGTGAAGTTTAAGTGTGTAGCATACAGTATTAACATCAAACAGACATTTACCAGGCTGTAGTATCAGGTCTGGGAAATGAAACCTCCCCCAGTTTCACAGTCAGCATAAATCTAGAACTCTTTAACCCCAATCAATGTAGTCCTTAGTATTAAATTGTATATTAAATATAAATTTAAGTCTTTAAATCATGCTAAAGGACTTCAGTGTGGATTTTTGGTTAAAACTGGTTAATTCATAGTCTGGATTTAAGTACTTTCGTCACCCAAAATGCAGTTTTAATGTAAAAAAAACCCCACACAATCTATTTGTTCAGTAGTGAGTTGAAGAAGAGATGATTTTCCAAACTTATATTTCACCGGGGATGATTAGCAAATTCATATCCATGAATGTTCTGTACAAACTTCCAGCGTGAGCTCGGCGTAGCTTGCAAACAGACAAACATCAAGCAAGAGGTGGCGTCCCCAGTCCACAGGGTAACAACCATTCATGCTTATAGTCATACCTACAACCAATTCACAATAACTGAGTACCCTTACATGTACGTCTTTCAACTATGCAAACCATGCAGGCACTGCAAAACAGTCCAAACCGACAACTTTCCTGCACTGAGGGGACAGCTCTAAGCACAAGACCACTCTAATGTTCCACCCTCCATCATCTGGATAGCGTAGTGGTAAGATTGCTGCCTGTTAGAATACCCGACCGGCCATGGAGGCAATTAGGAGAATTCCTAGAGTGCGGATCCAGACAAGTTTATTTTCTTTCAATAATTTCCATACACCAACACCTACATCAACCCAGACATTTACAGACTGACTACTTATATACCTTCTAGTCCAGCTAATGAGCTGGACTATACTATTTAACCCAGGTAAAATCAGCGACACACACATACCTATATCTACAGCAATATTTACATAACTCATCACTAGAAAATATATATAATCTTAACAACCATCAACACACCCAGAGTAAACCTAATAAACACACACATATATTTTACAACAGTTAAATACATATTCATATAACATGAAACTCCCCTCTACGTATTTCCCACTTGTCCTACTCCCTCCCGGATCTAATAAGGTGCGTGTGCACCCGGGGAACTCTTTTGTCCGAACACCTCGGGAGACAGTACGACGAGCAGAGGTAAATTTATGCTCATCCACAATCAATATAACTCCTATGTGTTGCGTTAGTCTTTATTCTCTTCTGCAGCTATCGGCTTATCAATCCATGCTGTCTCATTCAACAGGTGAACTACGAGGTGCATCAGCCCCGTGACATTATTATTCCTGGAGCTAGTGATGGCGGCGCGTCGTCACACTGCCCTTCATGTGGGTGACCAGAGTTCAAATCCTGACCTTCCCCCTGCACGAAAGGTACTACCTCCAGTATGGGACCTCAGGCAAGACCCCCTTACGCTACCTGCCTACCTGGGATATGAGTGTAAGGATAAAAGCATGAACATAAATATGGTCGAAACCCCCTAACCCCTACTAACAGTTGGTGAGCATGGCTGTGTTCGAAACCGCATACTTCTCCTACTACTCCCACTACTCATACAAACGTTTTGAGTTAGTATGCGAGTTTGAGTGTGCGAGAAGTTCCCGGATGCATACTAGATTCGACGAAATGTTGGGTATGCATCGTAAGGTTACTACTCATACTCAAACTACCCAAGATGCAACGCAACGGGACGTCGCCGATCGTCATTTTCTGTCAAAACGGCAGTTTCAAGCTAACTATAACGAGGGTAAGTTTTACTTCCTGTTTTTAAAACAAAAGCACGATTGTATTGTAATGGCTTTCCCTATGATAAAAGGGCAACGGGTATTTTATTTTGTGAAAATAACCGGAAGTGCGTTGCTCACTACGGCTAGCTTTAGTAGCGCCGAATTCGTCGGAACAAAGGCGACTACTTTCTCGCCTGAAAATGTTTCAAATGTTGCTAAAGTTTACAGAGTTAAGAGCTTAAGTGAAATCAGCTTCAGGCCGGCTGATTTCGGTTCAGGCAGGAACATAATGCATTGTGTAAACGCTCTGCATACTGTCTGATCGATGAGTATGCAGAATGCAGAATGGAAGTGTGCCGTATGCAAGTATGTAGTATGTAGTATGTAGTATGCGGTTTCGAACAGAGCCCATGTCTCACATTAACCTATCAATGCTTATTTGAAGTCTCTCTGGTCCACTACCAGAAGTGCTTCCAACAACACTGACAGATAAGCTATTGAGGAAGCGTTTTCAAGATTGTAATGCGGGCTTCTCGCCAGCCTCTGGCTTCATTAAGACTGTCAAAGTCTACAGTAAGTAAGGTTGGAAGGAAGAAATGTTTCTTTTGCTGACACATACTTAGGGGTAAGATCGGCTTTTAAAGTCCACGTGGTTCAAATCTAATCCTCAGATGGATGAAAATTGCAGATAAATTCCGAAGTCTCTCCCATGGATCACCATAAAGTGAGCTCTGCTGCAACTGGAAATAAATGTCTTGTAAACGGAGCATGTTCATTTCATTTGCAATCCAATGGGGAACTGGAACATTGCACGATATAAATGTTGTATTTTGTATAAAGTCTGCAATGCTCAAGGGAGGTTTTAAAAACCTTTAACTGACTGACTCCGTCGCTCTGAGGTTGGCGAGAAGGAAGCAAGAGATTAAACTACACAGAAGAAGAGAAGAACATTAAGGATGTAAAAATTACATAAGATTGGACAAGAGCTGAGAGGGATTAATGAAAGACGCAAGTTGAGGATGGGGGTAGAAAGTACAGTCTACGACATGCAGAGCAAGTATAAAAGAAATCAAGCAAATCCACTTGCTTAAGTGTGAAAACATACTTCACAGGCTAATAATCCAGGCTTATTACAACCTGGGGCACTTTCTGTGGGGATATCGTGACTCTGCTGTTCATAAAATCTTAAAGTCACATAAAACAGTCTATATTAGGCACAAAAAAGCTTTAAAGGGGATAGAGAATCAAAATCGTCTTTTTCTCGTTTTTGGTGTTAGTTCTGAGTCTCCCTGCTATGGGGAGTACACACAGCAAGTGTGTAAGTGTCAGAACCTCTGTTTCAAGTACTCCGCTTTTTTGAATATCCCCCAGAATATCCCCCAATCCGTTTTTGTGAAAAAGTGATGTCACTTTTTCAGCAATCGCCCCCCCCCACCCCACCCAAATCCACAGCCACCCCGTTTCAGACACGCCCCTTCGGCGAGAAACAGGAACTGGTGTGCCTTCCAAGGCTGTGAAAGCGGACTACGATCGTTACATATTCTTCCCCCGGAAAGCAATGTTCGCGATCAATGACTTTTATTTATTTTTAACAGCATCCCCAGTACATACAACCGCCGACTTTTCCTTTGCTCTGCGCATTTCACGGAGTACAGTTTCACAGAGCTTGCATGATTCCGAGCAGGCTTCGGTCCATTCGGACCAGAACCTCCCGTCACAAAAACAGTTTTTTCCCCCTTGCAGTTGGACTTATGAACACTTCATAATCACCTCATAACCTGCCCCAGTCACTTTACCATCATTAAAATTGCACTAATGAAGCTGCACTGTTGTTGCTCTGTATATTGGATACTGTGTATTGTTGTACACATCTTGTACATTTTATATTCTTACATTTTTATTCTTTATTTTTTATTATTATATCCTATGTTACATGTTTGCACCTTACGCCGCAGCAAATTCCTAGTTAGTGAACACTGTTCACTAACAATGGCAATAAAACGAATTCTGATTCTGATGTGCTTTCTTTTCAGTCAGTGTATTACTCTATAGCTCTGTTTTCAGTGAGAGCAAGGGCAGCCAATCAAGCAACGGCAACCGAAAAGCGCCAACACCTACCTGCATTTCATAATGAGGTTGCCAGATAAGCTCTGAAACAACGCCAATAAGGGAAAACGACGCATTCTAAACCCAGCATAGTAACATAGCTGTTTCAGAGAGCCTTTTAGGGAGGTTCTGAGCCATTACAGACCCAACCCATTTTTTTTGGGCTACATATCACATCACAGAACAAGGATTAATGCCCCATTCAACCATTCTCTATCACCTTTAAAGTTGTAAGATTGTGCCATTAATAATAAAAAAAAAAAACTAGGGATGCACCGATTTTTTTCAAACTGATACGATACCGATACTTGGATCTGAGTACTTGCCGATACCGAGTACAGATGCCGATACTTCTACCACAAAAAAAATGCAATGAATTGGAAGAATCACTAGCCCAACCACACTGTTCCTCATTAGCTCGACATCTCCCCGAGCCGCCAATCTAAAAAAATACAACAAAAATGACAAGCCACCCTCTGATCGCGGTCTTCATGCAATAAATTGGTATCGGTTCACTTTAACGAGTACAAGTATATTTGAATTGTCATGCTCACAGATTTATAGACATTTTCTGGACTCAATTCATTTCCTGTTTTATTTTGTTAACCGTTTTGTCATCCTTATTTCACTTCCTGTTAAGTTTCCCACCAGTCTCAGCCACACCCATCAGTAATCATTCTCAGTACCATTTATACTCCTAGCTTTCCAGACCTACCTTGCCAGATTGTCTAGGTTCCTGTGTTCCAAGCTTTCTAGCGTTCTCCAAGTGTATGTATTCCCGTGTTTGACCTTTTTCCAGTGTTTTTTGACCCTGCTCTTGCCTTGCCCAGTTTGACACCTCTGCCACTGTATTTTTGACTTGGACTGTTTTTTGACTCTGCCTCTGCCTACCCCTGCCTGTACTTTTGCTCCGCGGATTGCCTCCCAGTGTATGACCTTTATTAAATTGTGTTTGATCTCTGCACTTGAGTCTCCAAGCCTGTTCGTTACAAGAATAGTATTGGTGCATCCCTAAAAAAAACCTCTGTTGAATCTGTTGCTTGGCAGGAGATGAGTATTTACGGTAACAGCAATGATATTGTGAATTATTTCTTGTGTATGGTTACACATCTCAGGTCCCAGTTCCAACATCCTGAGCAGAGGAGGCAGGGAGAGACACAAAGAGACAAGAGTCGATTAACGTGACACTCACCCTTTAGATGTGACGGACGCCCAAAAGATTTCAACAAAAGAGACACTGATGTGATCTTCTGGTGTATTTTTAGGAACTTTAAAATGTTTTGTTGGAATTGATTTCACGGTCATAGTTAAGACAGCGGAGGAGCGGGGAGATGAGTTCAGATACTCCTGAGCGTCTGTTCAGTCCATTATTAGGATCGCATATTACTCCTGGAGCTCTTCTTATGTAATGAGGGGGGTTGGATCTTGAGGCGAGAGTGAGTCCCTGGTCATATTTTGATTAATAAGAAACCCATTTGTGGCAAACATAGTACATAATTGTAATAACATGTATTGCTGTGCAAACTGCAGCACAGATGAAGCATCTTCAACCTGCAGCAATTCTGTGGTGAATGCACATCAGTAAGATGAGTCAGTTGGGGGGACAATATTAAAGACGAAGGATCAACAGTAAGTAGCTCATTATAGCTTAATCCACATGGTGATTAAAACTGTCAAACCGGAAGAGTTAAAAGTGTAATATGCAGCATTTTGATCTCAGAAATTTTCTTCAGGAACTAGAAACCGACAATAAGGCATTAAAGGAAAGCTAAGACAGGAAAATTAGACAGAGATGGATGAATAAGAGGATGCCCGATAAGGAGATGGATCCTTTAAAGGATAAGACCGGTTTTTTGACATTGGGCCCTTGATTTCACATTATAACATGATGTTCTACTCACCCCTGCTTGTTGTTGGTCATTTGGAGCTGTTCCGAAGATATTCGAGAGGCGTCTGGCTGCTCTCTTGAGATATTCGGCCATGAAACGGTTTCCTATGGGCAACGTAATACAGGCACAAACTATGCTGTTTATAATTTATTAATTACTGTACATTAGCACTGATAACGTGGAGGTGCGTCGCTTACTTAAAAAAATCCGGGTTACTGTAATTTTGATTTTTTTGTCGTAAAGTGGGTGTTGACGTCATCGTCGTGCTACTGCCACAGACAGCCCACAGACCTGCTGCCTATTTATTCATTCGGCTAAAATTCAAAATTAGTAACCCGGATTTTTTTAAGTAAGCGACGCACCTCCACGTTATCAGTGCTAATGTACAGTAAATAATAAATTATAAACAGCATAGTTTGTGCCTGTATAAGCTTGCCCATAGGAAACCGTTTCATGGCCGAATATCTCAAGAGAGCAGCCAGACGCCTCTCGAATATCTTCGGAACAGCTCCAAATGACCAACAACAAGCAGGGGTGAGTAGAACATCATGTTATAATGTGAAATCAAGGGCCCAATGTCAAAAAACCGGTCTTATCCTTTAAAGAGACAGGATGCTGCAGAGAAAGAACCTTATTAGCATATCTCACTGATATTGTAGACTTGTCAAATAATTTTCTTTTTTACAACCTGTCTTCCCATTTATATGCAACTGTATTTCTTTATCTTTTTCAGAAATAGATAGAAGCCGGAGGAGCTTATTCTTCCGCCCCTGCAGTCAAGTCTCATAAAAAAGTCTAATTGCACCAAGTCCTGCTGTTTATTAATATGCATTTTTGTAGGATTTGCATGTTATTTTCATGCTATAAATTGTGAGAGGATGAAATCCTCCCTGTGCTGTACCCCTATGTCCAACTATTTGGAATGTTATTCTAATGGTGTAGAACAACACACCAGAAGCCTAAAATGGGCTCAAAAGACCTTGCACATAAATGCCTCGCTGTTTATATGCATTGCCATGAGATCATGGTGCTCTTTAAGTCTCCAGTAGCAGGTCACTTCAGAGAACTCTCGGGAGTCTTATGTCCACAGTCTAAGTTTGTTCAGTTTGAGCTTACAGTTTTAAAGCTGTTACCGACTCATTTAGAAGATTATTCTGGTTCGGATGTTTAGAAAATACAGGGCTTAAGAGTTTTATGCTGTATTAAGTTTTGATATCTATAAAATGTTAATTTGTCTTTCCCCGTCACAGTTTGTTTAGCTGCAGAGGCATTTCTAATGTTCTGATATGAAACTCCTCATTTTCATATAAATGGGCTAAACAAACACAGACGTATGTATTATAACTTTGCTGAAGTTAACTTGCATTAGTCTTCATCATCTAAAACTACCGTAGGTCTACAAAACAAGGGAGGTTTCACACTTTCATGAATGAAGCTGTATTCTCTTTAAATACCTGTCCTTTGGCTGGTTGCTACTAAGGTATCATGAATCTGATACTGTGACAGTCCTTATTTTGTGTTGTTTTTACATCTGATAGTACAAGAAGTGCCTGTAAACATCACAGATTTAGACAATAACAGCCATGCACCACCTAAAATAAGTGTATGGTGTCATACTCTTAGTCTGTGTTGTGTTTGGTATATTTTGGGGCTATAACCTTTGTGCAAGGTGTGAGCAGCCAGCTGCCAGTTGCAGCTTGTGGGCGCATGTTTGACTCCATGATGGTCTTGAAGTAGTGCATGTTGGTTAGAGATCTTGTCCAACTTTCGCTGGTGCTTCAGAACGTCATGTCATGTCACATCAAAACCTTGCAGGAACGACTGGGGTTGGCTGGGGTTTAAAAAATAAAGCGTTTTGCTTCTCAAAACAATATGCGTTCAAAAGAGTAATACATTTGCATCACAAAATCGTTCTCCAGGAAAAAGTCAGACCTCACAATCGCTTGGCCCTATTTTCCCTCCCTTCGTATCACTGGGCGCTGTGTAGACCGTGCAGACCAAAGTGCAGACTGAGCAGTAAACACCGTAACAGGAGCAGCTGTCGGCAGGCGGCAGCACGCAGTGATACAAAGAGAGAGAAAATAGTGCCAAGCGATTGTGAGGGCTGACTTTTTCCTGGAGAACGATTTTGTGATGCAAATGTATTACTCTTTTGAACGCATATTGTTTTGAGAAGCAAAACGCTTTATTTTTTAAACCCCAGCCAACTAGCCGGACTACTTTTGTCAACACCAAAACGAGGCCGGAACTCGGCTCACAGGACGCAGCAGGGGGTAAGAAAATGTTCATAAATGATATTGCTAATATGGGATGTCATACAGCTTCATGTCAAAAGAGGCGAACTATCCCTTTAAACTTGAATTGAAGTGGCTTTAACGTAGCATCTGGTTCCAAATCCATTCATGTCTGCATGCTGTGCAACATGAGAACAACTCTGTGCAGTGCTGGCGCAAAAGCTCAGACACTCTGTGCTTCAGTTAAAATAATTTCAACTTGGAGGGCAGCAAGGCTCTGTGAGGTCACGTCGATGCATCCAATGAAAGCGAATCTGGCAAATCTGAGCTCATTCTCCTCAGACAAATTGCTTAACAAACAAAGTCTTTGCTGCCAAAAGTTGGTTCTCATTTTTCCGAGTCTCCTTCCGCCTCTCTGGATGAGCCTAAACTCCAACACTGTGTCAGCTGCTGCTCAGTAAAAGCAATGCTAGAGCTTTCTTTTGGCAGCTTGACAGGTTAACACCTTAAATCCGAGTCTGCAGATGGTTATCTTTTCGTTCAACTGAAACCAAACTTGGACACAATTAGCATATGAACAACTTTCTCCCCTGCTCTGAACCCCACCCCTGCAGCAAGCACAGCCATTACTACATCTTATGCCAAAGCCCCCTTGAGTCTGCACAACTCTTCCATCAAAGCATCACTTCCCTTTGGCAGCTACAATGTTTTCTATCTTGAATGGCTGATGGCAGAAGGTGGAGCTCTATGCATCAAACACTAGCATTAAGAGACGGACAACAGGCCCCGTAGGCTTTGCGCCACTCTCGCCTTCCCACCTCTCTGATCCTCATCTTGGTTTACATTTCCAGGTATGTTTGAGTGTTGTGTTCACCACTTAGGCTGAGTCATGGGCAAACTTAAAAGGCTGCACAGAAGTCGAGTTTGAAAATGTTCCAGACAACCGACGTCACAACCATTGAAACCTAAACAACAATGACTAACGAAGATGATATAAAGAAATAAACTAAACAAAAACATGTTGAGTATTTCCACATCGATGTTAATCTAATGAGATATGCAACTATTAACTATTATTAACTATTATTATATATATTAAATAACCATTGGGGGATGAATAAAGTATTTTTCTAACTACTAGTCAGATTTCCTTTTTATATTTCCTTTGTATCTGAGCTCTTGATGGATCAATAAGACTTGGTCATTATCAGGTGCTGGAAGGTTTGTGCACAAACCATCCAAAGCTGTGGTAGACCAGCAAACGTGCAGCTAAATGGGCAATGAAAAGAGCAAATAAGGGATTAAAACAGTTCCATGTCTCAAAGGATTGTCTGACTCTCACTGCCACAGAAAAGTTGTTTTTCATACTTTTTGCATGTATTTTTCTTGCCGTTTCCAAACATGGTGGAGCCGTCACAAACCATCTATGATTGGAAGAAGAGGGATCATTTCTTCGGTGACACTTAAAAGTAATGGCCGAGCAAGATTTGGTAAAATGATTGCCGTAGAGATACTGGAATACAAGCTATTGTTATGATAAAAATTATAGTTATTTTAGAAATTTGTGAACCTTTACATTTTTGGCAATCGGCCGTCGACATTTATGTCCAAAGCTGAACACAGTTTTGCTGTTTCCTGATCAAGATCTACTTCAGATACTCTATTTTTCTCATGAGATAATGCTTCCTGTAGTTCTCTCCACTACACCACTTCATTTTAATTTGGTACTGCTAACAAATAGCAGCATTTTGGGGTGATACACGCTGCTTTCACCTGGAAGCTAAAGGCAGACTCGTTGTCTAACAATGTGCCCAGGTCTGAAACGACTTGTTTTTCTTGAGCTTTCACTATCCCCTGAGAGCAGAATTAAAGGGAGTACTGTTGCTTTAATGTAATATCTCTTCTTGATTATTTCGTTTTTGACCAAATCTTTTGCCAGAATGAAAAAAAAAGTGGGAAACAATTCAGTTTGAAAGATTCCTGATTAATTCTCAACACTGCATCCTGAATACCTTGTGAATCTCCAGCGCACCTTTAGCATGACACAAACCAGCTTTTGTAAATTCTCTTGCCATAATGTAAGCTGAGGCACGGAAACCATGTGATTTGTGTGTTTTACTGAGTATTTGTATTTACTTACTGGTGATGTATGACTCTCTGCTGCCACGTTTAAATCTTGTTTGCCTGGCCTACATTCGCTCAGAAGGAAGTGACTTTCCATGCACCGATATTCATTTACTGAAATGGTGTCTGTTTGATTTAATTAGGGAAACAATATTTCGGAGGGCTAAGAATAGAGGAACAAGACGGAAAGAGCAAGTGAGTGAGGGAGAGGATGAGAATGTTAAATGAAAGCAATCTAATCAGGAAGATGCATCTACCCTGCTCCCTTTTGTCAGATGCTCTTGACAGATGACTCCGTAAATGACAGCTTTAGCCAGTATAAGTGAGTGTATGAATGCGTGTGTGTAAAGGGTTTGTGTATAATTGTACAAGTAGAGGTCTACAGCGCATTTGTGTACCAAATATATGACATATTGCTGTGTTTCTGCATGGAAGCACAAGCAGTAAGTAAGCAAACAAACTGAAGGCTGGAACTTCAGTGCATGAAAGGCCGGGAAGAATTGTTACTCACTTTGACCAGTCAGAGATGTAGCAAAACATGAGGCGGCGAGCGTGATAGGGCAGCCAGCAGACCACAAAGGCAAAGACCACCGCTCCTGAACGCAAAGGAGAAAGAAAGCATTATTAAACTGACACCAATCTGACTTATAAAAAAAAAAAAAGGAAAAAGAACAAAAAAAAAAGGCTGGAACAAATAATACAAAATAAATAACAGAGATAATAATGACTTTGTCAAGTGTGGGAAAGAAAGAACAAGCCCGAGACAGCACGTCTACGCCATCCCTCAGCACGGCCACAGGGAAATTACTCCTAATTTGAGTTTGATTGTGTGTGAAATGAAATTCACATGAGTAGAAAATGAATTGCCGATATGTGTTGCTATTTTGATGCAAAAGCAAAGAAGGAGTAAATTTCAATGTAATCTGTATGAATCTGTATGAATTATGTTTCATAATTGAAGCTCCTGCTTGTACAAGATTAGCTGATTATTTTTGATGTGATGTTGTTTTATTCTTAACCAGGTATCACTGGTGTTTAACTGCTTTACAAAAATGTGGATGCTGCTTTTATCTGTTCAAGTGGTGTAACTGGATAACAGTTAGTTACATCTCACATGTATCAGTGTGCCCAAATCCATAACTGACCTATAGGATTTTCAGGACTCCAACCAAACTTATACTGCATGGAAAAGTAGTGGTATAACTATCTAGCTGTTTGCATGTTCTCAGCAAATCCTGTAAATATGAATATAGAATGTGGAATAAATAAAGTAAATCTGATCCATACTTGTAAGTCTGACCTGTACCTGGAGATTTTTACGTGTAAAATGTTTTGTATTCAAAAGTTACAAAACTTATTACCTTATTCTAGCTCCATACTAAACCACTTTGTTAGATTTTGGCATTAAAAATAACAAGGTACGGTTAAAGCATCTAAATGACTTGATTAGGTTTAGGAAGACGTCGAGGCTTGACTTTAAGTCACGATGTGCCAGATGCTGATCTGTGGTCACTGACGTGTTGTTGTTGTGTGTCGAATTAAATTGGGACAAACAAAGTTTTCTGAAATTAACTGAAGGAAACAGAAATTTACGTCTGAAATAGAAATGTACGTCTATGTATTAAACAGTCACGCTTGCACGCTCCCTCCACCATGTCACACCATGTTACTACAGTAGCCCAAAAGGGACAAACCAAAAACTGTCTCTCGTGCAAGCCTTTTAGGTTGTCTTTGGCCTCCATAGTTTTCTGGGCTGACTACTCCTGCACTGAAAAAAAGCTTACTTCCAAAGTCATGCTGTACAGAAGCCCTAAACGGCCATAGGTACATACATTTTATTCCATCCGTTTTCCCATGATAACGAGATAATTAATTTGAGATCTCGAGAACACAATGATCGTTTTCTCGAGATAGCGAGTTAATTTACCGATGGTTTTCGAGGCCACTTTTTCTCCCCAGTCCGCCCCTGTTTATATGTGTTTATATGTATTTCTGGCAAAGGTGTACCCATTTTTACTCCCCTTTCCTTGAAAACTGATTAAAGTAGCTTGTGAATCAAACATGGAATGTGGAGCGTTTGTGTAACAGTTCTGCTGTGAAAATGCACAAAGTAAATCTCGCTGGTGTGACAAACATTTGAAGAATGGAATCAGGTTTAACACACACCAATCATGCCAATATCATTTTCTCGAGATAACAAGTTATTTATCAATTACAATAACGGCACCTCTCGTGCATCATTCCGTAACCATGGAGACGGCCTGGTCCCCTCAGCTGGTCACTGATGAAGTTGACTATGTCGAGCCGGCCGTCTCCTTAAATGACGCGGGCTGATATGAAAGTTATCTCTACAAGACAAACAAAATGCAATTTCAGCCTGTTAGACCTCGACGGAAGTAAAATCTGATCTGTTGATCTATGTCGGGTTCTCCAAAATCTGACATTGTCAGCTTGAGTCCGATCTTGGAAAGGCTTTAAGAACGCTGAGAAACTGATCATGAGCATTCAAGAAAAGACAGTCATCTTGTGATCTCGAAAACCATCGGTAAATTAACCCGTTATCTCGAGAAAAACGATCAAAAAAAAGTTTACACGTACCACGTCCGCTCTGGGCTTCCGTAATGCTGTGTGTAACAAAAATCACGCGCAATCGATTTCCATCTGTTCATTAAACGATTTCCATCTTGTGCATATTTCTCAATTAACCATGAAAATAGGCTCCCTGTGTCAGCTTCTTTCACCAACAACAAAAGCCATCATGAATTCAAATTAATTTGAGTCAACCTTTTGCAGGCAGCACTGCTTTAAAATGGTTTAATTTAGCACAGAAATCTATTAAAGGTACCAAAAACTGCACAAAGAAGCATTATTAAGGAAATGAACTAGTATTACAAGGTTTAAAAATAACAGCTGCTTTCATGGAACCAGAATGAGCTGCTTGAGCAGAGAACGGCACAAACGTCTGTGTTATGTCTTTAATATGATCAATACAAATGCTAGCCTGCATCTACTTCTCATCAAACTGCCCTGAAGAGGATTCCTGTCACTTCAAGAACCCTGCGCTCTTCAGGTCAGCTTCTTTTAGAGGTCCCAAGGTCGAGATCTAAGCAGTGGGGTGATCGTTCCTTTGCCATTGCTGCTCCTAGACTGTGGAACAAACTGCCCCCTGATATCCGCACCATCACTGATCTCGGCCTTTTTAAATCGAAGCTTAAGACCCACCTTTTTAGACTGGCGTTCCAACTCTGATTAGGGCCACTATGCTCATTCTTTCCGCTCTAATTATCTTAATTTTATACAAATTTTATTCAATTAATTTTTAATTGCACTTGTGGAAGGCTTTTAATGCCCTGCATCACTTTTAGCACTTTTAGCACTTCTACCATTTTTGCATGGTGTTTTATGTTTTGTTTTACGTATTGTTGTTTTTTATCCTGTTGTAAAGCACTTTGAGTACCAGTTGGTGATTGTAAAGGGCTATATAAATTAAATTTGATTGATTTTGATTGATTTGATTGACTTCAACCTAAGCATCATCTTTCTTATTCCATCTGTCAATGCAATTTCATCACAACTGCATTCGCCACTGCATGCAATACATTTTCCAAATCGTCATTGATGAATGGACACAAGTGACCGTACTGATGTCCAAATTAGCATCCAGTCTTTCATTCAGCACTTGTTTGAAATCCCTGCTGTGCTTTTGGTCCGCTCAATAATTCTAATAAGTGTAAAACCGAGTAAGACTTTAGTGAGTGCACAACTCCCCAAGGTGCTGCCATCTCAGCGAGGCTGTGAAGACTGCAACTCTGCCTTATTCACCGACAAAAAGAAAGAGCAGAATCCACCCTAATGTGACAATGATTAGCACAACATGGGATTTAACACCTATTTGTATTCACTCTTTAAGTGAAAATGTTCAAGGTTCATTCAATAAATTACACAGCTCGTTTTCCCACTAAACCATTACAAACATAGTATTTAACCTTAACCTTAAAGACTCACACAGCACTTCCCATTATATATGTGTTCTCTTTTATCTCTACAGTACAAACACACATTGACAAGCATAATCGAGGGACCATGTGGGCTTCGTGTCTTGCACAAGGACATTTCAGCACGTGAGAAGAATGATTTCGCTCAAATGGGAAAAAAGCATGTTAGAAACGGGAGGGGGAAATGGTATTTCTATGTATATTTAGTATAATCGTTATTTTATTGGCACAGAACCTACAGTTGACACAAATGTAATTCTAATCTGTACCTAATTTACCCAATGATTGAGTGCTCTGATATATTTTACATACATCCCCTACTAGTTAAGTTAAGAATGAACTTTAAAGAAAGATTAATGAAAAATCAATATATTCATGGCATGCTTTAAATGGCCTTCTATTCTCTGACACTGACCTCTAAAGAGTGAGATGTCTGCTAAACGTGGTTTAGCAAATAAAAAAAATCAGCTGCCTCCCAGGCGCAGCCTTGAAATCACCATGGCAGGAGACTTTAATTCAGTGGTCTCAAACTGAACCGTGAAAGGGCCGGTGTGGCTGCAGGTTTTTGTTCCAACCCTGCAGCAGCACAGCTGACTTGTTTCATTTAGACCATAGACATAATATACGTAGACGCCTCATAGACCTACGCTGCCTATAGAAGCTGACGTATCAGCGCGGCCGCCATCTTGGATGGGTCTCCAATGCCCCCACATTGCATTTATTTCGACTGAGGAAGGTGTTTATCCCCAACTACAATGATCATAACTCCCCGAATTCTTACCGGATTTTCACACGGTTTGGTTTGTTACAAATGGCGGAAATTTAGTTATGATACAGGACGCTGTCACACATTAAAAATCCATTCTTTCATGCTGAATGACTTTGGATTATGCAGGGTAGTTCATTTTGCGATGTGGTTTAGCCTTACTTTGTGAAATACAGACACCACAAATGACACAAGCATAATCTCCAAGCCTGACAATCTCACCCGTCCTGTCAAAATCATCAGGCTTGAAGTGCTCACTACAGAGCTTTGACGACTCAGTTGCAACAAAACCCTCCTGTCTTATAGCAACTTCCCATTGCCTCCTCAAGCCTGTATCACTGGGAAACCCTCAAAATATGAAGAAAAAAAAAACCCAGCAAGAGATAATGAGAGAGAGTACCAGTCCCCGCTGTAATAACGTTACACGTAAGTAACCTTAATTACGATGACATAATATTATATATGGTAAAATAACCAAAATTATTGTTTAATCTTACTTGTGAAAGGTAATCCCACGCAATCTGGTATCAATACTACGCCGGTTATTGCAACTGTAAACTGCACAACATACGAGCATAGTTGCTGGCTCTCCGTCGACTCCAATTGATTCTTGTGCTTGCCTAGAGTGAGGAGCTCCATCCAATATGGCGGCGACGCTGTTACGTTCCAGCACGCCATGAGGCGTCTACGTATATTATGTCTATGGTTAAGACCTTCAGTGCAGGCAGCTCAGTTGATTGAAGGAAACAAGTCAGCTGTGCTGCTGCAGGGTTGGAACAAAAACCTGCAGCCACACCGGCCCTTTCCCGGATCAGTTTAAGACCTGAAAGGCATTATGACAAAGGGATGTCATGTAGAAGTTTGAATTAAAGAACAAAAGTGACACCCAGTTTGGATGGAATCAGCCTCCACAGATGGTGAGAGATGAGTGTCTTGTTATATCTGAACAAAGGGATATTATCAGTACATTTTGACTGTTAACATCATGCCCACATTCAGCAGTTTCCACCCCCTCCGTTGTATTTGAAGACAATTACTCTACAGATGGTGAAGGACAGCTGAAGCTATGTTTAATGAAATGTCAACGCATCTCAAAAAGGGCATTTGCTGGTCTTTCCGCTACTTAGACATATCAAAGAACATCAGCAGATAAAGTTAGAGGAATACTTAACCACACAAATGCAATGTGAGGTGAAAGCAGTGGGAGAGGCCCGAGCAGCATGGGTTCTGCATACATTAACATGTGCAATAATTCAAAACGTCACTGCCATACGTGAATCTCAATTCATTTAAAGTCTCAAAAGGATTTTCAGAACAGCAACTCAGTCCTTAGCTCTCTGTCCCAACCTCTTATTCGGTCATTACACTCAGGAACAGCAATTTGAAAACCATGGCAACCCAGCCTTCTCTGTCACAGCTACATCTTAACCATGACCCTTCTAAGGATGAGCCAGAACATTACATGTACCTACTCACTACTTCTCGGTCCTTTTTCCACCACCAACCTGCAGAGGTAAGGAGTTTACAGCTTATGCTCAGACGTCAGACTGACATGGTCTCCAGTGCTCCCTACCCAGCAGCCTCCGACGTACCTTTCCCAGCAGTCTGTACCTCCCCACAAATCTAACTACACATCATCATCATCATAACACAGGCCTTTGACGAGTCCACTTGGTATTTGTTTACATGGCACACTGCTTTGCTCAAATATGACATGTTTGCTCATATTCTAACAAAGGCATTCTGCCTTTAAAAGCGCTGCCAGTCTGTGCAAAGACTTTGTCGAATGCTTGAACAAATCATCTCATCTCTAACGTCTTTCCAGTGTTCTGTGTTGCTGTAGTTTCACGTATATTAGCACTTCACATATTCATAGAGTTAGATCCAGGAGTCGGTTTTTCCAAGTTCATTTGGCTCAAGTCAATGTGCCAAAATAACCCATTCCAGCCTTTGCACATCTATCAGTCAATTGTGACTGCTTGCAGTTTATGCTGCTATATATGAAAAGGAGAGCAAGTTGTAAGGACTCGTGGGAAGTTCAGTCTACGTGCAATATGCCACAAATATAAATTAAAAACAGGTATATGTTCTGTTTTGTTAGTTTGAAAAAAAAACAAAAAACTTTAAAGAGACACTGTAATTTATTCCCCCATCTAGTGGTGCAATTTTATTTTGCAAAGTCGAATGAATTTGCTCTCTAGCGCCTCGCGTTTTCAAATGTGCGTAGCAACTTGTTGAACTACGGCAGGCGGTATGTGTCAAGATTCTCTTTTTCGCTTTTTTGGCGACGAGGATCCCTATATTCTGTTTTAGAGAACAATAAACATCCTCTCCACAGCATCCTGGCAGGACAGAGGAGCAGCTGCAGTGAGAGGCTGCAGGACTGAGAGGTTCAGGAGGTCCTTTGGTTAGAGTCGGTCGTCCAATAACTGGAAGGTTGTCGGTTCGATTCCCACTCTCGCCACTCAAAAAAGATTGGTGGAACTGATAGCTGGAGGGGTGTCAGTCCACCTCCTTGTCACGGCTGAGGTGCCCTTGAGCAAGGCACCGTACCCCCCATGCTCCCCGGTCGCTTAATGGCTGCCCACCGCTCCAGGTTGGCATCTGTCTCTGAGTGTGTGACCCTGTGCATGTGTGTGTCAACAGGTGCCAACCTGGATGGGTTAAATCCAGTTAGATCTGAGTAAGGCCCAGCTTGAATATCTTGAGTTCAACATTAACAGGTGACTGCTCCGAGGGTGCCGAGGTTTCACGTTTGTGGAAGCAGGTGGGAACCGGGCCCAAGGGGATTGGGTAAGTAATGACTGATGGACTCGGAGACCGGTCTTTATTACAGTGGTAATTAGATTAGCAGCAGCTGAAGCCCAACACTCACACACCTGATGCTTCTGTAATTAAACAGAGGTTGGGGAAGGGAAGAGGGGAATACCACTGCCATGTAAACAAAGAAGATAACGGTGCATAATCTGATGTGGCAAGCCAAAAACCTTGCCTGGAAACTGACTTTTAATAAACTTATATGTCTTCAGCCCAGAAAGATTTATTGTGTTTTCTTCAGTTTTACAGTTTAATGTATTATTACAGTTTTAGTGTTTAAAATGCAAGCCGGATTCCCGAAAAGTTGGGACGCTTTGTACAACATAATTACAAACAGAAAGCAGTGATTTGCAAACCTCATAAAGCAAAAATATTCATCACAGAAGAAACCATAAAACGACATTCGACCATTTCATGACTCATCTTGTTATGACAGGACTGGCAGAAATGCACTGGCCTTTGTGACAGTACATGTGTCTTACTCAGCAACAGCATGCAGGTATTTGCTCCACATGGGACACAAAGCGTAGAAAGCTGCTTCAGTCAGTGTTAAATGACTGCATGAAGAGAACAACTGAGAATTGTTCTTTTATTCTTGCAGAAACAGAGAGCTTGCATACAACTTCATCTTGTGTTTTCACATTTTATAGGTTTTGACCATCTTTTCATTGCGTTAGGTTTATTAGATCATTGCAGCATATTGAATGGTGCACCACCATGGAACATGTTGCACAACTTCACCCTCAAGCATGAAAATAAGAGGATATCCGTCCATCCTCTTCTCCGGGGTCAGAACAACAGACTTACTGTCCAAGTTCAACACAGTTAATTAAAGTCTTTTAAATCGATTTGACTGTTACGTTTTGTGATCATGTAAACTTTACTTACTGACGCTAAGCAATATATTACCGTGTTGTAACTAAAAAAAACAACTAAAAAGAACTGTGGAAACATCAGAGGCAGTACTATGTCTGCTGCCCTCAGGTTTTCAGGAAGGCTGTTCCAAACACAAACACAATAAAAACATGTCTCACTGTAAGTTTTTCTTTTCCTTTGAAGTATAAATAAAAGGCTACTACCAGATGTCCTTCCAGGGGGTTCTGGAGGATTTAAAGGATAAAAGCAAGACTATTGATACTTTAATAAACCAATAAATGTATCTTTGAGCAACACTGAATATGTGCGTGAATCTTAAAAGTATATGCTTCATTTTAAAGTACACTGGCATTTATTATGTAATCTTATTACGCGCCGCTGCAGCACAGCTCATTCACTTTGTGCTCTGTGACAGTCGGCTAACTTCACATGGAGTTTGCTGCTGCTAGTTTTGTGCAAAATGGCAGGATATTTAGCAGATTTTGACAATGTGCATGACAACTTTTTTAAATTTATTTATTTATTTATTTAAACATGTCACATTGACAGAACAATGACTAAAAAATGAACAGTTTTTGTTTTTTAACATATTCACACCTCCTCATATAGTACAAATAGAAAGAAAATAAATTATTCTAGTGTGGGCTATCTCTTATAGAAAAATTAACATTGAAAGATCTTAGATGCACAAGATAAAAAAAAGGGATAATAAATTATAAAAAGCAAGTAGAAAAGAAAAGTTAAGTCCATTCTTAACAGTTATAAGGGGTTAGGACAGGTTAAGATTTGGTATGAGTGTGTATAATTTATCTGCATGGGGATTATTTATATGTTTCAGACATTTTTGTAACAAGAATATATCATTTTGTAATGCAAGCCATGAAGGTGGGGATTTGGCATATCGATACTTGTGAATATAATATTTAGTGACGATGATGAGGTTATTTACCAAGAACTCTGTTTTTTTTTTTTTTATCTTTGAGGATTACACCTACTTGGATGTTTTGAAAAGACCAGAAATCAGTGTTTATGGAACTGGACGATAATAAGTCATGGAGAGATTTCCACAAATTTGGACAGTAACGTGCACGACAACTTTGAGTACGATGGACGTCCTTATCGGAGTGAATGAGCTGAGCTGCAGCTGTGCTACAGCTGTGCTGCAGCGGCGCGCAGCGATGACGTCATCCCAGTAGACGTGGTGACGGAAGCCCCCATAAGCCCCCCCGATAGCTCGGATAGCAACAACACGGCAGCTCTGAGCTAACAGTGCAACAGTACGCGTTCATTCATTCATTGGTCTTAAAGTATTGGTGAAATAAAGACAGATAATGCCTTATTTAGAGGCTGTATTGTCTCTGTCCTGTTCTCTCCCATCATGTGGCTATACGCCGATCTCCAGTGATCCAAATACCTTCTGAAGGACGCCGACTTTCACCAAACTGTTATCGGTGAGTAGATGAAGGTATTTTAGGCCAGAAATAAGGTCCAGGTTTAAAAAAAAAACAGAGCTTCCCCTTTAAGTAGCCTAACAGGCTAATTGTGCACCCAGCATCTTGTAGGAGAATCTGTCACAGGTGTGAGCAAACTAGTTCGTGGGAAACATACAGCTGGTACTAAACCAAATGAAAGAGCACTGTTGAAATGTGCGACTTTTTCTTAAAATCATGACTCACCGTGGAAATAAAAAAAAAATGAAGGCTTGATTTTTGATTTTCAGAGAGCTTCCCTAATAAAGTCTGATGATGTGTTTAGAACTGTGAGCTGTTTAAAATGTACTGATGGCACAAACATGAAAAGTGCAGGTCTAATGAAGTTAATGAGGAACTGAGAGAGAAATATTTGGAGGTCGAAATGTCAACATCTCAGTCCACTTTCATGACTGGTGAACTAAGACAATACGACACATTACAGCTAAGAGTCATCTGCTGTAGAAAGGTACTCACAGTGGAATATAAAGTCCCTTAGTAAATCCTAAATCGCCTGATATTGTCAAACCGATTGATCGTCGCTAGTTCCCAACATTCCTCATTGTGACGGCTCGTAGCAACTGCTGCTCTAAACTGGGAATATCAGCAAAACTGGGCCCATCTGGCAGATAGATTCCTCTTGATCCAGCTGATCTTGAACGTCCTTCTAGGATTGATAGCACAGGTGAGAACAGCAAAATCTTTAATACTTTTGGTGTAAATATTTAATGAAATGTCTGAGACATCAATCACAGATCACTTAGCGGTTATCACGGGATCTGAACAAAGATAAGACTTTTTCTTTCTTTTGCTGTTCCCTCATCCTGAAAATCACACAGCATGACCACCTGCACATGGTGCTACAGTCAGTGTGGTATTACGACACATTTTGTTTCAGTTGTAAAAGGGCATTTAGTATGTAACAGGTTTTCATTGAATTTATGTTCTGACTGAACTCGGCAATGAAAAATTCCCCAAAGTCACTCAAAGGTTCAGAATTAAACTACAGAAATACAAAGTGGAAGATTTCTCTGGTCTCATGGGTAATAAAACTATTTGGGCAGAACTTCCAGGGCTTTTTCTGTTGAATACAAAACACTGCTCATCAGCTGGAAATCTCTATCTTCCAGTAAAGGCATATAAAAATGTGTCATAAGTATTCTTGTTCATCTCTGAAACAATGTAGTGTCAGAATCCGTTTCTTTGTGGGGGGGAACAGAAAAGTTAGGGTTTATGGTGTGTAGTCGATAAACATTTTGTTTCTTAGTGCAGAACAGTGAGTGAGCTCAGCAAAGCCAACAGCCTGTAATAACTCACAGCCCAGAAGAATGTTGTGAACTGTGAATACACTACAGAGTGTTTCCAGATGGCTTCATCTGGTTAAATCTCCCCAAACCATAAGGAGAAACGCTGCTGGTAAAAGCTCATTTTCAGTCAGCATGACAACAAAGAGAGCATTCAGTTAACATAAAGGCAATGTTCTGCAACAATATACACTGAAAATTAAAGGCATGTCATTTCATTGATCGTGTGTACTTTAGAAAATAGATTCGTCTGTCTCTTCTCTCATTTACATTTTTAAAAGCTTAGCATTAGTGTAGTGTAGCAATGACCATTTTCCAGTATTATTTTCATATCTGATAAATCTAAAAAAAAGTGTTAATAAAATTAACCTAATTAAATAAATTGGACAGCATCATTATATGTTGATCCATCGTTGCACATCTGAACTTCATAGCTAACAGCAGCTAACAGGACTCCGCATACACCAGTGGGCGTTGCCATTGGTGATGTGACATATTGGTAGCTGCAATATTCATTATAGCTCTGGGAGCAAACGTTTCATTGACATGCAGGTGGGGAACAAAGTGTTGCATTTCTCAACACATTAGCTGTGTGCTAATGTTGTCAAATGGAAGGCTCGTCATCTGTGTGAGTTCATTAATTCACTCTCAGTGTGAATCTTCACTGCGGTTTTGTTTTTCTCTTTCGGTTTCCAGCTCACGAGTACAGACTGTGTGTGTTTGTGTGTGTGTCTTATCTTTCACTGATAGACTGTTGGAATTCACACCTGAGATGCCACAGGAAAAATAATCCACCCACCACAGTCAAGCACAGCAGATAAAGCTACCCAAGCTGGTGACAACACACTGGGTTATTCCTCAGCCTCATGGTGAAAGATACAGATTAAAACAACACAAAAATAAAACTTACTAGCTTACTTACTATTAGTTATAATGTTTACATTATTTTCTGACTATCTGCTGTCTAATTTTTTAATCTATTTAAATAATTAGGTGAGCTCAGTGTTTATGCCACTACAGCATACATTATTAGATGTTAGTAGAAAACATTTATTCTCAATTTAATACTTTCTGCTATTATTCATTTGCTTCTGCAAAGAATATTATGGACCAATATCTGGACTTTTGTCAAATATAACAAACGTTGGAGTCGTCCTGACCACCAAAAGATGTTCAAGTGAATATGGACAGCTCCCCTTTCAGTGTGTTGTGGATCACATGATCCTTGGCTAATTCTCTAAGAGCAGCAACTTGGCCAACGAGAGGCGTATTCTCTGTTGGATAAAGGAACGTGTCAAGCAGAGCTGCCAACTTTTGAGTTAATCTTGGAGTGAGAATTGTTCAGACGGAAGAAGTGAGGGACATTATTTCCTCCTCCCAGCACTTTAATGGCTGAGATTTCTTTTCACAGCAGAAGGTCTGTAAATGCGCAGAAGAATGAGTGTGAGGAGTCAGGCTGAAACAGGCAAACGGGAAACATCCAACGGAGAAGCTGAGAGCTGAAAACACACTTTAGAGGTGCTGTAGAGCAAATGTGCATGGAAGCAGGGACTTTATGAATTTTAAGGAACGGCTCTCTGATATTTAAGGCCGAATCACAAAAAAGTTGCTCTTGATTAGGGCTGGGCGAGTTAACTCGTTATTATCGCGTTAACTCGCTAATTATTTAACGCCGATGAATATTTTATTTTAGTGTTTTTTATTATTATTATTATTATTATTATTATTTATTTTTTTATTAAATTTATTTTATTCTGTAAAAGTCTGTTGCTCACAGGCTTTTATTTTGTAAAAGTCTGCTGCTGTTTGCTGCGGAACCGGAAAAGAAAGTAATCGGCGGATCCACCAAACATGGAGAAGGGTACGGAACTTTTACTCGGCCATTTTCATTTTAAAGTCCTTCCAGACGGCGGAGTCGACAGAAACAAAGTCATCTGTAAACACTGCCAAGTTGAATTGTCTTCTCAGCGTAGTAGTTCCAGTCTAAAATATCACTTAAAGGCAAAACACACAACTGATAGCAGCAAGTCATTCAAGGAAACAGACAGTGGAGCGAGGCTTCTACATAAAAACTACAGAAAGATGCTGATATTAAAAGTGTGTTTGCACAACAAATGTTATGGCACTTTCATTCATATGGCAGCACATTTAAAATAAAACTAAATGCTAAAGGCTATACACTACTTTTGGATCCATTTTTGGATTTTGCGTACAAATGTGATTAATCGTGATTAATCAGGGAAATCATGTGATTAATTAGATTAAAAATGTTAATCGTTGCCCAGCCCTACTCTTGATTGAAGATAGTGATTTGAATCCCCTCATATCGAAAGCAGAAATAACGGGACATGAGGAGTGTGTTACAGATGTCAGCGTGTCTTGTTAGCCTCCGGTGGTACCGTCTCGTTTCAAGGAAAAAACACTCAAGGCTTCCACTCATTCAGGGACGTTGCTGCAATGTTTTTCACATGTTCATGCATTGAAAATATGTGCCGTTTAATATCGAACCACTGCTCATATGTGTTGATGCTACTGTGTCTGTGTGAACTCGTGTGGGTGGTTTGCACTTACGGAGAACAAGAACTCCATGGCGAAGCGACTGAGCACGGTTGGATTCCACCGTGATATTCAGCATAGTGGGAATTCCTCCGGTGATGCAGACACGGTTATCTTGCTCAGCCTCTCGGAACATCCGCAGTAGCTGATTGGCTATGACCCCATTCAGCACAGAAATGGCCACCATGGGTACCACAAAGGACAGGAAAGCATTTACCTGTTGAGAAGGAGACATGAATATTCATGTTTGTTAGATGTAGAGCTAAAATACAGATTGCCAAAATCAGGAACTTATTGTCTCAGAGTGATGCAGAAAAACTGCACCGTGCATTTTTTACGTCAAGACTGGACTACTGTAATTCTTCATTATTGGGCTGTCCCACACATTCTCAGAAAAAAAGCCGTCAGTTGATCCAAAGTGCTGCAGCCAGAGTTCTGATGAGATCTAACAGCAGAGATCATATTTCTCCAGTTTTAGCTTCTCTTCATTGGCTCCCTGTTAAATTCAGAATAGAATTTAAGATTCTTCTCCTCACAAATAAAGCTCTTAATGACCAAGAGAGCACTTTGCTCCCAAACTGCAGGTTTACTTGAGGTTCCCAGAGTTTCTAAAAGTAGAATGGGAGGCAGAGCCTTCAGTTATCAGGCCCCTAAAAGCAGAATGGGAGGCAGAGCCTTCAGTTATCAGGCCCCTAAAAGCAGAATGGGAGGCAGAGCCTTCAGTTATCAGACCCCTAAAAGCAGAATGGGAGGCAGAGCCTTCAGTTATCAGGCCCCTAAAAGCAGAATGGGAGGCAGAGCCTTCAGTTATCAGGCCCCTAAAAGTAGATTGGGAGGCAGAGCCTTCAGTTATCAGGCCCCTAAAAGTAGAATGGGAGGCAGAGCCTTCAGTTATCAGGCCCCTAAAAGTAGAATGGGAGGCAGAGCCTTCAGTTATCAGGCCCCTAAAAGTAGAATGGGAGGCAGAGCCTTCAGTTATCAGGCCCCTCTCTTGTGGAATAAGCTGCCAGTAAATGTCGGGGAAGCAGACACCCTTTCCACTTTTAAGACCAGGCTTAAAACTTTCCTTTCTGATAAAGCTTATAGTTAGGGGTGGCTCAGGTGATCCTGAAACATCCCATAGTTAAGCTGCTATAGGCCCAGCCTGCTGGGGGAGCTCATCTGTCACAACTTTCCTCACTTTCCTCTCTTTTTCCCCCGTTTAATTTCTCAAATGATATTATGTACATGTGACATTATTGTGGTCATTAACTCGTGTTTCCCTGTTCCAACAGGTATCCTTTGAATGGTGTTACAGTGGGTTTTTCCCTCTTTTCTGTCTTCTCAAACCCCAGCTGGTGGAGGCGGATGGCCACCCTTCCTGAGTCTGGTTCTGCCAGAGGTTTCTTCCTGTTCAAAGGGAGTCGTTCCTCTCCACAGTCGCCTCAGGCACGCTCAGGACGGGAGATTGGACTGAAGACAAGTTTCTGTGCAATCTGTTGGTTTCCTTAGCTGGGAAATTGTTTTTGAATTGGCTCTATATGAACGAATTGGATTCATTTTGAATTTAATTAATTGGATTATGATTACAATGAATTAAACTCCAATTGGCTTGAATTGGACTGTATCATTGAAGTTCTTTGAGATGACATTTGTTGTAATTTGGCGCTACATGAATAAAACTGAATGGATTGAATTGAATTGAATTGAATATCGAAATATTTTAATATATAAAGATATCTTTAGGAATTTTTAGAAAAAAAAATCCAAAGTTAATTTATATCTTTATGTTAGTTTTTATGTTTGTTTGTTTTTTTTTGGTGATCTCCGACTCCGACATTTTTTTAATTTTCACATCATAACTGTAGTGCTGATACTAAAGTAAATGCAGAAGAGTGCACAACAAAATGACAAACAAACAAACAAACAACGGGTCAAAAGCACGAGAAGGCAGAATTTAATCATAGCCTCCTGGTTTACAAAGAGACTAACATTTGTGCATTTAGAAATGAAGCCCTCTGTGTTTGAGTGGAGCCATTTTCTTCATCAGTATGGCAACTTCTTTGCCTCTCTGCAGTGCAGCCACTCAGTTTTCTTGTTGTAATGCAGCACTGTCCCATTTGAACACCACTGACGGCTTCAAACCGCATTAACACGGTGAAATATGTGTGCAGTTAATCTTACTTTGTTTTCACTGGCACAGGAATGATGAAAGCCTTTTTTTTTGTTTTGTTCTTCTTTGAATAATTCAAAACTTTCTTTGTTAATCACTCCAAAAAAGACTCGATGAAATAACACTTTACGAGTGTCAACTTTGATAAAAATTAGGACGGGAAAGTTTGCTCGAATAATTCACTCGGCTCTGTTCTGCCGCTGTGACTGAGGGAACATGACAGAGAGAGCGAGAAGTGAAGATTAGTGAGTGAGAGGGATGAAAAGTACACAGAGGAGGTGCTGCCAGACAAAAGTTATGACATCTGACTTCTTCCTGTAACTACTGTGGAGCTGCCAGTATGATTAAAGTGTTCATGGGTGTGAAGGTACTCATTTGATTTGAGTTTTAGATACCCGGGCTCCAGTTAAAGCTTTCGAGTCATTTCTCCCTAATAGCTTTATGACATGTTCACACAGACACGGTGCTTGTTTTTCAAGAGGATAATCATGAATGAAAAATGTTAATGGTCTTAATGAACTGGCTGGCGGACTTGTGAGGTTCTCTCTCCTGCCACTCAGGGATTAACGCTGAAAAGGAGAGCAGAGGAAACGCAGAAAGGTGAACCCCGGCTTCTCAGCGCGAGTGGGAAGAAAACCAGCCAAGAAAAGTGGGAAATGTGAATAATTGGGACTGGGAAAGTTCGAGGGAGTTGAGATATTAGGTAAGAGTTGTTGGAGGGGGGAAAGATGAGATGCAGAGAAAACAAGTTGGTTATGTTTCCCCTGTGCACTGAAAAAAGTTACTTTTTGGTGAAGTAAACTATTAGAATAACTGTCATAATTTCTACCTTGTATTTTTAAGATTCAGTAAGAACTAGAGCTTCTTAAGTAAAATTAAACATTTTATTAACGTAATACATGAATTATGGGGGAGGAGTAAGTTTTACTTAGGTTTCCTCATACAATTTAAATGTTTAATAGTTGTATGTACATAAACCTCGAAATACTACATAAACTTTACTCTGAAAGTGTATCGTTAAAATCTACTAAGTTACTTCATAACAGCAAATACTACAGATATATAAAATTTACTTAAAATTTTTAGTAAAATGATGTTGCTGCCTATGAAAAACAAGTAGACTTTACTTAAGTTTTTTTTTAAATAAATATAACTTAAAACTTAGATGCAATTAAGTAAATGTTACTTAATATCTTCAAAACTGTTGTGTTTTATGATAAATAAAATGTACTTGATATTGCAGCATTCAATCTTACTTAAATCATTTGAGTGCAAATACTTACAAAGGGTTTTTTAAGTAAATCTTATGAGTTGTTTTTTTCAGTGTGTATGTGTCTTAAAATAACTAAGAAAAATCTGAGTTTTAGATAAAAAAAAGACCTAAAATAAATGTTGTTGGCCTACAAAGACCTTGATTTCCCTTTCATTGCCTGCTGCCAGGCAACTGTGTGCAATGAAAGCCTCTTGCTGCGTGTTGAAGAGCCGTTTTTCTATTCCATCTCTCAGACACAAGAGATTTATTACTCTTTGTTGTTCTTCCATCTGTGGGGTGTGAAAGTGGGTGGTCAATCTTCTCTGATGGCTTCCCACACTCGTGAGAATACCATTATATTTCAACTTAAACAACAGGCCCTTTTCATCATTATTAAAAAGGATTTACAGATTTGAAGGGCAATTGTGTTTTCACCTGTTGCGTAAATGTGAGCTGTTGTTGGAGATTTTCTGAATAGTGCCAAGGAGGGTGTGAGATGGGAAGTCAACAGCTTGTCCACAACCTTCTGTCTCTCAGGTGGCATGTTTCCATGACACCAGAAAAAAACACTTGCTTTTGGTCTGACCTAAACAGGACTTCTGAAAAGACATGTTAGCCTGACTGAAATCGTTCAAACTTGAAGCCTTAAAGCCAGACTAATACATCTAAATAATATAATTGTGGGTTCAATCACTCCAGTATGTTCAATAAGATGCAAATGGGGCTAGGCACATGCTCCAAAGTTTCATCTTTTTGCATCTTTTTGTAAAAAGTGTATATCAGTCAGTGGGGTTACATGGCACTGAAAGGATTGGATAATTGGCTAAATTACAATAATTAAGTGCATGTAGACACAGGTCTTAATCTGACAAGAAATTTAGATCAAATCGAGTTACTCGCAATCGGATTAAGACCCCGAGATAATTCGGTTGAAAGCCAAATTAGACATGTTTGCAGACGAGTGAAGCACGTGATAAATTAGACTTTGCGTTCTGTGCATGCTTGAGATTTTTTCCCGGGGTCGTGACCCGGAAGTCGGAAGAGACGATATTACTGTCGTATTCGCCGTCAGAAAGAAACAAACAACGCGATGGAGAATGCTCCGTTGTGCATCGCGTTTGTGCAACAAGCAGCTCATCACAGACCAAATGTAGAGGGACGTAGCTTCATCTTGGGTATGACATGCTTTGTGCCTCTGATTCGATTCATTCACCGCCATATATCCAAGGATAATTACCATTGCTCAACTCATTCTTAATGTAATTTACTCAATTATCCGATCCTTTCAGTGCCATGTAACCCCACTGAGTATAGCCGAATTTCCAAATAAAGCAGCTCTCACTTACAGATCTTTGTCTCATACACTACATGTCTTTTCAAGTGATTTCAGAATCGTAGACAGTTTTTTAGAGCCAGACCGAAATCTGAAAGAATCTCCAACAAGTGTTGTGTCATGCTCCTGGCGTTTAGTGTAAAAAGACCAACAAGGCAACAAGTTTCTTCTAACTCCTGAGTGATAAATTAGAGGCATTTGGACTCCTTTTGAAAGGTTCAATGTCCTCAAGAAACATATTGAAACACTTAGGATTACCATGACTTCAGGACCCTGGAGCTGATGTAGAAGGGCCCATAGCCTTGGTGGAGTTTCTCCAGCAGCGTCCTCACCTAGCTGGTCATCACTCAGTGGGTCTACATGATGAGATTAATTCGATTATAGCTATAGTTGGATCTTGCTCCTTATTTGACCAAGGGTAATTATCCTTGAATATATGGCGGTGAATGAATCGGATCAGAGGCACAAAGCATGTCATATCCCTGTATGATAGGTGGCGCTGTACCCATTTCTACTATTGCTAATAGAGCCACTTCCTGTTGACCTCTTCACCACCAACAACAACAACAAACTCCGGTATTCGAGAAAGATGGAGAACGAAGAGCAAGATGAAGCTACGTCCCTCTACATTTGGTCTGTGATGAGCTGCTTGTTTCACAAATGCGATGCACAACGGAGGATTCTCCATCGCGTTGTTTGTTTCTTTCTGACGGCGACAACAACAGTAATATCGTCTCCTTCGACTTCCGGGTCACGACCCCGGGGAAAAATCTTGAGCATGCGCAGAACGCAAAGTCTAATTAACCATGTGCTTCAGCATCTACACACTGGAAAAAATCAAAGTCTTACCAAGTATATTTGTCTCATTTCTAGTCCAAATATCTCATTACACTTAATATAAGACACAACTGCTTAACAAGTACTATTTCAGCCAGATATAGGGACTTGTTTGAAGACAATACATCTTGAATATCTTATTAAATGAAAAAGTCTTGAAAACAAATTGTTTTGAGTCGGATTTCATATGAAACAAGCTTTTTTTTTACATTTGAAGAGGTTTTTAAGCTAATTTCAAGATCACTTTTATCTCAAAAGTCCCAAATATCAGATTTTATTTCAAGAAATCTTAACAAGCCGATTTTCACTAGTTCCATTGGCAGATTTTTTTGCTTATTTCAAGCAAAAACGTCATGTATTTGTTGTTTTTCTTACTTATTTTTGGAGGGGCATTTTTTCCAGTGCAAGCACGTTTAGTGTGACTTTCAACCGAGTTATCTCAGGGTCTTAATCCGAGGAACCCGATCCGGTCCAATTTTTAGTCAAACTAAGGTGTATACATGAACTTAATAACTCAGTCTCACTGTTATTTAGCCATTAATTTGATCCTTTCAGTGCCATGTAACCCCACTGACTGGCTGTCATTTGAGGGGATGTGGTCATAGCTGTGGAGGTTGGTGTTGGGGGGTTTGATGAGGGCTCCAGAAAGCTGGGGTGTGAGGACAGACTGGGGTGATTAGATGATTGTCAAAGCTATTGAAGTGTTGAATGGGCCAGCAGGGGTCCTCTACTGAAGCTGTTAAAGAACTGATTCAACTCAGTGGCCCTGTCTGGCTGCCCGGTCCGGCTGCCCTCCTGCTGCTGTTGTTGCTGCCTGTGCCCACATGCCTCTGATGTGGGCACAGGCAGCAAAATAAGCTGGAGTTTATCCTCCACCTTCTGTCTGTTTTCATTGTAACTAATCTAAATCTTAAATAATGTTTTCCTCTCATCTATGTTTTTCTGACAGGATCTGCATTCACTACAATGATACAAGTATAAACACTGCCATCAGAATGTTTGAATGAGGAGGCTTTAGAAGACATTTAATAGAGAGCAAAAAAAGTTTTTTTCATCGCACTTTATCTTTAGAACAACAACATAGTGCAAACTACACGTAAGTATAGCTGAATTCAATGCACATATGTTGTCTTCAAGTTAACTGAGTGGTGCTTTTGTCCAATGATGCTGCGATCATAAATTCGGGATTTTATTGGAGTAGACAGATACTCAGGAAATGCTTTAAGCAATCACAAGTCAACAGTGTCCTATGGGCCGACTTTTCAGTCAGTTTCTGACACGTTTTGTCATCTGTCAAAAGAAACGGAAAAAAATGTGAATGAGAGCATCTTAACTGGGAATTCAGCTGTATCAATATACACCTACACTTTACTGGTTTTACAAAAAAAATAAACACAATGGAGTTTTACAGCATGTGCTGAACGCCTAAGTCCGTTAAGTCTAAGTGAATTTATGCATGAGTGCTGTGACCCAAACCGCTTAATCTGGGTGTTAATCTGGTTTTGAGAATCTCAAAGTAGTGCAATTTCAGTTCGACTATGTTTGCATGCATCTAAAAACTGGTATTAGTCAGACTTACACAATTTGTTTGCCTAGTGTCATGTAAATATGCTTTTCTGACCCACTATCCAGGAGGTGTTGGTGTTAGCTAAGCAAGTGGGTTACAGCTCAAAGTGATATAATTTCTTACCTGTGCTAAACATTCAGAGATGAGAAGAGAGAGAAAAAGAGGGAATTTTGGAGGGTTTTATACAAACTGTCAGCACTCACTATTAAATTTTCCATCAACGAAGTAGATTAAATTACACAAACATAATTTGAACACAAACAAAACTGCAAGCAGCAAATGTAGAGCACTAGACAGCACATAAGATGAGATTTAAGTGACGGTGATATCATATGTTATAATGAAGACAATTAAGCCTAAACTAGGCTAATAATCTTAACGGTTTGAACAAAACAGCTCATGTAGCTTTTTCGAAACATCAATTTGTTCTTTTGATTGTTACAGATAAGAAACTCGGGCAAAGAAGGTTAGAAAACTCAATGGTGGAACAATGTTATGCACCAAAATTCACTCGAGCAGCATTTTTATATGTACTGATATGTGACTTGAGCTCATCCACCAGTCTAAGGCAAAATTGTTGATTAGCCATGTCCTTTAACTTCTCGGACAGGAAGTGAAGGCACCTTCTCATCAATCTTGTAACTTTTTCCAATATCCAAAGTATCAGCGTTTGTGATGTTTTTTTTTTTTTTATCCCAGTAAGCAAATCTATTTCAATTAAGATTGGCTGATTGTGCTGCAGAAGTTTGTTGTTATAAATGCAACCGGCCCCAATGCACCATGTGTTATCAACAGAGCAGCAGATAGACTATGGTGTGCTCAGCGTAGATTTATACGTGTGGGTGTAAACCGTCAGTGTCTGCAAGTGGAAACGTGATGTGACTCCTGAAGGAGTGTGAAAGAGCAGCAGCTTCCAACAATCAAAGGGACTAATGCTTTTTTAATTCACATGACGAACAGCCAACTTCGTCTGCCTTCTGGCAGTACCGTTCACCTGGAATATCCATTATTATCTCATTTAAGCAGGTAATTGAAAATTAGGACTGACACCCGACTAGATTACTCATAAGATCTACAAAGTCTGCCGCTGACTGGAACAACTGAAGTGAATGAACCGTTTGGTTTCTGCACTAAACCATCAAGCAACATGCATGTTTTTGAGTTTTGGGAATTGGTGAATCCATTTGAATAATGAATTATGCACACTGGGGTGGAGCTCTCAGGTGCTCATGTTGCACCAGACTAGGCAATTGCTGGATAGGCTTGTCGACAAGCTCTAAATGTCTGCAGCCTTTTATCACAGCGGTTCATAGCCTGCAGCTTTTTAAGTTACTGTTGAACGTTATTGGAGGGCTTGGAGGAGGAATGGGAAAAAGAGAGATGAGCTTGTCAGTTAATGGGTTTCCTTTTTTTTTGCCAGCCTATGCTACACCTGTAGCTTGTTATTGGTTCTTTCAGCCGTCAGATTAGTCTGCAGCAAAGGAAATATAGGTTTTAAATCAACTGACTGGCTCAGCTGATTGACTTGGCTGCTTTACTTGAATCGGTATGTTCATAAACATCCAATTTCATCTGGTTCTGTAATACCACTAATCAGAGATGGGGACTCAAGTCACTGTGACCTGGACTCGAGTCGACTTGAGTCGCTGTTTAGATGACTTGTGACTTGACTTGACAAAAAATAAAAGACTCGAGACTCGACTCGGACTTGGAAGTTAAAGGCACTTGACTTGACTTGAGACACGATGACTTGAATGACTTGAGTGTTATTCAGTTCATGTTTTCAGTTTGAATATAAAATTAATAAATTAATAAAAAAAATAATATCGATTACCAGGTAGGAGCGCAGGCTGAGAATGGCGTCATGATTGGATCCCTACCCTGTCAATCAGTCATGCCCTCTCTACATACTTTAAAGGATAAGACCGGTTTTTTGACATTGGGCCCTTGATTTCACATTATAACATGATGTTCTACTCACCCCTGCTTGTTGTTGGTCATTTGGAGCTGTTCCGAAGATATTCGAGAGGTGTCTGGCTGCTCTCTTGAGATATTCGGCCATGAAACGGTTTCCTATGGGCAAGCTTATACAGGCACAAACTATGCTGTTTATAATTTATTAATTACTCTACACTAGCACTGATAACGTGGAGGTGCGTCGCTTACTTAAAAAAATCCGGGTTACTAATTTTGAATTTTAGTCGAATGAATAAATAGGCAGCAGGTCTGTGGGCTGTCTGTGGCAGTAGCACGACGAGGACGTCAGTAACACCCACTTTACGACAAAAATTCAAAATTACAGTAACCCGGATTTTTTTAAGTAAGCGACGCACCTCCACGTTATCAGTGCTAATGTACAGTAAATAATAAATTATAAACAGCATAGTTTGTGCCTGTATAAGCTTGCCCATAGGAAACCGTTTCATGGCCGAATATCTCAAGAGAGCAGCCAGACGCCTCTCGAATATCTTCGGAACAGCTCCAAATGTTCAACAACAAGCAGCGGTGAGTAGAACATCATGTTATAATGTGAAATCAAGGGCCCAATGTCAAAAAACCGGTCTTATCCTTTAAGTGTTTATTGGCGAGAATAAAGTATCAGATATGCATCAACATGTCAGCGGGAAGGATACCGAGAGTCACTGTCTTCGGCTTTCGTAATTACCATTTTGACGGCAGAAGACGAACAGCACAGTGCAAAACATGTGGCATCAACATCTCAGACAGCCAGACGACAACTTCCAACTTTGTTCGTCATTTGAAGATCCATTCTGACCAGTAAGTCCTTGTCAAATGAGCTAATATTATCCTGTTAGCCTAGTCGGTGGTTAGCTAACGTTAGCTTGATATGATACGGGGTGGACAGGTTGGACACATTGCCCAATGATGTTTACTGACAGTTACTTGTATCTTGTCTTTTCACTTTATTAAGATCAGATTCTGCAGGTAAAATTGCAATAATAAGGTGAATTGACTTGACTTGACTTGAAAATTACTTGGGACTTACTTGAGACTTGAAAGCTAAGACTTGAGACTTGCACATGTGTGACTTGGTCCCATCTCTACCGAAAAACTAATAAGTCAAAGCCATTGGATGCATTCTAGCCAGCTGCTTTGGTAGACTATGGGTTGATCTGAGTTTAATCTGTGGAGTGAAAGCTGTTCCAGAACAAGCCTGGCCCAGTCTCATCTGCTCTGTTTTATTCTCGGGGCTGATGAATGGTTTGCATATTGGGATGAGCTTTATCCGTTTGCTCTTTAAAGTAGCTCCATACACCAGCCTCTTGGATAGTATCCTTAATGTGACAGGACATTGTGAAGAGGTTTTCTTGAAGATTTCCATTGATAATAACATGCCATGGTTCAGTTGTCTGCCTGACAAATTTGTTTTGTTTTGCAGCAGACTAATACCCGGTGTCACTGGCACCGAGAACTCCTGTGACAGCATGTTGTTTCAAAACAGCTTCCAAATGCAAATGTCAGACTCAAAGTTATCTCCTGCTGTGGCATTAGCATGCTGCTTGATATTTCCCTTCAGAATCTTAATGTCGTCCTTATTTCTTATGGTCGCGTTTACAAAATACTGCCTTCGCCTACTGGGGTTCTTTGGGTGTTTTTTCTCCTTTATCACACCCAATGAAATGCATGCTCCTCTGTCCAAACCATCTTCGTCTTGTCCGAGTGTGCAAAGTTGCAAAGATGCACTAATGCAACATTAAAGTGATTAAAAACACTGTAAACTCACGGTTTGCATTAGGAGTAAAAGTCAATTCTGTTAGATATGAGTCTGAGAAAGTCAAATTTCTCATGATGTTAAAAGGGTTAAAATGCCATTGTCCCTCTGAAAAATCAATCCATTTTTTATTTCCAAATAAAGTAAATTTGAGGTCATGGGAGGGTTTTCAGTGAACAGCAAAGTTGCCTTAGTCCTGTAGCATCATATAGATTGCTCTTGTTTATGCCTTCTCACTCAAGGGAAATCAGTGTTTTTCTCATTCCAGTAAATTCCTTTGCTAAGGACACATCACCTGGTTTCTTTTGTGATTATTAATGTATAGTATTCAAGACTTTAAAAGTAGTCTTAATAAATTACCAGTATGTGTTTGAGTGCAAAGACAATGATATGTAGCATTTTGAGTAAGTGGTGAAAGTTTGTGTCCTCACATAGCAGTTGCACCTTTTTGTGAACTTGTACGCACAAAAATGTAAATCTATTTTGTAGTTGTTCATATATTGTTTGTTTAATATCTTTTAACGGTTATTTAAGAGTTTTTTTCAGTGGTAGCCAAATGTGTGCTCTATTAATGGCTGAGCAAATGAGACCTATCTCAAGAGAATACTATTTGATGTTGTGATTTAAAAAGTGTTTGTATCCTACTGCAGCTTACCTGTTGTGCAAGTATATTTATGTTAAGCTTTGTATGTTCATATTTCACTCAAATACATTTTTGCAACACAAGCACTGAATTGAGGATTCAAAGCTTTCCTCTTTTTCCAAGTAAGGTTTTACAAAGGCTCGACAAAGGTTTTTATATCTATATCTGCAGTTTGTAGTTACCCGAAGTCCAGACGTCAAGCTCAGACTTCATCAAACATCTGGAATGGAACTAAAGATCAGCTGGTATGGAAGTCCTCCAAACTCATCTTCATTGTCATGTTAAAGTCTGAGTACAATTAGTGGTCCCAGATTATTTATTTGATTCAAACGGAGTCTCATTTAATTTGAATGATTATTATTGATGGAGATTTCAGTTTTTTCACAACTTCACAATGGGGACTTACAGCGTGATGGTTTACAATGTATCAACCTGGTTCCCTTTGAGTCTCACTATCAGAGCCACCTACGATGTCCTTCCATTTCCAACTAATCTCCATCAGTGGTTTGGTGAAGACCCTATGTGCGTCCTGTGCGCCAAGCGAGCCTCCCTCCGACACATACTGACAGGGTGCAAAACCAGCCTCACCCAGGGACGGTACACTTGGCGCCACATCCAAGTTTTGAAGAGCCTTGGTTCCACACTGGAGGGAAAACGATCCAGCATCAATTCCCTACCGCTGCCAACATCTAAAACCTCATGGGGAACTGCCTTTGTACATGAAGGAGCCACAGCTGCCAGGAGTAACTCTAAACCATCAGAGAGGAGACAGCTGTGCCCAGCACGTGACTGGAAGATGCTGGAAGATGTTGGCGAACAGCTGGTTTTCCCATCAGAGATCACCACTACCACCTTGAGGCCTGATCTGGTGCTCTAGTCACCCTCCCTAAAGAAGGTATACATGGTCGAGCTCACTGTATCCTGGGAGGACTCCATAGAGCAGGCATACGAGCGGAAACACCTGCGGTATTCCGAGTTAGCCGCAGAAGCTCGACATCAAGGCTGGAATACTGAAGTCCGCCCAGTGGAGGTTGGGTGCAGAGGCTTTGAGGGAAAATCTGCCACAAAACTTTTGAGGGACATGGGACTTAGGGGCCAGAGCCTGCGCACAGCCGTCAAAGACGCATCAGAGGCAGCCGAAAGGAGCAGCCGGTGGCTTTGGCTGAAGAGGAACGACCCCAGTTGGGCCCCCAAGTAGTGCAGCAGGAGGTATGCGGTCAGCCAGCCTAGGCCTGACTCAGGGAACTGGATGCCCCTGCCATGCATAATCCCCTGAGATGTCTGCCAACAAGTTGACTTTCAGGCAAATTGGGCTTGGGAAGCAAGCTCAGGACTGATCACCCTGCAGCTGGCCACCTCTGGAGAGGGTGTATAGTGTTAAAGGCCGAAACACCCCATGACCCAGAGGTACACTACTGATGACGCGTACCTGCAAATTCCTTCTCCCTCAAGTTCACCAACCTTCACCAACAATTCCTCAAAAAGCCTCCTCAACTGCCTCGTACATTCAACACCCTTCAAGTCGATTGTTATGTCACAAGCCTTTATTTCTCCTTCAAGTCCACCATCCGCCATTCACCTAATGTCAACTTAGTGTATGTGTTCGCACAAGAATATTAACACCTCATTCTGTGTATTCTGGAACCTGAACATGTAATGACACCAGTGGACTTCAGTAGGCAGGGAGGTTGGCTGCATGAATGTACAGCTGGTAAATCTGCTGAATCAATGTGATACAATCATGTTCACGTTGGGTGCAGCATCAAAGGAACATCCTCTGAAATACATGGAAACCAACACCTAAGGGAAACGTGTTTTTTTTTCAAATCTATTCTAGGAGCATGCAGCAGATGTGAAGGTACAGATATCAAATGTATGTTTTTTTTCCATTTTTCTCAACAGCTTTATTCTTCTTTGTGCTTCTTACTTTAGAAAGAAAGAAGTAATTTGTTGCCAGCACCCTGCTGTTTCTGTACATCTGAGACCAACTTATTGCAACACGCACACACTCCCGCAGGCCCAGACTGTTATTGAACAATCTATTACTTCAATTTATTAGTAAAATAAATAAATAAATAATAATAAATTTAAAAAAAATGATCATTTTCCAGCTCTGTCATATTCAATTAAAGTTTCAAATGCTGCAATCATTCATTTGTTCATCATTAGATCCACAAGTGATCCACACGCTTTAACATGCCCTTACGTGAAAAGATGGAAAACTGAAGTGCCAGTTATTACACTGGAGAGTGATTTTGCAGTTTAGAACATTGTTTCAACCATGCTTTGACTTTATATTTTCCCCAAAAAACAGGAAAGTAAATACTTTATTTACTTAAAAACGTCCAGGTAAATTATTATTTGGTGTTTTCCATGTGAAATGAATGAAAGGAAGTTTGTACATTTAAATTTGATGTGAACACAGATTTTTTTATGTCCTTGCTTACATAATACTACCACTGGATCACCATGGTTACTTAAGATAGCCACTTTCATTTGTGTGCCCTGTCTTCTTTCTGCACGTTGAGTTTCAGCGACCATGACAAAACAGTGAAGCATCTGTACTCCTCACCTTTCAATAAAACTGAAATATACAGGCGGAGAACATCACTGACCCCGAGATAAAAGTGATTCAGTTAGATTCGGTGTTAGCTTAAATCCTCTATCAGTTTAAATATGTCCAGCAGCAAAGGTCCAAAGTGGTTACAGCAGAATATCCTTTGAAACCTTAACATCCACGCCTCTCTGTTTTCTGTGAAAAGGCAATTCAAATGTAAAAGAATTAGAATTTAAAAAAACCTTTATGCAGAATGAGAAATAAACTGTCGCTCAAGCGTAGAGTCGCTCACCCTCATAAAGCTAACTCCTGCTCTACCAGCTAATCACTATAATTTTGCAAATGGAAGGTAGTCAGTGAGTGAGTAGTGAGCTCTGACTCATTGGTGCATGATAATCCACCAATTCAAATCCTCCAAGTACAAATGTTTGGCCTCACACTCATAACCCAGCAGTCATTTTTTGATTTCACACCAGTAACACCATCTGTAAGCACCTCAACAGGAGGGAATATAAGACACACTGTGGTGAACTATACACTAAAATACAAAAAACAATGAATGACCAAGCAAAGAAAACAATATGGGGCTTAACTGCAGTGAAATTCATATGAACCATGAAAGTCTGATGATGTTTTAGGTCATAATCATGCAACACTGACTGTTTATGTTATCCTTTCCCATCCTATGATGGAGTGCTTGCATGTTCTCAATCTGCAGGCAACACATTTCTAACAGTGAATTTTTTTTTTCTGGCAAAGCAGTCCCATTATTGCCCTGATGTGTTCCCTCACAACTAAATAAATGCATTCATCTCACTCTCAACGGGGAATAATCCAAATATTTACACGATTCTGACACTGTTTATAACGAAGGTCACAGGCTTCATGCCACATGTCATGTGTCATGTGCTGTTTTATAATAACATGCAGACACGACTCTGGCCTTTGTCTGGTGTCATGTGCAACATCGACAGAGCAGAACCTTGAGTACAAAAACATAGTTTCACAATGTCATGTGAAAAAGAAAGAAAGAATCAACACCTGGTCTTAAAGGTCTTAAAAATACAACCTCAGCAAAACAACTCATGGGCATATTACACTGTGGTTTATTTACCCCATGATTCAACAGCTTGTAAAACCACCTTTAGCGGCAATAACTTGAAGTAAGTTGACGTAAGTAAGTAAGAAGTGGGGGGCTGTTACCAACCTAACCTTAAAGCAATACAATGTAACTTCTCAAAAAGCCCATTATGGAGCTCCCCCTACAGGCTTGGAGGTAATGTACGGTTACACTGTCGTAAATACAACACCCTTTCGCTTTCACGTTTCACGTTTGTTGACGAACTGGCGAGGAGTCAGAAGGTGCAAGCTATGTCGACCGAGAAGGTAAGAGTAATCAAATGTACCTGGGAGCGTGAGAGGGGTCTATTTGTTTTTGCGGTAGGTGTGCCAGAAAGCAAGTCGAAGTACTTCCGCTCAGCTCCTGGGCCGGTGCAGTAAAGTTACATTGCGCAGTTTCTCCAACTCAGATCCCCAAAGGGCATAGGAGACAGGCCAATCGTAATATTAAAACTCATTCTAGCCGCACAATTTTTTTCAAGCTGTTATTTTAAGGTGGAAATCTTACATAGTATTGCTTTAATAACAGAAAATATACCTTTTGATTCACGTGGTATTTGGGATCTGTCCACAAACAGGAGTCAGGGAACTAAACCAATGAGTCAGGATCTGTACAGCTTAATCACAGACTTGCCTCTCTTAACCGTCCTTATGCAACGCAGGAAATTCCTATTTCAGTTTTACACTTCTTAGCATAAACTCCTCCTTCATTCATCTCATTCTGCAGTATAGAGTGTAATATCTGTGCATAATCTCAAACTGCAGCTGCATGTGGCTCTGGTCATATCGTGTCTTTCTCTGCATCTTTTGAGTTTTTTCTTTAAAAACACAGATTTTTGGAGCATATTTTAGTTTAAATGCTGAGCTGCTGGAATGATTTCTGTGGGTAACTCTGACACCTTTTATGTTGCATGACCATGGCAAACGCAAGCAGCTGATTGAGCTTCCCAAAGCCTAGAATAAGACCCCACCCCAGAACAGCAACAAAAACAAAAACAAAGAGAAAAGGGGACGTTTAAACCATTTCTTCCCTTGATCATCATGGGTAATCTGATGAGCTTGGAGCTCTGATGAGGATGCAGCAGGAATACCAGGAATGCAAAATGATTTTTTACACAGATGCTGGCTGTAGGAACAACTCTAACACCTCTCTAATCAGCTTTAAGACAACATGTGCAGACGCAGACTGCTCGTAAATAACAGACGGTGTAATCCTGGACATGTCACTGAGATAGGGCATTTCCTGTGAGTCCCTGTCTATGTTGTGTGCTGAGATATTTCTCCTGTTACATAACAACACTGTGTTTGTACTCGCGAGCTAAATCGCTGCCAAGCTAGAAACACAAGATCCCAATCGATTCACGGCTAGATTTCTACCAAACTTCCATCTGCTAATCAGCTGATTTCCATTCTAATATCTACCTATAACAATAGCAATGTAATTTCTCTTTCAGGATGAAATTTAACTAAACTGAATTGTATCTGTTTCCAACACTTTGCTATGATATTCAGCCATTCCCTCGATCAAGACATGAATGCACCATCTTTACAGAGACATATCACACGTGCCATTTAAATCCTGCTGCTTCCGTTACATAAATGTGATTTCAATACATTTGGCAGAATTGGATCGTGCCATAATGACAACATTTGGTAGATTTGGTGAAGCTTGGTCCATCGTTTGACTGTATCAAATCAAATCAAAACAAATTTATTTGTGTAGCACATTTCATGTACAAAACAATTCAAAGTGCTTTACATAAAATAAAAGCATTGCAGCAGGGAGTGGAAGAAGCATTAAAAATACATAAAAGATGATGGAGTCTACTGGAGATGAATCCATGGATGAGTTTCTCCAGGTCTTTTTGAGAGAGGAAACCTTTAATTCTGTTGATACTGTAGGAAAAATGATTTGATTGGTTGTGCTGTCTCTCCAATAGACTCTTCCATGATGAAACGGTGAGCATAACCTCTAATTAGGAACTCTATCCACTTTACTTTGGTCTCTTGTCAGGTTATAGTATAACAGAAACACTTTAATACATAAAAAACATTTAGAAAACATCACAAATATACATTTATAACATCTTACATATGACACTTATGGTATATTTTTCTTTTTTCTGTTATCTAAGAATGCTATGGCAGATGGAATCAGGCTGGTTTTAAATCGTGCCTTGTTGCATCTCAGCGTCCTACATCTCCGTTCAGAGGGAAGGATTGTGACGTATCGGTGGAGTGAATGGGTGGTGTCTTGTGATATTGTATCTGCAATGCGTGTAATGGCTTTAAGGTTTTGCTCTGGGAGGTTTAGAGTGGAGAGTCCTATTATTTTGCCAGCAATTTTGGTTATGTGAGTGAATTTGTTCCAGTTTGTGACACTCAGCACATCGAAGAAGCATAGTAGAGTAATTACAGGCTGAATAACGCTTTTGTGTAACAGTGGGAGGAGACGAGGAGCCACATTGAGTCCTTTTAATTTGTGGATGATGAACAGTCTTTGGTTGCATCTTTTATGTTAGTCTATTGTTTCAAATCTGAGTTTACTTCATCCAAGTCTGCTCTGTGTCCTTTCATCTCAAATGCTCTCCAGCTAAGAGCTTATGCAACCCTAATTTCTATTTCTATTTTGGAAACATCTGTGGTTCCTAGGATCAATAGTGTTTAAAAAGTTATATGAGGTGCCTAAATTCTGTTTGAAATTATGTGTTTATAAGTGCCACAGAGAAGATGCTGTTTAGATTTAATCTATGTTGTGTGGACTTGAATATAAATTATGGTCATTAATATGCACCGTAAAAGTCTTGTCCTGTGAGTTTAATGTACAATGTTTGACTGAACAATGCAACATGTACATTATTGTCAGTCAAATTTGGAATAATTATCTTGTTTCTCAGTAATAATAAACTTAACACTCACTCTGAGTGTAACAGTGAATTTGACCACATGCTACTACTCTTTAATACCAATAAGTACCAGTTGATTCCAGTACTTTTAGGAGAAATGATATAATTAGTCTCACTAAATGGTGTCAAACACTGTCAAACTGCTGTTTTCTTGCAGGTCTTTCATCTTTAAGCTTAAAGATAAATTTTTAATGATAAAAATGAAAGCGGTAACCTGAGGGTAACGTGACTGCGGCATAAATAAACACAGCTATAGAAAAAAAGGGCGATATGACGAGATTTTTGACAACTAAATTATTAAAGTGATAACTCAACAATGAACAAATCCACCACATCTACACTAAGAAACAATTGTGCAAAAAAGACACATGTCCGCCTCTTTAAAAGGAATCTCTCATGAAAGCAAGCATTGAATCTAGACAAGAATCCACAACTTAAGTGCCCTAGTGATGGAGCTAAAAATCAAATATCCAATACATGTTCCCTTCCAGCAGGCGGTTGGGGAGGCTGCATTTGAGCTGTTGCTGCTGTGATGACAGAAACACAACAGTGGCCGTGTTATGATTCGTTCCTTTGAAGAGGATAACCAAACAGAAGGCGAGTGAACACACTGTAGCCAAGGCAGATGTTCATACAAGAGTCCTGACAGATACTTCATATAGTCACGGACAAGACAACTTTGATAGTTAGCAGACGCCCACAGCAGTATTAACGAAGGCTCTGAGGAGAGTTACTTGGCTCAAGCTTATCAAAAAGGAAAGAGGTTGAAAGTTGCAGGACAGTACAGGATAGTATCATATGCATGCATTAAACGAAAGAAATTACAATATGATTTGGATCATTTCCTTTTGAGATAAATAAGGTATTTTTTTCCATTTCATTTCATTTCATTTCAAACCAACTTAATGTGGTAAACAGCTTTTCACAACAGTCACTGGATTCAAAGTCTACCAGCTGCAAACAGTACAAACAACAAGTGAATGGAATAAAAAACTGAGAAGAGGTTGAAAACAGACAATGTAGCAAAAAGTCCTCCAGTCCATATGACTTCATATGTTGTTTGTTTAAAATCTTAAAATTGCAGTATATTATTTACAAAAAAAGGTTTCTGCTATTATATATCATTGCTTTGCTAAATTAATTGTTATGTTTTTATTACATTTAAATTATGGCTGGGCAACGATTAAAATGTATAATCTAATTAATCACATGATTTCCCTGATTAATCACAATTAATCGCATTTGTACGCAAAATCCAAAAATGAATTCAAAAGTAGTGTATAGCTTTTAGCATTTAGTTTTATTTTAAATGTGCTGCCATATGAATGAAAGTGCCATAACATTTGTTGTGCAAACACACTTTTAACATCAGCATCTTTTTGTAGTTTTTATGTAGAAGCCTCGCTCCACTGTCTGTTTCCTTGAATGACTTGCTGCTATCAGTTGTGTGTTTTGCCTTTAAGTGATATTTTAGACTGGAACTACTACGCTGAGAAGACAATTCAACTTGGCAGAGTTTACAGATGACTTTGGTTCTGTCGACTCCGCCGTCTGGAAGAACTTTAAAATGAAAATGACCGAGTAAAAGTTCCGTACCCTTCTCCATGTTTGGTGGATCCGACGATTACTTTCTTTTCCGGTTCCACAGCAGACAGCAGCAGACTTTTACAAAATAAAAGCCTGTGAGCAACAGACTTTTACAATAATAAAATAGATAATAAAACAGGGGTGGTCCGTGGCTTTTATTTGCTAAATTTCATATTCGTCCTAAATTTACACTCCAAACCTTATTGTATTTAAAGCACTCTTTTCATCCTATATACAAGAAGGTTATGTGAAGAATATAATTCAATTTAAGTCCTATATCTCAAGCTCTTATTTTTTTTTTTAAGGATCTCTAGTTTAAATTGTGAAATATATTATATTTTTGTACCTTTTGTCCTATCATAATGTAATATTTTACTGTTTGTATGTAGTGTTCAATTATGCAAAATAAAATTAAAAACAAAACAAACAAAAAATAAAATAAATTTAAGTTTAAGTTTGCAATATCCAACTTGACCACTAGAGGTCAGTTATTGTCAGACAGCATTTACTTTGACAGACAAAAAAAGTTTGTCCGAGCAGTTACACAACTTCAGTTTTTTGTCACTGTTTTCTTTCACTTGTTTGGTGATGTTTGAAAAAATTAAAAACATCTTGGTTGCAGTTAGGAAATATCATGTTTTTTTCCCTTCAAAACTAACAGATAGACTCTAAATGTTCGTATTTATACAAACACAAAGCAAAGCAATGAACCAAATGCAACCATTTGACCGTACAGTTTTATCATACTTCCAGGCATATGATTTATTTACAGTCACTAGATGGAACAATATTAACAGTTCCCTCCATCTCCAGGAGCAAAAAACACACACTGAAACCAACATTTCAGCCAAGCAGAAAAGTGCACTAATAATGCAAAAGTCATTCCCCATGAATGAATTGGTCAGTTTGTAGTTCAAACTCACCAGGCTGCACAAACAACACAACCCTATATATGCTACTCTTGCACAGCATGAGCCCACTTAATGCTGCAAAAGCAAACAAGCTAAATGGTAAACAGGCCAAGGTAAGTACACACACTGGCAACGGGCTTAAAACAAAACATCTAACATTTGAATATACTGGAAATATGGGCAATAACTGTGGCAAAGTACTTTACTTTTAGTTTGATCACATAGTCATACTTTAAACACACTTTTAACTATTTTGTCTGTACATGGTAGAAGGTTAATAGCACATGTTTAAAGAATTTTCTAGAAATCGTGTTTTCATCAGCCTGAACTGGTGTTAAATGTGTGCTAAGTGGGATTGTTATTCTTTTTTCAATCTAATGTTTTTCATCCACCTATTTCTAAACTTTTCGCTTTTATCATTGGTATAAAATTCTTGCATTGCAGGTGAATCCAGGGGCAAGGTCATCAGATCAGATTTCAGTGCCCCTGCCCGGTGGCACTTTAAAAGCTTTATATAACTATATTGAAACTGTGTTTATATCGCGTGGGAATCAAGACAACAAAAGAAAATTCAAGGTGGATATTGATAGAAGAGTATAAGAAAGAAATCCTATTTCTGACATGAAGTAAATGCAGGTATTCTGAAAGGACTGGCAGACAGCATGGTTGTGTGAGCCATTTAAACTTCAGAAGTCAGAACTTCTGAGTTCGCAGTGGTGAAAATCTTCTTTTTTCTTGACAAAGATCAATTTGGAAATGATATTGAAATTTGAATTTTGCATGACACATAAAACTGTAGCCAACAGCAAACAATAAGTGGCTGCGAAAATATACACTCTCAGAAATAGGGGTACAGTACGAGTCCTTTTTTGTCTCCTGAGGTAGGTACAATCTATACTAATGTACCCCCGAGGGTTAATTATTGTACCTAAAGGTACCTATATGTACCTTTTTGAGGGACCAAAAGGTACATATATGTGCTCAAGTGGTAAAAGGTTCATATATGTACCTTTTTTTCTACATGCTGGGGTACAATAGACAGTCTGTGTTAGGCTACTTCAGTATAAGGGTACAAAATTGCCACCAGAGGTACAAGATTGTAGCCTGACTACGTCATACTCACGATTCTAGTCAGAATGTGAGTCTGATACCGCTCAATAGAGATTTGAGTATGGGGCATGTTACAACCGAACCAGGAGAAAAAATGCCTCTTCGCTCAATTGGATAGACCTACAACCAATCAGAGCAACGTAGTATGTGACGTAGATTAAGCAACACACACTTGTTGTAGGAAGGACGGCAAAAACATCTTTTCTATCGATAAAAGCCTTTATCGCGTTCCTCTGTTCGTCTTTCAAAATGAATGCAATGTGGAGATCCTGTAGAACAGACTCGATGGCAGAATCTACACACCCTAGCTCTCCAGCGGCAGCCATGTTTGTTTCAAACGAAGTCAAACCAACCGCTCTTTAGTGACGTAGTCGATAATGTCCCTGTTGATCATCTGTCCATCATCGTATAAAGCCCGCCCTGGCAATCTGATTGGGTCGACCGATTCTTGGTCGGGCATAATGATTTCCCAACTGAGCAGACCCAGACCGAACTTCCCGACCAAAACTTTTATGGGCGGGGCTAAGTTCGGCTGGCATCCAGGCTAACAAGATTGGTCTCTGTAAGGTACAAACCACAAGGGTACAAAACTATACCTTCTGAGGGTACTGCCCCAGTGACAAGCCATCGTATCCCTAAAGGTACAATTCTGTACTTTATTTTCTGAGAGTGTACATACGCCAGTTGACAGAGGTTTTTGGCTGCAGTGCCACAACAGTAATGTTCTCACTAAATAAGTGAACGCCGCGTAAAGGACCTGATTGCAGCTGAAGCTGAACAGCGTCTACAGGCTGTTCAGAACACTGGAGGCCTTTGTGTGCAAGTGGTACTACCAAGTAATCAGGCAGGGACACAATAGCAGTGAGGTTGAACCTTTTCTCATTTCACTTCGCTTCTATCAACTACATCTGCAAAATTAGCACACTTTTACCAGTGCAAGACCTCTGCATGTTTTTTCACAGCACGGTGCTAATTAAAATGAAAGATACAGGACACGGAGCTAAATAATAATAACTACTCTACAGGATCTTTTGCCTCCAGACTTGTCAAGATATACATCACTTTATAGGAGGAAGATACAAAAACCTTAGTGGATTAATAAAGCCTTTATAAATAAATACGGTTTCCAGTCATTATCACAGGTATTACAATGTTAACTTCTAATTCTATCGTTCTACCTTGACTTGTATAGTGTTGGGAAAACATTTCATGACAATCCTGGTATATATGCAAGTAGAAGTGGACTGACTTAGGACAAAGAACACGGCTGTTTGGTTTTTTTTAGTCCCGGTCCATCAAAGAGTATCACTGTGAGTCAGTAATAGTTATTAGAATAATCAGTTGTTCAAATCAAAGCAAACGGGGCTGCAGCAAATGATTATTTAGGTAATGGGGTATTCTACTGAATGTCCCATCCATTAATTGAGAAACCGGATAAGAAATAAAGACAGGTGTCTTAACATGAACCATTCATTGGTTCATTATTCAGATAATAAAACGACTTAACTGCATGTCGAAAGAACAGAACCAGGAAGGGCATTAAAGTGCCATATTCATTTTTATCTTAAAAGAGCAGTTCTGGTGACATTTGAACAGAGATTAGGCACTTTTTTTTGTCCAACACAATAAACACTGAATCATTTGAAAAAAACACTGTAAAAACATTAGCATCCTTCTGTTCTCTGCTAGCATCCTTCCGCTAGCATCCTTCTGTTCTCTGCTAGCATCCTTCCGCTAGCATACTTCTGTTCTCTGCTAGCATCCTTCTGATCTCTGCTAGCTTCCTTCTGTTCTCTGCTAGCATACTTCTGTTCTCTGCTAGCATCCTTCTGATCTCTGCTAGCTTCCTTCTGTTCTCTGCTAGCATCCTTCTGTTCTCTGCTAGCATCCTTCTGTTCTCTGCTAGCTTCCTTCTGTTCTCTGCTAGCATCCTTCTGTTCTCTGCTAGCATTCTTCTGTTCTCTGTTAGCATCCTTCCACAAGCATCCTTCTGTTTTTCCGCTAGCATCCTTCTCAGCCAACAAGCCGACTGATTTCCATTAAAATGCTAACGTGAAATGTTCCCTTGTGTTCGTTCCACTCAGTGAACTGGCTGCTTTCTGCTGAGATGCTGTAGCATTGCCGTTGTGCTACTGTGCTAAGCTAATTCAGTTTTACAATAGACACACTGTTCAGTATTTTAGCTTTTCTGTGGTTTTAAAAAGTTCCAAACATTTTTCATCTTTATCTCTGATTTTTCTCATCATTGTTTTTTCTCCAGTTCCCTCAATCACGCCATCAAATCAAGCTAATTACAAAAGCAACACGCACACACGTTGTGTGACAGTAATAACTGTCCGTGTGATACAGGGCAGACATCCCAAGTCTCCCGGAAGTTCCGGGAGTCTCCCTGATATTGATAGTTAATCACAGATGCCCGCGAGTCGGATAAAATATCCCGAATTTTAGACTATGCGAGGGAGTGGGTTTTTTTTTTTCAAATGCAGGCACGAGACAGAGAGGGGTGTGAGAGGTTGCTTGTGAAACCTGTGCGTATCTGTCCAAAGCGATGCTCTGTTCAAGGTGACTGCTTGTCAGAGGGCGCGCTGATTGGTTTAGTCAGCAAAATAAGCCAATAACGTTCGGTGTGGGAGGGCTTTGATTTACTCTCTGACAGTCACCTAAGTTACTACTCAAAACTGTGCATCCTGCGAATTGGCAGAGGGTGAATCCTCGAGGAAAAAACAAAAATATAAGACTCATTTTACAGCAGAATATACTAAAGTATATCCATGTCTAATGAAGGTGAAGAATGATGACACCGTGGCGAGGTGCACTGTATGCAATAGTGACTTCAATATTTTTCGTTGGGTTCTTCACAAGGAGACACTTAGTAGGCGAGGAAGAAATCCCTTCTGACAAGACAAAGCAATTCTTCAAAGATGCCAGATCATTCTATGTCAAGAGCTTCCAAAAAGTAAAAGAAAAGTTCCCAGTGAGAGACCAAGTCTTGACAAATATGTCAGTTGTTAATCCAGAGGGCCAAGATGATGTGACACCAGAGCAGAGCAGATTTTGATTTTGGCAGAGAGATTCCCAAATGTAGTGACAGCAGAAGCAAAGGAACAACTACACTTGGAGGTGCTGGATTATACCTCAACCAATTTGGAGAAAGTCATTCCAAATTACAGGAATTTGTCAATTAATGAGTTCTGGGGGAAGCTATCAAAAGTCAAATCAGTCAGCACAGGTCAGGTCAGATTCAAAGAGCTCTGCCAACTAATGAAGCTGTTGCTGGTTCTGCCCAATTCCAATTGTGATGTGGAGAGAGCATTCAGTTTGGTGCGTCACATCAAAACAGAATTCTAAAATCAATAAGCATCTCCCTGAAATGAGTTTTTGGAACTTGGGATGTCTGTACAGGGCGACCACGGAGCAGAACATATTTGTGTCAATTAAATGATGCATTGAAGCAAATGATTTGCATCTGGGATTTTTGGGTACATTTTTCGGGTAATGGAGTTATTTGAGTTGCTCAAGGAATCGTTTCAGCCTTTAAAGTTAATACATGAACGAACATTTGGTGTCATAGCTCACTCAGCGTGCTTATCAAGTGCAGTTTAAAGTGATAGTTCGGAGTAGATTCAACCTGGGGTCATTTGAACCGTGACATCCAGCCAAGTAGCCCACCCTGTTTTTCCGACATTGGCTGAACATCAGCTGAGTTACTGAGTTATCCTGAATAGCTTAGTACAAGCACTAATGGAACCTGGCAGTATCTCCAAAATTACCACACTAAAATCACATGCCATGACACCAAACTTCTACAGTAGTACAAATATGGTCTGTACTCACAAAACGATCCATTTTGAAGTTTGTACATAGTCCAGGAGTTTATTATTATCAACACAAGCCTGATAGCTTTTCTGCTGCTAAAGCTGCGTCGACGTCACTTCCTTGATCTGGGAGCTTCAAAGTAAGATGAGGGTTGATCTACTACTGTAGACAACAAAGTATATGCTATATTCTACATGAATTTTTATGTTGTAGAGTTGTGAATTTATTTTATCAATGGAGAAATTGAGCAGCCTTGCTTTGTTGTCTACAGTAGTAGATCAACCCTCATCTTACTTTGAAGCTCCCAGATCAAGTAAGTGACATCAACGCAGCTTTAGCAGCAGAGAAGCTATTAGGCTTGTGTTGATAATAATACACTCCTGGACTATGTACAAACTTCAAAATGCATCATTTTGTGAGTACAGACCATATTTGTACTACTGTAGAAGTTTGGTGTCATGGCATGTGATTTTAGTGTGGTAATTTTGGAGATACTGCCAGGGTCTGTTAGCGCTTGTACTAAGCTATTCGGTATAACTCAGTAACTCAGCTGATGTTCAGCCAATATCGAAAAAACTTAGGGTGGGCTACTTGGCTGGATGTCACGGTTCAAATGACCCTAGGGTGAATCTACTCCGAACTATCACTTTAAGAAATTGGGCTGCTGCTGCCGCAGCTCACAGCGTATCATTGCTCTTGATGTTGGTGAAAGTTTGCATCTGTTCATTTTAGTTGATTTTAGTAGCTTTGAGTAACAATTTGCTAAAAACTTTGAAAAAAGTGTCACATTCAAGCTTGCCATTTAACTAAATTAGGTCCATCTACCTCAAAAATAGAGATGACTGATAGGCACATTACCAAATATTTGCCCTTAAATATTAATATTAAGAGCTTTGAGTTTAAAGTGGAGAGTCAAAAACAACTTGTTGAAATGATAACATGTTTGCAACCCATCAGTCCACCTCTGAAGGTTTTCAGAAGTTTAAAGTTATTCCAGTCCTGCTGCATTATTTATGTTTGACATTTAGAGTACAGTTTAAATAACTGAAATTCTCACCCAGAGTTCAAGCCGCGCTCCTCCAAATAATCTACAAAGGACCACCTGCCCCTCCTCCTCCTCACTCCTTGACCTCTTCATCATTCCCCTTCACTTAAGATTTTTCATGCATCTACACACAGTGTCACACACCCAAATGCACCTTTCTCTCCCCACAAAGTTACTTACTGTTATGTGTGTGGGTCCCTCACTGCAGCAGGACGCCACCTGAACCGGCTTAGAAAAAAATCATTCATACAAAGTACAGATTCTTCACAATGTGGAGTTATTTGGAAGTTTCCTCCTTGTCATAAAACACGGTCTTAACTCCTGTATCAATTGAGAAGACGTTTTCTTGGTTGTTGGAAAGTACGCTCGTCTGGGATTAGACATAAACTCAATCAAATCGTGGAAAAATAATATTTGTTTGCCTCGTCACTGCTCAGTCATGAATAAAGAGGAAGAAAGACATGGAGGGATATCAAAAGATGAAACACAGGACTGAGTAGATGTTAATCATGATGACTGTAGCGATCACACAAAAGCTCGAGTTCTCTTTGTACTTCGCTTGAATGTTTAGATAACTTTGGCCAAATCATGTCCACTTTTCTTTGTCTCACTACCAAGAAGTCAGTTGCTTCTTTAATAATGCCAAACATCAGAGATGGAACCAAGTCACACATGTGCAAGTCTCAAGTCTTAGCTTTCAAGTCTCAAGTAAGCCCCAAGTAATTTTTTCTTGGGCAAGTCAAGTCAAAGTAAAGTCACCTTATTATTGCAATTTTACCTGCAGAATCTGATCTTAATAAAGTGAAAAGACAAGATATAAGTAACTGTCAGTAAACATCATTGGCCAATGTGTCCAACCTGTCCACCCCGTATCATATCAAGCTAACGTTAGCTGACCACCGACTAGGCTAACAGGTTAATATTAGCTTATTTGACAAGCACTTACTGGTCAGAATGGATCTTCAAATGACGAACAAAGTTCAAAGTTATGCTAGATGCTTAACACTCAAGTCATCGTGTCTCAAGTCAAGTCAAGTGCCGAGTCTTTAACTTCCAAGTCTGAGTCGAGTCTCAAGTCTTTTATTTTATGTCAAGTCAAGTCACAAGTCATCAAAACAGCAATTCGAGTCGACTTGAGTCCAAGTCACAGTGACTTGAGTCCAAGTCACAGTGACTTGAGTCCCCATCTCTGCCAAACAATGTGTACTAAACCGTGAGAGACTGGCCTAATCATTGGTGTGACCTACGACCTGCAGAGGAGCTACATTCATCTCGGGGAGTGTTGGGGATGGCTTTGAGAAACGACCCAATTTCAGTAGGATAGAGCTGCTGTGTACAGAAGATGGAAAAAGCATGTATGTGTGCGTTTCTCACTTAATTACCCACACTACAGCCAGTGACTCATGGATTCTTTACAATAAGCCACATCCTAATTACCCTGCTAACACTCGACATGATTTGCATGTAGCTGTGAGCCTCATTAAGCCACGAATGTCTCCGGCTGAATTCAGATCATTTTAGCCCAAGCTGTGTGGTCTTCATTCATTTATTTGATTTATTTACTACTAAATGTAATTCTTAATTCTATGGCGCTCCTGTCAAACTGCTAATGACATCTCTACTCCTGTTGTGTTGTAACAGTTTGATGCTCATGATGTAATCATGTCAGCAAGGACAAAAATCTCATGATAGGAGTTGGTGAATGGCTTTAAACTTCTTGTCTGTCAAGTTTGAGTTTATAGGTTCAAGTCCAGTCCTTCACAATCTTTTCTACCTTCACTACACTTCTGCAATTACCTACTTTTCTGGTTTGGTCCCACTTGCAAATGGTTATGGTTAGGACTTACATATACATGTTCAGGATTTGAGTTAATCTTCGTGATTAGGTTTAGATTATTAGGGTTAGAAAACTATTGTCCCAGACTACACTGTATAATACTCATTGGTCACAGTTCCTTTAACATGATGCAACACTGCCTTCAACACAAAGACATAATTTAAATATTCATATCAATTGTTATATAAAGGGGAACTATACAAGCTGTATGCTGCTAACAAGATCCTTCTGGAACATCATAATGTGGCACTGGATGCAGTTGTATGCATACATTTAAAAATGAAAAAATAAATTGCACAGGAAGTGAGGAAATAACAAAGTAAGACTTTAAAAGTATTAACAACAAAGTTAGCCTTTTGGTTCACATTGTATAAACCGGGAAAGAAAGTAGCCTATAACTATAATAATGTATATTTGAGCACAAAGCCAGCCTGGGTCCAATATAACTCTATTTAAACTATCCAGTAAACCTTTTCCTATAAAGGAAAAGGCAACAAATGTATATTTGAGAAACTGTCAATTACTTGGCAATTCTGCTGAAAACAATGAAAGAACAATAAGTGGATGGAACAATGCCCAGAGATTTATGCTCAGTAAATCAGATTTTGGATGAAGTTCCGCCATAAAAACCCAAAGGAACCAGGAGACCAGTCGGGAGACACTTGTAGCATCATCCCACATTCATCCACCGTCTCACAGCTGTTTCTGACCTTTTTTCTTATTTAGAATTCCGTGAGGTTTAGGCTCAACGGATCTAAAGCGGATGCTTTAGTGGGAGATGGAAAACAATGCAGAACAACTCTTCGGTAGGATTAACGTTCATATCCTGAATCTATCAATAAAAATATAAAAGAAATACCCTGCAAGCGTGCCCTTACTTGTTTAAATGGCAAATATCAATGCGCACAAACAGGAAAAGCCTTGAGACGCAGCTGCGCGTAAAGCTTGCATCCTGTAGGTTAAAGCCTTATTTACGCGCTGCAGGACACGTCTTTTTTTTTAATAAATCATCTCTCCCACCAGCTTCGTGTCCTGTTTGTGCACTCTAGAGTCTCAGATCTGTGGAGGCATATTTAAAATGTTCCTTTTAATCCCTCTCGGTGCGTAAACGCAACAGCGGGGACGTCGGCGTAAATCTTCCAAATAAATCAGCAGCAAGACACTTTTTTTTTATACCCACCTGGAGTACAGTCTTCATGGTGACAGGAGAAACGATAGCGGTGCAAATCTTCTCGCCATTACGCGTCACTTGGCCCATGATGAAAAGCATCGGAGTGGCGAGCGCGAAGGACGCGAGCCACATGGCGCTGATGAGCTTCTTGGTGCGGCTCCGGGACATGATGCTCTTGGCTTTGAACGGGTGGCAGATGGCCATGTAGCGCTCCACGCTCAGGCTTGCGATGTTGAGCGCGGTAGCATAAGAGCAGCTGTCCCGGAGGAAGTAGTAGCCCCTGCACACAGCGTCCCCGAACACCCACGGGTGATGGAACCAGATGAAGTTGTACAGCTCGATTGGCATGGAGAGGATGAGAATGAGGAGGTCCGACACGGCCAGGCTGGCCAGGTGGTAGTGCACGGTACTCTGAAGGTTTTTCAGGGTCTTTTTGGTCAGCAGGGTGTAAAGAGTGATGGAGTTACCAAGAGAGCCCACGGCGAACAGAGACACGTAGATGATAGTAACAATCACCTTAGAGTAAATGTCCGTGTTGACTTCCAGGTCTTCCTCCTCCTCTGTTTTAGGAGCGGCCGTGTCGTTTCCAAACGGAAACAGTGAACTATTCCCAAAAAGTCTCTGAGCCAGCGCGCCAAAGTTGCGCTCTGAGAGCGTGAAGTTTAAATCCATGATGTTTTTACATGCGAGGCATGGGAATAGAGCATGTGAGTGTTCGAACTGGATGCTCTTGAGTTGACTTTCTCTAGAAGAAAACGGGATCGGTCTGTGAAAGTGGGCGCAGAGCAGCTTTTATATTTGGCACAACAGGAGGCGTGCTTGCTATTGGCGCTGCGTGGATGACGCACGGACAGTCAGTGAATGGACCCCTTGCCATTTCACCTTGGAAACATATAGTTTGACAGACAAACAACTCGAGAATCGCTGGCTTCTAATTGCAAGAACCTTTTTCTTTTCTATTCTCCCTGCGAGGTGGCGTATCTGTTCTTTCCTCTGTCAGTTAGGGACAAGCAATACACAACGTTAAGTGACAGCTGGAGACCTCAACATAACGTGTCTGATTATGTCTGTGTCTTCATTGCTAAAGAGCCACTCACGGTGCAGAAAAATATCATCGCTCGATGGGCAGGGAGGAAATTATGCTCTAATGGTTAGTTGACCAGAACTACCACTACTGAAACCAGTGTTGCAAAGCAGCCTAATGGCGCACAAACACGCAGGCGACATCCTTCCACATTGTTTAACACAAAGCGGTGCGTCTAATGATTCTAACGTTTATTATATGGTATAGAGCTTAATTTCTTTCACTGGGTCTGTCCCTGCTGTGAGCTCACCATTAAGTTCATATATTTTATGCACATTCACTCACACATTTACAGTAAGCCATATATTTCTGTGTCCTGCAGTATAATATCTTGCTGGCGACTCAAAAACTGATTTTTCACACTGTGAGGAAATGTTTTTGCCTTTGCCTGCGGGGCCAATTTCTCTTCCAGAGTTAATTCTGTTTGGCTAACCGGTTGTGAGAAATGTGCAGGGATATTTAAAATAACTGACGTCTCCTTAGTGGGGTCTGTTTCAGTAGTTACTTTCAGCCTTCACTGTGTGACATACCCCAAATTCCCTGTCTGTTGTGGGGCTTCAGTCTTTGGGTTAAAGATGAAGAGAAGTGTGTGTTTGCATTTCTTCCCTTCTTTTGGTACCATTTAAACTGTGTAAAGTGGATTGGATTTGTAGAAAAAAATCTTGAAGTCTTTCTTTTTAGTTTTTTTATGAGTGTGATGATTCCCAGTAAAACTGCTTAAATAATGTTCTTTTAATGAGTCTGCAAGCAGCGGACAGCAGGTGTCCATCCATCTGATTTTTGTGTTTGACTAAAAAAAGCGAGCCACAAAGCCAAAATGAAAAATAAACATGGATATCAAGCTGTTAAACGGGGGGATTGAATGACTCTCTGTAGTTAATCACCATTAAATGCAATCCATTATCGAGTGAGCCTCTCCCTTTTAGTAGACGGCTTTGTGGGTAACTTAGTTGTGAGGTAGATGCTGTGAGAAGTGGACACAGAGCACAACCTGCCTGCAGCTGAGAAATGCATGCAAACCGAGGTAATTAGATTACTTATGATAGGGCATCAAGTGTCCAGATGGGCCAAGGTTTCAGAATAACTGTGAATGTTGTTTACTATGTTTTCACAGTCTGAAAAAGAAAGATCTGGTTCCTGCAAAGTTAGGGCTCCATCTCTGTGTCCCTCTTCATCTCTGCAGAGTTGGTGCACATAATAAAAATGAGTCATCAGATACAGCTGAGCTACAGTAAAGGTCACTGTCCCGGTGTTGCAGTTTCACCATCAGATAAAGGAAACGCTGCCAATCAGCTGCTGGAAGCTGATGTGTTGTGGTTTGTCATGGAGCAGAGCACAGTGCAGTTTCTACACATGGGAAAAACACAAAGTTACTTCCCTTCCCTTCAGATTTCTCTTAACTTAAATCAAAGGATATGTCAAAAATGTAGTATTTACTTAAAGTAAGATGTGTTTACCATTAAATCAACTAATCTTCTGTGTCAGTACAGACTGTGTTTGCATGTTTATCTGCATACATGAGATAAGATCTAGCCAAAATCAAAACTCACTGAATTTTCAGCCAATTTTCAAACCATTTGGTTTGTTTGAAAGACAAGACTTGCAACACTGATAGTGGGATAATTTGTTTCATCAGAGATGAGCTGTCGTGCCAGAAACTCCTCATTTAATGGCTGCCATGTTGCAATTTTGTTTATGGATTCTTAAACAAGAGCTGCTGCGTTGAGAAAACGGTTTACTTTAATTCGATGTGCTTTGGCTCACTGAGGAGTGTTGCTGCACTTACACCATCCATTTGGTTGGCAGCCAGATCAGTTGAAACTGCAGAGAAAAGAAAAGGAAGCATCTGGTCATGTTTCGGTGCACCAACACACAAAGCAAGTAGAATGTTATTTCAGCAGCAGTTTGGTAGTCTTCATAAAACAGGAGAGAAAATGGTTCACGATGGTGTCATCAGCAGAAAGCAGCAGAGAAACAGAATCAGGACAGAATCGGTCAGTGTAGGAGCCTCGGTCCTATTTGGGTTTGATATTTGGATAGCTATTTGAGTTTACATGTTGAAATATGGTTTACGTTAATTGTAATAAAAAAGGAGCTATTTACAGTATTTGTAGACAGATAATTCATTTAATAAGTTAACAGTTTAATTCAGGTCATTTATGTGTGCATTATTTAAAAAGTTTAAAAATTGCGTACACTGCCTTTAATTTGTTGTTAATCTCGGGAGAGTTTGGTTACCGGAGTCATTATGGTCAGGCGGCTTAGAGTGGAGCCACACAGTTTTTTGACCTTTCTCTCTCTCTGTCACTTTCTTTGTTTTTTCTCTCACCTTTTTTATTTTCTCATATTGGATCATTGCTGTACCATTCTTTATGTTTTTTGGAAGTAAATTGAGGAGCAAAAGAGGATCTTGAGGAGTTTTTATTTTGTCGTGGACGTGGATGCCGAGAGAGAAGAGCGTCAAGCTAATGGCTTCATTAAGGAACCTACAGTCAGAAAGAGGTAGACGATCTTAGAAAAGTTTGTTGATCTTTTATCAGTAGAACTGTAAAGACATAACAACAGTGGCGTTGTCGTGAAAAGCGTGTTCTTTAGATTCTGTTCAGATCCTGTGGGAGAGGTGGACGAATCCGAGTCGGGGAGAAAACCTGTTCTTTTCAGCACTGTAGCCAGTCTGTAAAAGAGTCCCAGCTCTGCTGAGCCAGGTATTCCTTTAACTCTCAGCAGTGATGATTTCATGAGCCTCTTTATCAATAAAATTGTTTCTATCAGAGAGAAGATTGATGGAGTCCTTCCCACTATTATCAGTGATGTATCATCAAGTACAGCAGCTTTAGAAGTATCTTTATCACCTGATTTATATTTAGACGGCTTCTGTCCAGTTGATCTCTCTGAACTAACGACATAGTCTCTTCTAAACCATCAACTTGTATTTTAGACCCAATCCCAACCAGACTGTTCAAGGAGGTTTTTCCCTTAATTGACACTTCCATATTGGATTTGATCTGTCTTTGTTGACAGGGTATGTACCTCAGACTTTTAAGGTTGCTGTAATTAAACCTTCACTTGATTCAGAAGTGTTAGTTCATTATATACCAATGTCCAATCTCCCTTTTATGTTTAAAGTTCTTGAAAAAATAGTTGCAGCTCAACTTTGTGATAATTTACACAGAAATAATCTGTTTGAAGAGTTTCTGTCAGGATTCAGAGTGCATCATAGCACAGAAACTGCACTGCTGAAAGTTACCAATGATCTCCTCTTAGCCTCTGATAGCGGACTTGTGTCTGTGCTTGTCCTGTTGGATCTCAGTGCTGCATTTGATACGGTCGATCACAGTATTTTATTAAAGACACTTGAACATGTTATTGGGATTAAAGGAACTGCATTAGGCTGGTTTAACTCATATTTATCTGATAGATGTCAGTTTGTTTTTGTAAATTAGGAATCTTCCTCACACACCAGAGTAAGTCATGGAGTCCCTCAGGGTTCTGTGCTTGGACCGATTCTCTACACTTTATAGATGCTTCCATTAGGTAACATTATTAGACAGCATGGCATAAATTTCCGTTGCTATGCTGATGATACTCAGCTGTACTTATCTATAAAACCAGATGAACCCAATAGGTTGGTCAGACTACAAGCATGTCTTAAAGACATAAAGACCTGGATGACTTAGAACTATCTGCTTCTAAATTCAGACAAAACTGAAGGACCTGAGCACTTCAGGGAGAAATTGTCTAGCTATATAGTTACTCTAGATTGTATTTTCTTGGCTTCTTGTACGACAGTGAGGAACCTTGGAGTTATTTCTCAACAGAATTTATCAATTGACTCGCATTAAAAACCGGTTTCCCGGACTGCCTTCTTTCATCTTCGTAATATTCTTAAAATCAGGAACATCTTGTCTCAGAGTGATGCAGAAAAACTGCTCCGTGTATTTGTTACTTCAAGATTAGACTACTGTAATTCTTTATTATTGGGCTGTCCCACATATTCTCTGAAAAGCCTCCAGCTGATCCAAAATGCTGCAGCCAGAGTTCTGATGAGATCTAACAGCAGAGATCATATTTCTCCAGTTTTAGCTTCTCTTCATTGGCTCCCTGTTAAATTCAGAATAGTATTTAAGATTCTTCTCCTCACATATAAAGCTCTTAATGACCAAGAGAGCACTTTGCTCCCAAACTGCAGGTTTACTTGAGGTTCCCAGAGTTTCTAAAAGTAGAATGGGAGGCAGAGCCTTCAGTTATCAGGCCCCTAAAAGTAGAATGGGAGGCAGAGCCTTCAGTTATCAGGCCCCTAAAAGTAGAATGGGAGACAGAGCCTTCAGTTATCAGGCCCCTGAAAGTCGATTGGTAGGCAGAGCCTTCAGTTATCAGGCCCCTAAAAGCAGAATGGGAGGCAGAGCCTTCAGTTATCAGGCCCCTAAAAGTAGAATGGGAGGCAGAGCCTTCAGTTATCAGGCCCCTAAAAGCAGAATGGGAGGCAGAGCCTTCAGTTATCAGGCTCCTAAAAGCAGAATGGGAGGCAGAGCCTTCAGTTATCAGGCCCCTAAAAGTAGAATGGGAGGCAGAGCCTTCAGTTATCAGGCCCCTCTCTTGTGGAATAAGCTGCCAGTAAATGTCCGGGAAGCAGACACCCTTTCCACTTTTAAGACCAGGCTTAAAACTTTCCTTTCTGATAAAGCTTATAGTTAGGGGTGGCTCAGGTGATCCTGAAACATCCCATAGTTAAGCTGCTATAGGCTCATCTGTCACAACTTTCCTCACTTTACTCTCTTTTTCCCCTGTTTAATTTCTCAAATGATATTATGTACATGTGACATTATTGTGGTCATTAACTCGTGTTTCCCTGTTCCAACAGGTATCCTTTGAATGGTGTTACAGTGGGTTTTTCCCTCTTTTCTGTCCTCTCAAACCCCAGCTGGTGGAGGCGGATGGCCACCCTTCCTGAGTCTGGTTCTGCCAGAGGTTTCTTCCTGTTCAAAGGGAGTCGTTCCTCTCCACAGTCGCCTCAGGCACGCTCAGGACAGGAGATTGGACTGAAGACGAGTTTCTGTGCAATCTGTTGGTTTCCTTAGCTAGGAAATTGTTTTTGAATTGGCTCTATATGAATGAATTGGATTATTTTGAAAATAATTATGATTACAATGAATTGAATTCCAATTGGCTTGAATTGGACTTTATTATTTAAGTGCCTTGAGATGACATTTGTTGTATTTGGCGCTATATAAATAAACTTTTGCTCATGGATGTATGGTGATGATGGCACAGGAAAATTCACTTAATTCACCTAAATTAATGGTACATTGAGCGGGGACAATCCAATTCCAAACGAGGGGAGACCTGCTTGAAGTGAACAGAATTTTATCAGCGAAACTTCAGCCTCTTGCTGTTGCTCCTCATAATTCCCTGTTCTCTCTTCTTGTTCTTTTTTGTTCTGAATGCTATTTAAATGCCTCATCTACATAGTCTGTTTCAGCTGATAATTCAAACCTGTCACATAGAAATAAACTAATTCTGGCTGTTCTGTTGGCCACATCTGATTATAATCAACTTAACTTCTCCCTGCGTCACCTACAATAAAAAGATAAGACACTTCGAGGACAACTACAACTTAGACAAGAAGGAAATATATTAAACAAAAAGCTTTCTGAAGTGATTCCTTTCATGATAAAGTGATCAGAATTTTGCACATCAAGTGAAAAAGAAAATATGGACTCACCTCGAGATTTGCATTTCTAAAACAAAAGTTTAAATGAGCAAATACGTCTGCAGTTTAAAGAGCGCAATGCAGAGCTTAATGAGTTGTTGCACCCGGCTGATTGGCAGGAAACATGACCCCAACAACAGAGCTGTCAGTGGAAACAATGGAAAAGATTATAAGAGTGCTTCATGGACAAAGATCTGGGTAGTTTCAAGTCAGCTGTGTTTTTAAAATAGAATGGCTGTAAGAGAAAAACATGCCGGTCGACCAAGAAAGAAGCGTAAGAACAGAACGCTCAAAGCAACAAACGTTAACTGCACAACAACAAAAACTTCACTTGTGCAGGGTTATGAAAACATCAGACTGTTTAACAACTTATATTTTCACCAGAAGTCGTTTTAATTTTAGCCCCAAATGCACCCTCACTAACAGTTAATGGCTCTTCAGTCAAGTCCAGACAAAAAAACACCTTCATTTAAAGCAACACTAGTGACATTTCTACCTTAAAATAACAGCTTGAAAAAAATTGTGTTGCTGGAATGAGTTTTAATATTACGATTGGCCTGTCTCCTATGCCCTTCGGGGGTCTGAGTTGGAAAAACTGCGCTATGTAATTTTGCTTGACCAGCCCGGGAGCTGAGCGGAAGTACTTCGACTTGCTTTCTGACACACCTACCGCAAAAACAAATAGACCCCTCTCACGCTCCCAGGTACAAGGCTAAGCTAGCGCAACATTGTCAGTACAATCATCATGGCAGAGGCACCGAAGAAACAGAAGAAGACGTTGACTGATGAAAGGAAGAGAAAGAGAGAGGCCGACAAAGCAAGAGACCGGGCTAGAGTTGCTCTCGGAACAGCCTGTAGGGGGAGCTCCATAATGGGCTTTTTGAGAAGTTACATTGTATTGCTTTAAGTGCAGTATTTAGAGGCAGAGTCCTGTTGGATACAAAAATGTGGTTTATAGTGTAAGGTTAAGCTATAAGTCAAGAAATCATATCTGTCGGCTGTTCTTCATTATGCATGCAATAGGTGCACAAAGCTGCCCGCTTAAAGCTGTGAAAAAACACAGAAGCTTCTATCTGAGGGCTGGTGACCTCAGGGGCCACATGCAAATGCCAGGAATGTGAGTGCAATGATAATCATTATATCCGAGTCTTACTTTCTATGAAAAGGATGTGACAGTGAAGCAGTGCCGAATCTGCATCTTCTGTCAGGGTTTATTAATCACCACAGAACAGGGTTTGGATGGATAGAAAACACAAGCCTCTTTAACATATTTGTTGTGCCTTTTTTATATAAAAAGGATCCTTTGTCCAACCTTGGCTGATCGCCCTCATTATTCAAACATGCAATTGAGCGACGCTGCGTCCTTTCACACATTGAGTCGACGTGATGGAATCAGCTGAGTGACGACAGCACAACTGGATTAAGCACACACGAGGCCACTTAGAAGTGACTCACTCAGTGGGGTCACATAGCATTGAAAGGATCAGATAATTGGCTTAATTACAATAAGACTGAGTTGAGCAAGGGTAATTATCCCTGGATATATGGCGGTGAATGAATCGGATCAGAGCCACAAAGCATGTCATACTCCGATACGATAGGTGGCGCTGTACCCATTTCAACTATTGCTAATAGAGCCACTTCCTGTTGACCTCTTCACCACCAACAACAACAACAAACTCAGGCATTTGAGAAAATGGCGAACGAAGAGCAAGATGAAGCTACGTCCCTCTACATTTGGTCTGTGATGAGCTGCTTGTTGCACAAACACGATGCACAACGGAGCATTCTCCATCGCGTTGTTTGTTTCTTTCTGACGGCGACAACAACAGTAATTTCGTCTCTTCCTCTTCTGCATGCGCAGAACGCAAAGTCTAATTCACCACGTGCTTCAGCGTCTACAAGCATGTTTAGTGTGATTTTCAACCGAGTTATCTCAGTGTCTTAATCCGAACGCGAGTAACTCGATTCGACCCAATTTCTTGTCAGATTAAGGTGTCTACATGAACTTAATAACTCATTCTTATTGTAATTTAGCCAATTATCTGATCCTTTCAGTGCCATGTGACCCCACTGAGTGGTGAATCAACTTCGTCCCCCCTTCCTCCTTTGTACTTTCCCACATGATACGATGCAATACGGAGGTGCATCAGTCCCAACTTGAAAAGGCTCTTGTTAAAGAGGCTATTGATCACCAGAGCCATATCATTCGACTTGTATTGTGAATTTTGTGTATTGATTGGTGTAATTATACTGTTATCCTATCATGTGATCCTGTCGCCCTTCGGTACTGTGCATAGCTAGTGGGTTCAAAGCCTTAAATTTCTTCACAACCTTGACTTTCTTTTTTGCACCAAATTCAGCTTCTTTCAGCAAATTAACACCAACAACTTTGTACTAAAGGTTAATCTTAACTGTGCGGCTATTAGATTGATAACAACCCTTATTGCCTGCTGTTGTCATGAGCAAAAGGATGGCTGGCCAGTCTTCTCTAAAAACCTAATTATTATTATAATTATCAAGTTAGAAATCTCGGGGTAATATTGGACTCAGGCCTGAACTTTAACATTAAATCAGTAACATCAGCAGCTTTTTACCATCAAAGAAACATTGCCAGAATCAAAGGAATAGTGTCTAAACCAGACTTAGAGAGACTGATCCATGCGTTTGTCTCCAACAGGTTAGACTACTGTAACGGCCTGCTCACTGGGCTCTCTAAACGGGCTATAAGACAGCTGCAGAACATCCAGAACGCTGCTGCTCGAGTCCTGACTAGAACCAGGAAATACGACCATATTAGTCCAGAGCTCAGGTCTCTGCACTGGCTTCCTGTCGCTCAGAGAATAGACTTTAAAACAGCTCTGCTCTTCATGGTCCAGCGCCAAAGTACATCTCTGACATGTTAGAGCCATATGAACCAACTCGGGCTCTGAGAACCTCAGGGAGGGGTCTCCTGCTGGGGCCCAGAGTCAGGACTAAACAAGGTGAGGCTGCGTTTCAGTTTTATGCTCCTAAAATCTGGAACAGTCTTCCAGAAGATGTGAGACAGGCCTCAACTCTGACAATGTTTAAATCCAGGCTGAAAACAGTTCTGTTTAGCTGTGCATATGACACCTGAAAGTATTTTATCTGCACTCTTCACTTTTAATTTAATTAATTAATGATTATTTTTTTATGTTTTTTTGGAATGTTTTTTTGGAATACTATGTAACATTTCTACCTTAAAATAACAGCTTGAAAAAAATTGTGCGGCTGGAATGAGTTTTAATATTACGATTGGCCTGTCTCCTATGCCCTTCGGGGGTCTGAGTTGGAAAAACTGCGCTATGTAACTTTGCTAGAGCGGCCCGGTAGCGGCCCGGGAGCTGAGCGGAAGTACTTCGACTTGCTTTCTGACACACCTACCGCAAAAACAAATAGACCCCTCTCACGCTCCCAGGTACATTTGATTACTCTTACCTTCTCGGTCGACATAGCTTGCACCTTCTGACTCCTCGCCGGTTCGTCAACAAACATGAAAAGTGAAAGCAAAAGGGTGTTGTATTTACGACAGTGTAACCATATATTACCTCCAAGCCTGTAGGGGGAGCTCCAGAGTGGGCTTTTTGAGAAGTTACATTGTATCGCTTTAACTCGTCAATTATTTAACGCCGATAAATATTTTATCGCGCATTAACACTGATTTTTTGGGGTTTTTTGGAGTCGACAGAACCAAAGTCATCTGTAAACACTGCCAAGTTGAATTGTCTTCTCAGCGTAGTAGTTCCAGTCTAAAATATCACTTAAAGGCAAAACACACAACTGATAGCAGCAAGTCATTCAAGGAAACAGACAGTGGAGCGAGGCTTCTACATAAAAACTACAGAAAGATGCTGATGTTAAAAGTGTGTTTGCACAACAAATGTTATGGCACTTTCATTCATATGGCAGCACATTTAAAATAAAACAAAATGCTAAAAGCTATACACTACTTTTGAATTCATTTTTGGATTTTGCGTACAAATGTGATTAATCGTGATTAATCAGGGAAATCATGTGATAAATTAGATTAAACATTTTAATCGTTGCCCAGCCCTAATTTCTTGTAAACACAACTCTTGATCCCACTCAAGCGCTCCTCTCTTTACTACGAGTGTTTGCAGCAAGCTTAAAGGGATAGTTCGCCTCTTTTGACATGAAGCTGTATGACATCCCATATGAGTAATATCATTTATGAACATTTTCTTACCCCCTGCTGCGTCCTGTGAGCCGAGTTCCAGCCTCGTTTTGGCGTTGATGAAGGTAGTCCGGCTAGTTGGCTGGGGCTTAAAAAATAAAGCGTTTTGCTTCTCAAAACAATATGTGTTCAAAAGAGTAATACATTTGCATCACAAAATCGTCCCTCCAGAAAAAGTCAGAACTCACATCGCTTGGCACTATTTTTGCCTCCCTTCATATCAATGCGTTCAGCCACCTAGCGATAGCCGCACCTGTTACGGTGTTTGCTGCTTGGAAGCAGGGGAGTGCTCGGTCTGCACTTCGGTCTGCAAGGTTTACAGTGATACGAAGGGAGAGAAAATAACGCCAAGCGATTGTGAGGTCTGACTTTTTCCTAGAGAACGATTTTGTGATGCGAATGTATTACTCTTTTGAACGCATATTGTTTTGAGAAGCAAGACGCTTTATTTTCGGGTCCCGGCTCACAGGACGCAGCAGGGGGAAAGAAAATGTTCATAAATAATGTTGCTAATATGGGATGTCATACAGCTTCATGTCAAAAGAGGCGAACTATCCCTTTAATCTTTACTGATTGACAACAGTTAGGTTCCAGAGGCAATGAGGACACATCCACACCTCTGTCTGACAGACACGAGACAGCCAGACAGACAGCAGACAGATGAAAAGGTCTTCCAACAGAATGTTAATTACTGATATCTGTCTCAAAACAAAGTTTAGACATGACAAAAGTACTGAAACTTAAATGCAAGTTTGTGGCAGTTTTATCCATCAACTGTGAAATGAAGCTAGCTGCTTAGCTTGAGTTCAAAGGAACTGCAAAGTGAGACAGGCTGAAACATCTCAGTGTTGTACAAAGTAATGATGTGAAGTGCGCTAATCTAACTAATTCTTATATAACATCAACACATGAAAATTAATTAGCCCACGGTTTTTGTCTTTTTTGTGTGTCTTGCCTCTCATTGGAGCAAGGCTTAATTTAATAGCTATTCATCAGGCTTTTTATGCTGAGTGCATTTAGATGGATATTTTGCACTCACTGATGATCATTATCAGGCCACAACTCACAGGAAAACATGCAAATCATACGATGAAATGATGACATAACACAGAGCTAAATGCAAACTGCTGAATGCTGTAAGGAATCAGCAAGATGAGGGACATGTGCATCTGACTGCGTACACCACAGTGAGGTGTCAAGTGTGGTGTAGAAGGGGAGGACACGGATGCGGACTTTCAAAAAAATAAATTAGATTTATTTAACAAAACAAAGTATCAACATAAAACGCGGCAGAGCCGGAGAAAAACGAAGCTATAAACAAAACAAAAGAACAAGGACATGGCATGGAATAAATACTTAGCTTGGAAGAAAACGAGGCGTGGAAACGTGGCGTGGAAACTAACACCAACAGTAACAGTGACATCAATATCAACAAAGATCCGGCAAACTGAAAGGGGAGGCAGGAAACTAAATAGGGATTGAGTGATTAAGTGAGTGGGTGCAGCTGGTGGGGAATGAACAGGTGAGGGGAATGAACTAATGGCCTGAGTGAGGGAAGTGAAGGGAAAACTAAACATGGACTGAAAAGAAACATAACCTAAACATGAAAACTAAAAACATGAGTCTCTGGGCGTGACAGAGCCCCCCCCTCAAGGGGTGGATCCCAGACATCCCAAAAAAGTCCAAGGGTGGGAGGGAGGGGCTCGAAGCCGGTCGGGGAACCAGAAACGGGCGTGGTACCGGCTTCGGGCAGCAGGAGGCAGTGGTCTGGCGGACGCCCAGACCGCCGACGGCGTAGCCGGAGCAGGCGGTGGTCTGGCGGACGCCCAGACCGCAGACGGCGTAGCCGGAACAGGCGGTGGTCTGGCGGACGCCCAGACCGCAGACGGCGTAGCCGGAACAGGCGGTGGTCTGGCGGACGCCCAGACCGCAGACGGCGTAGCCGGAACAGGCGGTGGTCTGGCGGACGCCCAGACCGCAGACGGCGTAGCCGGAACAGGCGGTGGTCTGGCGGACGCCCAGACCGCAGACGGCGTAGCCGGAACAGGCGGTGGTCTGGCGGACGCCCAGACCGCAGACGGCGTAGCCGGAACAGGCGGTGGTCTGGCGGACGCCCAGACCGCAGACGGCGTAGCAGGAGACGGCGGTGGTCTGGCGGACGCCCAGACTTCCGTCGGCGTGGCGGCAGGAGACGGCGGTGGTCTGGCGGACGCCCAGACTTCCATCGGCGTGGCAGCAGGCGGTGGTCTGGCGGGCGGCCAGACATCCCGTGGCGTGGCAGCAGGAAGCGGTGGTCTGGCGGGCGGCCAGACATCCCGTGGCGTGGCAGCAGGAAGCGGTGGTCTGGCGGGCGGCCAGACATCCCGTGGCGTGGCAGCAGGAGGCGGTGGTCTGGCGGGCGGCCAGACATCCCGTGGCGTGGCAGCAGGAAGCGGTGGTCTGGCGGGCGGCCAGACATCCCGTGGCGTGGCAGCAGGAAGCGGTGGTCTGGCGGGCGGCCAGACATCCCGTGGCGTGGCAGCAGGAGGCGGTGGTCTGGCGGGCGGCCAGACATCCCGTGGCGTGGCAGCAGGAGGCGAAGACCGTCCCCCGGTCGGACGGACCTCCGACGGGGGGGGAGCCCCCCCTTTAAGGGATGGATCCCAGACATCCCCAAAGTCTGGGGGTGGGAGGGAGGGGCTCGAAGCGGTGAGTCCATGTTGGGCTCTGCCGCCTTATGGTCAGGCCCGGAGGCCTCTTGGTCGTGGTCAGACCCTGTGGCCTCTTGGTCAGGCCCTGTGGCCTCTTGGTCAGGCCCTGTGGCCTCGTGGTCAGGCCCTGTGGCCTCGTGGTCAGGCCCTGTGGCCTCGTGGTCATGGTCAGGCCCTAAAGCCCCTTGGTCAGGCCCTAAAGCCCCTTGGTCAGGCCCTAAAGCCCCTTGGTCAGGCCCTAAAGCCCCTTGGTCAGGCCCTGTGGCCTCTTGGTCAGGCCCTGTGGCCTCGTGGTCAGGCCCTGTTGCCTCGTGGTCATGGTCAGGCCCTAAAGCCTCGTGGTCAGGCCCTAAAGCCCCTTGGTCAGGCCCTAAAGCCCCTTGGTCAGGCCCTGTGGCCTCTTGGTCAGGCCCTGTGGCCTCGTGGTCAGGCCCTGTTGCCTCGTGGTCATGGTCAGGCCCTAAAGCCTCGTGGTCAGGCCCTAAAGCCCCTTGATCAGGCCCTAAAGCCTCGTGGTCAGGCCCTGTGGCCTCTTGGTCATGGTCAGGCCCTGTGGCCTCTTGGTCAGGCCCTGTGGCCTCTTGGTCAGGCCCTGTGGCCTCTTGGTCAGGCCCTGTGGCCTCGTGGTCAGGCCCTGTGGCCTCGTGGTCAGGCCCTGTGGCCTCGTGGTCAGGCCCTGTGGCCTCGTGGTCAGGCCCTAAAGCCCCTTGGTCAGGCCCTAAAGCCCCTTGGTCAGGCCCTAAAGCCCCTTGGTCAGGCCCTAAAGCCCCTTGGTCAGGCCCTAAAGCCCCTTGGTCAGGCCCTGTGGCCTCTTGGTCAGGCCCTGTGGCCTCTTGGTCAGGCCCTGTGGCCTCGTGGTCATGGTCAGGCCCTAAAGCCCCTTGGTCAGGCCCTAAAGCCCCTTGGTCAGGCCCTAAAGCCCCTTGGTCAGGCCCTGTGGCCTCTTGGTCAGGCCCTGTGGCCTCGTGGTCAGGCCCTGTGGCCTCGTGGTCAGGCCCTGTGGCCTCGTGGTCAGGCCCTGTGGCCTCTATAGCTGGGACCAGCTCTGGAACGGCTGGGGCCAGCTCTGGGACGGCTGGGGCCAGCTCTGGAACGGCTGGGGCCAGCTCTGGAACGGCTGGGGCCAGCTCTGGAACGGCTGGGGCCGGGGCCAGCTCTGGGACGGCTGGGGCCGGGGCCAGCTCTGGGACGGCTGGGGCCGGGGCCAGCTCTGGGACGGCTGGGGCCGGGGCCAGCTCTGGGACGGCTGGGGCCGGGGCCAGCTCTGGGACGGCTGGGGCCGGGGCCAGCTCTGGGACGGCTGGGGCCGGGGCCAGCTCTGGGACGGCTGGGGCCGGGGCCAGCTCTGGGACGGCTGAGTCTCTGGTGACTGTGGCTGAGGAGAAGCTGTACAGCATGGTTACCTCGTATGGCTCCAAGCCAAAAATGTCCTGGGTAGCTGAGCGCTGCACGCTCATGACCTCCGCCCAGATGTCTGCCACAGCCGGCAAGTGCTGGAGGACCTGCTTCCTCAAAAAGAAGTCCACCAGGTCATCAGCCACGTTCAGCTGCTGCCAGGCGGTGTCGTCCCGTGCCAAGCAGGCCCAGAACCTCCCGACCAGCTTCCAGAATGCGTTCTCGTCCGCCGCGTCCATTTCTGGCCGGATCTTTCTGTCAAGTGTGGTGTAGAAGGGGAGGACACGGATGCGGACTTTCAAAAAAATAAATTAGATTTATTTAACAAAACAAAGTATCAACATAAAACGCGGCAGAGCCGGAGAAAAACGAAGCTATAAACAAAACAAAAGAACAAGGACATGGCATGGAATAAATACTTAGCTTGGAAGAAAACGAGGCGTGGAAACGTGGCGTGGAAACTAACACCAACAGTAACAGTGACATCAATATCAACAAAGATCCGGCAAACTGAAAGGGGAGGCAGGAAACTAAATAGGGATTGAGTGATTAAGTGAGTGGGTGCAGCTGGTGGGGAATGAACAGGTGAGGGGAATGAACTAATGGCCTGAGTGAGGGAAGTGAAGGGAAAACTAAACATGGACTGAAAAGAAACATAACCTAAACATGAAAACTAAAAACATGAGTCTCTGGGCGTGACAGAGGTTTATCTGACAGAAATGCTGCCATCGCTCTTATAATCTACCCCGCTAAAATCCATTTGATGTTTCAGTCTTTTCAAAGCCTCCACTGCAACAGCAATGATTGACCAGGGACCTTTTGCTGCGTAGATTCTTCAAAATAAATGAAGGACTGCCTTAGAGACCTCCAACTCAGAAAGTGCAGCAGTTTACCCAAAACTGGAAGACTTTTTTTTCCTCCCCACACTGAATTTCTGCTTTTATGGTATTGATTTGGCCATCAGTACAGCTGTATGTGCGCTGAATGGATGGGCTGTTTCATATTTTATACAGTGCAAAGGAAACACATCTAGTTTGTAGAGTATTGATTCAAGTAAGTGAGGTGTCTGATACTCAAGACAGTGGAGAAAAGGGCCTTCTTATGGGTTCACTGAGTACAAGGAACCCATAAGAGTGTTTCAAGCAGCCGCGGCTATTCAGAGACAACACGGGAAGCCGGACAGCCTCTCCCATTCTCTGGCGAAATGGCTACATCTTCAAGTTTAAATTGACGATAAAACAGTTATTCACAAAACACAAGACATGCCCAATACTGCATTTACTTTCATAACTACAACATGTTGTCCTGTAGCTTAATGAAGTGATTTGTTCTGAAATCGCCGCCGTTCACTGAGGAAATCATGTTATGAAGCCGCCACTAACAGCCAGGCTTCCGAGCCGAGGGCTGCCGGCTTCAGGAGGGGGCGGGAGAGTCAAGTTTTTTTCTACAATTCTACGTCATCATTGGCTAAATCGACAAAAACTCATCACTTCTGAGGCTGCTCGGCGTCTCTGGGGGTAGATTAGACGTGGGCGTGTCAATATGAGGGGCTGTGTCGGGATGATTGGAGTTAGTGTTTGTCCATCATGTGAGATGTTGGGGCAGACGAATTTTTAAGCGGGGAGAAGCACGCTGGAACTTCAGTCCCAAAGCGGATACGAAAGAGACTGGTTGTCTGTGAAAGTGCTGGAAGAGTTTCACTCATTTCCCATCGTTTCCATTTCCATCCTCACACACATACACTTTTGTAAATATTACACTGTAAATAAGAAACACATCCTTGTTGTTTAGAAGTTTTGTCAATCATATTCCTGTAGTGCATTTGTTTGTCGTGTTAGCTAGTAGTTTTGTCACAATGGCGGCTATGCTCCATCAAACTCTAAGTATTCATTTTGACAGGGAAAAATGCTCCACAGATTCTGATCCAGCCACAGATCCAGCCATTCACAGGCCTTAGATTCGATCAGACTTGATTTTGGCCTTGCTGTGTGAATTTTCAAAGTCTATACCTTCTTTCTGTGTATTTGCTGGGCATACTTGTCATACTAGACACAGCTATGTTATAACTAATTCTTTTTAACTTTGCTATCTTCTGCTTTGGGATGGCACGAGCCACTACAACCCTGAACACGTAATATGGGCTTCCCCTGTTTTAAAAGTCAGCAGCCGTCACTGGTTTCAAGTAGAGATAACATATAGTCAAATAAGGAGATTCGGAGGAAAAATACATTCCAAAGGCATGTATTCCATTGTCTCTTGGCCAGATGCCTGGAGAAGAAAGGACCTTGAACAATTCCCGTTAAATATGAGTTCCCCCCCCTGAAAAAGCAGAGAGTCTTCCATCCGCACCAATTGAGCCACTCTCCAGATTTGATGCATCTATTCTGTAAATTCGAGACGGACCTGATGACTGAGTCCATGTCAGCAGAGTTCTTCATCACTCATCTCCACATTGGCTCGGCGACCTTCCCTCTTATTTACTACACAAGTTCTCAAACTGAAGGTGACAGAGCTGTTGAAGGGTTTAGAGAAATTTAAGAAAGTTTAGTTGTGAACAAAGAACATTTAAGATGCCCCTCAGCAGCATATTACCATGTTCATTTCAAAATCAGGCTGCTAATTTGTTGTAATTGATTCCAGGAGGCACAGAGTAAACAAAGTTAATGTCAGGGCAGGATGAATTTTTCAGCTTTTATTGCTGCTGAGGTGCCTCTTAACATTGGTCACATCCAAGAAAATCTGTGCAATTAAGATTGTAGAGATACTCGACTTGTGCTTATGAAAAACACGTCACTCACTGTTATTTTCTCTTGAGAGCAAACCTCACTTTTTTTTTTGCCACTTGCACTTTCATGCCACTTGCAGGGAAAATACTGCATGTAGGTTCTGAGAAAAGTACACCCACTGTCTGTTCCAAGGTTTTACATCTCAGGATGCAATACGAGGAAAAAAATTACTCATCTTGTCCTTGTCAGGCTTTAAGATTAGTTAAATCCTACTGCAGATGAATATTGTTGTATTCAACAGTGTTATTTAACAAAACTCCACCAGAATGCAGAAGCAGTGAGTGAGAAACTAAGTACACTCTTACTTTACAGCTTAAAGCTGCAGCCAGGTTCTGCTAATTAAATAAACCTGATTTATTGTCAGCATCTATACAAACAGAAGTTTTGGGTGTTTGCAGGTGCTTATCACTTTTTCTATGGTCGGAAAACGGGTAACTTGCTATTAAACACACATCCAGAAGATGTAATGACATTGAACCACTATTTTTGTAACGTGCAGCAATCACGTCTTCAGTGACTTCCGTGATCTTTGCCGTTTTCCTTACGTTGGATCCAAAACATCCTCCTTCTACTCAGAGGCCTTGATACACATCTTTAAACAAATAGACCAGACGTCTGTTTGTCCATTCCGATATTATGTTATTAATAACTTCAATATTTCTTTGTTTACTCATCATAATTCGGTACTGCCTTTAGTTTTTTTTTTTGGTCCAAGAATTGATTAGACATAAATTTGCAATTTATGTTAAATTTCTTTGCACAAAGGGAAAATATGTGCGGATTTGGTGCATGTATCCGCTGTTGGTAAGCGGGCTTTTTTTAAACATTTTAAAAAGTGTTTGAATGAATTGGTTTAATTCGACTGCAGTGGCTCAGTGGGTCGTCCAATAATCGGAAGGTTGGCGGTTCGATTCCCAGTCTCACCGCTCAAAGATTGGTGAACTGACAGCTGGAGGGTGGCGTTGAGCAAGGCACCGTACCCCCATGCTCCCCGGGCGCCCACCGCTCCAGTGTATGGCATCTGTCTCCATGAGTGTGTTCAACAGGCGCCAGCCTGGATGGGTCAAATGCAGAGGAGTAGTTTTGTGTATCCACATGACAATAAAAGTCTTAATCTCATCTTTCTTTTGCTGCTTGATGTCATTTACCCACAATGATACACACACACACACACACACACACACACATCTAGTTATCACAAGAAAAAGGTTCCATACAAATTTAGCTCAGCACACAGATTGAAAAATACACTTTGTGGATATTGTGAAGACCAAAGATGAAAGAAATTTAAGAACATCTTTCAGAAAACGAAAGGTGTTGGAGCAAGAGAAAGACAAGCTGAAGATATTTGCCTTGGCTCTGCAGGCAAACACTCACATTAATAAAAAAAAAAAAAAGGGCTTAATCCACTGGAGTGAATAATGATGAAACATGCAAAATCCTCCCTAATGTAAAGGAAAAGCATCTGACCGCAAAGTCTCCAGAACCGCACCGATATGTAATGTACAAAAACGTGCATCAGGGAATAAATCAGCATGAATGTGTTTCCCATTATTTTCTGAGGCATTAAGACACATCTTAGAAAAAGTGAATTAGAAACAGCAACATACAAAAAGCAACAATGTTTTACATCCCTAAATTGGCAATTAATTCTTTTTTTCAGTGATTTCACAGAAATTTCAGATCTATGGAAAAAAACAAAATGCCATATCTGTAGTAAACAGTAATAATTTTACATTAATTTACCTCTCACCCGGTCTTCCAGCACCCCCCCAAATAGGAAACTCATGGTGCATTATCATGATTGAAGACTTCAGAGGACTATCCAATGACAGCTAGTTAAAGACTGTGGTTGACTGGTGAGAAATGAACAAATAATTTTCAGTCAAATTAAAAAGTCTTTGTTCATCTCCCTTCATTGATGGCTTTTTACCTTTATTCAACATGTCCCAAGTCAAATAAGAACTAAAGTCAATAGGTTTCACCCTAAAGGCACTATACACAGTATGTCTGTATCAAACTTTACAGGAGTCCAAAGGCTGTTGACAAATTGCTCCTTAAAATAAAAAAAATAAAAACATAATATGACACTAAATAAAAAGTCCAGGGGGATCACAAAGGCCATGAAGATTTGTTTCACTGTCCCCCTGTGAGGAGAGTAATCAAATTAAGCAGTGAAAGCCAAGACCCATATCTTAAAATTTAATTTTCAGGATAGAAGAGCTAATATGCAAAGGTTTGGAATCATATGATCTAAATTTATATCACTGTGAACAGTCAAAAGAGTCGAGCATACACAGATATCCATGAGGCCTTAAGTCATTTTTAGGAAAGATTAATGTACACTTTATTTTTTCTCTACAATTGTTTGTATGGGTAATAGATCAAAGGAGCCCCACAAAGATGTACTGTCTCCCAACAGGAAGGGAGTTCTGATCACCGTTACCAAGGTTTCACACTTAATCAGTCGTTAAATCTATGGCTTGTTCCACACAGACCGTTAGGAAAGGTCAGGTAACGCAAATTTCAAAGCTGTATAAATACCCTTATCTGAAACCTATGTTTAAACAATCAGCTGCCATTGGGTCCTCTTAGTAGTTGCTTAGCGATGTGAGAATGTAGGTGAATGATGCCACGAAGAAGGAGAAGGTGATAGGATGACAACACAGTGGGGCTGCTTTGAAATATAAAAACGAAATGCTGGACTCCACTTTGCTGGAACACCTGTACAGAAAGGACCTTTATGGAAGCGTCATCTCCCGCATCCTCACCACGAATTCATTGAAAAAAGTTTGCGAATGAACATCAAAGCAGGTCCATCGTTATATTTGATGATAAGATATAAGATGATGTAGAACTTTTTGGCCACAGTGAACAAAATGCCCAACACTTGACCAAGTCCAACTGTTAAGCACGGGAGGGGAACAATCATGATCTGATCAGGCCCACCAGTGCTTCTCAATGTTATTCGAAAGCCTTCCTTTGTCTTATTGTGCCTTTACCTGTGTTCCCCAGGGTAAACCTGTCTCTACTGAGATCTTTGTATACCTCCGCCAACCTCTTCACTGTGTCTGGATTACAACCTGCATTCTTCTCTGCTTTCTTGCTCGCCCCGCTGCCATCTCTGATGAACCACGCAGCAGCCAGTGCCATCAGTACCACTCCTGTGTTGGAAACCACCCTGGAGACATAGTAAGCGCTCTATTCGATTACTCCTTGGACCCATTTAACCGTTCCTCCTCTCTTCCTAGAGATATTGCTGGACTGGACTCTCTGTGGACCTATATCTTGCACCATTACAACTAATAAATCAGTTTCTTTCTCCATCTCTCTCTGTGTCCGTCTGCTCTTGGGTCCCTCCTTGATAGTATCGGTTATTCCACAGCCGTGACAGAATGGATATTTGGAACGTTTTCAATTTCAAAAGTGGATGGTGCAGGGCATAAAACTGATAGGTGGATCGCTATCGATTTAAAGGTGCCATGGCATGAAAATAAATGGAGGCTTTTATATATTTTTATAGGCTTTAGTGGTCCCCTTATACTGTATCTGACTTTTTTTCCCCAAAATTTTGCCTTGGTGCAGAATTACAGCAAGTCCCAAAAATAAGCTTTCCTTAGGATCCTCAGAATGAGCTGTTTAGGGTCTGCAGCTTCAAATGCAAATTAGGAGGAGAAAGGCGGGGCAAAGCGGAGGGTGGGGGTGTGGCCTTACTTACGCCCGTGGTACCATGCGCAAATGTTTTGTGAATCACTATGGCACGTAGATGGCACGGCAGCCCTATGCCGTAAAACTAGCGAAACCTGTTGAAATGAGCTTACTTTGACAATATGACGAACTAGTTACTGAACAACTCTCCCAACACAGTCAAACATCAAGCAAGTGCTACACAAGACACAGCAAGACGACAAAAAAGGCGTGCGTGAAGGGGAAAGCAGGAGTGAGAATTTTGACATTCTCATCTGATTGCTCTGGTTTGCAAAGATGCACGTAGCGCTAGCGCTGGAACCATGAATGAATCATTAACCTGATGAAATGCACTGAATTTGCGGATTTATTGTTCTTCAGGAAGCTTGAAGTAGGGGGTTTTGGTCTAAAATGAGCGAGCTAACCATCTCATGGGCATGCAAACACCTCCTACAGCCCAGTTGGCAGAGATAAGAGCTTGCAGATGCTATTAGCTGCATAGCTAACGTTAGCTAACGTTAGCTGCTAACGTTAAAAACCCTTTCCTGTGGTAACAAGCTATGTAACTATACTGTACATACAGGAAAGCAACACAATTATAGAGCGTTAAATTACTTACTTGTCCGAGGTCTGTAGTTGGGCCAAAGAGAGTTGGTACTGATCCAGGGTTAATTTTCAGACGTTCGGCAAGGCCAGTTCGGTATTGGCCCAAGTTCTGGAAACATTCGTCTGTGAAATGTTTGGCGCACACATACACAAATCTCTTCGGTTCTGTCGTCACTTTCCCAAAAGTGGACAAAATCTGTCCACTGGCTCTTTAGAGGTTCTGATGCAGGAGCTCTGAACAGATTTTTTACATCCATGTACAGCGCAATGAGCTGGCCAAAGAGCTGTGGGCGGGGAAAGGCAGTTTTGGCATAGCCATATATGGGCTCTGGGGGGAAATAACCTTGACGTCATAAGAGGCGGCTTTCCCGATCAGGCCATCTGCATGGTCACATTACCAAAGACGGAGAATAATTTCCATTGCATGGTTTAGGTCTATCATCATTTTTAGCCACTGGGGGACCGCAGGCAGGCTAGGGGAACTCATATTCATGTTAAACAACCTTAAAAAGTTAAAATTTGATGCCATGGCTCCTTTAATGGTTAATTGTCATTCCTTCCCTCACCCATAACTAGAGACGGGACCAAGTCACACATGTGCAAGTCTCAAGTAAGTCTCAAGTCTTAGCTTTCAAGTCTCAAGTTTTCTTGGGCAAGTCAAGTCAAAGTCAAGTCACCTTATTATTTCAATTTTACCTGCAGAATAAAGTGAAAAGACAAGATATAAGTACAGTGTCAGTAAACATCATTGGCCAATGTGTCCAACCTGTCCACCCTGTATCCAGGGTTGCCAACTTTTCCAAAAACCTTGGAGTGAGATTTCAGCGGTTCGGTTCGCAACACGCATCTCAGAAGTTGTTCCGCAGTATATATATATATATATATATATATATATATACATATCTGTGTAGATATGATGTATATACATGTATACATTTTATGAATATGCAATAGTGCAGAGTGTGGACTTTGCGTCTTTCACTATCTGAACCGGGGGCTCATACTTGTAGCACGGCTCTAGGTCATTCATTTTTATGCACATAATGGAAGAGAGGGTACCATCGAGTGAAAGCCTATTTCTTGTGTTACCTTACTGATTTCGCGGCTTCTCAGTGAAGCGGTAAATTCTGTCCTTCCCCTCAGACTGAGCTGGCCGCGCTCACTAGAATCGAATAACACTACATTGCTGTAGTGAGACAGCGCTGCGTTACCAATCAGATTTCGCCTTGGCAGACCGACGTCACTGACGTACTGACTGACGTACTGACTGACGTAATAACAGGCTGTTTCAAGCGAATCAACAATCAGAGAGGGATTAGACACTGCTGTGGTCCAATCATGCGTTTAAGCATTCGGAAATTATAGAACGAGAGTGAAAAAAAATCAACACAGAAAGAAAAAATGATCTAGCGTGAGATTTCTTTGTTAAGTGTGAGAGCGTGACACTAAGTCTGAAAGAGTGAGTGTCACGACAGATGCGTGAGAGTTGGCAACCCTGCCGCATCATATCAAGCTAACGTCAGCTAACGACCGACTAGGCTAACAGGATAATATTAACTATTTTGACAAGCACTTACTGGTCAGAATGGATCTTCAAATGACGAACAAAGTTTTAAGTTGTCGTCTGGTTGTCTGAGATGTTGATGCCGCATATCTTGCACTGTGGGGCAACCACGGGCTGCATACAGTAACTGTCTGGACAAAGATCATGGATCAACAGTATGAACGAGCTTCCTCCTGTGCTTGTGTGGGTTTAACCAGAGGAGATTAAACTTTTTGGTTCTGCTGAATCAGAAAGGTCATCTGCCACCTGCACTTTTCCCAGTGCAAGTGTTCAGGGCAGATCCAGCCAAGAAGAGACGCCGGCCGACTGTGAGCAGGAACAACTGGTCTCAGTGGTTGAAATGGACCAAGCAGGTTCATCTCTAACTGCTGAGCAGTGTCCATACCTCCAGAGTAAAGGTCACAGCAGAGGAAATGTTTTTCTTTCATTAAACAAATTACCTGAGACTGTCCAAAATCAAGCAATGTTAGGAAGTAATCAGTAACAGCAAAATGTTCTGTGTTTGATGAGCAGTGGATGGTGATTATTCAGTAATCACAGATTATAACATGGTTGATTTATGTTCAAGCAGTGAAAAACAATTTAATATTGATTGTGTCAATCACAGTCTGATATTCGAGGAGATAGTTGGTTGACTTTCACCGGTTCTGTTTCTGTGCTGCGATGCTTCAACAGATTACTTCTGTGTCAATTTATCACAAAGTTGAGCAGCAAGAACTTTCTGCATAATTGGGAGATCGGATATAGGTCAATAATTAGCTAACACATGGATCAAAAGTGGGTTTTCCAAGTAAGGATTTGATACTCTGTGTTACTTATCCTGTCAACAAGGATAAATCAATTGAATCCAATGTGGAAGTGCTGATTAAGGGGAAAATCCCCTCGAACAGTCGGGTTGGGATTGGGTCTAAAATACAAGTTGATGGTTTAGAAGAAGCTTAAAAATACAAATCAGGTTCTGAAGATACTAACGCTGCTGTATTTGATGAAAAAATGAATGTGACGATAGAGGGAAGGATTCCATTCCTCTCTGATAGAAACAATTTTATTAGTGAAAAAGCTCGTGAAATTCTAAAGGAATACATGGCTCAGCAGAGCTGGGACTCTTATTCAGCCTGGCTGAAAAGAAAAGAAACCTGGGATTGTTCTTATTCTCTTCTGTACATGAAGATTAGGAAGCAGTTTGCCCTTTGGAAAGGGCTTTCTTATACATTATTAAACCATCTTTCCAGGTGCTGCATCTACAAAAATCTCTGATTCCAGATTACTTCTTCAGATTTTCTATAGACACAACAAGCCAGTTACTGTATTCAATGATTTATTAAAGCCCAGTTGTTTAAATCAAGCCTGTCTAATAAGTGTACCAGTGGGGATTTGGTCAATTTCCATTCTTCTGTATTCATAAAGTAAAGTCCAGTCAGTGGATTTGGATTAGAAGCAATAGCAGCTAGGGGCCCAGCAGGGGGGGGGGGGGGGGCACTTAGGGTAAACAGACTTTTGGAAGAAGCAAAGAAGAAGTTCAAGATATTCAAGTGGAGGGTGTGGCCCATATGAGCCTTTTGAAACCAGGCGGCCATGTTAGTTGAGTTGGCTTATATGGTTTTGTTTTTGCTGGCATTTTTAGTGATTATAGGACTGTTTAGGTGAGTTTGTCTGCTGAATCTGCCAGTGTGTCTTGCCCTGCCTCCACCTCGGGCACCCTCTATATTTTCATTACCCCCTACCCGAACCAGGGTTTGTATCCCCACCGTGCTGTGACTGGTGTGCAGTTGGTGAGAGGCTGAGATAGCTTGTGGCTGTGGAAAAAAAAAAAGGAAAGATGGTTGTTGTGGTGTGAGGAGCAGTGTTAGCTGGCATTAGGGGAGTGACTCTGGGACGCCAGTGGTCATTTGCTGTGTTCGAAACCGCATACTTCTCGTATTACTCATACTTCTCCTACTACTCATGCTGACTTTTTTCCCGAATGCATACTAGATTCGCCGAAATGTTGGGTGTGCATCATGAGGTTACTACTCATATTCAAACTACCCAAAATGCAACGTAACATGACGTCGCCAATCGTCATTTCCTGTCAAAATGGCAGTTTCAAGCTAGCTACAACGAGGGTAGGTTCACTACCTGTTTTCAAAACAAAAGCACCAATTGTATCGTAATGGCTTTCCCTATGATAAAAGGCAACGGGTATTTTATTTTTGTGAAAATAACCGGAAGTGCGTCGCTAACTGCGGCTAGCTTTAGTAGCGCCGAATTCATCGGAACGAAATGGTAAATAGCCGGTATTTTGTCAGATTTTCAACACATTGGGGATCTAAACGACTACTTTTCCGCCTGAAAATGTTTCAAATGTTGCTAAAGTTTACAGAGTTTAGAGCTTAAGTGAAATCAGCTTCAGGCCGGCTGATTTCGGCTCAGGTAGGAGCGAAATGCATTGTGGGTAAACGCTCTGCATCCTGTCTGATCGATGAGTATGCAGTATGTAGTATGTATTATGTAGTATGCAGTTTCGAACACCAGCCATTGTCTAGCCTCCTGGAGGTGTCGTGGGCCCAACTAGACGAAACACTGATGAAAGGAGGTTCCCACCTGATGACCCCCATGACATGTTGGTCAGTACTGCTCACTGATCTATATAGGGACTATAGGGAATTATTCACTGAGTCTGGTCCATTTTTATACGTTATTATTAATATACGTTATTAAACCATCTTTCCAGGTGCAACATCTACAAAAATTTCTGATTCCAGATTACTTCTTCAGATTTTCTATAGACACAACAAGCCAGTTACTGTATTCGATGATTTATCAAAGCCCAGTTGTTTAAATCAAGCCTGTCTAATAAGTGTACTAGTGGGGATTTGGTTTATTTCCATTCTTCTGTATTCATCTTGTTCCTCCTTATGTTCTCATTGAATACTTTCTGTTAGTGCTGTGTAAGTTGCCAAAATGAGCTCATAGTGGTTGTGTATCAAACATACAACCAGTTGAGTTTTTAATTATACTCAGCAAGACATGTTTCACTGCGTGATAACAAAGTTTACAACTGCACCGAGTCGTTTTTGTTCGTACACAGGAAATGGGCCTTCTCCAAATGATAAAAGCTGACAGAGAAAAATGATTTTTGGCCTCCAGTCTCCAGTCTGAAGCCAATCATGTTGAGAATACAGAGAAGTACACTCCACACAAACCTTTTGTATTCACTCCTTCATTTTGAGAATAATGAGACAGACTTCTGGACTCTCTGTTTTCTCCACTTATTAACAATAAAACAAATGTACTGCTTTCTGTGCTGTGGATGCAAACTCAAGTCTGTTTGAGAACACGATGACCGTGACAGACATAAGAGGAAAGAAATTGGATTTCTTATTTTTGTGTGTAATGCTTTTATCCAGGTGACGTTTCTGTGGATGGAAGACTCCTTCCCCATTCGGATGAGGAATAAAAGCAACCTCATTTGACATGAAATGCATAAAAAAGACACTTTCTCCTGCTTATTTCCGAATACAACAGAAGTCTTTTATAATCCTGCAACATTAAATAAGCCATTAAATGATATGAGTGGAGAGTAATATAAATGAAGACGCCGACTCTTTGGGTGGAATACAAAAGTCAGGGATTAGCAATTAATGTGAAGGTGGAATTGGAGTCGGGTGTTTTCAATCAAAGTGATGAGAAGTGAGCGGGTGAAAAGTTTAAGATTCCTGGGGATCGATATCACAACGAATAATGTGTCATCACGGTCATCATATACTCTGGAGGAGGAAGCTCAGAAATGACGATGGAAATTCAGAGACCTGTCGAGCTCTTCTTAACTGGAAACACAGAACCTGCACGGCTGAAATCCCGACAGCCTTGCTGCATAGGAATGATTGCAGTAATATTTACAGTTTTTCTCAATTGCTAAAACACTAAACCCTATTGTCTGAACCAAATGCTCAGTTGCCTGAACCCACTGATTGAATCAATCACTCTTTTGGCAAAACCATAAGCTCTTTTCGCCTGTTTAGACACAACTTACCAACCCATTTTCATTGTGATGCACCTGTGCTGTATAATGGTGAGCACAGGTGACAAAAGTGAAACACAATTAAAGCACAAGTGTCACCACTTGAACACAACTCAAAATTGATCACACTTGTGGCTAATGATGTGAGGGAACATATAAGCCAGTTCAGAGAGCACTGGTTTGTGAAGCCCTACAATGGAAGGAAGAGTTCGTATGAGAGGAGGTCGAGGTGGTCAGCGAAGAACAGTAATATCTGATGAAATCAGAGCTACAGTGATCGACCATGTTCTTATCCATGGTATGACCATGAGGGAGGCCGGACAAAGGGTACAACCCAACATCAGCCGATTCACTGTGTCCACCACAATCAGAAGATATAGAGAAGAGAACAGGTAATTACCTTTTTTGACATTATAGTACAGTATGTAAATGTTGACAGCAATTACTGTATGACATACTGTACTGTACCACAGTATACTGTAAATACGTTTCAGTACAATCACTGTACCAATGTACTGTAGTATTGTAATGGAGGGTTGGTCTAACTGTTTGTAGGCCTAGTATTCCATGTGTATTGTTTGTAACTGTATGTTCTCTTTTTGTAGAATTGAAAGACTGCCACATGGGGGTGGGAGGACAGGTATGTTCTCCCCACAACAAGAGACCCTAATTGTCGACATGGTCCGAGAGAACAATGCCATTAAACTTAAGGAAATTCAGCAGAAGATAATTGAGGACCATGTCAATTTTGAGGGTATCAACAGTGTCAGCCTCTCCACTGTTGATCGTGTCCTCAAGCGCAACAGACTGCGCATGAAACAGCTATACAGAGTGCCCTTTGATCGCAACTCAGACAGAGTCAAAGAGCAGAGATTCCAGTATGTACAGGTTGGTATATATCCAGACACATTCATTGTTGATTACTCTTAGTAGTGATTTACTGTAGAGGCCTAAGTCACTTTTTCTGTATCACTTACAAAACTATATCTATTTCTACAGAGGGTTTTTCAACTGGATACGATGGAAAGAGCCCCTGAATACATTTACATGGATGAAGCTGGGTTTAATCTCACAAAGCGGAGAAGGAGAGGTCGTAATGTTATTGGCCATCGGGCCATTGTTGGTGTCCCTGGGCAGCGTGGTGGCAATGTAACATTATGTGCTTCCATCAGCAATAATGGGGTTGTCTACCATCATGCTAACCTGGGGCCTTACAACCCTCACCAGCTCCTCATTGTCCTAAATAACATGCGGGATGCTCTGTTAGAGCAGCAGGATGAGAATCCCATCTATGTTGTTGTTTGGGACAATGTTAGTTTTCATAGAGCTCTCCAGGTTAGAGAGTGGTTCAATATGAACCCAGGTTTTCTCAATCTTTGCCTTCCACCGTACTCCCCTTTCCTAAACCCCATAGAGGAATTCTTCTCCTCATGGCGGTGGAAGGTGTATGAACGCCAACCGTACACCAGGTTAAATCTACTGGAGGCCATGGAACTTGCCTGTCGTGACATGGGTGTGGAGGCGTGCCAAGCCTGAATACGGCATGCCAGGGTTTTTTTTTTTCCCTCGTTGCCTGGCCAGACAAAATGTGGCCTGTGATGTTGATGAAGTTCTGTGGCCTGACCCAGTACGGAGACATGATGCTGTGGCAGAGTGATCCCCTTATTTGTATATTTGTGTACTTTTTTTTTTTTTTTACATGGGCTTATTGCACACAAGATTTCAGTTTTTTTCTTTTTGTACAAGTGCTAAATGCACTGTTTTTTTCGTTTTGCAACATGCATTAAGAATCAACAATAAACATTTATTTCTCCAGCTTCATGTCCTGAGCATTGTGTTTTCTATGTTGTGTTTAGTGACTGCTCAGTAGTGTTTTTCATTTTGATTGACTCGGGGCACAATTTGACAGCATAGTTCAGTTTTGAGCACAGATTGAACTGTTTTGAGGTGAAAGTTTGGTTTTGCAAGAAGAGTCTGAGGTTTTGTGAATGTAGCGTGAAAATTGGGTTTTGTGTTCACAGTTTAGAGAAAAGTAGAGCAGCTTTCAAGAAATGTGTCTTAGCAATCGAAAAACTGTAAATAAGAATCCAATCAAACAGTGTTTCCAAGTGATAAAATAAAAGCTCTACTTATGTTTGTGTAGCACCCCACCACTCTATAACCTGTCTCCCGACTTATAAAGACCGATGGGGTGGTTTGGGTTCTTCTGGCAACAGGTAGATATAATAATATTTACCTTTACAACCAAACCATATTCAAAATAAATGACTCCAGACAACTGCTTTGAAAATAATAAGAATACTTAGTTTTAATAAACAAAGTTAACCCTTCCCAGTAAAAACAAAATCCCTTTTTACCTCAACCACTTTAAGTGTGAACACCAATAAAACACTTCTTTCTGCCAAAATTAATAAAGAAAAGAAACCTTATATACACTTACTATATGAACTTTTACAATGTACAGTCTATTAACACACAGTACGTTATGCATGGGCCCCACTCACACGCATTCACTCACTCACTCAGAGTTACCACGTGGCTGAAAACATTGCAGGCCTGATTGTTCTCCACAGTGCTTTGCAACAAATCCCGGTTGCTCCAAACCGAAACAATTCACTGCGCTGCAACTGAATACTTCCCGGCTGGTTATTCCTCGTTGGCTAACAGGAACACAGCTGTGCAGAAGGTCTTTAGGCGTCGTCCTCACCCACAGGTAGAAGATGGCCAGGCAGCTAACCGTCTCGTTGAAGCACCTTATGTCCTTCACTGACGTCCGCAAACTCCGGCTCACCTTAATGCGCTCTGTGTTGTGACTGACTTAACTTCACAGATTACTTTACTTGGTTATTTCAGTTTTTTTTTTTTCAACCTCTCGTTGCTGACTCAACCAATTCTTTTTCCTTCTCCGTCTCCTTCCCCTCGTGGTCCTTCTCTTCCCTTCTCTTCCTCTCATGTCCAACCAATTAGTACAGGTGATACTCGATGACCAAACTTTGAACCAATTAAAAACGAGTTAACAGAGAATGGAGTTTAAGGGCGTACTGTACATTTCTCACACACAGCTACTGGGAATGATCCACAAGATTGTACGTTCAGTTCACTCCATGGGTACACACAAAGCTCACATACATACATACAGTGATGGGCAGTAGTGTCACTACTTGTAGCGAAGCTACTAGTTTAACTACACTTCCCAGTAGCTTGGCCGTAGCGTCACTACTTTATGTATCGAGTAACGTCCCTGTAGTTAAGCTATTTTTTTTGTCAAGTAGTGACGTAGCGTCCACAAAAGTTACAAAATTTCAGGTCATGCCTGAGGAAAACAGCAGTTACCAGCATCACAACATGGTTTTGAACACAATAAAGTGAATGTCTGTTGAACGTCATGCGCAAGCTGCTCCCACTCGTCTGCTAGTGCCGCCTGCATACATACCGGTACTAACATAGGACCTATGCATTTCATAGCTACCCTGCGTGCATACAGTAGGCCTACAGTTGCGAGCATCAGCAACATTTGCAAGCAGAACTCGCAATGCATGCTCGCAGAACGAACAAGCTCGCCAAGGACCTGGGCAAAGCTAGAAGTCCAGTCAGTCTGTCAGTCAGTCAGCCACACACACAATGGAGGAGACAGAAGAACAGGGCAATGGGCCTGGCAGTATACCCTGTCCCTGGCCGTATCTTCAACGGTATATGACCCTCACCGAATCCACCGACACAAAGTGTGTCTTCAGGTGCCTTTTGTGTAACCCAAAGATGAAGTTGCTGTCAACGTCTAAAACATCCAACACCAACTTGAGAACACACATTCAGGTAAATCTCAATTTCCACCTCGCAATTTGTAAGTGAAATGTTTTTTGTGCTTTGCTGTAGGCTAGACCTAAGCCAGTGTTAGAATTGACTGAGGATTAAAAAAAAAAAAAAAGAAGAATCATAATGAAAACGAATGGCAAGCCAGCTAACTAACGTAGCTGGGGGAAACTAGCCAACTGCTAAGCTAGCGAAGTACAAGAGTTGCTTAGTCAATGTATTTTGTTATCATCGTGTAATTCGATAATCATGGAATTTTATTAGTTGTGGTTCAGTTATTCAGGCATCAGTTGTGTCACAAGTAAATAAATACATAAGAAGATGACCAGTGTATCTCCAAGTCAAGTCAATTAGATCAGTGCACCACTCAGGTGGCCATCCTGTAGCTCGCGAGCCATATGCGGTGGTTCTTTGCCTGGTCTCACTCATGCGGCTGTTATGCCGGCTGCACACTAGACACTCCAGTAACCGTAACACCGGAGTGAACGCCACCTGGTGGACATTGCATTACCTCAGGAAAAACTCCCGCAAGCAAGGTCTAGCGGCCGGTTTGAAACATGGCGGGCGGAGCAGAAAATGCCACCAAAGTTCTTTATTTGAATAGTAAGAACGCTTCGTTTCACATTTTTGTAATGTGTTACTGATATAGATCATGTGTGGAAATTATTGTTGTGTTTGGTGGTGAATTATGTTTTTGTAATTTCGGAACAAACAATAACGGTTTGTTTTCTTGTCCACCTTTTAGTGTGAATTGTTAATAAGGATCAAGTTTCGACATTATCGCTGTGTTTAACAGCTTAAAATGGCCAAATTGTGATATTTATCTTTTCATTTTTGAGAAGTTCAGCTGGAAACCGGGAAAAAATTGATTTTTCTATCTATTCAAGGTTATGATGCCCTTGGCCAAGGCGCTGGACGTTTTACAGTCGGAACGGATGGGCTTCTTAGGAGTGTTGGTGCCAACCATCTCCATTCTACTTGAAAAGATGGAAGCGATGAACCAGGAGAGCAAACTTCATCACTGCAGCCCCCTCATAGACGTGGTCATCAGGGGAATCAAGAAGAGGTTTGAGTACGTTTTTGAAGACACCAGGTTGCTCAAAGCCTCTGCAGCACATCCCATGTACAGATTGGCCTACGTACCCAGTCACAAGAAGGCTGAAGTGGTGTCGGAGCTGAAAGCAGATGTACATCTGCTTCAAACCAAGTCTTCAAGTGACATGCAAACAGATGGTGAAGATGATGGTGATGCGGTAATGGGGTTCTTCCCTTCACGGAGATTAGCCATAGAGTGTAATGAAGTAGATATCTACTTACAATCATCTGACACCAAACTGGCACATGCTTTTCAAAACCTTCCTGTGATGAAAAAGGTCTTTCTTAAGTACAATACTGGACTACCAGCCAGTGCAGCCTGTGAGAGACTTTTTAGTGTAGGGAAAGACATTTTCAGACCAAAGAGGAACCGCCTGTCTGATGACACATTTGAAAAACTTCTTTTGTGCCGTGTCAACAAACAGCTCTTATCAGGATAAGGCCTACTCTCCATATGGTGCAGGACTTTTTTTCAATCAAATCAGTTCAGTTCAGTTATCAGCTGATACTACATGTTTTTTAAATGTTTCATATATGTATGTACAGCACCGCAGAGAAAGGGAAAGCTTTTGTGCCTGTTTGCTTGTTTATTTGTGTGTGTGTGTGCTTATGTGTTTGTTGTATGAAAAGATTGTCTGGCCTGTGGCCTATAATGAAATTTAAAATATACTGAATGTACTGTATAATGAATTTGCCCGAGCTCAATAAAGTTTTATTTAATGAAGATATCTGTCATTTTAAATCAATCTGATATTATGTCGGTACAATGTAGCTTCTGATGTAGTGAACTACTTTTCCCCACATTTTTGTAGCTTAGCTCACTTCATTTCTAGTGGTGGTAGCTTTAGTGTAGTGAAGCTTAAAGCTGCAGTCTGCAGGATTTGTTGTTGTCATACGTAAAGTCCTACTTTTTGGCATTTTAAGAGTTTACATGATCTATCAGAACGCTTGAAGTGGAAAACGGTGACCTCCGTAGTCGCAAAATGCAAGAAATGCTTATTTTTTAACCGAAAAATAAAAAGTTATTCAACTTCCTGTCCCGCCCCATCAAAACACATGAGAACTCGTGCACGTCTACGTGCACGCCTGATGCGCTTACACGACTCCTTATTCATCAACTCACCTGTCATTTGCGATCATGGAAGACACAGTAAGTAGACTAGCCCGTAATGAAGTTCAATAGTCCAGATAAATAAGCGTGGGGACGAGCCTACTTTGTATCGCGCGTGCACAATCGGTGATTGACAGGCAGCAGAGCCCAGCTCGTAAACCTGATTGGTTACCTTTTACCGGTCCGGTCTGCAATTTTGTAAACAAACCTGCTGGCTTTGGAGGGACCTAGCGGGACATATAGGGAACCCTGAGAACTAATTTTTTTTTTGTATTGGGGTATTTAATGTAGTACTTTAATGTACAAACTGCAGCTTTAATTTATGGTTGAGTAGCTGATAGCTTAGCTCACTACATTTTACAAGTAGCTTGCCCAACACTGCATACATACATACATATTCTTACATATTTCTTACACAAGATCACAACTTAACTTAATTAACCATGTTATAAGTCTGTGTTAATAAACAGACTTTTCATTCCCCCTTAATTTCCATCTTCTTCGCTAAAAAATGAATATATTGTATTTCTTTTAGATAAGTAAACTAATTACCTTGTTACCAGGGTTACATTTGTAACAGTAACTAACGTCAGAAAATTTTACTTTTAATCTACACAATTCCTCCAAACTGACCCACAATAAATGTTGTTTTTCTAAACCTCGACAGAAGCCATAAGAGAACAGATATTATTCAACCTTGTTCAGTTAAATTCAGGTACAGCAAATTTGGTGCTGCAGCGGCACGCAGCGATGACGTCATCCCAGTAGACGTAGTAGTGTGAAGGAAACCCCCATAAGCCCCCCGATAGCTCGGATAGCAACAACACGGCAGCTCTGAGCTAACAGTGCAAAAGTACATGTTCATTCATTCATTGGTCTTAAAGTATTGGTGAAATAAAGACAGATAATGCCTTATTTACAGGCTGTATTGTCTCTGCCCTGTTCTCTCCCGTTATATGGATAAATGCCGATCTCCATTGATCTAAATATCTTCCGAAGGACGCCGACTTTCACCAAACTGTTATCAGTGACTATATGAACGTATTTTATGCCAGAAATAAGGTCCAGATTTAAAAAAAAAAAACTTCCCCTTTAATGGATGCTGTTTTAACATTTGACATGCAATTGCTCTTATGTCCACTAGAGGTTACATATTCTTTATAATGATAGCGTAATCATTGCCTGCACAAACAAGCCCACCCATGAGGTTGTTATTGGGAGGACAGTCTCTGAATAAAGGGTTGAAAAGTTCAAAAGGTAAACATCCACTGCCACTTACGGTTGAATTTGTTGTCATGCTGCTACATCATCTCACTTTTTTCCTTCTATGAACTCACCACAGGAGGGCAGTGTTGCAGTTAAATGTAACTAAGGACTAAAATGACCCTGGTTGGCCCGTGGAGTGTGTTTTCATGTGGACCTCAACTGCAGAAGGAGTTAAAACCTGTACTTAAAAAGAAACTTTACACTAAGGCTATGTACACACGTAGCCGGGTATTTTTAAAACCGAATATTTCCCCCCCTCCGTTGATAAAATAATTTGTATTCACATTACCTCGTTTTCGAAAAAAAACAACCTTCCACACATAACCGAACATCTGCGTTTTCAATCACATTCATAAGCATCCAAACTGTCCGTATGACAGTGGACTGCCCCTCGATATGAGGATGTAATAATTCCGACAGCGACAGGAGTGAGGACCGGGACATGCGGAAATTGTCACGCCATTCCTCTGGGAGTACGACTTGCATCTCAAAGTTTTCCCACCAGCTGGCAGTGCCTCCCGGTCTGATCCAAAACCGGCGTCGACGATTTCGGCGAAGAACATGCCTACGTGGAGTTGTTATGAGGGAGTAAATCACCGACCGCAATGTTGCCCGTCGCCTGTGCTCTTGGAGCAGTAGTTGGGCGTGTAAAATCAAGGCAGTAAACAGAGCCTGCACAATAATAACCACCACAGTTCTCAAGGCATCCATGCTTCTTCAGTAAACAAAGGTCGCACGTTTTACGTCAGAGCAGATTTGTTGTTGTTTTGGCGCATATTGTGACGTTCGAAAATGCAAAACTCTGGTTATCTCTGTCTACACGCAAATGCATAAACGGAGTTTTCAAAAATCTTCACTTTGCCCGGAGTTTTTAAAGATATTCGTTTATGATGCGTTTTCATGTGGATGACAGGTCCAAACGTAGAAAAATATATTCATTTTAGCAGATACCCGGCTACGTGTGGATGGGGCCTAAAGTTGTACACAATCATCCGTCTTTAATCGAAGAGAAATCCAAAAGACAATAAGCAAAGTATCCACTTTTAGCTCAGGTACTAATGAGCTGTCATGTCAACACCGGATAATATTAAACAAGTCATCAGCAGCCTTGATGTCTTTCGTGCATTTTCTGAATTAACTTGTTTCAGTTTCTTAGCTAATTAGCGCCAAATACACATTGTAGTTTAAACTGACAGGAGTGAGGTGGTGGTAGCTTAGGGGGGGAAATCGGTGGTTCAGTCTCCAGCATCAGCAGTCTCCATGTTAAAGTGTCTACAGATGAGAACCTGAAGCCCACTTTGCCTCCAATGTATGGTGAGAGATATAGCACTGTGTAACCTGTAACACTGGTCACTTTATATTTCACTTTCGTCTTATTTCACTGGTCACTTTATATTTTTAAACTGTTTTTTAAATTCTTAGATTGTTTTTAAAGTGTTTATAATTGTATAAACATTTTTATTGCTTTATTATGTCTTGCTACTGGATGCTTGAATTTCCTATATTATATATATATATATATATATATCTATGGACGGGGAAGTGCTGTATGATTGTGTGTGTGGGAATAGTCAAGTCAAGTCAAATTTATTTGAATAGCACATTTCAGTGCGTCACATAAAATAAAAGCATTGCAGCAGGGAGTGGAAGAAGCATTAAAAATACATAAAATAATATAAAGAGACACAAATAAAATAATTTAAATGAATTTAAAAACAAGCAACAGTCCAGAGTAGGTGAATGTGAAAGACTGGCAAAGAGCTTAATAAATGCAGTTCATTTTCCACTATTTGGTCACAAAAATCCCTCCACTGGTTGCATTTTGACAGATAATTCTGATCACCCAAAGCTGACTGTGATGTTTCGACATGTCTTCTGTGCATATTGTGTATTATTTGTTGTTTGTTTGTATCTGACATACAGATGCCTCTCATTACAGTCTCTGTTGAACATTTCAGTTGCAGTCGTGCACCCAAAAAAAAACTTAATCCCTACCTCTGATAATAACCACAGCAACACTGTTGAGTGGACCTCAGCAGCATTACAGAAAACCTATTTTTCTCACTTTGAAGTTTTCCTACTCTTTGATGTTTTGACTCAGTTTGAGTATTGCTCACGGAGAGAATGTGAAGCGCTCTTTTGTGCCGTTTCCTTTATCGTCTTTGCTCTCTTGCAGATCTTCTGAGGATGACAAAAAAAAAAAAAAAACTTCTTGTCATCCCTCTGCTCTTTGAACATCTGGTGTTGTGTGAGTTTGTTATCCAGATCGCATTTTACTCCCAAATCCAAAATACTCTGACGGCTTTATTTATGCTTCCTGTGAGGTTTTCACCATTTCATATTTGCTTTGCCATACCTTTTTATTTTTTATTGATAAACAGTGCTTGACAGATACTTGATCAAGATAACTTCCAGTTCACTTGATGGAAGAGGTATATTCAAGCATTATCCAAAGCGCACTGCCAAAAAAAAAAATCACGTCGGAGATTCCAAAAGAGAAGAAAGTGAAAACTATGACCTGGCCAAGCAAGTCGCCTGAACTTGGATCCAATAGAACACCTTTACTCCAAAGAAGAAAGGTGCATGAAAGAGCAGCAAAAGAAGAAAAAACTTTGTGAAGAATGACTGAAAAGCTTTCCAGAAATGTGTTACCATGGAGACGGGTGTTATTCACATCTTTTACAAGGTTCATTGAAATGGCTCACACAGACACACTCAAAATAACAGGGGCTGATCAAATCGTGTGTTTTGCTGAGGAATCTTCCATCTGTGTGAAATGGCCGGGAGGCAGCTCAGTGGCAGCCGTGATTAGAGCCGTCTCAATTCGCCAAATTCTAAGCAAAGCTCCACTGCTGCCTTCACGACCTCCTTTGGCGTGGGATACACCGGATTATCCTGTACGAAAGAAAGGAGACTTTTCCGTCCCATAATTCCTTGTGGCTGCAACTTTTTTTTTTTTTTAATTTTCATCAAGTTGTACAAACTGTGATTTTTGTGGATAAATATGAGGACCAGGAGGGCCGGTGTGAGACACAATGTTTATTCATTTACAAAGCTTGAAAATATCGTAATAACGGCGGCCGTGGCTCAGTGGGTCGTCCGATAATCTGAAGGTTGGTGGTTCGATTCCCACTCTCAATGCTCAAAGATGGGTGAACTGACAGCTGGAAGCTGAGTTGCTCCATCAGGCTCTTTTCCTTCTGCTTTCAAGACTGCCAGAGTCACTCCTCTTCTAAAGAAACCAACTCTTGACCTTTCAGAGATCAAGAACGACTGATGTCAGGACAGCTGAGTCGCTGCCCATCTTTCGCCGCAGGCTGAAAACCCACCTCTTCAGGAAACACTACCCTGATCCGCCCTCTAAGGACATCACCCGTTTCATCCCAGCTTCTTACGCACTTATTTGTTTCCTAAATTGTCTTTTTTTTCCCCCCATTTGTCCAGGTACCTAACTTACCGCACTTACTCTAGCACTAGTTATGCTATTAGCTGTTTGGTTTTGGAAGGAAATGCACTTATGATTTCTTGTGACCTGAAGTTCTTTTGCCTACCAATGTGGAACACACTGATTGTAAGTCGCTTTGGATAAAAGCGTCTGCAAAATGACCGTAATGTATGGTAATGCTCGCCGGGGTGCTGTGAATGGCTGCTCCCTGCTGGAGTGTATGGCATCTGTCTCCATGAGTGTGTGACCCTGTGCATGTGCACACGTGTGTTCAACAGGTGCCAACCTGGATGGGTTAAATGCAGAGGAGAAATTTTGTGCATTTTGTGCATCTACATGACAATAAAGTCTCAATCTTAACATTCTATAATATCTCTAATATGATATATGTGAGAAAGCCCTCATGTGACACTGCAGTGTAATCATATGAGACCCACATCACAGCTTAGTCCAAGGCTGTGTGTGAAACCGCCTACTACATACTTCCATACTGCATACTCATCAATCAGACAGTATGCAGAGCGTTAACCCACAATGCATTTCGCTCCTGCCCGAGCCGAAATCAGCCGGCCTGAAGCTGATTTCGCTTAAGCTCTAAACTCGTTTAGATCCCCAACGTGTTGAAAACCTGCAAAAATACCGGCTATTTACCATTTTGTTCCAACGAATTCTGGAACAAAAAAACGAAAACTGTCTTTTCCATGTCAGCCTGCTTCAAACTTTCTCTCTCCATCACTGTTTTTTCCATGCGGTGCCACGTTTTTTTTTTTTGACCACTCATTTTCTGTCATAACCATCGGGGTTTATTTCTCCTCTGCCACTCTCAGCTCTCTGAAGTAACGCCAGAATACCAAAATAAACCACTCAGACGGAGTTGCTCTTGCTTTGCTGAAGACCAGAATAACTCGGAACTTCGACTTGATTTCGAGTGGTTGAGGAGCGAGGGAAGCAAAGGTGACTTGAAATAGAAGAAGTGTAGTGCACGTGGTGGGCTGCAAGTCTGATTGCAGGCTCAGCGGAGGTCCGCTCGGTGCTTTTGACCGTCTCTGTTTTGTGTTTTCTTGTTTATCCACCCAACCCGATTCTCATGCAGTCTCAGGATCAAGCTGTCAGATTTACTTAGTCATATAATGAGCAGACTGTCAGCTCATGCTGTCTGCCTTTTAAATCCTCAGATCTCAATTTCTTGTCCCCTCGATTTCATGAGACCAATCTCGGAAAGACGCAGTGACAGTGGCTCGACAAACCCAAGAAGCTCCACTGACATTTACACCAATGCTATTCCCTCCCTGAATTTAATTTAAATCAAGATGTTTTGGCAATAAATGTAATTCAAATAGGAAATAGCCCTATTAAATAGATATTTTTCTTTACATTTGTCTCCCTATCAGAGTAGATTAACTATAAAAAACATGCTTTAAGTATGCAGTGTACTAAAGGCTTACATTCCACACTCTTTGACAACAGGACAGTGCATTACTGGACATGTGCTCAGAGTTAGATGAAAAAAATGTTATCGTAATGTCTTTGGTTGAGTTTTAGTTTAGATTTAGTCTGCTGCTTTTTGGATGACCGTGTTTTGTTTTTTGGTTCCTGTTTGATTTTGAAATGCTTTTGGTTTGTTCATTCATCTTAGCTTCAAAACAGCTTTTAATTGAGAATGATATCACAGAATGATAAATTAATCCGAAATGTCAGTATTTAGCGTCAAAAAGTCAGCCAACCTGAACTAGTTTCTTTATATTTGTCTCGCACGGATGCGGACTTTCAAAAAGCAAACTTAATTTATTTTCACAAAAACGCTTAACACAGAACACGGCTGAGCCGGAAAACGAACTAAACCGTGAGAAAACAAAACATTAATATGACAATGAAAAAACACTGAACTTGACTTGATTTGACATGACATTAAATTGCTTAGCTTGGCTTACTGTGACAAGGACCATGGATGACAGACTAGGATCTGACAAAGTGAAAGGGGAAACCTGGAAACTAAATAGAGGACTGGGAGTGATTAGTGACAGGGTGCAGCTGGTGACAATAACAGACAGGTGAGGGGAATGAACTAATGATCAGAGTGAGGGAAAAACAATGGCAAAACTAAAACATGGCAAAGCTTAACTATACATAGACTTAAAAACTAGCACATGATAAAACATGAAACTAAAAACATGGGGAAAGTCCCGTGGGCGTGACAGTCTCAAGACACTTGGCGGTGCTGAATACCTCTCTTTACCTCTGAAGCAGTGGCGGCTGCTGACTTTTAAAACAGGGGAAGCCCATATTACGCGTTCAGGGTTGTAGTGGCTCGTGCCATCCCAAAGCAGAAGATAGCAAAGTTCAAAAGAATTAGTTATAACATAGCTGTGTCTAGTATGACAAGTATGCCCAGCAAATACACAGAAAGGAGGTATAGACTTTGAAAATTCACACAGCAAGGCCAAAATCAAGTCTGATCGAATCTAAGGCCTGTAAATGGCTGGATCTGTGGCTGGATCAGAATCTGTGGAGCATTTTTCCCTGTCATAATGAATAGTTTGATGGTGGTGGTAAGTATTCTTAAAAAAGGTAACATTTGTGAATGGGCATCATGAATTCTGGAAAGAAACAACTAAAAGTATTACAGCACTTTCACAGACAAGCAGTCTCTTTCGTATCCGCTTTGGGACTGAAGTTCCAGCGTGCTTCTCCCCGCTTAAAAATTCGGCTGCCACAACATCTCTCATGATGGACAAACACTAACTCCAACCATCAGGACACAGCCCCTCATATTGACACGCCCACATCTAATCTACCCCCAGAGACGCCGAGCAGCCTCGGAAGTGATGAGTTTTTGTCGATTTAGCCAATGATGACGTAGAATTGTAGCAAAAAACCTGACTCTCCCGCCCCCTCCTGAAGCCGGGCAGCCCTCGGCTCGGAAGCCTGGCTGTTAGTGGCGGCTTCATAACATGATTTCCTCAGTGAACGGCGGCGATTTCAGAACAAATCACTTCATTAAGCTACAGGACAACATGTTGTAGTTATGAAAGTAAATGCATATTGGGCATATCTTGTTTTAACTGTTTAATAACTGTTTTATCGTCAATTTAACATTGAAGATGTAGCAATTTCGCCAGAGAATGGGAGAGGCTGTCCGGCTTCCCGTGTTGTCTCTGAATAGCCGCTGCTGCTCTGAAGCAATGCCTACCCCCTACTTATGGGGCTGTGAGTCTTCTGCTAATCAGATGCTTAGTGGTTCGATTCCCGGTTTGGTTGAATCCCATTTCAAGCTATCCTTGGGCAACCCCACAATGCCTCTGATGCATCCACCGGTGCATGAATGAGTGTGAGAATAAGCTCTGCTACACAGCCTCTAAGACTGAATGAGCTGTAAGAGTGTGTGAATAGATGAATACAGCTAGTTGTGTCAAAGCACTTTGAGTGGTCAAGCAGACAAGAAAAGCAGAGTTCATGAATCATTTTTCTTTCATAGATATGACAGATCTTCTGCATTGTTTTCTCCATTTTTTCCTTCTTTTCCTATTTGATTTTTTCATTTGTTTGAGATTCCTGCAGCTTCTTTAGTTTTGGTTAATTAGTTTATGGCTCTTTTTCATCTTGACATTCCGCTTGTGAGTTTGTATTTGAGTCCTCACTGATGTGTGAAAAAAGATCATCATAATAACCAACTTTAACCCTAACCCTCAAACTCTAATAATTTTGCATACCGTTATCACAGCTGCTTTTACAGAAAAACAATTGGCAAATTCAGTTTTTCCTTACTCTTCCATGTCGTTAAGCCATTTTGGATTCATTCTTTAATTTTTAGGTTTTGTAGAGCAGATCTTTCACATCATGCAGTGCAAAAGTTGAGGTGTTTTCCCTTTGCTTTACAGCCCTCCATACATACAAAATAAACATGGCGTGTTAGGAAAACACAGTTCTGAGCATGTCCCAACCGGCCCTGCCAGGTCAGAGCAACTCGCCCCATCAGTCCAGAACTTTCTTCACACAACTCCTCCTTCTTCCCCCACTGCTAAAATTAAGACTGACCCTCCCTTTCAATTTCTATTCATTTGAAACAAAGTAATATGCTCCTTTGAAGTTCTGAGATGTAATTATATCCAATTTTTCTGACTTGGGAGTTAACGCTGTCCCTCAGGCTGACCTTCAAAGACACTCTGAAAGTCTTACTAGAACTCCAGCACAACCACTTTAAGTAATCTTACCTGATGCATCGAAGAAATCGAAGAAGAAATAATAGTGATTTTCGTTGTTTCACCAAAGGTAAAACCAACAAAAAGGTCATTCTACAGGTTTGCTCCTCCGTCACTGCTCCTCTCTTAATGCACTTCTAATTCCTTTCTCACAACAGTGTTTTCATCGTCCTCCTTATCTTCCTCATTTTCCCCACACAGTTAATTTGCTGTGCTTTGTTCCTCCACCACCCCGAGGATCAAGTTGACCTTCAAGACCTGCACGGGAAGGCACAGCCACACAATGCTCCCCCAGCAAGGCGAAGCACAGCAGGTGGCCAGCGGTTAAATTCAAGAGTGATTAGAACTTCGTGTCCATAGCAACGACACAGCTAATTATAACCGCTCGTCAACAGAATCTGCCAAAGAAAATGCAAGTTCATGCAGTTTATACAGTCTCTCAGGAGTTGGTTTGCGGTGGCACGACATACGTTAAACCAGGACGAGGACACAATGGGATACAAAAAGAGAAACAGACATGTTCTTTGATGCATCCCTTTGAGAGGTTAAACTTTCCTTCTCCACGCAGATCTGATGTCTTTGTCTGCTGCTCCTTTCTGTCTCCACACTGATGAAGAGATTAACCCTCAGATGACAGCAGAGTTAAATGCTTCATCTGAAAATGCAGACTGAAACAGGCCACCTCATTCCTGCTTTGAGGACTGCACACCTAAAATAATGCTCTGGCAGTAGAGGTATTTCAATGGAAACCGTACATTCATAATACTGTCGAGTTCTTCTGGCCAATTGAAAAAGGAGAAAATATACAATTTCATTCACTTTTTTTTTTTTAGGATATTGTAATGCAACAAGTAAACAACTGGGAATGGAATTTCAACAGTGAGGGATTCTGTCACAGAATTGCTTCTTATTATGAACGTATTTGACTTGATGTATCCAGGTGCGTATTTCTACCTCACGCTAACATAATGTGACTGTCACTCATGGTTTTATTATATTATGTAAAGCACTTTGTGCTGCTTTTTAGTATGAAAAGTGCGATATAAATAAAGTTTGATTTGATTTGATTTGATTCATACACACGTGTGTGTCTGTGTCAAATGCAAAAGTAAATACATTCCTTCAAGTATTGTCAAAGCTCTAGAGCACTTTAAAGTTCGGTGAGGTTTACTGCCGTGCAGCTCACGTGTCACCTGGCCTTTCACGTGTCATAGTGGCTGTGCAAGAGTGTTTGGGTGGCATATGAACTTAGTTATCTTAATTGTGTCATTGTCTACACCTGCAAAGCTGCGGACACAAGGCACACCTGGTGAAGCATGCTCAAAGTGACTTACTCTTGTGAATGACATTTTGAAATTGACTTTATTCATGAATTTGTCTCCTTTTCTATGAGCCAGGTTTTGATCTGAACTTTGGTGGAATGCAACTTTAATTAATTAATTCCCTGTTGAGTAAATGTACATGTAATTTTTTTATTTTTTTTTTTAGATTATACAGTGAAAAAAACCTGCTTTTTTTGCATTTGTATTTCTTTGTTTTGCAGGAAAGGTTCTGGAGTGCTGCTGGTGGGTGAGGATAGTTGAAGCATTTTGATGTGGGGAGTTCAAAGGTCACAAGCTGCTGGGTCTGGTAGGCATATAGCAAACAGAGATCCATTTTTTTCTTTGCTCCTGATATTTTCTTTAGTGGACTGTAAATCTGAACCTGAGAAGAGGCAGAGTCACAGCACATACAAATGATTTCCATCATCCTGGGTAGAATTGGTGTAGCTATACTTGAAGAATTTAACAATGCCTGGACTTCATGACAAAAGTAACTTCATCCATATGATCCATAACCATCGTGGTTTTTGTACCTGTAGAAACGTTTTATTTTAAGACTTATTGTCATGCAGATGCTGTTAGGAAGCTGGGGTTTGGGTTTCTGTTTTCTCCACTAGGGGGAGTTCTGGAGCCTACCTGGAGGACGGTCTCCTGATTATTGCTCACACCTGATTCTCATCAAGAATCATCAGCAGCAGGATAAGAGGAGCAGGTTGCCAGTCCTTCAGCGCCTGAGTGTTAGCCATACATGGTACTCTGAGCTGTTCCTTGTGTTTTCCTGGTTTAACCAGATTAATCTTATGAAGCTAAATTTTGCAGACCTAACCCCTCTGTGTTTCTCATCAAAGTTACCTTCCTGTTGTCTCCTTATCTGTCATCTCAAGCTCTTCAGTAATCTTGTGCCCTCAACTGGATTCTTGGATCCATTTCCACGGCTGGCGTAACCTGCTCCTCCTCCCTGTGAACAATACGTCCTCCAACTCACACCCACTACGAACTCCCTCTGGATTTTCCCAAGGATCCTTGGACTCTCTGGAACTCACCTGGAAACTAGGGCTGGGTGGATCGATTTAAAATATCGATACTATTGTTGGTATTGGGTATTGTTCTATACTTGTGTGATGAGATGGATAGTTTCAGTTTTTCCTCTGTGCAACTCCAGGTATTTACAGAGTGACCGACTGGTCGTACAAACCCGCTCTTCTCTCCTGCTCAATTAGCCCCTCCCCTGACAGTAATTGCAACATCTATACCAACAGAACAGGATTTTCTCCAAGGCAGGTCAATTAGTAAGTGAGAGGAGAAGTTCAAAAAAAGGGAAAATGTATACATGTTATTGTTTCTGAACAAAAACCTATAAATCTGTTCTCAACAAGGGGACAGGTCTCAAAGTGGGACCCTCGGGATCATTTCTAGGACCCAGGAGGGCAAAAAGACAGAGCCAGTAGGAGTATTTTCTTATTTATGTACTTGTATATTTATTTATTTGCACAACTTACTTAATACATTTAAAATAAAAAAAAAAAATAATAATAATCTTGAGTTCGTTAATTGCAAATGCAGATTAGCACCCCAAAAGGGAAATTTAAGTTTTCTATAAACATTTCTGAGTTACATAATACAAGTATTTTTATTTGCCTGAAAACTTTTTCCTGCTTGTATCATCATGAACATGATTAATTAAAGGGACACTATGTAATAAATTAAGTCATTTATTAGCTCAAATCAACATATTCAGTCATAAGTTAGTCCTCATTGGTGTATAATGATCTGTCAAAAATCTCACTTATCCTCCTGAGTGAAGAATAACTTGTCTGTATCTACATAGAGCAGGTAAGCTCTATGGAGGCTGCCATGTCCTTCTGGTCTATGAAAAACGACGAAGTGCCGAGAGGGACATAAAGCACTTCGAATCGCGATTTCCCCACCAGGCCTACAAGCAGAAATGACGTCATTGTGACGTCATTTCCGCCAAATGGCTTATTACAGCCGCTAATGCTAAATAGATTTTATTCCTTGGCACATGTGTCTTTGTGTTCATTAGCTTTCTTTTTGTAAGTGCATCATCTTCTTCTTTTTATTATTATTCCTATGCTCCCCCTGGATATCTTCTTTTTGGCGTTATGCTCACATTTGTAAACTGTTATTTTGTTGATTTACTAATTAAGTTTTAAAAAAAAAATTAAAAAATGCTAAATAGATTTTATCTCGTAAATGATCCCACTAATAATGCATTGATTGTTACCAAACTTCTGCCGTAGTACACATAGGCTCTTAACTCACAAAACGAGGCATTAGAAAGTTTGTAAGTTTACCGGGAGTTTATTTACCGCTGCTAATGCTTCTATTGCTAACGTAGGCTAATGCTAACGCTGCGTCGACGTCACTTCCGGTAACTCCCGGAATATGACTAATTGCATTGCTTGCACACCAAAGGAGATGTTCTGTTATCTGACATGTTACCTGTCATCTGTATTTATAGTGTTGTTGTATGTGTGTTATGTAATCCTTTGTACTGTGTGTCTTGATTTCTTTTTGTTTGTATGGACCTTGAGTCTGAAGCTATAGCTTCTTGAATCTTGACACATTCCGCTTGCTGTAGTTCAAGAAGTTGCAGCGCACATTTGAAAACGTGAGGCGCTAGAGAGCAAATTCATTCCACTTTGCAAAATAAAATTGCACCACTAGATGGGGGACGAAATTACATAATGTCCCTTTAAAGGAAAACTTACAAAATAATTAAATCATGAAAATTCAAGTTTTCATTCAAATTTGCATATTGATGATGCATTCACTTTATTAATTATGATACATTGCTCTCCCCTACACAAAAGTAGATGGTAGTAGTAAAAAGTATCGGTATTGGTATTGCTATATGCAAAACTGGCCCTGTATTTACTTGGTATTGGATCGATACTAAATTTTGCAGTGTCGCACAGCCCTACTGGAAACCTCCCTTGGACCCAAGCACCTGGCTTCCATTCATCACATGTAAGTCGTCCTTTCACAAAATCTTCCTGGCAAAACATTCTGGAACTCACCTTCTTCACTTCCCACTGCAGAGCCCAAATAACTCCGACCTCATCACCAGCTGCTCCGAACAAAGAGACTCTTCATAACTTCTTTGTATAATAAACTTTATTTACCATCATCTACCTCCATCAACAAAATTACTCCTTCGCATTTAACCCATCCAGGTTGAGCGTACACTCATGGAGACGGATGCCATACGAGCATGGGGGTACGGTGCCTTACCTCGGCCGTGGTAAGGAAGTGGACTGCCACCCCTCCAGCTGTCAGTTCACCACACTTTGAGTAAGAGTGGAGCCACGGCTGCCCCACGTTATACAGCAATATAAAGATGTGTTCATTGTAATGTACACCAGCGCTTAACACAAGTACTGATATTAATCAATGTCAAGTTTTCATTTCTTCCTCACACAATTTAAGTCTAGAAAGCATGGTATCCTTAAAGCTGCTGCAAAAAAAGTGTGCTTGATTTAGTTTTGGCTCGCTCTCAACATGGTTGGTGTCGGACATGTTCTGATAAACTTACTGTTTGCCAACTGTTCTGGACAAAAAGGCAGACAAAACCAGGAGCATGACCGAGTGCACATTTAAAGGCTGAAGAGCAAAACATGCTGAACAGCAGGTAGTGAGCATGTAAAACGGATATAAAAAGAGAGACTACTGGACTTGCACGTATTTGGTTGTAATGAAACAGCCAACAAATTAAATCTGTTGTTTTGCGTGTGGAACTGTGTAAATACATTTTTACAAAATGAAACAAGTGAACATCTCGAGGCGATTCATAATTTTTTTCATAAGGTTTTTACATGAAATGAGTCCAACTTCACACCATTTAGTTCATTGAGGACAAACTTTTGTTGCCTTTTTGTGCTGCGACATTAATAACATCAACAACATTAACACACTATTGGTGAAATGCTGTTGGACCAGCCTGTGCATTGACTACTAAGAACTAAGAACATTTCCATTTATGCAGCTTGTTTACCTTTCTCATTGAAAAGATAAGAATGATTGTAATGAAAATGTTTGTTTGCCAGCAGCGGGGCCCATTATCTTTAATGGATGCACCTGTGTTGCTGGCTTATTTTTACTCTCTATAGCTGTAGTTGATAATTGAATAGATTTTCTGAGGTGCATTTATTTATGACCCTGCTAACAGATTTAAGAAAGAAGCACAGACTGTGAAAAAGCAAGCCAACACGCACGTGTCTGCTCATGGCAGTGACATTTTGTTTTTAAACAAGCATTTATTGCTCAGCTGCTAACGATGCTAACAATTGAAAACAATTGCAATATCAGCCATGTAAGTAGAAGGATTAACTGAAAAAGGCAGATGAAGTAAACAAACTGGAGCTCCTTGTAAAATATATTTTTAAAAAAACTAGGGCTGGGCAAAGATTAAAATTTTAATCTAATTAATCACATGATTTCCCTGATTAATCACGATTAATTGCATTTGTACGCAAAATCGAAAAATGAATTCAAAAGTAGTGTATAGCTTTTAGCATTTAGTTTTATTTTAAATGTGCTGCCATATGAATGAAAGTGCCATAACATTTGTTGTGCAAACACACTTTTAACATCAGCATCTTTCTGTAGTTTTTATGTAGAAGCCTCGCTCCACTGTCTGTTTCCTTGAATGACTTGCTGCTATCAGTTGTGTGTTTTGCCTTTAAGTGATATTTTAGACTGGAACTACTATGGTGAGAAGACAATTCAACTTGGCTGTAAATGCAGGAGTTTTTTTTTAATTTATTTTGAAATGCGTGCTTTTATGTTGAAACAAGTAAAACAGGAAGTAGCGCCGGTTAGCTCCGTGAGCTTCACACAGAGACCGCCTGTAACGGTGATGTCTTTGAAATGAAAATGGCCGAGTAAAAGTTCCGTACCCTTCTCCATGTTTAGTGGATCCGCCGATTACTTTCTTTTCCGGTTCCACAGCAGACAGCAACAGAGTTTTACAATAATAAAACCTGCGTTAATGCGCGATAAAATATTTATCGGCGTTAACTCGCCCAGTCCTAAAAAAGACTTTAAACCGTATAATTAAATGTGGTACAAAGACAAGATGTCACACACTTTGAATATGATAGTAATACTCAAACTTTTATGTACTGCCGAACAAAAACACTTCAATGAATTAGAAAGTCTCAGAGCAGTAAAGATGGAGAAAAATGGTTGGAAATTTCCTAAAAAAAAAAGCAACTATTAGGCATTTTTCACAATCAACAGTATAATGTCAAAAAGGGATTTGGAGAATATAAAGAGATAGTTGTAGAGGGGAGAAGACTCAAAGTGGAATGACTATTTTCAGGTCAAGAAAACAGGATACCGGGGCGGTTGGTGGCGCAGTGGGTTAAGCAGCCGCAGTCTCTCTCACACTGTCCTATCATTAAAGGCATAAAAAGCCCCCCAAAAAAAAACTTTAAAAAAAGAAAACAGGATACCGTGTTTGAAAATGCTGCACTGACTCTGCATCCACAAATAAAGCTGTAACGCAAATTCATTAAGACAGAGCCGTTCTGTCATTGCATCCATTCCTTTATGATACATTTGGCTCATCCCTGCTGGCCTGTTCTCTTTGTCACATCCACTTTCCTTGCAGTCAAAAATAATTTCATCCCCAATTTCAACGTCTTTTCTGCCATCCAATCATCTTCTTGTCCACATTCTCTCTGCCAATCAGTCCAGAGTCCTCGTTCTTTAACTGTTGGTGTAATTCTGTTATCTGCCTTTCAGACCATCTTCCATGGAAGCTCTCTGCACTGATTCTATGCTAGTAAACCAACATTGACAAAAGCTGGATTTAAGTGCAATCCATCCATCATTAGTATGCATGTGCAAGCCAAAGTGTCTGCTGTGTAAGAGCTCTGTGATAATGGAAGTTCAGCTCCTGAGTGATGCGCAAATAATGTGCAAATCACAGCTTGTGTCTAATTTAGGATAAATTTCCCACAAGAACACAATCAAACTTTAGGTTGCATGGATTTGATTGCCATGTAATGGTAATTTGTGGCTCTTTTTCTGCGGAAAATGACAGTTTTTGCCGAAAAAAATGACTTTTCGGACAAACAAAGAGTCGCCACATATAGTGATTGAATTTGTTCTAAAGATTCCTCATAGCAGCTCAACCAAATTTGAATCTCCAGGAATAAAGTATCATAATATCATCTTTTAAAATAGGACATAGTCACTGGTGATGTTCCACAGTGTTCCATGGGATCTGACAAGGATGAATAAAAATCTCAGGAGAGTAAAATAAACAGATAAAAAGACGTGAGAAAGACGTGTTTAACCTTTTTTATTTGGTTTTATTTGGTCTGTGACACACAGAGCCAAGCATGCCCTTGGATTAACTCTTACATATGACTTATAATTGGAGTTGTTTGAAGAATAAACTAGTATAAAATGGTGTCCATGAGGGTGAAGGTTGTGTTGTAAAAAGATGATTGTTTTCTAATCCTAACAAAGTGGTGTTACTGCCTCATCCACTATCTATCATCTCTTGACACATCTGTCTCTCCTAACTTGTTTGATTTTGAGCCTCCCACTGGCGCTTCCCACTTAACCTCGTTGCCTTCCTGCACAGCTGCTCTGCGTTACTAATGAAGCCCAACACTGAAAGCACACGATGACAGTTGGGCATGCTGCCTCAGTTTTTAACTCTTGCACCCATTGTTGCGAGCCTTTAACGTCTTTTTCGCATTAGCTCTTTGGGGATGGGCCACCTGTATTATCCGACTGCCCTCACTGTTAACTCTAAGCTTTTTGAACATGTCAGAATTGTCTCTTTAGCGTCCACCTGGGCCCTGCTTCCTCAGACGGTATTTGGCTAAATCCATGGAAACCTGTATCTTTTGGCTTTATTACAGGTTTCTCTCAAGCAGGCTGTCAAAAAGAACACACCCAGGGTGCTGAAAAACCAATCCGATAGCTTTCTAACGGCTACAATTGAGTTTCTGTCCAGCATCAGCTGACACCAGCTGATATTTCATATCAATAGCCTTTTGGCCAATCTTATGTACCAAAAGTAGTCTCAAAGTTGAAACTAAAAGTTTTCAAATACTAACCACTTTCAGGGAATTTCTTTGTTTGCTTTTTACATTATAAACCATATATGTTTGCTAAATTTCTTTTTTTTATGTTCATACATGTAGAAAAAGTAATTATTCTCAGTTAGACATCCACAACACAATGTTATGAGAGAATAATTGGAAAAGAAATCTTGTGAAAATGATCGTGTCATCTGCACATTTTGGTGACTTCAGCCATTAACACCAAGCAAGAATCGCATCACAAGAAGATGCCGATTAATTTCACTGTACCTAGGGTTAAAGATATTAACGGATCCCTAGAAAGTAAGGACTTGCCTGAATATAGACCAACTCAAACCAGCCAACATGATGTAAGCAGTTCTATGACATCACTGCTTGACATATCATCTCCTTCTGATACAGCAAATACACAGTCAAGTAATATTCTAAAGGAAAATCCTGACCCCTTGACTCCTTCAGTTTGGGGATCCATTGGCTCCACTTGTCTCCTTAGAAAAAGATGGAGAATAGATATAAAGTTGTCCTGATAGATTACTGGTATCCCATGATTGGGGATGGGAATTGTTAAGAATGTAGCAATTCCGGTTCCATTATCGATTTCGCTTATCGATTCGGTTCCTTATCGATTCTCATCCGGTTATATTGTACAAATATAGTAAATATATAACTCTATATATCTAACTCTGCCTCACTCTTGTGAAAAGTTAATATCAGATGGAAATTATTCATACATCGTGTCGCTAACATTATTACAATCAACAGAACCAGGAAGTTTTACGTTACAGGGCTCTGAAATTTTAAATGCAGGCCAAGTGACAACACCCGCCCCCCCCGCCAGACCTGTTGGACGGGTCGCAGGGATGGGGGGTCTTTCATTAATAATATTATTATTAGTGTTGTTATTAATAACTGCTCTGGTCAGACTCATGGGAGACGTGCTTGTTTCCTGCCGTTTCCAGAACACCGAGAAACTGATCATGAGCATTCAAGAAAACACAGTCATCTTGTGATCTCGAAAACAATCGTTAAATTAAGTCGTTATCTCGAGAAAGCGATCAGAAAAGGGTTTATAGGTGCCACGTCCGCTCTCGGCTTCCATACTCCAGAGAAATTTATACTATCATTTTTTTTCAGCGTGAGAAATACAATGTGTGGCGGGAGTGCGAGACAAAAGACCGAAAAGCGTGACTGTCACGGTCAATGCGTGAGACTTGAGAGCCCCGTTACAATCAACAGGACCTGCAGGTTTTACGTTACCTGGGACTTTTGAGACGGAAGACGCTGAGTTGCCGTCGTCGCTTAGCGATGAAATGTAATCAAAGCTCTGCATGTGTTGCAGCTGGCTCTAGTATTGTCCTTTTTGGGGAAATATGACCAAACTTTGGAGCGCTTCTGCCATGCGTCGGGCGTTAGCGGAACCTATAAACGGGATCGTTAGGCAGGCGGGTTAACGATTCCACGGAGTCGAACTACTGGGAGCCGATTCTTTCCATCAGGCATCACTGATTGTTTAGAGTGTGAAATTATATGAATCACATGCTGTGGATTTGACAATCACCAGTTGGACAAAGGTCATCTGCAAAAAACTGCTTCTCATATATAGCTATAAAAGAATGGAATGAACTCCCCCAACACATAAAGTCCTGCATAAACATCAAAGATTTAACCAAACAAATTAAAATGCACCTACTATTAAAACAGACGTGCTCCCACTGATAATTGTTTTTTTTTTAATTTAATTTAATTTTTTAATTCTTTTAATAAAAAAAAAGACTTTTTTTAAAGAAAATATTAAATAAAATATTAATCAAAATGTATAATTCGGATGAACAAATTAAAAAGATTAAAATAGACCCACTGGTGATTAGGTTGTCTTTTTTAAATAAAGAAAGGAAAAAAAATTGTACTCTTTACCCCATCCCCCTTTAACCCCTTAACGCCTGAATTTATATTGCTGTATATAAAAAAAATGTTTTGTGTGTGTTTTAGCCTTTAAGTAGATGGTAAATAATGCTGAGATTATTAATTTCACTTTTGCACAAAAAATAAATAGAATTTTTTGTATGTTGCAAATTTGCGACAACAGGCATCCTGGTCAATTTGGAGTCAACGGTTACTCCGGCTACGGTTTGTAGCACAAATGCGACAATAGGGGTTAAGGACTACGGATGGAAAATAGCACTTCTGCTAAATCCGATGTAACCCTCTTGTTGTTGTTGTTGTTCATCAAATGGCAATGATTTATGGTATTGCATGCTGTCCTTTAAATAAACTCATTCATTCATTCATTCATTCATCTTATATCTTATATTCGCAGGCAGCAGTTTTTGTCTGGGAGAATAGTTCAGCAATGAGGACATAACAGCTTAAATGGACCGTAAAGCAGAACGGCTTCTGCTGTAGAGTTTGATGAGAGGGAGGATGGTTTTCAATCAGATCAATGTGTTTGTACATGTTTGATTTATGGGACATAGATTAGTTCAACTCTAACTTTAAGGCCTGTATTATGTTGCCTTTGCATCCACAGGTTGTGTTTTTATAACTGTTTGCTCTAGTACCAGAGCAGGACCTCAAGGGTAGAAAGAGTAATTATTTGGAGCCTCTTTTCATCGCACTGCTCACCTGATTAAAGCCTCTGCATTCTAAATACTTTCACATGAAGCAGAGAAGTCAGTTATTTTGTTTGTCAGATATTGCCAAATTACACATTGACCAAGATAAGGTAACTGCGTAATGTTTCTACAATCATTAGAGAGTGAATCATCCTTTAGTGAGAGAAGATGCGACCCTGCAGGGGTCTTTCCATCTCTGCAGAGATTAATCAAAGAAGCAAACACTGATGCAATTCTTTACCTTGAGCTCCAACAGCAGAATACACAGAAATGTCAATTTGACTTTTGAAGAGGGGTCATCATTTTTCTTTCGGAGTTGCAAAACAATTTCACAAAGCCATAGGTTATCTTGACCAATTAGCAAAGTAGTTTTTTTCTCACGGGCCACTTAAAAAAAAACACCCAGTAATCCACATTTGTTGATGCTTGTGTCTGCTGAAGAGCAGGATCAGCAATGTAAGCTCAAGTTCAACTCTGGGTTCAGAGCTGGTTCATTTTTTACCAGGGCAATCATCATGGAAACTCATGTTCTGGAGAATGTTAACTTTAAGATAAGATATCAACATATTGAAATCGCCTCCTCACAACCAAACAACTAATCTTGAAAATGTTCAGGAAGGCACGGGTGTAATGAGCCAGAGACCGTTTAAACCTTCATTAGAGCGGTCTCAGCAGAAAGGAACGCTAATGCAGCCAAATACAGAGACTGGCCGTTCCAAAGCTTATTTCTCATTACAGGGGATGCAGCGATACCACTTTTTTTTTCAAACCGATACGATACCCATACTTGGATCTGAGTACTTGCCATTACCGAGTACCGTACCGATACTTCTACCACAAAAAAATGCAATGAATTGGAAGACAGGTTTCGGTCTCACTAGCCTAACCACACTGTTCCTGATTAGCTCGGCATCTCCCCTAGCCGCCAATCTAAAAAAATACAACAAAACTGACAAGCCACCCACTGATCGCGGTCTTCATGCAATAAATTGGTATTGGTTCATGGTATCAGTTAACTTTAACGAGTACGAGTACGAGTATATTAGAATAGTATCGGCCCGATACCCGATACCAGTATCCGTATCGGTGCATCCCTACTCATTACCTTTAAAGATTTGGAACTAGAGCTTCTAATCATTTTTGTTTTCCAAAACGTTTTCTGCTCCAATCACCAACCATTTCATATGAATACACATGGATCCAGAGCAGGAAAACCTGGGTTGACTTAACAAGTCCAGCAGTGTGACTCCAGTTACAACCTTTTCTGTGCTGCTGGATGTCACGACTGCAGATAGAGGCAGTGTTGTGACTGCTCTTTGCTTTGTTTCAGATTATTCTTTTTCTTTTGTGTGCCAGCAGCATCTTTTCCCCCTGTTTTCTCTCTGCACCTCAAAACTGTCTCTGAAGCAGAGATGGGACCAAGTCCCACATGTGCAAGTCTCAAGTAAGTCTCAAGTCTTAGCTTTCAAGTCTCAAGTAAGTCCCAAGTATTTTTTTCTTGGGCAAGTCAAAGTCAAGTCCTGTATAGGTCAAGTTTAGTCAAAGTCAAGTCACCTTATTATTGCAATTTTACCTGCAGAATCTGATCTTAATAAAGTGAAAAGACAAGATATAAGTAACTGTCAGTAAACATCATTGGCCAATGTGTCCAACCTGTCCACCCCGTATCATATCAAGCTAACGTTAGCTAACCACCGACTAGGCTAACAGGATAATATTAGCTCATTTGACAAGCACTGACTGGTCAGAATGGATCTTTAAATGACGAACAAAGTTCGAAGTTATGCTAGATGCTTAACACTCAATTCATTCAAGTCATTGTGTCTAGTCAAATTCAAGTCAAGTGCCCAGTCTTTAACTTCCAAGTCCGAGTCGAGTCTCAAGTCTTTTATTTTTTTGTCAAGTCAAGTCACAAGTCATCAAAACAGCGGCTCGAGTCAACTTGAGTCCAAGTCACAGTGACTCGAGTCCCCATCTCTGCTCTGAAGTATGCTGGACGGTTGCTGCTGGAGAGGCAGGGAGGGGCAGGTCAGTCTGAACCTTCAAGTGCTTCATTTCAGTTTTAATTCATGTGGCCAATGCAGAGCTAATCGAACTCAGCTGTTTCTAATAACTGGCAGTTTTTTTCTAACTTATTTAGAATAAGTAAACGCCACTAAGCTTCATTCGTCTGTTTCAGACATACCTGTTTCTGTCACGTTCATGGGTTTTTTTCCCCCATGTTTTTAGTTCTGTGCTTTGTCAGGTCACGTCTTAGTTTATAAGTTCATGTTTAGTCTTGCCATGTTTTGCCATTCTTTCCTCAGTCCCTATGTTCAGGTCATCAGATTGTTTGTCAGATTGGTTGTCAGATTATAAAAGGGTTGAATATGAATTAATTTGAACTCAGTCTTGTTTATAACTGCAGCATAATCACAGTGAAAGGGTGTATTTAGAGCCAAACAATGATCGTTACCTACAATAACTCTAACAGAGTAGCTGTAGTGCAGATTCTGATTTGCATCGCTCTCAGTTACAATTATTGTCGAGCTTTTATTCCTGTGCAATCGCAGGCTGAAATACCCTCATATTTCAGCCTGCGATTGGACCTAATTTCCCAAGAAAACTACTCCAACACAGAAAAGAGGGAAAACATTGGAGGAGAGAATCGAGGGGCAGGGTACGGAGGAGAGAATAAACCAAATAAACAAACTGGCAGCTCTCTATCAATGGAAAGTATAGGGAAAATGCAGGTTATTTCCATAGCATTATTGTCAACTATGATACAACAACAAGACATCAAGTCTATTTAAAGAAACATATTTTAGCAAAGCAGAAAGGAGCGTATGACCAATCACATTTATCTTCATCACAGCGTTGGATACATTGATGGGAAAGTACGCTTTAAGTTCTGCGTAAATCATATATTGAAGCATAAATCAATCTTTTTGCTGTTTGCTCCTAGCATCATCTCATCGAGGAGCATCCTCAATCATGCCATGCTTCAGACAGTTTCCACCTCACAGGTCAGAGTAGGCAGAAGTGAGGATGAGAGAAACATTTAACACTGGTTACCACCTGTCAGATGCATTTCATTGCATTATAAAGAAGATGCATAAGAGTCAAAGAGGAGCTCACATGGAACCGCTCATCTGAATTCTGGTCCATTTACTGGTAAAAAAGACGTTATCATGGTCAAAGGAGCTGCCGTTGGTTTATAAGTCTGAGGTGACAACTGGGTGAGAGGATGTATGAGTCAAAAAAACAATCCTGTGAGGTCATAGTTGAATTTAACAACATGTGTACTGCTATCTATTACTGTTTGATTGGGAAAAAAACCCAAGAGATTATCTAACATAACCACGTTTTATTTGCTATCAGATGTGTAGGTGTGAGCATATATGTTGCACCCTGATGGGCTGTAACATTGTGACCTGGCACCACCTAGTGGTTTATTACCGAGTAATGACAATACCAGGGATGTGACGATGGTACCAAAAGAAAGTAAAATACAAAACATTTGTCTAAATGAGCTCAGACATTGGATTCTTGAAGTTTTAGAGGCACATGTTCCATCTCATAAAGCTGTGGCTTGCTTTTCAGTTTAGAATTTGAAAATGAAAGGTAAAACTAAGCCAGTGCTTTGGTTGTAGACTGTTCCCCTTTTCTTTTTTCTCCTCCCAATCACATGTTCCTTACTCCCTGATTTTTTTTTATTTTTATTTAGTGGTTGATTTCTAAAGAGCATTCTTGATTTGCTTTGCAGACATAAACAGGTTTTCCTTCATCATGCAAATGGTTTTCGGCTTAATATGTGGTCAATCAGCTTGTTTGTCAGAGTTTCCCTGTTGATTTGCCATAATCAAGAACTTTTCTGGGTTTCATGATAGACTTCTCCATCATGACAGAAACGACACACAGCTGGCAAAGAAACATTTAGTCACGGCCGTGGGGTTTTCTCCATGTTTTTAGTTTTATGATTTATCATGTTTTAGGGTGTCATGCCTTGGTTTTAGTCTTGCCATTGTTTTTCCCCTCAGTCCCCATGTTCTGATCATTAGGTCACTCACATCACCTGTTTTCATTGTCCCCAGCTGCACTCATTCACCAATCACTCACTCTTAACCATTTAGTTTCCAGGCTCCCCTTTCATTTTGTGAAAGCCTTGCTCATTTGCTGTTTTTCGCCACACCAGTCTTTTGTTTTTTTCTTGTCATAGTCATGTTCATGTTTTGTCCCACAGTTTAGTTTTTGTCACCCGGCTCTGCCGCGCCTTTTGTTAACTTTGTTTTTGGATAATAAACCCAGTTTTGCCTTACACCTCTGGAGTCCGCATCCGTGGCCTGCCAACCGACACATTGTGACACATTTGGTGAATAAGCTCAGTCCTGAACACCTTTTGCACTCCTACACTGCTTAATGGTGCGTTTCCACTAGCTCGCTTCGGCTCGGCATGCTATTTGCGTATTTCCACTAGCACGCAGTACCTGCAACCGGGTACACTTTTGGTATCACCTCAGCCCTGGTTCCAAGCGAGCCGAAGCGTTACTAAAACGTGACGTCAGCCGACTGCCTTCCACTGATTGGCCGATGAGTGTCGTCACTGGAAGCGTCATAACCGCGCGACGACCGACTAGAATGTAAATAAATACAAGACTCAAGACAAGACTCCACATTTTACTGCTTCAGTTTGTACTGCTACGAGATGGCTTCGCAGAGGAAATACAGGTGCTGGTCAACGAATTAGAATAATTTGAAATAGTGCAATCATTAAATTCTTTGAATGCATTTTTTGTGCAGAAAGCAAATCAGGTGTTCACCGCACCTGTCCTACTCGTTAGACTAATCACAGAACTCGTTACCTGTAAAAAATTTGCTCAGCTGATCTTTCCAAAAGGCCCATTTAGGCCATTTAACTGTGACACTGTTGTTTTATTGAATTAGAATAATGGAGAAACCGTTTTATTGAATTAGAATAATTTTTATTATAATTCGAATCATCACTTTCTCAGTATTTTGTGGCTGCCCCCTTGGCTTGTATGACTGCCTGAAGTCTCCGCGGCATCGATTTGACCAGCTTGTCGCAAGTTTCCGCACTCACAGCTTCCCAGGCAGTGGCGATGTTCTGCTTCAGTTGGTCCAGCATAGTAGGCTTTCTGTCGCGAATTTTCCGCTTGACGATGGCCCAAAGGTTTTCAATGACATTGAGGTCAGGCGAGTTGGCCGGCCATGCCAAAACTTCAAGCTGTTTTTTAGTGAACCGATCTTTGGTCGACTTTGCCGCATGAGCCGGTGCAAGATCCTGTTGAAATATGAAGTCTTCTTCGCCGAACTGTTCCTCAACAGTCGGAATCAGGAACGTTTCCAGAACATCTTGATATACGGCAGCATTGACAGTCTTCTTGAGGAAGCAGAGTTTCCCTACAGTACAACCACGAGTGCGTGAAAAGATCCGTCAAGTTTCCCCAGAGCGTTATGGTCTGGGGATGCATGTCCGCTCGAGGTGTAGGGAAACTCTGCTTCCTCAAGAAGACTGTCAATGCTGCCGTATATCAAGATGTTCTGGAAACGTTCCTGATTCCGACTGTTGAGGAACAGTTCGGCGAAGAAGACTTCATATTTCAACAGGATCTTGCACCGGCTCATGCGGCAAAGTCGACCAAAGATTGGTTCACTAAAAAACAGCTTGAAGTTTTGGCATGGCCGGCCAACTCGCCTGACCTCAATGTCATTGAAAACCTTTGGGCCATCGTCAAGCAGAAAATTCGCGACAGAAAGCCTACTACGCTGGACCAACTGAAGCAGAACATCGCCACTGCCTGGGAAGCTGTGAGTGCGGAAACTTGCGACAAGCTGGTCAAATCGATGCCGCGGAGACTTCAGGCAGTCATACAAGCCAAGGGGGCAGCCACAAAATACTGAGAAAGTGATGATTCTAATTATAATAAAAATTATTCTAATTCAATGAAACGGTTTCTCCATTATTCTAATTCAATAAAACAACAGTGTCACAGTTAAATGGCCTAAATGGGCCTTTTGGAAAGATCAGCTGAGCAAATTTTTTACAGGTAACGAGTTCTGTGATTAGTCTAACGAGTAGGACAGGTGCGGTGAACACCTGATTTGCTTTCTGCACAAAAAATGCATTCAAAGAATTTAATGATTGCACTATTTCAAATTATTCTAATTCGTTGACCAGCACCTGTACACTCCTTGGTCTGTCGAGGAGGTCCAGATTTGTACGTTGCTCAGCGCCGTGTAAATGACGTCACGGAGGTTTCGCGCAGCCGTGTTACGACGACCCACGTCCACGTCGAGGAGGCACGAAGTGATACTCGGTTGTAATGGAAACACAACCAAAACGAGCCGAGCCGTGCCGAGCTAGTGGAAATGCGCCATTAGTGTGTTGAAAGGTCTGAACCTCCCACACTGTGTCTTTCAATGCTGAAGTTTAGAGATTCTGTATTCAAGTATACGATGATATTTTTTATGTTATAGATCGTATTTCAAATGGATTGTGAGTATCTGAGTTATATGGTGTTGGGTGGTAATCAGACCGTTTGTTGTGTTGTGAAACACTGTTGCAACACAAACCTTGTTACCAGACAGATGTTCTATGATGATGCAGTGTCAGTGAAAGCAACTGTCTGAAGCTTATTCTTCCTGATTCTTTAAACAGAGAGTGCTGTGACTGCCATCTGTAGGTCAGACTCACTACTTCACACCAGTTCAAAACCACTGGAGCATCCTTTTGAATGAATCTTTTGTACATCAATAAATCTAGTTTGATTAATAGAGATCAACTGAAAACCAGCAAAAGTTTTGGTTTTCTCTTAAACATCATTGTACAACGATATCTTTCTGTATCTGCTTGCCTTCATCTGGTTTTCAACAGGCCGATGAGAAATAAACGTCTGCCCCTCCAGGCTTTGCAAGAGCAAAACCCAACTAATTGATTGATTTTTGGGATGAGTTTGACAAGCTGAATTAGTTAATTTGTTCCATTCGGTCCTCAGGAAGATTACACACGGACACAAACAGCGAAGAAGAAGAAAAACATTCTGTTCAGATTTTTATAATTACAAAACACTTGAATCACTGATTAAAAATATCACAGATTTAAAGTCCGCTGCTTGCATAAAATAAAATAAAAACCAAACAGTACCAAAGCAAAATAAAAAAATATTTAAAAAAATCAGTTTACAGATTGGCTTGTCGGAGCTCAGGGACTGATAGAAAAGCACATTTAGGAGAGCTACATGTACACATTCACATGGAAGTCAACCTTCAACATCAGCCGAGGCCTGCTTAGGTCTTACTTTACATGAGCAGAGAACATAACGACAACACCAACACAGGCAAAAACAGCGAGTTGTTTCAGCATCACAAATGATACAGATGAGTGGAGCGTTACACTTATCATAACACAGGGAAAAGAAATCAAATGGAATCTGCATAAATACGCTGAATGACTTTAATAAAAAAAAAAGGAAAAAGCGCACAAGTTAATAGGCAAAGCTGCTTTGGCACATTTGCAGACCTACAGTACTGTGATAATTAGGTCCAAATAACAGTGCTGATTTCTTTTACTGTACGTCCTGCCAGTGTGCTTCACCGTCAGCAGCCCTAACTTACAGAGTATTCCACTTCAAGGTTCTTAAAGCCAAACATTGTGGTTAAAATCATGCCATTCTTTTAGCTGCAGTCAGCTGGGCAACATAATTAAGTGCAAACTTTCCATCGACAGTTCAGCTACATGCCGCTAACCAGCCAATAGCTGCTGTCACAGAGTCCAAAATGGTGGAGGTTATTGGCCGTGTCGCAGACTCGGCTTCAACTTTTCCGTCCGACAAATTGTTGACCACTACAGCACTGAATGTTAGAAGTTAAATCTTTGCAGATTTTAACGTACTATTATCTATTTTGGTTAACAAACTACACCTCAATACAAATGCAGCAGTGACTGTGCACGTCGTCATCTTGGTCATTGGCATTAAAGGGATAGTTCGCCTCTTTTGACATAAAGCTGTATGACATCCCATATTAGCGATGTGAGGTCTGACTTTTTCTGGAGGGACGATTTTGTGATGCAAATGTGTTACTCTTTTGAACGCATATTGTTTTGAGAAGCAAGACGCTTTATTTTCGGGACCCCAGCCAACTAGCCGCACTACCTTCGTCAACACCAAAACGAGGCTGGAACTCGGCTCATGGGACGCAGCAGGGGGTAAGAAACTGTTCATAAATGATATTACTAGTATGGGATGTCATACAGCTTCATGTCAAAAGAGGCAAACTATCCCTTTAAGACTAAGGTTTTCTTAATTTGGAGAGATCCGCTTTCACTTTGTCGCCTGATGGAACTTCACGGTCTGACTTCACCTATTCTATCAGAGGTCAACGGTGTAGACGCAGTTTAAACAGAACGTCTTCAGACACACGTTCTCGCTTGTCACCGAAGGAAAAGCTGTGATAGATTCGAATGGAAATCACTGCCTTCCCTTAGGGTGACCTGGTTCCAGCCACTATAAAGGTTATTCTATCGAAGCCAACGTGTCATATTCACCAAAGTCAAACTGCATTTGTAGTCACTTGTAGCATTGAACAGTGACTGGTTAGCATGAAAATCAGGAGATTTCAGGAGCTCGTGTTCAGTTTTCTGTGGCAGAAAGCGTCTCCCGTTCCATCCGGCCTTGCTCAGGCCAGCTGATCATTACTTTTGATCTGTAAAGGGGCAGATTTTAGTTGATAAGATTTACAGCGAGACACCATCGAGGCACACGTTTTGTTGCTTTGATTGGTTATACAGCTGGTTCATTCGGCTGTGTCGAGGAGAGTTTTGGTTGGTGAACACTGATAACATCAGCTGAAGATCAAAAATAACTGAAACATTCCTGCTTCATTTGGAATTGCTTGGATATCTCGCACTAAGATTCTGGTGCCTCGTTTTTATTTCTCCTTTTTAAACGCTGCAGTTGAGATTTTTGCGGGTCAACGCAGCCTTTGCGGGTGAGTTTTTTTTCTTCTTAAAGTGTCATATGCCATTTCAATGGGGAAGTGCTGCAGCTATTAAACTGGAGAACAGAGCAACCTTTATGTAACATCCATTACATATATATCACATACATATTGCAGTTTCCCTCTTCCAAATTTCACTACTTTTGAATACAAATGTAGTGTATGCGTAGCTATCAAAAATACACATGTGCTTTTCAAATTTATGATACATTTGTGCTGCTTTTCTGTAACTGATAGTTGCACATCAATATGTTTTAGTTTCAAGGCGTATTTAGACCCCAATTTTAGATCAGATTAATTCAGATTTAGTTTAGATTTAGATATATTTTATTTTCTGTAAAGTAAATTATTCATATTTAGAAATGGATTCAGACATGCAGCCTGTTCCAAATTCTTTTGTAAATGAGATTTCCAGGTTGGGATTATTTCCTTATTTCTACATGTGCAAAACTATATAAAATATATTCTAATAGTCTTAATGGGTTATAGTGTATATACTGACTGGAAAATATCCTTCTTAACAGTAAAGTGGGGAAAAAGTAGCAGGGTCTGAACTAACTTTTTAAGAGACTGGAAGTGCCTTTCCATGTTTGCTTTAAAGACACAATCGGATGATTGCTTGGCTACAGTACTGAGGGCCTCATGATCTCTTACAGCATATTAGACCATGGCTTTATCTGCAAGGAGGCAGTGAAGTGTAATCATCTTCCAGTACTTGATGAAATAACAGCAAAACAAGACACATAGAAATTCCTTTTACTCCCTCAAATCTTAAATGCACCGTAAGGTGTCTCATTGGCTTTTTAAAGAATGATGTACGGTAGGATACTGACAGTAAGAAATAAAAAGTGTCCTCATCATCATTCTCACATTCTGAAAACATTTTGAACTGATGTTGATTGATTCCAGATATTTGTAGAAATGCCTATGGGTACATAAAAACCTGTGTGGCTTGGCACGGTGAATCAAACACACATCAAAAACACACACATGCAGTCAAAGGATTTCGTTCAAGAGAGCAGCATGTTAGAAGTCGTCATGTGCTGCAGATGGTTGTCTGCGTGTGTGCATGAAGGCATTCTGGGGCTTTTTTGTCAGATACAAACAACTAGACTAGGGGCCTCTGTTATAACCTGGCATGCAGGTTGACAATGACGCCGTCCTCGGGCAGGTCTTTGATGGGCAGGCTGCCTTTGTGTTCACCTCCATGGTCGGTGCTCTCACAGCTGCTCTGAGGCGACCGTGGAGGAGGCTGGTACAGGATGCTGGCTAACAGGAAAAAGATTGTCCCCATAACCTGAAACAGTGGAGGGTGGAGGATTTAAGTAGTTAGATCAGGGATGTTATGCTAGCTGTCTAAAACTTGTAATTTTTTTGGCCCACAGATTATTCTACATGGCTGTCAAAGCACTTTGTAAACTGTTTTAAAAGGTTATTGTTATTATCATTAAAACTCTATGGCTGTGTTCGAAACCGCATACTTCTCCTATTATTCATACTGACTTTTTCCCCAGATGCATACTAGATTCGCCGAAATGTTGGGTATGCATCATGAGGTTACTACTCATACTCAAACTACCCAGGATGCAACGTAACATGACGTCGCCGATCGTCATTTCCTGTCAAAACGGCAGTTTTAAGCTAGCTACAACGAGGGTAGGTTCACTTCCTGTTTTCAAAACAAAAGCACCAATTGTATCGTAATGGCTTTCCCTATGATAAAAGGCAACGGGTATTTTATTTTGTGAAAATAACCGGAAGTGCGTTGCTCACTGCGGCTAGCTTTAGTAGCGCCGAATTCGTCGGAACAAAATTGTAAATAGCCGGTATTTTGTCAGATTTTCAACACGTTCGGGATCTAAACGACTACTTTCTCACCTGAAAATGTTTCAAATGTTGCTAAAGTTTACAAAGTTTAGAGCTTAAGCGAAATCAGCTTCAGGCCGGCTGATTTCGGCTTGGGCAGGAGCGAAATGCATTGTGGGTAAACGCTCTGCATACTGTCTGATCGATCAGTATGCCCTATGTAGTATGCGGTTTCGAACACAGCCTGTGTCTGAGTAAACAAACTCCAACCATCATGGCTAACCCTGGCCACCATCAGCCAGCTGAATGTTTAACACATTTCATCTGAAATGGTCACTACACTGATTTAAGAGCTGCAAGCAAATTGTCTTTATTTTCACCATTTACGTGAATATTGGCAATTGCAATTAGGAGGATTAGGAGCGTTTCTTGACTTAATTAGTGCTGTAATACTATACAGTTAAGCACTGTTCCTGTGGGAAGGCCAGGTAAGTCCATTTCTTTCTACTTTGGCACATCTAAAACACCTGTCTTTACTAACAATGGTAAGACAGCAGCATGAATCCATAACAAGTCACATCACTTCCTTACAGAGAAAAGGCAAAGAGGCACACGATTGTGTGTAAAACTGGTGAACTTCTTTTTAAAGTTTGAATTTAGATGGTTTAATCTTCAAAACATCCATTTACAGTGGAACGATGCCTTTATATTTTGAAATATTAGGAGCTATTAAGGGTGTGGTAGTAAGATCATCAGGAGGGTCCAAGGAATTATAATAAAAATAATTATACAGTCTTATTCATCACTTTCCACATTCCCATCATTTTGACAGTCTCAGGGTGAAATCTTACTTCATTGATCTTAACATTTTCAAACCCAAATAACTTTGATGAATCCGATACCACAGAAAATCCCTCACTGGCCGGTTTTTGTTGGCATTACCTTGTAGATGATTCCAGCTACTAGTGTGTACTGGCTCATGGCTGAGTTGTGATACAGGTAGCAGGAGCCCTGCTCGCCACACTGATCCTGCCACAGTAAGCAGGAGATGTCAATCACTGAGCCGAACGCTATGGGTCCTGGAATACCACCTGTGAGGCGAACGGCGGCACAGAGCGGAGAGAATGAAGCAGCTTGGTTGTGATTCTGAGGTCGAAAGTAGACTTAAAGAAAGAATGTGGCCTACCAAGTGTGCGCACCACAATCCACTGGATGCCAAGTCCAAAGGATCTCTGACTGTCTGGAACACACCTACACAAGACAGACAAGCAGGCAGAGGGATTCTAAAAGCAGCTACGTCTGCTGGAACTGTGCTTTTTCCTCTGCATCACTGGGCTTTACAAAAGGGCCGCTGTCCTGCAGGTTTTAGGTGTTTACCTGCTTCAACACACCTGATTCAGATTAAATGGATCTCTTTAAAAGATTGTAAAGTTCTGCACAAGCCTGCTGATGATACATTGATCTGAATCAGGTGTGTTGAAGCAGGGAAACACCTAAAACCTGCAGGACAGCGGCCCTCGAGGACCGGATTTAGATGGTGGACACCCACCTTAGAGTGGCTGTGAGAGCTGGGATGCTGCAGAGGAATGTGAAGCAGATGATGACGAAGAGCAGGGAAAGGAAAGCAGGCATGTGGTTGCAGGAGCTGTGACACTTTCCTGTCAGAGCGAAGCCCTCCTTACCCCAGGATACATTACCCACCACACAGCTACACCCAGAGTACACCTGAAACACACATACAGTGGACACATAGAGAAATAACATACCCAATTATCAGTTCATTCTCATTCACTGACAGCCCAACCTGCTTCAAAGCAAGTGCAGAGGTGGGTAGTTACGAGTTACATTTACTAGAGTAAGTTTTTGAAAAAAAGTATACTTCTAGGAATAGTTTTAAATCTCTATACTTTTTACCTTTACTTGAGTAGATTTGTGCAGCAGAAGCTGTCCTCTTACTCCGCTACATTAGGCTACAATGAGCTGGTTACTTTTCTTCTTACCTCTTTGGTGTTCTACGCCTCATTATTTTTATCCCCCGCATACGCCTCATTTTAATGTTTTATTCTGACAGAGAGAGACTTCCGCCAAAGGCTCTACCACCTGACTGTGTTCCACCAATCAGACGTAGCCGTGCAGTCTGGTCACGTGACCATACTCAATCTCAGTGGCGGGACGGGTTAGCTTTACAGTTTACAGTCGTAGCAAACAAACAAAGAAATAGATGAAAAATGTCAGAATCAACGGTGGGAAATGAAGACACAGACGAGGCCTCGTACTGAAAGCATGTTTACCTTACAAAGAGTGCAAAACAGCAGCTGCATTATGTGTCTTCTGTGTCAACCAAAACAAACGGACATTTCAGCAGAAACTCAACATCTAACTTGAGGAAACTAAATCCTAAATTTGCTTTTTTTTCCCCCGTGGATAGGCAAATGTTTGTTTTTTTAGGTTTCATATGCGTTAAATATGTTTTAAACATTTCCTAAGTCTCTTTTATTTATTTATTTTTTAATTTAAGCTATTTTGTAATTAATTAATTAAAATTTATTTTATCAATTGGATGAACTTTAATTTGCCTAAAGATGATTATTTAGTATTTTTGTCTGTCTGATTGAATGCTTGTGTTAACAAATAAATCAGACGTTACTCAACAGTTACTCAGTACATGAGTAGTTTTTTCACCAAGCACTTTTTTACTCTTACTCTAGTAATTATTTGGATGACTACTTTTTACTTTTACTTGAGTCATATTATTCTGAAGTAACAGCACTTTTACTTGAGTACAATTTTTGGCTACTCTACCCACCTCTGGGCAAGTGTAATTTCTATCCAGTCGGACTAAAATGACATAAGATGGGTGTGTGCTGCACCTGTTTGCCCGTGGAGCGTTCAGTGTGGTTGACGGAGTTACAGCCAGCGTGGCAGGGGGAATAATACATCACGCCGTCCGCCCCGCACACCGGGTTGTACAGCTCTCTGACACAATTGCAGGCTGCGTTACACCCCACTATCAGGTCATCGTCCAGAGAAGAGCTGCAGAAAAAGAGCAGCACAGAGGGAGGGAGTGAGAGGAGACAAACCCAAACGAATGGGAAGAGGAAGGAAAGGAAGCAAGTCCGCTTAAATTTGCTTCATTAGGATTCTTCATACTTTGTATGAGAGAATGATTTCTTCAGTAGCTGCACTGTACAACTCGGAAAAAACAGAGCTGAAAAAGCACATGAGTAAAGTATTGAAACGAGAATAAGAAATATCAAAAGGTAAATGGGTTTTTTTTTTATAGCAAAACTAGAATTAATTTAACATTAAGACCTCTCCAGGTCTTAAAATAGAAGTATACCAAAATACAGAAGCAGTGTGTGAAAAACAAAGTCCTTCCTATGAGTCAACAGCTTGTAGAGCCACCTTCAGCAGCAGTGAGCTGAAGTAATGGTTTCCTGTGTGACGTTATCAGTCTCTCTCATGGTTAAAGGAGGAATCTCGGCCCACTCTTCTCTCCAGCGCTGCTTCAGCTCATTGAGGTTTGCAGCATTGGTTTCTGCACAGCTCTCTGAAGGTCCCACCACAGCATCTCAGTCAGGCTGAGGTCTGGACTCAGACTGGACCGTTGCAACACCTCGATTCTTCTCTTCTTCACACATTCTGCTGTAGATCTGCTGCTGTGTTTGGGATCTTTGTCCTGTTGATGAGCCAGTTTCAGCCCAGCTTCAGCTGTCGGACAGACGGCCTCACATCTGACTCTAGAACACTTTGGTATCCAGAGGAGTTCATGGTGGACTCAGTGACTGCGAGGTGCCCAGGTCCTGTGGCTGCAGAACCAGCCCAGATCATCAGCCCTCCACCACCATGCTTGACAGCTGGTGTGAGGTGTTTGTGCTGATATGCTGTGTTTGGTTTCCTCCAAACGTGCTGCTGTGCATTATGAGCAAACATCTCCACTTTGGTCTGGTCTGTCCAAAGGACATTGTTCCAGAAGTCTTGTGGTTTGTTCAGATGCAGCTTTGCAAACCTAAGCTGTGCTGCCATGTTCTTTTTAGAGAGAAGAGGCTTTCTCCTGCAGCCCTTCCACACAAGCCATACCTGTTCAGTCTGTTTCTAACTGTGCTGTCATGAACTTTAACATGGTAACTGAGACCTACGGAGTCTGAGATGTAGCTCTTGGGTTTTTGACCTTGGGGTGAACTTGCTGGGATGATTGACAGCTGTCTTGAATGTTTTAAGCTTATGAATAATCTACATTCTGCAGGTGAACACACTTACTAATGATCAGTTAATCGAGTACATTTGATTTGATTAGCAGCGCTTGGCTGCAACTTATCCTCTTAATTCCTATGGAGGCAGTAAGAGTGGACTTTTTATTTTTTAACACACTGTTTCTGCATTTAAGCTGTCATGGGTTGGTGATCACCGGAGGTTGTATGAGAAGGACCACATGTTTTTTTTTATCTTGTGAAAAAACTTTGAATTTCTTTCTCACATGCCTGTAACCTTATTTTAATCCATGATACCACACCACAGGCAGGAGCTGAGTCTCCATAATTGTCTCTGACCTCTCCCTCCATTGGAAGCCAATGACGATTTAAGAACTGCAGTAAAATCCAGGTTAAAAACATTTCTTTTCTCATGTGTCTATGCATAAAATTTGCACGATATCTTTGAACTTATCTGGACTGTTGCTTGTTTTTAAATTCATTTAAATGATTTTATTTCTTTCTCTTTATATTCTTTTATGTATTTTTAATGCTTCTTACACTCCCTGCTGCAATGCTTTTATTTCATGTGAAGCACATTGAATTGTTTTGTACATAAAATGTGCTATACAAATAAATTTGATTTGATAAAAAAAAAAAATATTAATTTGTATCAAGCTGCACCTTTTGCACGGTCATAGTGAGGTCAGCAGAAATTGCATAAAGTCTGATGTTTGCAGATTGAAGCTTTTACACTAATTTAAGCTTATTCTGGGATTGTTGCTCATTTGTCAAAGTGTTGTTAATTTGACAAACTTTGAACTGGCTCATGTTAAAAGAACAACAGAAAAGAGTACACACTGGGAGGAGCTTGACAGAAAACACATTTCAGTTTGGCTGGCTGATCGGAGCAATGGGTTGAACCTCTTTCCAGACTAAACTAAATAATGTTTGAGAACAACAGGTGCTAACAAGAGCGCCCCCTACCTGTTTCTAAGCTGCTGTTTGCTGGGTTTGTCGTACAGGTGTTTGTACTGGTCCAGTTGGTGCTTGTCCATCAGACCCAACTGATAAGGTGCTGTAACTCCAGCCATGGGGACATTCGGGCAGTGGATTAGGAAGATGAATATTGCGAGCAGACTGACCATCGCGCACATCATGCAGAAACGAATTATGCCGCGGCAGCGCAGGTTCAGCCTCTTCACGATGTAGCCGCCCAAGAAGGTGCCTCCACCTCCTGCTGGTACCACCATGTAACCTTGGAGAGGAAGAAGAACAGCATAGAGATGCAGAAAATCAGGCCACGATTCAGCGTCAAGAAAAAAGTGAGGTCAAAAGTCTTGGTCAGGTTTTCTTCTTCAAGGAATGAGCAGCGAGCTTTCTTTAGACATCACCAGCCAATGGTCAAATGTAAAGTAGTCCTGAACCAAAAGATTATTTTTCCTTTTGTGTTAATGACGAACACGTGAATCTGGGCACAATTAGATCGACTTAAAGTGATAGTTCGGAGTAGATTCACCCTAGGGTCATTTGAACCGTGACATCCAGCCAAGTAGCCCACCCGAAGTTTTTTCGATATTGGCTGAACATCAGCTGAGTTACTGAGTTATCCCGAATAGCTTAGTACAAGCACTAATGGACCCTGGCAGTATCTCCAAAATTACCACACTAAAATCACATGCCATGACACCAAACTTCTAGCCTGGCGACGCCATCCTACGTACTTCCGCCCAAAGATTTTGGCTCCGCACATAGTCTGGCCAAATCCCCCTACCTCGGTTCGCTCAGTGTTTTGCCAATCAGCAAACAGTTGCGAGTGGTGACGCAGAACTCACGCGCGGAGTCCATTGTAGTCCATGTAATTGTAGTTCAACCGCAGCGGAAATAAACATGGCGACGGAAGAACGCTAGAAGCTATCCATGAAGTTGTCTCAACTCTGGAGAGCATTACACAATTAAAACGAGAGCAAGAGGAATGCCTCTTCAATATTGTTAGTGGCAAGGATGTCGAAGCTCTCCTTCCAACTGGCTTTGGGAAAAGTTTGATTTATCAAATGGTACCGGTATAATGAAAGCGGATGTGGGAAGCGTGATTCGCGAGCTAGAGCCTCGCGAGAGTAAGCATGAACCTCGGCGCATAACCAACGTCATTTCTAAACATTATGATTGGTTAAGGGAACTCCGTTACTCCAATGAATTTAAGTTGCTGGGTAAGGTCCCGCCCTCCATGGAAACGGATTCCTCTTGGGTTTTCCCAGACTGTTTGACAGAGTCAACAGTCGGCTTTTGCCCAGACTACCAAACTTCTACAGTAGTACAAATATGGTCTGTACTCACAAAACGATGCATTTGGAAGTTTGTACATAGTCCAGGAGTCTATTATTATCAACACAAGCCTAATAGCTTCTCTGCTGCTAAAGCTGCGTCGACATCACTTCCTTGATCTGGGAGCTTCAAAGTAAGATGAAGGTTGATCTACTACTGTAGACAACAAAGTATATGCTATATTCTACATGATTTTTTATGAATTTTTATGTTGTAGAGTTGTGAATTTATTTTATCAATGGAAAAATTGAGCAGCCTTGCTTTGTTGTCTACAGTAGTAGATCAACCCTCATCTTACTTTGAAGCTCCCAGATCAAGGAAGTGACGTCGACGCAGCTTTAGCAGCAGAGAAGCTATTAGGCTTGTGTTGATAATAATAAACTCCCAGACTATGTACAAATTTCCAAATGCATCGTTTTGTGAGTACAGACCATATTTGTACTACTGTAGAAGTTTGGTGTCATGGCATGTGATTTTAGTGTGGTAATTTTGGAGATACTGCCAGGGTCCGTTAACGCTTGTACTAAGCTATTCGGGATAACTCAGTTACTCAGCTGATGTTCAGCCAATATCGAAAAAACTTAGGGTGGGCTACTTGGCTGGATGTCACGGTTCAAATGACCCTAGGGTGAATCTACTCCGAACTATCACTTTAACACCAGTCAGAGCAGCAAAACATATGACACCGAATCACATGTTTATATACCGAACTATTCCCTTTACTCTGACGCCAGTGCAAATCAAACGATCAGAAGCAGACATCTTGTTTACAAAATGATACGATAATTAACACCTTGCTTACTTTCAAACTTGGGTTTAATTGGCCAGGTGGGTATTACATTACATCTGAATACAGCAGCAAACTTAAGATTTCTCCTTTCACTTGCCACCAATTTGCATCTCCGTGTGACTTTACTATCGTGCATCTCTTCATTTATTCAAACTTATTACCATTTCTGCAACTCATTACGGTTGTCATGTGTTATCTGGGCATTTGTTACCTTTCTTTGGGATATTTTGCTGGAGAAGACCCAGAACCTCCTGACCCCATCTGACCTTCACTCTTTGCCCAGCAGAACTGGACTTCAGGAATCCAATCAGGGTAGAAATACTAACGGGTTGTTGTGAGATTTACTGTATATTTCTGTTGGCCTGCTCTTTGCAAACTATCTCTGATTTTGGTGTGAAGAGGAATTTTACTCTTCACTTTACCTTTTTGTTGAATGTTTTTCTTTGCAAGTTCGAAGAAGAATTGTGACACAACTGGTGCTGCCGATTCTTGATTATGCTGATGTTATTTATTAGCCTGACTACGTCATACTCACGATTCTAGTATGGGGCGTGTTTCAACCGAACCAGTAGAAAAAATGCCTCTTCGCTCAATTGGATAGACCTACAACCAATCAGAGCAACGTAGTATGTGACGTAGATTAAGCGACACACACTTGTTGTAGGAAGGACGGCAAAAACATCTTTTCTATCAATAAAAGCCTTTATCGCGTTCCTCTGTTCGTCTTTCAAAATGAATGCAATGTGGAGATCCTGTAGAACAGACTCGATGGCAGAATCTACACACCCTAGCTCTCCAGTGGCAGCCATGTTTGTTTCAAACGAATTCAAACCAAGCGCTCTTTAGTGACGTAGTCGATAATGTCCCTGTTGATCATCTGTCCATCATCGTATAAAGCCCGCCCTGGCAATCAGATTGGGTCGACTGTTTTGATGTCGAGCATAGAGATTTCCCAACTGAGCAGAGCCAGACCGAACTTCCTGACCAAAAATTTTATGGGCGGGGCTAAGTTCAGCTGGCACCCAGGCTAGTTATTTATAGCAACACCCCAGAAACAAATCTTCGTCATTTAAACACTTATATAAACAGTCTTTGTAGATTTGTTCTAAGGTGCCCATACAGGACCCACCACTGTCTAATGTACGAGTCCTTGAATTGGCCGGCTCCCAAGGCTAGAAGGAAATTTCATTGGTCTTTATTTACTTTTAAGTGCATCTATTTTAATTTGCCTCAGTATTTAAAACAGTATCTTATACATTTCCTTTCACAGTACAGCCTAAGGCATACTGATCATTTATTTTTCTATACACCAAGAATCAGGAAAGAAATTGGTCGCCGCACATTTAAGTTTAAAGCTCCATCAGACTGGAATAAACTACCGCAATCACTCAGATCTATCACTTCCTTTCATATCTTTAAATCATCTTTATTTACTCACTGTCAAACATCCTGCTCTTGTTTTTGTTTTTCTGTTGGAAAGATTTGGTCACTGGAAGTTGAAAGAATGGGGTTCTAGATATTTCACGAGTCAGAACAGCCTGTTCAGGGAGCTGCATGAAAAAGTCAAACTGCGATGACTTAATTTCCATCTGTTCTGGCTTTTTTCACCACGTGTCGCCTGAGTTTGTCTCTTTATTCGTCACTCACCAAACCATGTGGCAGCCTCTGATGCGCTGAGACTGAGCTGCGATTCCAAAAACTTTGGACCAAAAGTGGACATGCCTGCAATCAGGGTGGCCTCTGTGGCTCCTGCTAAACACAGGAAAATGAAGGTTGGGTTCTTTAAGAGAAGCAGAACAGATCTGGGAAAAGAGAGAGAAAGTTCATCAGTGTGTGTGGCCACTGCAAGCGAATGCAACCAGCTTCTTTTTTTTAATGAAATCAGCCAGCAGTAAGCTCATCAGGAGTTTACTGCGCTAAATCCAAAAGTTACATCATCATGTTACATCATGTGCTGCGTAATCCTGTGTAATCCCCACAGACGCACAGTAAGAGATGACATCAGTGACGCTCATTGTAAACACAGTTGTAAACTGAAGTCACTCTTGATGCTCTGTATGATGATTAGCACTGAGGCTATCTAAGCAGGCATAACTTTAATCGCACAGATATTGTATACAGCACAAGACACATAATCACTTCACACCGCCATCTAATATCTTAACACATGGAATTCAAGCGACAGATATCAACTATCAGCAGCAAGAATTCAAAAGGAGTGAAATGTCAGAGCAGGAAGGCTAAACAAGTTTATCCATAAATCCTTTAAAATGTTTGTCTGTCCAAACTAACGCACGCCAATCTGAGGCTTACGTTCTGAAAACTCATCCCATCAAACCCCGTCGACCTTTCTGAAGGAAGCTGCATGTCGTTGTTTTTCAAACTGAACTGAAATAGACAGATGAGGAACTAAATTCAACAAAAAAACATTAGCATGTACATTAAGAAAATCAGGCTATAGTGGGATTAGGTGAGATCACTTCAAATCAGTTGGGTTTTATTTTTTTAAATGTTGAAATATTTGGGTGACTTGCTATAATTTGAGCTGCGTCATCATGTGCCATTTGGATGCTTTTTAAACTGGAAGTATTCTCCATGCCAGGGATGTCCACATCCGCTGTCCTGCAGGTTTTAGATGTTCCCCTGCTTCAGATTAAATGGATCTCTTCAAAAGATTGTGAAGTTCTGCACAAGCCTGCTGATGATGCGTTGATCCGAATCAGGTGTGCTGCTGAAGCCGGGAAACACCTCAAACCTGCAGGACAGCGGCCCTCGAGGACATCCCTGCTCTATGCTAAAATAGATCAAACTTAGATTTTTTTATTATATTATTCCTTTTAAAGAAATCTGGTATTTACCCCTCTGACCTTTAGTTTGACAGCTCATTGAATTCATGGCCATCTGGTTCTTAATCGCATCATAGTGTTGCTCTAAGACTTGAACTTCATGATAGATTTGCTCTTGAATGCAGATGAAGGCATGTAATCTATTTTAATATCACAAAGTGTGAGAAGGGTGAAACTAAACACCCACACAGTGTTTCGGGGAGCACTTGAGATCCTGTCTAGTTTCATATCCTCTTTTTGCTCTAAAAAGGTTAGACAATGTCTGGCACCTACCCAAAAATCAGAGGGGACATTAATTCTTAAGTATTCACCAACAGCACTGAACTCCAAATATGGTGACCTTAATTTAGATCTGTGATAATTGTTTGACAGCAGTCCTGTAATGACCTAAAGATAAAATCTGATAATCTTTGGGCCAATGAGACCATTATTCACCATAAACTATGGATGAAAGTACAAGCAGGATGAGTACATTTGACCTCTGTCTCTCATTTCCTGTTGTTGTTTTTAAAACATCACCGTATGTCTGACACCTCACAACGCGCTGCCTCAGGGGGATACATAGGAGAGTTACAGTTTAACTATCAGTCCAAGTAATCTGTTCATCTTTTTTTGTTTCAGTCATACCATAGTTTGTAAGATCTATATTTCCTTAAAGTAAGACTTAAAGAATGGCTGCTGCTTTGTGTAAAGCCGACACTCTTGCTCGGCTCATCCAGCAGACGATTAAAATCAAATCAAATGTATTCGTATGGCACATTTCATGTACAAAACAATTCAAAGTGCTTCACATAAAATAAAAGCATTTCAGCAGGGAGTGTAAGAAGCATTAAAAATACATAATGGAATATAAAGAGAAACAAATAAAATAATTTCAATGAATTTAAAAACAAGCAACAGTCCAGATAAGTTAAAAGATATTTCATGCATAGACGCATGAGAAAAGAAATGTTTTTAACCTGGATTTAAAAATGTCTCCATTTGGTGAAAGTTTAATCTCCACTGGCAGTTTGTTCCACTTGTTTGCAGCATAACAGCTAAATGCTGCTTCTCCATGTTTAGTCTGCACTGGAAAAAATGCCCCTCCAAAAATAAGTAAGAAAAACAACAAATACAAGACGTTTTTGCTTGAAATAAGCAAAAAAAATCTGCCAATGGAACTAGTGAAAATCGGCTTGTCAAGATTTCTTGAAATAAAATGTGATATTTCGGACTTTTGAGATAAAAATGACCTTGAAATTAGCTTTAAAAAAAAAAAAGCTTGTTTCATGTTAAATGTGACTCAAAACAAGATGTTTTCAAGACTTTTTCACTTAACAAGATATTCCAGATGTATTGTCTTCAAACAAGTCCCTATATCTTGCTGAAATGGTACTTGTTAGGCAATTGTGTCTTATCTCAAGTGTAATGAGATACTCAATGAGACAAATGTACTTGGTAAGATTTAGATTTTTTCCAGTGTGGACTCTGGACTGGACCAGCTGACCTGAGTCCTTGGATCTAAGAGCTCTGCTGGGTTTATATTCTCTGAACATATCACAGATGTATTTTGGGCCTAAACCGTTCTGGGATTTGTAAACCATCAGCAGGCTTTTAAAATCTATTCTGTGACTGACTGGAAGCCAGTGTAAAGATTTTAAAACTGCTGTGATGTAAGACAGAAGGTGCAGAGTGAATGAGGACAGTGGAAAGTGGGGGTGACAGTCCTGGTCGGCCCAGGTCCTTTAATAACCCATCACCATTTCTCCACTTGTGAGAGTAAGTGCACTACCTTGGCATGTCTTTGGCTGATTTTCCAAACTGAGGGTCTGAAGCTGTGGTGTGGCTTCCATCCTTCAGCTGGTGAGCCTCGGACACTCGCATGGCCACGTGCTTCTGGGAGCCTGCAGACAAACGCAGAGGACAGCAAAGGGTTGAGTTTAAATATATATATCTGATATGAGTCCCATCTCTGCAGCTCCCACAGCTACCTACCTGGCAGCTGCCGGGGGTAACCCAGGATGGGGAACGCTACCAGCAGAGCAGCCGCCCCTCCAGCTAAGAAGCCGATCCACCAAGCCCCGACCCAGTGAGGGTTTTCCGGAGTCATCTCTGTTCTGTGGCCAAAACACACACGATGTTTGAGCCTCTCGATCTTTACAGACGCTAAACGGCAACCTTTGATGAGAAAGTTCTATTCTACATTATTCACATATTCTACAAAACTGAATTGGTACTGCACCGAAATTCAAAACGAATGTTTTATTCATTACATTTGAAAAGTAGATAAGAGAGAATTTGAATTGGAGGAACTTCAAAAATCTACATTTAATTATTTTCATTAATTTCATTTTAATACATGATTACAGTAAATCATATTAGATAAATCTTAGGACACATCTAATCAGAAACCTTGTATAGATTAAGCAAAGTGGAGTAGTTGCTGCCACCTTACATGATCTCTCAGATTTGCCCCGTTCCCTGATTAACTTTAAATAATCCTATTCTATTAAACTAGAACTGTCCTCAATTATAATAATCTTATTTTACTTTGCTAAATCCTACACCAGTCCTCAGTTTCATTTCAGACCATTTTATTGTACTATGCTAATCGGATACTCTAACAGACTCCTTTCTTGATTGTTTTGTTCTGTTTTAATTATTATCAATTATTTCAATGATGTTTTGTTTATCATAATGTGGTCAGTATAATAATCTAGTCATTTCTATTCTCTTATAGTCATTCCATATCTAGTACTATAGTCCGTTCTGCCATCTAAAGTAGACTCACTTCAGGTGGATCTCTGTGTACATGTTAAGGAAGTATCCTCCCAGCAGGTAGCCCGCTGCTGGACCCACAATGGCTGCCGTGTAGAAGATCCCTGGGGAAAGAAAGACCACAGAAACTGAGCCAAGGTGTGTGAGCACAATGACTTCAGGGTCTACCTCCTGTTTCCTACTTATCTCCTTTCCTACAGGTTAAAAGGGCCCCATTGTTCTTCATATGAGCTCTATATCTGGAAAGTTTGTGTTTCATAAGCAAAAAAAAAAAAAGAAGTACAAAAAAAAGTACAAGACTGAGTGCCGTGTTTGTTGGGACCGTTTCTTTGAATTGCACTGCTCTCTGTGTGAATAAGGAAAGCCACACGGGTAAATGGACTGGACTTGTCCAGCGCTTTTCTATAGCTGACCACTGAAAGCGCTTCTAACACTACATGCCACATTCACCCATTCACACACACTCATACAGCACGTTTTAGTCCAGGGATGTCAAACTCCGGTCCTCGAGGGCCGCTGTCCTGCAGGTTTTAGATGCTTCAACGCACCTGACTCAGATCAATGCCTCATTTGCTGGTTTGTGCAGAAGTTAACAGTCTTTCGAAGAGATCCATTTAATCTGAATCAGGTGTGTTGCAACACGTAAAAGCTGCAGAACAGTTTGACATCCCTGTCTTAGTCTTCTTGTGATTTTTTTTCTTTTTGGACATTTAAGATCTTTTTTTATTCAATAACATTTAGATCAACCACTGAAGTCAGAAAAGCTTACTCTTCTCCTAACAGAAACATAACTTAACATAAGTTTTCATCAGATGACCAGATTCACATCATACATGTTTTTTGGGATCTATCAAACTTTTTGACCTAATGACAGTTATTTTCTGTGGCATTTTAACTAGCTCTTATGTCAACATACACCGTTTCAAGGCATTTGGTAAGCAACTGTAGCCTGGGAATTCCCATGCTGCTTTGCACGCGATTTCATTCACACTGCAAAGTCAGCCTGGAAACCACCGCCCTTATTTTTGCCTGAGTTAGGGAACCAATCACAGAACGGGGGGGGGGGGCATCGTCCAAGACGATGACGATGTCTATGCGCGAAAACCAAAGCTTGTAGAGTGTTAATCCAACATGGCAGCGGACACAACGTTACCGTTCGATGCAGCCTTAGAAAGTGTTTTAAGTAGCTTAGAACGCAAGTTTACTTTTAAAACTAATCATTAAACGTCATCGTCTTGTCATACACAGTAAAGCGTCTTCTTCGTCCTCGTCGAATTTCTGTCGCTCTACATACGTCATCTGGTATAAGTGATACAACTGGCTATGAATCGCGCGCAAAGCAGCATGGGAAGAACCAGACGCCATTTGATAAACATTCGTAGCGCCAAATAAACGGCTCTAGGCATTCGTAAACCACGTCTCAAATACGAGAAAATGCACACCTAGTTCCCAGACCACCATCTCATCGAGATGTGGACACGTCAGCCAGGCTAAAGCAACTGTTTAATTAGTTCAACATTAAAACACAATGAGATAAAACGCAATGTTCCTATTGTTTTGCAAATTTTACCGTGCTTTAGCTGCCTTATGTGTACAAGATTCAAAATCCAACTTAAAAAATATCTATTTCCTCAGCAGTCTCAAATAAATAAAAAAAACAGATTAGACAAACTAAAAATGCCACGCCTACAAGATATGGACGGTAATTGTTTTAAAAATGATATAAAATGGATATGAATGTGAATACAAAAGTTTTGTTAGCCTTCTTGTGATTTTATGTGGCTGTAAAGCACTTTGAATTGCCTTGTGTACGAATTGTGCTCTACAAATAAAATTGTCTTGCCTTCGATGTGTGGCAGATTACAGGCTATATGTCAGCTTATGATCTGCATTAGCATCACATGATGACGCACCGGTACAATTTACATTCACATTGGTGCACACAGCAGACACATTAAAACTTACACCTGTAAAAGGAATGAGTTTTTTGCTGAAAGATGCAGGTGGGATTGTGTTCCAGCCCTGATGTATGTGTATGCATTTTGATGAGCGGTGCCCAGCTGTGAATACAAGCTGAGAACGAGCAAATATAGCTTTCTTTCTGCGGAAAGCTGAACCAGCTGATTTAAAAAAAAAAAAAAAAAAAAGCAAAGCAGCAAGGTCAAACTGAAGGCCTTTCACCGTAGGTCACCAAAGAAGGAGGGAAAGAGAGAGCTGGAAGACTGAAGTAAAACCTCTGATTATGAAAGACTTTAAACAGATGAAATCATCCAACACAGATAAGTGAATGACTCACTCAACTTTTTAAGATTGCTTAGAAGCAAAAGGAGACAAAATGTACTGTTTTTTTTTTCTCAAATGTGAATTTTCTGGCATTACACTTATTTAAGACTGAGTCAAGAATGTTAGCCCTACATAGTAAGGACTGAGATTCAGCTGTGAGCTTGTAGACAGCTGAATGGATCAAGATCAAGCTCTCGAGTTGCTGTAGTTAGTTTCAGAGCCTCCATGTGAGACGTTACAGTTGGTGAACAGATATTTCTGTAAAGAAAAGGTTTACTCTTGCAGCTCTGAGTACAGCACATTCACTGAAAATGACTCTGCTCTGTGTTTTTTGACCATTTTAAATAAAGGCTCTGAGTAACATTTTTCAGTTTTCTGATGCTGTATCTGTAGTGTTTATAAAGGTTATGGAAAAAAATATAAATATATTGGGGGGGGGGGGGGGGGGGTGGTCATCACACAACTTCTATAACTGCAACTTTCATGAAATTTCAAGATAAATCACAGGCCCGTAAATGTGTTCTTGTCTCTAAAGAGCTGAAAGCAGAGATGGGACCAAGTCACACATGTGCAAGTCTCAAGTAATTTTTTCTTGGGCAAGTCAAGTCACTTTATTATTGCAATTTTACCTGCAGAATCTGATCTTGATAAAGTGAAAAGACAAGATATAAGTAACTGACAGTGAACATCATTGGCCAATGTGTCCAACCTCTCCGCCCCGTATCATATCAAGCTAACGTTAGCTAACTACAGACTAGGCTAACAGGATAATATTAGCTAATTTGACAAGCACTTACTGCTCAGAATGGATCTTCAAATGACGAACAAAGTTCGAAGTTATGCTAGATACTTAACACTCGAGTCATTCAAGTCATCGTGTCTCAAGTCATGTCAAGTGCCGAGTCTTTAACTTCCAAGTCCGAGTCGAGTCTCAAGTCTTTTATTTTTTGTCAAGTCAAGTCACAAGTCATCAAAACAGCAACTCGAGTCGACTTGAGTCCAAGTCACAGTGACTTGAGTCCCCATCTCTGGCTGAAAGAAACCATATGGATGTTTATTTTTGACATATAAAAAAGAAAATGAGGAAAAATCTCCTTCACAGAAAATTGCCAAGCTTTCCATAAAACAGACATGTCAAGACCATAGATGAGACTCACCTGTATACACAGGCCCATAGGTGGAGCTGACATTCTCATCCAGGTATGTGACCCCTAGTGTGTACAGAGGAGTAGCCCCCATGCCGTGCAGAAACTGCCCCAGCATGAACACAAAGCGATAACTGGACAGTCCTCCACCTTCTTTGTCCTGGCACTGGTTGGTACGATTGGCAGAGCACATTCCTGTTTGATTAGGCAGACTGACCACATAGGGGAGTGTGGTGAAATGAGGCAAGGCAAACACCAGAGAACCCAGTGCCATGATGAGCACCCCCCATCCCAGCCAGCGAGGCTTGTGCCCCGTCCCACCAAAGTAGCTGACGAAGACCAGACAGACGCAGGCGGCGATGTCGTAGGAGCTGGCAATGAGACCGGCCTGGTAGCTGCGCAGATCAAAGCGGCGCTCGATAGAGGTGACCACCGTGTTGATGAAGCCATTGATGATCATCCCCTGAAGGAAAGACGCCGCGCAAAGGAAGAACAGCACCCAACGAGGGGTATTTAAAACTTGGATGACCTTGGGTGTCAGAGCCCCCCAGCCACACAGCTGATCCGAGTCAGTCGAGATGAGCGTTAACTCCACGGGAACCTCGTCGGGTTGGGGGTCCACCCCATATAACTGCCCGGGGAGCATTGAAGCCCCGGTGAAAATGCTGGGCCGGGTGGGGCCATCACCTACGGGGCTGCCGGGGCTTCTGGGAACAGAGCCTACGGGGCTGCCTGTCTGGGAATCCACAGGACTCGGGGTGTCCAAGGAGGGACCCCCACTGAGAGGACAGTCCTGCAGATCCAGGAGCTCCTGTTTGGAGCTAAAAGAGGCGTCGGCATTTAGCAAAACTGGCATCACCCCTCTGAGGGGTGGTGTGGGGGTCTTATGAGGCTCTATGAGCTCAGGAGATGAAGCAGTGTGCGTCTACCACCACCTGTGTGGAAAACAGGAAATGTGAATCAGAGGAGGATGGAGATGTTGTGGTCAGGCTGCAGTCTGACGGATCTCTTTAATTATCTCCTCGTGGCTTGAATCGCACACCTCGTATGTCCACAGTAATGAACACTCGTTCTTCAAAATGCTGAATATACGCAAAGGCTCTTCAGGTGCTCCTGCTTATCGATTCAAGGCGGTGCAGGATGAAAGGCCAAGGATGCTGAGCAATGGCATTCTGTGAAGAGACGAGAGAGAGAGGGCAAGTTAAGTTCATATTATCAATAAAACGTTTGAGTGAATGGGCATAAATCTGAAAGGCTGACATGAATAACAGAGCTGAAATGTTTTTCATGAAAACAAACAATTCAAATTAAATGAAAAATACTTTATTCAACTCAAAAGAAAAAGAAACACACATAGATAAATGCGTACCCTTAAAAAAAAATAACAAGATAACAAACGCACACACACAGATTACTCCTGCTGCCTCTGAACACCCCCGCAGGAGAACGGATTCGACTGCCTAAAGTTCAACCGGGACTACAATTGTTCTAATTTCCAACACCGTCCACAAAGATTCTTCAGAAGCTGCACGGAGACAAAAGCTCTTGAACTCTCTCACACACAAACACAACCTATAAAACAACAAATCGCACACAGCAGTAATGAACCATAAGTGTTTCCCTCTGCTCCAGCAAGCACAAACAGATCACAGCTTTCATCAACACAATGTACACATTTAGCTGTTGTATAACGCCTTTTTTTTGCAGCATGCAAATCATCAACACTACTTTAGAAACGTGCATTTGACTCGTTAGACGTGATCCAAGCAAACCGCATTTAGGCATGTTTATGCCGCATTAATTCTGCTTGGGATATTTACAGTGTAAGCAGAGCTTAATTGGAAAAATCAACAGTACATGAAGTAAAAGAGGGTGTAATTGATTAAAAACAAAATACCATTTACAATAGCCAAAGAGGAATCACTAACAGCACGCCTCAGATGCATGTCATAGTCAAGTAATGTTCATTTTTACAGAGAAAATCTACCCCTCATCTACCAGACTGAGCCACAACTTGCTCCGTAGTTTCCAAATAAGAGCTCAGAAATTTGAGTTGAATCCAACTTAACGACAGTCGGGGAGTGAATAAAACAGCAGCGTGTCAACTATTTCTCCTCAGTCGAGGTAAAAAGTATAAAGAAGCATTGTTTTAGCCCACAAAGTGGTCTCAGTTAGACTGATGATTGCGATGTTAAAGAAACAGCTTGACCTTAACACTCACACAGGCTAAATGTTTTGGACTAAGCTGAAAAAAAGGAGAAGAAAACTTCCTTCATTAACTGAATTCCTTGTAAAAAAAAAAAAAATGCTTCGTAAATCTGATACAAGGACACAACACACAGCAGCACCACAAATTAATAAAGAACACGGCATTGCAAACTTAATACATCATTTCAACTGAAGGACAACTCTATACAATAAAGTGTTATCAGTTCAGTTCTTTTCAGTAGGAAGCAGCCTATTTTTTTAAATCAGTATTTTCATGGCATCTTTTCATAGCTTAATTGACATCTTGATAAAAATAAATTTACCAATGTTGCTTTAACCTTTATTACATACACCCTGCCTAGTTATTCTGCAACCCTGATTAATATGATACAACTATAACGCAAACACAAACCCTTAAACATATTAAACACCTCCTACCTTCCCTCCTGTGTTTGAAAATCAACAGCTCGGAGGATGTTAAAGCACGTCAATAAAAGAAAATATCACAAAAGGCTCCCGGAAGAGAGAGGAGATGGCATGAAGAGGGAGGCAGAGGTATCCATGCTGAGCCCTAAGCCTGTCTCTCAAAGCCTCTTATAGTCAAACGCTGAGGCAGCACATCAATTACTCCCCCCCGTCCCCGTCCCCGTCCCAATGTCCAGCCCACATGATCCACCTGAGAATAACCTGCGCTGGAGCTTAGGTCTGAACTCTGCTTTGTGACTTTAAAAGCAAGCTGGGATGTTAGCTGCTGCTGCTCCTGTTCTGCTCAGGGAGAAATTCATGCAGCCGACACATTTTTCTAATTGCATTTGGTTTAGGAATCAGGGTTAGAGTGTTATCGGTGCATTTTCTGGCAAACTGCAGTGAGGTGGGGGAGGAGGGGTGGAAACCTTGAGTTTACGAACGGCTCAGATGTTTCGGTGTATTTCAGATCAGGCGACAGATGACAGGCATTCAGTCCATTTAAATGATCTAAAGAAGGGACCATTACATTAAATTAATCATAAGGTTATGTGCTACTTATGTGCGCTTCCTGGTTGATGTTAATTAAACCTACCTTAGCCTTTTTTTTTTCTTACTGAGAGTATATCAAAAATGTTAGCTTTTTGAGTATAATGTCATGCGGCTGTTCATCTTCATTCCCATTTAAGTCACCAGCTTTTTATTTGGCTCCATATTGACTATAGACGGTGTCAGGCAGTTTATGCAGATTCAGTAACTACATTATCTCTGTTATTTAGCACATCTCCATGAAGGCTACCCTAAAAAAACCGTTAACAGGTCACATCTTCCATATTGCACACCGAGGACATCACAGTTTATTAAACAGTTTTTAAATCTAAAGGCCATAAGTCACCATGAAATTAGCATCAAAGACGGCTGACTATCCAACCAGGAGTAAAGTTAAAATGTAAAATAGACACAATATGAAAACCAACATATCTACATATTGATGGACATGAATTGTACCTTTTTAACCCAAATGACTTAAGTAATGCATTTCAAAGGGAAGTTTCTTCGTGCTTTGAAGGACTTCTGCATTGACTTTGACAACAGTTAAGTGTGTACTAACCCAGAAAGTAAAAAGAATACAGAAATGTTAGAGGGTCTACGTTTAAAGTCTTATGTTGAAGGGTCTTAAGTTTAAAGTCAATATGTTTCCTGAAACCAAGTAATAGGTATGTAGTATTTGACAAGAACAAATAAAGCGCGAGGAGAGGTTTATGGGAATAGATGCTTATTATCAGAACGTACAAGACTTTTACCACTATTATATAATCAATTCAGTGAAATAATCATCCTGCTTTGGACATTTTGTTGTACTGCGTTACACATTTATTAATATTACACATTATTCTAAAATGGGACAGTTTCATTTGATCACTCTGAACCAAATCAGATGGTATACATGCACAAATTTAAAGATTTAAGGCCCGATAAGAACAGAAGGGTTTCCCTCCAGTTAAATTCAAAAGGGAATTTGGCACAACAATTGTTACGCGTGTATTAACACCTCAACAGGCTAGAAGTTTGTCAGCCTGTTTGCTTCTTAGTTTGTTTCACTTTCTGAAATCCATCATGAAGTAAAAGATTTTCAACACAGTTGAAGCAAATTCTGGAGGGAAAAATGGGAAAAGTGGAGATTAATAAGAATAAATGTACAGCTGGTTGACTTACACAAGTGTGTATGTACATTGTTTTAGATTTTGCTTTGAAGCATTGCAATTATGGCATTTTAGAGAAATATAATTGTCATACTTAAAAAAGGCCTGCCTTTGATAGAGGCCTGGTACTCTAAGCAGCACTTTGTTTTAGGAAATATGGTAACAGCCTAGTTTTAAAATGCCCATACTGCGCTTTAAGTGCTTAAATCTAGTCCAACAGCGACTAAAATAAAGTCAGAGTAGAGAGCAGTGGGTTAAACAGGAAACAAACTCTATGAATATATGGATAAACATGAAGGCAAATAGCCAATAATCTACAATAAAAGCTACAGTTTTGTGTTTTGTTTCTTCTACGGATGAAAAAAACACAAGGTTTCAGTGAAGTCTGTGACACGCTGACTGACACAGACATTCAGCTTGTGATAAGTGGGAATAATTCAGTTTGGGAAGCCAGAGATTAAAATGAGACTAACATCATATTTCATTAAGGAGCTGACAGATATAGAAGTGAAATTAAGCATTATTCAGTGCTCTCGTGGCCTCTTTTCAGGGAGGGGATTAGTATCAGGTGATGGGACGATCAGAGGTGGGAGTGTCCTGAAAGTGGAACCAGGCCACTCTGTTAACAATGCACTATAGTGAAGTAACACCCTCCTATCCCACTGTTTGTTATTCAGAAGCCAGATATGGAAGAGTTCTCACCGGCCCTTTTCCTACTTTATTCTTATCCAATTCTCTGTCTTTCTTTTCATTTCTCTTTTCAAACTGAGATCAGAGTGAGAAGTTGTAATATTAATAAGCACCGGGCTCTGCCCTACCCACCGGCTCCTTTATCTTCATGGAAGAAAGTTATTTGCTTTGGAATGGAGTCTTTCCCCTGTGGTACACAAAGGCTTCTGAATTACCCAGAGGAAGGTCTCTAATGTTGCTTTTTGCATTAGATTAAGGTCACGCCTGAACTGTCAAACTTATTCAGAGATACTTGTGTTTGCATGTGCTGCTTTGAGATGTCACTACAATGTAAACCATCTTTATTATAACAGTGCATCGCTCTGGGAAAACTTGAACGCGGGACAAACAATGAGACTCAGTCAAATGAGAACAAGTAACCCTGTTTGAACCCAGAAATGACGGAACTGCAGAAACCAGCTCTTTTATCCTAAAATTAGAAAAGCATACATTCTTGAACACGGCAACTGCAGCATTGTGTGCTTGGACTTGTTGACCTCATGCTTACTTTGAGTCTAATGTTACATGTGTTTGATTGTGGTAGACAAAATAACCACAGCATTAATACTAGTCTGAGAGTTCTTAGTGTTTACAGCAGAAACAGGAAGCTTGATTTAATGAAGCCTGTACTCATGAGTGTACAGAGATATTCTTTTATAGGTGAAAGTGACACATAGAACACAGTATTAAGACATATATATATATATATATATATATATATATATATATATTAGGGCTGGGCGAGTTAACTCTTTATTATCGTGTTAACTCGCTAATTATTTAACGCCGATAAATATTTTTTCGCGCATTAACGCAGTTTTTTTTTTTTAATTATTATTATTATTATTTTTTTAATCATTGTAAGTCTGTTGCTCACAGGCTTTTATTTTGTAAAAGTCTGTTGCTGTCTGCTGCGGAACCGGAAAAGAAAGTAATCGGCGGATCCACCAAACATGGAAAAGGGTACGGAACTTTTACTCGGCCATTTTCATTTTAAAGTTCTTCCAGACGGCGGAGTCAACAGAACCAAAGTCATCTGTAAACACTGCCAAGTTGAATTGTCTTCTCACCGTACCTTATTGGGAAACAAAATAGCTATATATATATATATATATATATATATATATATATATATATACGTGTGCAATGTTTAAAGTAGCCCAGAAGTCCAGAAGACTGAATGATGCAGGTAAAATGAGTAAAAGAAGTGTAATCATGTGGTCTACCAGACAGAGAGGCCTTTGGTCGGTAGGTGTCAGCCTGCTTCTGCCTTCAGCTACTCTGAATCAGTGAGCTGCCTTGGCCAGGCTTCAAACTAGAGAAAGAAAAAGAGAGAAACCAGCTGAATATCTCCCTGACTCATGCTGTTTGTGCCCAAATTTATTTTTGTTCCTGTTTTGTCCTCATAGTTCCACATTAAAACACCAGTATGATGTACTTACCAGCGTGTGCTGCCGGCCTCCTCACAGCCGACATTTTGGCTTGTTGGAGCAGGGAGAGACAGGTGTAAATAATACTGTTGATAATGACTGCATTCCATTCTGGTGCGCTGCTTCCAGGGTCTGCATGTGTGCACATTAGCACTTAGATATGATTAACTGGGACATTAGAAGACAGAATTAGTTTTACCTGTGATTTCCCTGTTAGGACAAGTCAAAGCATCTCTTGTCTGCTGCAAGTTTGTCTACTGCCATGAGAGGAAAGCTGTGCTTGAATTTTAAGATTTGAACAAACTACAGTGGATGAAATGCATTTTATGAACTGTTTTCAGTTGCTAGCTTTGCACAGTGATGGGTGGAGCGAGGCTTCTACATAAAAACTACATAAAAATGCTGATGTTAAAAGTGTGTTTGCACAACAAATGTTATGGCACTTTCATTCATATGGCAGCACATTTAAAATAAAACTAAATGCTAAAAGCTATACACTACTTCTGAATTTATTTTTGGCTTTTGCGTACAAATGCGATTAATCGCGATTAATCAGGGAAATCATGTGATTAATTAGATTAAACATTTCAATCGTTGCCCAGCCCTAGTTTTTTTGTTTGTCTTTCAGTCCGACACATTGCTTCTTCAACACTGTCTAAAGCCCTATTCGGACGGGACTAGTTTAATGGGGGGACCTGGGGTAAAGTAATAATAACCGGGAAATCTAGTCCTGTCCGAACGCGCCATGTCAGTAAAGATAGCGGAGTATGTCGGTAAACTTTGCCGAGAATTCTACCTCCTGTGAAACGGTCCGGAGTATCTACCATAGGTAATACTAATCCCGTGCGAATGCGACCTTCGGTAATAAGTACAAAATATGTCGTCGCATCCTTTTAAAGAGAGAAACAATTAGGTGTGTCTGTTTGCAAACATGGAGGTTCTGGATGAAGCGCTGCTTGCAAGCACGCATGGTTGGCGCCATGTCTGTTTACAGATGGGGTTTACGGAAGTGAAATGAAGACGTGCATAGCATCCAGGATGTGACGGTTGTGCGTAACCAACAACTCCTCCCATGTTAGATGAATAGTACAGGGATTTCTTGTCCCGTCCGAATTGGTCATTTCTTCTCCCTGGCGTCGTCTGGTTAACCAACATTACCATACGTCCCCCCATTGAACTAGTCCCGTCCGAATAGGGCTGATGACACACTGTATGAATGTGTGTGTGAATAGGTGAATGTGCTTAGATTAGAAAGCGCTATATAAGTACAGTCCATTCACCATTACCATTCACAGAAATAACTTTTGTGGTCAATGACATAATAAACCAACCAGTAAAAGCCCAAAAAAGTCCACTCTCCTCCCATGCATATATACCATAATGTATATAAGCATGTGGTGCACACAAAGTATTTCACACAATTCTCAGGAAAAGTAATAATAGCTAATGTTTATTCACTATTTTTATTTGATTTTATTCTATTCCATTTGCTTGTTTTTACTTTAATTGTTTACATATATTTTACTGTATGCTGCTGCAACACAACAATTTCCCAAATTGGGATGAATAAAGTACCTATCTATCTATCTATCTATCTATCTATCTAATCTGAAACTCTCAAAAGGTGCGGCTTGTGAATCAGAGTGCAGCCCATCCCTAAAGCAAAGCCTCTTCTTTTGTCTATTTTCCTATAAAAAGACCACAGTTTACCAAATGAAAATCATGCTACACTAAAGAAGACACGATGTTAACTAAGAAGCTCAGAGGAGCAGACCTTAATGCAGGGCCTGCTTTTCAGATCACGCATTAGATAAAAGTAATGTAGGAGAAACTATTTGAATGTAATGGTATTCAGGAAACTATGCACATGGAATGTGACCTGTTGAAGGTCATACTGTAGAATTCCTAGAATACCATGTCTATAGAAATCAAACTATGCCACTGGATTAAGTCAAATGTGTCCCGACTGTGGTAATAGATGCACACAGTCATGGTACATGCATCAACCCGCTGGCCTACATCTCACAGACACGCCAGCACACGTCACCTTGCTGCCTCCTGTTGGTGGTGAAATCAACCGTAACAAGTGACCTACAGAACGAGGCAAAATGGGAGCTACGATTTCAGCACAGTTTAAGAGGCAACTTATTCAAGAGCAGACATACATGTGTGATCGAGATCAGAGCGATCCAGAGGCTGCCAAAACTGTCTGAGGCAGCACTTAGCTTTACCAAGAGCTCTGCTTTTGGGCAACAAGGGTGGGACCAGGAGGGAAAATACAACATGAATTCCCACTGTAGATAACAAAAATAGCACAAATCAACTGGAAAAAGAGGAATAATTATACATAATTCATGTATCTAAGTAACCCTGCTCTCCAAAAAGTGCTCATCTGGCCCCGCAGGCTTGGTTTTAAAGAGAGGATGAGGAGGAAGAGAATCACTTCACCCTTTTTATAGGAACTGGACTTCTGTTTCATGCCATTGTTTGACAAAACTAAAAGGACAACAGCTCAAAGTGTGCTCTTGAAAACAATCTATATAAATCTGTTCCCTTCTTTTTGTATCATGTTTGACTTCCCTGCACAATGGCTGACAAAATCTCACATTGTCAAACTGAACTTAACACATTTGTTTCTGAGAACTGGGTTGAATAATCACTTCCACTGAGGCTGACTCGATGTGAAGTCTCTGTGTCAAAAGATATGCAATGTTCCATATAATGTTACAGCAAATGTCTTGTTACGGTCAAAATCAAATCAAATCAAATTTATTTGTAGCGCATTTCATGTACAAAACAATTCAAAGTGCTTTACATAAAATAAAAGCATTGCAGCAGGGAGTGGAAGAAGCATTAAAAATACATAAAAGAATATAAAGAGAAACAAATAAAATAGTTTAAATGAATTTAAAAAACGAGCAACAGCCCAGATAAATGAAAAAGATATTGTGCAGATTTCATGAGAAAAGAAATTGTTTTTAACCTGGATTTAAAAATGTCTCCAGTAATAGAATGAAGAGGAAGTCCGTTTGTCCTCTGAAGAGAAGATAGAAAAGCCTCGTGTGGTTTGACAAGAAATGCTGAGTCAGCGCTCTGACAGCCCACGTACTCTGACTTTAGCCAAGACAAGACCTGAACTGAAACACGCCGCTCGGTTCTGTACAGCCGCATCCACATACATATACTGCCTGATGAAAATCATGAAGTGTCATCCAAAGAAATACACAGTCTGCAGCTGTACAGCATCAGAGAATGTGCCTCTGAATCTTATTCAGTTGGTTGTGGCAGTTTTTATCCTTTAAAAAAACCACAAGGGGGAAAGTTTAAATGGCGCTGTTTTTAGACTCCTCCCAACAGGTGAACCATAGGTCAAACCGGGGCAACTTACATCTGTGCCATGTTGGAAGTCATTTGTATGCGAGTAAAACTTATTTAGGCGTCGTTTACACATTCGCGGGTATTTAGAAAAACGCATATTTTCTAACCTTCGTTTGCAAAAAAAACTAGGTGCACACAGCCCCGTTTTTTAAAAAAAAAAACACGTCTACATTGATCCGGAGAAATACGCTATCAGGAGCTGTTAAATTACGCCAAGCCTGACATTGGCAGTGTTAGAACAATGAGAATTCCACACAAGCCAATCAGAAGCCTAATAGAGAACCGCTGACAGGAAGAACTTCCGGATCCTTTTCAAGATGAAAATATTGCGTCAGGCTCGTGTGTGTGGACTGATAGCGAGACTGAGCTACTTTTACACGTTGCGCTGGACTATAAAACTGCTAAAGCTGTGAAAAATGTCTTTGTTGTTCAATACATTGTATGACAATAATTTTCAAAATCACACAAGCGAGTGTAGCTCTCAACAACAGAAATGCTGCTAGTACCTCCATGCTTGCCAGATAAACAATGAATGGCGTTATCACGCTAGCATCCTGCCAATATGGCAGATAGGGGCGGGGCTCTGTACTATGACGACAACTCCGCATTCCATTCTGAAAACTCCGTTTTCGTCTCTTTCAACCAGTTTACACACAAACGCTAAACGGAGTTTTTAAAAAATCTCCACTTTTGCCGGAGTTTTTTTTTAGCTTCGTTTTCGGGGGAAAAAACTCCGTTTGTGTATAAACGAAAGGCACAAACGAAGGGAAAGGTCTTCGTTTATGAAAATACCTGGGTATGTGTAAACGGCACCTTAGTCAGACTGCTATCCAAAACTGTTATGGAAAAGCCCCTGAAGGGGTCATTCACACATGTCACCGACACAGTCAGGTGCCACCACATTATTGGAAAACAGAATATGTCTCACCCGGTACCAATCTGTGACTACTCTGGGCCATGATTTCATTAAAAAAAAGAAGAACAAATAAAGAAGGGAGGAACCCAAATGCAGGACCGAGGAGGAGGTAAAGACAGGCTATAGTCTCTGAGGCTTTTAATGAATCAAACTGAGGCATGGATAAGGGAATCCACAGGGCAAACCACAGGCAACATGAAAAGGAGCGAAATGAAAAATGATCCAACTAAGATCAACTGAAAACTGGGAGTAGATATGATGAGGGGAATAATGACAAATGCACATCAGGTGAGGCAACCAGCAAAAGGAAAAGGAAGTGTGACGGGGAAGCTGTGTACAACAAGAAGTGAACAAAAGGTCAGGAATCACCAAAGTAAAACAGGAAGTGACAAGAACATAGAAAACATCACCGAAAAACAAGGATCATGACACAACTCTTTAACTATTAAAAACTATCTTCCACCACCTATCACAGCAGAAAAATCTTCTTTCTCCCATAAGAAACTGAAGAGATTGTGTCCAGTCACAGCATCTGAACATTTGGACACTAAATGATCTAATCTGTCTTTTCTTGGTTTAGGATAAACACGTCTGTTCAGCCACCAGCTCTGTAAGTCATCTCTCCTCTGATACACAGCTGCCACCACATTATCAAATAAGTGTATGCAAAACGAGTTAATAACAATCTTTCCTAGAAATGTGGCATTTACTAATTTCTTCCAGTAAGCAAATGACACACATCCCCATAGTTGCTATCTGTTGTCATGTTCTCAAGCAAAACTGATAAACTGTGACCAAACTTGTGCTGTTTTAAGGAAACAAATGTTTCGGGAGGGAAGCTGATACACTGAAAAAAAGTGACTTTTTGGTGAAGTAAACTCTATTAGAGTAACTGTCATAATTTCTACCTTGTATTTTTAAGATTAAGTAAGAACTAGAGCTTCTTAAAGGTAGGGTAGGAGATCCTGGATTTTAAGTCCAGCGAAGCTGCATTTTGAAAATACACAGGTCAAAAGTCCCAACCCTTTTCTTCACTTTCCCCCCGAAGGCACGCCTCTAGAGTACATGAACGCGCACAAAGATGCACGAGCGCTGTTCTGACAGCAAGCATCGATCATTGCCGTATTTAGTATTTAGTATATGCTAACTATACGTTTAATAATGCTAGGTGCTAGCCAAGCTGGCTCTAGTTTAGCTTCCTGCCAAGCTTCTGGACGCGTAATTCGTTCACGAAGCAGGGTACGCGCACAGGGTGGGGAGGAGGGGGAGGGAGGAGCAGATTGCAGTTTGATAGACGGCATCAGTATCCAATCATTGTGAACGGTCCGTTCAGTATGATTGGATAGTGTTTTTCCTAGATTGTACGTTCTAGAGGCCACTAAAACTTTTCATATTTGTGTCAAAACTTTTAATTAATTGGTTGCAATGGGGGTGTGAAGAGTATTTCAAGCAATATGTAAAAAAATGTTCCAGAAAAAGAACCCCTACCCCGCCTTTAAGTAAAATTAAACATTTTATTAACATAATACGTGAATTATGGGGGAAGAGTAAGTTTTACTTTGGTTTCCTCATACAATTTAAATGTTTAATAGTTGTATGTACATAAACCTAGAAATACTACATAAACTTTACTCTGAAAGTGTATCGTTAAAATCTACTAAGTTACTTCATAACAGCAAATACTACAGATATATAAAATTCACTTAAAATTTTGAGTAATATGATGTTCCTGCCTATGAAAAACAAGTAGACTTTACTTAATTTGTTTAAATAAATATAACTTAAAACTTAGATGATTAAGTAAATGTTACTTAATATCTTCAAAACTGTTATGTTTTATGGTAAGTAAAATTTACTTGATATTGCAGCATTAAATCTTACTTAAATCATTTGAGTGCAAATACTTACAAAGGGTTTTTTTAAGTAAATCTTACGAGTTGTTTTTTTCAGTGTATCATTGACATATTTGCATACCGACAAGCTGAGCTACAACTTATCTTTTTAATATACCGTGTTTTCAAGGATGAAAGTACATTGTGCTAACATGTATTCCTATGTTGAGATGGCACGCCCTGTCAACTGCCATGAAAGGAAAAGCTACTGCCCACACGCTGAGATTTTCCTGTCCATTTGGCTCAGGCACTGCATTGAAACACTTGGGCACAGCGGTCCACTCTTATAATCTTTCCTTCTCACCAAAACTACACACGATGACACTGAATTATGTGTCAGCCTCTAAAAAATTACAAAAAAAAATCCACGTGAGTAGCTGTGCGTGTATAGCCTGGGAATTCCCATGCTGCTTTGCGCTCGATTTCATTCTCACTGCAAAGTCAGCCTGGAAACCACCGCCCTTATTTTTGCCAGAGTTTGGGAACCAATCACAGAACGGGGGGGGCAGCAGCAGCAAGACGATGACGACGTCTATGCGCTACACCGAAGCTTGTAGAGTGTTAATCCAACATGACAGCGGGCACAACGTTACCGTTCAATGCAGCCTTAGAAAGTGTTTCGGAGTAGATTCACCCTAGGGTCATTTGAACCGTGACATCCAGCCAAGTAGCCCACCCGAAGTTTTTCCGATATTGGCTGAACATCAGCTGAGTTACTGAGTTATCCCGAATAGCTTAGTACAAGCGCTAACGGACCCTGGCAGTATCTCCAAAATTACCCCACTAAAATCACATGTCATGACACCAAACTTCTACAGTAGTACAAATATGGTCTGTACCCACAAAACGATGCATTTTGAAGTTTGTACATAGTCCAGGAGTTTATTATTATCATCAACACAAGCCTGATAGCTTTTCTGCTGCTAAAGCTGCGTCGACGTCACTTCTGGGAGCTTGGAGCTTCAAAGTAAGATGAGGGTTGATCTACTACTGTAGACAACAAAGCAAGGCTGCTCAATTTCTCCATTATTAAAATAAATTCACAACTCTACAACATAAAAATTCATGTAGAATATAGCATATAGGCCTACTTTGTTGTCAATTTAAGTAGCTTAGAGCGCAAGTTTACTTTTATTTTCCATTTTTTTCTTCTTCCTCGTCAAATTTCTGTCGTCATCTGGTATAAGTGATACAATTGGCTATGAATCGCGCGCAAAGCAGCATGGGAAGAACCTGACGTCATTTGATAGACATTCGTAGCGCCCAATAAACGGCTCTAGGCATTCGTAAACCACGCCTCAAATACGAGAAAACGCACACCTAGTTCCCAGACCACCATCTCATCGAGATTGTGGTCGCGTCAGCCAGGCTAGTGCGTGTACAGGGCTCAGGTGCATTTTTGTTCTTAAACATCAGCATTACATCCACAACTATAGGGGGAGCCGAAGAGCAAACATCCGCCAAGTTCCTGAGTAATGCTTTAAAACATCTGTCTGTATGAGCCTGGCCTATTGGTTTATACTGGTTTATTCACAGGAAAAAATGACTAATCACTTAGATGATTTAATTATTTGTTGCTAATGGTAATAAAAATACAAAAAATAACACTTTTCTGTAAAAGACTTTGCTGTGCAGCTGAATTACAGTGAGTCCATTAACACTTTAGCACAGGAATACAAACAGGGTTTAACAGAGAGGCCAGTCTGTTGCAGTTTACCTGGAAGTCTTCAAACTCCGTGTCCCCCTTTAATCATAAAGGCTTAGACGTGTCCTTTTTTAAGCCATATATTTGTTTCTCGGCTTCACAGATGCGGTATCCCCTGATGAACTCTGTGTTGCAAGAGCTACTGCAGCATGCTCAGTCTGCGCAGCACAGGAGTGTGGGTGTCTGGCCACAGCATCGTTCAATAATCAAGCAACCCACATAGGAAGCAAACGTAAGGCCGTCAGTGTCACGTAGAACGCCACAAATGATGATCTGTAGCTCTGCAGCGGTTCGCACATGTTTCCAAGAAACGCATGCAAAACAGGCCGGTTGCTGAATCGCAAGACGCCACTACAGTACTGGCTTTAATTAAATGGGAAATGGCACAGCTGTGGCATTGTTGGACACGATAAACCCAGCAATGCAGTTTTGGCATGGGCTCCTTACACGAGGGAACCCTCCACTGACATACAGGCACAAAGGATGCTGAATCCTACGGATCTTGCAAGTACAAAATAAATAATAATGATAATAATGAATTACAGAATACGTTTGAAAATGATCATTTCCATGGATTATAATTCATGCCCCATAGGTTTATCCTCTAATGTGCGCTGAATGCTTATCCACAGTTACAGTTAGCCAGGTGCTACAGTGCAGCTGCATGGCAGAACAAATCCATGGATAAGAGGAAGCTCTGTGAGGATTAATGCGAGCAGATGCGGCAGATAAAAGCGCATTTTGTTCATTTTAGCCGTTCAACCCGTTAGGAAAAAGAAAACGTCCGCAGAGGATTAAGGTCGGGGCAAATACTGTGATTTATTATTTTTTTTGTTGCGATAGTTTAATTGTATTCCAGATCATTTCAGCTCGAGACTTGCAGGTACATGGATATTCCTGCTGCTGCTGATGGGCAGTAGCCCGCACCAAAGAGCGCATCCTTTCCAGTCACCCAATATAGACATAAAGAGGCTTACCATCATAATAGCGTGAATTAGTCCTTTTCTTCTCACACAGTGATCTGTTCTTTCCAGTCACGCGTGAAAAAGACAGCAGATACGGTGCATTAGTTGCAGCGCTGCTGATTACCGCCCTTCTTTTATGGAAGGAGCGGTTGTAATTTACCTCCTAACCACTGTATGGAGCGTCATTGAGGCCAAAAAAAAGAGCATCGTAGACACTTGCCACATTAGGGATTCGGGTTAAATATCATCTGAATGTGCCTCTATCAAGTCAAGTTTAGTAATATAACCAATTTAAAATCAATGAAGTCCTTAACAGTCGATATAATGTATAGCCAACAATGTGATGATGTTGTAGAAATACCGTATAAATCATTTACCTATAAAGGAAGAATAGAATAGAATAGAATATAAAACGAATAAAACCTAAATAAATAGATATTATAAGGAGATGAAAGCACAATAAAATGCAAAAAATCCATTTAGGCATCATACTCTACTCAAGTGTAAAGCCACGGAGAAGAGGTGAGATTTAAGCAACGATTTGAATATATCTAAAGTCTGAGTGGTGCTTATATGGAAAGGTGAACCGGTCCAACAGATACGGGACAGCTCAATAACTCGTGTTTTTATCTGGATCCTCCTGGAACATCTAAGATAAACTGGCTGTTTAACTGTGGTGCTCTTACAGGGCTATGGGTGTTGAGAGAGTCCTTTAAATATGATTGTGCCAATCCTTTAAAACTTTAAAAGTAAACAATCAAATCTTAAAACCAATATGCCTATTGTAATTGCTTGATTCTCCCTATCTGGCACATTAAGAAACCCAGTTAACATAAATTCTGTTACATCAGCTTCACATTCTTTATTGTTCTGACTGGTTGCAAATGACCTTCCCAAGATGCTGAATCATCATGGGTAATGGCACACTTGACTGTGACTTAAAGCAGCCGTAGAGATGGTTTCTTGTCTCTTCCAAAGCCATAATTCATTGTTGGTTATGCTATTTAGCATGTTGTTGGCATTACAATGTTATGTTACAAGGTCATAATGTTAAAAAAGGAAGAATTTTTTTCTTGTCGTTTCATCTTGTTGTTTATTTTTTGGTATCAATCGCCTCCCATACATAAGTTTTCCTTAATTCAGAGGTTATCTGCTTTTCCACTAATGTTTGACTCAAGTGCTGATATAAGCTCTGACTGTGCTGAAGAGTAAAGCTGAAGCAGCAGTCTGGAGACTAAGTCTTCCTCTCACGGATGAGTGGTTTCATTGGTTTGTCATGACCTTAACACGGATCAAAACGATTCAGATATGACAGCATAGCCTGCATATTGTTTGAAATGGTGACCTCAGTTTTGAATGATTGATCTAATTAACTTCTTGTTTACAAAATTTCTCAGTTTGAACTATAAAAAAGATTCTATAAGCAAACATAGACTTAGACTTAGACTTTCTTTATTGTCATTGCACAAAAAAACACAGGTGAGTCTTGACAACGAAATGTCGTTACTTGGCTTCCGGTCAACAGCGCTAAAATTTTGAAAGCTATACAGTACTATACAATATAAATAGGTATGGAAGTGCTATGTGCCAGCACTCGGAATACAAAAATATAAAAAATAAATAAAATGCACTTAGTGCAAAAATATTGCTAAATATTGCACTCAGCCTTGGGGAAATTGCACAAACAGAAGTGTGTAATTCGACCCCAGGTACAATGTAAAATACAGATGTGCGAGTATTGTCCATGTCCATGGGCGGGGCGGCGGGGTTGTTATGTGGGGGAGATAGATGGCTGTGCGTTAAGCAGTCTTATGGCCAGGGGGAAGAAACTGTTCCTCAATCTGGTTGTTCTGCATAAGATGCTTCGGAACCTTCTGCCGGACGCCAGCAGGGAGAATAGTCCATGGTTGGGGTGGGTGGGGTCTGTGAGGATCTGGTGGGCTCTGGACAGATAGCGCCTGTCTGCTATGTCTTTGATGGGTGGGAGCGGAGTCCCCATGTAAACATATGTTTACATTCAGGTGAAATATACGTGAACATATAGAAAGAAGTACATATGTACTGTTGGAGGCCTCTTCTGCATTCATGCACCAGTCAGAACATTTCTGCAGGCCTCTGAAGTTGGATCAAGGAGCTTTTGTGTGCCTTGTGTGCGTAATTGCCCAAAAAAGTGAGTTATGCTGTTCAAATAGGGCTGCGTGGTGGTGTGGTGGTTAGCACCGTCGCCTCTGTTATAAATTGGCTTTATTCTTAGACTTTATGTATTCATATTCTGTAGTTCACTAAATAATCTATGTTCCTAGTCTGTACATTTACACTCTGTTCATACAAACGAAATGTATGTCAGATAGGTCTGTTATAGTAGATACACGCCTGAAACAACACTCACACACACACATTGTTTATCACATCCAAAGAACATGACAAAGAAGGTGGATGGCCTGCTCATATCACTAGCAAATGTCCAATTATACTTTGTCGAGTGTAAGTACAACCTCTGTGAGATAAAGGTGGACATAAATATGAAATGTGTCCGGATATCGGGGCTCTCTGATGGAGGCCCTGCGAGGGCTCTGTCTCTCCGAGTTCAACACGGCTAAACTTCACATGTGACCACGAATAAATACTTTGTTTAACTTAAGATTTCTCCAGCTTGTTCTTGGGCTTCCAAAAAAAGAATCGGGCTAACAGTTTGGTGCCGTGGACCCGGATTGGCTGACTCAGACTGTCCGAGGGAGGACTTCTGGAGGTGATCAAGGGGGACCCCTTTTTCAGACAATTTGAGGCGCCCAAACATAAGGTGAGCAGAAAATCTCTTATATGAATATATGTGAAATTTCTGCACATTGGTCATGCTAAATTAAGTTGTCTGAATTAAGATGTCCTCATTAAAAATCCAAGTATAAATTTACTGTCTGATGGTCACATTGAATGCTGATATGTAAAGTATAAACACATTTGAAAACATTTGAATATGTCACAAAAAATGATCAATGAGTGGAAAACATGTAAACCCGGCTCTTTGGGGTCGGCGTTATTTGACACCTTGACTAGATGGCAGAAAAAAGCAGAAATATTTCTGGCAAAAGTTAAATTCTCTATTCAGAGACAGTCCTCTGCACAACTACCACATCAAATGCCAGTAGGTGATTTCAGACGAGTACTTGCCTCATGCACGTCATTGGGCATGTTGAAAGAAATTGAGCAACGCTGCCAAACTGATACGGCCCTAGACAGTACGCCCCTACATCAACTTGTGTACTTGTTATGGCCACTAATACGAGGAAAGTTCCCTGTACACATGAGGTCAGCTGAACTGTGTCGACTACCACTGAATGGAGATGAGAGAGGGGCAGCCTATTTACTCCGGATAAGAGAGCTATGGCAGGATAGAACTGGTGAAGATCCAGCCGTAAGTGAAACCATTGAGATGCTGTTTAGAGGAGCTGTGGAAACATCACTCCCTCCCTCTGTGCAATCTACACTAAAACAAGTGGTTGGATTAACAAACTTGACATATGCATTATGGGCAGCCCATGTCACTCAATACATTGATAATGAAATCGAAGAACGGGAACAAGAGAAAAAGGAATTAATTTCCTTGCAGGTACAAGTGGCAAAATCACAATTGAAAGAAATAAGAGAAAAGGTCAATCATAACAAGGCTTATGTTAAACAAATATCTCAGCAGGCCTCTCCTCCTGCTATGCAATCACACCATCCACCTGCTTCTTATGGGCCATACCCATACCCACCTCCATACCCTCACCAACCCACTGCTCGACAGAGCAGACCTCCATTCAGAAATAGGGAAAGAGGAAACCACGACAACAGGGTCAAACTCTCCCGAAGAATTAATGATCGATGCTATCAATGCAGGGGCTACGGCCATGGGGCCAAACAAGGTCGGGCCCAACAGTACTCACACCAAGTACGGGGGATTCCTCAGTAGGATTACAATACTTACCGTCCTCCAAAACAGGATCCTCGTCAAGCCCCTCCACACTCAGACCCACACCAGAATTCTTGGCATCAGGCCTCTGGCTCCCATCGAATGCCACAATAGGGCGTCCCAGGACTTAATAAAATCTTGTGCTTAGAGGTGTGTTAATACTTCATTGGTTAAAATTTACAGAGCTGTGATGTGCATTGTTGTCTCATTTGAATGGTGAAAGGTCATTGTGAATAGATCCGATTGGAAGCATCTGGTTAGGGCAAAGGTTAGGGCAACACCTTTAGCTTGAGTCACATCAAAACAGGTTGAGCATTAACCTAGCTCTAAATTAACAATAAAATAGCATTTATGGTATTAGCAATAAAACTAACATCAATCTAACTACAAACTAACAATCACAAGAGCAACAAGCTAAATTAACCTAGCATCAAAGTAGCATTTTTTTCCCCCCAAAGTTCATTGACAGAAATTAATTATTTTTTTCAGCATCAACTTTGACGTCACTAATAAGAGACCTACATAAGAGAAAAAGATCAACAGAGTTGGAAGCTTAGCCTGAGAGCAAAGTTTCTAACTAAAGATTAGCCATACAGCATCACAGTAAATAATGAATCACACAGATTAAAAGCACCAAACACTTTTTCAGATAACTGATAGCCTCCAAGCTGCTCCATAATGTTATTAGTTGTTCTCTTTGTCATAAAATACTATCACCCTAAGATTGTCTCATCTCAATCCTGTTTCCTTCTTCTCTCATTCAGCCCGAGAGCGAGGACAGTCCAAACAATACGTGTATCTACAGAGTGATCATTGGCCGGTACTTTAAGAGTAAAAGAACTACATATGATAATGGATGTTTAGTTTTTTACTAGAGCAATTATTATTACCTCATCTAGTTATTTTAACATGAATATGATTAGGAGAGATACCAAAGTACTTAGATAAACTGAAAACAGCTTTTCAATGCAAGAATCACAGTGAAGAGATAAGAAGCAACAAAATGCCCAAAATAAATCCAAGAAGAACACAATGTTTAAAACAAGACATTCAGTTGTTGAAAACTGTCGGAACAAAACGTTCTACAAATTGAGACTTTATGATTTCCACCTGAAGCAGGACTGAGATCAGACAGTCAGACCATATGACATAGGTTGAACAATCAGGATTTAACAGCAAGGCAGACAGATGTCAGACAGCCGGTTATCATCTTAAAGCAGTAAAAGTTAGCCTTTATTGTTTTAGAGATCATATTAACATGACTTCAAAAATTTAGCTGATCTAAATAGTTCTCCTCTTTTCACCAATTCTGAGTTAATAGTTATCAATATTCATGTACCCTTTAACTATTTAACTAAATCATTTAACTATTTAACTGCAGCAGATCTATGAAACAATTAAAATGCTCTCTTAACAAAGCAGCAAAGTGCTTTATGGAGAGGTTTAAAATAAGTTAGATTATTAGGATATTAACAAAAACACAACAATAAAAGGCGCTACAGGAGTCAGATATCACCAATAGCTTTCTTAAAGAGGAAAACTACAGCTGCAGTGAGACTGATTCATAACAAGACAAGATAAGTTTTGTTTTTATGACGCATTTAAAAACAGCCACAGTGACCAGAGAGCCGTACAAGAGAAACAATATATCAACACGATTAGCAGTTTCTAACCCTGCAGATAAATGATAAGTGAATTAAACAGTATAGCATTGGATAGAATGGGTGAAATAGAAATAAAATGCTGTTTACAGTTAAAGAGATGCCACTCAACCATATTAACAAACTGAGAAAAGGAGTGAATTTTAGAACATTTTAAATAATTAGAGGTCTGAGCCGCTCTGATTGGAAAAGGTAGATTAATCCGTTGATAAGAAAAGTTTTTGTGACCTCAGCCGGCGCCCTGTTAAACACCTACATCAACTCAAGAAGCAGATAAAACAAAGCAGTGAAACCCAAGGCCACATACACACACACGCCACACGTACTGGGAGGAAAAAGTCAGCAGCACAAGGCCACAACGCTCACCTCAAAGATAAAAATAAAGGATGAATTAAGATCAACTAACAAATAAAATAAACCTATGTTGTTAATTCTAATCTGTATGAAAACATGTTATGGTTTCACGTGATGTTGGAAACAGCTCTGATGTCACACTGTTGGTACCACATGAAGTGTTTCTGATTCAACTGGAGCAGAAAAACTAGATGCTGATCCTGAACTTTTTGTGGACGGCTCAGCATCACGAAACACAGCCACTGGTAAGAATTTAAGAAACTTTAGTAGAAAGTAACAAGTGAGAATTAAACTGATTCTGCTGAAATGTTATCTTAACACTGAGCTGAATTGAGAGAGGACAGACAATATTTATCCTAAACAGGTAAATCAGTTAGTCTTTGAGAAGAAATGGCTGCTTTCTTGATGCTGTGCTGCTCCCAATATAAAATGTAACCACAAACATTTCTGTCCTGCAGCAGAGAGCAACACAGGAGCAGAAACTGCAGTGGAGGAGTTTGGCAATTAATTACTTCTCAAGTTTTCCCAACAAAATTCTGTGTGTGTTTTTGTCTTCTTTTGTGTTGTGTCTCTGTGGTGATGTGTTCTCTAAATGATTTGAAGTTTTTTCCACAGCAAAAGGAAATTGATGGTACTGAATTCTGCAGTAATGCTGCACAGCATTGAGTTATATGAGCACACAAGGATTATATCAACTGGCCAGTTGTTTTATTCATTTTATTTTATTTGGTTTGGTGGTTTTTGGTTTGGTTTGGGGGACATTAGGAAAAATTGGGCACCAGGATTGAACCTGTCAAGAAAGACATGTCCTGAGTATAAAATACAGTGCAAATGACAAATTGCTCTGGTGTGCTGCACGATTTGTTCTCCTACTAATATTAATCCACAGATTCAGAACCACTACGGGACTCACAGCCAAGCAACGGACAAGGAGTCCATCTGAAATTCTGGAAGGCCATGCCCATCATGCCAAGATGATGGTTGAACAAGCACACAATCTTCAACCACGGTCAACATAATACATCTGAGTTCTCTCCTGAATTGTCCTAAAAGCAGATTAGTTAGGGAGAAGGGGTGGTAAAGATCCCTTTATGGAAGTGAAGTGCTGGGAACCTCTCCTTCCAAGATTAGTTCTGGATCAGAATGCTGAACTGATGTTCAGCCATGAGGAGAACTGAGCACCAAGCAGTGACAGGATTGGACCAGAAGAGACTACACGACTCGGCGTATGGTCATCATAAAAATATTCACTTAAAAAGAAATTGTCAGTACATGTCATGGTTAAATGTTCTGTATTGTTTTGTGTCATAATGCTTTTCGTTTAATAATTTAGTTAATTCGCAATAATTTTAAGTGTATAAATTGCCAATCATGACTATGTCCACTGCCAGTGGGGTGACTCGGCTGTTCGGAGCAGGACCTTAGACACTGAAAGGTAATGAGGTGGTCGGTCGCCAAGTGGAAATGGGGCCATAGGAGAATTTTTCCCGGTTCAGCCATCGGGTTTTCGCTCCTATTCGCTGCGAACGGTGGATGAGCCTGCTGGTAATGTTAATTGCCTTATGCACTGTTTGAGTTTCAAGATGTTAGAAATTTTGTGTAGCTTCGGTGATTATTGTTGTGTGTTGTGATGGTACTTATGGGTTAGCAGGGCCTATATGTTTTATTATATTTATTACAGTGGAAACCGCTTATAGTGGTCACGGATATAGTAATCAACCGCTTATATAGATCAAAAGGCTTGGGACAGAATCATTTCTATACAAATGCTGTTTAAATAATTTGTTTATAGTAATCAAGAAATCCGCTTATGTTCATTTTTGGCCATTTTATGAATGTAAACGTGCAAAAATAAACTCCCTTGATTCCTTTCTGGACGTCTGCTTCTGCCCTATGCTTCTGCCTCGCTAGCTAACGTAACGAGTTGACACCGGGCAGCAAGCGCGCGAATCATGGCTGGAAAAAGGAAGTCATTTTCTCTGAATGAAAAACGTAGTCTCCTCGAGGCGTATGACAAATTACCAAAAATGAGCCAACGAGATGCTGCGGCGAAGCTTGCCATTCCATAATATAAATTCGGTTTTAGTAATCAACCGCTTATAGTGTTCAAATTGGCTCTGGACCAACGTGATCACTATAAGCGGTTTCCACTGTATTTCCACATGCCTGTGCAATGAAGACTTGCTTGCTGCTGATAAACGCAAAGAAGAACAGCTTACACATTGATGCTTACATAATGATGACAAAAAATCTCCTCTCTGGTTGTGCTGCACCTTAAAGTGGCCACGGACTTGCATTTTGGGGCCCTGCTAAGTTGGCTGCCGCTAACAGGGGTGACACAATACAGAATATGACACTCCGACCTCATTTTAAAGTTGACATGATGAAATCATGCCAAAAGGGGGAATGTTATAAATTGGCTTTATGTATTCATATTCTGTAGTTCACTAAATAATCTATGTTCCTAGTCTGTACGTTTACACTCTGCTCATACAAACGAAATGTATGTCAGATAGGTCTGGTATAGTAGATACACGCCTGAAACAACACACACACACACATTGTTTATCACATCCAAAGAACATGACAAAGACAAATTTCTCCAGCTTGTTCTTGGGCTTCCAATAAAAGAATCGGGCTAACACCTCACAGCAGGAGTGTTTCTGGTTCATAATCCCCGCCGGGGCTTTTCTGTGTGTTTGCATGCACTCCCCGTGCATGTTGATTAATGACTCTAAATTTATCCGGGGAGTGAGTGTGAGCATGGAGGGTTGTTTGTCCCACCCCCCCCAATCCTGAGTTGGATTAAGAGGGTATAGAGAATGGATGGATGGGTCTTGGAAATTTACAGAGCACACCTCGTGTTCACTGCGATGTAAATGCATGCTGCCAGTAGGTAGCACCATTACAGCGCGTTCTAACTGGAAATGCTGTGTTACTACAAGATGTAGAGCAGAGATACTCACTATTTTTTTTCACAAGAGCCACATTGACAGAGCAAAATCAGGGGAAGAGCCACTTTTACGACAACATACTAAGTCCCCTTTTGCAAATATGCATTTCTACATATAAAACATCCCACAAAAAAAGAAACAACACAGCCAATACATTTTCAACTAAGACCATATTTACCTTAATACTGGGATCAGCGGAAGCTGGCATGCATGTCCTTGACTTTCTTCATGTTGTATTTGTAGTTGTAATCATAGTGAGACATTCAAGATGAGCATGTTTTTGTGCTGGTTTTTGCCCTTTTTTAATTAAAAACCATTGTGCCTGCATCTCGCGCTGGCTAAAGGAGCTAGCGTGCACTGCGGTCAAGTGTGACAGTTGTTTAAGCGGGCTGCGTTGCCAGGTTTAACAGAGCCCCCTTTAGGAAACACCATTAAGCCTGAATTAATACTTAATAAAAATACTTAATACTACAAAAACACAAACTTAATAAAAATACTTAATACTGTGCAGTATTCGCTTTGTGTTATTTGAAAAAATGTATTGTTACCATATTGTTATAAGCTACTATGCGAGTGCGAGCCACCAATTATAGCTTGAGGACCTGCATGTGACTCGCGAGCCGCGCAATGAGTATCTCTGATGTAGACATTACACTTCTGCCTGAAATGACCCAAACAATGTGAATCACCATGCAACTTTATGTTGTGGGGTTAATGTGAAAATTAGTTTTTCATTGCAGACCACACACACAAACACGCATGATTATTGATCAATATTCCTATTCTATGCTGTGCTTTGTTAACCCGTTGGACGCTGAAGTAAACTACAGGACTGCATGTATCTCTGTTCCTTCTGTTCCGACTGACACACAGTATAAACTCATTATTTATATGCAGTCCATCCCTTTATGGCCTAAGCAACACCCATTTAACATGTGTATTTAGCAAATTCTGTATTAGAGAACACCTGGATACCAACTTGTTCCTATAATTGTCAGGTGGGGTGTAGGCAGGACACGGATGCGGACTCCAGAGGTGAGAAGCAAACTGGGTTTATTATTCAAAAACAAGTTTAACAAAAGGCGCGGCTGAGCCGGATGACAAAAACTAAGCTGTGGGACGAAACATGAACGTGACAAAAACAAAACAAATGACTAGACATGGCATGAAAAACCACTTATCTTTGACGTGGCATGAGGGGTGAAAAACAGAGAGAGGATTTCACAAAATGAAAGGGGCAACCTGGAAACTAAATACTGAACTGGGAGTGATTGACAAATGAGTGCAGCTGGGGACAATGAATGCAGGTGACGTGAGTGAAGGTGGATGAGCAAACAGAAACTGTGGGAAAGACAATGGCCAAATTAAAACTAAACATGAACTCAAAAACCAAGACATTAACAACCTAAAACATGATAAAACATAAAACTAAAAACATGGGGAAAACCCCATGGACGTGACAATAATCATCCAGTATATGACAGTTACATGGCACCAATGTAATACATAAAACAGCCCAAAAGAAAGGAAGGGCAGGAGCTTCATTTATGGTTCACATAATCAGAACAAGGAAATTATGTTAACTCGGCCGGTGGCAAGATTTGTGTGGCTTTATAACTGGTGATTACCTGGATTTTCCTCACAGTATTATCCAGAGATTACAGAGTGAAAAAGGGAAAATGTTCCACTTTGGGTTCCACAACACTTCTTAACACTAAGAATGGACGTATGAGGCCGCAAGAAAACTAGAAAACTTTTAACACTATTAAAAAACGAATACTTGCTATGTGCGTCTTAGATGTTTGATGTTACTAAAACAGCTCTTTTTAAAAGCCTGCTGATGGTTTACAAATCCCAGAACGGTTTAGGCCCAGAATACACCTGTGATATGTTCAGAGAATATAAAGCCAGCAGAGCTCTTAGATCCAAGGACTCAGGTCAGCTGGTCCAGTCCAGAGTCCAGACTAAACATGGAGAAGCAGCATTTAGCTGTTATGCTGCAAACAAGTGGAACAAACTGCCAGTGGAGATTAAACTTTCACCAAATGGAGACATTTTTAAATCCAGGTTAAAAACATTTATTTTCTCATGTGTCTATGCATGAAATCTGCACGATATCTTTGAACTTATCTGGACTGTTGCTTGTTTTTAATGATTTCAATTATTTTATTTCTTTCTCTTTATGTTCTTTTTAGGGCTGGGCGAGTTAACTCGTTATTATCGCGTTAACTTGTTAATTATTTAACGCCGATAAATATTTTATCGCGCATTAACGCAGGTTTTATTATTGTAAAAGTCTGTTGAATGCATCCACACAGTTACAGCAAACACCACGAAGCATGGAGTATTAAATAAAAATAAACTAGCAGGTAACATCACCGTTACAGGTGCTCCTCGGTCTCTGTGTGAAGCTCACGAAGCTAACCGGCGCTACTTCCTGTTTTACTAGCAAGTCATTCAAGGAAACAGACAGTGGAGCGAGGCTTCTACATAAAAACTACAGAAAGATGCTGATGTTAAAAGTGTGTTTGCACAACAAATGTTATGGCACTTTCATTAATATGGCAGCACATTTAAAATAAAACTAAATGCTAAAAGCTATACACTACTTTTGAATTCATTTTTGGATTTTGCGTACAAATGTGATTAATCGTGATTAATTAGACAAAAAATTTTAATCGTTGCCCAGCCATAGTTCTTTTACATATTTTTAATGGTTCTTCCACTCCCTGCTGCAATGCTTTTATTTTATGTAAAGCACTTTGAATTGTTTTGTACATGAAATGTGCTATACAAATAAACCTGACTTGACTTGACTTTTTACACATAAATCAATGTCACATACAGGGTTGGGGAGTAACGGATTACATGTAACGGCGTTACGGTAAAAGGATACAAAATAAAAGTAACTGTAATCCGTTACAGTACAAGCAAAAACGATGTACTCAGATTACAGTTACATTCAGTGAGAATGGGGGTTACTTAACAGGATTACAATTTGTGCGAGGTTGCGTCTTTGGCCCCTTTTAGCACTTCATTGTCATTGCACATGTATTAATGAAATGCAGTTTGGCATCTTATCAAGTGTAACGCGTGCAGATTGTACAGCATGCAGTATTTAGAGATAAAATGCAGTTATTTACAGCTAGTGTAAGGAAAGATGGTTAATAGATACAGTATGTGCAGAATAGATAGATGGAATCATACAGATAATATACAGATTATCCTATACCATAAATAGGTAAAAGTAATCCAAAAGTAATCCAAAATTAATTAGTTACATTACTTTTTTTTAAAGTAATCCAAAAAGTTACACTACAATTACATTTTAAACAAGGTAACTTGTAACTGTAACGGATTACATTTTTAAAGTAACTTACCCAATACTGGTCACATATATAACCATATCTGAGAAAAAGTCGGGATGGTATGAAAAATGCAGAGTATTTGAGAAGTAAAGACTGGCAGAAGATCTCCAGTTTGTCTATGAATATGTGTGAAAATCACTGAAATGTTTGAGAATGTTCCACAAAGAAAGGCTGGAAGGAAATTACATATCCCTCAAATTGCACTGCATCAAGAACCACCGTTACTCAATAGCTGACATAACCACATGGACAAGGGATTACTGTGAGAAACCTGTGTCAAGTACTACAATACAGAGTTAATTTCACCAGTGGCACTTAAAACTTTTTTATGCAAATTGTCAAGAGGCAGCGTGACTTCCCTGGGCTCAGAGACATCTGGGATGAACTTCAGCTGTTGTAACTGTCTGTGAGACAGATTTCATTGTTTAGATTCATATTTCATGTGTTATAAAAAAACAAAATAGATGCAAGTTCATGAAATGTTTGAAAAGGGTTTATAAATAAGACGCTAAAATGATTTAAGTTGTGATATTTTAAAATCTTCACGTGAGGACATTTTATTTTAAAAGTGTGTGGTTACATGACCCCTGGTTTGTTGTGAGGGTGAACTGTGGGATTGTGGGTCAGAAGTAAAAAAGCGGGACCACAGACAATGGAGGCAGGAATTCATGACACTGGACAGAGATAAATACACTGCGTTCAAGAGGCGCAAACGGTAATCGTGGTTTTGTTTTATATGTATTTCATTTTGTGGTTGTGTACAAAGTGCTTTGAGCATACAGTGGACACTTTGTGTGTTTATTTGTTTACATTTAGCTACAATGGACCCATATGGACTCTCTGCTTCTATTTGTAGTTTTCACGGTGTTCTATGATTTTACTAAAAGTCCGAGGAGAAGGAGAATAAAAGTGGAAATCAAGACATCAGTATGAATCGTGGCCTTTTGTTGAACCGGTGTAGCTACAGATGTAATGTAGACAGACCAATCAGTATTCAAGGAGACCAAATGGAAAAGGATCAACTGAACTGTTGTCACCAACAAGTCCCAAAGGCAAGCGCTATGATGGCATTGTGCAGGATCAGTGCTGTTGGTAAAGCCCTTTCATTCTTCTGTGGGGACAGCTTTAATGTCGAAAAATGCATTTTGGATTTTATAGTGGGGCTGGACAACGATTAAAACTTTTAATCTAATTAATCACATGATTTCCCTGATGAATCACAATTAATCGCATTTGTACGCAAAATTAAAAAATGAATTCAAAAGTAGTGTATAGCTTTTAGCATTTAGTTTTATTTTAAATTTACTGCCATATAAATGAAAGTGCCATAACATTTGTTGTGCAAACACACTTTTAACATCAGCATCTTTCTGTAGTTTTTATGTAGAAGCCTCGCTCCACTGTCTGTTTCCTTGAATGACTTGCTGCTATCAGTTGTGTGTTTTGCCTTTAAGTGATATTTTAGACTGGAACTACTACGGTGAGAAGACAATTCAACTTGGCAGTGTTTACAGATGACTTTGGTTCTGTCGACTCCGCTGTCTGGAAGAACTTTAAAATGAAAATGGCAGAGGAAAAGTTCCGTACCCTTCTCCATGTTTGGTGGATCCGCCGATTACTTTCTTTTCCGGTTCCGCAGCAGACAGCAGCAGACTTTTACAAAATAAAAGCCTGTGAGCAACAGACTTTTACAATAATAAAATAAATATAAAACAGGGGTGCTGCCAGTTGTTCCCCCTCTCTCTGGCCCCTGCTTCCTGTCTCTCTAAACTTTCCTATCCATTAAAGGCACAAAAGCCCCCCCAAATATTTTAAAGGAAAAAAAAAAAAAAAAAAAAAAAAAAAAAACTGCGTTAATAAAATATTTATCTGCGTTAAATAATTAACGAGTTAACTCGCCCAGCCCTATTTTATAGCAACAAAAGCTGCTTTCAAGACTACATTTTGTCCAGGAAAATCCATGGATTTTTTTCAACAAGACTTTCTAAAGCCACATTCAGTACACTGTACAAATCATGGCTGAGAAAAACAGGGGGAACAGGTATCGGACTGACCCGACTCCAGTCCTGACCTGTCCCCAGTGGAATATATGTGGAGAACGACGACCCCATACAGCTAGACACCTTAATACACTTTGGGGAAGAATGGGACAAACGACAAGCAAAACTCTTCACCACTTGGAATCCTCAATGACAGGATGCCTAAAGTGTGTAAGAAGGAATGGCAACAATACAAAGTGATAAAATACTGTTCACATGGATGCGTGATTTGGAGGTGTCCAAAGGTCTAAGTGTTGCAGCATGCACGGATCTTTGTTTTCGACAACTGAGGAATTATGTTCCTAAAATAGCCGGTTTCTACTCGAGGAGGAAATTAGCCAACCAGTCCCAGTTTTTTTTATCCGTGAGGGATAAGATTACGCAATAGCTGGGATCACAAGTGAAAAATAGAACTGAACCCTGCTGAAGCTCAAAGTCCAAGGTACAAAACAGAGCTGGGGTAAACAGAAGTATATTGTATGAAAGTCCAGAGTCGGGCAGAGTGACGAGACTAAAGGGAGCCAGAGCACCTTCTTCTTCTTTCTCAGAGGGTCTGACTCGTCCCATTTTCAGTGATCCTGTAACCCTCCTCTGTGTCCACAATGCACAACTGTTCCAAAAGTTTATTTTACTTTTATTCTAAATTGTCACAAAGCAAAGGTCCTATCTGAATCCAGTACTAACATTGTTGTTGATGTTGACACTGAAGTTGACTGACAGCTTGAATGTGCAGCTGACAAATCTACAGCATAGGGAACATCATCTATCAAATGTTGCCAACATCTTGTAGGATCTATAAAGCTAAAATTTGAGACTCTTTATATGAAAAGAGAGGCCTTTTACCAATATTTGTGAAATAAAGGTCTCAGTTAGTTTAAATACTATAAGACTTCATTGTTTAGCTCATAGCTGTTGCTGTAACTATGCACAGATTCACAGGGTTGTTAGCATGTTTGTGGACTCCCACTCTTGATCTAATCTGTCATTCACATTCTGTGATGCTGTTCATGTTCTTTGTTTCTTTCTTTGAATCTGGACTTTCTATTCCAATTTTTTTGAGTGCCTAATTCATTAGACAAATATAAGCCTCTCGCTTACTATTGCACTGTTAGCACAGAGCTGCCGTGTTGTTGTTATCGGCGGCTATCGGAAGCTTTCTGCACACACGTCTACTGGGAAGACGTCATCAATGCGCGCCGCGCAGCACAGCTCATTCACTCTGTGCTCTGTGACAGTCGATTGACTTCAGATGGAGTTTGTTGCTGCTAGTTTTTTTGCAACATAGCAGGATATTTATCAGATTTTGGTGACGTGGACGACAACTTTGAGTATGATGGACATCCTTACCGGAGTAAATGAGCTGTGCTGCAGCCGCGTGTGTAAAAAGTTCCAATAAGCCCCCCGATAGCCCCCAATAACAACAACACGGCAGCTCTTAGCTAACAGTGCAATAGTACGCGTTCATTCATTCATTGGTCTTAAAGCGATACTCCGGAGTAGATTCACCCTGGGGTCATTTGAACCGTGATATCCAGCCAAGTAGCCCACCCGCAGTTTTTTCGATATTGGCTGAACATCAGCTGAGTTACTGAGTTATCCCGAATAGCTTCGTACAAGGGTTAATGGGCCCTGGCAGTATCTCCAAAATTACCACACTAAAATCACATGCCATGACACCAAACTTCTACAGTAGTACAAATATGGTCTGTACTCACAAAACGATGCATTTGGAAGTTTGAAAATAGTCCAGGAGTTTATTATTCTCAACACAAGCCTGACGTCACTTCTGGGAGCTTCAAAGTAAGATGAGGGTTGATCTACTACTGTAGACAACAAAGTATATGCTATATTCTACATTTTTTTTAATGAATTTTTATGTTGTAGAGTTGTGAAATTATTTTATCAATGGAGAAATTGAGCAGCCTTGCTTTGTTGTATTGTGGATACTTTAAAGTATTGGTGAAATAAAGACAGATAATGCCTTATTTAGAGGCTGTATTGTCTCTGCCCTGTTCTCTCCTGTTATATGGATATACGCCGATCTCCAGTGATCTAAATAGCATCCGTAGGACGCCGACTTTCAACAAACTGTTATCAGTGAGTTGATGAACGTATTTTATGCCAGAAATAAGGTCCAGGTTTAATAAAAAAAAAACGAACGTCCCCTTTAAGTGCATTTGAATTTTAGGTGGTCAAATCTAACCCGGGTTTGAATGTTACAGCATGTATGCAGCCTTGTTACTTTACAACAAAAGAATTCTTGGTCTCTAAAATAGACCATCATTCTGCACAAGAGGAAAATCAGCCATCAAGTTCTAATCTGTCACCACAAGGGGGTGACAATACACACCATTTAGGATAAATAAGGTTTCAATGGGGTGTGGTTTTCCAGGAAACAGAAAGTTATTATTTGAAACTGCAGATTATCTAACAGAGTGAATCCAGTCGACCAAAGGGAGCCATGGCGTCTTCTTCTACTCCTTACTCAGAGGAACTGACTTGTCCGATCTGTCTGGCTATCTTCAGTGATCCTGTGATCCTCTTTTGTGGACACTCTTTCTGCAGGGAATGCATCACACTTTCTTTGAGCTCACAGCAACAGTGTCCACAATGCCGGACACCTGTCCCTACACAGATGGGACATTTCCATCTGACAACCAATCACATCCTGAAAAGTCTTGCTGAAAAAGCAAAAGAAACAGAGAGGCTAAAGAGAGAATCTGGAAAAGACGAGGTAAGTTTTCCTTATCTTTTCAATCCCTTTTTCCACACATTCATATGCAGGAATGTTGTTATTTGAGAGTTTATTGCTCTTGTAACATATTTTTTATTAACTGATTTCAAAGGTATCTGGGTGGTTTTGCCCTGAACATGAAGAAAAGCTGAAACTATTCTGCATCACAGATCAGCAGTTGGTTTGCATCATATGCAGAGATGGGGCGAAGCACGAAGGACACAAGTTTAAACCTGTCAAAGAAGCTGCCGTGTCACTGAAGGCAGAGTTGGAGGCGTTTGTGCAACAAGTTTCTTGTGATAATGTTTCTATAGAAAAAATAGCCACCACACAGAATGAAGAAATAACAAAATCCAAAGAAAAGTTTCAGCAGCTGATGACACAAATTAGCAGCCAATTTAAGGAGATGCACCAGTTCCTGAAAAAGAGGGAAGATGAGATAAAGGAGGAGCTGAAACTCAAAATGAAAGACGAGGCCAAGAAAATGAGTGAGAACTTAGAAACTATTGAAACAACTTTGTCTGGGGGTACAGAGTTGGATAAAAAGGTGAAATTGGTTCTGGAAATGACTGATTCTGAGAAGTTCTTAAAGAGCTGGGCTGAGGAAAACAGTGCGAAGACTGCAAGAAGGGCATTTAGGCCCAGGGGAACAAGTTTCAAGGTGGTGAACTCCTCTCTCTCTTTGATGCCTTATGAAAGTCACCTGCAGTTCTTTGTGTGGAAGGAGATGCTTCAGGTGATCCAGCCCCGAGCAGAACAGCTCAAATTCACGACCAAAGGTCCAGCAGCAGTTTCAGTGGATGGGCGAAGTCTGCTTTCTGCTTGCGAGCAATGCCAGCAATACCAGTATGTTCAACAACCAACATCACACTCCTACAACTCTTACAACTATGATCAAAGACAGACATATTCCGATAACAACTATTATCGAACTCCGAGAAAATACGATAAACATTCTTCTGCATTCAGTTCAAATAAGTTCACCTCAGGGCAGCATTACTGGGAGATAGATGTTGGACAAAAGACTTACTGGGAAATAGGGATAGAAAAACATTTCTTGAAATATGATGGCAGCACATACACAGTCTTTGATGGTAATGGATCTAAAGGACTGTTCCATGGCAGTCCTAAAAAAATTGGGAAGATTGGGATATATCTGAACTGTTCTTCTCAAGAACTCTCCTTCTATGATGCAGACACCATGACACACATTCACACTGTGACACAGCGTTATGCATCTCAGACACTGTCTGCATATTTGAAAATTGGTAATTATAAAGACAATTACCCCGTGATGGCATGCTGGTACTGAACAGCCTTATCAAACAATAATGATACAAAAAAGCATGACCATTAAATGGAGGATTGTTTAAGAATGGAACTTTGTTATTGCATTGGCTCAGTTTCTGGCATGTTTTCAATTGGGTCACATGTTCCACACCAAACCATTTAAACAATAACTTTTGGAGACTAATTTCACTTCTTAAGCCCTATTCGGACGGGACTAGTTCAAAGGGGGGACGTATGGTAATGTTGGTTAACCAGACGACGCCAGGGAGAAGAAATGACCAATTCGGACGGGACAAGAAATCCCTGTAATATTCATCTAACATGGGAGGAGTTTTCTTGAATATAAAGCATTCTGCTCCAAAATTATTGTATACAAACGCAGAAGACTTTTTTGTTTGTTTACCTGAATGATAAATATTACTAAAACGTATTGTACAGTATAACAGAACAGAAGATTTATTCATTTTTGACCTTAATGTAAAGTACTGTTCACCAAAGGTTTTGCTCAGGATACTTATTTTACCTGAATGTAAAGTATAGTTTAAAAAAAGGATTGCACAATGAAACTTAAGTGTCATTTTCTATTTTACACCTAATTGTTTCTCTCTTTATGGATCGCAAAATATAAAGTAAACATGCAAATGAAGGTTTAGATCAGTGAATCCATTTGTATAGTATACGGTTTATTTCTGAGAAATTAACTCAAAACAATGTTGATCTACGAAAATTATATTGTGATCCTCATCATAAGATTTCTTCTGTGATTTTATTTTTGTTCTTTTTGGTGTACCCATCAACTCATATCTGCTTTTTTTTGTGATTGTATTCGTCAGCCTTTCAATAGTTTTCTGATTGTCCAACATTAACTTAAATCTAATAAAACGCAATCACCATTTCTATGCATCCCGAGTCTTTATTCTTTGGTTTTATCCGGAGATAATGAGAAGAAATATTCCCTGAACTGACAATGAAATCTATCTTCTTATAGATATTTATTTCTAGAAGGACCACCGGGACAGTCATCAGAAGGACTGAATCCAACACATGACACCTTAATGGCATTTGTGGATCATTTATTGTCAGAACATTAAGAAAAAGTCACTTTTTGAATGGCGGAGCCAACAGCAACACTGAAAAAAGTGACTTTTTGGTGAAGTAATCTCTATTAGAGTAACTGTCATCATTTCTACCTTGTATTTTTAAGATTCAGTAAGAACTAGAGGTTCTTAAATAAAATTAAACATTTTATTAACGTAATACATGAATTATGGGGAAGAGTAAGTTTTACTTAGGTTTCCTCATACAATTTAAATGTTTAATAGTTGTATGTACATAAACCTAGAAGTACTACATAAACTTTACTCTGAAAGTGTATCGTTAAAATCTACTAAGTTACTTCATAACAGCAAATTGTCAGGGAGTGGTGTGGGCAAGGACACGGATGCGGACTTTTCAAAAGAAAACTGGATTTATTATGCAAAAACAAAGTATCAACAGAAAGTGCAGCTGAGCCGGGATCAAAAACGTAGCTGAAACTAACAAAAAGGACATGGGATGGAATAAATAAATAAATACTTAACTTTGGCAAACGAGGACCATGGAATAAACCGGTATCATGGCATGGAGGGCAGGTAAGAGGGTAACAAGGCAAAGATCCGGCAAACTGAGAGGGGAGACTGGAAACTAAATAGGGACAGTGATTAGTGACTGGGTGCAGCTGGAGGGGGTGGAGTGAATGAACTAATGAACAGAGTGCAGGGAAACTAAGACATGACAAAACTAAAAACTAAACATGGACTGTAAAACTAAGACATGATCTAATGAACCAAAACATAACCTAAAACATTATTAAGCATTAAATATTACTTAAATCTGAGTGCAAATACTTACAAAGGGTTTTTTAATTAAATCCTATGTTTTTTTCAGTGAACCAAGTGGAACTGGATTTTCGGGCATTTCCTTGTTGTCTTCACCTCTGATGCTTTATGGTGTAATCTGTCCTTTTTATGCAGTATCTGTGTCCAACAATGTGTGACTAAGATTAAGTGACCTGGCTGTAGAGGGTAATTACGTTACTTTTTTTTTTTATCATTATCTGGAAATGGAAACTTGGCATGACTCCTCCAGTAGGCATAAAACTGGGTGTGGCATTTCGAGGAAACAGAAAGTCAACGAACAAAATAATTCAACGTCACGCGAGAGGAAGGCAGAAGCCATGGCGTCTCTTTCATACTCAGAAGATCTGACTTGTTCTGTTTGTTTGGCTATCTTCACCGATCCAGTGAATCTCCCCTGCGGACACTCTTTCTGCAGAAAGTGTATCGCAGCTGTGCTGAACACACAGCAGCAGTGTCCGCAGTGTCGGACAGATGTAGCGACCGAAGCAAAGTGTCTCCCGACCAGCCTCATTCTGAAAAGTCTCGCTGAAAAGGCCAAAGAATCCGAGAGGACAAAGAAAGAGCGTGGGGACGAGAGCGCGCAGGTATGCAAATGTTATGAACTATATCCTGTAGGTTCTGCTTGGTTTTAAAATGTAAACATGTCGACCTATCCCTGTTGTGAGTTGGCTCTAATGCGTCACAGTCTGAGCGCACATGGATGACGAGCAGAATGCAACCAAAGCGATTCAACATCAGAAGGGATAGTTCATTTCGCCTGTACTCTGCATTTCCCCATTTGTAAGCACTCAACTCCTCTCCCCACATCTTAGTCATCCCTCCAGATATGTGAGCAGAGGAAGAAGGCAAAGAGACGGGAAATTAACAAAATAAGACACCAGCTGCGTAAAAAACGTTTTTCTTGCGTTCAGTTATTTCTGTCAGATGAGCATTAAATTAGTTTCTGACTACATTTATTTATGCTTTCAATTGAGTTTACATTATGGGATTAACTACTTGTAAACTGACTTCTGCTAACACTAATATATCCTCACCTATAATTGATGAGTTACTGGACAACATGGGGTTGGCTCTCGTGTGACAGTCTGTCGTTAAAGGCCACTGTCCGCTCTTTTGTACCTTGTTTTAAGTTTTGCATAACAGATTATAATTTGCAGAGGTGTGCTTCTATCAGAGGGAAGCTTGCTAAACTTTTTAGATTCTGTTTGTAGATGAGGGAGTGGCTTTGAGGTTTGCTTTTATTGTTGGTGTGGGGAAGAGCCTGAAAGCCAACGGGCTGTGTGGGACTTTTAACAGGAAGCTACTGTTGAAAACAGCAAAACCACAGACCGACAGATGTTCTTCAACAGTGTCAACATTTACAGTTACAACCCAGCGGTACAAGAGGAAATTACAGTATTTCTCTTGGAAATGATAAAGTCAGTTGGATGCTGTGAATTATGGTGGATGACAGACATTAAAGTCCGGTTGATTATCAGACAGACAATAGAAAGTTGATCACATTTCATTCATTTATATTTGTATTCATCCTTTTGAGTCTTTTGTCTCTTTTTTTTGTTGCTAATTCCTGAAATGGTCAGTTTTGTGATGAATTCATCTTCAGCTTTTAAACAGTCAAATGACTTGAAGATCCATCTCTCTTTTTTTTGGTCATGTGACTGCTGATGATGTTAAATCGTTCTCGTGGTGTTTTTTTTCAGATTCTCAAAAGCTGTGAACATGCTGGTGTGTCACCATGTGTCAGCTGCTGGTGTTTTCTAACAGATAAACATGTTTTACAGATAACCGAACTGTGCCCTGAGCATGAAGAAAAGCTGAAGCTGTTCTGCGTCACAGATCAGCAGCTGGCCTGCATCATCTGCAGAGACGGAGTCCGACACGAAGGACACAAGTTTAAACCAGTCGGGGAAGCAGCTGCATCAGTGAGGAAGGAGTTAGAGATGTTTCTGCAACAAGCTGCTGGTGACATCAGTGCTACTGAAAGTCTAGCCAACACACAGAAGGACGAAATAACAAAAACCAAAGAGAAGTCCCAGCAGCTGATGACCCAAATCAGCAGTCAGTTTGAGGAGATGTACCGCTTTCTCAAAAAGAGAGAAGATGAGATAAAGAATGAGCTGAAGTGCAAAGAGAAAGAGGGTGTTGGTAAAATGGCTGAGGCCTTAAACGCCATTGAAGCAGCTCTGTCTGAGAGCAGAGAGCTGGAGGCCAAAGCTAGCTCTGTTCTGAAAATCACAGACTCAGAGAGGTTCTTAAAGAGCTGGACCGACAGCAGCAGCATGACGACCCCAGAGCAGTTACTCAGGCCAAGAGCTAACCAGCTCCAGGTGGTGAACTCCTCTCTCTCACTGGAGCCTTATGAAAGCCACCTGCAGTTCTTTGTGTGGAAGGAGATGCTTCAGGTGATCCAGCCCCGGGCAGAACGGCTCACTATCAAAAGCCACAGTCCGGATGTGGTTGTGTCTGATGATGGGCGGAGTTTGTATTGTAAACCCAAAACTAACCAAGCACATTCAATGGCATTTGGTTCAGTAGCCTCGTCACAAGCCAGTCCATTTGGATTTGGTTCCAACCAGAGAAGTGGTTTTGGTGAGGAAGTAAGAAGTCCTTTTGGTGGAGGAGCCAGAACAAGTCTTTTTGGTACGCCACAGAATGATAGAATGTATTCAGGATTTGGAAGCCCGTACACAGCTCCAACTTCTTTTGTTCCCACTATAAACAGTAGTGCGGCCTCAGTTAGATATCATGCATCGGGTGTCAGTGCGTTCACTTCAGCGCAGCATTACTGGGAAATAGAAGTTGGAAACAGAGAGTATTGGGCACTTGGGATAAAAGATCATTTCCTTGAATATGGAGATCAAAAATATGTCACCTACGTTCACAATACAACCACAGAGCTAACATTTGAAAACAAACCTGGAAAGATTGGAATTTACCTGAGCCGCTCTTCCAACACGCTCTCCTTCTATGATGCAGACAACATGACGCATATTCACACCATGAGTGTTACTGTGTCCATGCCAGTTTCTGTATATATTAAGATAAGTCACAAGGCACCAGATTACAGCCCTGTCACAGTGCTCTGGTACTGAACAGTGGCACAAAGCAACAGAAACCCTTGGCAGTACTTTTGAAAAAAGAGTGAAATTAAAACAAAAACAGTGTAAATGAATGATACACAGCGCGAACGGGGTACTCGAAATAAACAGTTGAACGTATACTACATTTAGATTTAACTTCAGATTTCCAATCTAATTTTTTTTTTTTTTTTTTTTGCCGAAATGTGTGTGAGGTGCATTTTCTTCCATGACTGTAAATCTCATTTTTGTAAAGGACCTGCAAGTTGTGAGTAGGATGGCAGTCTGGTGAGGAAGGTTCCATCCAGGTGGTCAGATACTTGGATGCATTTTATAAAGCATTATCCTGTATAAATATCATGAGCTTAAATACTGCAGACTTCATTTTACCACAGCTGGAATAAAATAATCCTCTGCAAGATGCCAATTTTCTAACTGAAAAGGTCCAACGAGCTCATTTCTGAAGACAGAAACCCAACAACAACTAAAGTGGATTCTCTTTTTCCATCTGTGATCCATCAATCCATCCATTAAGGTAAAAAAAACTATTGTCTGGAGTTGTCATTGAAATTAGTATTTCCCACATCAGAAATTAGGTGGAGAACTGTGCAAAAAACTGTCATTTAGAAATTATCCTTATTTTTTTGTTTCTACCCACATAGCAGACCGGTCTGGGCCAGATCTGGCAAACCGGATCTGGGCCAGTAAAGGGCCGTCATTCTTTGCGGTATGTGGGCCAGAACTGGGCCAGACCAATTTTGCTATGTGGGTAATCATTCATTGCAACATTTAGCCAGTGAGCATTTGCACTTTTTGTCATGTGATCAGTTTTACAAAATAATTTCCCCCATGCTCCTGCCATGGTGAAATAGCTTAATAATGCATAAACACAAGGCAGACCTTGAAAACATACAGTGAAAGATATCAGTCTATCTACTGTTACAAAAGGGTTTAAAATCAAATTAACCCAAGAAAAAAAAAGACAATTTACTCAAATATGTTCAGTTACAGTTCTTTGAGTTCAGAAAACAGAAGAGGCAGAGTTTAGTGATCCAATCACGAGTCATTTCTCCTGTGATGTTGTGACATATTATTACGTGCTCATCAAGTCTGTGTGCATAAAGTATTGTTTTAACTGTATTTCCCATTTGTTTTCAGTCCTTGTCTCTTAAAAATGCGGCTTCTTCTTTGTATAATGAGAAGAAATATGTATCGCACATTTTAAGAGCTTCTCTAATGGAATAAATCAGTCTGACCTGAGTTTTTTATTGTGTGAAGTACTCTGAAAATAAAGGCAGTTAAATTAAAAAACGAGCTGAAACAGTTCAGGTGTTGGACGAAAAAAATGTGACAGTTCTCAACAAATCTCATCAATTTTTTCTTTTTTGTGAACAATCAAATTAATAAATTTAAAGGGAAAGACTGCGGCTCTGAGGCCCCTGAGCAGTTTGGAAAGAGAAATTAAGAGACATTTTATCCTAACAGCATGTTCAGCGTCTGACCACTTGAGTGTACTGTTACACTAAAATAAAGTCTTGACTAAATGATCCCACACTGAAAAAAATAACTCATAAGATTTACTTAAAAAACCCTTTGTAAGTATTTGCACTCAAATGATTTAAATAAAATGTAATGCTGCAATATCAAGTAACACTCACTTGCCAGTATCGAGTAAATTTTACTTACCATAAAACATAACAGTTTTGAAGATATTAAGTAACATTTACTTAATTACATCTAAGTTTTAAGTTATATTTAATTAAACAAATTAAGTAAAGTCTAATTGTTTTTCATTTTACTCAAAATTTTAAGTAAATTTGAAATATCTGTAGTATTTGATGTTATGAAGTAACTTAGTAGATTTTAACGACACTGTAAGAAAGACTCTGACATTGACGTCTAGCCCCGCCCCCTTCACGTGCAGTTTCAGTTTAGTTTTACACGGAGCATGGAGCACATAAGCCCCTTTCACACTGCCGAATAACCCGCGTTTAATTCGCGAATTTAGCGTGTCCGCGGTTGTGTTCACACTGCCGGGCTGCCGCGTCAACTCGACTCGCCTTTCGACCCGCGTCGGACCCTAGTCTTTTTGCCGAGCCGAGTTTGGTGTGAACGCAATCGACGCGGGTCGGACGTGGGCGTGACGTGAGGAGTTTAAAAGACAGAATGGACAGCTGATTCAGAACAACAGCGACAGGTGAGGACAAGTTTTACTCTGTTTTAGCCTACATCAAGTTTGAGACATTTTTTAATATGGCCAACTGGGGAGACAAGGAGGTCCACGAGCTCCTCAGCCTCCGAGCAGAGGACGTTATTTACCGCCACATGTCGGGGACGGTGAAGGATGGACCTCTGCTGGAAGGGCTGGCGAGAAAGATGGGAGAGCGCGGTTTCCCACGCACCGTAAAGTAACATCTCCATGAACTGCATTGCAAAAACGAGTTCTCAAGGTGTCCCGCCATCGTTTGTTTGAAAAATTTGATGCAGACAGGTGTATTTAACCCTACCTCCGACGCATGGCTTGTGCCTACGTCATTGTACACGCCCAGCATTTTATGTGTTTCGTGTGACGCTCTGCCACTAGGCAACTCCCCCTGAACTCGGCTTCAGGCGACACGGGTCACCCTGACACGCCAAGCGTTCACATTGCTCGACGCGGGTCGAAGGTGCAATTTGGACCCGCTAAGGTAGCGGGTCGCAGTGTGAAAGGGGCTATAGTCAGCTCTGCTGCTTCAGTTAAGTTACCACTTCAGGTTGGCTGGATCACAGCCTCAAGATAATAGCATGTGAGGAGTTGTGTGCGTGCATTCCAACCAAGTAAGTGTTAAGTGTCAAGATAGTTAGTTAGTAGGTAGTTTCAGAGTTTGTATGTCGTAGTGTTGATGTGCAACTATTGTTAGATTAGCATGCTAACCGCGATTAGCATGCTAAGCTGAGAATTAGCATTGTAGGTTTACTGTATAGGGAAACGGCAATGTCATGGTAATTCAGCTATGTTTAATTGAATGCTGGAAGATTTATTATTTCAGTCAGTATATTTTGTTAGTTTAACTCAGTGTGTTGATTAGCCTTATTCTGTGTTTACAGACCACACACACGGCCAACTGAGGCTCTTGCACATGTAATTGAAGTGTGAAGTTTAATAAAGGAACAAAAAGGAGACAACTGCTTCATGGTGTTCTGACCGACACCCCCCATACAACACAGATCCCATCATCAGAACCAGCACAAATACAGTCCTTTATGGTCCTCACCAACAGATACACTTTCAGAGTAAAGTTTATGTAGTACTTCAAGGTTTATGTACATACAACTATTAAACATTTAAATTGTAAGAGGAACCCTGAGTAAAACTTACTCTTCCCCCATAATTCACGTTAATAAAATGTTTAATTTTACTTAAGAAGCTCTAGTTCTTACTGAATCTTAAAAATACAAGGTAGAAATTATGACAGTTACTCTAATAAAGTTTACTTCACCAAAAAGTCACTTTTTTTAGTGTATGTTGCAGCAAACATGTCTGAACAGAAAAAGATTACAGTTTATATATGTAGCTGTTCGGCATATTGACCTCTAATCTTAATTGACTGTGGTGTTATTATTTTGGATAAACATGAAAACTTCGCATGACTCCTACAGTAGGCATAAAACTGGGTGTGGCATTTCCAAAAAAAACTGAAAGTCACCGATCAAAATAATTCAAAGTCACAGAATGAACAATCAAGGAAAAACACTATCAAATCATACTGAACGGACCGTTAACGATGATTGGATTCTGATGCCGTCTATCAAACTGCAATCTGCTCCTCCCTCCCCCTCCTTCCCCCTGTGCGCGTACCCTGCTCCGTGAATGAATTACGAGCCCAGAAGCTTGGCAGGAAGCTAAACTAGAGCCAGCTTGGCTAGCACCTAGCATTATTAAACGTATAGTTAGCATATACTAACTACGGCAACGATCGATGCTTGCTGTCAGAACAGCGCTCGTGCACCTTCGTGCTCGTGCGCGTTCATGTACTCTAGAGGCGTGCCTTCGGGGGGAAAGTGAAGAAAAGGGTTGGGACTTTTGACCTGTGTATTTTCAAAATGCAGCTTCGCTGGACTCAAAATCCAGGATCTCCTACCCTACCTTTAATGACGTATTACAATTCTTGAATCCGGTTTTTAGTCAATAACCATAGCGAACCTTTATTAATAAAGTTGTTTTTAAAAACCAAATTAATCAGAATCAGATCAGGACTAGGCAGTAAATTAATTTTTAAATCAATCGTATTTACTATTCAAGCCAAACGGTTCTTTTGTGTCCATAGAATAAATCCACTGTCTTTCCTTTTTTTTCCTGTCCTGATCCGACCAAGAGGAATTTGTATCCCCGAGATCTTTAAGTTTCGCCAGCCATGCTCAATAAAATGTTTAACTAAGAGGGTGTGAGTCTCTTTTTTATGTTTAATATTGTATTTATGTTTATTCATTCTAGTTGAAATTGAATTCTTAGTTTCACCAATGTATTGTATTCCATATTTATGACAGGTTATCATGTACACACAGTTTTTTGTATCCAAATTAAAAACTTGTGGAATTTTGAAAATGCTTTTCTTGGTTCCACTTTGTATGTATTCCAATTGAATAAAGTTTTCCGAAAATGTTTGCTTTTTCTTCTTTGGTTGTATGGATTGTAATCTCGCTTTTACCAAATAGTCTTATTTCTCCTATATGCCGAAATCACTTGATGATCCTTTAGTAACCCTTGATTTTCAATCATGTCAGTGAAATTATTTTAAATTTTTCTATTAAAGCTGCAGTCTGCAGGATTTGTTGTTGTCATACGTAAAGTTCTAATTTTTGGCATTTTAAGAGTTTACATGATCTATCAGAACGCTTGAAGTTGAAAACGGTGACCTCCGTAGTCGCAAAATGCAAGAAATGCTTATTTTTTAACCGAAAAATAAAAAGTTATTCAACTTCCTGTCCCGCCCCATCAAAACACATGAGAACTCGTGCACGTAGACGTGCACGCCAAATGCGCTTACACGACTCCTCATTCATCAACTCACCTGTCATTTGATGACAGGTGATTGGTTGCATGATTGGTTACCTTTTACCGGTCCGGTCTGCAATTTTGTAAACAAACCTGCTGGCTTTGGAGGGACCTAGCGGGACATATAGGGGACCTAGAGAACTCATTTTTTTTGTATTGGGGTATTTAATGTACTACTTTCAGAATCCCCGGACAGTTCCAGGCATTATGCTTGAAAAAGAGTTGCAGACTGCCGCTTTAAGTCTGGCCCCTGCAGGTGAAAAAATAATAATGAGAGGAATCAATTGTTTCTCCTCTTTTTGTTTAGGGTTTTCCAATAAAAATTGGTTTCGACATTGCCGAAGAAAAGATCGGGAATATCTTCTCTTTTACAACGCTGTAAAAAGAATTCCAACAGCTTCTTCAAAATCCTCTTTTTGGGTACAGATACGGTTGAATCTGTACCCAAAAGTGTGTGGGATGGAAACTTGTTTTGAATAGTAGTGCATGAGTATCGGTTTCTTTAAAGTATACCTTAATATCCAATGTGTGGTTTTGTTGAAAGTCTCTTCCTTTATACACTGTAGTATACAGAAAATCAATAGATTGATCATGAAATATGTATTTTAATCTAATAGAAGGATCAAATGTGTCCAGGACCTTAATAAACTGTTGAAATTCCTCCACTGAATGTGTCCAAATACCAAATATATCATCCAAATATCTTAAATAGATAAAGGGTTTCTTGCTGCATTTACGTAAGGCCTTCTCCTCCCAATCCGCCATGAAAATATTAGCGTAAGCGGGAGTAAACCTCTTCCCCATAGCAGTCCCCTTAATTTGTAAATAGAAGACCCCGTTGAATTCAAAATCGTTTTTTGTTAAAAAATTTTCCAGTCATTGTAAAATTTCTTTATCTGTACTTCTCCTTTCAGGGTATTTATTAAACGTTTTTTTAACAGCTTGTAATCCAGATTCTGTGTCTATATTGGCTGTATAAACTGTCTATGTCTATTGTAAAGAAAAAGGAACTTGTTGGTATGTCCAGATCCTTAATGATGCTGATTAAATGGTAAGTATCTTTTAGATAAGATGGATGTTTAACAGATAAAGGATTCAAGAAATAATCAATCAATTCTGCAGTTTGGTATGTCTCACTGCCACAATTGGTCGTCCTGGGGGCCATTTCTCTGGGTCCTTGTAGATTTTAGGTAGGATATAGAATCGCCGAGGCTGTGGTTCTAGTTCACCTTTTAAATAACACAGTTGTTTTTTTTAATAAATGAATTAGTTTTTACATAATTTGTTCATAATGTCATTTCTGAATAAAAGTGGAAGTCTTGATAACTTCCAATCAGGCTTCAGATGTCATCACATCACTGAAACAGCTCTGGTAAAAGTGTTAAACGACATTAGGTTGAATACTGATTCTGGTAACGTTTCAGTCCTGGTTCTTTTGGACCTCAGCGCTGCGTTTGATACTGTAGATCACAGAATCCTGTTGCACAGGCTGGAAAACTGGGTTGGACTTTCTGGAGCGGTCCTTAACTGGTTCAGGTCCTACTTAGAAGGCCGGAGTTATTTTGTTACAATTGGCAGCTATGTATCTGAGCGAGTGGCCATGACTTGTGGAGTCCCCCAGGGGTCAATTCTTGGACCTCTTCTGTTTAACTTGTATATGCTCCCTTTGGGTCAGATATTGCAGAATTTTAACATCAATTATCACAGTTATGCAGACGATACACAACTTTATGTGTCTCTGTCACCGGACGACTGCAGCCCAGCAGATGTACTGTGTCAGTGTCTGGAGGAAGTAAACACCTGAATGAGAGAATTTTCTGCAATTAAATGAAGACAAAACTGAGATCATTCTGTTTGGGAGCAAAGAGAAGAGGGTCAGCGTTGGTAAATATCTTGAGACTCGGGACCTTACAATCACTGACCAAGTTCGTAACCTCGGAGTGTTGATAGACTCAGATCTGACTTTCAGCAGCCACATCAAAGCTGTCACCAAGGCAGCTTTTTACCATCTCAGAAACATCAACAGAATTAAAGGTTTCCTCTCCCAAAAAGACCAGGAGAAACTCATCCATGCATTTATCTCCAGTATTCTCGATTACTGTAATGCTATTTTAACTGGACTTCCCGAAAAGAGCATTGAACATCTGCAGCTGATCCAGAACGCTGCTGCTAGAGTTTTAACCCGGACTAAGAGATCTGAACACATCACACCAGTTTTAAAATCTTTACACTGGCTTCCAGTCAGTCACAGAATAGATTTTAAAAGCCTGCTGATGGTTTACAAATCCCAGAACGGTTTAGGCCCAAAATACAATTGTGATATGTTCAGAGAATATAAACCCAGCAGAGCTCTTACATCCAAGGACTCAGGTCAGCTGGTCCAGTCCAGAGTCCAGACTAAACATGGAGAAGCAGCATTTAGCTGTTATGCTGCAAACAAGTGGAACAAACTGCCAGTGGAGATTAAACTTTCACCAAATGTAGACATTTTTAAATCCAGGTTAAAGACATTTCTTTTCTCATGTGTCTATGCATGAAATATCTTTCAACTTATCTAGACTGTTGCCTGTTTTTAAATTCATTTAAATGATTTTGTTTGTTTCTCTTTATATTCTTTTATGTATTTTTTAATGCTTCTTGCACTCCCTGCTGCAATGCTTTTATTTTATGTAAAGCAATTTGAACTGTTTGTACATGAAATGTGCTATATAAATAAATTTGATTTGATTTGATTAGGACTTAATTGGGAATTTAATGATATGAAACAAAAACTTATATAACATTTTTAATTATTTAAAAACACTAACTTTAAAAACAGAATAGAAAAACTCCCTTCAAAAAGAATAGTTCGAAGAAAAACAGGGAGGGGAGGGGCGAGTATAAGAGTGGAAGGAGGGGCAGAAGAACTCATTCTGCTTCGAACTCTCTAAAGCCCCATACACACACGTCGCTGCTATTTACTCGCTCAGCGAGTGAAGTCAATAGAATGTCTATGTGTTCATGCGAGGCGAGGAGGCGAGTAGGCGAGGAGGCGAGTAGGCGAGGAGAGTACAAGCGAGTACAAGCGATGCGATGTGGGCGGATTCCGAGATGAACATATTTCAACTTCGAGCGACGCGAGTAAGCGAGTAAAAGCGAGTAAAAGCGAGTAAAAGCGAGTAGCCAATTAAAATGCAGAATACAGATTATTGACAGGTGACGTTCCCCCAGTGTTCTCCAAACAGTGGCCACCCAACTTCTACACACCAAGTCAGCAAAAGCACCCAAGCGAGTGGCGAGTAGGCGAGTGAGCGAGTAGCGAGTAAATAGCAGCGACGTGTGTGTATGGGGACGACATCTCTCTGCTTCTGCTGCCAGCTTGTAATTGTTTTATTTTCTGTGCTCTAGTGGCCTGAAGAAGACCTTTTAAGGTCGAAACGTTGTCTTGAGCCCACGTTTTTCATTTTTGTTTTTGATTTGTTGATTTATGTTTCGGAGATATGAATCATTGTTAAGGGTGATGAGTATGTACGTTTAAAGTGGCACTTACCCCTATATCCTAATAAATAATAACTCTAACAACTGTGTGTATATATATATATATATATATATATATACAGTATATAAATAATGTATAATAAAGATAAGGGGATGTGTGAATATAAATGGATATGTATATAGATATGTGTGTGTGGGGTTTTGGTTTTATGGACCCCGCCTCCATAATGGATGGTGGGGTGCAAACATTTTAATGTTCTAAATCTATATTTTCAATAAAAACAACATTAACATCGTTAATTTGGTTTTTAAAAACAACTTTATTATTAAACGTTGGCTATGGTTATTGACTAAAAACTGGATTCAAGAATTGTAATACAGGGTGTCCGCGGGGTCTTAAAAAGTCTAAAATAGTCTTAAATTACACATTTTCAATTTAAGGCATAAAAAGGTCTAAAATATAGAGATATTTTGCACTGTAATTCTAAAATTGAGTTTGAGTAATTTAAGACCTACGTTTCAATGCAAAATATCGACAAAGGATTAATGTTTTTGTTTTTTTTTGACGTCCTTTTCCACGCCGTCACAGGATGCAGCAGCAAGCATTTTGATTCTGTGTGCAAGCAAGGCGGGAATCGTTATGAAGTAGGCTCCGAATGGCAGGAGATGGGGAAGTGTAAATTCAATGAGAATTGGCTCTCAAGGGAAGAGTTTGCAGACTGGCTAAAACGTGTCCCCGCTGACAGTAGTGAGGCATATTGCACGTTCTGCAAAAGAACGCTTAAACTCGGGACCCTGGGCATCAAGGCACTGGAGTCTCACACGAAATCCAGCAAACACCAGGAGTCGGCAAACGCGGCACGAAATTCCCACGGAATTTCACAGTTCTGTTCAGTAGCAGCTAGCCGCACGTCGTCAAGAAATGATACCGGTGGTGTTACTTCCAATATTCGTGATCAATTGGGCTCCACTGACACAATGAAGGCAGAAGTTCTGTGGGCGCTTAACACAGTGGCTAAACACCAGTCCTGCAGATCCAATGACGGCATCGGATAACTTTTCCAAGCGATGTTCCCGGACTCCACAGTTGCCAAAACATTCCAATGCGGGAGAGACAAGACGTCGTACATAATCCGATTTGGAGTGGCAGAGTTCGTCAAAAAAGATCTAATCTCAAATTAATGAAATTAATGGATGTATATATGTTTGTTTCATTGACAATAAATGTCAATTGACCGCAATCTGGCTTTGTTATTTCTTTTTTTAATACTTTGTGAAGGTCTTAAATTTAACCCATGATGGTCTAAAAAAAGTCTAAAATTGTACTTGTTAAAACCTGCAGACACCCTGGTAATACATCATTAATGATTAAAAAGGTGATATATTATTTATTAGGACTTAATTGGGAATTTAATGATAGAAAAAAACTTATATAACATTTTTAATTATTTAAAAACACTAACTTTAAAAACAATAGAAAAACTCCCTTTAAAAAGAATAGTTCGAAGAAAAACAGGGAGGGGAGGGGCGAGTATAAGACAACTCATTCTGCTTCGAACTTTCCAAGAGACGACATCTCTCTCCTTATATTGCCAGCCAGCTTATAATTATTTTATTTTCCTGCTCTCGTGGCCTGAAAAAGACCTTTTCAGGTTGAAACGTTGCCTTGAGCACACATTTTTGTTTTTGATTTGTTGATTTATATATATTAAAAAGTTATAAAAAAATAAAAAATGTTTTTTTTTCTGAAAACAGCTTTTCATTTATTTATTTATTTTAGTAAAAACATCTTTTCTTTTATCTCATAGCCTTTTATTATATAATGGCCCGCCTGATCTCTACGTAGGAAGGGCCCAAACCTTTCGCACTAACCAGCCTGTGCCTCCCTTTGGTGGAGACCGTTATCGAGGACCCCAGTCTCGCTCGTTTGCGTCAGCGGTTCGTGGTGATGCTTCCAGCTACAGCAGATTTGGTTCTTCACGATTCAGACAGGAAGAAAACGTGAGACGGGAACCAACTGATCCGAAATTCTGAAAGCTGGTACGCAAGATGCATACCTTGATTAAAATGGTACATCACCTGCAAAATGTTGCTCCAAAACCGGGAAAGCCCGAACCACGAATGATTTCCCGTTTGGTTAATGTGTTATCCTCCATGATTAAACCAGCATCCCCAAAACATAGACATAGAGGATCTGAGTAGGGCCAACGCTATAAATTGGGGTTACAATACCTTATTGATCTTGGAGGAACATTACACAGCAGGTTTGGAAAACCTGGTGGAGGATTTGAAGGAGGATTTGGTTCCAGATTGGAAACCTGCTTTTTAAGTGGCCACAAGGTGGGCCTGCAGAAATTTGTCCAGCGTTATCCAAGATGTTTTGGACCATGCAGAGGCCTTAATTGCCTCTTCAGTTGTAAAATAGTGTGCCAAAGTTGCAACGTTTCGACCTGTTGTAGGGCTTCTTCAGGCTTGGCACACTGAAATAACGGCTGGTCTGCAGTAGCTGGGAGCTGTTGCCTCTTCACAAGCCAGAGCAGAAATGAGCGAGAGCTGCTGTGCTTCTCGTTAAGTTCGCCCCTTTTTTTTCTGCGAGAAACAAGTCCTGTATGCACCAGCAGCATGAAATGACAAATTATAATGAATTCTAAAAAAAAAAAAAAAAATGTTATTGCTGCATTTTGAATAATGAACCCATTTTAACCAATTTTAATTATTTTTGCGTCAATATTTATTATATTTAAATACAAAATTAGTATTATTTTTACTATTAAAAATGTGTTTTTGTTATTATTTGTAAATTTTAAACTGTAGCCAATTAAATTGTTGAATTAGATTTTTTTTAGGTTAGGGCTTGCCCCTCCTGTGGGGTTAGGGTTAGGTATTTGGTGTGGGAGTTATGGATTCAGGTCTGTTGCCTGAAGTAACTGTGACTGGCAGCCGGCTTGCTCACCTCACGGGGCTGGACCTTGGCTCTCACCAGGTAATCTCTGAAGTTTTTGTTTTTTCTAAAAGCAGCAATGATCCTCTGATCATTTTCCGTCTGCTTGCCTTTCATAAGGGTTTTGAAATTCTGTCTGATTATTCCCACCAGGGTTACAGTGGACGGTGAGTAGGTGGTGACAAACGGGAGAGCAGTTGGGAGCAGGATGGGATTAGACCGGAGAAATGTTTTGAAGCAAGATCTAAGAAAGGTCCTACCGCACCCTCTGGTGGACAAAGAATGGTACAGCACTTTGGTGGTGAGCTGGAAATCCTCCTTTTGTGTGCAGATTCTGTGGAATCTGAGAAGTTGGGACTTTATGAGTCCTGCAAATGTGTGTTTTGGGTGAAAGCTGTTTTTGTGCAATAGTGCATGTGTGTCTGTGTCTTTGAAATAAACTTTGATGTCCAATTGGTTGTTATGTGTAAAATTTTGTCCTTTAAAGGTGGTTGTGTCCAAGAAGTTAATGGAATCATTATGTGTTGTGGATTTTAATTTAATAGAGGGATTGTGGTTATTCAAAATGTCTAGGAATGTGTTAAAATCATCCTGTGAGTGGGTCCAGATGCCCCAGATGTCGTCCAGGTATCTATAATAATAGAGGGGCTTCTTATCACATTTCTCCAGTGCAGCAGTTTCCCATTCAGCCATAAAAATGTCTGCATATGCAGGGGCAAATTTCTTGCCCATGGCCGGGCCTTTTATCTGTAGGAAGTATTGTCCATAAAATTCAAAGTCATTTTTGGTCAGATTGATCTCTAATAATTGTAGCAGTTCTTTGTCTGGTCTTTATTTGTCATAAAATTTTGAGAATATGTTTTGAATTGATTGAATGCCTTCTTGGATGTCAATGTTGGTATATAAACTGTCCACGTCGATTGTGAATAGCATCGAATTAGTGGGGATGTTTGTCTTTTTCACTTTGTTAATGAAATCATATGTATCTTTGATGTAACTTTGGTGCTGAGTGGCCAATGGGTTCAGATAATAGTCTATAAACTCAGCTGACCTGTAGGTCTCACTGCTTCAGTCAGACACGATCGGCCGCCCGGGGGAATTTGGAAAGGTTTGCTCCAGTTAGCGGGCTCCTTGTGAATTTTGGTGAGTAAATAAAACTGTCTGGGTCTAGGTTCTGAGTTTCCAATTAGGTAGTTTCTTTATTTTGCATTGATGAATTTTTTCTCATACAATTTTTGGAAGATAGGCACAATTTGGATTAATGTATTCAAATAGATCGTTTTTTTTAGTTTTCTTTTTTTTGGGGGGGCTTTTTATGCCTTTAATGATAGGACAGTTGGAGAGAGACAGGAAGCAGGGGGCAGAGAGAGGGGGAAGACATGCAGCACAGGGCCGTCCGGTGCGGGATTCGAACCGGGGCCAGCTGCAGTGAGGACTGTAGCCTCTGTACATGGGGCGGCTGCTTAACCCACTACGCCACCGACCGCCCTTTTTTTAGTTTTTTACAGTGTTTCTCGTTTCTCAATTGTTTGTATCCTTCCCACAGATACTGCTCCGTGTCCATCACCACCACCACGCTGCCTTTGTCGGCAGGTTTAATGATCAGATCTTTATTTTTTTTTAGTTCCTTGAGGGCTCCGTTTTCTTCTGGAGTTGAATTGGGGAGGCCTGGAAACAGTTTTCAAAGTGGTTTAAGTCTGAATTAAAGGGGAACTGTGGTATTTTCAACATTACGCCTCTTTTCTGAGTCGTCTGCAATGTTTTTGAACCCCCCTCACCGCTTTTTTGATGTTTACTGCTGTCTCCGGTATTTGCCTAATTTTGATTCTTCTCAACCTGCTTCAGAACGGCAAGTCATGCGCATGTCTAGAAAGGTCCGTAAAAGCACAATAAACGTCCGTTTTCAAAATCAGGCATGCAAACTGGTCAGGGGTGAAAAAGGTGACAAGGGTACGCGGACACACGGCACGTGCGGAAAAGTGGATTTCGTAGTTTGTGTTATAAGTGCAACTATTGAATTAATAAATACACTACAAAATAACTTACCATATGCAAGTTTTTATTGGTAAACTATAGAAAAAACATCATGGGATCAACAGTATTTTTACAGTTTTACAGTTCAACAGCATAAAAAGTTTTTTTTTTTTCCTTTTTGGCCTGCACTAGGAGCTCACAGGCATGCCACGAGCACTACGTAATCCTACATTGTGCCCCTTTTAACTTCGATTGATGGTGCATCATACTGGATGAACACGAGTACACCTGTAGGCTGTCATCATCAACGGGGGTGTGGGCGAACAGCGAGGGGATGGGGGTCGCACTCTCAAATACGACCTGTGGCAGAGCTCTCCGGACTCTGCATTGATAAACTCACGACGAATGAAACGACCTCCTCAAATGGGCAAAATGTTCCCTTTCCGTGATTATCGGAGGGTATTATGAAGGGGCATACCTCGTTAAAAAGCCAAGTCCGGCGACAATTAAGGTCTCCATTGACGTTGGCTAAAAGTATTAGCAAAGCCCTGAACTTGTGTGGAAGGCGCTAGTTAGCCACTCTACAGTTACCTCGAGTAGCAATAACACAAACAGCGTTCCGTGAGGCGGTGAAATATCGAGGAATTGTAGACTATTTCAAGTCTGTTATCAAGACATTTAGCTGACACTTGTATTAAAGACACTATTCCAAGCACATGAATTGATCTAACGACACAATTCGTTATGAAGACTATTTCAGGACATCAGTTTGTATTATTTTAGCTTCAGAAGTCAACAACTGTAAACATTAATCCCTTACCTGTCCTTGTCGCAATTTCCACACGCCACTCTTGTCAGTCATTTGTTGTCACGAGAAGAGAGCGGCGGTGATAGGTCTAGTGTAGTTTTGAGGTTCACAGTTCCACTCGCTAGTTGACATGCTCAACCCCCCCCCCCCCAAATTTTTTTATCTCCTCAGATCTACGCGATTCAGAAGAATGACCCATTTTGATTTAAAAAAGGTGGCAAGTTTGCATGCCTGCAAAATCATCAACTCACCGGAGTGGTTACTGGTGTGCACTGGTAATCCATATCAAATTTTGTGGCGAAAAGTTGCTTCCGTCGTGTTTTATTTGGCAGCTCGTTCATGCTCGCACTATTTTCTTAGCGGTTGCGGAGTAATATCAACGAACATCCAGTACAAAATGTCAAATAAAACACGACAGAAGCAACTTTTCGCCACGAAATTTGATATGGATTACCAGTGCACACCAGTAACCACTCCAGTGAGTTGATTATTTTGAAAACAGACGTTTATTGTGCTTTTACGGACCTTTCTAGACATGCGCATGACTTGCCATTCTGAAGCAGGTTGAGAAGAATCAAATTTAGGCAAATACCAGAGACAGCAGTAAACATCAAAAAAGCGGTGAGGGGGGTTCTAAAACATTGCAGACGACTCAGAAAAGAGGCTTAATGTTGAAAATACCGCAGTTCCCCTTTAATCAATTTTTTCAAACTCAAGGGCAAATTTGCCTCTGGGGGGTCCAATTAGATTAGATAAAGGGTTGTTTTTGAGTCTGTTTTGTCTTTGTAATATTCCATCATTTTAAGTCTTCTGTGGTAATTTTGTAGGTCTAATCTGGTTTGCTGTCGGATGTTTTTATTACTGCCCCTGGTGGGAATAAAATGTAGGCCTCTGTTGAGCAGAGTGAGTTGGGGAATAGTTAATTTAGTATTTTTTTGATAAAATCATGACATTCTTAAACCCCTCCTGAAAAAACAGGCTATCAGGGACACTCAGTTTACCTGGGAGAGCCAGTGGTCAAGCCTTTTCTGGGCGGTTTGGCGGGACCAGTGGATGCCATCCCTGTTGGTCTTGAAGTCATGGCTGGGAATCTGGGGGATATAATCACAGTTATTTATGATATAAGTATTCAGAACCCTCAGGTTGGCCTTTTCTTTGTGAGGGAGGGTATCTGAGTAGTTAATTTCAGGGACGAGAATGGTGGCTTGAGGGAACTTCTTTTGGGCTACCCTCAGAGCACCCTGGAGTTGTCTGATGGTTGTGCTGTGGGGTTTCTGGCTCTTGCTGTTAATCCCAAAAGCCAGGATAACAGTTTGCACAACCTTGTTGCTGAGGGCCTTTCGGAGGACGGCCTCAGCGTGGCGGAAGGTGGCCCCCGGATAGCTGTCAATCTGCAGATCCTGGTAGTGTCTGCAGGTTCTGCGTGTGAGCGTGTCCGGTGGAGATACTGCAAACAGCTGCTGCTGGAAGTGCCCCTGGCTTTGGGTGGTCAGCTGCGGTGCATCTGCTGTGTGTGTTGTGGTGACTTCCTCCTGCTTCCGAGGAGGCCTCTTCTTGGACACTGCGAGTGCAGTAGGGATGTCATCAGCCAGCTTGTAGAGCACGTGTCTCGGCAGATGACGCACAACGAGAAGACTGACGTGAGGCGGAGGTCCAGCATACGTTTCTGGGACACCGGGAGGGATCGGTGTAGGCGGTTGAGCTTGTCAAACCCACCATTTGACAAGAATTGTAAAACATCATTAATGATTAAAAAGGTGATTAGAATAAAAACAAATATATATATTATTTATTAGGACCTAATTGGGAATTTAATGATAGAAAACAAAAACTTATAACATTTTTAATTATTTAAAAACACTAACTTTAAAAACAGAATAGAAAAACTCCCTTTAAAAAGAATAGTTCGAATAAAAACAGGGAGGGGAGGGGCGAGTATAAGAAGAGTGGAAGGAGGGCCAGAACTCATTCTGCTTCGAACTCTCTAAGAGACGACATCTCTATGCTTCTACTTCCAGCCAGCTTGTTTTAATTTTATTTTCCTGCTCTAGTGGCCTGAAGAAGACACCTTTCACCTTTTAAATTAATTCAGAATGTCATTTACTAACGGTACCGTTTCCCAATAAATTGGTTTCTGTGTAATGTATTGATTGAAAATGGGGGTGTAGCCGAAGTTTTCGGAAATATGAATCATTGTTAAGGGTGATGAATATGTACATTTAAAGTGGCACTTACCCCTATATCCTAATAAATAATAACTGTGTATATGTGTGGATATATATATACAGTATATAAATCATGTACAATAAAGATAAGGGGATGTGTGAATATAAATGGATATGTATATAGATATGTGTGTGTGGGGGTTTTGGTTTTATGGACCCCGTCTCCATAATGGATGGTGGGGTGCAAACATTTTAATGTTCTAACCCTATATACTCAATAAAGACAACATTAACATAGTTAATTTGGTTTTTAAAAACAACTTTATTAATTAATAAAGGTTGGCTATGGTTATTGACTAAAAACCGGATTCAAGAATTGTAATACATCATTAATGATTAAAGAGGTGATCAGAATGAAAAAAAATATATATATTATTTATTAGGACCTAATTGGGAACTTAATGATAGAAAACAAAAACTTACATAACTTTTTTAATTTTTTTTTAATTTATAAATTATTGTTTTTCCAGGGGAAGGGGAAGTGGGGAGCAACACACATTAAGAACAGAACTATGTACATACAGGGTATATGACATTTTTAATTATTTAAAAACACTAACTTTATAAACAGAATACCAAAAACTTTAAAAAGAACAGTTCGAAGAAAAACAGGGAGGGGAGGGGCGAGTATAAGAGGAGTGGTGGAGGGGCAGAACTCATTCTGTTTCGAACTCTTCGAGGGGCCAGCGCCTCCTTGTTTTCCAGAGGCCGGTTCTGCACATGTATGACCTGATTGTAAGCCTTGAGTCTCTTCCATAGATGGATGTAGAAATGGCACTGGAGATAATTGAAAGAAACCAGTACACCAGTAACGCCGATGGCCACCACAAGCCTTTCCAGGATTCCTGAGGAGCAGAGAAGAAACAAAAAGAGAAACATGTGCAAAAGTCAAACCGGAGTGCAAAAAACAAAAAGTACTCAAGATGAAATGGAGTGAAACTGTATAGAGACTAAAACATGTACTTAATGTGTACTCAAGTTCAACAGGTCAAAATGCACAAAAGAGGGAACACGGAGAGAAGGATGGCTTGAAGCCAACAGGGTAGGTAGATATGAAGTAGCTTCCTTAAACTCCAATTTATTTAGCATAAATATGCGCAATGTGGCATTTTTTTTCTCCAAAGATGTTGATTAGTGTTGAAGGGAAAACATGTTTTAACACATCTTATTTTTTTTAATCAAATTTTATGGCATTAAATTCTGTTGTTTTAACCCTTTAGGCGCCAGGTTTTTTTTAAAAAAAGACTAGATTTTGACATCTAAATTTCAAAAGGCTGTGGCTTCTAAATGGTTAGAGATAGAGACAAAGTGTAAATGAGAAACATATTGGGAATGACCTGAATTTCATGTAGGTCGTAAATTTTCCTATCTATTTTGCATATTATGACGTCATATGGTGGCGGCCATTTTGGATTTTCGATAATTCTCAGGAAATAAATGATATTGTTGATAGTGTTGAACTTTTTTCATCATATCCACCCCTCCATCCATCTGTTATGTTATCCACATATCAAATGGACAAGCAAACAGTGAATTGTAAGCCAAATGTTGCAAATTATAACCATTATTATACCACAAAACTCATATAAACAGCAGGCGTTTTTCAGAAGTAGAGGCCTTATCTGTGCCCATCTATCCAGATTACAGTTTGTAGTTCTTTAGAGTGTGAAACCTCTCATGGCAAGGCACAGCACACAGACAGTTGGCACACAATATTGAGAATCACCCTTAGTGTATGTGGGGAATAATTTACTAATCTAATTTGCATACTTTGACACCAGATAGTGGCGGCCAACTTTCAAGATTGATATTTTGAATGGATGTTGAAACTGTTTAGACAGATTATTCCCTGTCCCTTTGTTATGCTAACCACATAACAAATGAACAGGAAAACAGTATAATAAAACTAAGAATTGTACATTTTGACCACTGCTGTGCCATATAGTAGCAAACACATGTAAACACCAAGAGGGACAGAAAATCGAGAGGTTGTGATTCAGTCTGAATTTCTCTATCACCACGATAGCCAACTGCCTCATCAAAGGGTTTTATCCATTCCTGTAAAACTTCCTCATCTCTCAAAAAGACCCAGTCACCATTACCAGCCCTGTTTAGCCTCCCCCTGCTGCCTCTCCCACGGGCACTCCGGCCACGTTCATTCCTCTCACCCCCTCTCCCATTTAGCAACGCTTCATCTTCGCTACTTTCCGCCCTATTCAGACCCCTGCGGCAAATCCGACACCCACCAACCCTTCTATGGACACTAAGTCCCCGTTTACCCCTGCTTGTGTTTGGCAAAGAGTTGGAAAATGTAGTGTTTTGTGCTTTGGAGACATTGGTGCGTTGCACAGCCGCAGCATTGACGCGCAGTAAAGCACCATGGCTAGCACGGTAGGCTAGAAAGAATTGACACTCACGCTTGTCCCAGCGCCACTCTCACCTACACTGTTCCCACCATTCCCACCAGCCCCCCTACGAATACCAACACTCCTAGTAGCCTTTCCAATTTTCCTCGCTTTGCCCAGCACCGCCATTGCCATGCAAAGACGCACCAGCGAGCTCACTAGTTGACCGACCGTCATCTCCAAAACAAAGATTTTCCCCTTCTGAATCAGAATCGGCGAACAGGAAACCCATCACATCACTATAAGTAAACTTTTTCCCTGTCATCTTTTATTTATTTTGTCTCTAACTCTTGTAATCCAGCAATACCGCTTCAGCAATCAAGATCCGTGGCACAATTTCTCAGTTTTTTTCTCCTACAACTTGGAATGGACTTCCTCGAACATTTTACATTACAGTGTGACGTATTCCGACCCAAAGTATAAGTTGGGGATGTCTGCCAACAAGTGGACGGGAGTATAAGGCAAATTTGACACTCTGCTTGGCTCTATCGTCTGTTAAAGTCAACACCGCTTCTTGTCGCAATATTGCGACTTTGGCGCCTAAAGGGTTAATTCAGCATTTAATGTGTACAATGTTTAGTTCATGTCAATGCAGTGGATGTATTCTATGACATGGAAACAGGCAAACGCACACACAATAAATTGTGATTCTTTGAAGAAAATTTTTTAAAAAATCTGTCTTTTTTCATGTCAGAGATGAAAACAGCATTTAAGGTCAAACTTTGTCATCTCTGTAAGATTGCTGTGAACAAATAAATATTTGTTTAAGGCCTTTTGTGCAGCTAACGAGGGGTAGAAGAATTTTAATTAGAGTGTCCTGCTATCTCCAGGCCACTGATTGATAAGAACCTTTGAGCCAAGTATGCTTCATCTAAACCATTTAAAATGAATCCCCATTCTGCCTATCAAGTTCCGCTTATGAAAATCACTTCAAAGCCCAGAGTCAGACTTGGGTTATCTCTGTGGCAGATTACAGACAAGCTTCTTTGTTGTTGCCATTTTTAGCTTCATAACAAAGGGATTTGAAATTAGTTAGGACACTTGAAAATAGAGCAGCTATTTATCAACTGTGAGTGAACTAATGAATGCGAGCATGAGTCACCTTTTGTGTTTCACTTCGGATGAAAATGTACAGTCTTACCTTGCGCAGAGGTTTGAGCTTCGTCTCCATGATTAACTCATATTTACAGAGCTCACAGCGCAGGCTCCCCCTGCAGTGGCACGGCGTGATCAGAGGACTCTCGTCATCCCCTTCACAGTGACAAATCCTACGGGAGCCAAAGAATACAGTCAACACAAAACTTGGCAAGAGAGCGCAAACAAGAAGATGACAGGAGAAATGAAGGATCAAAAAGAGAGGATAGAAAACTGGAGGATATGTTGCAAGTCAGCTGAGACTCTCTCTAATTGTGTCAATAAAAAGACAATGTGCAAAGAAATAAATATTCTACAAATAATCTCAGGAATCCTACAATTGTAGAAAAGTTTCAGTGTGGGAGTGAAATATATAAATAAGTGCTCATCTTTAACCGATTGTCAGCAAAATGTTTAAAAACTGTTGGGACAAGAGCGTGTTTTTTCCCCTGTGTTGCATCACCTCCTAATGTAACACACTCTTTTGGGAACTGAGAAGACCAGTTTCTGTAGTTTTGAAAGTTTAACATGTAACTGATCAGCTTCAAAGACGTCGTCATCTCCCAGTGGATCCTGGGAGGGGAACCCTGACTCGGTGCCTTCCAGCAGGCCGCTAGAGGACTTGGTGATGTGGAGGTGGGAAGCGTAGCTGCCCAGCTCAGAGCACTGCAGGCTGGCTGATGTAGAAGAGCGAGAGAAGGGAAGGAGGAGACGGAGGAAGTTGGGGCCCGGGTTGTAGAGCAGCCTCTGCCTGTTCCTCTTCCCCCATGCCCAGAACGTCAGGCAGGTCCACTCTGGCAGACAACAGTGGTTTGTTGGCCTCAGCCCACTCTGCTGCATGTCTGCAATTTTGAAGAATGCGATTTTCAACCGAGTCCTATGGAAAAGACAGAAAGAAAGATGTCTGTACTATAGCTGCCACACCAACAGTATCTGACCAATAGATACTGTGCAAAAGCTTACGCCTTCCACTGGTGTGTCCACATCAGCAAGTCTGGCTCTCTTGGAGTCCTCTGCCTGCTGCTCTTCTTCCTGAAAATATAGATAAGCAAAATGATAAGTTTTAATATTAAAAACACAAGCTATAAAAAAAAAGAGTGAAGATCCCATCATTGCCCTCCTCTAATAGGTCTACCTAGAACCATTGGAGAGCTCAACAAATGTCAAATCCAATCACACATTATCTAGACACTTTATTTATAAATTGCAGACAGCAGGTCTGACCTTATCTTGTGAATGGCATATTCTTTAAAGTGACCCCACAATTTCAGTACAAAAAAATATTTTTTCTGACCAGAAACAAAAGAAAAATTCAGACAGAACTCAACCAAAATAAAAAAAAATCTGACCTCAGTAATGTCACCAATCGTCCTTTTCAGCCTAAACACTGGTGGCACCTCACCTCGCAGAAGGGCTTTTGATCCATCTGTCCAGTGGGCGAACAGCTTTCCATAGCTCAAAAAATGATTAAACAATATAAATAAATAAAAACGTCTTGTCAACTTCAAGTCAAATAACAAAATCTTTGCAGTCTCACCTTACAAGGTCAAAATTTTCCATGAGGATGATATTACACAAATAATTAATATATAACAAATGATGTCTACTACCATCAGCATGAAGATGCCACAGTCAATCCCATATGGTTGTCGTGGAAAACCCTAGATATCAGAAAGAAGTCAGTTTTGTAATTATTATTTCACAGTATTAAAGTACTCAACTATCAATATGAATACATGCATTATACATACTTTATACTCTTACCTGAATTTGTAGTCCAGTTTTCTCTGTCCAGTTGCCAGGATTTAGTGACTGGGATAGGTTTCTAAAAGACAGAAAGTGAGGTGTCAGATGTTCTTCACTGCAACCTACATTCCCTTCATTTTCCTTTTACCCTTTTACAAACCAAACCACAACCTGCCAGAAGTTAGTAGCGTTGGCTAATACTTATGAGTACAAACAAACAGACAAATACATTATGCTTACCTTTAAATAAAATGCCACCTTTTGTATGTGCCTCTAAGTGGCTCTGCAGCTTGGACAGTTTTGCTGGTTTAAATTGTAGGCACAGAGGGCAGTGAAACAGTTTGCAACATGACGTGCAGCGTTCGATTTTGGGCGTAGTGCCGGCGGTTGTTATTGAAATATGCATCTGTAAGAGACAAATAATGTCGTAATAAGTAAAACAAAATTATATATATATATATAAATGGCGCATTTAAGTGAGCACTATCGATACGATAACAACGCTAAAGACTAGCCAAAAGTAAAAAAAACTTGATTCTTTAAAATTAATATAACTTTACAGTATATAGTTATTGAAATATGCATCTGTAAGAGACAAATAATGTCGTAATAAGTCAAACAAAATTATACAAGTGAGCACTATCGATACGAAAAATGGCACATTTAAGTGAGCACTATCGATTGAGAATGAGGAGTCACGTGACTCCGGTAGGCCGGTCGGCCATGTTGGCAGAAGAATCTATTGGTTGCCAGGGGCAACGCCATTAACTTAACGGATATCTTAACGGATATCTTCCCGCATTTGTCATTTCGGTAGGGCAGAGACCACAACATAAAGAGATTTTTAGAGAACGTACCCGAGTGAAAATGCAGAGAACACACTCTCAACCACGGAGGGGCGCAATCGAAAGTAAGGTCCTTTCTTCTTATTGCAGCCAACCAAGCAACCCGGCGTCTCCTGGTCAGGTCAGAAACCTGCTCTCCCTGATGCTGCATCCATTTAGGAAACCTAAAATAACGTATTTCGTTGTTCCTATGTTTCCCAAACGTATTATGTGAGGTACTGGAACAGTTCTTCACACAGCATTGATTTCCAGGCATGTTCTAGCAATTCCGTACAGTGCAGGTCATGGGTCCTGAGAGTGTAGGTCTGCAGCCAGACGCATCTCTGAATTTCTGGAGTATGTGCTGTCTTTGTGGTGTGGACTGCGAAAGTCGTACAGATGTGGGTACTTCTGAACTTCTTCGCAGATTCGCTCTTCCAGCTGGTCCATTGGTGCACCAGAGTGTCTGCGTAAGGGGCGGGGGCATGTCTGCGTTAACTGCGACACACACATTTAAAGTTAACTGGATTAAAAACCATTTAAAAGAACCTGCTTCAATATGGAATTTTATCTCTAGTCATGTGTTTTCTCAGTTGGGTGGTTTAAAGTTTATTCTGCTTTGTAATTATAATATTGACAGGTTTCCTGTTTCTCTTTCAAACTTTCATAAGCAAGCTCTTTTGTCTTGGTCTCTTCTTTACAAGCACAATTTTTCTCCAAATACTTACTTTATCTGGATTAATAGGGATATATGTTATAAAAAGAAATCTATATTTTTTGATAACTGGTTTAGGAATGGTATTGTTTCAGTAAATCAACTTCTTAATGAACAGGGTAACCTTTTCAGTTACCAAGAATTTCTTCAGCGTGTAAAAATACCTGTTACTCCTAAGCAATTTGCCATTGTTTTTGATGCAATTCCACTGGGAGTGATCATGCTCCTGAAAGGTTGTTCTTATGATACTCCTCAGCTTGATCCTCTTCTGACACATGTTGGTAGAATATGCTTGATGTCCACTACCCGTAATAATAACCTGTGCGCAATCTATTTCTAAAGGACATTATTTCTGTACCTTGTGCAATCTCAGCTTGAGGTGGATATGCCAACGATAGATGCTGGACCAAGGCTTGGACACTACCCAACAGATTCTTACTGGTCAATAAAGTAAAAGAATTGTCCTTTAAAATCATTCACCGTTTTTACCCAGTTAAATCCTTTTTAGCTAAATTCAGTAATGATATTGATACTAATTGTACTCTTTGTAATACACATCCAGAATCAATTATTCATCTTTTTTGGTTTTGTGAGTTTTCAAGAGACTTGTGGCGAAAGATTTGTCGTTTTATAATTGACCATATTTGTGAAACTTTTGAGTTACGTTTGCAAGATGTTTTATTTGGTTTTACCAATTTTAGTAAGGAGCTGGATGAGGAATATTTTCTTTGTAATTTAATTGTTCTTCTGGCAAAATTCCATATACATAAGTGTAAAGTACTTAAAATGAGGCCTTCTTTTGTTTATTTTCGTAGGGACGTGGACATTTATTTCAAAAACATTTATGCCTCACAGAACAAAAAAGCAATGAAAACTGTGAATTTATTTACAAAATTTAATATTGTTTTATAGATGTGTCTGCTTTGTTTGTGTCTGCATTATCTAACCCCTGGCGTATAGTTATTTTATCTGTCTTTGTTTCTGTACTTGTCTGTTTTATATTTAATAAAAAAAAAATTAAAAAAAACTGCGACACACATGCAGACGACCTGGTTTCCGACCATAAACCGGCCTTAACTGTCAGAAGCAAGTTCACAATTTGCGCCGCTGCTGGTCTCTTCAGGTTGCAGATAACAGCGTCTGTAGCGCGTTAATGAGTCCGTCTAAAAACACGTCGCGTAGGCTACTCGCGTTAGTTCCGTTCTTCAAACTTTTGTGCCGTTTGTAGTGATTCAAGATAAATAATTGTGCAGCTCCATCTAAATTAGCATCCATGTAGACGGGAAGCTTGATGAAGAAACGAGCGCCTACATTTAAAAAATAACTAAAAGCACTGCAGACAATGTTATCTCAACTTTTTTTCCCCTCCTGGAGCCTTTGCCACAATTTACTTTAGAAAAAGAAATGGTGAAAACAAGCATTTTTACACTCACAGATTTCCTTTTAGTTGTGTTTGCTTGGCTCCAATATGCTAATTAGATATAATACAGCCTGACACAATACTCACTCTAATGAAGACCTTTTTCTCGAGTGCCACCACTACTTATTTAACCTTTCTCTTTGAGCACTTCAGGCCTACAAACTCGCATACATTTCCTCTTTTACAATTGTTGCGCGTTTACCTTGTTCCTCAAAAACTCCATTCTCACATCCGTTGTTGCCGCAGATTATTACAGCCCCTGTCTGCAGAGAATGACTGCTCATTTCTAACCGTCGAGGCCTTTCAAGGATTACTTTTTAAAATATAGCAGGAGCAATTAATCACTGGTTCCCAGAGAGAAACTTCCACTAACAATCTGAACGCACCAGATGTTGACAAGATGCCAGAAGGAAAGCGTTGCAGAGGATAAGCATCAAAGATCAGTTAAGGGTGGCAAAGTTTACTCGTCTTAACCAGCATCATTTTAATGTCGCATTCAAATCTGATGTTTCATTTATGAAATCCTTGAGGCGAGGGCAGAGGCACAATTATGTTTTCAGTTATGTTTGACTGCCAGCAAGAATACACAAAAACTACAAAGAAGCATATAGTGCAATGTCATTGAGAGATGAAGCATGATAAGGAAAAAAAAAAGCCAAACATCAAAGCTATCTGATCATTTTCTCTAAAACTGCAAATTAGGGTATTGGCCTTGGTGGTAGACGGCATCCCAAAAGCCTTTCAACAATAGCACTTTCACATCAATCAAATAGTCTGTTTAATTTTTTTTTTTTTTTTAAAGGCCATATTCAAGGTCATCTCAGCAGCAACAGTTCTGACAAAAGCTGGAATAGCATAGTTACCAGGGTAAAAACAACAAAAAAACCAAGCGTTCAAACCACTGTGAGGTCCATGCATTATAAAGCTATAGCCAGCAGCTGATTAGGTTAGCATAGCTAAATCTACACAAAGCTTTTAGCTTTTTAAATGCACAACGTCATCATTACTTTGCCGTCTGCCAACCCAAATAAATGTAAAGCTTGCCATTTCTTTTACAGAGAAGTGTGGAAGTAGTAGGTACAGACAGAAAACAGGAGACAGCCGTAAGCAAACTGACATCAGTATTGGTTTGATTTAAACAATTTTAGCCTTCTATGAGAATGAGAACAATACTGGTAAGATTTTTTATTTCTTAGATGCCATTTCCTGCATTCTAGTGCATTTTAGGGTGACCTGTACAAATTCAGTTTGGTGTATAGACAACTTTACGCGACAAACCCTGGGCGGCGCCATTACCCTGCACAAATGCACTTCATTTTCGCTGGAAGTAGTTTGCGCAGCGTTTGCCAATGTAAACAGATGATGCTAGCTTTGACAGCCCACTCGTAGATCGCTAATAATGTCCTTATGTAACAGGTTGGCTGTTGATTCCACTTCCACAGTGACTGCCAATCATATTTACCTTTATTCGTGTATTATGGACGCTCACTGGTCGGCAGGGCTCTCCTCAGCACGTAAAAATGGGCTGTGATGTAGGCGCAGCCAGTGCACGAGGATTGAGCCCATGGTAGGTTTGTTACACAAAGCACAGCGTTATACTGAAACTGTATTTAATGTAATAATGCGGTTAGCATTATTATTATTATTATTATTATATATTATGCTCAGTAAGATGACGACAGCATTGCATTTGACTAAATGTGTTTTTATTTTGTAATGTTAATGTAATTGTTGTTAGCGATCTTGGCTCGAAGGCTAAGCTAAACTTGCTAACTTTCTCTCATGAAGCTGTGCCGAACGAGTGCTGCGCTGTGACTGTGAGCTGACGAGTCGTATTTCTTATCGTTATTCAGGCAATAAAAGTCCAGTCCTGAAGCTAAGAGTGTCGGTCCTTCTTCTAAAAACGCAACACAACGCAGACAACGGTTACACAGGGAACAGAGTTTAAATACGTTAACTGGAGATGGAGTTACTATCCCCCACCCGAATTCGGTGCAGGACTGGGAGGATAACGTGACGACGTGGCCCAACATAACATACAAAACTGCGCACCTAGAAATAGAAGTACCCTACGACCAAGGCTTTGTTCAGGAGCATATCACAAGGCTGCGTACATTTTACTTTTCCCACATGCTCCGGAAAATCGTTGATGATTTTGTTTCGGGAAGGTTACAGTTCTGCAGTAAATATCTCAGCATTTTAAAACCAAAATAAACTGCCCTATGTAGGTGCCCAAGGGTGCCAACAGATGTCTGTTGTTTACATAATGTAATATAATGTTGAATATATTGTTGTACAAAATTGAAAATAAAGGTTGATGTAATTTCATTTCATTATTGCACTGAACTACGATCATGAGTGCCCTATCTTCCTTAGAGTGTTACAATTTCTTTTAACACAGTTCATTCATAGTAAACTCATACTTTACATTAATAACACTGGATTAATTAATTGTTTTGAGGAAATGAAACAAATGGCTTCAACTAGAAAGATCATGTATTTAATCCTAACAGGTATTAAAAAGTGAAATACAAAAGGACCCCACACAATTACATCACTATAATAATAATTTACAATATTAACTGTTAAACATATACTATGCACACAGCAGTGGCGGCTGCTGACTTTTAAAACAGGGGAAGCCCATATTTCGCTTGGCTAAAAGCATGTCAACTACATTTGGTGTTGCTAACTGCTTAGCTGCGAGCATACCCGCCCCCTCCTGAAGCCGGGCAGCCCTCGGCTCGGAAGCCTGGCTGTTAGTGGCGGCTTCATAACATGATTTCCTCACGTGAACGGCGGCGATTTCAGAACAAATCACTTCATTAAGCTACAGGACAACATGTTGTAGTTATGAAAGTAAATGCAGTATTGGGCATATCTTGTGTTTTGGGAATAACTGTTTTATTGTCAATTTAACATTGAAGATGTAGCAATTTCGCCAGAGAATGTGAGAGGCTGCCCGGGTTGTCTCTGAATAGCCGCGGCTGGCACACAGGCAAGATTCTAAACCTCATGAGGCATTCTGATCAGTGGACTTCTCAGGTTAACTAGGCCAGCACAGATGGTCAAGATGTTGTCCAGTTTACGTGCCATGATGGGAACGGTCTGGGATAAAATCTTAAAGATCTTCAGTCTCTGGATTGCTCTTTCCACATGTATGCGGACATTTGTCAAAGCACTCTCTATCTAACCACTCGTTCAAGTGCTTTCTTGAATTTGTACAGCCAACTACTGCACATGTCGTTCCCGAACCAATTTTTCTCTTAAGGTTTTCCATCCTTTTTCTCACTGCGTCGATATCGGAGCTAGCTAGCAAAACAAACCCGAGCCTGCCAGACCGGAAGTGGAAAGCATCGACGGGAGGAGTTTAGGAAGTAGAGCGGAAACGGGTCAAAAACTTGTCTATAGGTGTATAGCCAATAAGAATCGGCGGTGAGCTACGGCATCTTAGCGCATTCATTGAATATAACATAGGCTTATATAACATAGGCTTACTGTGCGCGCGTTTGACAATGTGTTGGACTCAGGGTTCCCGCGGGGTCTTAAAAAGTCTTAAAAGCATTGAATTTATGAATTTGGAAATAATATCTTAAAAAGACTTGAAAAAGTCTTGAATTTTGATATCTGGGTCTTAAATTTTGTGCAGTAACTTCTCCGTATCGCATTCTCCTCAAACGTTTCATTTGTCAACTCGGCTACTATTATTTTGAAAAGCCTAAATAACGTAGCCTAAAATGAAGAGTGGCGGAACCAATCAAACGGAACCGGACACACTAAATTCGCGAATTAAACGCGGGTTCTTCCTCAGTGTGAAAGGGAGAAGTGTGAGAACGCAACGCTGCCGCTACCGCCCCGGGTCCGATCACATTGCTACAGCACTGACTCAGACCACAGCAACAAGCCAAGCAGAAGCGTGAAAAATCAAGGCAAATCTCAGCAGAAAACCAGAAAGTTTAACTTACGCCGTTATGTTGTTTTTTAACATTTGTTTGCGTTTCCTTGCTTCCCATTTCTTGCTGGCATTATGGGGAAATGTAAATTTAATGAAGCGTGGCGCCACAAAGAATCATTTTGTCACTGGTTAAAACCAGTGGACAATAATGTATTCGAGGCTTTTTGCACAGTGTGCAAAAAGAGGATTCAGCTTGGTACCATGGGCTTGAAGGCTCACGCCAAGTCCTCCAAGCACATGGAAAATATGAAAGCGAAGAATCAAACTCCTTCCATCGCCGGGGTGTTTCAACCGGCCAACGCTAGCCAGTTAGCTTTAAATGTATCTGAGCTAGCAGATGACGTTAACCAGCCAACTACTAGCACAGCCCCTCCAGTTATGACCGTCACCGCAAGCAGAGTAGATCTGCGCACAGCTTTTGGGTCCACACCAACCATGAAAGCAGAGGTGTTGTGGACTCTGAACACAATCGCCAAACACCATTCGTATAATGGAAACGAGGGTATTTCGGAATTGTTTAAATGCATGTTTCCCGATTCCGACATCGCTGCCACAATTACTTGTGGTCCCGACAAAACGGCGTACATAGCCAAGTTTGGTTTAGCTGTGTTTATTAAAGAGGAACTGGTGTCCAAGGTCAACAAATCACCGTTCGTTATTATGTTCGATGAGAGCCTCAACGAAACCACAAAAAACAAACAGCTGGATGTGCATGTCCGCTTCTGGGACGAGGGACGGGTTCAGTCCAGATATCTGGGCTCCCAGTTTATGGGACATTCCACTGCCCAAGACCTGCTGTCACATCTCAAAGTAAGCATAACCTTTTTTACTCTAAATCTTTCTCAATTAATTGATATAATTTTTTGGGCATACACCGCCCTGTAAAACCAATGACACATGATGAATTAGGTACCTACCTTATCAATGTTTATATTTTATGTTTATGTGTTTATGTTTATGTATATACTGTACTTGGCAGATGCTTTTATCCAAAGCGATAAACATATAACATACATGAAAAACAATCACTATAAAAATTCTAATCACTTAAAGAAAGAATGTTGTTAATACAAGTAGAATGCATTGCTTAAATGATCGTCTGAAAGGTCTTTTTCATAGCGCAGATGCACAGGTGAACAGATGTGTCATGTAGGCTACTCAAAAAATGTTGGAATTGATTTATTTTCTTTTTTTGTTACTCTTTTGAAATTCTAAAACATCACTGACCCACGTACACAACTGTGCATTATAGTGTGAGCGTGTCTAACAATATGTACTGCTCATCTAGTCCTCTTATCTTGAGTAATCAAATGCAGCCCTTTTTTTCAGGAATGCATGGACAAACTGAACCTGAGGGACTTGGTGTCCATTTCAATGGATGGGCCCAATGTGAACTGGAAGCTCTTTGACCTTTTCCAGAAAGATCAAGCTGAGCAGTACGGAGGTGAGTAGTTTATAATGCTAGTACTGTGTGTGGGTGAGTGTGTATGTGATCCATTAGTAATTATAGAAATGTATTTTATTTGTACTACACTTTACATTAAATAAACAATTTCAAAGTGCTACAGAGAATTTGGTTTCTAATATCAAGTTTGCAATGAAACTTTCAGGTGTTCAGCTCGTTTGTGTGGGGAGCTGTGGCCTACACACACTACACAACGCTTTCAAGTGTGGGTTCACTGCATGGCAGCTGGACAAGTTGCTGAGAGCAATGCACACATTGTTTCACAATGTGCCTGCCAGGAGAGAGGATTACATCACCGTAACCAAGTCCAGTGTGTTCCCCCTGTCTTTCTGTGCCCATCGTTGGGTAGAGAACCTTCCGGTTGTGGAGAGAGCCCTGGCAGTCTGGCCATCACTTCTCCTGTACATGGAAGCTGTGAAAACAAAGAGACTCTCGAACCCTGGAACAGGTAGGCCCTTCTTAAATGCTGTGAATAGGTCTGTGACTGTGTCCTAACCCTGGTGGTGGTGTGGTCTTATCATAATTTATGTAATATATGGCTAAGTTGAAATGTTCTGTCTCAAAGGATCCACTCATCTTGGCCAAATTGCAGTTCTATGCAGCACTTGCCAGGACCTTCACTCCCTTCCTGAAAAAATATCAGACAGATGAGCCTGTGCTCCCATTCCTCCCCAAGGACCTGACTGAGTTGATGATGGTAATAATTTACTTAACATTATAATAACCACTGATTGGGCTCAATTGATACATTTTGACAATATGCAGTTTGTGGTTAGGATGTGTAAAAAATAGTGGCTACATTGTGCATCATCATCAGACAATTTGATGTTGGTGATTAATGGGCCGCACCAGACATTTTTGAGTTTATCTGTTTACAGAGTCTACTCAGACGCTTCATAAAGAGAGATGTCCTCCACGATATCACTGCCCTGCAGCTGCCCAAACTGGATGTCACAGACAAGACCATCTGGCTCAGCCCACAAGACATCGGCATTGGTTTAGGTGCAGAGTCAGTCCTTAAGGTAGTGGGATGTTTTCAAAAGATCATTTTACAAATGGTTAGGCTGAACCAGGTCATTGATGACATGTTCTAGATTCATGGCTAATTTCTCACTCTCTAGAGCATCAAAGGTGCAGAGCTCAGGGTGCTAGAGTTAAAGAGAGAGTGCATGCAGGGACTGTGCAACATCATCAGGAAAGTGCAGGACAAGAGCCCCCTCAAGTATCTGACTGTTAGGCAGATGGTGTGCCTGGATCCATCAGTAATGTACAGAGAACCAGAAAGATGCAGGAATCATATGAAAGGGCTGGTTCAGAGGTTTCTCCAGGACAAACAGCTAACTGATACTTCTGCGGGTAGGAATAATAGAGGCAAATTATAGGCTACACATGAATTTATACTCAATCTGATTTGCTGGTAATGCCCAATGTGTTATCAATGTTTTTCTCATCTGTTTTGTCATAGGGGATGTCATACTGCAGCAGTTTGACAGTCTCCTGTCCTTGGAGAGCCGGAGTGAGGACTTCCTCTCCTTTCTTCCCATGCAGAAGAGGCTGGACATCTTCCTGAGCAGCGCCATGGAGCCTTATCCAGAGCTGTGGGCCTTCTGTAAGAAGCTGCTCATCCTATCCCATGGCCAAGCTACGGTTGAACGTGGATTCTCCATCAATAAAGAGGTGGAGTCAGATAACTTTGAGGAGGACACTGTGGTCACACGGAGACTGGTGTGTGACTACATCATACAACATGGAGGTGTTACCAAGGTAAGATGACCCCTATCTGGACTAGTAATATGCTGTTTACTTAAAAGTTGATAGAATCAACATAGTTGGTCTCTTGTGTTTGTCACTGACTCTGGTTCTCTTTTCCCAACCCGATACCCAGGTTCCACTCAGTAAACCACTACTGGAAAGTGTAGCCAGAGCAAGAACAAGGTATCGTACTCATCTTGAGACTAAAAGAAAGGATAGGGAGACAAAAGACCTGGCTCTCAAGAGGAAGGAGGCAGAGGACTGTCTACAGGAGCTGAGGGTGAAGAGGAGACGCATACAGGAGGTGTCTGAGGGTCTGGTTAGGGATGCAGACAGGCTGGCTGATGAGGCTGAAGGGAAGGCAGAGAGCAAGATGGCTGACCTGATCACCAGGTCCAACATCCTACGCAAAGGCTACAAGGAGAAGTTGGCAGAACTGGCTCTCCTTGACAAAGAGATCGCTGCGAAGAGTGCAGAGCATAGGCATTGACTGTGATCTTTAATTCTATTTATTATTAATATTTTTTTAGTTGATTTTGATTGTTTATAGTTCTCTCTACTCCCCATATTCCCAGCAAGGAATAAGGAGCTAGCTAACAGAACCAATGTTAAAAAACAACTTAACTGTGTCAGTTAAACTTTCTGGTTTTCTGCTGAGATTTGCCTTGATTTTTCACACCTCTGTTTGGCTTGTTGTCTGTGTTCTGTGTCTGTGCTGTGGTGTAGCGTTTACTACTACTGCAATGTTTCATCAAAGCTTCACACAGTCCACACTTTAGTTTGAGAAATAAATGAACAAATTGAAAAAAAAAAAAAAAGTTTTTCTTTGCCGGTAGGTCTGTGAAATAGGCCGTGAAATAGGTATTATTTTTTTTATAAATGGTCTTAAAAAGGTCTTAAAAAGACTTAAATTTGACTTAAAGAAACCTGTAGGAACCCTGTGGACTCTGTGACGATTCTGTCGGATTAAAATGGATTACTTCATGTCATGCTACAGGGGAGACACTAACGTCCTGGGCTACTTGATGTTTTCGGGTTGCCTGTCGTGTTGTGGATTACTAGCTATCTGTAATGTGAACCATGGCAAGATCCTGGAAGGTAGGCTAATCGACAACCAGTGTTTTCTGTTCTACTCGTGGAAGGACAGTGTGACGGTGTATCTGGGTCCGTAACAAGCAATGAAAATGGTGATTGGTCCTAAGATTTATAGAATTTAGTTTTGACGAATCGCTGTGTTTTTCACATCTGGAGTAGGCTTCCACTTTACGTGGACACAGCTAGACTGTCACTCCCACCTGCGGCCACGCTGTTGATTCTGGCACATCTGCTGCATTATTCTGTAATTTTCATTTGTCTACTTTTAATTGAATTAATCGAGGATGGACATTTGACACGGAGTAGGCTTTTCCAAACCCGAGCAGTCTGTGACAATTACAAACTTTTCCTTTCTCGTTAGGCTAACATGTTTTATTATTTCACACCCTGCTTCTCAATGCAGTAAAAATGGCCCTGTTCTGCATTTTCACAAATCAGAAAAAAGTTTCACAAATCACAAACAAGGTTTTAATGAATCTAAAACCTCTTTAGAATAATTCCAGCCAGAATTGAGCAGTCTAAGTAATGTAGTTTCCATACAGGACCCTGTTTAGGGTGAGCAGAATAACAAAAATGCAGTAAAATGGCCTTGTTCTGCATTTTCACAAATCAGAAAAAGGTTTCACAAATCACAAACAAGGTTCTAATTAATCTAAAACCTCTTTAGAATAATTCCAGCCAGATTTGAGCAGTCTAAGTAATGTAGTTTCCATACAGGACCCTGTTTAGGGTGAGCAGAATAACAAAAATGCAGTAAAATGGCCCTGTTCTGCATTTTCACAAATCAGAAAAGGGTTTCACAAATCACAAACAAGGTTTTAATTAATCTAAAACCTCTTTAGAATAATTCCAGCCAGATTTGAGCTGTCTAAGTAATGTAGTTTCCATACAGGACCCTTTTTTGGCCGATCAAAATGCAAAAAATGAAGTGAAATGGCCCTTTATGCTGAATCGGATGCCAACTCGTTAAGATTTACTTAAAAAACCCTTTGTAAGTATTTGCACTCAAATGATTTAAGTAATATTTAATGCTTCAATATCAAGTAACACTTGCCAATATCAAGTAAATTTTTCCAGCAATAAAACATAACAGTTTTGAAGATATTAGGTAACGTTTACTTAATTACATCAAAGTTTTAAGTTATATTTATTTAAACAAATTAAGTAAAGTCTACTTGTTTTTCATTTTACTCAAAATTTTAAGTAAATTTGATATATCTGTAGTATTTGGTATGGTATGGTATGTTTTTATTTGAACAGGGACAGTGTACAATAAACATTGACCATGAGGAAAGATGCTTTGTACCAGGTTATAGCAGGAAATGCTAATTTCCACCTGTATTTTCCACCTATATTTGCTGTTATGAAGTAACTTAGTAGATTTTAACGATACACTTTCAGAGTAAAGTTTATGTAATATTTCTAGGTTTATGTACATACAACTATTAAACATTTAAATTGTATGAGGAAACCTAAGTAAAACTTACTCTTCCCCATAATTCATGTATTACGTAAATAAAATGTTTAATTTTACTTAAGAAGCTCTAGTTCTTACTGAATCTTAAAAATACAAGGTAGAAATTATGACAGTTACTCTAATAGAGTTTACTTCACCAAAAAGTCACTTTTTTCAGTGTATGTTTGCAGCAAACATGTCTGAACAGAAAAAGATTACAGTTTATATAGGTAGCTGTTCGGCATATTGACCTGTAATCTTACTTGTGATGTTATTATTTTGGATAAACATGAAAACTTGGCATGACTCCTACAGTAGGCATAAAACTGGGTGTGGCATTTCCAAAAAAAACTGAAAGTCACCGATCAAAATAATTCAAAGTCACTCTCGCTGGCAGAGCAGCCTGAGAGGAAGGCAGAAGCCATGGCGTCTCTTTCATACTCAGAAGATCTGACTTGTTCTGTTTGTTTGGCTATCTTCACCGATCCAGTGACTCTCCCCTGCGGACACTCTTTCTGCAGAAAGTGTATCGCAGCTGTGCTGAACACACAGCAGCAGTGTCCGCAGTGTCGGACAGATGTAGCGACCGAAGCAAAGTGTCTCCCGACCAGCCTCATTCTGAAAAGTCTCGCTGAAAAGGCCAAAGAAAGGAAGACGGTAAAGAAGGCGCAAGGAACTGAGACAGCAGAGGTATGATGATCCTCATTGATACACACATACGGGCTCGTTCACTTTAGCTGCTCCCACGGAGTGGAGGTCGTGTAACAGCTTGTGTATTGGTGATAATTCCCAGTCAGGGATAGCTTTTGGCAAAATTTAAATTCTTATTTGGTTTCATTATGCGTATACAGTGTTGGTCAATTTACTTTTAAAAAGTAATTAGTTACAGTTACTAGTTACTGCTCCCAAAAAGTAATTGAGTTAGTAACTCAGTTACCACATTGTAAAAGTAATTAGTTACTCAGCAAAGTAACTGTGGCGTTATTTTTTATGTTCTATAACGCTGTTACGTTCTATAACATCCTTAACATCAAATATGTTTATATTAACTGATTGAAGAATAAAAACACTAAATACAGTCATTTAGAACATTCGGTATTTATTTGAACTCAATAGATTGCAGCCTGCCATATGATGCATAGAAATAAAAACATAAATATTGAATATAAAATGGTGATGGTGGTCACCTGTTTCTGACCCGAAAAATCGAGTGTTGTTTGTTTTCGAGTGGCTCCGCCTCCTTCGCTGGGGCTCATGCTGGCTGCATTTAGGCTTGGGGTTGGGTTAGCAGCTGCAGAAGCAACAAGTGCTTCATATTCGCATGGGTTGATGTAAGGTGCTTCATTAGATTTGAGTTACTTGAGGCAGACGTGGATAAAGTTTTTTTCCCTGGGCATAGCGTGCATGTTACACGTTCTTGCTTTTATCTCCACGAGTGAGAGGTAGTGCCGGTACTTCCAGTTAGAGAACGCTACCTTTGAACTTCCCTGGCTCGTCGCCATTGTCGCTGTCTCGTGTGTGTTTAGTAGTAGTTGTCAGCGCGTGCAGTGAGACAGCGTGAGCAGGGCATCCGCCCACACAGCCAATCATCATCGCATTTGCAACAGTGTCTTCATCCCCACCCCTGCTCTCTCCAGGCAGCATGCAGCTGATGTGTAGCCGAAAGCCTACAACCAAATTGTAGTAACACGCCACTTTATATTCTCAGTAACGATAACGGCGTTGTAACGATGGGAAAAGTAATTAATTAGATTACTCCGTTACTGGAAAAATAACGCCGTTACACTTAAACGCCGTTACTCCCAACACTGTATATGTGTAATGTGTTAGCCATCAGAGTCTGAAATGAACTACATGGCAAATGGAGAAAGAGAAGCAAAGACAGAGACACTTCAAAGAAATGCATTACTCTCAGATTACAGCCAGATAGTTAAGAAACAGCAACGCGGAATCCATTAAATTGCTGCTCAGCTGTCTGTAGTGACTCATTAAATTGCTGAAATAGCAGGCAAACATAAAATAAATGCAAAATAAAAGTGAAAAATGTTCAGTTATTTCAGTTCTCTCAGAAACAATGAGATGAAATTGAATCAATCTACATAAATGAAGCGCACGGCAGACATGATTTCAAATCAAATCAAACTTTATTTATAAAGCACTTTTCATACATTAAAAATGTAGCACAAAGTGCTATACATGTTTAAAAGCAGCCCCCATCCCCACCCCACCCTAGCACATACACACAAACAGACATATGCACACACACACACACATATATATATACATACATAAATAAATAAAATAAAATAAATAGCCATTAGTAAAAGCACGTGTCTTATTTTATTTACATTATTGTTTTTGGGCTGTTTTATCGGTTGCAGAAAGAAATAACATGAAACAACAACAGCAACATGATATCAACATGACTCCTTATCAGTCGCTGAGCCTGGAGGATTCCCGAGTCAGGACCCCCGTATCAGCTGATAAAAGTTTATCATTTTCTGTCAGACCTTGCCCAGAAAGCACACACATTTGGACCCAATTGGGCTACTTTTGGCACTCATGGCTCAGTTATGGCACTGGCAAGTGTTCCAGGGGGCAAGACAAGGCCACATGTTTATGAGGTTTTAGGCCAGATGTGCCCAAATATGCCATTAGTTGGCTTTTAATAGACGGCAGCAAGTGCTGCCAGAGCCAGATGTGGCATAAAGCTGCAGGGAAAATGCAGATTTGTGCCATGACTGGTGGATATGTGGCTGAGTTTACCTGAAGAAGAAGAAGAAGACTGGGTTTACTCTTTATTCGTAATGTCTCAGTAAAATAAGTGCAAGGAGGTTTTGCCCTGTCTGCAAACATAAGGGCTAAAACTTTGTGTTCATAGATACAGCACCAGAATTCAAACAGTATGCCCTGTATGTATGATTTACAGAAAACTGCATTAAGTAAATGCAAGTTTATACCATTCATCTCGCATTAGATTGATATTTAATAGGTAAATAAACCAAAAAATTATTTAATTTATTTGTATAGCTCTGTTCTTAACAGTGTAACCACAAACTTTGCTAAAAAAAAATGGTTTTGGTTCTCTCTGGTGTTTCTTTGTAGGTAATTCTTTTGTTTAAAAATAGAAGTTCCAAAAATGACATTGCATTTGTGAGCTCAGCATTATGATGCTTTAATATCGTGGAAGGCTAAAAGCGTGTGGTAAACATTCAGTTGGTTAAAAAAATATTCAGAGTCCACCCTTGTTTCAGTGCTTTATCTTGCTGCAATTTGATTTTAAAGGAAAATAAACATAATTTCCCCCCAACAGCCTACACTACAACTCACCAAAAAAGTGACTCCACATTCTCTTAAGTATTCAGATCCCTTTAAGTGACAACTTTTGGGTTTTGATTTTTAAAAATATAACAGTTTCTAATGCTAAAACTATTAACTTGGACATTTTGTATCAGTTGTCAGATTCCTGCCTCAGAGGACCTAAAAAAATATGGCAGCATTAGTTACAAAAGCAAATAGCGAGCTTTATTTGCTAAACCAAGTCCAAATACACGCACACACCAAGGCAAGGCAAGTTTATTTGTACAGCACAATTCAACAACAAGGTGATTCAAAGTGCTTTACAGAGACATTAAAACAGTAGAAATAAAAAGCATCATTTAAATTTTGAACAAAAAAGAAAGAAATAAGAACAATAGATAAAATCAGTAGTTAAAATATGATTAAGTTTTGAAACTCACCCGGGATCAGGCTGACTGAATCCAAAGTACAGGCATGTTTCAAAATCAAACTACAGGATAAGATGAGAAACAGAACACTGTAAAGCCAAATCATGAAGCACAAACCTAATCTGACACATAAGTGGTCGCGAGTCAAAAGTAGAAAGTGAGTTTTACATGAAAACAGTGTAAACTATACCCATAATTTAGAAGCTGCAATGTTAAACTAAATACATAATTCCCTTTATTCAAAGTGTTTTTTATTTTCTAAGTGTACAGCTCAATAATAAGCTGCAGTATAACAGTATAGACACTTGTTATGGACAGACAGAGGCCTGGTGCTGTCATGTGTTAAGAGGAAACCTGTTAGACCCGTGTTCATCAATTATCTTTAAAGAGTAGCTTTGAGTTCTCTCTTGGTATTTGGTCTGAGTTTTAGAGAGTCTATAGACTTTAGATTTGGTAACCTGAAGGAAGAAATTGTAAAAGCACAACAACAGATGCAGAACAAACGCCATCTGACACAGTTATAAGCTGATGGAAGAAGAGTTACCAGACAGCAGGTCCGCCAGCTGAAACAATCGAAAAAGTTGTTTGTTCATGCTCCTCAATATGGGTCATATTGCAAACATAATTTTCCAGCTCATATTGTGTCCGGATGGATGGATGGAATATTGTGTCCTGTAAGCATCACTTTCTGGTTGGCTTTAGAAAATAACATCACGTAGTCGGGGGTTAGAAAATAATTGTGGTTCGGGGCTACAAAGCGTTCCTTTTATTCATTCAGTGCTGACTCGATTTTTTTCAAACAGTGTTTGGTATGTTGAGCTGTTCGCTTTGTGGTGAACTCTGCATCAAACTTTGTTGAAACAATATTACAGGAACTCTGTGTTCATGGTACACTCGACTCTGGCTCAAAGATAGACTCTCCTGAAACCGTTCAGGCATGAGCGCCATTTAGCAACATTTAGAAAAACGTAATATTACGTAATATATTATTATGTAATAATGTTTTATCTTATTCTTATTTTAAAAAAATTGTCTTTATTTGTCATGTGTTCTCTCTTTACAGAAAACCGAACTGTGCCCTGAGCATGAAGAAAAGCTGAAGCTGTTCTGCGTCACAGATCAGCAGCTGGCCTGCATCATCTGCAGAGACGGAGTCAGACACGAAGGACACAAGTTTAAACCAGTCGGGGAAGCAGCTGCATCAGTGAGGAAGGAGTTAGAGATGTTTCTGCAACAAGCTGCTGGTGACATCAGTGCTACTGAAAGTCTAGCCAACACACAGAAGGACGAAATAACAAAAACCAAAGAGAGGTCCCAGCAGCTGATGACCCAAATCAGCAGTCAGTTTGAGGAGATGTACCGCTTTCTCAAAAAGAGAGAAGATGAGATAAAGAATGAGCTGAAGTGCAAAGAGAAAGACGGTGTTGGTAAAATGGCTGAGGCCTTAAACGCCATTGAAGCAGCTCTGTCTGAGAGCAGAGAGCTGGAGGCCAAAGCTAGCTCTGTTCTGAAAATCACAGACTCAGAGAGGTTCTTAAAGAGCTGGACCGACAGCAGCAGCATGACGACCCCAGAGCAGTTCCTCAGGCCAAGAGCTAACCAGCTCCAGGTGGTGAACTCCTCTCTCTCACTGGAGCCTTATGAAAGCCACCTGCAGTTCTTTGTGTGGAAGGAGATGCTTCAGGTGATCCAGCCCCGGGCAGAACGGCTCACTATCAAAAGCCACAGTCCGGATGTGGTTGTGTCTGATGATGGGCGGAGTTTGTATTGTAAACCCAAAACTAACCAAGCCCATTCAATGGCATTTGGTTCAGTAGCCTCATCACAAGCCAGTCCATTTGGATTTGGTTCCAAGCAGACAAGTGCTTTTGGTGGAGGACCCAGAATAAGTCGTTTTGGTTCGTCACAGACTGCTGGCATGCCTTCAGGGTTTGGAAGCCCGTACACAGCTCAGACTTCTTTTGATCCCGTTATAAACAGTAGTGCAGCCTCAGTTAGATATCATGCATCGGGTGTCAGTGCGTTCACTTCAGCGCAGCATTACTGGGAAATAGAAGTTGGAAACAGAGAGTATTGGGCACTTGGGATAAAAGATCATTTCCTTGAATATAAATATCTAAAATATGTCGCCTCCGTTAACAATACAACCACAGAGCTAAGATTTGAAAACAAACCTGGAAAGATTGGAATTTACCTGAGCCGCTCTTCCAACACGCTCTCCTTCTATGATGCAGACAACATGACGCATATTCACACCATGAGTGTTACTGTGTCCATGCCAGTTTCTGTAGATATTAAGATAAGTCACAAGGCACCAGATTACAGCCCTGTCACAGTGCTCTGGTACTGAACAGCAGAAAATCTGCCACCAAAGCAAACACAGCATGGAGGAATGCTCCATATGCTCCAATAAACAAGTAGTTTTGAGTCGATTTGGGAGAAACATTCAAATTCACGGAATTGTCCACATATTCACAGTTAACATTAAAGTGTAGTTAAACACGTCCCCCAAGTTTAGAGGTCAGTCTTTCAGTGGAAGCTCGTCCATTTCAGCGGGAAACACGCTGTACTTAATTGAAAAATTTGAGAAAAGAGTCCTTTATTCTCCATTTGCTATTTCAAAATCCACGAGAAGTTTTATTTAATAAGAACAGATAATTTTGGTGGAGCACTGCATAATGAATACTCTGCTTCAGGCACCAGCCTAATAAGACATTTGAGTGTTACCGATAGAGAACAGAAGAAGAGATTCAGGAAGTTATTCTGTTTGTGTAAATGCCTTATATATATATATATGGTACATATGATCTGTGTAGGATTAGTTTTTGAGCAGCTGGGAGAAAAAAAAGATGGAGAGCACTTAATAACAAACTTCTTGAATAAATTAGACGTGAAACATCATATTATATAAATATTTCCTCACGTAAAATCTGCAATAATGTCCCTTACCCACAAGCAGCCAGTTCACTCCTGTTAGCTCGACTAACAACAACAAGCAATCCTCTGATGGTCACCACCAGCTGCTGTAAATAAACTAAAATACACTTTTAAGCTTTCAAAGATTAAACAATTTACGCATTAAACTTTTCGGTGGGAATCAAATGAAGAGGTGACAGCGACCAGCCTTAACGGATGAATTCAGATTGATCTCAGCCTTGTTTCCAAAGCCTTTTTTTCCCACAGCTTTACTTGTACACACTGGCCACAGGGCTTGTGATGTTTGTCACACCTGCTGCATAAACCTAACTTGAATACTGGATGTAAAATTGGGTTTTTGTCACCATTGTATTTATAATGCACATTTAAAAATGAGAGGGTGCCAAGTTTCTGTGTGATTTATTTTTCTGGTGTTGGGAATTAAATTTATAATTTGTAACTGTTTGTTTTATGCTGCAATCCTGAAGTGGCTCCACCAACTGCCTGCTCTATTCCAAGTCTCTGTGTCACCACTAGGGGGCAGTGTCCTGCTTAGTTTGCAGCTAGTGTAAGCACTGCAGAGCTTTTGCACGGTGTGCAGCAGTCTTTGGCTTTCTGATTCAAGTTGAAAAAAATAAAAGTTTATTGCTTATACCATGCCAAGTTATTGTTTAAAAAAATTAAAAAAAAGAGAGATTCTTGCTTTCTAAGATGGTTTAGACATAATACTTGTTCCAGTTTATGGTCAGAATAAAAGTCCCATCTTGCAGAGGATGATAGAGTAATGCCTTTCAAAGCCTAATGATCATAATGTAGTGCAGCTGGTGAGGACTTTGTCCAGCTCTACCGTAATAAAGCAGAAAGGAGTGAGTTCCTGCAAACAAAGAGGTGTTTAGGCAGAAGTTTGCAGATTAGACAGTAAGAGTGTGTTCTTGTATTTTTACTTTTTTTCTTCTTCTACCCTTGTATTTCAGTTAACTTGTTACCGTTGATGCAGTTCATAACGACTCTGTGTGTACGCTGTTTGATCCCATAGATGTGGCCAAATCCCAGGTTGGGACTAAGGGTTTTCAACGCTCCCAAACTAATCTGCTTTAATTGCACATCATATTTGGATCTCAACATGAAAAATGATCTGAACGCAGATGTAACTACAGCTTTGTTACACCTGGCTTCAGTTAGTCAGGAGAAGGGAGGAAATGTCTTGCACTACGATGAAAAACAACATGGTCACGCTTAAAAATGCATTCTGTGTAACTCGTGGTAAACACTGTGAAGAATTTGAATAAAATCTTTAAAGTTTGCTTTGCCAATGAGTTCCTGCTTCAAATGAACCAAACAGAAAAATGCCAACAAATTGGGTCTCAACATAAAAGGCAATTCCAGGCAAATTTTTGTGTGGTTTCAAATGATAACCAACACCTGTGGGAGAGTTCGGGGTTAGGCACCCTAAAACTTCCCTTATTTACACACAGATTTACAGCTCATTTCAACAATAATCAGTTTATCAGGAGTCACAAACAAGCAGACCGGTTGATAATAAGAAGGCTGCAAATTAGTGGTTTTAGACTCTTTCACTCTTCAGCTTCACTAAACTGAGACTTCAGAATCAGCCCGCACAAGTGAAGGAAAAGGCATTCAACCAAATACGCAGCTACGTAGCAATAATAAGGAGAACGTTTTGGACATGCCAAACAGACAGGTATCACTGCAGCTGTCTGTCCAAACTTTTAGGATTCCAAACAATGAAGGCATGTAGATAAAAACATGCTGCTGTATTACACACAACCACCATTTGGTAACATTACCTCCTCTGCACTGAGGGACAAAGTAGGTGAAAATGTGGAAGATGACACCCCAGCTACAGAAATAACGGCGTCCTTTAAAACAAAGCAAAAGCATGAAAGCTGGGCGTTGCACGACTCCTTCTGCTTTAAAGGGATAGTTCGCCTCTTTTGACATGAAGCTGTATGACATCCCATATTAGCAATATATTTTATGAACATCTTCTTACCCCCTGCTGCGTCCTGTGAGCCGAGTTCCAGCTGAGTTTTGGCGTTGATGAAGGTAGTCCGGCTAGTTGGCTGGGGTTTAAAAAATAAAGCGTCTTGCTTCTCAAAACAATATGCGTTCAAAAGAGTGATACATTTGCATCACAAAATCGTTCATCCAGAAAAAGTCAGACCTCACAATCGCTTGGCGCTATTTTCTCTCCCTTCGTATCACTGCCTGCTGTGTAAACTGTGCAGACCGAGCAGTAAACACCGTAACAGGTGCAGCTATCACTAGGCGGCTGAACGCAGTGATATGAAGGGAGGCAAAAATAGAGCCAAGTGATTGTGAGGTCTGAGTTTTTCTGGATGAACAACTTTGTGATGCAAATGTATTACTCTTTTGAACGCATATTGTTTTGAGAAGCAAAACGCTTTATTTTTGTGGCCCCAGCCAACTAGCCGGACTACCTTCGTCAACGCCAAAACGAGGCTGGAACTCGGCTCACAGGACGCAGCAGGGGGTAAGAAAATGTTCATAAATGATATTGCTAATATGGGATGTCATACAGCTTCATGTCAAAAGAGGCCAACTATCCCTTTAAGATACCAGATCGTCTTGTTTTTCCTCACGTCATTTAAAAGTAACGCAGCTTGGCCGTCAGTTTTCTCTGACAGAGTTGATAAATTTCCATGAACTGAGAACCACACACTCTTCACCCCCCCTTTGTTGCAACGCCTGTTCGCCCTAAGCGTGGCAACGATTGCAGCCATGTCAAGTGATTGAAAATTAGAGGTTTTGATCATAAAAAAGTAAAAATCTGTAAAACAAATCTTGTATTCAGCAGGGAAAAGCTCAGTAACCCGTTTCAGTGGTCTCCCTCAGGAATTTGGCACTCAGAAATAGAAACTCCCATCAATACAAATGCAACAGGGCCAGGGGCAAAAACCGACTTACCCCCTATTAATAAATCTGGGTCTCTATATCCAACTCCAAAAGTAAACATTTCTAACAAAATGAAAAGAGTAAACAAAGCCCGAGGTTTTGAGGTCCCCTGCAAGGCCACAAGAATGGTTGGTGAGACAAATATGAATGCAAGATTAGAAATGGAACGCAGCCTTCTGATCTGTGTGAAAAGATGTAGGCTCCTCCGGAGACCCGTGAGGGGCGAGGGGCCTAGACAGGGGCCACAGACAGGTCAGTCGAATCTGTGCTCCTCTGCTCGTATTACAAACAGATAATGAGAAGAAATGAATAACTTCTGACAGAAAGGGACTGTGCTGGATGCTCTTACCACCATCACATCGTGTTAGTATTTATTTATTCTATATTTGCATTTTAGATTATTTTTTTGAATGATTAACTTACACTTGTTCTTCTGCTTTGAGGTGCTGCAAATTCAGATCAGCTGGAGGAGGAAGCCTGGAACATACCACTCTTTCTAAAAGACTGCGGGGGGGGACTTTATTTGTTAAATTTGGCCTTAGTTCCTTAATTTTGTCACTTTAACATTCACTTATTATTTGTGCTAAGTTAAAGTTAGTTTTGCTTTATTTGTTTTGTATCTTGCTGTAGCTAATTTAGTCATTTTTCCCTTTTATTATGCTCCCTCATGTGGCAGATTTAGGTTACTCCATCCCTATTTAAGCAGCCTTTGGTTCTTTGTTTGGAGGTCAGTTTTTTGGTTGTGTTCTTAGTGTTCAATTAGTTGACCTCATTTTAGTTGGGCCCAAATTTGTTTTTTGTATGATTTAATTGTTATTCATATTTGATTTTTTTGGGATTTATTCATTTTTGAACTATTAAATTGAAATTGTTCCTCATTTTTTGAACACCTTTGTCCTTACTTAAGCTTGGTCCCTCACAGGGACAAACATTTGCTGCCAAATATTTGCTGGCCCCATATCAACCAAAAGATGAGTTCGTAGCGTTACTTCCTTTCTGTTGTTTGCCTTTGCACATATTATTCTGAATTAAATCAGCTCAGAAATGACAGAAATGTCACTTTCTACGAGTTCTGAGCCGATGCCGTTAGGAACGGTGATGGTAATACCTGCTAAACGCAGCGCTTCCCATCATCAGCCATATCCTGAACAATTTCCTTTCACCTCCGCACGGGTCTGTGGGGCATCGCTCGCAAATGTCATTATTTTTTTTTATTCTTTAACCCTTGTGCGGTCTTAACATTCTGTTTACTCCCTTGTCCTATGGGTCAGAAATGACCCGCCCTACCAAAGCCCCCAAATAAAGCAACTTAATTGGATTTTAAATCCAAAATCTATTTTGTATGATGAAACCACCTGTTATTTATCTATTCAACTCAATTCAATACATTTTTTATCATGGTTTTTTTGTTACACAATACAAAAAGACTGAATCACCAGTTTTCAGGATTACACTTTATTTTCTTTTTTTTACCACAAACCAACTGTCAGTCGGACCAACAGTTTTCTTGTTTTCTCAATTTTCTTTTACATAATAAAGGTTTATTATTGCTATTATATAAATGTGAACTAATTACTTCTGAATTAAGTATATTGAAAGTGAAAAAAACAGTGAACTTTTTTCTGGTGTTTAAATGTTTTTATAATTCATGGGTCAAAAATGACCCATAAGACAATTTTTGTATCCTGTACAGCCCACATGGCGAACATAAAAAAATAATAAAGTATGACTTTTTCTAATGATGGGGTCCCTTTAGGAAAATTCATACAATTTCAAGTTGGAAAAACTTTTTCTACAGATAAACATGGTAGTGGCTCACTTTTGACCCGCAAGACAACAGGAGGGTTAACTGGTATTCTTGGGTTTTTGTTATAGAAAAGCACTTTAATCTATAGGCAGTTTCTGCTGACACACTTGTGCAGGTCATCAGATTTTCTTTTTGTGCAGAAAATCAGCACAAACATGCTGCCACACCGAAATGGTACGTTTTGAATGGGGCTGCAAAGTAAGGAGAAAAACACAAGAAAACAATTACTGCGTTAGCAACCAGCCATAAAGGCAAGGTCAGCCTTGTGTTTGGTGCGGAGTTAAATATGTGCGTAATTAAAGCCACTCCAGAAGCCCACCTTGTGCACCACATGTAGGTGTGCACTATTAGGAAATGTGTGGGGTGGTCTCATTGTACCTCCAAATCCACGATAAGCTTCTTCATTTGTTGTGTAAGAAAATACTGCCTGGTTAACCATGATTAATACCCGCTGAACAGTTATCTGTGGTTTGGGCTGTGAGGCGCCTGCTCCACTGTTGTGAGCCAGCACGGTATCTTCATTAATCAATGCTGGAGCTGCTGTCTAGTTAGCATTCATCATGGACTGTATTATGATATTCAGATGATTCACTGTGGAGGAGTGTGTGTGTGTGTGTGTGTGTGTGTGTGTGTGTGTGTGTGTGTGTGTGTGTGTGTGTGTGTGTGTGTGTGTGCATGCTGAGCTGGCTTGGACAGAGAAGGAGAGAGGGCTGAGAGAGCTGGAGAAATCAATGCGCGTGGGGAAAGGCTGTTCTCAGCAGTAAGAGGTCCGGAGCTCAGTAATCGAGTCTTTCTCTGCAGAATTAATGAGAAGGCTTTTCATGCTGTCCGGGGCCACGGACTTCTGTCGACCTCCACTCCAACACTGGCCTAACAACGGAGGAGACAGTGATGTAGGGCCCGGGGAGTGGGAGCCATGGGGAGGGCAGGAAAAGGAAGCTGAGGACCATGAGGGTGATCACACCGAAGAAGCAGAAGCTGGAAACTCTTCCCCATCACACAAACACGCAACATAACTGGATCAGACCATAATGGATCCCCGACCTACTGTGTGTCGAAGGACTGCAACATACACTTCGAACACCAACACAGGAAAGTCGAGCACTGACTGACCAGTGGAAGAAAAGAAAAGGGAAAAAGAAAGACAAAGCACGAGGAAACTAAAACCATTCGCACAATATTAGGAGAATATTGGACTCGACTGAACAAAATCAGGTCTGATGCAGCTCTTTCCATGAGGAAGCTCCAGGCAGATTTGATAAAGAAATCCAAATGTTTTCATTCCTAGTCGTCAACAATATTGTCAAAAACTGCTAATACAATTGAGAAACAAATATCTTCAGAAAGAGTGTTTTCAATTTTATTCCAAATCAAGTAAATGAAACATGAGCGTGAGAATGCTTTTATCATCCGAGAATGAGCCCTTTATAACTCCAAAACGTCACCACGTTGCACGGCCAACTACAGAAGCTCAGAACACACAGACAATAAAGGACCGAGGGCAGAGTTTTACTCAGAAAACAAATTTTTTTCCTGCATGCTTGGGGGTGGACGGCTGGTTCCTCTGCTACGACATGCTCCATCCAGGGCGCAGACGTTACCGCTCCGTCTTCAGTTCTTCACTTTTATTATCATTAGGGCTGGGTAACGATTAAAATGTTTAATCTAATTAATCACATGATTTTCCTGATTAATCACGATTAATCGCATTTGTATGCAAAATCCAAAAATGAATCCAAAAGTAGTGTATAGCTTTTAGCATTTAGTTTTATTTTAAATGTGCTGCCATATGAATGAAAGTGCCATAACATTTGTTGTGCAAACACACTTTTAACATCAGCATCTTTCTGTAGTTTTTATGTAGAAGCCTCGCTCCACTGTCTGTTTCCTTGAATGACTTGCTGCTATCAGTTGTGTGTTTTGCCTTTAAGTGATATTTTAGACTGGAACTACTACGCTGAGAAGACAATTCAACTTGGCAGTGTTTACAGATGACTTTGGTTCTGTCGACTCCGCCGTCTGGAAGAACTTTAAAATGAAAATGGCAGAGTAAAAGTTCCGTACCCTTCTCCATGTTTGGTGGATCCGCCGATTACTTTCTTTTCTGGTTCCACAGCAGACAGCAGCAAACTTTTACAATAATAAAATCAATAATAAAACCTGCCCTAATGCGCGATCAAATTTTTATCGGCGTTAAATAATCAAGGAGGTAACACGATAATAACTCGCCCAGCCCTAATTATCATATTTTAAACTATAATAGTTGTTGAACTGGTAACCAGTAGTTAAATGATAACTACAGGGTGATAAATATCCTGCGATAACATAAAATAACCATAGTACAAAAATAACAGCTGTGTAAGTTAGATCCTGCACTGTGACTCATTTATACATTGTAGTATTTTGTGCCATAGTACCAACATATATGTATTAGTATACCAGACATTGCTCCAAGCCAAAATTTCTCGTGACCTTTTAAAGTGGTCTGGAGCAGCAGTTTAGGCTTTCTGAAGGTCTTTCAAAGTTTTTCTTTGGACCTTGGCTGCTTTTTCACTCATTTTCAGTCCAGTCCTTCCATTTTTTTTTTTTTTTTTTTGCCAAGCCACTTAACACCATTCAAGCATAATAAAGGCACCTAACACAAGGGAATGACCAGTGTTGTGTCTACATGCAACAGACTTATTTAATTTGGCAAAAAAAAACAATTTTAAATTGTATCTTTGAGCAGATAGTTATTATCAAATGTTTTCTTCCTATTTCTTTATTTGCGTCTCCCATAAATGCCAAAGATAACACAACCTGACCGACATCAAATATTTTTTTGCAACAACAACTTTGTTCCCAAAGAGCTCTTGGCATGGAAGGCACTGTGTCCTCAAACCATCTGAGAAAACTGGAGTGTAGAGCAAAAAGACTGCCAACATAAAAATCAGTGGCAGCAGGTCTGATGGAGGGATGAATCCTCCCCAGAGCCCGGAGCTCAACATTACTGAAGCAGTGTGGGATCATGTTGGCAGAGAACGGAACAAAAGGCAGCCCACATCCAAAGAAGAGCTTTGGGATGTCCTTCAAGAAGCCTGGAGAACTATTCCTGAAGACTCCTTAAAGAAAGGACAGAAAGCTGTCTGAGAGGGTTCAGGCTGTGTTGGAGGATAAAGGAGCTCGGAGCAGATATTCACTTTTAAACTTGTTTGAATTTTCTGTTTTTGCCACATACACACGTTTCAATAAATCACTGCATATAAGATTAAATGAGGGGTGGCTCAGAAGTATTATGGCCGTAATCTGCCTTTTAGATGTCTGCCATAACTCTAAATGCATTCAGATAAAAGGTTGTGATAGAAATGTTCTTTTGAGGCCATGAAGTAGGAAAATAATTCTTTTAAAAAAAAGCTGCAGTGACGCAATCCGGTTCGTTGCTGCCGATGAAAGAAGCTTACTTTAAATCAATGTTGATATACTGACGTGGGTAGTTTTACTAAATCAACTTATAAGTTTGGTTCTGCTGCGCTCAAGTGGCCCAAAACAGGTACAGCAGATCCAAAACGCTGCTTACTCATGAACGCATTCTGTTTTTCCTAAAGAAACGGTAATATCCTCCCTGACTGCAGGCAAACACACACACACACACACACACACACACTATGGAGTAATCAGTCATCACAGTCCTGGATCAAACACGCTCTCTTTACTGCTTCAGCTTTATTGTAACAGTTGGAAGTCCACTCAGGTTATTGAGCTAAGGAGGCTGGGGAAAACTTTACGGTATTTCTTTATGAGAAGCACCCACTCATGTGCATTACATGGCACGGATTATGTGCAGTATAAAAATGAAGGATTGCTTATAGTTGAGTGATGTAATACTCCACGAATAATTCTGTTCAGTCTTGATGAATATCACAGTCTGAATCCACCTCGAGCATCCATCTGCTTTATTGGGCAGCTGTTGCGAGGGCAAAGCCGAGTGACAATATTTACTGTTTTAAAAGTGAGGAGCAATATTTTTGGCAGCAAAGTAGATGAGGAAAAGAACCGTTTTTACGGGCTGACTTGTGCTCCAGGTCCTGATTGTGTTTGATGCCTGTGCGTCTTTCACTCTGATGTGCAGAGCTGCTGAAAGAAGTTCACATGGGATTGCACCTCTACATGTTGAACACTAGAGGGCGCACTCAGCCATCTCTCAGGCCTCGGCTCTGTCTGTCAACCCCGGTATGACATATTAGTTGTCCCCCTGAAAATTGCCAACGATTTCTCCCGGTTCATAGTAATTAAAAAGCTATTACTCCGAGGAAACAGAGGACGCAGTATGTATTTGTGCGGGCAGTTTGTATCCCTGCTTTACACACTTCTTGACTGTTAACTGGGGTTGAGTATTATTGCTTTTACATTGATCTTGGTGACAGATAACAGCAATAGAATTGTAAATGGAGAAGAAAACTGGAGACAATTAGCTGAGCTTGTTGTGGCTTCAGGAAGTACAAAGGATGAACAGGCCTCACATACTACATCAGGTGTTCTACAGTTAGGCTGCGGCTACACGAAAACGTTTTTCACTGTAAACGATACTTTTTCTTATTGTTTCGCTGTCGCGGCCACACGGAGCCGGCGTTCTCACTACCCCAAAACGATAGTTTTTGAAAACGGGTTCCAGAGTGGGAAAGTTTGAAAACGGCCTCGTTTCGTTTCCATTGTTACAGCTAAAACGTTTTTGCGTCAGTCAACACTTCTCTATTGTCTCACAGCGTGGCGTGACACAGTGGCGTGTGTACTGCATCGTTTCATCGTTTTCATCCGTTTTCGTCTGGACCTGAGTCTTTACAGCAGCGCGTTTCCGTGTGGTCGCAAGAATTTTCGTACCCGTTTTCAAAAAAAACCTCGTTTCGTTTTCGTGTAGCCGTAGCCTTAACACCCTGCGACCAGCGCCGCCCCTCCCTACCTGCAGGAGACCCGGAGTTACAGTTGACGCGTCGCTCACGGTGGTGGCGGACCGTGACGTCAAAATGACGTTTCAGGCCTGGCGCTTGCCTTGAAAAGACGGCGCAGCGCGTTGTCGTGCACCAGTCCATTTTTGTGACTTGGCTGCGCCGAGAACGACGAACCGGATGGACCGATGTGAGACCGGCTCAGTCAGGAGGTGCGTTTGTACAGGCACCTGTTCGAAACTGCAGTGTAACAGCACAGGGAGCACGTAAACTCCCGAAACTGGTGGACAGAGATGGGCAGAACTTTGGGGAAAGAGGGAGAGTTCTGTAAGAATGTGTGGAAGAAGCTACGGGACAGATACGTGAAGGCATGAAGAGGGCAGAGACTCCAAGTGGTGATGCCGGGGGCTTCAGACCTTCACCTCTTTTAACTGAATTAAAAAATTAAAATGATCCGAAAACTGCAGCAGTATCATTAATGACAGTATTCCTGCTCTTGACAGCGGCATTGTTTTCTTCTCTAATTTCTTCGTTGTAGAGTAGTTAGCGGTAACCTTCACGTAGCAGCGCCACCTTGCTAGAGCCTTAATCTGACAGCGCACGCGTTGCCACGATGATTGACAGCACGCAGCATATGACCAATCAGCAATTGGATGCAGGTGGAGAAATGTACGGTGGCCGACACGTGCAAACGCATTGCAAACGGCAAAACCAATCCAATAGTAAAACGCTGCAAGAGAAAAATGTGGCAATCACAAAAATGACCTGAGCACATGCGACACAAAAGCCAAAACACACGCAAGAGAGAAAAACACAACGGAAGTTCGCCAGGCCACTAGGGGGTCTCCACCTGTGTGGCATAGGCCCTATCTGATAGGGCAGCGATACTCAGTATTTTTTTCCCAAGAGCCACATTGGCAGAGCAAAATCAAGGGAAGAGCCACTTTTACCACAACATACTAAGTTCCCCTTTTACAAATATGCATTTCTACATATAAAACATCCCACAAAAAAAAGAAACAACACAGCCAATACATTTTCAATTCAGACCATATTTGCCTTAATACTGGGATGAGCGGAAGCTGGCATGCATGTCCTTGACTTTCTTCATGTTGTATTTGTAGTTTGTTGTTGTAATCATAGTGAGACATTCAGGATGAGCATGGTTTTTGTGCTGGTTTTTGTCCTTTTTTATTAAAAACTGATCCATTGTGCCTGCATCTCGCGCTGGCTAAAGGAGCTAGCGTGCACTGCGGTCAAGTGTGACGGTGGTTTAAGCGGGCTGTGTTGCCAGGTTTAACAGTTCCCCCTTTAGGAAACACCATTAAGCCTTAATTAATACTTAATAAAAATACTTAATACTACAAAAACACAAAATTAATGAAAAAAATACTTAATACTGTGCAGCATTCGCTGTATGTTATTTGAAAAAAATTATTGTTATTGTTACCATATTGTTATAAGCTAGTATGTGAGTGCGAGCCAATTAAAGCTTGAGGAGCCGCGCAATGAGTATCTCTGCGATAGGGGATTGACTATGGGAGATCAACCAAAGTAACGAAGGAGATGAAAGTCAAAAGGTACGTTGTCCTTTATGTCTTTATACCAAGTGTTTAAAAAAGACATAAAGGACAATGTACCTTTTGACTTTCTTCTCCTTCGTTACTTTGGTCGATCTCCCAAAGTCGATCCCCTTTCCCAAAGGTCGAGACCCCCTAGTGGCCTGGCAAACTTCTGTTGTTTTTGAGGGAACTTGCAGCGCGTTTCTTTCTTGCAGTCGTTTTGCAGTTTGTCTCGCATGTGCTCAGGTCGTTTTTGTGATTGCTGCATTTTTCTCTTGCAGCGTTTTACTGTTGGATTTGTTTTGCCTTTTGCATCGTGTTTGCACGTGTCGGCCACCGTAGAGATGGCCTCCAAACTGCAGTACGAGTCGGGAGCCAGCAAAAGAAAGAAAAGGTCTAAAGAAGACGAGGCTCATGCTTCACTTGAAGGTGGGTATGTTGTTGAAATAAAAAACTCTGTGGCATGAACACCCCAGCTGCTAGCCTGGTAATCATGAGACAGAAGAGAGGACCATTCTGTCAAGATGTGGACTGGAGATTTAATTTTCCAGCGGCCCTGATTATCATTTTTTGAATGTCTCGTTAACTGTATAAACATTCACTTCTGTTGAAAAAGTTGTGGTTAATTGACCAGTTGGTGGTCTTATGTTGGCTCAGGTTGATTGCCTATCAATCTATGCCATCAATAGAAGTTTTGGGCTATTTTTATGGAGGTAAAATGTCGCCAACTCTCCCTGTTGCAAAACTGAAGCTCTTCGATGGTGCAAGAACGCTTGAGCGGCCTGGCTATCATAAGCACCAACTCAGAAGTGGCACAGCAGCTGTCTTATGATGACCTCATTGATGCCTTTGCATCCAGGAAATGCAGACGTGTGCATCTGTGGAAGGCTTGTTCCATCATTGAAAGAGACTGTTCATTTAATTTGTTACTAATAAAGGTTGTAAACCTAAATGGCATTTCGTGATACAGTCATTTTGTAATGGGGGGGGGCTCAACATAAAATTCTGCTTAGGGCCCCAGTTTGGCGAGGGGCGGCCCAGCCTGTGACACTAGTAAAATGTAAGCAAAATAACCAGCAAGTTAACTAACCAAGTAACCAATGGCTAGTTGATGTGACAGACTTCAGGTAAAGCCTGATTTATAGTCATCCGGGAAAGGCCACAGAGAGCCCTCTCCCTCGTCGGAAACCCGAAAGGTTTGTGATTGGTCGGCTAACAACATCATTTCCGGAAACACTTTTCCGGTTTAGCGCCTTCCTCTCAGAACAACAACACCGCCATTTTTGAAAGAGTTTACTGTGTCCCGGTCAACAATCGGTCAAAATTATTTGCATTTCAACATCAACAAGCTCCAACTCCAACAACAGTCTTTCTCTCTCGGTCGCCATCGTTCACTGTGAGGAGTGGAACGGAGCCGGAAGATAAACAATCAATCAACGACTTTCACGATAGACGTTGCGAGATTGGGTCGTTTAACGTAGCGACGCCTACTGATCGGGAGCTGCCTTGCGTATCCGACATCTCGACGGAGAACTTCGAAAGGTTTAATAGCCTCTGTGTAACCACGGAGACGGATTGGCGGATAGCGACGGAGTAGCATACCGAGGCCTTAAACATCAACATAACAAATCAGAACTCCCCTTGACAGATAATAATCATAAAGTTTCACTGTACATGCATCTATTGAGAGGCTAACTCTGGACTAATGTGCTCCCTGCTGCACTTGGAACTAAATGCAGACAAGCTGCAGCCTTTTTTACTTTAAATATGTCATTTTGTCTGTTTTTCTTTGCTCTTTAGCTTGCTGTTTGGTCATTGTTGCACGCATTACAAACTTCTTTGTTTTACAAAAGAGATGGTCAGTGTTAGGTGTCAGGAGGTACATGGTTGTGGTCGGGTGTTTAAAGTGAGATAGTTCAGGATGGAAAAAAAAAATCAAGCTTTTTTTCCAATACAACTGATTTTATAACCATATTTTGCATAAAAAAACTCACTCTTCTCTTGGATAAACATGCTGTGCACACAAACCAGATGTTCAACTGAAACACATCACTTTGAAAGTTGTGTTGGACGACATGAAAAAGAATTCGGATTGAATTTTAATCTGCATGAATACTAATCGAGTCTTTTTTTATGGCTCTTAAGAGGTAGATTTTGATTTATATTTAAAACCCTTCAAGTGGGTATTTATTTGAGAATTACAATGACCTTTAAGTTAAACATTAAAATAGACTTCTTTGTACTGATGTATTCCACATGTGGTTTTCAGCCTGAATCCTGCTGAATTTCTTTCTGTCAGCAGGATTACGCAGGAAGAAAAAAAAGAGGTGAAGCATGTGTTAAAGAAGAATCCATTAAATTTTGGTGCAGATCCAGAGGGCTTTCTTGTAAAAAAAAAAAAAAAAATGCAAAAATGGACATTGGCCTTGGCAGAGGGTGAGCACTTTGAGTGCTTTTCTAGTTTATTATCTCTTATCAGTTCTATACTTCAGGTGCTCCATCAACATATTTCATCAGATTTTGTGTATGTGCTGCACAGTTCTCAAAATGCATACATTAAATCTGGTAAATATATTCCAGAGGGTGTTAAAGATTAGATTGCATTTTGGTATGAAATTAAAGATATCTTAATATATGTCTTATTTTTGCCGTGTTTACTTAAGTATACTACATTAGTGGTGATGATAATGCTGGCTCATTAATCCATCCACCACCTCTGCCTTCTCCTTAGCTCTCTTTAGCCCAGAAGTGGGACTCTCCCTACAGAATCACCTGGCTGCAGCCTGTGACCAGGCAGGAGGGGAAGTGTCCAGTAAAAGATTTCCGGTTGGTTTTGTCCTCATGCTTGCAGATCGGTGTCTGCAAACTTTCTTAAATGCAAAATGTAAGCCAGTATCAGACTGATGGATCACAGGTTTAACAAGCTTTCCTGTCAGTGCACCGTTAGTAGCATCAGACTCATAATGAAGATGTCCTCGGATAAGCCTGCTGAGACATGGCCCACAGAGGGGACATTGATCAGAACCACCAGACTGAAGAGACACATTTACAGAGAAAGGGGAAGGCAAGAAGGATAGACTGGAGGAATTCAATCAGTTGATTCAGTCCAATGACTTCATTCAGTTTGTACAATATCTGCACGTGCAATCTGTCCCTCCCTTCTCGCGCGGGCTGTGTGTGCGACAGGAAGGAGGAGGTTATCCTTAAACTTATTAGAGAAGGTGCGGTGCATTGAAAATCCATTCAGTGTTGCTGTCACAGCGATTCTCTTCCATTGAATTAAGAGAGGTCAATCCCACAAATCAAGAGATTACGCTGCAGGAAGATAGTGGACTAACTGCTGAGTGCTGTACATACAACACACACACACACACACACACACACACGCACACACACACACACACACACACACACACACACACACACACACACACACACACACACACACACACACACACAGTCTGAATGTGCACACAGGCCAGAGCTGAGCCAGAAAATGACTATATGCATATGCTTTTATTAAATGATAAATTAAACAAACGTAAAAGAAATTCAATCAAAATGTACAATCTGAAATGGTGCAAAACAGCCACACTTGGCTCACTTGGTTACGTCGTCTCTCAAACACACTCTGGGACACACACACACACATGCACATGCACACGCCCGATGTTGCGTGACCATGCGCTGGTCGCTCTCTATAGCGGAGCTGGCAGGAGAAGAGGTGGTTGTGATTGTGCTGAGTGGAACAATCTTGAGTTTGGGGACCTTGGCATTCATCACACACGCACACGCGCGCACGCTGCAGTAGCCCTCCAGCTCAGCCCGCTTTAATTATTACACGACCAGCTAATCAATAGCAAAGAGGCTAATCCTATTTCATCCCTTCATATTCATTTATGCTGGTGTCAGATTTAAACAACCAGTAGCGTGTGTGCGTACGCGACAGCGTGTGAGGGATTTTCTGCACGTGCCATCACAGAGTGCATCTCTTTCCACCTTTTTTACGCATCTTTAAATCTGCTCAAAAAAAAGACAGAGTGGAGATACAAAAGAATGGGTAAACACATCAAAGCTGCACAAAGTCTTCTTTCCCCTCATGGCTGAGTAAAACAGATTGATCAGAGGTATAAAATGACAAAGAAAAAGACATGAACGTCTACTTATTGATGAAGAAACTGTAGCCTTCCTTAAAGTTATCTTACCTGCTAATCTTGATGGACGAACTCCTGTTCAGGGGGGTATTTTGAAAAGCTATCCACATGCCACAAATGCACTCGAGGTTGCCGAGCGGCGTGTTATAAGATTATTTGTTTCTGTGTCTGGTTGAGTGCACGTGTTTCCACCTAAAAAATGACAGCTCTGCAGCTGTAAGGGTGACACGAGCAAACGTGGATCTTTTGATACTGAGAATTTTGCATAAATCTTGGTGATCCAACTGACAGGGCTCAAGGTCGACATGCTTTCAGAGCTGACAAAACTGTCTAAAAGCAATATATAAAGAAGACAATAACATACAGTTACTGGGCTTCCTCTTTGAATTTCAAGATTTTATGTCTCAGGACAAAATAAAAAGTAATCTGGTGCCGAACCAGCTTTTAATTAGGTAAATAGAAGCTAACACAAGCCAAAACGCAGAAGCAGGGTGTGAAAAGCTAAGTCCAGCTTCCACAGGATTTACCAAGGTAAGTAGCAGCCGGGGGCTAATTCAAGTGCACTTGAATAAATGATCATCAGCAAGTGTGAGCACGTCTATAAAAGCAGAGGTGTGCTGGTCTAAGACATTCAGGTTTGCGGTGACACAATGCCAAGGAGGAAAGACATCAGCAGTGATCATAGAGAAGCAACTGTTGCTGCCCATCAATCTGGGAAGGATTATAAACTCATTTCCAAACTCCATCATTTTACATTCAGAAAGATTCACGAGTCAAGCGTTCAGGACTAAATCCAATCTTCCCAGGAGGTTAACGTCCCCATAAATTCACCCCAAGGTCAAAGTGTGCAAAAAATCTGGACATGTCAAACTCTAAAGGTATCAGTTAGCATGTTTACATTTTAGCTAAGTTTTGTTGACAAATGACACGGTGTAAGATGTTATATCGCTCATCTGAGGTTGTTTTTTTTCATATCTGAAGACATTTTTTCTTAGTTTTTTTGATTCTGTCCCAAAACATGGAACTTTTGAGCTGGAAGTGAATATACTGTCTTTCACGTGTGTCACCGTCTGTGGCATTTTGTTGTGTTTTCAGTGTTAGAGTCAGGCTGTGTTCACTTCATCCTTCTGTTTCATGTCCTCTGTCTGCTCCTTTGTTTCACTCTTAGTCTTGCTTTCTGCTCCCCCAGACACCAGGCCCCAGTTCACTAATTACCACACCTGCCCATTGTCAGCCATTAGCTATTTCAAACGTACAAATACTCCAGGTTTTGCTTTGTTCACTGTCAGATCTTTGATTTTTAATTGGTTTCCCTGCATTAGCAGCACTTTAGGTTTACTTTTTGTGGATAATTTTGCCTGCTTTGTCCTGTGCTAAGGGCCTCCTACAACACATGTATCACAACAACAGGACTCTACATGTGTTGCATACGGTGGCTAAGGGGAGCTAGGTGGGTGGTGTGTGGTCCAATATGCCCCAGCCAGTGTTTCCCCACTCAAACCCAGCCTGAATCTGATGATCACTGCAGTAAATTCTCAGAATAACCTGATACATCTGTAGCGCTAACCTAGAAGGAACCTTAAGGATCTCACAACGTTGATCGAACGCTGTAATTTGCGATCGCTGCACATTCAATGCACACTTGGCAAAAACGTGTTTTCTTAAGATACATGTAAACGTGTTAGTCTGACTAAAATTGTCAGAAACGGAACTGGTCCAACCTGAACTTAACACACCCAGATAATGCTGTTATCAATAGAGTCAACACAGTCACTTCAAGCATTTTTCGTGCTCTGATCAAACCTTTATTGCTATAATCACAATGTCATCTGACAAAATCACTGAAGGTAACTTAAAGACGTCGCCTGTGCAGTGAATTCAGCTTCATGTGCGATGTACGTTCCTTAATGAAGCCATTAGCTTGACGCTCTTCTCTCTCGTCATCCACGTCCACGACAAAATAAAAACTCCACAAGATCCTCTTTTGTTCCTCAATTTACTTCCAAAAACATAAAGAATGGTACAGCAATGATCGAATATGAGAAAATAAAAAAGATGAGAAAAAAAACAAAGAAAGTGACAGAGAGAGAGAAAGGTCAAAAAAACTGCGTGGCTCCACTCTAAGCCGCCTGACCAAACTCTCCCAAGATTAACAACAAATTAAAGGCAATGTACGCAATTTTTAACCTTTTTAAATAATGCACACATAAATGACCTGAATTAAACTGTTGACTTATTAAATGAATTATCTGTCTATAAATACAGTAAATAGCTCCTTTTTTATTACAATTAACGTAAATCAGATTTCAACATGTAAACTCAAATGGCTATCCAAATATCAATAAACCCAAATAGGACCCAGGCTCCTACACGCGATAAAGCAGTTGGGGAATGTCTGAAGCGTTTTGTAAGACATGCACATCACTGTGGTGTTGGACATATAACTCGATTCCATTGGCATGCATGCATGCGAGGACAAAGATGGTGGACTGATTGAATAGCTAAGTCGAACTGCAGCCGTAACTCAACTCATCTATCATGTAATCGTGCTAAGTGACTGTTGGAGAGTGAAAATAAATACTCGTCTGCATAAAAGTCACCAGGTCTGGAAGGTGAAGCCAATGCTTTAAGTGCCTTAAAGTGCATACTTAAGAGTTGTTCAAGTGACTCATTTAAAAAAAAAAAAAAAAAAAAAACTTTCCTATTCTCTCGTAAAATACTAAACAAGCTCATTTAATCTTCAAATCATTATGGTTTCACTTTGTTGATCCAGTCAGGTTTCATCTCTTACTCCACCTTCTTCTCCTTTAAGCTTTATACATCTTTATTCTTGCACAAATTCATCCTCGAAGTGAGAAATAATGGAAATGTATCAGACTAATCTATTATTCAAGTGCTAGGACACAGACTTGTAAAGAACTGGAATATGCTGGAACTGATGGCCGAAACAGAACCAATCGCTCAGATTTCCCAGTGTGCTGCTGTGAAAGAACTGTCATTCAAATGATAAAAACAAATCCTCAATGCCTTTGCACAACTGTTCCTAACTTTTTGTTTCAAGGCTGTGCGCGCACGTGCGCTCACAACAAAACAATACTCTCAAAACGTCACTGGCACTCCTTTCAAGAACAATCAGTCACACTTTTCCTTTCATTATAAAACTATTTGCCACCTTGAGCATCCATGCGTCCGTCCAGGGTTATGATGTCAGGCATCCTGTTTGTCACGGCCTGTTAGAGGCTTTTATTTTTTTACTGTTCGGTAACGCTGAATGCTTTTTTTTCCGGACAGGAATGTTGTTCTCTGTGAACAACCTACAGCTGCACGTTTTGGCTGTTCACAGCTAAAGGATTCCATCCAGATCCTCGAGTATGGAAACGTAAAGGTCCAACGCTCACGGCTGCTTTGATAAGTAGCATCAACACGGGTAGAATTATTCGTATGTGGAGTAAATGGGTGTGTAAATACTCTTTCACCTGTACTGGTAACTGTTGCAGCTTGACAATTTTCTAACCGATCTTGAGTTTGTGCATGAAGTCTCCCACAGCACCTGAAAACTGTCCCTGAATCATGTGGTCCCCATAATATTCTTTGAGTTATGTCTGATGTAGTCAGGGTCTCGATTTACTGCAGGCTGACCCCTCCATTATGATGAAATACGGTGCTCAGTTGTCAACAGGGAAATCATAATCTCAAGTAAGTTTGTCACAGATTTTCTGAGTCTTACTGCCACACTGCAGGCGGGATGCTAACTACAGAGGGAATAATCGCCGTATAAAACCTCTCATCCTTCTCTTTTCACTCACTGTGTTTACTTTTTGAACATGGGAATTTGTAAATCTGCTGACAACCTCTGACACACTTTATGAGCTCCTTATTTGCTCATCAGCATGAGATCTTTGAATTCTACAAAGTCAGAATGTTCAGTTTTGCTTGTACAATTTGCCGCTGAGGAAAAGCTGCTTGTGAACACCCACGAGGAAATGATCCTGTGGGATGAACACAAAAACATGCAAAAAATAATATCAGCTATTTTGTAGTTGTTACTGTAATCATGAATATGAGCTTTTAGGCTGCCAGTGTGCTTGCTTCTCCAGCACTGGCTGTTTTTTTTTACATGAAGAAATATATCAACACCACAGCCCATGCATTTAGATTAGATTAGATTAGGATGTACTTTATTTATCCCACAATGGGGAAAGAACAGAAAGTGTAGTATTCACTACAGAATTAAAGTAAAAAGAGCAAAAACACAGAAAAACAGACAGAAATATCTATTTTCAACACAATGAACAAGAAAACAATCCACCTGCAAACAGACAATGTGCAAAAACAAGTACTGAGGGTAAAAAGACAGTGGCTATGATGTAAATAATAATGTAAAAGTAAGTGACCGTGATGTAAATAATAATGCAAAAGTAAGTGACCATGATGTAAATAATTGTGAAAATACAGAATAAATAAAAATACAGCCACGATGAGTAGAAACACGAACAGGAAACTTCTACATTATCAGGTGTTGTTAGGGCCTGACAGCAGCTGGGATGAAGGACCTGTGGAACCTCTCCTTCTTACACCGTGGGTGTAGCACGCTGTAACATTTAAATCTCCTTGTTTGGAACTCCTAAATACTCATTGCTGTAACTTCTGTGTTCTAATGCTTCAGCTGTGCATTTTATGTGGATTGTCAGAATTATCAGTCGTCTGTAAGGAACATCCGAGGATTCAGCCAAAGTTTCATGTTATCTGTCATTTTTTTCTTTTTTTTCCCACGCCAATTCAACACACACAGTGGGGTCACATGGCACTGAAAGCATCAGATAATTGGCTAAATTACAATAAGAATGAGTTGAGCAAGGGTAATTCTCCTTGGATATATGGCGGTGAATGAATCGGATCAGAGGCACAAAGCATGTCATACCCCGATACAATAGGTGGCGCTGTACCCATTTCAACTATTGCTAATAGAGCCACTTCCTGTTGACCTCTTCACCACCAACAACAACAACCTTGGAGAAAGATGGCGAATGAAGAGCAAGATGAAGCTACGTCCCTCTACATTTGGTTGATGAGCTGCTTGTTGCACAAACGCGATGCACAACGGAGCATTCTCCATCACGTTGTTTGTTTCTTTCTGACGGCGACAACAACAGGAATATCGTCTCCTTTGACTTCCGGTTCCCGACCCCGGGAAAAAATCTCGAGCATGCAGAGAACGCAAAGCAGGTTTATTTTGACTTTCAACCGAGTAATCTCGGGGTCTTAATACGATCCAATTTCTTGTCAGATTAAGGTGTCTACATGCACTTAATAACTCAGTCTTATTGTAATTTAGCCAATTATCTGATCCTTTCAGTGCCATGTAACCCCACTGAGTGAGTCTGTCAGTGAGAGAGATTCCTCTGATTGGCTGTTTAGCATAAAGATGAACTGTTATTTTTCAATGCACAAAGCTTAGAGGTTTAATGCAAGCATGAAAGAAACAAAACGATCCATTCATGAAGCACGTTGTTCGTGGAGCAGACTGAACAAAACATTACCCAACGTTGTTTGTTACCTTACTCAAATAATGTACACACTGGCGCTCCATTAGCAAGCATTGATTAGTCTGGAGTGGGGGGTGTTGTCTTTGCATTGCGGTCAAATGTTGTATTTTTTAGCCATATATGAGTGATATGAAGAGACAAAGCAGGGAAACTTTGTCACTGCTGGTCCTTCACACTGGTTTGCTGTATAAGAGCCTTAAAACAAATAATTTAATGAGCCCTATTTTAAATTTATCTTTGGCAGAATAACTGGGATTACTGGACAGCGGTGACTTCAAAACACATTTATACGGTGTCCCATTCTTAACTTAGCTAAAACCAATCTTGAGCATAATCTACTCCTCCCAACTTAATTCAGACCTCTTTAAGTTCTGAGTACTCTTAATGCTCAGATCCTTCACATTACAGTTTTTAATTATATTAGATTAGATTAGAGTCAACTTTATTGTCATTACACATGTACAGGTACAGACCAACGACATGCAGTGCATGCAGCATAAATAGCGTGGTATATAGAGTACGTACAGGTTGTTTTTATAGCATATGGACTGTATTTGCAGATGAAAATCTATGTACAGGTGAGACCGTATACACAGGTGATTGAGCAAATATACACAATGATTGATTGAGGTGTTGAAAACATCATTATACAGATGGATAGACTAATGTGGCCAAACATCCGATAACAAAGATGTCATGGTGTGCACGAGCCAAAACCAAAAACGTTACTACAGGAAGTGAAAATCCGAAACGGAGACTCTGGCGTCTGTTTACGCGCTCAAACTTCTATACGATGGAGCCTGACAAACTATTGGGAGATGAAAAACAGAATCTGGTAGGATCTGGGTGTGTTTAGTGGTGTTTTTGGACTTCTTAGTTATTGGTTCTATTATTTGTATTCGGTTCTCTTAGTTCTTTCTTTATTAGATCAGTTTTTGTTTCACCTTAGCTCTGTTCCTCCTAGTATTCAGTTATGTTTAATTACTCCTTGTGTGTTCTTTGTGTTAGTTAGATTATTTCGTTATGATTCTACTATGTTTTCACTTTACCTTAAGATTAATTTTCCTAGTTCTCTCTCTCCTCAGTCTGTCTTCTGCCCTCTTCACTCAAACCTGCGTCCTGTCAGTAATCATCCACCTGTTCTTTGTTCAGTAACAAATACACTGAAAATAATTTCCTTGTACTTGTGTTTGTTTAAATAAAGCTTCAAACAAATAGAATAATACAGATTTAAGTTTTTATTGCATTCATAAAATGTCCTAACTTGCTGGAAATGTGGTTTGTTCATATAGTCTCACGTTGGGTGTCTGGATCAGTTGTAGGTGGTTATAATTGTTTTGTTTATTGACTATTTGCATGTGTTTTGTTTGAAACTGCTTCAAATGTTAGAAATTAAAGGCCGGTTATATGTTCTTCTTTCAGAGGTTGCAAAAATACACATAGACTTTACTCAAGAAGAAGTATATATGATAAAAAAGATCATTGATACAATTAGGAATACTGATTTAAATTTAAAAGTGAAAAAGGGTCAGGCTCTGAAAGACACTCAAAGTATAAAAAGACATTTAACCCTTTAAAGGAGATTTCTAACAGCTGTGTAACTGCAAACCTAACGAATATCAAACCTTTCTGACTTGAATATGATACAGAATATTGTGAATAAATTAATTCTGGATCAACAGATTCCCCGAGAATTGTTCTTACAGCCAGCAACTTTAAACAGTTCACCTACTTAAGGTCACGGATGAGGAATAACATGCTGCTCTGAACTCGGGATGCACTGATCCGATATTTGGATCGGATATCGGTACCGATATCCAAGAAAATTCGAGTTCGGGTATCGGTGACAATGGGCCGATCCATATCGGCCAATTTTTAGCTAGTGAAGCTAATGTTTTTTTTCTCAATTTCAGCTCCTTTATTATTTAATATTTTGTTTTACATTGGATTTTGAATCCCTAATTGAACTAACTGAACCAGTTCCATTTGTTATAATTTTATGGTTAAGATTGTTTTTATTAAATAAATAAGTAATTGAGTACATTTTTATCTGTTTATTTGTTTTTTTAAAAATAGGAAAGAAATGTTTAAGTCAAGTCTGATGTTGCCTTGCACAAAAGAATGATCCCAGTCTTTTCCACGCAATGGACCTTACCGTTTGTTACCATAATTCCGCGCTGTTTCTCTGTATAAGATCGGATCAGAATCGGCCGATACTAAACCTCAGGTATCGATATCGGAGGTGAAAAAAGCGGATCGGCGCATCCCTACTCTGAACCTGCTGTGTCTGCTTGACTTTCATTCACATCATAAGTTTTGGACTCTTTTTGTCACCAACTTTACATTTAAGTCTCTCTCTTGTCTGTTTAGTTATGTAGTGTCATTATGTCCTTTTTATGTCTTTTGTGTGGTGATGGATGCACCAAAGGATGATCATTTCTAGATGTTGCTGCTCCATCCATCATTTAAAATTAGTTGAGCAGTAGTTATTTTTAGAGCTGGGCAACGATAAAATTTTTAATCTAATTAATCACATGATTTCCCTGATTAATTACGATTAATCGGATTTGTACCCAAAATCCAAAAATGAATTCAAAAGGAGTGTACAGCTTTTAGCATTTAGTTTTATTTGAGATGTGCTGCCATATAAATGAAAGTGCCATAACATTTGTTGTGCAAACACACTTTTAACGCCGTCTGGAAGAACTTTAAAATAAAAATGGCAGAGTAAAAGTTCCGTTCCCTTCTCCATGTTTGGTGGATCCGTAGATTACTTTCTTTTCCGGTTCCGCAGCAGACAGCAACAGACTTTTACAAAATAAAAGCCTGTGAGCAACAGACTTTTACAATAAAATAATAATAAAACCTGCGTTAATGTGCTAAAAAATAATTGTCGGCGTTAAATAGTTATGAGTTAACTTGACCAGCCCTAGTTATTTTCCATGACATACCCTCTTTAAAATATATTATATAAACAAATATAGATATTTGTGTTGAAATGTATCAGGTAAAAGTAACAAAAGCTGTCAAAATAAGCAGATTCCTTAATGTTTTCCTCCAGCACAGTAACAAAGTATTTACATTTTGTTGCTTTCAACATCTGCTTTCTTTGCCTAAATTATTTCCATTAGTGTTTGACTGCGAAATGGATCAAACAATTACAGAGCAAGATGAGATGTGCCAGTAAAAGTTCTGAAAACCTCTTTCACAAATGTACTCAAAATGACAGGAACAGAATGTGACCGATGACAGAGCGATGTGGACCATGGCCAAATAGTCTGACTCTGTAAGTGTTTCTAAAATTAGAAACCAAATTTTTTTTCCCCTCTGCAGACTAATCTGTTTCCTCTGGTTCATTTCCCTGTCATCTCAAACACTCACACATGTGCCGGGTCTTCGTCTCGTCACTCCCTTGGTAGTGATTCCCTCACAAAAATGAAGTCAAGACAAAGTACTTGGCTGTGCCTTGAAGACACACAGTTGATTTTACTGTAATTGCTTCAGAGTGTGCTTTGCAAATCATGTGAAATATTACAAATCAAAATGGCTGTTTTGCTGTGATCTATGCAGCAAACACAGAAGCACAGTAAATAACAGTTTGGAAAGGTCTTGAAGTGACTCGGCTTTCCCTCTCTGTGAGGTTTACAATCTTTCTCCAAGCCTAAACACAGTTGTTAAACACTTGAAGACAAAGGCCAGGGAACTCCATGCAGATGTTTGTTACTGTTTGTTATCCGAGGATTTATCCAAATTTCCTCTAATTTTTCTTTTCCTTTTTTTAGGGCTGGGCGAGTTAACTCGTTATTATCGCGTTAACTCTTTAATTATTTAACGTCAATAAATATTTTATCGCGCATTAAAACATGTTTTATCATTTATTGTATTATTGTAAAAGTCTGTTGCTCACAGGCTTTTATTTTGTAAAAGTCTGTTGTCGTCTGCTGCGGAACCGGAGAAGAAAGTAATATCCAAACATAGAGAAGGGTACGGAACTTTTATCTTTTATCAGTTCCCAGAGTCAGAACCAGACATGGTGCATTCAGCTTCTATGCTCCACATGTCTGGAACAAACTCCCAGAAAGCCTCAGATCAGCTGAAACACTCAGTGTATTTAAAGGGATAATCCGGAGTAAAATGCACTTTAGATCAAAGCTACAGACCGTGGTGAAGTTGGTTTGATATTGGTTTGAAAAAAAAGACACCTTATTTCCTTATTGTGAATATCTGTTGAATATCCAATATCAAACCAACTTCACCACGGTCTGTAGCGGCAGCTGCAGCAGCAACATTTCCGGAAAGGTACTGGCTTGATTCAATTAATTCTGGACTCTATATCCGACCACATGAAGACCTCGGGACACTTCGGTTTGGTTTAAGGGACCCTCTACTCACTACCACGTAAGTGTTATGTTGTTTGGAGCTGTAAAAGAGGTATAAAAATAGCGTTTTGTAGCGGTGACATGATTTGCCCCATTCACTTCCAGGCTAACGACTTTTGGCTAAAAACAGTCAAATCGAAATTCTCTAAACACATCTGAATGACATGATTTTGATGTCAACTCAACGTATGTATTCCCAACATCCCGTAAATTGATCTAAAGTGCATTTTACTCCGGATGATCCCTTTAAGTCCAGGTTGAAGACACACCTATTTTCAGCTGCATTTGAATAAAGCTCCAAATCTGAAGCTTGAGTTTCACAACTTAATGACATTTTAACTTCTGATTCTATCTATTGTTCTTATTTCCTTCTTTTTTGTTTAAAATTGATTTTATTTCTACTGTTTTAATGTATTTGTAAAGCACTTTGAATCGCCCTGTAGTTGAATTGTGCTATACAAATAAACTTGCCTTGCCTTGCCTTTTACTCGGCCATTTTCATGTTAAAGTTCTTCCAGGCGGCGGAGTCGACAGAACCAAAGTCATCTGTAAACACTGCCAAGTTGAATTGTCTTCTCAGCGTAGTAGTTCCAGTCTAAAATATCACTTAAAGGCAAAACACACAACTGATAGCAGCAAGTCATTCAAGGAAACAGACAGTGGAGCGAGGCTTCTACATAAAAACTACAGAAAGATGCTGATGTTAAAAGTGTGTTTGCACAACAAATGTTATGGCACTTTCATTCATATGGCAGCACATTTAAAATAAAACTAAATGCTAAAAGCTATACACTACTTTTGAATTTTGGATTTTAATGCGATTAATCATAATTAATCAGGGATAAAAAATTTTAATTGTTGCCCAGCCCTACTTTTTTTAAATTCTGTCCTCATCTTTCTCTGCTTTGTGGTAAAACAGGATGGCGCTGAGCAAATGCAACCCTTAAAGAGCAAACCAACAAGAACAAACTAGCTCATCATGTACAAGTATGGCTTCTGGACCTTAGTGTGTGTGACCCGCAGTCACCCGGTGGTGTTGCAAGGCAGATAACAGCCCAACGAGCAGTGGAAGAATTAAAGGTAGCGTGCAACCCCCTAGGGCCTTTAAATAGACCACACTCATCACTGATCATATCTCTGCTGGCCTCTTCACACCATCCGACCCCCACTGTGTACAAATCACCCCACCACCTCCTTGCCTACAAAGTGGAAACCGTAGGTTGTGACAGTAACATTTAATGCCATGTGTTTTACACGGAGGTTATTCAACCTCAGCCTGCGACCCAAATAAGAAAATTATTATCTGGCCCAGGTCTCAGGCTCATTAAAATATATTAGTTTTCATGACATCAAGGGAGTCACCGGCCACTGTAGGCCTGTGACCTGTTTTGGTTTCTGATGTTAAGTTTAAAAAATCCTATTGCTATTATTGCTGTTATTCCTCTAAAGCTACAGTACATTGTCAAGCTATCAATTTGTATTTTATTAGATCAAAATGAGAAGGAAGAAGATCCACCACTACGAGCTTCTTTCTGTCTGAATGCATCTGCAGAAACAACTAAGAGCTGCATGAAAACATGTATCTGCTCCATGTAAAATTCACATAAACGATAAAGCTCAAACTTAGTTCTTGATGTTTTGCAGTCACAGAAAAGCAAATGCAACAGCTTACACAGATTAGTGTCGGGATAAAGTACCGTACGCGACTTTATGATAATGTTCTTCTATGTGGAGTTGTTCTGAAAGGTTTAAAACATTGAAGATTGTGTAATACTTTACACTAAATGTACAGAACAGTCAATATTCTAGGTGGGTTCTGGTACGCTTTCCACTGCCTTTATCTTTTTTTGCTCAACAAGAACCGCCCATGACCTGAGAGGGTATAAAGTCAAGTGCCACGGTTTACGAACATGAATGATGTCAGATAATGTCTTATACATGTCCTGTATGAATAAGTGCTTAAAGTATTATGCTGTTTATGGTGTTTTTACACGATTAGATGTCAGTATATTCAAAATGATCAAAAAAAGGTCAACATTCATCTATCCTGACGACACTGTTAAGATTATACTGTTGGTTTAAATGGGGAAGGATCCAGAGAGAGATAAAAAATCCAACATCCAAAAGGGCTTTCACACACGATGTGGCGGGCGTTGCGCGCAGCTTCCAAACTCATTCATGTCTATGTGTTGTGTGACATGAGAACGAATCCGTGCTGCGCTGATCTGGGTGTTGCACAAGGTCAAGCATGCCGCACATGTGCTCCGTGCTGAAGTTAAAATCATTTGAACTGTAACGCAGCGCTCTGTGATGAAGCGTTTATACCTCAGACAAATCGACGTACATTGTTTTAGGGTGATGGCTGCCAAATGTTGGTTTTAACTTGTGTGGGTTTCCCTGCAACCCTCCTCGATGGGCTGTCAGATTACACCCTAGCAGTCCCCTGCTTCCGAGCTTTAAACACCGTGAAACAGGCGCGGCTGTCGGCAGGCGGCAGCAGGCAGTGATACGAAGGGAGAGAAAATAGGGCCAAGCGATTGTGAGGTCTGACTTTTTCTGGAGAACGATTTTGTGATGCAAATGTATTACTCTTTCGAACGCATATTGTTTTGAGAAGCAAAGCACTTTATTTTTGTGGCCCCAGCCAACTAGCCGGACTACCTTCGTCAACGCCAAAACGAGGCTGGAACTCGGCTCACAGGACGCAGCAGGGATTAAGAAAATGTTCATAAATGATATTGCTAATATGGGATGTCTTACAGCTTCATGTCAAAAGAGGCGAACTATCCCTTTAAACCCTTCAAACTCATGTCTTGCCATGAGTATATTATGAACCAACACCCTCTTGGTTGCTGCTTGTTTCCTCTTCCTCAGTAGCAGTAGTGCCAGGGCAAACATATTCTGGACTGCATAGCATTTGGACACAAAGCTCTGGTCAAAAAAAAAAACCCCAAACAAACCTGCAGGAACGTCAATAAAAAAGCTAACATCCTATGTTTGTCCCTTCTTCAGCTTGCTGTACGTATATGCTTCCACTTACAGTGACAAATGATTATTTTCAAAATTGGACATATCCATATCAACCTTGTAAGGTCAAAATGTTGGATGACACTTCAGTAAAAAAAATGCATATATGGCAAAATAAACTACATGTTTTAGTAATCAGGATTGTGTATAATGCGGCCAATAAAAAATATTCTAAGTGCCTCTCTGCTGCCTGTAAATGCACCGGACCTTTGTGCCTTCCAAAGCATCTTTGAACAGGAAGTGTGTATGGCGTAGTTGTTCCGCAATGACTTGAGAATAATGTGCTGCCGTCATTAGCAAGGTGCTGAGCTTTTGAAAGCTGCATAATTTATTAGATTTCACAATGGTGATTATTTCAGATTGAAATAGATGTGATCCTGAATTGTTCTGCTCCGTTGCGTGCTGTGAAATGAGTAATGAGCCTGCAGAATGGAGGCGGAGCAGGCTGGACATAAGAAATAAAGCCAAGAAGCCATATCACAGAGAGACACTGCAAAAGTAAGTACCCTCCAAAGAAAAAGGTGAAATCAGGAAGGGTTGGACGTGTGGTCGGGCTACAAGAATGACACATCCTCACGTGCATATATCTTCATGAATGTGAAACAAAGACGAGTGAAAGTCCTCAGTTCGCCTCATGTGTGATCTCATGGATGCTCAGCTGGGTAAGAGGATGTGATCAGGACAAATGTGCGGCTCACTGCTGCTGCAGTCCTGTCACTGACACGCAGGTAGAAAGAGGGGAAACAGGGAAAGTAATGGGCACAGATTCTTCAATTTAACTCTCTATCGATTTCTCTTGTCTCCACCTCGCTGGTGTCCTGGTCCATCTGCTGCAACAGACTTGACAGACAGTGAGGAACTGTGTCTTTGCTGTAGCATCAAGAGGAAAGGATTAGTAAAAGACAGAAAGTCTGTGTCAGTTTGTATGCTTGCTTCTAACCTTCTACTCTACCTTAAGTTCAAGATACATTTCAGTGATAAGTGGCAAGTACTTTTAGCTCATGTGACTTTTCTTAAAGGGGTTTGTCGGCTTTTTCACTGCAGTCTCACATCCCAAGATGATTAGGCAAAATAATCTGCTGACTCACTGCTGCAAGTCTGTCAGAGAAGCGTGTCGAAGTTGTGGCTTCACATGCAGTCGCACAAATAAGCAATGTGGCACCTTCCTGCAGGGTTGTAATGAGGTGTCTGTGCGTGTGTTTCATTTTTATCTATGCTTTATAAATAACCCACGGTGAAACAATCACACTCTCTCTTCTGATCATTGCTGAAGCTTGGAGTCTCTGTTTGAATGTTGTCTCTACAAGCAGTGACAATGATTTCTGTGCTACGTCTTAGATCAACAGACTGTATGACTTATAGCAAAGGTTGAGACGACGAAGACAGAATGCAGGGAATAAGACATAGGGAGTATTGATCTTGCATAAACAAGATGGTTTGATACTGTGCTGCTGGAATGATTTCTGCACATTTTTAAATCGGTTATGATACCAACAGGAAAGGTTTTTTTGCATCTGGGAGCAGCCGATTAAGCTTTTCACAGTCCAAATAATGCCTAGAATAAGACCCCAAATTCCGATGAGTTGAAAAGGAGGTGTCCTAGATGCAGAACTGGGACGGGAGGAGGAAGTTTAAACCAGTTCTTTCCTTGATCCTTAAAGGAAATGTGAGATCAGTCACAGATTAAATGAATTAGCTTGGAGCCCTGAAGAGGATGCAGTAGGGATATCAGGAAGGCAGTATTATTAATTTCAGAGACACATCAGGAGGAATGATTCCAACACCTCTCTACCTGACTGACAGAGTATCTGAGCAGACAGAGACTGCAGACAGAGAGGTAACAGTAAAGAAAGAGGGATTACAGTGCTTCTTAAAGGGATAGTTTGCCTCTTTTGACATGAAGCTGTATGACATCCCATATTAGCAATATCGCGCATGAACATCTTCTTACCCCCTGCTGCGTCCTGTGAGCCGAGTTCCAGCCGAGTTTTGGTGTTGACGAAGGTAGTCCGGCTAGTTGGCTGGGGTTTAAAAAATAAAACGTTTTGCTTCTCAAAACAATATGCGTTAAAAAGAGTAATACATTTGCATCACAAAATCGTTCTCCAGGAAAAAGTCAGACCTCACAATCACTTGGCGCTATTTCTCTCTCCCTTCGTATCACTGCCTGCTGTGTAGACCGTGTAGACCGATGTGCAGACCGAGCAGTAAACACCGTAACAGGTGCGGCTATCGCTAGGTGGCTGAACGCATTGATATGAAGGGAGGCAAAAATAGCACCAAGGTCTATTGTGAGGTCTGACTTTTTCTGGAGGGACAATTTTGTGACGCAAATGTATTACTCTTTTGAACGCATATTGTTTTGAGAAGCAAAACACTTTATTTTCGGGACCCTAGCAAACTAGCCGGACTACCTTCGTCAACGCCAAAACGAGGCTGGAACTCGGCTCACAGGACGCAGCAGGGGATAAGAAAATGTTCATAAACGATATTGCTAATATGGGATGTCATACAGCTTCATGTCAAAAGAGGCAAACTATCCCTTTAACAACAGAAGATGTTATCCTGGGCGTGCCACTGAACAGTTTTGGTTTCAAGATATTTCAACCCCTCCTCAACCACTTGTCAAATTATTTTTTCATTATTTTGTTATCTATCAATAGCAATAAAATATCTAACATATATTTATACTGACCGTCGCCTCACAGCGAGAGGGTTCCAGGTTCAACTCCCGGTTGGGGCATTTCTGTGTGGAGTTTGCATGTTCTCCCCGTATATGCGTGGGTTTTCTCCGGGTACTCCAGCTTCCTCCCACTGTCCTAAAACATGCATGTTGGGTTAATTGGTGTCACCCCACCTCCTGCCCAATGACCACTGGGATGGGCTCCAGATCCCCCGCGACATGACAGTTGGATTAAGCAGGTATAGAAAATGGATGGATGGATGGATTAATAGAGAAGTGAATTGACATTAATTGAATTTGCCTTTCTGTTTGCAAAAAGCAGCAACTTCTATACATTTTGCATATCAATCTGCTAGAAGTGGCACAAAATGGTTCTTTACAAATTGCTTAAAAACACAGAAACTAATCAAAGTTATTTATTACCAAATCCAATAATAATGATAATAAGACAGCAAAGCAATGTCCTATACATTGCAGACAAAAATGACTGAATTACTGAACTGAAGCAGGTTCAGTCTATATCAAAGCATAATAGAAGACGAAAGTAATGTATTAAAACAACTCACTAAGGTTTGTAGCCTATCTATTTGACAGCAGCCATCCCTGAAACAGCTCAAAGTGTCAGACAGGCAACAATATTGAACTCCTAATGACAACTACTCCGCCTGAATCTAAAAAGTTTGGAATGATTAAATTCAGGGCAAAAATTGGTTGTACAGAGACTCTTTGAAAAATGAAAGTTTGTGTTTGAGTTGCCTAAAACTGAAGCTGGGTTTACTTCAGCTCCGTGATTGTGCTGCTTTCCCATAGAGAGCGATGTTGATCATACCACAGATTAGTAAATGCTAATAAGAATAAAGTTTGATTCTCAGCTTCTCTTCAGATGTCGGGCCAGTTTTGGGGACTAGACATCTCCCTCTGAGTCTTTCCTTTGGTATGCCAAGCTGATTGTCCAACTGCTGCTGCGGGGCAGGTGTTGAAACAGAATGCACAGTGGGACGTTTTGGCATTGTTCAGTAGACTTACCCTGACAACTCGCAACGAGCAAATACGCATCAGCTGCACAGTGTTCTGATGCCATCGGTGGCATACCTTCTAATCCTGCTCTACCTTCCTCTGTGATACCACTGCTGTCATTTTACCAACACCGTATCTGTTGTAAAGCAGCTCTTGTTTCAGTTGGTACATTTTTAGGATTATTTATGTGAAAGAATATCTCTAAACATGGGGCGAATTTTCTTTTTTCTTGGAGGAAATAAATATTCTTTTCTATCTTAGTAGGATTAAAGTTCAAATATCAGAAGTATGCCTAGACCTAGAAAAACAAGTCGAAATCCAGGCAAAGTAACTGTTTTTAATTGTGTGTAAAAACAGCAAAGCAGTGCGGTATGGTATATGCTCCACATTGGGTTCACTATATTACTTTAATTATTCCAATCATACCTCCCTTTGGAGGCACATCCAGCTGGGAGGAGGCCCCGAGACCCCGGAACACGCTGGACGGATAATATATCCCAACTGGCCTAGGAATGCCTCGGGTGCAGTAAAGCTAGCAGAAATGCACCAAAGAACGCGATCTAACCAAAGTAAAAATGGAAAACGTCCAAACATCAAAACCCGAACACAGGAAAACCCATGAATCGTGACAAAATCCTGTAATGTGAAGGTAATATATATTTAGATGAGCATTTTAACGCATTTATAATGACATTAATCATAAATATGTTTTTAAACATTTGCAGAAGCAGTTTATTAGATTAGCTACTCTGTCCAAACTCATGCAACTCTCTTATAAAACAATATCTTCATCGTCCTTGATAGAGAAGATCCTATTGTCCATTTTCTGTGGAATTATTTTGTGACACAAAGCCACTCAGTGACTGCAGCTTGTGTCCTCAGGACAACTTTACTGAGCAGGAAAATGGGGGACTGCTACCTTTGGGCTGATTAACTTTACCAGATCATCCTCAAAAGTGAGGTTAAGTAGTAATTTCGATTAGCAACTGTTTTCCTAAGAGCGTCGGAGTTAAATAGAATCCTGGTGAAGCTCAAAATCGATCCAGATTCTAGTGTTCTGCTGTGGTTATGGACTTAGGCTGGTAGCACAATTATATAAAACACTTTATATGAATCATATTTTAAATCATTTTAAACCAATTAAATGGAAGTCTGACTACCTCTATTTCCCACCATCCTCGTTAAGGCATTGTGCACCAAACAGTTCTGGTAATTGCAGTGCAGCAGTTAAGAACCTCAGATGGCTCACATTAACTTTATTTACAGACCTAATTGTCACAGTGATGGCAGCCTTGAATGGAGCCACGAAGCAGTGAGGACTGATGACTCACTCAACTGAAACACAAGACACGGGGGACACACTAATGTACAGAGGAATGTAGAGGAGAATAAAAGAAGTGGAGAGAATATAACCAAAAAGGTTTGAAGATTCAATTTAAGAGTTTTTTTTTTGTATGAATCAATTTTTAAAAAAAGCAGTGGGAGGACAAGAAACTGAGGAGGATGCCGGTGGTGATTTTGCTATTGATGCCGTGGAGAAAGTTTGTGAGGAAAAGAAAAAGTACAACTTGAAGATAGCGAGAAAAGTGAATAAGTCAGAGCACACACGGCAAAAAGCCAAAGCAACAGACAGTGAGAAAAAAGCAGCTGGTTGCCACCACTTAAAAACTTAAATATTAATCTTCTCCAGCTGGAGTAGTGGGGTCGATGTACATATTAGCCCAGCGGATAGCTCTGCAACAGGCCTACACGTCCCTGTAGTACCACACATAAGTGCTTCAACACACACACAAGCACATACTCGTATAGTTTAAGTACCTTTGATTCCAGCCGGTTGTCCTACTGCAGATTTCAAGGTGCTTTGTCCCCTTCTTCACACAGCTTATTGTGTGCCAGTGCTGCTTTTGGACTTGTAACATTAGTTATATTCCTCTAACAGCACGCCCAACTACAGCCTGATGAAAAGAGCTGGAGAAGGTTTGTGGGCCAAAGTGCTGTGAGTATTTCAGTGTTTTACTGTGTGTTTTACCAAGCCAGCGCCAGAGGTGGGTAGTAACGAGTTACATTTACTTGAATATGTTTTGGAAAAATTGTACTTTTAGGAGTAGATTTAAATCACTATACTTTTTACTTTTACTTGAGTAGATTTGTGCAGCAGAAACTGTCCTCTTACTCCGCTACATTAGGCTACAATGAGCTGGTTACTTTTCTTCTTACCTCTTTGGTATTCTACGCCTCATTATTTTTATCCCCCCGCGTACGCCTCATTTTAATTTTATTTTGACAGAGAGAGAGACTTCCGCCAAAGGCTCTACCACCTGACTGTGTTTCACCAATCAAACGTAGCCGTGCAGTTTCGTCACGTGACCATACTCAATCTCAGTGGCGAGACGGGTTAGCTTTAGCATTAGCAGTCGAAGCAAACAAACAAAGAAACAGATGAAAAATGTCAGAATCAACGGTGGGAAATGAAGACACAGACGAGGCCTCATACTGAAAGCATGTTTACCTTACAAAGAGTGAGAAACAGCAGCTGCATTATGTGTCTTCTGTGTCAACCAAAACAAACGGACATTTCAGCATTCAGAAACTCAACATGTAGCAATAAGTTTCCTAAATTCGTTTTTTCCCCCATCGATAGGTGAATGTTTGTTTTATAGGTTACATATGGGTTACATATGTTTTAAACATTTCCTAAGTCTCTTTTATTTTTTTTTTAAGTTCTTGAATTGACCTGAATTATTTTAATTTAAGCAATTTTGTAATTAATTCATTTATTTTATTGATTGGATGAACTCTAATTTGCTTAAAGATGATTATTTTAACAAATAAATCAGACGTTACTCAACATTTACTCAGTATTTGAGTACTTTTTTCACCAAGCACTTTTTTACTCTTACTCTAGTAATTATTTGGATGACTACTTTTTACTTTTACTTGAGTCATATTATTTTGAAGTAACAGTACTTTTACTTGAGTACAATTTTTGGCTACTCTATCCACCTCTGGCCAGCACTATCTCATACCTCTTACAAATCCCAACTGTATTATCCATAATACTACTACCCATGACCAGGTATGCAAATAGGTAGTTATCCTGTTGCCTGTGTGTTACTGATAAAACATCAAATAAAATCAAAATGTATTTATTTTGCAGTGAAATAATCTTTTCTGGTGTCTCTTTCCTAAAACTTGGAGGGCCTGGGGCTGACACGTTTTCACATGATGACAACTATAAACTTTCTTTCTTTATTCTATTCTCTTCCAATCCCTGTAACCTCTGCCCTGCAAGTTTGAGTAGCACAGAAATAGCTAAAACACATAAGACACGGCATCTCTCGGCAAAGCTTTAATTGACAGAGTTTACTCTTTAGCATGCCATTTCTTTACCTTTTAAGTTAATATGGGGAACTTATTGGCAATATTTTCACACATCTGACAGTGACGGAGCGACTTAATCCCTCCAAAGTCCCAAACCTATTGATTCCAGCTCCGTCTTCAGTCTCCGCTGCTTCTGGGAGGAAACACAGTATCTGCCTCCGATGCTGCTGCAGCAGCTTTGTGCTGGTTATTGCAGAGCAGGGGCTTTTTTCACTCATTCATCTGATTTGAATTTGTCATTTAATACACTGCTAGAAGAAAAGAAAACTATTGATTATAACTGCTGGACATAGACTGCACTGTGTACTTGAAGTCATGTCACTCTCTCTCTCTCTCTCTCTCTCTCTCTCTCTCTCTCTCTCTCTCTCTCTTCCCTCTCTCTCTCTCTCTCTCTCTCTCTCGAGTAACCTTCCTCAGATGTCTCCTCATGCACAGGAAAAAATCAAAGTCTTAAGTATATTTCTCTCATTTCTAGTTAAAATATCTCATTACACTTAATATAAGACACACCTGCCTAACAAGTACTATTTCAGCCAGATATAGGGACTTGTTTGAAGACAATACATCTTGATTTTCTTGTTTAGTGAAAAAGTCTTGAAAACATCTTGTTTTGAGTCATATTTCACATGAAACAAGCTTTTTTTTTTTCATTTGAAGAGGTTTTTAAGCTAATTTCAAGATCACTTTTAACTCAAAAGTCCTAAATATCACATCTTATTTCAAGAAATCTTGACAAGCCGATTTTCACTAGTTCCATTGGCAGATTTTTTTGCTTACTTCAAGCAAAAACGTCTTGTATTTGTTGTTTTTTTAACTTATTTTTGGAGGGGCATCTTTTCCAGTGTGTCTCTGCCTGTCTTATAACGAGCTGCGTGCCCATTATTCTGCTAACTGCCTTCTCTGAAGCCCACGCTGCTCGTTTGTGCTGCCCTGCCATCTATAGTGCGTGTGCGACAGTGTTTGTGCGAGCTATCACAACCCCGACTGAAAGGCATGTGTGCCGCTGTGACACTCTCCCATGTGCCCTATACTATCGTCCTCTTCACCGCCAGCAGAAAAATCCTCTTTGCACTTTCTTCTCCGCTCTTCTCCTCTCCTCCTCTGTGCCCTTGCTAAATGCAGCTTTGAGCACGACTGTTATTGTGGCTTTCTTGAAGGTGGGTGTTTTCCTTTAGTTTGCGTGTCAGATACAGTGACAACCACTCGGGGGGTTTTCACACTTATGAAAAGACACGCGCACACACACATCAGAGTGTGTGAAGGAGCTGTCTGCTCACTCCTGTCGCCTCATTTGTTTCTGCATCAGGCTGCTCTCTGAGGAGGCCTCGCTTCTGCCCTTGTCAGCAAACATCAGCCAGTTCTTTCTACTCCTCTCACTCTCCTTCCACCTCCTTTTTCTCCTCCCCCTCTTTACAGTATTTCCCCGCTCTCCATCTTGCCGCACATTGTCGTTTATTCCCCCCCGTCTAACCTTGCGTCCTTTCTGGGCCCTTCAATCCACCTTTTTTCTCTTCTTTGTTTCTCTCTTCACTCTCGCACTGGAAAAAATCAAAGTCTTACAAAGTATATTTGTCTCATTTCTAGTCCAAATATCTCATTACACTTAATATAAGACACAACTGCCTAACAAGTACTATTTCAGCCAGATATAGGGACTTGTTTGAAGACAATACATCTTGAATATCTTGTTAAATGAAAGTCTTGAAAACAAATTGTTTTTAGTCACATTTCATATGAAACAAGCTTTTTTTTTCATTTGAAGAGGTTTTTAAGCTAATTTCAAGATCACTTTTATCTCAAAAGTCCCAAATATCACATCTTATTTCAAGAAATCTTGATAAGTCGATTTTCACTAGTTCCATTGGCAGATTTTTTTTGCTTATTTCAAGCAAAAACGTCTTTTATTTGTTGTTTTTTTTTACTTATTTTTGGAGGGGCATTTTTTCCAGTGATCTGGAATATTTCCAAGATAGAGAGTTAGGAATGATACATTGATAGTGAAACCTTTGAAATGATATTTGCCACTTCCCTCCAGAAAATCTGGATGGAGGGGGGCAAGTGCAAAAAACATGGGCCTGATCAGCGAAGACCTCTCACATTCTCTCCAGTAGGCCAGTTGTGTGAAACCAGTCTGCTTGCCTTGGAAAAAATCTAAATCTTACCAAGTATATTTGTCTCATTGAGTATCTCATTACACTTGATATAAGACACAACTGCCTAACAAGTACTATTTCAGCCAGATATAGGGACTTGTTTTAATACAATACATCTTGAATATCTTGTTAAGTGAAAAAGTCTTGAAAACATCTTGTTTTGAGTCGGATTTCACATGAAACAAGCTTTTTTTTTCATTTGAAGAGGTTTTAAAGCTAATTTCAGGATCACTTTTAAAGGTGATAGAGAATGGTTGAATGGGGCATTAATCCTTGTTCTGTGATGTGATATGTTGCCCAAAAAAAATGGGTTGGGTCTGTAATGGCTCAGAACCTCCCTAAAAGGCTCTCTGAAACAGCTATGTTACTATGCTGGGTTTAGAATGCGTCGTTTGCCCTTATTGGCGTTGTTTCAGAGCTTATCTGGCAACCTCATTATGAAATGCAGGTAGGTGTTGGCGCTATTCGGTTGCCGTTGCTTGATTGGCTGCCCTTGCTCTCACTGAAAACAGAGCTATAGAGTAATACACTGACTGAAAAGAAAGCACATCAGAATCAGAATTCGTTTTATTGCCATTGTTAGTGAACAGTGTTCACTAACTAGGAATTTGCTGCGGCGTAAGGTGCAAACATGTAACATAGGATATAATAATAAAAAATAAAGAATAAAAATTTATGAATATAAAATGTACAAGGTGTGTACAACAATACACAGTATCCAATATACAGAGCAACAACAGTGCAGCTTCATTAGTGCAATTTTAATGATGGTAAAGTGACTGGGGCAGGTTACGAGGTGATTATGAAGTGTTCATAAGTCCAACTGCAAGGGGGAAAAAACTGGTTTTGTGACGGGAGGTTCTGGTCCGAATGGACCGAAGCCTCCTGCCCGAGGGGAGTGGTGCAAATAGAGAAGGGTCAGCTGTGATCCGAGCTGCTCGCCCCATAGTCCTGGAGACGTGCAGGTCATGGATAGATGGCTGCAGCCGATCAGCTTCTCAGCGGAGCGCACACCTCGCTGCAGTCTGTCTGTCCCTGTCGGAACTGACCCTCTACTGAGCAAAATTCCGCCTGAAGCCTGCTCGGAATCGTGCAAGCTTTGTGAAACTGTACTCCGTGAAATGCGCAGAGCAAAGAAAAAGTCGGCGGTTGTATGTACAGGGGATGCTGTTAAAAATAAATAAAAGCCATTGATCGCGAACATTGCTTTCCGGGGGAAGAATATGTAACGATCGTAGTCCGCTTTCACAGCCTTGGAAGGCACACCAGTTCCTGTTTCTCGCCGAAGTGGCGTGTCTGAAACGGGGTGGCTGTGGATTTGGGTGTGTGGAGGGGGGCGATTGCTGAAAAAGTGACGTCACTTTTTCACAAAAACGGATTGGCACTTTTTCTGGGGGATATTCAAAAAAGGGGAGTACTTGAAACAGAGGTTCTGACACTTGCTGGCACTTCGTGTGTACTCCCCACAGCGGGGAGACTCAGAACTAACACCAAAAACGAGAAAAAGACGATTTTGATTCTCTATCCCCTTTATCTCAAAAGTCCTAAATATCTCATTTTATTTCAAGAAATCTTGACAAGCCGATTTTCACTAGTTCCATTGGCAGATTTTTTTGCTTATTTCAAACAAAAACGTCTTGTGTTTGTTGTTTTTTTTTACTTATTTTTGGAGGGGCATTTTTTCCAGTGTGCTGTCTCTTCTCCTGTTCTTGACTTTAGTTTGAGACAAATGGAGAAGCTCCCATGCGTCTAACGGGCATTAGAGCTGAGATTTTGCTACTCTTAACGAACAACAGAAGCATTCTGAGAGTCTCTGTCTCTGCATGGTGGACGCTGTGTGTGTTTTTGCTTAAATGAGCGCTTTAGGTTCTTTTCCACAGCCAAACAGTTCAAGTGTGAAGGAGGGTGAACCCAGAGCAGAGCAGCTCTTACGCTATGAGAATGTTTGTGTGTGTGTGTGAGTGATTGCATGTGGAGTGCAGACTGAACAACTTGATGAAGCGGTAAATTTCACTTCTCCTTTTGCCTGTATGTTTCGCCCCATCCACACACACACACACGCACACACACATGCACACTTACAGGCCACATACACTACCTGTCCTGACTATCCATTTAAGTACTTTATTTTATTGCCTTTAGCCCACCAAAAGTACTGCTCCTACACATTTCCATCCCACCCTTGTTTCCTGCTCCACCATGCATGGTGAGAAAAGTGAGGTCAGCCGTACATTTTTATTTTTTTTTAGTTGAACACCTCATTCATCATTATTATTTGTCAAAGAGGATTTTGCTCACCCTGTTATTGACTCATCGTCTGAAACGGAGAAGCCGACGCTTGTCGGGAGGGAGGCCAACGCTGCATCCACAGAGGAGGTGAATGGACCTGAGAGCGGCTCCGGAGGCCCCGTTCCACTTTACGCAGTGGATAGGACAACTGTGGGTATAGATGGTTATGTTGCTTTTAAAAACAACTCATTAGATTACAGGATTACAGCTCTTAAAATGTCTTGAGGATTTCTGCTTGAAATGAGCCGGGAGACCACCTCGTGTCTCAGAAAGCTGAGGTCGGACAGCCCCTACACTGAAAAAAGTGACTTTTTGGTGAAGTAAACTCTATTAGAGTAACTGTCATCACTTCTACCTTGTATTTTTAAGATTCAGTAAGAACTAGAGCTTCTTAAGTAAAATTAAACATTTTATTAACGTAATACATGAATTATGGGGGAAGAGTAAGTTTTACTTAGGTTTCCTCATACTAATTTAAATGTTTAATAGTTGTATGTGCATAATATTATTATTATTATTTGACATTTTGTAAATCCCATTGAGTTCTATTGAAGACTGGATGTTCGTTGATATTACTCCGCCACCGAAACCGGAAAGAGGAGATGTTTGTAGTTCTCTCGCATCGGAAATGCAAACCAGGATAATACCTAGCTGTAGTCCTGTCGCTCAGTTGGTCTACGGTGTGGAGTATAGCAAGTCAGATTCAACTGCTGAGCGGAAGTTTATCCACGGCTGTGAGGTGGCTAAGAAAATAGTTCGAGCATGAACGAGCTGCCAAATAAAACACGACAGAAGCAACTTTTCGCCACGAAATTTGATATGGATTACCAGTGCACACCAGTAACCACTCCGGTGAGTTGATGATTTTGAAAACGGACGTTTATGGTGCTTTTACGGACCTTTCTAGACATGCACATGACTTGCCGTTCTGAAGCAGGTTGAGAAGAATCAAAATTAGGCAAATACCAGAGACAGCAGTAAACATCAAAAAAGCGGTGAGGGGGGTTCTAAAACATTGCAGACGACTCAGAAAAGAGGCTTAATGTTGAAAATACCGCAGTTCCCCTTTAAGGTATTAGCCCGAGAAGTATTGCTCTTTAAAACACCTTTGTGTTACCACACCTCTGCTGATTACAGTAATTTACTGCTACTTCATTGCATAGCCTGTTCTGTGGTTTATAATCTGCCGGCTAACATGAATTATAGAGGCAATTTCCTGTTCTTAGCTCTATAATCTTGGTTACATTTTTAAATAAAAATCAGATCAGGAGTGTGCGAGGCTCAATGCATTTTGACTAGTAAGTTGTGGTGATTTTATTTACGATCATGCACAAACAGACATGCTTCTTTGGTCATATAAAAAGCAACATATTCATAAACTTCGCCGTGCATAGCCTGCAGGAACACTGGAAAAAATGCCCCTCCAAAAATAAGTAAAAAAACAACAAATACAAGACATTTTTGCTTGAAATAAGCAAAAAAATCTGCCAATGGAACTAGTGAAAATCGGCTTGTCAAGATTTCTTGAAATAAAATGTGATATTTAGGACTTTTGAATTAAAAGTGATCTTGAAATTAGCTTAAAAACCTCTTCAAATGAAAAAAATAAGCTTGTTTCATGTGAAAATTGACTCAAAACAAGATGTTTTCAAGACTTTTTCACTTAACAAGATATTCAAGATGTATTGTATTAAAACAAGTCCCTATATCTGGCTGAAATGGTACTTGTTAGGCAGTTGTGTCTTATATTAAGTGTAATGAGACACTCAATGAGACAAATATACTTGGTAAGATTAAGATTTTTTCCAGTGAAGTCCTTCCCTGTGATATCATTTTAGTCCTTTTCACCCACAAATTCAAAATAATGTAATAACTTCTGCCATATAAACGCTGTCATCTCTGTTGTCTTGCTAACTGTGTAAGGTAGTCAGTCCTTAGAGCAAAAGAGAAACAAATTTATTTGGGATTTTCTTTCTTTCTTTCTTTTATGTTTGTTTATGGCAGTTAAACACACAAGTTGATGTTGACAGGTTGCTTATTTTGAGCAAAGTAACTGGTATAAATGACTTGAACTGCAAAACTATCACGTTACATTACAAGTGCACAACATTTAGCCACGATGTGACCAGGTTGTGCTTTAGATTGTTTTGAGGATTGCTGAGCATGGCAGTTAGAGTTAAAATGCCTTTGGTGAAGTTCTTGTGCTTAATTCCTGTTGCAGTCGATTTGGAGTTTAGAGCATTTACAACAGGTCCGATAGCATCAGTGTTTATTGAAGGCTGTATTTGACTCTAGAAAAAAAGAGACTTGTCTTTCAAGTTGCTCATTTTGGTCCAACCACTGATAGAAACAAGCATGGTCTGATGAAAAGGTGTTGTAATTCCTAGCCAACTCGTGTTCTGTGGGATTAGTTACACTTTTTTTTTTTTGTCATTTTGCCCCATCTGCTGTTAGAGGACAACACCCTGCCCTGAATTTTTACCGTAATCCCAACCGTTTCACATTTATTATAATCTCCAGACCCCGTAATGTGACATTAGAAACCAATCATCCCAACTCTAACCGTTTGAACGGCATAAAATGATACACAAAGTCCAAAATGTTGTTCTTCGGACACTAAGATTTGGTTTGTAAAAGAAATGACTCAGCAAACTTTATCTGAGTGAGGGTTGCACAGAAAGTCTTTTGAGTGGGACCAGAGAACCAGATGATTAGAAGATTATTCCACCTAAAGATTCCTGCTTTCAGCAGGGTGGTAACAGCAGCCAGATGGGGGAGCTGGCCCCTTGGAGTCTGCCTGTAGCGCTGCATGTGAAAAGAGGAACTCTGTATTTATGAATGAACTTCAGTATGAAGGAAACCCTGTGGGTGTGTTTTGCATCACACTGCCAGCTGTCTTTAAATCTGCTTTCAGCAGTGCTAGAGAAATGGAGAAGTACTCCTGATAACATAAAGCACATGTTGGAGCAATTCTGCAGCACAACAGCTTGTAAAATTCTCCCCGTTTGTGGCAATTCCTTTGTCTCTTCACTCTGCAGCACCTGACAAATCACACAAGTGTGCACAGCTTTGTGGCGTCTAATCTCAGATCATTTGGACAGTGGTGCATTAAAAACCCTTGCTTAGTACCTCTTGCCTTTGTGACGGTGGATCACATTTTACTCCTCACCTTTCTGCTGCTAAGACTCGGGTGATTTCAGCATGCCAGTCTGAAAAAGCTTTCAAAGCAACTCTACACGATTCAAAGCCAAACTGGCAGAAAAATAAAGCCCAGAACTTGATATTTTGTATGACTGCATAATGTCCAATTAATGAAACATGGCAAACCAAGCTGGCTGTATAGTTTGCTAGCAAGCAAATTAGCTCCTGTTTATTCAACACAATCTCCGACAGTTTGGGAAAATGCCTCGAACCGTAATCAGTTGATTGTTTTCCTCTTTAACCTGGCTTTCTTTGTGTATATACAAATAAAAAATAACCTCAGTTAAGAATACAGCTTATATTGGAGGGTGTAGTGAAAGAGTTAAGACCCAAATGTGTCCCCTGTTTGACCCAGTGCTCTCTACACTCAGGTTCAAGGTTGGCTGTGCCTTTTCTCAACCTATTGATTTGATTTACAGCCAGAATTTGTACATAAACCTGAAACAATAAACAACAAAACGTACCAAATGCAGTCTACACTCAAATGTCGTTGTTTTAAGGCTGAAAACAGCAGAAATAAATGACTTCTTGAGCCAATTTCTTCTGCAGGTTGGCCCTCGATTACATTTTTTCATAACACTTTTGTTTTCAGTTGCTGTTTACTTCCAATATAAGTCATCATTTTCCTTAAAGAAGATCCTCTCACGACTTGTTAAAAAGGACATATGAATGTGGTGCTGGCGTGAAAGAAACCTCCAAGTGGATGCATTATGAACAGGGGATGCTGGGAACAAAGATGTTCCAGACGCATCAGGACTTTTAACCAGAAACATTAATGAGGAATATATGCTGACATGGCTTTACTATACAAAGTGCTTGTACATTGTCCATGATGCTCAACATGATGGCAACAGAAAATAATAATGTACAACAGAGGCTAGTTGCACCAGACCACAAAAAATGAACAGCAACGTAATACATGCAGCTCGAGTCCAATTTCCAAAGACAAATGGAGGCTGAGTTTTAAACACGGCCTCATCTCTACCATCGAAGAGTTATAAATGTGGCTTATCTCTCAAGGCTGGTGCTGATAAAAGTACACATTAGGTCCAAACTCTCCAAAACATTGCAATAAACAAGCATGGATGTAAGTTGTGTGAGTTATTCCGACCAACAGAAGATTATCAGGTGGGACGGTGTGCTGATGTTCTCCTGAAGCATTTAAGTTCTGTGTGTTGGTAAGAGTTAGCGATTCCTTCGGTTTTATGCGTTATCTTCCACTCGCTCCTTTGTTTTCTGGATGCCTTCAGATGCAGAATGTGGTGTTGATATCAGCGCAGCCGTCATTAAGGAGCCTCGTGTGCTTTGGTTGATGTGCTATGAAGAAAACAAGCGTTTTCTTTTTTTTATATATGTAACACGTTATTTTTTATTTTTCAAACACAGAACAAACACTACACAGAGTTGGTATGGTTATGTTACAAACCCTCTTTTTTTTTTTAGTTCTGTGTATAATTGTTGAATCGTTTCATATATATTGATCACAAGTGGAGGTGACACCTGCCATTCCCTATTTTCCCGGCGTACCGTTCTCTGGCGACATGCGCAGCCAAGGTCCTGAGCGCATGATGGGCTTTGATCCATCTGAAGGTCACAAGCTGGATAAATGACTGGATGTCAGCGAAAGTACGGCGGACAGTCACCGAGTTCAGCAACATATGTACGAACGTGTGTGAGGAACTTAAAGGGAGGAAATGGGGAAACGGCAAAGCTGAGAGGGGGATGTTTCTGTGTCGCCATATTGTGTGAGATCTTCTCTCTCCCGGTCTGCCTGTCTCGTGTTGGCTCTCGCTCTCCAGGATAGATAGAGGGCATTCATTATCTGCAGGCCCGCTGGGATTTCCCTCCTCTTTAGGATGCATCCAGCAGTTTAAAGCAGGCCAATCAGAGCAGTGGGGGAGGACAGGGTTAGAGGAGAAGCTGTTTGCTCAGTGTATGTTTTGGGGTTGGACTACACATTTAACCAACTGTCCAGTCCATTGGTTAGAACCATGGCAATCCATTCACATGATGGGATGACACAGGGGCAAACTGTATTTAGGTTTCTGCTTCTTTTAAACATGGATGCCAACCTGTCCTATGGACAGTTAGTGAAGCTCTATTGGTGGGATTTTCCTCTGTAAAAATCAAGATCTGAAGAGCTATTTCAGGAATATGTATTTTACAATGGAGCGTGGAAGGAGCCAAAATCTCTCATCACCGAGTTATAAGTTGTTCTAAGTTCTATAAGTTTAATATATTTTCATTTAACCAGGTTTGTGTGGTGACTTAGTATTCTATAAAGATGGAGGACCTCTGGATTTTCCCATACTGAAGTTTGGTACTTTCTAAGAGTAATTATGTCATTTCATGGCAATTTTTTTCAAATTTTTAAAATGACCCACCACCTTTTAATGTAAGCTTTCTGTTTAAGATTTAAAAGATTTTGCTCAACAATTTTGTATATATACACGTATATATGTTGTGTCTGTAATAGATATTTCCCTCCATACAGCTAACTGCTGGAGTAGCTTAGTATAACCACTGAAAAGGGGAGCTCATCTGGCTCCATCCAGAGATAATAAAATCCACAAATTGACTCCACTAAAACGCAATAATTGAAATATTCTATTTTGACTGCCCAAGCTGGTTCGCCTAATGGAAACTGTAACGTTGAAATGCTGCCAGCAGAGATCACAGAACGTTACAGAACCAAGTCAAAGCATAGCTGGGACACGCATGTGTCACAGATCAGAAGTTTAGTTCAGCAGTGAACCACAGCGCACATACAGTCAGAGGTGGGTCGAGCAGCCAAAAATTGTACTCATATAAAAGTACCGTTACTTCAGAATAATATGACTCAAGTAAAAGTAAAAAGTAGTCCAAATAATTACTTGAGTAAGAGTATAAAAGTGCTCGGTGAAAAAACTACTCGAATACTGAGTAACGTCTGATTTATTTGTTAACACAAGCATTCAATCAGACAGACAAAAATACTAAATAATCATCTTTAGGCAAATTTGAGTTCATCCAATTGATAAAATGAATTAAAATGAAATAATTATTTATAAAATAGCTTAAATTAAAATAATCCAGGTAAATTCAAGTACTTCAATAAAAAATAAAATAGACTTAAGAAATGTTTAAAACATATGTAACCTAAAAAACAAACATTCACCTATCCATGGGGGAAAACGAATTTAGGAAACTTATTGCTACATGTTGAGTTCCTGAATGCTGAAATGTTTGTTTTGGTTGACACAGAAGACACATAATGTAGCTGCTGTTTTGCACTCTTTGTAAGGTAAACATGCTTTCAGTATGAGGCCTCGTCTGCGTCTTCATTTCCCACCGTTGATTCTGACATTTTTCATCTGTTTCTTTGTTTGTTTGCTACGACTGTAAACTGTAAAGCTAACCCGTCCCGCCACTGAGATTGAGTATGGTCACGTGACCAGACTGCACGGCTCCGTTTGATTGGTGAAACACAGTCAGGTGGTAGAGCCTTTGGCGGAAGTCTCTCTCTGTCAGAATAAAACATTAAAATGAGGCGTACGCGGGGGGATAAGGGAGTATATTAGCACCCACCCTGGTCACGCAGATTTTCCAGAGTCTTTCTGTCTCTTTCTCACACTTTTAAGGCTTCCGTCAAAGCCACCAGGGACAAAGTTCTAAGCTGTCCTAAGTCATATTCTTGTGAATTGGAAATCAGCGGCGACACCACGCCAACACATTGATTTCAAATTACAAGGGTCTGAATGTCGCCACCTTTCTTTTTGCATTTCATGATGAAATAACATGTGCCCACACACTTTTAATGTGCTTTTACTTTAAGGTTATTAAACACGCACACACAGAGTCCCATTCATTTAACCAACGATATGTCCCCAATGCATACAGCACAAACAGAGACTCTCCCTTTCCACATGTGCGGTGTACAGTGTCTTTTCATGTGTGTGTGTGTGTGCTTATGCAGTCCCAGTGTCCCAGCTATGTTAACAACACATTTATTCTGATTGTACACAGTAATGAGTGATTAATTATTCCCAGCTCCAATTATCATTCCATTATGGACGCACACACTCACGCAGACACACACACACACACACACAACACGCAAATGTTGAAAACACTCCCACGTCACAAGGAATAAGAGCCAGCAGTGACTCTATCCCACTTTCTGAGGCCAATTGAGGTTAATGAATGTAAATGGTAAGTAAAAACACATTAACTAGAATAATTAAGTGTACCATTGGTGTTAGCATAAGTTCGTTAGAAACACCACAGGAAATTACACAACTAATCAAACATGATTTCCTCCTGCTCTGTCAGATACTGAAATATATTGGTTGAGGAATTATATTGGACCATAAAAATGAAGCACATTCCATTTTATTTGATTTTTTTTAAGGACCTGACAGAAAATGATGGTCAATCTTGTCAGTGAATGAGAAGATAGTGTGAGAGAGAGATGGAGATGGAGACATGGACAGACACGATGAAAATAAGTGAAGAGGAGAACACGGGAAAGAGAAGCGGCTGCAAAGTTCGATTAGCACACAGAAGGCATGAGGAGACAGGTGAGACGCGTGAGCACGGGGGATCCTGCACATCATCCTGCTTAAGGAATCCCTCGGCAGTCATCCAGTCGTCCGCACACATCACACACACTGCGTGCCAGGCTTGGAGACAGACTGAGAAAGATGGATAAAGGAGGCTGACACACATCCATTCAGATAAGAGAGCACTGGAGGAGATAATAAGCTAGCCTGGTGAGATAGTCTTGACTCCTCAGATCAACACGATCCATGTACGATCCCAGAGAAAGAAGAGCAGAGGGCCACATTTCTGCTTGTCGTTTACAGCCACGTAATGTTTGAATTTGTAATCTACATTTTGTAAATTTGGTGCATCGAAGTAATGTTCTGTACTTTATATTTTTCTTGCTAAAATACAACCATCCAGTTAAGGTCCTTAACAAGTGAGAAGCCAACAGAAAGTAATCCCTCCCACAACACCAACTTTCCCCCTAAAGATAAAGCAATTATTGAGTTATATTTGATCATTAATTGTCTTGTAGAAACAATTTTTCTATACTTTGTTTTTACGTATGTATAAATACAAAAATATATAAATTACTAAGCTTGTATAATAAGAAATGCTACTGAAAGTAACAAAATAATTGATGCTAAAATAACTTAATAAGATGTGATAAATGATAGACTATCATTTTAAACTTGTGTTAAATTGACTATTTATTTACTTTTCCACTCAATTTGAAATTAAATTTATTTTAAATGGAATTGATTGAATTTCTTTCTTTGTTAACTTGTATATTTGTGTTATTTTCCTTTACATTGTATTGATCTATTTATTATCCTCAAAATGGTCTATTTCTTTCATTTAGATAGATGTACTGTTATTTCCCCAGTGCATTTTTTCCTCCTATTTCTCCCCTCAAAGCTCATCTATTCAAAGTCTGCCATGGGCCGAGCTGCTCACCTGGTGGTTGATTATCGGGCTGCACAGGTCGTGTTTCAAAATATTGTTCCTGAAACTGGAAAAGGGCAAAATGATGCAGATGGCATGTTAACTGAACTGGTCAATGACTGTCATTGAAGTCATTGACTGGATTTGCTAAAAGTACAACAGTTGTTTGAAGTCTGCGCTTCGGCCATTGTTCTGATAGCAAGTTAAACAAGCCGCTAACACTGTTAGCCTTTCCCACTTCCAACAGGCCTTCGATGACACACTGAAAGACTACTGCCTAATTAGCATAATGATGCAGAAATGCATGCAGAAATGTAAAAAGAACAGTTTTAAACAGTAACTGGAAGTGAAAGGATTGATTCAAACTGAAAAAAGTTTACAAAGTACTGAGTGGGATGGAAGATGAACACGAGTCTCCTGGTTAACAGTCGTTGTGCGTCACTCCAGCGAGCCCCTGTAGCTCCAGAAAAAGCTACTTGTTCAGCTGTTAAATCTGTCAATTCTAACTGTTGTGGCAGTTTCACAAACTGCAGTGAGACTTTACTCCCATATGTAGTTATTTTTGCATCCACTTGCACTCAGAAAGGGAAACTGGTGTCCCAGGACACGATTCAAACCTTTGTTTTGTGACAGTTTAACAAACCTGTGAAACAAACTGGGAGACTATGTTGCAAAAACTTGTGGAAAAATGGGCCACAACTTCCCGACTTAAATGCAATATCTGCTCTTTATAGCGGGAATATTATCAGGCGATACTTAAACCCTGTTTACCTGCCACATTTATAAAAACAACAATGGACACTGGGTCAGCAGACAGTGCTGGGAAACTTACTTCCATTGATCAACGTATTTTCCCCCATAGGCATGTGTATATGGCTTTGCATTTGTGAATTTGTGTGTGTAGCAGCCTGTGTGAGAGACCTCCCTGCTGCTCTCCCATTGACTTTCACTTTGGCTGATACAGGATGTCAGTTTATCAGTCGATTGAATATCTACCAGCCCTTTATTTATGACACTCTGGATGAAGTGTTGCTGCTCATTTTTTCGTCTTTTCCGAAGAGCTATGCAGAGAGACAAGTGTGTGTGTGTGTGGAGGGGGGCGGGAGGCCAAGAAAGGACAAGAGAGCCAGAAATCAATATATTTTCACTGAAAGCCCTTGTGTAGCAGGAACAGAGATGGGAAGGAAGGAAGGAGGGAGGACAGAGAAAGGAGGAAAAGGGCTCAGAATAAGGAGAGAAGTCTGAAGGAACGGAGGGAAGGAAACAAGTATGGTGTTTTTTTTAATGTCTTGCCTGCCTCTCAGCTGTCTTACCGTTCAGTAATGTGCTGCATTGGTGTGGACTGCAGTTGTTCTGCTGTAGTCGTGAGGATTACACTGCAAAAAAAAAAGTAAAAAGATCAAAATTTAGAAATGCTTGAGATGAGATTCATTATCTTCAGCAACAGCATTTATTTTGATATACAGTAATTCCTTTACGTTTAACTTAATTCTGAGCCCCCCTCCAACCACAGTTATGGAGGAGAACACAAGCTAAAATAACCTTTGTTCAAAATTTTGATTTTCAAAAGATTTGTCAAAGTTATGAAATATCAAACAAAGGCCACTCGAGCTGACAATGCAAAGAAGCTGCAGAAGTTGTTAAATATAGATATAATTATGCAATACTCCACACCCTCTACATGGCACAGGGATTATTACGACAAGCTGTGTTCAGACAGACTTCCTCAGCGTCGATGCAAGAAAAAAAGGGTTCAAGAGGTCAACAATTGTCCTACATAATGTTGTTTTATCGTTTTATGGATATACGCGGATCTCCAGTGATCTAAATATCTTCTGAAGGACGCCGACTTTCACCAAACTGTTATCGGTGAGTAGATGAGTAGTAGGTGAGTAAAAAAAAAAAAACTTCCCCTTTAATATAACTCCCAGACTAAGTTTAATTAGTTTCAGCAGCGTCAATATCAGGATTATTTATTCCAAAAGAAAAATATAATTGCAACTTTTAACAACACACCAAGTCACACAATCTTGAATAAAATCAAATTTTTAGAATATTATTTGCTCACAATGAAGCCAGGGAGGAGTTATTGTCAATGCAAAGAGAATAACCAGTCAAGAGAGAAGTCTTCCTGTCACACAGGAATGGTAAAAATCTAATTCCAAAGGCTACATTTGGAGCAAGTAAAAAAGGAGGAAATGCCAGAGCTGTCTCCCAAAGAAAGCCTGGAAAACAAAAAGAGCACAATGAAAATAAGAGAAATACATCTGTGCAGCCCAGTATGGCTGCCTGGTCCACAAATAATGCAGTTTCAGTAAGACTGAAAAGGAAACAAAGAGAGGGAAAAAAATCACTTAAGAGACAGTAACAAAGGACAGAGTGAACAGGAAGGAGAGGAAGAGGATAAAAGTTGAGAAAAGGGGGCCCTCCCTTCCTTGGGGAATCGTGTCAGCCAGTGCTGATGAATGTGGTCAAACATCAATACAGTGTGAATGATGAGGCCTGGCACCACACTGGTAACTCACACACACACAGTTGCAGTACGCAGCTGCATTTGCTTTGCGTAAGTACCCCCTTCTTTCTTGATCCCTTTAACCTCCATTTCAATTTCTATATTAAAATGTCTCTCATTGTTTTATGTGGCTTGGCACATTGCTCCTTGCTCTTCGATGTAAGCAGCATAACAAATAAATCGATGTACAGTAAAGGGCAGCGTTATCACATGCCATGATGGGCCAGTATAATCTGCAGAAGCTTGGTCATCCCTCATTGCTGATTTTTGCCTGTTTTTCATTAAAAAATCTAATTCCACCTATAGATTTCACAGTGAAGAGGTGGTGGCGGAGGTAATGTTTGCCTGTAGCCTCCACTGTTATTGCAATTGCTGAGTTTTTACGAACTTCTACTTGTCTCTTTTTTCTGTTCGGGCTCTTATACACCAAACGTACGACAAGAACAAGCAGCAATGGCATTTTGCACTACTTCCTTTTTCTTTCATCTATGCTGTCTTCTGATTTCCCCCGTTAAAAGGATGTTTTTCCTTTCTTTTTTGAGCAGGAGTTGTGTGAAGTACATGTGAGTAGTCAGGGTTTTACCTGCAGAAGATAGTGTCCAAAGTGTCCTGAAGGACAAGCTGTAAGAATAAACTAATCCAAATGGAGCAACTTAAAGACCCAATATTTCCCCATCTCAGAAAATGCAAACCATAAAACTTTTAAAGCAGCTTGAATTCTATTCTTTGGATATTTACACCGTATCACTTCACCATGAGACAGTTGCACTGAGCGGGTCAGCTTAAAGGGGAAGTTAGTTTTTTTTTTTTAAACCTGGACCTCATTTCTGGCCTAAAATACGTTCATCTACTCACCGATAACTGTTTGGTGAAAGTCGGCGTCCTTCAGAAGATATTTAGATCACTGGAGATCGGCTTATATTATAAAACTGCAAAGATTTATATTGTGGATGACTGTCGCTGTCATGTCATAAAATGGGGTTGATAAAAAGATAAAACCTCCCTAAAGCTGCAGATCGAATGCTGTGAATTACAGTTCCCACCAACATCAGTGAAAACGATATAAAGGTAAACATTTAACAACAAAAGCACCATCAGAAAAACTACAAAGTACTCACTCTACCTTATACTTTTGCATTTTCATTTCAGTCAGTTTTTTTACTGTCTCACCAAGTGTGTTATACACGTATAATTCCCTGCAACATTTTTATAAATTTATGAATTAAAATGTATGTCACATTACATAAACTGTGGATACTTTCATGTCATAGTTTTGACCCTTAAATCATTTGTAGTATTTGTGCTTGTATTATATATGTATCATATATTTATATTATATATGTTTAAAATCGACTAAGTCTTTCTATTTTGAGTTAGTGGAATAGTAAAAGAAAAAAGTTGTGCATATTTCCCAATAACTAAACTTATTAAGAGATGTATAGAAGTGAACGCAGGCTGCACCATTATATATATATATATATATATATATATATATTATATCTCTCATGACACAACAGGAACAGAACCATAGACTGCATATTGAGTTTCATACAGAGACAGCCCTAAAGCATTCCACCCTCTTTTATCTGAACATAGCACAACACCTGTTGTTCAGGTAGCTACTAACCTACTGTCATAGTGATATCAATATGTGAGTGTAGATAAAATATCACTCTTATAATCATAGTTCATATGATCATTAAACTGAATGTTGATGGTTTTCTGTTGCAGTAGCACCAGAGAAGTTGTTCCATTTCTGTTTATATTTTGTGCATAAATGACCAAACTAACTGCAAGTGTATTTAGTCTCAGAAGCATTTTAGACAAATGACACATTGTTTCTGTAATGCATCCCTGGTTTACAGGTTGAGGTATGCTGCATTGATGAATCACTCCTGCCCCTTTTTCTCGGATTTCTTTTTTCTTCACTTGCTGGAAACATTGAGAAGATGTAATGCCACTGACTTTCAATAATCCCACAGATTTAACGGGTTGTAAACATGCAGAAGTTTAATCAAAATCGCTGTCATTTTGTTTGTTTATTTGCGAGTTTATTTGTAACTTGCATGTTCTGCTTGATTTCTCCGTTTCTGCAGCGACGCTCCCAGTCTTGACAAGCACTGTTTCATCCCAGTGTAATTGCAAACACAACCCCCCCCCCCCTTACTATAATTACTCATTCGCTCATCACACCCGGGACATGAAAAACAGAAAATGACCACATCTATTTGCAGCAGTGTGCGTGGGCTTCGTCGTGTACCCCTCCTTCTTACACCTCCTCAGCCTCTCGAGTGGCTGGGCTCCCATTCGTTAGCATAGCGTCTCCTCTCCACTCAGCCTCGGCCTCCCATCTATCAAAGCAGACCAAGGCAAATGGAGCTTTCAGCTGAGTGGTGATAAGGAATCACAGCTACATTAAAACATCTGTCACACCTCTGAAGCTTCGCACAGCGGGTGATACAGCCGTCAAGGAGGAGGTAGAGAAGAGGATGAGGGGCTGAAGAAAAGAAGGAAGTAGCATAGGACCGTGGAAACGTTAACATGAGGAGGGGTTTGGCCAAGGTGTGGGAAGACCGGTCAGCATAGGAATGCTCAAAGTTCTGCTTTAATTAATCCTATTTTAAGTCATTTTGTTCATTTCTCCAGCTCCTTCCCCTATAACTATAGTGCACCGCCACGACAATTAGTGAAATAATGATCACAGATAGAGAACTATTCAAAACAGGAAAATATTTTGACTTGTTCATGTGTTCTCATTTTACTGTCGAGTTGTTTTTGGGATGAAAAAGTGTTGCAGTCTCACAATAGGAATTGTTTGGGGGTTGAACCTGATGCTTCGCCAGGACCTCTCTTTTTATTTGGGTTGCATTCTCTGTGTGGCTCTTTTTAAATGTGTAGTTTTGCAAATTGGAAGAGGCCCAGAACACGCTTGTGGGATTTTATATCCCTTTATGTAGAAAGCTGCTCGAATAATTCTTTTCAGCTCTTTGAAAGGTTAGATTGCTGTCGCATAATTAAACACTCCAGCTCTGTAACAGTAAATAAAACACCAGTTATTTTGAGGTGTTTGCATTGGGATTGTCTGCTCTGTTAGAATCAGTCGTTAACTTTATCACATTATTCTTATGCCAAAACTGAATTCTTTTGTATGACAGGTTTTAGAGCTGATGGAGGTCTGCTTGATGACCAGCTTTTTTTCTTTATTCTGGAGTGCATTGCCTTGTGATTAATCTATTCAACACTATTCTTTGTATTGTATATGTTTTTTATTTTGCATCCTTTGAGTGCACTATAGCATACAGGGTATGTAAAACTCATTTGGATACTATTTGGAAAAAAAATAGCGTGCTCCTTTATAACCCACTATATCAGGAGTACTGAGTGCTTAAATTTTGATCCAAAGATGTCTCAAGGGTTATTAAAGGGGAGACCCAACAATTGAGGTAAAAGCAACCTCGGGGTATTCCTTCATTGTATTTGAATTTTTCTTTTTCAAACGTGACGGAGTGCATGTGTTATTTGCACAAGATTGGACAGTACATCGAGGAGTGTGTAACACATAAGTCATAATAGAATCCCAATTTTCTCCAAATATGTCAACGCCATAACAAATCATATTTATGTGCCAAGCCCGCATTGGTTACAAGTGGTTGATGGAAGCAGCTGAGGTTTTCATTTGAGCATATTTCTGTTATTATTTCAGTTTTACACCTTGTCTGACACAAGAGTCTTCATTAAAACCTGGAGCTGGAGACGCTACATCCTGACTCTCGTGTTGATCATTCAGGGAGTTTGGCTGGCTGTCTAATTTTGGTTATGCACACCATTAGGAGGGCAGTACAGTCAGTGGTGGAACAATTGCGGACAGGGCCCAGGGGCAAAACATCCCAACCGGGCCCCCTCGTTCCGGTGCGCGCGCGCGCACGTACGTACACCCACACGCGCTCATTAAAGCATGTCCATCTCATCCATCGAGTGACGAGAAAAGAAGGCTATTTTTTGACGCCAACCCTCCCCATTAATCCGGGCTTGGGACCGGCACCTGTTTGAGCTGACTGCATCCAAGTGGCTGGGTTAGGCCAGAGCTATAGAGTAATACAGAGTTGCGACACGCTTTGAAGTCGCCGCTAGGGCTGTCACGTGGTTCATGTGAGCCTCCGGAGTTCCAAACTTCACAGCGCTGTCAGTCAGTTTGAACGGATCTTAGCGGGACGGAGCACAAAAACGGAGCGGCAGAGACACATTTATCACTGTTTTAAATCATAGAGGGTTTCCCTGCACGCTAGCAGGGGGCAGCTACCTTGTCCTCCTTTATACTGAATCATGCCAGTGGTCCAGCTTACCTTCAGATCTACATCCTTCAACAGAGCCTGATGTTACTGTCTGTTCCCAGGATCTACTCCTGTTGTCCCAAACACTCCATCTGTAGAAGATGTCCTTCAGTCTGTCTGTGCTCTCTGGTGTCAGATGGAAAATGAGTTGAATGGCAAAGCTGAGCTGAATAAATTATTTTAAAGAAGCTTTAAATGACTTGGAGGGAAATATGTGGCTGTAGATGCTTTGACTGATGAGCCGGGATCAATTCTTCTTTTCTGTAGAAGACCTAATTATTCTGTATATCTCATGTGAACTGGATACATGTGAAACAAACATCTGTAACCCTGTTTATTGTGCTTCAAGCCAGAAAACTATTGTTAAATATTAACTAATTGATTAAAATATGGCCCTGTGATGCACTGGCGGCCTGTCCAGAGTGTACCCCTCCTCTCGCCCGATGACCGCTGGGATAGGCTCCAGCCTATCCCAGCCTAACGATATCTAAGAGTATACTTCTGATAGATAATGCTTAAAAATTTAAAAAACGTTTAAAATGCTGTTATTTTATTAACTTACCAGTAATCGTTCTTGACGAGTAATTGAGGTTAACGGAGCTGCATCTCTTGTTTGGAACTGTGGCGTCTCTGTGACCCACGTGACTTCCGCATTCCTTTCTTTCCATAGAAGTCTATGGGAGTGTCGCCACTCTCTTTTTACACCACTCTGGGTTAGGCTAAGCTATATACATTATTTGCAAAGATTGCAAGAAAACATTTCGGAATGTTTAAACATACAACATTGGGTGAGGGCCCTGGGCCCAGGGGCAGTTGCCACGCCCGCCCAGCTTATAGCTCCGCCCCTGAGTACAGTCATGCTTTAGAATCTTTGATTTCTGTGATGTCACAGCCCGTTCACTGACCGTGTCACAAGGTCCTGCTTTAGATTCCTTGATGTCTTTGATGTCACTGTGATGTCAATGTGATGTCACTGTGATGTCACTGTGATGTCACTAAGGCCTTTTCAGAGACTGTAAGGTAGTTGTCGCCACATTGACAGTATTAAGGTCTTTTCAGAGACTTTAAGGCAGTTGACATTTTCAAGTATTTCAACTAACTGTAAACATCTATGCAAAAGTGACACATATGGTTGTATTCTGAAAAGCCTAACAAAAAACAATATGAGAGTGAAGTGAATGTAATACAAACAAGTTTTATTTAAATTGAGGGGAAACACAACTGTACAAAAAAACAAGATTTAGAGGTCTTCAAACAGTGCAAGAAAACACACTATAAATATATCTAGCCAAGACTTTTGAAGGTTGAACCTTGTAAACAAAAGTGTTGGCTGCATAAAAGTAAAAAGTGCAGACAGAAATATTTTTTTGTTTTCACACAAAAACAAAAACTGACATATAATAGAATAAGAAGAATCGGTTTAATCTCCCAGACAAAGACCAAAGTTTATTTTACGCTTAAATTGTTAATATTCTCAAAGGAAGATGCCATTTTTTATTCTGGGGTTCCTTGCAGGAGCCTTGGTCACTAAGGCTGTGAGGAAACTCGGAAAACAATTCTTTCCAGAGGAGGAAACCAGCAAAATCTCTGCAGGAACTGCAGAATCTTCTTTGGGAAAAAATCCTGCAGATGATCAAATTCAGACCAAACAAAAGCAAAGTCCTCCAGAGGTGGTGAGCCTCACTAAGGCTGTGAGCAAACTCCCAAAATCATACTTTCCAGAGGAGCAAACCAGCAAAATCTCTGCAGGAACTGCAGAATCTTCTTTGGGAAAAAATCCTACAGATGATCAAATTCAGACCAAACAAAAGCAAAGTCCTCCAGAGGTGGTGAGCCTCACTAAGGCTGTGAGCAAACTCCCAAAATCATACTTTCCAGAGGAGGAAATCAGCGAAATCTCTGCAGGAACTTTAGAATCTTCTTTGGGAAAAAATCCTGCAGATGATCAAATTCAGACCAAACAAAAGCAAAGTCCTCCAGAGGTGGTGAGCCTCACTAAGGCTGTGAGCAAACTCCCAAAATCATACTTTCCAGAGGAGGAAACCAGTGAAATCAGTGAAATCTCTGCAGGAACTTTAGAATCTTCTTTGGGAAAAAATCCTGCAGATGATCAAATTCAGACCAAACAAAAACAAAGTCCTCCAGAGGTGGTGAGCCTCACTAAGGCTGTGAGCAAACTCCCAAAATCATACTTTCCAGAGGAGCAAACCAGCGAAATTTCTGCAGGAACTTTAGAATCTTCTTTGGGAAAAAATCCTGCAGATGATCAAATTCAGACCAAACAAAAGCAAAGTCCTCCAGAGGTGGTGAGCCTCACTAAGGCTGTGAGCAAACTCCCAAAATCATACTTTCCAGAGGAGCAAACCAGCAAAATCTCTGCAGGCACTGCGGAAACTTCTTTGGGAAAAAATCCTGCAGATGATCAAATTCAGACCAAACAAAAACAAAGTCCTCCAGAGGTGGTGAGCCTCACTAAGGCTGTGAGCAAACTCCCAAAATCATACTTTCCAGAGGAGCAAACCAGCGAAATTTCTGCAGGAACTGCAGAATCTTCTTTGGGAACAAAGCCTGCAGATGATCAAATTCAGACCAAACAAAAACAAAGTCCTCCAGAGGCTTTGAGCAAACTCCTAAAAGAGAAGGAAAACAAATTAGACGGATACAGTGAAATCTCTGCAGGACCGGCACAATCTTCTTTGGAAACAAAGCCTGCAGATGATCAAATTCACACACAAAAAAAACAAAGTCCTCGAAAGGTGTGGAGCCTCACTAAGGCTGTGAAGAAACTCCTAAAACCATCCTTTCCAGAGAAGGAAACCAAATTAGACGGATACAGTGAAATCTCTGCAGGACCGGCAGAATCTTCTTTGGAAACAAAGCCTGCAGATGATCAAATTCACACACAAAAAAAACAAAGTCCTCGAAAGGTGTGGAGCCTCACTAAGGCTGTGAAGAAACTCCTAAAACCATCCTTTCCAGAGAAGGAAAACAAATTAGACGGATACAGTGAAATCTCTGCAGGACCGGCAGAATCTTCTTTGGAAACTAAGCCTGCGGATGATCAAATCCACACCAAAAAAAAACAAAGTCCTCCAGAGGCTGGGAGGAAAGTCCTAAAAGAGGAGGAAACCAAATTAGACAGATACAGTGAAATCTCTGCAGGACCGGCAGAATCTTCTTTGGAAACAAAGCCTGCGGATGATCAAAATTACACCAAAAAAAAACAAAGTCCTCCAGAGGCTGGGAGGAAAGTCCTAAAACCATCCTTTACAACAGATCCAGTTGTTGATCCGGACATGCAGTTATGCAAGTTCTCCAACTCATTTAATAACTGTTGGATGAATGCAACGCTACAGGGTGTTCTAAATCTTAACATTGTAAAGACGAAACTCTGTCGGAGCTCCACAGAGGTTTCAAGACTTTTTCCAGCAACCCCAAAATTTGAAGACCTATTTTTAAACGCCCTTAACAACCCAGGAACACTTTTCTCTTCTACAGAGATCTTCCCGGTTTTGAGGGAGTTAAGTGCTGTGATACCATTACTACAACTGGGGGATGAAAATGACATCGTAGATTTTTTGGTACATTTAATGTCCTGGTTGAACGACCATGGAGTTATGTCAAGGCTTCGTGTCAACAAAGTAACCAGATGTAACCAGTGTCACCCCACTGAAAGCAACATCACAAGCCTGGGTGATGTCTATTTTCTGCCAGCTCCAGGTAACAACGACACCACCGCTTCTCTTTTTGCCAAAGCAGTGAGCGATGATCATTACAAGGACCAGTGCAAAGCATGCGACTCGGAACTAACGGAGGAAAACTTTTTCATCTCCCCTGATCTGATAACTCTCTATCTGCCACGGACAGTTTACACAAACTCCAGAGTGTCCGTGACACCAAGTGAAAATGTCAGTATTCGTGTGAAAGGTGGAGAACAGACGTATCGCCTGGCCTCTGTGATTTGTCACATAAACTCATATGTTGACCACTTTTATACGTATGTGCTTAAGGAAGAAAAGATCATCGAGGCTAATGATCAGAGGATATCAACTGTGGACAGCAAAGCTGACATTTATAAAAATGGAATAATCTACTTCTATGAAAAATGCACATAAGCACATCGCCAAGACAAGACCTCAAGAAACATAACATAAAAGAAAGATAAGAGTAAGAAAGTTTTTATAAAACAGTATGATTTCACCAAGGCTGAGGATGAGTGGATATCAGCTGCGGACAGCAAAGCTGATATTTAGGAAGTAGGAACATTTTTATGAAAAGTGCTCATAAAAACACATCGTCAAGACAAGACCTCAAGAAACAAAACATAAAAGAAAGATAAGAATAAGAAAGTTATTCTTTGCTTTTTACAGGATTTTATAAAAAAGTATAATTTCACTAAGGCTGAGGATGAGGACTTCCGGTGGGACAGGCGAGCAGCATGGACGCCTAAGTCAGGAGCTCCCGCATGCTAACACCCTAAACTCCACTAAAACTCGAGACGCAGACAAACTCAAACTGAGAATATGAGTGGAGCATCAACAAAAAATAAGAATAAAAAGAACCCGGATACCCAAAGCAAAGAAATACACAGAGAGGTTAGCGAGAGCACGCTAACACCACAAGTTAGCATGGACTCATTTCAAAGCAGCTTGGACGGCATTAGCAAACAAATTCAAACTCTGCAAAACGAAATGAAGACGGACTTAAAAACATACAAAGACGAAATTACAGCGCAAATGAGAGATAAACTGACAGAACTCAAGGGAGACATCGATCAGAAGTTTGCCAAAATAACCACGGACATTGGAGAACAGGATGAGAAGATAACTGCTGCTCTGACACGCACAGAGGAGATCGAGTCGAGGAGTCATGAAGCAAACAGTGCACTGCAGGAAATAATGCAAGAGCAGAAAATCCTCGGGGACAAACTAGACAATTTAGAATCGAGGTCCAGACGAACTAACTTAGGGGTGTATGGCATTCCAGAGGAGGCAGAGTCAAAGAGCGACTCGGTCGCACAGTTCATGGATAAATGGCTCAGTGAAGAATTTTCTATAAACTCGGACCTACAGATTCAACGCGCTCACCGAGCCCTGGCTCCAAAGCCAAAATCTGGCCAGCCTCCCAGATCGATTGTCATCAATTTCCAACAGTTCACCGTAAAGGAGATGATATTAAAAAAAGCATGGGAGAAAAAAACAATCACCCTCGGAGAAAAGCGGATATATTTTGACCATGACTATTCAGAGAGGACGCTACAACAACGTAAAGCATACGGTAACATTAAAAAGATCTTAAAGAGAGAAGGCATCCGCTTTCAGACACCTCTCAACAAGATGCGTATCCACTGGGCAAACGGGGTGAAAACTTATGGCAGTGCAGAAGAGGCAGCCCGCGACCTGCGGGGAAGAGGATACGACACGGATAACACGGGGACCAACAGCGGGGGAGCCACGCGCATTGGAAGGCCCCACTCGACCGGGACCACAACATGGAAACAAACCGGGAGCGGACGCACCGGAGAGGCCAGCAGACGCGCTCGAGGACGACTGCAAGAATTTCAACTGAGGGGAAACAACACAGAATGAGTATATACTAGTGCTGGGCGGTATGACCAAATATACATATCACGGTATTTTTTTTCATGCATAATTAGGTGTTCACAGCATTTTCTACAGATTGAGAACAGAATTAAAAATAAAAATAAAAATTCTTCAAAATAATTCCTTCGTTAATAATTGGTCACACAGAACTTTATTGTATTAATATTCACATCTTCATTGTAAACAAATGAATAACATAGCTAATTACACTGGTCGGACTGTTCAGCTGTTTCAGACTGACACCTCCGGTTCAGGCTGCTCCTCATCCTCAACACGCACGTCTCTTTTTCAATCACGGAAAATATTTTTCAAAACTCATCTGGATTGAAGCAGCAAACATTCGGTTGAGCTAATCTAACGCGACGCTGAAGCTAGCAAGCTTCCACGCTTCCACGGATAATATCGCTGATGGAGACTAGAGTATGGCAACCCGACCGAAGCCCGACGGGCCCGGTCGGAACCCGACGGGCCCGGTCGGAACCCGACGGGCCCAGTCGGAACCCGATGGGCCGGGCCGGACTCGGACAAAAAATTAGAATGTCTTGTCGGACTCGGGTCGGGCTCGAAAGCAAGCAGACATCGTGAAAATTATAAACAGCCAGAGGACAGGTTTCAGTTCATTGCAAACGTCAGTTTTTGTAATAAACATAAATAATTGAATATGCATAAATGAAAATGTTGGTAGACAATCGTGCCTCATGCCGTGCAGCATGCATCTGTGTGCATCTGTGGTCTGTGCATGCTCGGTGCGCACGCACGCATATCAAACATTCGAACAACTTTACATTAAACACTTGCGATCAGTGCAGCCGAGCTCAGTTGGCTGGAAGCGCTATGGAGGACATTAAAAGAAAAATAGCTTCTGGAGAACTGATGGATAATGGTGCGCTGTCACCAATGTGTATTTACTGATTAGGGTGCGCCGTCTTGCGTTGGTCACTGGTCTCGGGCTTCCGGCGGGCTCGGGCACAAATATTTTAATTAATCTCGGGCTCGGGTCGGATTTGAGAACTTTTCTGTCGGTTGAGGGCCGGGCTCGGACAGAAAAATCCGGCCCGAGCCAGGCTCTAATGGAGACACACGCGGTGTGCACGGAGGGGAGGGGCTGTGTGTGTGTGTGTGTGTGTGTGTGTGTGTGTGTGTGTGTGTGTGTGTGTGTGTGTGTGTGTGTGTGTGTGTGTGTGTGTATGTAGGCTATGTGAGGGAGACGGAGGGAGAGTAGGGAAAGGAAATGCAGCTTAACGGATACGAGTATTTTTTAAATAGCGTTAAAAATAATAATAATAACGAAACGCAGTATGTGGTGGCCGGTGTTGAATCTGTGGCGCACCGCCACAAGAAACACTGCTATCCACCTTCACCTTCGCGTAACGCAAGTGCTTATTACCACCTCGCACCCATAGACAGTAAACATGCGTGTTCAGAAGCGCAACACTGAAAAGGGTCCCGTCTCAAACAATGTCGCGCGACACAGCATTCCCCCCCGTTATGTAATCAAATACACCGGTATGGCGGTATATTAAAAATTCATATCATAACGAAATTATAAACCGGTATTCGGTGTGAACCGGTATACCGCCCAGCACTAGTTTTATGTAGAAAGCTGCTCGAATAATTCTTTTCAGCTCTTTGAAAGGTTAGATTGCTGTCGCATAATTAAACACTCCAGCTCTGTAACAGTAAATAAAACACCAGTTATTTTGAGGTGTTTGCATTGGGATTGTCTGCTCTGTTAGCATCAGTCGTTAACTTTATCACATTATTCTTATGCCAAAACTGAATTCTTTTGTATGACAGGTTTTAGAGTGCATTGCCTTGTGATTAATCTATTCAACACTATTCTTTGTATTGTATATGTTTTTTATTTTGCATCCTTTGAGTGCACTATAGCATACAGGGTATGTAAAACTCATTTGGATACTATTTGGAAAAAAAATAGCGTGCTCCTTTATAACCTACTATATCAGGAGTACTGAGTGCTTTCAAATGCAGCCTAGATGAGGGGTGAGTGAAGGAGAGTAGCAAATAGATTTGAAGGTAGACACACGTCCATATAAGAATTGTTTCTCTAAAGCTTCAAAGGCTCTTTAAAATCACAGCTTTAGCATTTAAAAAGTAATCAAATAAGATCAGTGAGGGAGTTTTTTCTGCTTTTACATGCAGTGGGGGGGTGGAGGGGCGGGTAAATTTTGATCCAAAGACGTCTCAAGGGTTATTAAAGGGGAGACCCAACAATTGAGGTAAAACCAACCTCGGGGTATTCCTTCATTGTATTTGAATTTTTCTTTTTCAAACGTGACGGAGTGCATGTGTTATTTGCACAAGATTGGACAGTACATCGAGGAGTGTGTAACACAAGAGTCATAATAGAATCCCAATTTTCTCCAAATATGTCAACGCCATGGGAACGCCTCGGGATCCCCCAGGAGGAGCTGGAGCATGTCGCCAGGGAGAGGGATGTCTGGGTTTCCCTGCTGGACCTGTTGCCTAAGCATCACAACCTTTGACAAGTAGAAGAGGATGGATGGATGGATGGATGGATGGTTAGTTCCCACACACCAAAGACTTGTCTGTTAGGTTAAGTTTAGGCTTTGAGTGTGAATGATCAGAATCAGAAAAGATTTTATTGCCAAGTCATTTTCACATCACAAGGAATTTGGCCTGGTCTGTTTGGTGCAATAAAACAAAAAAAATATAATAATAATAATAAAATAAAATAAAATATAAAATAATAATAATATATCTACAAAGTATTTGTAAAATTCTGTGAATTAGGAATGCAATGGACTAACCACCTCTCCTCCCACTCAATGGCAGCTGTGACCAGCTCGTATCCCATTTTTTGATAACGGACAGATTTGGGGTATTTACCCATTTTAAAATGCTCTAAACATACAGATAACTGATGTCCTGATAGTGTGTAACTTTGAGGTTTAAATGTCATTTACCTTGTTACAATAAACATTTTTATTATTTAAGGTTCCTTTTTTGTCCTCCATCGGAAAAGGATTAAAAGTAGAAATGCATCAGACCAGATGTTACAACAATAGCTGCATTCCCACTTTAGGAACCTTTTGCAGTTCCTAGAACCTTTTCAGGAATGGGGCCGTTTTTTCGTGCATTCGGACATACAGGAACTAGGGACCACGGCCCTCAGCTCCTATAAACCATTTTAGGAATAACGGCTGAAATGTTTCCTCATACGACACGGACACAACCTGCGCGTGTTTAATAAGTTAAACTGACACGTTGTCTCCTTTGTCTGCGGCGCTCTGCTCTCCGTGAAAAACCAAGAAGTATGGCCTGCGCTCCATCCTTCGTCTCCTGACGCCCGATGTGATCGTCCATGATTACTATCACCGTCATGCAGACCATGAACACTGTAGCTTCTTGGTGGTGTTTTTTTATTCTCTCCTTACTTTTCGAGGGTTTTGTTTTGTTTTGTTTTCTTGTTGAATGTGGCGCTAAAGTAACACGTCACTGTCGCAGACGGTTGCGTCGCATCAGTCTCTATCAAGGTCCCGACTCATGTGCGAATGCAAAATGAAACGGTTCCCCTGGGGAAGGGCGGTTATTAGAACGGAATTCGAGGTGGACCATTCTTAGAACTGCTCTGTCCAAATGCGGCTAATAACAGTCTCATGAGTTATGCAGCCAATTTAGATTTACTGGAAAACATTTCCAAAAAAAAGTGGAGGAAAACCTGAAAACCTGATGCAACAGGCACAAGTACAAAAAAAAAAAAAAAAGATTTTTAGGGGTCTTCACTGATTAAATTAATTGTTGTTGCAACCCACAGAACACACAAAGTTAAGAAAGTACTTGTTTTATTGTTAAAAATCCAGCCAGTGTTAACTTTCAGTAACACGCCACAAACAGAAGGGGCAGTGATCTCTGGTAAGTCACACCAGACATGCTTTGTGCACATCTTCGGAGGTGCAGCCAATGAACCCCATTACAACAATCAAGTCCATGCGACTCACAGACTCCTGCACTGCCACTGCAAGGCCAGTGAGGACGTAGAGGGGTGTAGCAGTTCAAAAATTTGACACCAATTTCACCAGATTTTAAAAAGTTTCAAGAGATGGAAAGATGGAAAGAAAGTTTACAGGATAAACAACAATTCTGGAGTATTGTACAATCAGCGTACGAGCTGGTGACCGATAAAGGTGTCCGGATTGGGGCATCAGAGAACCATCAGAAGGCATCAAAATGATTTTAGCTCTTGGTTTTACCACCACAAACAACATCTTTGTTCAGTATGACTTATGTCAGGCATGCTCAGAATGATCCATACCAGCTTAATTCAATTCTGGGTCTTAATTCAACTTTGAAACTTTTAAAGATTAATTTGATTAACTTATTTGATCGGATTATATTAAATTGAATTATAATTAGATTGAATTGGACTGTATCCTTTAAGTAGACGTGGCTCATTGTGAATTGTCATTATAAGAATAATACTGAATTGAATTGAATTGTTTTTTCCACATAAGTACAAAGTTAAAAGACCAAGAACAGTACAAACACAACCAAGAGCAGCTCATACCTTAGATCGTTCCAAATATTCCAGTGGCTGCCTCCAAACGGCAGCAAAAGGGGTGCCGTGTATTAGCAGGAGGGTGGGTGACAATTCGATCCCCAGTGTGTCCATGTGTTGTGGCCACTGATCCCAATGGTGACCCAAATATGTTTGGTAATATAGTTGTAGGAAAAAAGCTTTATATATTGGATATACCTGTGTTTTATCACCTGTGTGAATGAGAAACACATGTGAAGCACTTTGCAGAACCTAGACAAGGTTAAAAATATGCTTTGTCAGTGCAAATCATTTACCATCTATAACATGTAGACATGTGTTTAGGAAGCACCAGCATAGAAAGGTGGTAGACCCGTGTACAAAAGTTTAGTATTTCCAAGAAAGGAGGGCTGAGGACTCACTACTTTGCACCAATCTACCTCAGAGAATCATTGATCAATTTGAATGCAAGATTGCAAAGAACTTTGGTAATTTAAGATCTGCAGAGCTTAACATTGTGAAAAGATTCAGGAAGTGCGAAGAAATCCCAGGACATAAAGGCCATAGATGGGAACCACTGTTGGATGGTCAATTCAATTTCTCCTCAGACTGCACTGCAAGAGAAACTGTGATGCCACCAGGATCAATACAACCAGGGGGCTCAGGAGCACCTTGAAAAAACCTTGACTCTCCACATAGGCTGCTGCATCCAGAAATGTAACCCGGAACTTTATCACACAGCAAGAGAGTCATATTTCAACTTGCTGCAGACACAAGGGCGTAATACACATTGCACATTTAAATTTAGTCGCATTCAAGAAAACTTCCCAACGTTTCTGGATCATCTTGGCCAAAGAAGCCAAACATCTCGGCCCCTAAGTGACACTTAGTGAGGGTTTGTAAGGAAAGGAAATGTTATTTTTTAATCCCTAACCAGATATTTAATTTCCCAACCCTAACCAGCTGTCTTTGCCTTTACATAACCTGAGAAAAGTTTATTATGAGAGATAAAGAACATCAGGAATAGGAGTTACTATTTTGTGAAACGGTGATATCATAGTTAAAAAAAGAAATAAGGGAGAGCCAGCTACCAGTCAACCTTACCCGAAACAAGCTTTTTTTTTTAGGGGGCAGGTGGATCAGATTTGTGGATTTTTTCTAAAAATCTCAAATGGAAGCGTATTTTCCTGGCAGCTGGACTGATAACAACATAAATGCTAAATTAATAAAACACATAAATTAACTCATTAGGACTGTGAGTGAAAAAATACTTCAGATGAAATGCCTTTCTACATCACGTTACATTTTCTTACAATTATATGAAGAGAAAGCTCATCGTTTAATCACGAGTTAACGGGTCAAAGTTTGAGGCCTTAACAGGTTTATCCATTCACTCCAGATTCTGCTCATTTCAGGTCAGGTAGAGCCTCGTTTAACTGATTTGGGTTCGATGTGTCAATATTTCTGACAGCTGAGTGGATACAGATGAGTGTGCACATCAGGTCTAACGTATGCCCTTCATTTTAGAACAACCAGACCCCTTCACATCCCAATATTTGACTTTATTCAATACATTTCTACAGTAAAGACCACAATATAACTGGGTCAAGTCAAACCCAAATGTTGTCAGTGTTATTTTGACCCAAATATTGTAACCCAGTGGGCAACCCTCCTCCTTTCCACCACTACTACATCCACAACACCACCGAAGAAAGCAAAGACCACTTCAGAATTTTATGTGAAGTTCAGAATAAGCCTTTATTGATCAGACATGAGCATCAGGAAGCATGACCTGCATACACACTGGAGCTTTTCTTACATAGTACATGTACTGTAGGTTCCTTTTAACTCACACACTTTTGAAAATCTACATGCAAAAATGAAATAACAACACAAAATAACCAAGATATCTATAATTACTTACCTGCCATATTAAGATTAATCAATTACTTCTGTCATTTGTGTAATTTGTCTGATAGAGAAACATCCTTGAGCCCAGTATCATCTATGATGAACTTTTACGTGTTTAGTAAAGAAGCAAATGATGCTTCACATTTAGATTTTAAAGCAGCTTTCCACTGAATAAGTGTCTCCTCGGCTTTGCTGGTCATACATTTTGTCCTGCCGCGTGCGTCGGTTCAGATGTTCGGAGTGATCAATGCACAGCTACAGCTGGTTGAAGGGGACCAAATCCATTGAACAGTTGATTTGGTTCCATTTTACCAGCTTTAGCAAAGCATTCTAGAGGTGATTCTGGTCCCCGAAGGTGGTGGAGGAGGAAGCAAAAGGAAGGGATCTTTATGGGGACCTGAAAGAGATAGAAGCCAAAAGGAGGAACTTATAAGAAAACAAGGTCGTCATCACATGAATTAAATACAAACAAACAACTTATATCTGCATGCACAAAACACAACACGTCAGCAGACTGTCATTGATTGGTAGAAGACATTTTGCCCTTGGAAATAAACAACATATTCAAAGAAAGGCGAGGATTTAAAGAGAAGAAGAGAAAACGATGAGGAGGACCAGAAGGGAGTGTGTGGGGGAGAAGCAGAGATGGAGAGGGGAGAATTACAAGCAATGCAGGTGATGAAAAAGAGATGAGAAAAACAGGGAGCAGGGCCCTGAGAGATAAGAGAGAACTGCATATAAACGATGGTTGCAGACAAACTTGAAAAAACAATGAATTCATCACCGAACTGCCAATACTGCTAATGAAGCTGGTCGACAGGACAGCGGGAAAATTAACTCTCATTGACCTCTAGCACTACGTAGAACACCTCTTCCGCTCTCGCTCACATACTAATGCTCACGCACTTTTCCTCCGTTTCACTCCGCCTCTCCTCTTCGTTGTCGTTATTCTCGCTTGTAATACCGACGTTTTTGACCCGTGGATCAGGCCGCCCGGCCCAGCCGCCTCGCTGGGCTCGGTGGCGCAGATATGATGTGCTCAGCAGTCTTCCTGCTAGCTGCACAAGCTCTGCATGTCCTTGGAGCAACTCATTCATTTCCTGGTTCAATTAGACCAGCTAATCATTTAATCATTAGGAAATAAACTGTTTAAGCAGAGTCTTGGCCTTGGAAGCCCAGCTATTGATATTTTCTATCTGGAATCTTTTTTTTTCCCACAAGTGACTATTATCATCTGTTAAGTCAGATTTTTTGCACGTACAGTCTTTGTGGTCAGAATCTTAGAACTTCTACGTTCAATATTTTTATATTAAAAATGGATCAACTGGGATTGTGGAAGTGGGATAAGAGTTTTTTTGTAGTAAGCTCTGCAGCTCCACTGTTTTTTCTTTCTAAAAATGTACTCTCTTAGGTTACTTCAAACTACACGTGGAAATAATCGTAACTTTTCAGAACCTTTGCTGTGATACTCCAGCCAGGGCAATGCTCCATGCACAGGTGTGCGAGTTATTAATCTGCAGGAGAGGTGGTCGAAGGAGTCACTGCACCTTTGCTTTGCATTGGAAAAAATCCCCCTCCAAAAATAAGTAAGAAAAACAACAAATACAAGACGTTTTTGCTTGAAATAAGCAAAAAATCTGCCAATGGAACTAGTAAAAATCGGCTTGTCAAGATTTCTTGAAATAAGATGTGATATTTGGGACTTTTGAGATAAAAGTGATCTTGAAATTAGCTTAAAAACCTCTTCAAATGTCAAAAAAAGCTTGTTTCATATGAAATCAGATTTTTTCACTTAACAAGATATTCAAGATGTATTGTCTTCAAACAAGTCCCTATATCTGGCTGAAATAGTACTTGTTAGGCAGTTGTGTCTTATATTAAGTGTAATGAGATATTTTGAAATGAGACAAATAGACTTTGATTTTTTCCAGTGTGCAGACCTGAGTTTCAGTCCATTGGGAGATATTTATCCCACACAGTTGCTGTTTTGTCTGATTCAAGCACAACAACTAGGGTTTGCTAAAGATCATGGTTTACCTTTAAATGCAGCCTTTTGCAAACCTGCATATTCTTGACAAAAGATAAGTTGGAATGAGCTATTTTAGCTTACAATCCTATGTAACGGGAGATTCTGAGAAACTCAGATGCCAGCATTTTAAAGGCAACTGTGCAGGTTTCACTGTCTTCCCGCTAATTGCTTTGGTTTTATGGCGTGCAACTTTACTGCTTTGTTTCAGTCACACTTTCCCATTATCAACATGCAGCATTTTCAGTGTAAAGCTATATAAAAAAAAAAAGAACACTGCACGCTTTCTTCTCAGCTCCCAAGTGAATATGGCCACAGGTAGCATCTAGTTTATGAACATACTGGAGCAGAGACCAGATAATGAGGCTAATTTGGCTCTTATTTATCAGATATCAGTGGGCACACATCCATACGATTAATGATGTAACAGAGTGACTGTCACTTCAAATGCTTTGGCCAGTGATTCTTAACCTGGTGGGGACTCTGTACTGGAAAAAATCAAAGTCTTACCAAGTATATTTGTCTCATTTCTAGTCAAAATATCTCATTACACTTAATATAAGACACAACTGCCTAACAAGTGCTATTTGAGCCAGATATAGGGACTTGTTTGAAGACAATACATCTGGAATATCTTGTTAAATGAAAAAGTCTTGAAAACAAATTGTTTCGAGTCACATTTCATATGAAACAAGCTTTTTTTTACATTTGAAGAGGTTTTTAAGCTAATTTGAAGATCACTTTTATCTCAAAAGTCCCAAATATCACATCTTATTTCAAGAAATCTTGACAAGCCAATTTTCACTAGTTCCATTGGCAGATTTTTTTGCTTATTTAAAGCAAAAACGCCTTGTATTTGTTGTTTTTTTTACTTATTTTTGGAGGGGCTTTTTTTCCAGTGTGTTTCTTGTACTTTTTAGATAGATTTTGCAGTTTGCTGACAGCCAACCCATTCGAATCAAGAGAGGCGTTGCAGTGAAACACATGGAACACGAAGGGCTGCAGGACCAGAGGAACAATACTTTCTGGTGATCGCAAACATTTTGAGGGGTTTGTGATTTCCCTCTGCTTCCCTGGAGCGTTCAAACAGTTCATGCAGCTTTTTAAAAATCAAGTTTAAATATATTTTCTGCTTTTTAAATGATCAGCACAGCCTCAACAAATCCAATTATTTTCTTCTGTGCCACACAACGCCTCAGATATTCAAAAGTTATTATGTCACTGAACCACCCTGCTGCACTGGGTGACGCTCCATCACGACCATGAACACACGCTGGTTTATCTCGTCTCACTGTAGCAAATGTGGATTAATCCTCTGCTGAAAATAGTTCGGTTACATTTGACATCAACCATGTTGTCCAGCAGTCACGGGTTGCTGTGAGGGTTTATGTGATTTTGGCACTCACAAGAGAAGGTTGCCCTGTGTAAATCTGTGTGTGTGTGAAAGAGGAAGAGAGAGATTATACTGTCGGTCCTGTATCAAAGCTGTCCACCCCTCTTGAGATAGCAAATACATCAGGCTCACTGCACACAGATCTTATAAAAAAAAAAAAAACTTAAATACTGACAGTGCATGCAAGAAAGAAGAGGATGTTCACTCTTTCTTCCTCTCTCTTGTGTTTAATAAACTTGTCACCCAAGAGAGTGGCAAATTGATGAGGAGTATGCATCCCTGACTTAAAAAAAAGGAGGCAGGAAAGAGCAGGGCGGGGGGGCTACGAGAAGGAAGAAAGCTGGAAGTAGCACACGGTGGAGAGGACAAGCTTACATGGCCTGAATTCTCTACCTGTCCCAGAGCTGCAGTTGTTCTACCTCTGCAACATGCAGCACTGCAGTGTGCATGTGTGCTTCCAACCATATAACCCGTATGGATCGCTCATGTCTATTTTTTGCTCTCAGAGGCCCCAGTCTGAACCATGCCATTGTACCACTTTTGTGGATAATGATCTATGAATGTCCACGTTGGAAAGGCGGTGAGAGTGAGTACTGCTTTGCAAAGCTTTTGTGTGTGTTGAAGCGGGACTATCAGCTTCAGAGGAGAAAGCGCTACACGTGAAATCCTTTTCACGGCAGGGTTTTCAGCAGATTAGGGAGAGAATCCCTTTGCTACGCTTTCGGTGCTTTATTCCAGCAATCTGTGGCCCACACACTCTTCAAACGGGCAACCCTCCTTCACCCTGAGCACCTCCACTCAGATCCAACATCAAATAGAATTATTACACCCGTAGCGTTTTATCATTAACCTCGCTCAGATGCCTGCTGAAGGCTTCGCCAGCGAGTTAAAGGCGGCTTCATCAAGATCAAACCTACAATCAGTAAAGGTGTTGTGCGTCATGAGTTTAGCAGCTCAAGAGCTCAGGCAAGTGGACTCTATATGGGTCGGGGTGTTGCATGTATGTGCACCCTCGCTTGAGTCTGCCACTGTAGGTGCCCTCTATCGAGCTGACTGCATGGTTGGAGATAGGGAGGCTACTTGTCTATTCTGGGACTGTGCTGCTCGCTGCATTCCTGCCCTTATATTGGAGACAGAGGGGAGGCAGACTTGAGGGTTTGGGACAGCTGGACGCTGGCAGAGAGGGAGGGAGAGACGTAGTGGACGGTCAGGGAGTCATAATAAGAAGGTCATGGGATGTGCCTGATGTCCCCGGGGAGACTTTAACCGTACAGGTGGTGTTACGGTGCAGCTGCCGGACCACCACCAAGTCTCACAGTGATATTTTCATTTCAGAAGTATGACCCCGACACCCAGGGGTTGCACAAATACAACCTGTCCACACTGACACTCCCATCAGCCTCACAAGCTCTTCACTCGCTGAGCACGTCACATGCTCCGTGCCTCAGCCTCTGACCGCCTGGTATTCCTTACATCTCTCCCTCTCTCCTTATCAGGACAAGTGGCTCTCAGTGACTGACTGACTGCCAGGCCACAGCTCTCCATCCGGCACCACACCGTGGGAGGCCGAGGCCCTGAAACCTCTCAGAGCATCACTTCCTGTCACATCGATGCGCTGTGACTGAAACCCCTGACAGTTCTGAGGCCACTGCCACAGAATGCCATTAAAATCTACTTAAATCTGCAGTAATCTGTGATAATGCAGCGTTTAGGTGAAGCAGATTGAGAAGAACCATCCTAATGAAGGTCTGTGTGCGTGTGTGATAAAGATATGTGCCAGTTAGTAATTAGCTTAATGTAAGGTACGGTATAGTAATGAAACAAGTTGACCTGTGGTTGGGCTGTAAACTTTATCTTCTGTGGCTGGCTGTATTCATTACCACTAATTACCTAGTGACTTGAGGCACAGGAAAAGTGGGATGTATGTTATCCAGGCACAGACATTTAGGGTCAATCAAATACATACAAGTCTACGCTAAGTATTGCGGAAGTGGTGTAAAATATACATCCATAAGGAGAGGCCGAAGTCCAACTTTGCGGCGGGTGGTTCGGTCCGTAGGGGAAGCAAGGCGCCTTAGCCACGAGGCTAGCGACACTCCTGCTGCTGCAATCCACTGCAGACACCGACTGGCTGGCTCCTCTTCCACCACCGGGCCCTCCTCCTCCCCCACCTGCATTCGGACGTGAGCAGCAACCCGGAGGCTGACTCAGCACTATTCCTGTGCCCGATTGGTTGATCAGAGATGGAGACAGAGGCATAACAGGACCCTTTATCCTGTGCTCAGCCACTTCCTCGCTCTCTTACTCTCCTCTGAAGATAAAACACGTCTGTGGGATGAAAAAAACGCTTCCTGACCTTGTCCGACCGCCCCGGCTCAGGTGCCGCGCTGTGAACTCTTCCTGTATCAGCCTTCTCAGGGGTCAATGTGGCCTGCAACTACTGCCCCTCTACACCTCCACCCGCACCGTAGTTTATGTGCAGCAGCTTTGGGCAGCATCTAAATAGACATAGACAGCCGGGTGCAGCTCCGTGACCTTCTGCCATCCAACCCAAACTCGCTTTGCAGTGGCTAAAATTTTGTGATCGGTTTGGTTATGCTCCTTAATGTATCTTGACAGGATCTTAACTGTCTCTCAGGGACGTCATTAAGTGTGTCTGCAGCACTCATACTTTGTGATTACTGCGGTGTTTAACTTTCTCCGCTCTTGATTTTACTTCACAATGATTTAATCCTCAAAGCGCTTTTATTCCTTAACCTTTTAATCTAACGGCAACACCCTTAAGACGATCAATACCTATTTAGATGATATATTTAATTATATCCTCTCACTCTCTCACTGCCTTTCTTTGTGAGCCAGCACATGTAAACAGATTTTGACGTTCATTTTCCTTTTAATCAATTTCCTTTAACCTGAAAAGGCCCCCCCATCTTCCATTCATTAAACCTCACTTGACTCTTGGGGACTTTGTGTTATCTTAGAAAGAAAATGATCACAACAGTGTAAGAGTGATGACTCTGTAACTGTCCTTAATGAACCAGTTTATTCAGTATTTGCATAAATATACATCTAAACATATCAGTTCCACACACAAACCTGATGTGCACACCATCAATAACTCTAACAAGACTTTCGCATTTCCCATTCAACACCGCTGCATGAAATTTAGAGATTTAGTCTCAAAAGTTTATTTGTTCTTAAGTGTCTTAAGATGCTGAGAACAACCAGTTTCTGTAATTATACGCCGATATGAACGGCCACAACCCCCGAAAGAAATAACCAAAGAAAAAAAAGCTTTTTGTTTCTCAAGCAAGCGGCGACGGGATTAAGAGAACCTCTGCAGAGGTTAAAGAAACAATTAACATGCGCAGACTCTTCCTTCTTTAAGCAACTCTTTCAATAACACGAGCCGGAGAAGACGTCACTTTGTTTCTGTGCAGAGGAATGATGTCATGATCCACACGCAGTGGCCGCCACAGACCTGCCTGCTGCCTTCACCTCTCTTTCTCCCTCTTACTACCTTTGCAGGCTGATTCTCACTCTGAGCACGCTCCGGCCGGCCCCCCTCACCTCCTCCTCAGCCTCTTACCACACGTTCCCTCCCCATCTCCCTCCCCTAACGAACCACCGCTGCCACTTAGGTATTTTAGCCATGCATTCATTACAGGCCACAGCAGGGCCACAAAGGCCCGCTTGATATACACTCTGTCGTGAAAAGCAGAAAAAAATCCAATGCAGTTAAAGTCAGAAAAAGGGTGCTTGTGCGTAAAGATAGCCTTTTCTATTGTGAGACCGGGAGAACGGCTTCTTTCTAAGGCTGATGGAGAACGCTTTCATTACATCTTCTCTGTTTCAACTTTGGACAAAAGGGGGCCTGAGCTGGTCAGAGTTATGAAGATAAGAATCTGTTGCAGATCAGCATCTTCGTTGCTTCTGTAAAGATGGGTAAGTGCGAGTAAAGTGAGTCAGCAAAGGGGGAAAAAAAAACTGTTGACGATGGAAAAAGAAACAATCTGGGGATTATATCGACTGTCAAATTAACTGCTGCTCAAAAATGAATCACTTGAGTATGAAGTAAAAAAAAATTATAAGCAACTGAACCACATGTTTGTTCTCCTGAAGTGTAAAGTATTTACATACCTTTACTTAAGGCGGTATTGGTCAATATTGCTATATTATTCATTTTAATTCAAATTATTTCTAACTATAATTATTATGCTGCTTTTAATGATTAACCTGCCGAGAATTCCCATCCACCTTTGCACTTCCTCTCAGTCACAGAGAGTTTTTAACAAACCGGTTTGATTGTGCAGGTCACAGCTTAACGGATTCTCCAACCTTTGTTACCTTATTCATTTCCAGACAGTTTAGAGAAAAGACTCTAAAAAAGATAATGTACACTGCCGCAGAGAGACGGACACAATTAGCGATTAGCTTTTGAGCATTTATCAGCTAAAGGAAGGTGCATTTCAGACTGCTGGATATTCATCATGTGGAGGGAGGCCGCTCTCCAAACAAATGCTAGTGTTGCTTAGAGCCTGCTGGATTTATGATTACACAAGTGTTCGGTAACATGTTCACTTTATCACTTTATATTTCACTGCACATAACGGTTTTGTACCTCTTGCTCCACAATAGCTATCTGAGAGCTATTTGACTTAACTGCACAATATGTAAAATGATCAAATTTGCCCCACTTGCTATAAAATTAGCCCGTTAACTTGTGCTTTTAAAGGAGCACTTTTACATTGTTGATTTGCTTCCTCTGTGTGGTGTAAAAAACTCATAAAACATGAGAACTATTTTCCCAAAGGAGTGTTTTTTTTTCTTCTTACCATTTCTATCCCCACACTTCTCTTCATTGCATTGAACTTTATTGCTTCCATTTTAAACCACAGGAGTCCAGGACTCAGTCTCTCCACTGATATGACCCGGCTGCATGAGTCGCTCTCACAGCTCTGTGTGCGGCCACAGACTGACCACTTCAGACGGATGAAAGGAACTCGCACCCAACACATACAAGCATAATGCAACATGGGAGTACGTTAGATGTTTTTTTTTGGTTAATGCAAACATTTAAGAGTGTCTTCACCATGAATAAGAGATAAGTAATCAATGGTTTTCATCTTATCCCTTCATATCACTCTATAGTCTTATTGTATCAGCATAAAGTCCAGAGTCTACTTTTTAAATGGTCTAAGTCCAACAGAATGAATGAGTACAAACACTGACTGTGTTGGATGAAGTATTCACATCTATACTCCTTTTTCTAAAAGCAGTGTGTCCTTTTCTATTTAGTGGATATGAGGACAAAAGGGTTTCCTTGAGGTCAACATCACAATTCAGATGTAGCACCTGTGCAAATAATATATATAATAATAATAATATATATATATATATATATATATATATATATATATATATTATATCATAGTGTCGTTTTGTCTGGAGGAAAAGGGTCTGGAGTGATTCTACATTATTCTGACAGTCAAGAAATCCCAAAAAACTAATCAAAACAATGAATGTATCCATAGTAGAGACATCACAATGTACCATTATTGCTTAAAACTGTGATATTCAAAAGATTGTACATTTATATCATGTTGATATGGAGCATAATTCAACTGTCAATAATTCAACTGTCAAAAAGAGGAGATGAAAAACTCAACAAAACTAAAATAAATTGGTTTTCTATTGATAGTGCAACAATATTGTTTCTGTAAATGTTACAGGTCGGTATATATTCAGTTGTATGTTGCTGCGAATGCTTGCTATGGAACGGATGCTGCATGTAAAGCAGCCATTTTGTGGAAATGCTCAGCATCTTAATGATTCTTTAAAGGAAAAAAGAACTTTTAAGATTTACTCAGGTTTTACCACGAGGCCAATGGGGAAAATGACCCTCAGAAATGACATCGACAACCTTTGGGAGATCTTTTTGGTTTTACTCTTTGTCTCTGTAAGAGAGAAAAATGTAATGAAAACATCTTCTGACAGAAAAGCTCTGCTGTACACATTTACAAGGATGGTTCTGGCGAGTCAATCTATGATATGTGATTCTGTTGAGATGATGCTCTCGTGTTTCTGAATCCAACAGAGGAAATATGTTTACACTCCACTAAGTGGAGTTCTTTAAAAGAAGACCATAGCTACGACAATAGCTCCGGGCTAAAATCCAAGCCTGTCATGCTGTTCCGTAAACCTATAGTTTCAGAAGCCCTGCTGCTGATACAGCACTACTTCTGCAGTGTAAAGCCCACTGTTACAGATGGTAATCCGGCTATCATATACTGTAATAGTCTCTGTGCAACAAAATGGAAGCAATTATCTCAAAGCACACAACGATCGGTGGAACAGATCACAACGCATAACTCTTTATGGGTTTGGCAGATTTACTTTCTGCGACTGACTCTCTCTCAGAGTAATTCATGCCCTTTACGATCCTTCTCTCTTCTCTTTTGTTTCTCTTTTCCTTTGTCTGCTGATCATTTGTCCCTCGCCTTTCTTGTTAGCCATGACCCCCACGCCCCGTGCTTTTTGGGGAACTAATATTATCTTTATACCTCTGCAACCCACCTCTTCCTTTTACCATCCTACCTCCACCTCGTTCTCTCGTTTCTTCTTCAGTAACGCAGGTTTTGAGCATTGAGGACGATGACAGAGGAATGCTACCTGGGTTTGCCCTGACGCTGCACTCTCGTGGTCTCAGATGTATGAAGGCACTCCCAGGAGGGAGGACAGGCTTGACTTGGTGCTCTGTCGTGTGACTGACGGACTCTCTGACTGACACGGTCATTTTACCAGTTGACAAGCCTCCACTGAATCGCTGCTTTTGCTGCCTTGCAGGCTGCTTTGCTGATATTACTCCTCTATCATTCTGTATCACTGGCTGTGGCAGGACTGGCTCGGCTACTTCCTGACACTTTTCCTTCCTGTACGCTGCCTCTGATTATACTTCTTTTCTGACGGCCAAAGAAAGATGGATGCAAGGGATTCCACTCAGACGTGTCAGCATAGGCATGTCACAGAAGATGCACAGATGCTTGATAATGCACTCAAATCACACGCTATCACATGAGAGCTATTCTTTGGCTAAAGTTAATGTACAGTTTGGATGCTAAGACACCAGGGCAGCAGGCATTATTACATTTAGAGTTTATTCAGTAGAGCTATGAAGCAATTCTGCAGGTAAGGTAAAACAAAGTTTGATAAGAATTAGCATTTTGACCTGAAATTTCAAGCGTATGGTGGCCTAGGAGGGCGTGAGGCACTACATCAAACTCAGTAGATTTCATCCTCTGGGGACCAAAAATGTCGCAACAAAGGTTTTCCTCCACTAGATGCTGACAGTGAAAATATTACCAATTTTTTTCACTAACTTAGAGGAAAGAACAAAGTTCAGTTGCCTTCAGATGAATTATGTGAGAAATTCTGAACAAGTCTGCCTCTTTAATGTTAATCCATCTGATTGTTTGGTTTATTTAATAGAAATATCTAAGTTCTAAAGTGTCCAATTTCCCTTATTTTGTCAGCAGACTTACATAGCATGACTCTTTTAGGCTTAATTTACCATCTACAGCCTAAAAAACCATTTGTATTGCAAATTAAACACCATTGACTACCAAACGATAAAGGAAAATCTGTATCGACCTATAATGAATGACTACAGTTAATAAAATGTTGAGATAAGTACCTCGTATAACAGTTACTACAGTCAACGGAGTAAATAAAATTCCCGACACTAAAGTGGGAATTTAAAAAATGTAAAAAGTTCTTACAGAATGTTTTAAAACAGAAAACAAACTTTGATTATTTTGCCTTTACATCTCATATTCAGCAAAAAAAAAAGAATAAAAACTAAAAGTTTGAGTTAAAACTGTGTTTTTTCTTCAGAATCACATCTCGTCTCTTCTTTAAGGCCAAAAGAAACTTGTTGCCAGCATTTCTTTTTTTCTATGTCTGAGCTGGATGTTGGTGTTTACATTAATGCATCTTGGCAGTCCTTTCAAGCCGTGGATACAGTCCACCGTGTAGCACTACGGGTCATTGCAAGCCTTAAAACCCTTACACTTCGCTACACATTGTACTGTACACTCTGATTGGATGCTCTGCTTTGTCCTTTTGTAGACTTTGACATTGGCGTATTCTCATTTATAAAACTGTTCTTGGTCTGCTCCCAACTTATCTACACACCTACATCCCTGAAAAAAGTACCGGACATTTTCGCCTTTGTTCCAAAGATTTTCTCCTTTTATCTACCTACAACGTCCGTACTGAACTGGAGGAAAGGAAGCAAGAAAAAAAAAGGCTTTTAAATATGCTACTTCCTCTGCTTGGAATCGGCAGCAAAATCACCTGAATCCTAAAGAGCCAGTCTTACAAAGTCAATTCAAGCAACTTTCAAACATACTGGAGGCGGATACTTGTGGTGGTAAATATCATGACCGAGCCTTCTGCCTCTGTTTGGCCTGTAATGACTGTGGTGATTGCATATTCTGAGCTTATGCATTTTTAAACTGTTCAGGTTTAAATTTATTATGTTTTATAGTTCCTCTGTGCCACAAACTTCTCTGTCCTTACTTTAAGTCCGGACTTCTTAGATTCTCTGAAAAACGGCTTTGAGCTGTTCCCCTGTTACTTAATAAGGGAGATTGTATGCTTTTCCAAAGCTGTGGAACAGCGTTTCACTAACAATTAAACCGTCCTCTCATTGAGGCTATGTTTGTTGTCCTTGGCCTTTAACTGCATTAAACACTATATTTAATCTTTTTTTTTTTTTTTAAAACACAGCTACTTTTACAGCTTTATCTCTCATTCTTAGTGTAGTCCTTTTATTCCTATTTATTGGTTAAAAGAGTTGAAATTCTTCTTCTTTTTCTTTTTTTTTTATAAGGGAATTGTCTAAAAATTGTCTGAAAATCTTTATGATTCTTGGTTGAATCCCGGCTGGGGCCTTTCTGTGTGGAGTTTCCATGTTCTCTCCGGCTTCCTCCCGCCTCCTAAAAGCAGGCATGTCAGGTTAGCTGGTGACTCTGAATTGACCTCAGGTTTGAGTGTGAGCGTGGATGGTTGTGTGTCTCGTTTGTCCCTGTGTGGCCCTGCGATGGACCGGCGACCTGCCCAGGGTGCACCCCGCTTCACGCCCATGGTGGCTGGGATAGGATTGAGCGACCCGCGACCCTGACTTGGATTAAGCAGGCATAGAAAATGGATGAATGCATATTCTATATGCTTTTCAGCGACTGTTACAGTTCCTCCTGTACCCAGAAAATAAACCACAGAACACGAGGTCACTCTCTCCCACAGCCTTCAATGACCATTCTCATAACCAGTAATGGAAATAACAATGTGCCCAGGAATGTATTATGTGCCAAGATATACCTTATGAGATACATCAGTGGCACTCTGCCTTATTTTTACCTGAGATGCTTCCCCAGGCAGTATATCTCTGAAATATGGCAGGAGATGGATGCATGGGCTCGGAGGTAGGGGGCTGCATTATGAATGACACTGGGGCAGTCAGTGCATATTCTGCAGCTCAAAATTTATTTTGTAGTAATTAAAAAAAAAAACTCAGTTTACTCCAGGGTGAGTGATAGCGTCCAATGTGCGTCGTCTTCAGAAGAAACAATTAGAAGTAGGGAAAACATTTTTCTCATTTTTTGGTCAACTGACAATTACTGTGTTGTAAAATTGTAAATGTTATGACCTTATAAACGCAGACAGAGTGTAATTAGAATATTAGAAGGACTGTAAACCCTGGCAGTAATTACAGGGGTGTCAATGCAAGGGGAACCTGCACGTGAAAATGAATGTGTGTGTAATCTCCAGCTAGCAGGGGGGAAAACGGTTGCGGCAGGGCTGCAGAAGAGGGGGATGCGGCCCACCACCAGCACCACCACAGTGCCCTTGTTCCTTTAATTACTTCCCTCTGCTTCACAGCTTCACTGCATAACAATTATCCTGTGTGTTCATTTGAAGGGAGCAGACCCTCTCTCCTCATATTGTACGGTAATGGACAGGCTCTGGTGTAGCAACATCACATGATGTACAGAAAACACAAGTGGGAACCATTAAATTAGACTCGAGCTAATACAGCTGTCTCTTCTCTTTTTTCCCCCCCTTCTGCAGCACCATAAACAATAAAAAAAAGAGCAGACTTTGCCTGTGGCATGGCTTTATCCAGGTGTGAAGTTCTTCCCTTTTTTCTCCCTGCATTGCATCTCAGGGGCTAAATGTATGATTGCAGAAACTATAAGGGGAGAAATAAACTGCAAAGTGATGCAACAACTCACGAATCCAGGTGGTGTCCAACAACTCTTACAATCAATTATGCACTGCTGGAACGTTGGACCCTTCACCTTTTAGCGGTTAGTTCGAAGCATCAATGTGATCTCACTGTTTGGGCACATTCAGCACACACACACACACGTGCACCCACACACACACACACACACACACACACACACACGTGCACCCACACACAGGGGGATAGGACGGGGTTGGGCCTTTTGCAGTCTATTGGAGTCTAATTCAAGCAGATGTCTGTTTAATTGATCGAAACAAATTACCTCAACATTGATCCCTGTCCCGGCATAAGGGACTGATCGGCTTTTCGGAGGCGCACCACATTTATGTGTGTGTGTGTGTGTGTGTGTGTCTGGGCTCGGGTGAGGCTCTTTGGTTTTGACCTACTCTTAGAGAATGTACGGCTTAATCGTTAAATAATAAATTGTAATTTGCTTTCTGATTACGCTGTATGTTTTCTTGATCGATCGTCAGTCTCCTTTGAATCATTCTCACATTAAAACGCCAGGCCAATTAACTAATTGAGTTTTAAGGCTCATCATTAAGAGTAATTCATTAGATATCTGAAGTCGTTTATCATCACGGCTGTATCTTTTTTTTTCCGCTTGTTGTTTGGTTTTTTTCCTCAGTAATTTGCGTGCTGTGGTCTCAGTGTCAGGTGCACTGCACACAGCACATGTTCCCTTTCTGTCTGTTTGTTAACATGCTCCTGTGATGACTGAGTGCATGAGCGGTTTCCTGGTGTAAACTGTGAAATCACACATTTACCTTGGCTCCGGCCCATCGCCAAAACCTACAAATAAAAGCAGCACTCTCCAGTTGGAGACACAAATCAGTGATCTGCTGCTCTCAGTGTTGAAGCATTAGATCCGTGTAATGTGTGCATATTACAAAAAAAAGAACATAAAGAGCCAGATAAATCAATACTGCAGCCGTCACTGCTGCTGTTGATGCTGCACATATATGCTCTACAGCACTGCGACGCACAGAGCGACTGTATGAGCACGCTTTGTTTGCACCAGCACACCACGGTATCTGCACACTGGAAAAAATGTCCCTCCCAAAAATAAGTAAAAAAACAACAAATACAAGACGTTTTTCCTTGAAATAAGCAAAAAAAATCTGCCGATGGAACTAGTGAAAATTGACTTGTCTAGATTTCTTGAAATAAGATGTGATATTTGGGACTTTTGAGATAAAAGTGATCTTCAAATTAGCTTAAAAACCTCTTCAAATGTCAAAAAAAGCTTGTTTCATATGATATGTGACTCAAAACAATTTGTTTTCAAGACTTTTTCATTTAACAAGATATTCCAGATGTATTGTCTTCAAACAAGTCCCTATATCTGGCTGAAATAGTACTTGTTAGGCAGTTGTGTCTTATATTAAGTGTAATGAGATATTTTGACTAGAAATGAGACAAATATACTTGGTAAGACTTAGATTTTTTCCAGTGTATTGTCTGCAAAATGACTTCAAATGGGTACAGACGTACGTTCCTTATGAGATTCACTTTAGACGTAAACATAGAACGGGACATAAGTCTGTGTCCTTGTATCCGGGCGAGACGACTCACACATTAACACTCCACTGCATCTGTTTCAACTTCCATTACTCTTTAGCCCCATTACAGTCTGCGGGTTCCTGCTGATGCACGCTTACTATAAACATGATTAAAAGGGGAAAAATTCTTGGCACTGAGCTCTGACACTTAAAGCTGCAGTCTGCAAGATTTGTTGTTGTCATACGTAAAGTCCTACTTTTTGGCATTTTAAGAGTTTACATGATCTATCAGAACGCTTGAAGTTGAAAACGGTGACCTCCGTAGTCGCAAAATGCAAGAAATGCTTATTTTTTAACCGAAAAATAAAAAGTTATTCAACTTCCTGTCCCGCCCCTTCAAAACACATGAGAACTCGTGCACGTAGACGTGCACGCCAGATGCGCCTACACGACTCCTCATTCATCAACTCACCTGTCATTTGCGATCATGGAAGACACAGTAAGTAGACTAGCCCGTAATGAAGTTCAATAGTCCAGATAAATAAGCGTGGGGACGAGCCTACCTTGTATCGCGCGTGCACAATCGGTGATTGACAGGCAGCAGAGCCCAGCTCTTAAACCTGATTGGTTACCTTTTACCGGTCCGGTCTGCAATTTTGTAAACAAACCTGCTGGCTTTGGAGGGACCTAGCGGGACATATAGGGGACCTAGAGAACTCTTTTTTTTTTATATTGGGGTATTTAATGTACTACTTTCAGAATCCCCGGACAGTTCCAGGCATTATGCTTGAAAAAGAGTTGCAGACTGCAGCTTTAATATAAAAAAGGCTGGCTTTACAGTCTCCTCCCACCTTCTCCCTTTTCTACACGTTACAGGTACACAGTATATAAGTGAACATGAACAAGTTACGGAACTAAACTCACCCGAGACTGATGCTGCTTCTACCATTACAACCCGACCCGTAGATAAAGAGCCCAGAGACCCAGCTCTGTTCAGATTTCATCTTATAAACATGAAAACAAGCAATAAGAATAACCGGGTCCTCTCCCTCTTAAAGGAGACAAACAGAAAGAATCCGAGTGAAATCCTAATTTGTAAAGCTCCACACTGTGGCAATTTTGCACAAAACCTCCAGTTTTTATCCACCTATTTAAATGTTTAAAACCTGCTTCCTTTATGAATGAGATGAGCGCCGCACACAAACACGCTCACATACAGAAAACTTGTGTTTATATCGAGCTAGACTCAATGGCTGTGCTCACACTTGCTTTTTTTCTTCACCGATGCTAACAAGCATTATTTAATCTCTCAGTAAATGACATTTTGAATTGGTCCTGTACAGTGAGGTAGCTTTTAAAGTGTGACCCGGCAGGAGTTCTGTGACAAAAATGTGAGAAAAGAGATGTTCGACCGGTCAACATTTTCATCCACTTATGAGCGTGATATAGGTTTTCCTTCGGGTCAGCAAAGACACTGAAACTTTACTTTGATCCCTATAGTGAGTGGAAAAAGTACTTCCTCTCAGAAGTGGGCAGAGGCATCAACATGCAAACGCACAGCTCGGAGTGTATCTGGTTAACTGATTGAGGAGAAATTGTGCTCTTGTCGTTCAGTGAGATTACCACAGCAGAGACAAACCTGCATGTTTTACAAATGTGAACGAGTGCTGAGCTGCAGCTCACAGAGTGGTGAATCCAGCAGCCCCTCACTCATGTGGACAGTCAGCTGCATCACAGCTTCTGCATTAAATTCCAAATCCACATAGGCAGATTTTTTTTTTTATTAGTCGTTACAGTCAGTGTTCCGCATGGCTGATGGCTGTATGTAACTGCTGCTAATCCCTCACTGGGACAGTGGATTACCAGCTCGGCCTTTGCCCTTGGACTCCCAAATGTGGGAACCGGTCAAACAGCCAGGCGCTCGGTTGGTGTGTCGTCCAGCTTTCCCAGCTTCACCCAGCCAGCGAGGCTAGGAGAACCGGTTGTAAGGTTCGGGGGCACAAAAAGAAGCTGGAGGTCTCGAGGTCTGTGTGTGTGTGTGTGTGTGTGTGTGTGTGTGCACGTGTGTGTGTGTGGATGAATGGATGGTTGTCTAGCACGGAGCGAGGCAAAACGGTGCCGCTGGTTTACTTTTAGTGGGGCCCCCCAGTCGTCCGGCTTTGGCTGTCTCAGCACGGTGCCGCAGTCAGCATTGTTGCATATTTAATGTCCTGATGAGAGCTTCCACCTGCTGACATAGGCAAAGCGACAGAACAATACCCGCCCAGCCCCCCCTCGTACACCCCCACAACACACACACACACACACACACAGGACCTGAACACCATCATCAATCCAGCCTCCCGCTCCCTCTCTGCCTCTTTCGCCTCGCCTCATCTCACACGCTCACTCGCCACAACTCCCTCCGCTCCGATCCCACTTCAGTCCACGCCGCTCTCTCGTTTCCCCCGTTGTCACCCCCCCCCCCCCCCCCCCCCCGCCGCCACCACTGTGCCCTTCTATCTTTGAATTCCCCCACAACACAACGACCTTTCCTCTGGTTCTAACAAATCACTGCAATAAATCCCAACAACATGAAAACACACACACACTGTACTTTGTACTAATAAATACATTTTTTTTTATTTTACACAGCAGGTGGAGGCATAATAAATACGCTCCATACTGATGTGTATTTCACATACTTTTGGAGCCAGTTTATCTTCATCTTCAGCTGCTAAGATTAGAACCATCTTTCATGCTGATGCTTAATTGGTGCGCTTTGAAACCCGCCGTCTTTCTGTGTGTATTGCAGTGTTAAACGATTCTTCCCGGCACAAAGGCGTGCTTCTCGTTTATGATCCCCTGTTAAGGATTTTTTTTTCTCTGTGTAAAATAAGATTGGCAGGAAGTGTAATCCAGCTGATGATCCCTGTCAGTCCAGGCGTTCCCACAGAGACACAACGCCCCGGGATGTACACCTGACCAGGGCCAAATTTCCGCATTGAAACTGGCCCAAATAACACCTAAACAGGGACAGGTAAACCCTAACTAGGCCACATACAGTATTTATACACAAAAGTAGGCCAAAACATATACACTAAAACCCGACATGGTTGTTATACCTGCTCCCAAACCACACCCGGATTAGTCAATGTTCAGGCACTCACATACATACTTAATCAGAGCTAAAGGACCATCGCACAGAAATCCAGCAGAAAAAAAAAAAAAAAAAAAAGGTGGCACCTATGTGTTCTGCTGGCTCAGCAGACTGAGACTGATATCATGTAACCTGACATTATGGCTTTGACTCGTCATAAGTCACTTTCTCACAGCGTGCTCCCATTTTTCAGTCTCTTTCGGCTTTTTTAGCCACGAACTAAATGCCAAAGGACACGTAAACTTTCTCCTAACAAACACCGCCTGCTCCTGAGAAAGAACACAAAAAGGCAAGAACTGGAAGGATGAGTGAAACCTAAAACTTCGTATAGATTCATATTAGGTGGTCGAAATCTTTCAAACCAGGCCCACAAGTTGAGGCCAGAACCAGACAGCGTGGCTACACACAGGCGTCTGAGCGTAGTAATCTGTTAGAGAGGCCTGCAGCCGGTCTCTGCTCCTTCCTCTTTCTGTCCACCCTCTCAGAGCCATGCTATCCATTAGGAAGCATTTAATCACTGCACCATTTACTGGAAACTGCTGTCTGTATGTGGTGCGTGTGTGTCTGTGCATGTCATTTCGCTGCATTCGCAAATTCACGCAATCCAAAAGTCTAATTCTGTACAAGCCAAGAAACAAAGAAAGGGTGTTCCTTAGAATACTGCGATTAGACCGGATAGGAAAAGATCATTTTTCCCCTCAAATAAACTCAAAAAGACGGCATGAAAGAGATATCCAAAGCCCTATTGCGGGTAAGTGGAAACTGCTGACCGGTGATGTTGCTGCACCTAAACTTTTCCACTATACGCATGGCTCTGCAGCACCGAGCAGACTGGATTCAACTGGGCCACATCAGGCTGGAAAAAGTACCACCACATGTGCATAAAGTGTACATTATCTGAGGCGAATCTGGAAAAATAAGGCGTCCTCTCCATTGAGTTTCTGTGATGTGGTTTCTCTTTGCGGACATGTTAAGTTTGCATTTAAATGTTTAATTCTCCCTCAGATGCGGCGCTGTAATTTCTCCCGACCTGGGATACATACTTCTTTACATTCCATAGTTGCTCTTGTTCATATGGGCATATAAAGAAGTATGTCCCCCAAGCAGGCCACTGTCCTTGGTGGCGCATCAGGCCCCCCCACCTGCCACCCCAGTGTCTCCTCCTCCTCCTCCTCCTCCTCCCTCCAGCCTGAGCACACTCAGTGGGGAGGAAAAAATGTTGAATCAGGATCCACACAGACCACTCAATGCACACAACCCACCCTGTGATCCCCCAACAGCACCGGCTTTAGGGTCCACCCGGGAAGGAAAAAAAAGACAAGTTCATACAAATATACACTAAAAGGCGCATTTTTTTCTTTCTTTCTGCTTTCAAAAGGACCAAGCTTGTTCATTGACCCAGCATGCAGTTCTTTGACCCAAGCTTAACATTTAGGACTAGATTTCTTTTTTTAAAGAATTTCATCACATCACACACTGATACGACCGGTTTACATTTGGCTCCACCAGAAACACATAAGTTGGTCTTCGCCTCCTGTGAGAACACATTTTTTTTAGTAAACTGCAACCCCAGCAAGTGTCCGCTCAGCTTTGACACACTGTACTGTATATTATGAAGCAGTTGCTCCCTTTTACACACACACACACACACACACACACACACACACACACACACACAGACACGCATGCTATACAATTCACCTTGAGTGTCACGCTCAGAGGTTCAGCTGCAGCAAGGTGAGGTGGGGAAGGAAAGGGAGGGGGGGGGGGGGGGGGGGGGGGGGGGGGTTGGAGAATGAAGGGAAATGAGGGAGATGTTGCACTTACCTACAGGCAGATGTTGGCTAGAACCCCCCCCCCCACACACCACTCCCCCTCTCCTCCTCCCACCCCCTCCCCCCCTTCTTGCTTCAGCTCTGCCGATGCACCAAAGAGAAGAAGCAATAAAGCAAGAGCAGAGAAGAAGAGGAGACTGTGAAGAAGAAGAAGTGCTTCGCTCTGTCTTCTCATTCGGTGTCCCAGGTGATGCCTCTGCAGTCCTGTGTGTGAGTGTGTTTGCCACTCACACACACTCTCTCTCTCGCTCTCTAACATCCTCACTCTGATTCTCTCCCCCCCGTCTCTTAATCTCTCCCTCTTCCTCTCACTGAAAACTTTTAGTCCAGCGCACAGCTGCCCGTCCCACCGGTCCTCCGCCGCTGAGAGCCATTCCTCTCTTCTTCCTCCCTCCCTCGTTCATCTCTCACACACACTGTCCCATGCAGTCTATAGGCTGCCATGCTATGCAGTCGCCCCCTAACTGCCCACTCCCCTCTATATAGCATGTGCTCTCATTGTCTCCCTCTCTCTCTTCAGCACACACTCCCTCACCCTCCCGCCTCTCCTCCACTCAAACTACAGTAGCGAACACTTCCATGCTGAGCAGGCGGCGGTGATGATGAGCTCTGAGCAGGATGTGCGGCGTTGCACGTGGACAGTTTTTTAGTCTAAATGTATCTGAACATGCGGAGCCCTTATACATGTGTGTGTGTGTGTGTGTTTCTATGCGTCTTCAGTTGCCCTTGTTGCTTCAGTGAATCCCATTCACCTGAGACCCCCACCAACCCCCCTATTAGCCTCAACCCTTGATCTGCAAGCAGCCGACTCCCCCCATCTCCTACACGCTCCTCACCCTCCTCTGCTGTCTCCGACTTCCTCCCCCTCACCCTGTCCTCTTCCAGATCAATACCAATTTATAGGCAAATGCACAAAGGCTGAGTTGCGCTTTTAATGAATTGAACCATTGCTAACGTCAGGCATCTAATGAAGGCTCTGAGAGAGGCGTTAAGGAAAGCTACGGCAGGAGCAGCAGCATGCATGCAGCATCAGGGTCATTGGCAGCTGTTGTGCAGCTGTGAGTATGAAAGTGTTTAAAATGACAGCTTCTGCTGTGTTTTTCAACTCTGCTCCTCCTTCAGATATCCAGACAGATATTTTATATATGATGAGGTGAGAGTCGGGCCTTTTTTCTTTTATTATTCTTACTGTCCAAATTAAACAAAAATACATCGGAAAACATATCTTAAAGAAAAGAAGAAAAGAACTGATGTGGTCTGCATGGAAGCCCCCCAGTATCCTCCTGCCAAACTGCTTTATCAGGACGCCCATCTCTGTCTTTGCCATGTCAAACTCACCTTGAATGACAATTACAGCTAATCAAATCTCCATCAAAGCTTGCCTTGAGGTGGACTGCTGACACAGCACAATACTCTCAGCATAACTATCTGTAGTACCCCATTTGGTTACAGGCGAGAGACAAAAGATACATTTTTTTCCTATAGTGTGAGTTCCTGTTTCCAAATTGAAGTGGGAAATGCATATCTTTGAAAAGAAGCGATATGCATACTTTTTCCACTTGCGTTTATCCACTTAAGTCCTCAGGACAGGTAGTGTATATTGCTTTTCCGGCTCCATAATTTGAGACTCTTGTATTTTATTCTGCACTTTGAACACACAAATTGCTCGAGTGTATCAACTGCAGCCACAAAACTATGAGAATATGTCATCTTCTGTAGCCCCCAGTATCCCCTTTGTGTGTTCCTACAACTGTGTAACCAGTGCCATGGGGGCTGCACATATCAGCCCTGCCCGCCCAGTAATTAAACTAAAAGTCTCTTCCATAAATCACACTCGTCTTCTCCCCTCTTTTCCTCTCTCGTTCCTCCCCTCCTTTCTCTCCTAGCGATGGAACGAGGAGGGTTTTGTAAATCACCGGCCGGGGCTGCTAAACGAGGGGGGCTTCACACACATGCACACTCCAGCACAGCTCAAGGCACAGACACGTTACAAAGAATTAAGCTACCTATATCCACTCTGGCCCCTACGCCATTGCCGTCATAATAGTCCGGCCAGGGATTACAATTCTCCAGAGGGGAACAGCCCGCTGCTGTAGATGGCAAGATAAGGGTTGTGAGTAATAAGCACTGTAATACACAGCTCAGCCAGAATTGTATAAAATTTGCCAGCAGGACTTCTATAAGCCTTACAATAGCATGTATTATCAAAAACATTTTTTCATGACAATATAAACTCCGGCTCCTCCTCCTTCTCCCCTTCTGTTCCCTTTCAACGCTCTGCAGCAAAGCTGAAGCCACGTTAAAACAAAGTTTCACAGCCAGTTGGTGATCGATTGTCAGACAAAAAGGTCTCCTTCAGACAGCTGCGTGTCCATAACAGCTACAATCATACGGGCAGTCTCCTACAGGGCTGGGATGGGATACCCGACACTTTGCCACCTCCAGCAATTCACCCTGAAGCCTGTCAGGGCTCCGGATACTTGACAGACAGCTGACCACTGCTGATCTCCCTGGTATGCGCTAACTGGGTAAAATTAGCCCGGGCAGCAGGATAGACAGGAGAGGGTGGTGGGGGATTCAGAATGGATGGGAGCATATGCAAGACCCTTTTAGAGCCTGGCTTCTACTTTCAACCTCTCTCCGTCTCTCCCTGTCCCTCTGGAGAGTGACACTTGTGTGTGTCCCGTCTATAGATAGAGCCGAGGCCTCGTTTGGATGGCTGCTCCAATACTGAGCTCAACACGGAACGGACACCAGAACAGGTTCATGTGGTGTTCCTACTGATAAAACTTACCCGTCCTGCAGGCGGAACGACACACCGCGACTATTTTAACTGATAAAACACATGTTTTGTGGTTATCAGGCCAGTGGAAATTCCCCAGAAATGTTCACGATGAAATGCAAACAAAAAGAACTGCTGCAGTGGAGACTTAGAGAGCAAAAGTATAGGCGTTCATCTGATTTGATAAATGTCTTGTTTTAAATCTGTTTGCATGAAAAAGTGGCAACAATCTTATTTTTATATCTTTGTTGATAATTGCATAAATTCCTATTTGACAAAGAGGCGTTTACTGTCCCTCTAAATGTTTTTCCACTGAATATGAACACAGCGGAACTAAGTGGCTATAGATAATACCAAAGAGTGTGGCGCCTCAGAGATAACCCTTGACCTTTTAACCCTGCACAAATGCTTAGATATTTTTTTTTCTTTCTTTTTTATAACGTTACAAACATGCTGCAGTTGTAATGCGTTATCTCCTATCACAGTTTTAACAAAAGTGGAATGATATAGGAGCAGGAAGATTTCCCCCACAGCTCCCGAACTCACAGTTTAGTTCTTTTTTTTTGCCCAAGCCAGCAGCTAAGAAAAAAATAAAGTACCGTGTGTGAAAGTGGTCAGGACGAAGCACACCGACACACACACACACACACCTTCACAAATATATGCAGTGTGTAAGCACTCAGAAAAACCCCCCCACTTATTTTACAAATATCTAAACACACACTTGTGCTCCTACCGTAGTAAAGGTGATCCAGAGAGGGATGGTGGCCCATGCGGAGTGAGGCAATCGCTACAGGCGGAGTCTCTCCTCCCTGGGAGCTGAATCAGCGAAGGAGAGTTTAAGGATGCAGAGAGGAGAAGAGGAGGAGTGAAAAGAGAGAAGAGGAGAGAAAAGAAGAAGAGGGTCACGGGACTTGCCTCTCTCTCTCTTTGCTGGACGGAAAAGGAGGAGGGGGAACAAAGAGGCAGAGCAATAAAAAAAAAAAAAAACACATAGGACCCCACATAGAACAGAAAGCAAATTAAAAAAAAAAATCAAAATAAAAAGCTTTGTGTAAACAGATTCGATTTTGAAGTGATGACTGGGCAGTGAAATGCGTTAGCCAGCAGCTGCCCGTCCCTTCGCAGCACATCATGTAAAGTTAGAAGGAAGACAGCTGATCAGACTGCCAGAGAAGGAGATGGAGCGAGATAGTGAGTGCTGACAGTGCTGAAGGACAAATCGGGAAGAGGGACGGAGGGAGGGGTCGAGAGGAAAGAGTGAGTGAAGAGAGACGGCGGGTGAGGAGAAAAATAAAAAATAACGTAGATTAGAGAATGAAATCAAACAGTGGGAAGGAGGGGAGAAAATGGGAAAGAAAGAGGAAATAAAAACATTGGAAGGAAAAAGAGGGAAAGGATGAGATGGAAGAGGGAACAGGACAAGAAAGGAAACCTTAAGTGATGAAAGCAAGATGGGAAAGAGGTCAGGAAAGCATGAAGAGAGGTGCAAGTTTGAATGGATTAAAGAGGAGTGGAGCACAAAAATCAAAGCGGAAAACAAGCAGCAGAGAATTGGGTTAAAGTAAACTTGATTATCTCTTACTCTGTTCCGTCTCTCAGGTCCTTTTCCTCCCATATTCCACTCAGTCACTTTTTCGAAATATGCCGTCCAGAGGTTGGTGGGAACGCTTCCTCCAAAATATAAAGAGAAGACGTGACGCTTTCAGCAAATTAAAGGGGAAAAAAATGAAGGGATGAAAGGTCATCTGATACCGCTCTCAGGCAATGTTTGTTCATTGATTTCTGTTTTAATTTGAGCGCCGGAAACAGATGAAAACGAGTTAGAGTGAGAACATTGTGGAAGGGGGGAAGCAAGCAAGAGGCTCAGCGTAATCAGAGGAAACTCCCGCCGTACCAGCGTTTTTATACCAAGGTAAGAAGGAGCGACGCACCACCCGCGCACCCATGTTGCCTTGCTCCACGGCCTTATTTAGTGAAGCGTGGCAAAAATAGACTCTAAAGTGCTGCTGGGGGGTGTTTGGGTAAAGTGGGTGGGTGTGAGAGTGGGAGGGATAGGGTGGGGAAAACTGGGAGGTGTTGCGTGGTTGCTTTGAATCTTTCTATCCGGCGCTTGACTTGTTTGGTCTGAGACATCCTATTTTTTTCTGTGCATCCATCTTCTGTACGTAAGGTCCGTCTGTCTGTCTGTGCCATGCCTCCTCCTGCCCACATTGTATTTCTTGTGCTCAGCTCTTTTAACAATTAGCCCTGCACTCGTCTGTCATGGGTCTGGAAGCAACAAATTTAGACCACATCAAGTATTCCTTGTGCCAAACAATTTGCGAATATCAATTCAAAAGTCAAACCAATGCTCGTCTGCTTTCTCAGCAATAAGACTTTTTTAATTCAAGGCAAAGTAGATACTTGGAATGAAACAGACCTGGATTTCTGCAAAAATTGCATATAAGACTGCAACCTCAGGCTTTTTGTAGGTCCACTACCTAACATTAGTTTCACCCAGTAAAATGTAGGATTTTCATGATATTTGTCACAAAAATTCATCTCCACTTCATAACGAATATTAATAGCCTCGACAATCCCGAACCTTGTCATCCAACGGCATATTCTATGTGTCCAGTTATTTCCACGGTCAGTTAGAGACGACCGGCAGGATCTACAACTTGGTGAAGCATATGGCCACAAACTCCTTTGCTCAAATTAGGTATTATAAAGACTTTCAAAAGTGAATTTTAAGGGCAGGAGGGGATGGTGGAGGAGCACAAATACTGGAAACCTTGGAGAAACCTTGGTCTGATCCCTGTGTTTTTTTTTTCAGCATTTAGTTGCATTTGTTTTTTTTAATTAGGTGTTGGGTTAGATTTTAAGCAAGTAGCTACTTTAATTTTGAATTTAATTAAGCATCAAAAATACTTTTTTGGCACCAAAATATTACCTAAACAAACAAACAAAAAAAACCTACAGAGCTCGATGTTTGCATGCAAAATCCTGCAACTGTAAAAGTAGTGTGCTGATGGTACCAGAGGTGTTCCGTACAGTACTGACCACTGAATGAAAGCCCCACACAGGCCACTTTACTTCCTGATAAAAGCCATAGGAAGGGAGCCTTACTCTCTCCAGTGTGCTGTGCAGAAGATGGCTTCTCGCACTTCTACTCTTTCCCAACTCATTACGTAGTATCACTTGGTCCAAAGCCCTTCGCATCAGCTTTCAGCGCATAGTGTTCCTCTTTACCGTAGTCTCAACACAAGGAACTGCTTCACAGCTGCATATTGTTAGTTACTGAGGTGATTAGTGATGCACTGGTTTCAGAAGAACTAAACAGCACACAGGGAAACTTCTTTCCATAGTTCTGGCTTATGAACACAAGGGCGAGGGGGATAGATGCAGCTTTCAAAGCTGTTTTTCACTTCCTTTTCTCCGTCTTTATCTTTATCCCTTCGCTCAGCTCGTGTAGCCTATCATTTTTTTACTAGGGCTGGGCAACGATTAAACTTTTTAATCTAATTAATCACATGATTTCCCTGATTAATCACACGGGGTGGTCCGTGTCGTAGTGGGTTGAGCAGGCGCCCCATGTACAAGAGGCTACAGTCCTCGCTGCAGCTGGCCCCGGTTCAAGTCCCGCATCAGACGGTCCTGAGCTGTGTGTTGTTCCCCCTCTCTCTGCCCCCTACTTCCTGTCTCTCTGAACTTTCCTTTCCATTAAAGGCACAAAAGCCCCCCCAAAAATTATTATTATTTTTTTTTTTTAAATAAAAAAAAAACAAAACACCTGCGTTAATGCGCGATAAAATGTTTATCGGCGTTAAGTAATTAACGAGTTAATACGATAATAACGAGTTACCTCGCCCAGCTCTATTTAACACATTAAAAGTCGTTTATTTTTTTTTACAGCTAAGAAAATATATGATCAGGCACTTGAATGTAAAATAAATAGAATTTATTGTGGAAAGCTTTGCCTACATTTCTAGTGTTATGAGTTTGGGGAAAACCTTTGTGCCCAAAAGTGACGCTTTACCTTTAGCCCGTGAGCAAGCTTGAACTGAAATGAACTGAAAAAGCTAGCTTTACACTGGCCAAGCATCATTCCATCACCGGCCAAGTGGCGGGGGGAGGGGGGTATTACAAAACTTTGAGAAGTTACTTAACCAAGCAAATGAAACCCCAGTAAAATCATCTCCAAGCTAAAGCCTTTTCTTCAACAAATGAGTCTAGATCCTCTCATTGAACTCCCAAACTGTCACGGTATTCATCTACGTACATCAAAGTGAAACGCAAAGAAAACACAGGCGTAGAATCCCAATACAACCAAGTATTTTTGTCTGCACAACCTTTGTCAACAGCAGCACTGCTGGACGTTTTGCCCTTCAATTTGACAAGCTACCAAAGTGTCAGTTGCAGCCTCCTTGAGCCTGACCAGCCCTGCGTTCACCCCAGTTGCCACCTGTAGCCAAATCTCCCGCTCTATTTTTAGCCCTGCCAAATAAAGAGGCACGAGGCCTTCCTCCACCAAACACCCACCCAAACTATCTCTCACACCCTCCCCACACTCACACTGATTCACCACTAGTTGCAGACCGGGCACCCTTGTCCAGTCCTCAGCACCTTGAACTGCATCACACTTGGTGACACCGTGTTTGCACGGACCTCGTGGACGTTAGAAAAAGGGAAACAACGGTGATCCTCAACCAGACAACCAGGCTGAGAGGTGTCCATTATGTGCGTGCGTCTTCAAATTGACTCTATCGCAAGAAGAGGCAAATGTATCTGTGGAGGATGTGGCCAAGAGACATGGTGAGGTGGAAGGAAAGGGAAAGTGAGAGCGAAGATCAGGGGGCCCAAGAATTGAGAGGAGAGGAAGAAGGGAGGAAAGATGGGGAAAGAAAGGATATTGATTTCCACCTTAAAGAGGCAATCTCCGCTACTGAGGAGCTCCAGGGACTCTGCTTGTATGTGCGCTTGTGTGTGTGTGTGTGTGTTGTGAGTGGGAGATCTGTCCTGGGATCACAGCAGCGACTGAAGACACCAGTGCACATCAAACATTAAAACACACACACACGCAGGCATACAAATGCACACCATGGTGTTCAAAAAAGCAAAAAGAGACAATATCACCTTCAAACTATTCATATTTGTGCCTTACAGGAATTCCACTGCTCCAATTAGTACTACTACTTTCCATCTTAGCAATTTTTCACCTCTTTACATCTGTTATTGTAATATTTTTTGTTTTTTTCTCTGAAATCATCTTTTCAGCTGCTTTTTAATCCCTGCGTCAAAGTGCTCAACGTTAAAACAAAAACTACAGAAAAGAAACATTCTGAAAGGCAACGAGACATTAGATGTAACTGTAGTGATAAACTGACTGTTTTAGGAGTCTAAAATGGCGCATTTTCAGATACAGAACATAAAACATTTTGCTCAGTCAGATATACATGTACAGCTTTTACGCATCACTTAAAATCCGATATTAAAAGGTCCTCCCTACTGATATAAAAGTAAAAATCTAGTTGAAGACACTATTACGTAAACTGAGACAAGTGCAGATCTACAGTTGCATTGATCAGTCCGATTAAAGAGTGAATGTGCTAAAAATAAATCAATAACTACAAACAAAACATTAACTTTGCAGTTCTTCCTGCGTATGTCAATGTTTTTACAGATGGTGGAATTCCTGTGGCAGCATCTCTATCTGATATTTTTCTGTTAAAGAAGCAGTATCACATTCATGGCTATCAAAAATAAGAACAGTTGTGTTTTTTATCAACTAGGAAAAAACATTTTCTATCAACAGATGGCACAAATCGCTGAGTTACTGCACTCTTTTTCTGTGATGGTTACATTTTGCATGTGAATTAGTCCGTCTCATTCCATGTCTGTGTTTCCTCCCTTTGACTTTAAAGCCTCCCGACCGTCTTTGCTGACTGGACTTACACCTCAGATGAGAGCAGGATGTTTTAGAGCCTTCACCATAAAACGCAACTATTTGTGCTTTTGTTTGGTGAGATAGAGCAGATTAATGAGATTCTTGTTGTTTACTTACATTTTTCTAATCTGGTTGATTTTCACAACTCAAGTTTAGATTTTCTTTTTGTAATTTTTTGTAATTTCATTTCAATGTCTTTTTCTTAAAAAGCACCCACCACCCTGGGATTTTCCTTGTAGTACCACAATGTTACACAAACATGGTAGTCTGCTCCTTTAAAGGGGAAGTTTATTATTATTTTTTTTTAACCTGGACCTTATTTCTGGCATAAAATACATTCATCTTCTCACCGATAACAGTTTGGTGAAAGTTGCCGTCCTTCGGAAGAAATTTAGATCACTGGAGATCCGCGTATATCCATATAACGGGAGAGAACAGGGCAGAGACAATACAGCCTCTAAATAAGGCAGTCTTTATTTCACCAAAACTTTAAGACCAATGAATGAATGAATGAACTGTTTGGACAATTTGGAAATTTGCAAACACAAACCATGTTACTAGCAGGAGGAAACTCTGTGAAGTTAGCCGACCGTCACAGAGCACGGAGTGAATGAGCTGTGCTGCAGGGGTGCGTCGATGACTTTATCCCAAGTGACCCGGGTGTAGAAAGCCCCCGATAAGCCCCCAATAACAACAACACGGCAGCTGTGAACTAACAGTGCAAAAGTACGCGTTCATTCATTCATTCGTGAATTTTCCTAAACTGTTATCGGTGAGTAGATGAACGTATTTTATGCCAGAAATAAGCTCCAGGTTTAAAAAACCCGAACTTCCCCTTTAAATAAGTTAAACTTGACTTATATGATTTTGTTTTGAAAAAAAAAGAAGCATTTATTGCTTTTTAATGTAAAGTAATATTTTATTCCAAGCCAATCACTGATTGCGGGGGCAGGATGTGCCAACGATTAGATCACAGACCAGAAGGTCTATCAAAGGCTTCAAGGTTCTGACTCATTGTCCATCATTATTTTCCATCTTCAACTAATCTGACCAACACTGGATGTTAAGTGTTAAATTCCTATATGTGTCATGATTTGACAACAGCTGATTCATGGTCAGGCATCACATGTTACTTTTCCTAAAGAGCAGCAGGAAATTCTTGGTTATTTAGAGCTTAACGAATAAAACTCTTGTTATAAAGAATGTCATGAAATAAGAATTAAAATACACAACACTGGAAGATAAGAATATATTGTACTGAGAAATAAAACGCTAAACCTTTTTTTTTTATATGGGTTCCTTTGTTTTTAATGTTGTACAATGTGTGATCTGAGCTTGTGGCACAAAATGGTGCAAAGATATGAGACCCTACAGCTCTCCTCTTCTCTGATCAGTGTGATCACCTATCTAATTATTTCAAACAAACGATGGCCGATAATGACTGGTGGCTGATTGATCGGAGCACACTAACTTTTTAGCAATCCATGAGCTCATCTCTATTCAGAATCAGAATCTAGTTTATTGCCAAGTAGGTTTGCACTTACAAGGTGCAAACCTACTACTTGGTGTAGTTGGTGCAGAGTATTAAGTATAGAAATCTGGATATATATAAAAAATAAGGAGCTGTAGTGCAAGCTGAATGCTATAAATACTATAAATGTGCAGATATACAACAGGATGAAGTGGTCCCAAACAAATGGAGACTGTGCGTTAAAGGGATAGTTCGCCTCTTTTGACATGAAGCTATATGACATCCCATAATAGCAATATCATTTATTAAATTTGACTTCCTGCGTCCTGTGAGCCGAGTTCCAGCCTCGTTTTGGCATTGACGAAGGTAGTCCAGCTAGTTGGCTGGGGTTTAAAAAATAAAGCGTCTAACTTCTCAAAACAATATGCGTTCAAAAGAGTGATACATTTGCGTCACAAAATCGTCCCTCCAGAAAAAGTCAGACCTGACAATCGCTTGACGCTATTTTCTCTCCCTTCGTATCACTGCCTGCTGTGTAGACCGAGCAGCAAACACCGTAACAGGCCCGGCTGTCGGCAGGCGGGCCTGTGAGGTCTGACTTTTTCTGGAGGGACGATTTTGTGATGCAAATGTATTACTCTTTTGAACGCACATTGTTTTGAGCAGCAAGACGTTTTATTTTTTAAACCCCAGCCAACTAGCCAGACTACCTTCGTCAACGCCAAAACGAGGCTGGAACTCGACTCACAGGACGCAGCAGGAGGTAAGAAAATGTTCATAAATGATATTGCTAATATGGGATGTCATACAGCTTCATGTCAAAAAAGCGAACTATCCCTTTAATGTAACGCAGAAGGTCTGAAGATGCTACGTTAATGTAGCTTGTAGGTCTGGAAGAGGAGAGGGGGAGAGTCGGTGTCACGGGGGGCTCCGGGCCTTGTTGATAAGGCGAGTAGCGGATGGGAAGAAACCGTTCGGCATGAGGTTTTGGTCCTGATGGACCGTAGCCTCCAGCCAGAGGGGGGGTGTCTCAAAGAGTTTGTGACCGGGGTGGGAGGGATCAGCCACAAAGTAAACCCTCACAAAAAAGGGTCATTTAACTACAGCTGGCCTCATTGTGAAGCTTCATCTACACGATACAGTGTATAGATGTTTTAATGCCGGATGTTTAAATCCGCACATGATCAGAGCACACGTCTCTGTCACTAATGTGGTGTCAGGACTGGATGGTGGGTAGGACACGGATGCGGACTCAGAGGATGTAAAAGGCAAAACTTGGTTTTATTCACAAAAACAAAGCCAAACAAAAGGCGCGGCTGAGCCGGATGACAAAAAACTTAACTGTGGGACAAAAGACATAAACATGGCTATGACTAACGAAAACAAAAGACTTGGCATGATACATGAAAAAAACACTTAACTTGAATACGTGGGGTCGTGGCATGAGGGGTGAAAATCAGGTAAAGATCTGACAAAAGGACACGGGAGCCTGGAAACTAAATAGGGAACTGGGTGATTGTGAATGTGTGCAGCTGGGGACAATGAACAGCTGATGTGAGTGAAACTAAAGAGCAAACAGAAACTGTGGGGAAGACAATGGTAAACTATGAACTCAAAAACCAAAACATAAGCTAAAACATGATAAAACATAAGACTAAAAACATGGGGGAAATCCCATGGGCGTGACATGTGGTCTGTAAAGGAAGCATGATCAAAGTGTTTAAAGAATTAACAATGGATTTCTGAGAAAAGGTCTTATTCTTCTGGGGATTTTCTTATATATCTTAGATAAGTTCTATTTTAACTGAAGTGTTTCCCTGCTGTGAAGTATTTGTCTTTGTGATTGGGTCAGTGTGAGAGGCTGTGCTGAGTGAGATTACATCTTTAATTTCTGAATACACAAATGCTCTCTGAGCGAGGCGTTTGCCTGTTTTCTGCGCATGTGTGTGTGTGTTTATAATTTACACTTGTTTGGTGGATGGAAGCGCACCGGCTCTTTTTAGTCATACCTGCATTGTGTGTGTGTGTGTGTGTGTGTGTGTGTGTGTGTGTGTGCTGAGTCTGTGTGTTTGTGGGTCTCAGTGTCAACAGGCACTTTAGAGTCTGTACACTCATCTGATCCAGCTTGGCAAGCAGACAGAATAATAAGGTTGTGTTGTAGGACAAAAAAACAATAAGCTCCTTCAAACTCTGTCTCGCTGTAGCAGAGTCCCATTAGAGACAAACTGCAACCACCAAGACAAAACACCAAAATATTTCCCTGTTTTCTCTGCTTTTTTCCCTTCCTCCGCCCTCTCCGTGTGATGCAGTTAAAGTTCCCAGGGGACCATTACTTTACCTGGCATGTGAAATGGCCAAAGAGATTAATGCTTGTTCTGCATTACCTGGTGGCAAGGGAAAAGCAATGGATACAGTGTACAGATCCTGCAGACACTTTTTAATCTGGGAGAGAGTTCTCTGATCGAAGCTGGGGGGGTGCATTGAAAAAAGTCCATGTGAAAGGTGAAGGGAGGGGCAGGGAGGCAAAGATGAGGTGCTAGACAAGAGAGACAGAATGAAGGAGGGCTGTTGAATAATGTGTGATTGTATTTTCAATTAGTACCACTAGAGAGTAAAGGTAAATATATGATTTAGGGTAATGCTTTCCCACAGAAGGTTTTCAATCTAATGAAAAGACTTTGACTTTCAATTTGGCTCCAACACTAATTGTGCTGGACTGCCTGGACCAGCTGCAACTGAAAACTGAAAGTCTGAAAGCAACTTGTGACGAAGGGGGTTAAACTGTACGTGGGAAGATACTGTCCACAAAAAACATTGCAGTCCTCATGCACACAAGTCTCAGACAAAACATATGAATAACATGCAAAGTCATGTCAGGTGACAGCCTTTACCACCCCGTGATGGTAGAATCTGGGCAACCTTTGCCTCAGTTACAGCACTGGGAAGGGGTAAGTGGGCCAGACATGAGACAGAGGTCTCAGGTTACAGTGTTGTACCCTTGAACAAGGGAAATAGCGATGGGAGAAGGAATAAATGAAACAGTCGCTCTCTCCTTCACTCGTCTTTACTGAGTCTTCATCAACCATAAGCACAGCAAACACAAAATACACAGCAACCATGTCTAGCATATACATTTTCTAAATGATCATTTTAACACAACCCTACTATATTGCCATGAAGATATGATACATGTTTTTTTAACTTTTACTTATTTTGCTGCCGACACAAATTGAACTCAGACAAATAAAAGAGTCAGCACATTCCTTATGTTAACACTCTTAACTTGCTAGCGTAGCCACGAGGTACCTAGCCGCTTAGCTTGAACCTGTTTCCATGAGCTATACATGACTTCTAAGACACTCAATAAAACGATTCTCCTTATGTATCAACCTACAATCACACAGAGAAAACTCTTATGAACATGCTCTTCACAAATTTACATTGCTTTTTACTTATAAATACCTTGAACAAGGGAAATAGCAATGGGAGAACGAATAAATGAAAGTTGCTCTCCCCTTCACTCGTCTTTACTGAGTGAGGAAGAGGTGCGTGCTCCCCCTACTGGATCCCTGAGGCATTACCAATAGCGAATATTTAACCCACACAGATTTCAAAATGTAATCATGTTAATCTTAAAATGCATTTACATTCAAGACAAAATTAAAATACTTCTAACTAACAACTGTCTAATATCAGTTATAATGTTACTTATCACAACAGCATATGTTGTATTGGCCAGATGTGGCTCAAATGACATATGCCAGGTTGGATGGGGGTTACGTCAAGTGTTGGGAGAGGCAGATGTGGCCGGATGGCCTGAACAAAATGCAGATTTGGGTCATGTCTGATGGATATGAGGTTAAGTCTTGGCAGTAACACTCATCCTGAAATCCAGCACCATCATTTATGGCCAATAAAGTAGCGATACATTATGGTCTGGTATCGTGAAATGGTGTAGTTATGATACAGCAAAAAATGTCACACGTTATATCTACGCACAGTTTTACTGATGCTTTTGTGTAATTTCACACTTTGTACAGTGACAGGATTATACGCTGTCATTATGGGTGCCAATGCCGAAGGCATTAGACACACATATTACTCTTGTGTATACTTAATATTATTTTTCCATTTCCGCCCTATATTTTGACGGCCTACTAGTCTAGCACCGATGGTCCGACAGGCATAAAAAGCACACCGCTGCGTGCGCAACGACCTCGATCGGTGTGCCATTACGTTTGGCTCTCATTAGTCGAAAGGAATTCTGGCAAAATGGGAAAAAGTGGGAAAATTGTGGATGGGAAAATGCATTGAAAATTCAAAGATAGGGCAGTTTTCAGCAGTTTGCGCAGCAAAAATCGATTGAAAAGCACTTAACGAGCCCCAAAATGCATTTTGAAGATGCCATAAAAGCTGTATTTTAAACAGGACCTTGATAAAAAAATGACATAACTGTCTTCATCAGACCTGTCTTATGAATTTTGGGCCTCACAGAAGCCCAAAATTCAATGGGAAAATCGATTGAAAAGCACTTAACGAGCCAAAAATTCCAAAAACTGCCCTATTTTGGAGGCCTCATAACTCAGCCATACGACATCACAGCGACCTCATCCAAAGTTTATATGTGACAGGAGACTCTCAACTTACACTGAACTAAAAACGGTTTGTTGATAGGGCGGGCAGTAGATTGGCACCCATCAAAATTTCTTCAGAAATTTTTTAGTTTAATATACCATTCAACCACAAAAAATGCCACATTAAATGCTTCAAATGCATGTAAAGTGTTCCCAAAGCAGTGTGTTATTTATACACATTGCCATGAGATCGCATCGACTCATAACGACACTGCTGGTAGCATAAATGCAGATAAAACCCCAAACAATCACAAATCCATCTCACATCCTTTAAGCCATTCCACAGACCAGTGACCTTGTGTATTCTAAGCTGAATTTAAATCTTTTGTCCATTGAAGTACAAAATACATCCCCGTCCCTAAAAGCGATATCTCTCTGGATTACAAGTCAATGACAGTGGAGGCCGGTGTCTAATTATTATTCAATGTTCGGAGATGTCGCATCAGCAAACTTGCCCCGAAGCCATCGGATGAACCAATTCACACGATCTGGGTTTGGAGCATCCAGTTCAGTGTGTGCGGTGTGTAATGAGTGAATGAGCCATTTTGTAGCTCTGTTAAAATTCTCAGCAGTAAATTTCCTCTTCTTTATGCTGCTTCGTAAACTCATCTGCAGGCACAGAAAATGTAGTACACAGAGGCTTTGCTGCACAGTTTGATACAAACCCTAAGGCATTGCTCGCTGATGGGATTTTCTCACATTTTATGGCCGAACAACAGGATCTAAAGATTATTATCAAAAACCTATTATCGATTTTTCAGTTGGTCAGACAAACTAAAGTTAGCTAGCTACAGTTTATTAAATATTGGAGGTGTAACAACATAATTTATTACTGGAGTAAGAATGGGTTTTTGACAATAAAGCATCATTACAATCCCCCTAAAGTTTGAATAGTTTGACCCCAATACAGCTGAAGTATTTTGTGAATTGATTTGATAAAGCCAAGTGCACGTCTTGCTGTGTGAATCTGCTCGTGCAGAAAATACAGAGATTAACTTTTTTTTTATCCAAGACAATATACACACTGTAACGAATTGCTGTATATTTACGGTGGATTTACAACAGTATTCGACTGTATTTTACAATAATTTTAAAATACTGTTGAATATTCATCCCTCACATGTAAATTAACAGTTAAATCAGTCATTTAACAATACCAGTAGATAACTGTAATTTAACAGCATAAAACAGTATTTGTAATGAATTGCTTTCCAAATCCAAAATACGTCATTATACTGTTAAATAAATGATGGTAGTGTGGCATGTACGTTTGCCACCGTGGGTTCACCCAACACACACGCAGAGACCGTGTCTGGTTGATAATGCTTTTATTTCACAATCGAGGTTCTCAGCCCGAACGGTAGAAGACGATCACCCGGCTCTCCGATCGCTCGTCTTTTCCTTCTCCCGTTCTCTGGCTCTGGTTCTCGATCTTTCATCTCCTCTCCCGCCTGGACCAGCACGCTACTGATAAAGGGGAGAATGATTAGCCGACGATGTACAGGTGTGCCAATCATCTCCCCTCCCACTGTCCTCTGAGCCCTTCCCACCTCTCCACCTCTCCTCTGCACCTGATGCACCACGCCCCCCTCCACAGGTAGATACGCTGTAAAATCACTAAAACACAGTTATCCTACCGTCATATATCATCCCCACCCCTGCTCTCTCCAGACAGCATGCAGCTGATGTGTATCCTAAAGCCTACAACCAAATTGTAGTAACGCGCCACTTTATATTCTCAGTAACGATAACGGCGTTGTAACGATGGAAAAGTAATGAATTAGATTACTCCGTTACTGGAAAAATAACGCCGTTAGTAACACTGTTATACTTAAACGCCGTTACTCCCAACACTGGTCGTAGCCAGACATGCTAGGACGTATCAGGACCTGAGCACGAGTGAAGACACTTTTCTAAACTAAAATGCATCCATTTTCTGCAGCTTATCATTCTTTCAACAAGGTGGCATAAAAGTCATGTCAAAGTTTCATCATTTAAATACAGCCCATTGTCCAAATTAGGCAACAATTAGAAAGTATCGATGTATCTTTACACTGACATATTGCCACATTTCCTTAAGTAGAGGATCATGCTACTTCTTTCACCTTTCTTTATTAAGATGATGACACAGTGCTTTGCTAATAAAAATGAATAGCTGCTGAATATCCCCACCCGCCCTCTGTTTACAAAAAAAAACATCATGTCCTCCAGGTGACATCACTTTCAAGCACTTTAAGAGTGCATCAAGCAGCTCCAGTGGCTGAAATAAACCATTCAGAAATCACTCACGAGTCTGCCTCTGTCCTCTTGGACTGTTCCAGCGCCGTATGATTTAGTGGCAGCAGGATTTGGCCAATCTCAGCAGCACCAGCTGAGTTATGGGCCGCAGACAGCCCCAGTGTAGTGTGTCAGCTGCAAATCGATGAACACATCTAAATATAAACTTGTCTCATGTAACGCTGACAAAATCATCCCCATTTTATTTTTCAATAAAAATCCAGCCGTCGGTCGGCGGCGACTGTGCGTGATGTGTCCGTGAGGATGAGTGTGTGAGGAGACAATGAGCATTCATGATGTTCCTGCACTGCTGAGCTTTGACTGAGCCATCCCTCACAAGGTGGAGATAAAGGGGATCTCCCTCCCTCTTAAGACACACGCATGCACAGAGACGCACGCTACGAACATGGTTTAACCAGCTGAGGGCGGAGTGAGGTGAGGGTAAATTCTGATAGATTCCGGGAGAAAAGTAGAGTCTCCATGGCTTTGGGCCAGATTGCTTTTCTGTGTCTACATGGACTTCATCTTTAAGCTGAGAATAGCAATATATATATATATATATATATATATATATATATCCTCAATGACAAAGTCTCATATCAGTTTCACACTCACTATCTCTATTCCTTTCTTTTTTGTTTCAGGTGGTCCCACTTGATCTCAGATATGCCATCGCATTACAGCAACCAATAAGAACAATGCTAAATCAAGTCGAGTTTCAATTATCCTTATTGTCAGCGCAAGCGTGCTTGTCTCGCCGCCGCTCTCTGCCATGCTAATGCACCGTCAGTCAGTGGGCCTGAGAGGGGGCCAGAGAGGGATGGCGGGCCCTCAGAGGGGACTTGGGGAACAAGCCGGTGACACATTGATGGATCTGAGTCCTGCTTCGCATAATCATTCTTCTGGCCACTCGAGGACAGGGAGAGAAAGGGAGGAAAGGAGACTGGCAAGAGATGTCAGAGACAGAGATACAGACAGAGGAAAGAGTAAGACGTAGAGGAAGAAGAGAGAAGGGGGTGAGAGAGGGGGAATTAGAGAGTGAAAACTGTACAAAGGGAGAAGCAGAAAGCCAAGTGGTGCATTATTTTGAGACGGGGAAAAGACCAGAGAGCTGAGCAGTGCAAAGCACTCTGATGGAGAACAGGGAGAGGGGTGAGGGAGGGATGGGGGAGGGATGGGGAAGTGGTGAGGAAGGTGAGGAAGGATGGAGTCAAGAGGGTGGGGGGAGGTTGTAAAGGAGGACTGAGGGAGCTGAGCATGTGGAGGGCTGGTGGAAGATCAGAGCTGCAGCTGTGGCTGGCGATAGCGGCGTGCCTGTTAACACGCCGCCTCGCTCCCCTCGTACATCTGTTCATCCACTCCCGTTCGCTCGGGGCCGGGCGCCACCAGGTGATCATTTTCTCTGTGAATTAGGGCTCCCGGCAGAGTACAGTCCATTAGGGCGGATCGCTGTGTATCAGTGTCTCAAGCAACCAATTGAGCATGAGAGAGCAAGCACACACAAGAAGCGGCTGTCGCCAAGAGCCAGCGCAGCACTTTACAAAGATGACACTTGTTTTTATCACGTGCTGCTTTGGTACGAGGACAGCTCACGCCACGCCAGTTCACCTTTTACTGCTTTCAAACTGCACGAAACACAGTTCTGTTTATCATGCCTCATATGCTGCGATTAAACATTAGCATTTTTAACATCTTCCGTCAGAACAAAGTAGATCTGAGCAGTAACAGTGACAAAGCAAGAACCTCTGGATCCCTTTTTCTCTCAGAGTGGAGCTGAGCTGCTTTCAAAACTGTAAACATGATAGGCCTGAGCATCCACTGATAAAGCAACCCCACTGTGTGTCACACCACAAGATTTGTATATTGCATAGTTTTTATAACTAAGAAAGTTTCCACTAGGGATGTCCCGATCAGGTTTTTATGAGTCAGGAGTCCGAGTCATTTGATTTTGAGTATCTGCCGATACCGAGTCCTGATCCGATACTTCTACAGTACATTAAAAAAAAATAAGAACGGCAAAAAAAAACAGATCCAGGACGTCCCTAATGTTTTATTTTTCTCACTTATTTTATCATTTAACACTGTACTGAGTACTTCTGTTAGGTAGCTTGAACAAAACAAGTAATCAAGTAATAAACAAATTCTTCACATTGTAGTTTAGTGCAACAATGTCTGATATAAAAACAAGCAGCAGCTCAACTTGAAATACCTGGCAGGCATGTCAACAAGTAAGCAAATAAAAGTGCCACAGTGTTATAAAGTAAGGCCAGTAATGTGCTTTTTGGAACTGCACTCCTCATTCTTCTTCTCCTCCTCTGGCTTCACAGAAGGAAATGTGAGTTTTTCTTGATGAAAACCAACATCTCTACCTTGTCAGGTTTGAGCCTGTTCCTGTTCTCATCAACGATGTTAGCCATGTCCTCGCCACCTCTTGAAATCACAAGTTTGCATATCTCACAGTTTGCAATTGCAACGTTTTTGTCATCCACTTTAAAATACCTCCACACCGCGGACATTCGGCCCCCAGCTTCAAGCTGCTGCCGTGTTCTGCTTCGCTTTACGGCAGCACAGTGACGTCATGCCACATGTTTCTGTGTGGAGTTGAGACCAGAGACATAAAAATTCGGGGAGCTCTGATTATTGTAGTTGGAGATAAACACCTTCCTCAGGCGAAATAAATGCAATGTGACGGTCTGACTCTGTACCACCACATAAAAGTAAATACTAAGCTGTTATTTGTTTTGAAATATTATAGTTCTGATAAAAAAATAAATAATGAGAATAAATATACCTATATAGATAGGCTATATATCCGATCCCTGATCGGGATGAAACGTCCGATTCCGATCGAGTCAGAAACCACGTGATCGGATCGGGACATCCCTAGTTTCTAATGTGTCTGTTCCATATGTTGGCATTTAACATCTGTGTCCAGGCCTGCTTAATTCTTTCTTACTGGACTGTTTGTAGTTTTGATTTCTTTATCTAACCAAGTGCAGTTACAGGTTTAACCCAAGCAGGAGGTGAACGAGTTTCAACAAAACCTTTGCGTTTACATGGAACTAAGGCCAGCAAAATGGCACCCATAAGATGACAGCAGCAGCGTTAAATAATCCAATCTCTCTCCTAACTCTTTATGAGCATTCTGTGGCTTCTTAAAAGAAACATTTGGGAATGATATCTGCTCTGATGAGTCATATTTCCCCTCATGCTGCTTGTGGGGGCAACACTTTACAGGACGCGTTTATGGGTCTTACATGGCAACATTTGTTGGTTAATAACGCTGACATGATCCCTAAGTTATTCATGTTGTGTAAAACATAAATAGCCACAGGAGGCACGTTGACACTGTGCATGCATACAAGAAACAAACAAATACTGACCCACAGAATGTGAAATGGTAATCCCTGACATCTGTTTTTTTTGTCGCTACTTTTCAAGCTCCTTCCTCAGAGTCTCCTTTCTCTCATGACAAGAGTGACTATCTGGGATGTACTGTACAGAAAGCATGAGTGTAGATCAGTCCACACATGCTTTAGTCATGTGGCTTTGGTCGACCACTTGACTGCAAACACCATTATTTTTAACATTACTTTTCTCCTCTGCAGTATAAAACAGTCTTTCACATTTAAAATATTTAAAAAGTACATTTATAATTATTAAAAGAGATTCTTTATTTAGGACATCTATGAAGCTATGCACACTGGGAAAAATCCAAGTCTTACCAAGTATATTTGTCTCATTTCTAGTCAAAATATCTCATTACACTTAATATAAGACACAACTGCCTAACAAGTACTATTTCAGCCAGACAGGAATATCTTGTTAAATGAAAAAGTCTTGAAAACAAATTGTTTTGAGTCGGATTTCATATGAAACAAGCTTTTATTTTTTACATTTGAAGAGGTTTTTAAGCTAATTTTTATCTAGCTAATCATTTTTATCTCAAAAGTCCCAAATATCACATCTTATTTCAAGAAATCTGGACAAGCCGATTTTCACCAGTTCCATTGGCAGATTTTTTGGCTTATTTAAAGCAAAAAGTCTTGTATTTGTTGTTTTTCTTACTTATTTTTGGAGGGGCATTTTGTCCAGTGCAGTAACAAATATGGGTTTGTGTAGCACAGCAAAAATATATATAAATATATAATCTATTTTCAATTTTATAACCCTTAAATAATCTAAATTATTGTCCTGTTAGTTTTTTTAGTCTTGAGAAGAACTCATGAATCAAGGATGTTGTGTTGGATGGATCTACTGATACTGTAACCGAAAAGATGATTCAGTCATTTTCAACCAGCAGTTTAATTTTCAGTTTTTGCCATCACGGTGATTGATGAAGTTCACTTACTTCCGTGCACAGCTTGATTTACCTCCTGTTTGTCGGCAGGGCTGCTTTGAAGCCAGAGGGCAAACACGTCTTCCAAATGCTGGACACAAAAAGCAATTAAGAAGCTTTCAGCATTATAACAGCCACACATTAACAAGACTTGCTTCATACCATCTTATTATGTCTCTCACGTGGCATCTTGATATGTGGCTGTTGTGGAAACATAAAACCTTCAAAAAGTTCCCTAAAGTCAGCTACAGTTGTCTCTTTAAAGTTGTTCCCCCCTAAGACAGCAAACCAATCTCCACTTATCCTCCAACGCTTCTGATAGAGTGTTTAATGGATACAAAATTGGTATGCACCTGTTTATCTGTAACTGTAACTGAATGATAGTGACCTGGAGAAGGTAATTCATGAGACTGGATTATTGCAACTCTTAGTTCGTGGGTTTAGACCACCATGACCAGGCACTCGATGACTCCAACTAAAGCTGTGCAATCAGTTGTTGCCTCATCATGATGGCTCTTTGATGGGGCGGTTAATGAGGGGGGTCTTCTGGCACCACACCTTCTGGTCTGCCTGGGCTGGTTCAGGTGGAGACCCTCATTCATGGCAATATTGTGCAAAATGCAGCATGCCAGAACAAGGGAGAGCACACGACTCACAGAGGACTGGGAAACACCTGATTTGTCTCCAATCTCCCTCTGAAAGGTTTCCGTGGCCAAAAATCCAAGGGTGGTGAGGACCTGGACGTGTGGTCGAATTGGGTTTGATCAGCGTGTTTCTCTCTGGAGTTGTGGCTCTAGCAAGCTATAGTATTTACAGCAGCACAGTCCTTGGCAATCTAAATCGTGATGTCAGCCGTTCGTCTGTCTCCGCAACGATATCTACACGGTCTCGGAGTACACGCTCTCTTCCAAGAGCCTGACGCGCTAAGGCAGGGGTGGCCAACCGGTCAGAGACTAAGAGCCGCATTTTTTACTGTGTTACCACAAAGAGCCACATTATTTAGAAAAATGACCGAATTCTCTCCATTACATCCGTCTGTTCTTGACTCGCTCTCGTCTCGGTCACGTCACGCATCAACGCTGATATTAAACCCACGAACCGAGCAAAATGTGTCAAAAACAGACGTGTTTGGAAAGCTTCTTCCCAGTGAGGAGACAGAAGAAGAGGCTGTGACCACTAAGAAAAAGTAGATTTGAGCTGCATTTTGAAGACATGTTTAAGCGTTACCGTAGCGACCAGAGAGGATGCTATGTCAGGAGGACGCTGCTCATAAAGTTACATACAAGTACACAGAGGATTCAAGTTTATTATTATATTTACTAAATACCACAGAGTCTGTGTTGGTTGTATCATTTTATTTTGTAGTATTTATCTGCCACACCTGAAAGGCCGGTCCGTGAAAATATTGTCTGACATTAAACCGGTCCATGGAGCAAAAAAGGTTGGAGACTGCTGCCGTATTGAACTCAAATGAAGCGAACACGCACATAAAAAAAAACAACACAAACACAAATTTTGATATGAACGTAAGAGCCGCATGAAACCAGACAAAGAGCCGCATGTGGCTCCCGAGCCGCATGCGCTAAGGCATCCAAAAGTAGCAAGTCAGCCGCTGGTTACGCTTCCCATTGACCTTGTTATATACAGATTCAAATTAACCTTCATTAGTGCATAATTTAAGTCAAACAGAATAATGTCAGCATAATTATGGGGTATAATGTATATATTTATTTATGTTTGCTTCAAAGTAATTAAATATACAATCCATTAGTCAAGCAAACTTGATTGGACTATTTTACGAAACTCCTACGACAGGTCTGGATCACTCGTAAATTCTGAAGAGATTGGTGAATGCGCAAATTCTCTTAAATCCCTCGTACGCACGACTTAAGAACAAATCTGCTCGTACGAACGGTTGTTGCATGAGGCCCATGGTCAGTTAAATAGAGGCATAGCTTACTTTTCCATCAACTTGGGTCACTCACGAATGATTATGGATAGATAAAAGGTAAAAGAAGTTATTGATATGAGTTTGGGTTTGTTAGGATTAGATTTGTCACTAAACACACAATTAAGGACAGAAAAATATATATGGTTACGTCTTTTCTCATTCTACAATTTATGGATGGCGATTCCTGTCCTGTCACATGGCTGCTGCCCTTCAGAAGACAACAGGGAAGGTATACATTCCCATCTCACAATATACAGCCATGGAATGTACTACAGCACATGTTCTGGTGCGACTGGTCTGTGGAGACACATTTCTGTGCATTACAGGTTGGGCTGACAAACTTACATGAAATGAGCATGACTTCGTTACACCAGGCACACAAGGAGAAGCTTGTTACTTTCTGTGGTACCGGCATGCCATTTTAACATATCACGTGCCTCCGTCGTAGTAATAATTATTTACATAGATCATTTACTGGAAAGCTTAAGACACTGAACCTATTAGATAATTACTTTACCTTAATAATTTGTTTCATGATGTCATCAGTTTGCTTTATCTGATCGTCTCAGCAGGAGTTAAGGCTGGTCATAGTGGAGGTGAGGTCATCTAATGCAGCTCTCCATCACATTGGTTCTTAGTTAAGACACCTACTAACACCAAACTTTCCAGTTATACACTTAGCAGTATTATGAAGATATTTACAGAAGGATGTGTTGATAAATCATTCCTGGCCTGATTTATGTGACATTATAATAAAAAAATATGGCGAAAATCGATGTTTTTTAGGCTATGGACAGTATATTTTGATTTCCTAGGAAATAAAAGCAGATATCCTGAAATCCCTCACTAATTTTCTTTTCATTTTGTGTGTAAACAAAATGAAAAAAGAATTTTGCACCTGGCTTTATCATATGTTCAGATCTAGCTTCCAGAAATATATGCAAATTTGCGCATATTTAAAGAGATAATGCCTAATTTGCATAATTAAACATACAAATTTCTAAAACTTGTAATACATTTTTTTTATTCTTGTATAAGTAATTAACTGAGTAAGTTTCATGGTGATATCTATCATTTTAAAATATTACCCTAATCACCTGTAGTGTCTCGCCTTAAACAGCCTTCATAGACCTTGGAAATATGTTGTGGTTAATTTTACAATAATCAAAGTAGTTGATCGATGGATCACAATCAGCTCAGCGAGGGTTACTTGAACAAACACACATTTTCAGCACTGGAATCCCTACTATGAAAGTATGAAAGACTGGTGCTGATTTAACAGGTAAAACCTCTCCCTGGAACTTTGTTATCTCATACCTCGACCCTCTGAAGGTCCCTTCTCTTTGGGGAACCTCCCTGTGGTCAAAATGCAGGTGTAGTCTCTCACAGTAATAATTTATTCGCAACATTTCCAACATTAAGGCTTGATTCATTGTCTCCTCAAAGAAGCTAATGTTTAGAAGTATCTGCTGCTTGCTATCAGGGAGGTAATTATATTGACTCCAGTTTAGAGGAGCTGTTCATCAATGTTTTCTGGGGTTTGAAACTAATGAAATTCTCCTTTGCAGCAGGGGGTCTTCCTTTATCCTGGGTGGCTATTTGATGGTGTTTGCAACTGATATTGGGAGGTTTTTTCCAAAGCTTTTAAAGTTTAATTCATTCTCTAGTACAAAACGAGACAAGCTGAATATCTAACAAGCTTGAAATATGTTGTGGCTTTAAAAGTTGAAATGGCTTTTATATTTGCAGAGAGCTGCTTTCTCACACATCCTGTGGAGAATAAGCAAGATTAGTACCCATTTCGAATCCAAAAAACATTTATTTTTATATTGCTTCTGGCATTGTAACCGACTATCTCACCAGAAGAAAGCTGATAGATCGATGTTTAACGTGTAGTAAACTTTGTGTTTTGTTTTATGGTGTTTTTTATGGTGCAATGAATTAACTACACTTTTTTTTTTTTAGAATGAACAAGATATTAAATTGTTATTCTTTACAATGATATTATCAATCTGAGCCACTTAAACATTTAACAGTAATTTTTTTTCCATATATAAAAGTATATTAACATGTTTATAGAAACTAAATACTAGTGTTTGGAACAAGCACTTTGTATATGAAATATACGACCTCTAAATGTTGAGAACTTCAGAGCATTTAGTGTCGTGGCCTCAATTCAGGTCCCTCAGCAGAACGTTAATGTAAGACAAACTGCTGAAGAGTAAAGTGTTTCCTTTAATTCGAATGTGGTGACTAAAACACACATTGAGAGAGGCAGTACCAGATTAATTCCATCCATGTGCCTTTGTGATTGGGAGAAGTACAAGGCAGAAAGACTGAGAGGGACTGAGAAAAGAGAGATGAATAAAAGTAGAACGCTAATCCAGTGATGAATCTGTGTGTATTTTGGTGCTGGCAGCTCTGATTTATCACCAACACTTTCTTCAAGGTCTTGAAATTAGTAAGTCGCTCCATAAGATGGAAACCCCCTGACTTCAACGATGGTGACAAACTGTGTCTCTGCAGCTGTGTGTGGATGTGTGTGTTAAAAAGAAAACGTGCCTCTATTCACCTGCATCGGGTTGCTCAGAAGTCATTGTAAGAGTCTGCATCTGTATTTCTATCTTTGTGTCAGCTGTTAGACCCTCGGTGCTGGACATGAACAGACCTAAAAGAAGAAAAAAAGCTTCTTCAAGGTGCTCCTCCTCATCCCAGAAGATGACCATAATGTTAGCCGGATGATAGAGCCAAGCAGACTGAAGCTATTAAAAAGGATAAAGGTGGGGGTGTGAGTGCTCCTGGGGACATTATGAGGAACAGTACGTTGCCTGATGATGAAAAGGCTGAAGGGGCCTGGCTGGAGAATTTGATGAGATATAGGTGCGATACAGCAGGCCTTGAGCCCGGGACGGTTGCTGCAGAGGCTGAGGCTGTAAGATAATAGAAAGTGCCTTTCTCTAACCCCTCTCTCTCCCTGGCTCTCGCTCAGTGACCCTTACTCTCACCTGTTGGACGGTAAGATTATAGAACAATCCTCCTCCACCTCTATGATCTCTACAAAAGTTTAGAGGTTTTATAAAAACGCAACCAAAACTTTGAACGTGTAATCTGTTTATTCATTTAAACATCCTCAGATCAGCTGAAACACTCAGCGTGTTTAAGTCCAGATTGAAGACACACCTATTTTCAGCTGCATTTGAATAAAGCTCCAAATCTGAAGCTTGAGTTTCAAAACTTAATCACATTTTAATTCCTGATTTTATCTATTGTTCTTATTTCTTTCTTTTTTTTTTGTTTAAAATTTAAATCATGCTTTTTATTTCTACTGTTTCGATGTATCTGTAAAGTACTTTGAATCGCCTTGTTGTTGAATTGTACTATAAGATAAACTTGCCTTGCCTTACCTAAACATAATTTTTTTTTTGTGATCCTTGATTAACTTCATTGTCTCTAGAAAAAAGGTTTCTATGCGGCATCATCACATCATTTTGTGTGCAACTAGGAGGCAGAAAACAGCGTTCAACCGGTGGGGTTTAGCAGTGTTGAGCCCCTTTAACAGAGATAACAAGCCAGCAAACCTTACCAATCATTAAGAAGATGTATGGAAAGTGTTAGAAAAATTCAAGGGGGTCAAACTGAGTTCCCAAGAACAGAAGATTATGTATCCAGGCCAATAAAAGAGGAGAATGTGCTTCCGTGAGTCCCAAAGCCAGCAAAGCCTCTGCAATGCTCACTCCATGTCTGAAAATGCAAAACTCTGATCCTCTGTCAGAAGATTCATCTGAACTACATAGAGAACATGAATATAAGCACGAGGATTCAGCTTCACATAGAGCTTCTTTATTGTAGAAAAATACTCAAAGATATTTTCGATTGTTTATCTTAGAGTTATGACAGCAGCTCAGCCCAGAACAGTGAATGAAACGGATCCCATTGTCAGGTTGGACCGTGCCATTCATCTCAATAAGACCATCATCATGTACTGCTTCACAGTTTCCCTCTGCTTTGTCTCGTGACTTTAAGTGCTCCTTCAATCAAATATGCTGAGAAACTGGCAACCCAACACTGTTCCTGGCAACGATGGTTTGAGGTGTCATTTCTGTTAAATGTGGCAGGTCGTCGAATTAAACTTACTGTGAACATTAGTACATTCTGATCCGGCTGAACCTAACATCACTACCATGCTGCTGATACTGCCAAATAAAGAGAGCTGAAACACAACCGATGTAGTCTATATAATTAGTCTGTATAAAACTCTGGACTATGAATAATAGCATTTTATGACTGGGCCCATTCATCATTGAGTCAACAATGAATTATAAACGATGAAAATGCAAGTTTATGAAATAAGTGAATTAGAATCATATGGCACCTGTTGTATACCAGAAACCAGCAGCAACATTTTTAAAAAGTTGGTACAACGGCACGTTCATCGTTGTGTTCCATCAGCTTCCTTTTAACGACATTCGACCATTAATGGTTTGGGAACTGAGGACATGAATTGTTGCAATTTTTTTCAGAGAAATTTGTGTCCCTTCTTGCTGAATACGATATTTCAGCTGCTCAACAGTCTTTGGTTGCTGTCTGATTCTCCTCTTCATGATGCTCCATCTCCAGGAAGAGACAGATGTGGGCTGCAGGCAGGCCAATCAAAGCCATGCTGTTGGGAAGTAGTGCAGAATGAGCTCTGGCATTGTCCTGCTGAAATAATCACGGACCCATGGGGAAAAGGTACCGTTTGCACTTATTTGTTCTTTCTCATCTTTGGCACATAGAACCAGGTGTCAGTTTGTCCGAAAATCAGCTGAAATGTGAACTCATCTGACTACAGAACACAAGCCCACTGTCTTTCTGTCCACCTGCGGTGAGTTTTAGGACTAAAGTTTCATAATATTTTAGTTAAATAGCACTGATAACCTCATCATCATGCACTGCTTTGAAAATGAGGTCCAGGGAAAGCTGGCAGGCGGCGTTAACAAATTCCTAAGAACAAGATGCCATGAAATCTTAGCTGTAATCGAGTACATCTATGCATGCGTTACAGTTTTATCTCAAAAGACAAAGGTTAGTGCCAGGATATTTCACTCCTTTGGGATTTTAATGTACAGCAGAAGGTTTCATTTATATTGCTTTTTAAATTAAGGAACAGAGCATTAAAAATGCTCACATTCATTCTTTACAAGATAAACGCGAATAAAATTTGTTCAATGACCAACGTTGGCACAGTTTAGCACAAGTTTACAATGCACCTTTAAATCTGGAACCACGACGCACGAGATAAGGACTCAGACATTGAAGACTTTTTCCTGCCACAACTTAGACCGAGCTCGGCAAGGTTAAAAGTAGGGCTGGGCGAGTTAACTTGTTATTATTGCGTTAATTCGTTAATTATTTAACGCCGACAAATATTTTATCAAGCAATAGCGCAGGTTTTATTATTTATTTTATTATTGTGAAAGTCTGTTGCTCACAGGCTTTTATTTTGTAAAAGTCTGTTGCTGTCTGCTGCGGAACCGGAAAAGAAAGTAATCGGCGGATCCACCAAACATGGAGAAGGGTACGGAACTTTTACTCGGCCAATTTCATTTCAAAGTTCTTCAAGACGGCGGAGTCGACAGAACCAAAGTCATCTGTAAACACTGCCAAGTTGAATTGTCTTCTCAGCGTAGTAGTTCCAGTCTAAAATATCACTTAAAGGCAAAACACACAACCGATAGCAGCAAGTCATTCAAGGAAACAGACAGTGGAGCGAGGCTTCTACATAAAAACTACAGAAAGATGCTGATGTTAAAAGTGTGTTTGCACAACAAATGTTATGGCACTTTCATTCATATGGCAGCACATTTAAAATAAAACTAAATGCTAAAAGCTATACACTACTTTTGGATTCATTTTTGGATTTTGCGTACAAATGCGATTAATCGTGATTAATCAGGGAAATCATGTGATTAATTAGATTAAATTTTAATCGTTGCCCAGCCCTAGTTAAAAGTAATTTATCATATTTTCACTTATTTAGAGTGACTGCTTTGGTAACATGTTACTGTATCTGCATTAGAGCTGTCATAAAAGACACCAAGTCAAATACCAGCAAATTCATTCTGTACCATGTGATTCCCTGGTCTTTTAATACAGTTTTTCTCGATTGCTTTGACACATTTTGCACATCATGGGTCAACTTTATCTAATGCTCACACCTTCTTTGCACAGCAAGAGTCCTCTCTGGTGAATCAGTTAACTATTTCTCATTGCTTTCACACAATTTTCTTTGACTTTAATACACTTTTCAAAACAGTTAACACACTTCTCACAAAGAGACACGAAACATAACTGATTTACCATGGCAACACATTGCAGACACTTAGTAGCAGCCAATTGGAACTGCTCTCTCAATTCTAAAAATTATCAGCACCTGTGTGAACTCTCTTTGCAAAACAAAGCAAGTAGTTCTCAACCTATCAAAGAGGTCAATAGCTTGAAGTTGACACCAAGCATGGATCGAGGAGGACGTGGACGAGGACAAGGAAGAGGAAGAGGTCGTGGGAGAGCTAGACAGGCCCCTGCCAGGGGAGGTGGCCCTGGTGTTAGGAGTTCCAATGAAATTAGGGCAACAATCATTGACCATGTTGTAAATCATGGTTTCTCCATGAGAGAGGCCGGACTAAGGGTGCAGCCAAACCTGAGCAGGCATACGGTGGCATCAATAGTTCGTCCTTTCCGCAATGAAAATAGGTAAGTCACTTTGCTGGTCAATTTACGTACTGTACTGTGTTTCACTGTATTTGCACTATTGGCAACAGCCATTTCTGTACTATTGTAAAGTGTTGCCATACAGTAATACAATGCATTACTGTAGTTTTACTAGAGTCATTTCCAATAGAGTACTGTAACTGACTTTCAAAATATACAGTAGAATTCTGATTATTGTACATTTACAGTATTTACAGTCATTGGCACTATTTTCACAGAATCAATACACTGGCCCACACTGGTGGCAGGGGAAGAATTTTCTCTGCTGAACAGGAGGCTGCCATTGTGAACATGGTAGTTGCTAACAATGCCATCAGATTGCGTGAGATAAAGGCAGCGGTCTTAGCTGACCAGGTGACTTTTATGAACATAAACAGTGTCAGTCTGGCAACAATAGACCGCATCCTGAAACGCAATCTGGTGGCAACCAAGCAGCTATATAAGGTGCCATTTCAAAGAAACAGCGACCGCGTCAAGGCAGCACGTGCACAGTATGTACAGGTATGGATCTGTCACTGCATTTGGATTTGTCTTGCTGCATACTGTAAAATTCAATTACAGTAGAAAACAGCATCTTCTGTATATGTTACTGTATGATTTACTCTGAATTTCTTTTTGAATGTAGAGAGTAATGGATCTGGAAGCAGACGAAAGGCAGTATGTCTTCATCTACGTCGATGAGGCTGGATTCAACCTCTCCAAAGTTAGGAGACGTGGCCGAAACATCATTGGTCAGAGGGCCACAGTAACCGTGCCTGGACAGAGGGGAGCAAACATCACCATGTGCGCTGCTATTTCCACAAATGGAGTCCTTTGCCATATCCCATCTATAGGCCCATACAACAGTGATCGCCTAATCACATTCCTCAATGCATTGCATGAGCGGCTGGTACTGCCACAGGAGAGAGGCCTGTTCAGGGCAAACATGTCCCATTTTGTCATAATTTGGGACAATGTGGCCTTCCATCATTCAAGGTTAGTGAATGACTGGTTCACGGCTCACCCACGCCTGATGATATTGTTTCTCCCTGCATACTCTCCCATGCTAAATCCAATCGAGGAGTTTTTCTCCTGCTGGCGTTGGAAAGTATATGACCATAGGCCTCATGACCAGATGTCATTGCTCGATGCAATGAATGCTGCATGCTTGACAATCCGCGCAGAAGACTGCCAGGGGTGGATTCGCCATTCAAGACGTTTTTTCCCTCAATGTATTGCAATGGATGACATACTCTGTGATGTGGATGAGAACATGTGGCCTGATCGTCAGGCCCGTGTCGACAATGCGTAATCTTCCTGTATTTTTATTTTTTTCATATTTACAGGGTTTCATTTCATTGTGTTTCATTTACAGTACTTTCTTTTTTGAGAATTGACCTTTGTTGTACTGCATATTGAACCCTGTCATTTTGATTGCTTACAGTATGTGCATGTGACAAGTACTGCAAAAAATATTTTTCTGTCAGAATCTTGTCAGAATCTTGCCATTTTGTACACAGTAGAACAAATGTAAATCAATGGTGTTGACAGGTACTTCAGCAATACAAAAACAGATCTACAATATTTTACTGTATACACATTTTCTGATTTTACTGTAAATACTCTGTGACAGTATATTTCTAAGTTATATAACTAAGTTAGAGTGCTCAATACAAAACCCAAATTGTAGTATGTTGTCAGTTGTAAAATAGTCAATACTATGAGGGTGTTGAACAAAAGTTGATATTGATAGCTGTAGTTTCAATTTTGTTATCCATTATTAAATAAATGAGAAAACATACATGTTCAATTGAGCACAAATTGTAGGTTTTGATGGAAAAGTTTGGTTTTGATGGATGTGTGACAAGTTTTGAGAAAGTGGTGTCATTCAGCAAACATCATAAAGTGTTTTGGTTATTTCAGCTTCTGTTAAGGGCTTTGTGTGAGCTGTTTTGAAAAAGTAAACTGTGAATGGAAAAATGGGCCAAAACGATCGGGAAAAACTGTAAACATATTTCAATATCACATTTCCAAAAATGGAAACAATTATATATGTTAAAGAAATATTAAGAATTATATCTGACTGCATCAAATCCAACCAAATAATCTTGTTCAAATCATCTCTGAATTGTATCTAGTTACATAAAAGTTGTACCTCAGGAACTACTTCCACAAACACAAACTACCCAACATTACTGCCACTAAATGAAATGTGTGGGGGGTTTATGAACCATCCATGGGTGAACATTTTGTGTGTAATCTTGGAAGTTACCCAAAGGTTGGAGGTAACCTTGGAGGTAAAACTTGTGAGTAGCCTTGGAGGTTACCGCTTTACTGACATTTGTTTTACGATGGTAGCGCACAGACAGAAAACCTTTTGAGTGGACACTGGGAAAAATCGGCAGCAGGGCTATTTAAATGCATCATGCAGCTTTTGATTTGCAAAAAGTCAGTGTGATCATAAAACAAAAGGCCAAACTGTTTTAATTGAAATTCACATGTAAAAGCTTCCAAAAACCGACTTTTTTCTTCAGTGAATTTATTCATCTGAGATGGAAGTTCAAGTGTGTGGAATTTGAACGTGTTTAACATGCAAACTGTTGTGATTTGGTCCTTCAGAACTCAACAAATTCCCAAATGTATCTCTTCCCCCTTTTTGGAACTTTTTACGTAGTATTCTGCTTCCAGAGCAGATCGTCGCTCCAGCTGGAGATGGATGCATGCCGGACAGACAGAGAATGCTTTATATCTTAGCTGGACTGTGAAGGAAAAGAGTAATGGATATTGGAAGTGGTGAGCAGCAGTAGCAGGATGCGAGCGAGGGAGGGATGGTGAGGGAGGGCAGGACGTCTGGTGCAGGTAAGTGAAGAAGAGAATGAGGAAAGGGGGCAGGGTAAGTCCAGATATCAGAAATTGCAGCTCTGTGTAGAGATGGATTGGCGCTGGCTGGGCTCGGGTGTACCTGATATCAGTTGTACGTGGGGTAGAAAAGAAAAAGAAAAAAATGGGCGAAAGCAGGTGGATGATTGGAGAGACAATGAAAGTAGAGAGAAGAAGAGTAAAGGAGGGTTAGAGGACAAGGAGAGGAATGGGAGGGGATAATCCAGGGATGTGAAAATGGAAAAGGGAGGAAAATGGTCGAGGGGAGGGTGGAAGGCAAAAAAAAGGTTGGTGGATTAGAGGAAGAGAAAGGTAGGAGATAGGGAAGGTTTAAAATAGTAAAAACTAGCTCAAGCCAAGTGAGTTTGGGCACATCCTCCACTGGTCTTCCTCTTGTTCGGAATGATTTATGAGCACAAAGCTCCAAAACTCTCCCAGACACAGTCCGCTACAGCGCTGCTGTTGATGCGGGTATTTGTACACACTCTTCTATTTCCTGCATGCGCTTGAAATATGTTTTTTTGTGTTTGTTGGTTTGTGCGATCGTGCATCATAGATTTCTCCCGACTTAACCCAATTTCTTCTTGTGGCCGCGTAAATGGCGCGTAATGTCTGACAACATCAGTCTTCTGCAGAAGGAGCTGCAGGAACGGCAACATCTGCACACGGACTCACACACAAAGGATTATTGTGAATGTTGTGTATTTATCCTGAGGCAGTAATGGTTTTGGCTTGCCACTTGACAGCTTTAAACACAAGGGCTTAGTAGCGGGACGGTATCAGCAGGGGACGAAAACAACATTCATTAACAACCTTTGACCTATTCATAGACTTTCTGTGTCTGGCGCGGGGCACACAGAGTCCTCCTTTTTGTTCACTCTGTCTTGTGAACGATGGACCCTGAAGACATGGAGGACAGAGGACAGAATGGATGGAGAGAAGAAAACGGAAAAAGGAAGTCGCAATTTTTTCTTACAATGATATACGATGGAAGAATCAGCAGCCTTGGTGAATGAAACACAGGGAATAAACAATCAGAGATGCACTGGAAAAAATCTAAATCTTACCAAGTATATTTGTTTCATTGAGTGTCTCATTACACTTGATATAAGACACAATTGCTTAACAAGGACCATTTCAGCAAGATACAGGGACTGGTTTTAATACAATACATCTGGAATATCTTGTTAAATGAAAAAGTCTTGAAAACATCTTATTTTGAGTCATATTTCACATGAAACAAGCTTTTTTTTTCATTTGAAGAAGTTTTTAAGCTAATTTCAAGATCACTTTTAACGCAAAAGTCCTAAATATCACATTTTATTTCAAGAAATCTTGACAAGCCGATTTTCACTAGTTCCATTGGCAGATTTTTTTGCTTATTTCAGGCAAAAACGTCTTGTATTTGTTGTTTTTTGGAGGGGCATTTTTTCCAGTGTGATGTTGTCCTTTATGTACCTCATTAAGCAGCTTGATTTCATGTTGATTGTATTTATTCGTGATTCAGCTGCTTTAACTGCTGTCTTTTTTCTTTTTGCCCCCACACACAGAAGCTCGGGCTTTATTAATATGTACAGTGTCTCTCTCACACATCTCATTCATTATAGATAACCTTACACAGGACTGTTTGAACGGGAGAGGGTACAGTGGTGAGAGGAGGGAGGAGACAACGACTTGGGTGTTAACTGAGCAGGTCTGAGGGCAGATCTTTAAAAGGGAGCGATCGATTCCCTGTGCTGCTGTGGATAAAGCCCTTTTGATTTTTCACCGTAAGGTTTATAGGTGAGTGTTGGACTCAGTTTGTGGCAGAATGCACGCAGTCCACACAGCTAACAATCAAAGTAACATTTGGCATGGAAAACATTTGTCCTGAACTGTTTGGCTGAAGAACAGAGATGTTGAATGTCCATGTAAAGCAGCAATCAATATATTACGTTTAAAATTTTTAATGGCGTAAAAAAAGTTATTGACCACTCATGTAAACAAGAGCGACTGAAAGAAAGAAACACACAAAAGTACACGAAATTGAGTATCAAATTCATGATTTATTCGTTATTCCTGGGACACTGACTCCCAGTTCTCAGATAAAGGCAAACAGAACCGAGGGTTGGCAAATTAGTTAGGCTTTGTGTTTGCTAAACACTTGTACAAATACGAAATAATTTCAATCCTATTTCTTCATCAAAACTGACAGCTTTCATTTGAAATCTCAACATTAAAAACTCACTGCTGATACATGTCGTGTTCCAAGTTGTTTTGATGATTTTGTTTCATGCTTGTGTTCGTTCTGTTTCTTGTGTAGGTTTTGTCATTTCCTCACTCACTTCCTCAGTCTCTCTCCAGTCTAGTCATCAGCTCCAGTCGCTTCACCTGTGTTCATTTTTCCTCAGCTGCAGTCATTCACTAATCACCTTCCCCACAGCATTTATCCTCAAGCGTTTGTCCGATCCTCACCGTTTCTAACCTCTTGTACCTTTCCTCGAGTCTAGTCAGTCTGAAGTGTTCTTTGCGTTCTGTTTTTGTTTTCCCTGGTTGCTTTTTGTAGTTTCTGCCTTTGTTTTACGCACCTGGGTCCTCCTTCCTCGCCTCCACTACCGAACCGTGAGAATACAAATACGATTTAGTCAATTTTAAGGTGTTGACTATCACAAACTAAGCAGTTAAGGCAACTTACACTCATGCGCAGGCAAGTTCACTGGAAAAAAAATCAATCTTACCAGGTATATTGGTCTCATTTCTTGTCAAATATCTCATTACACTTAATATAAGACACGATTGCCTAACAAGTAACATTTCAACAAGATATAGGGACTTGTTTTAAGACAATACATCTTGAATAAATCTTTTTAAGTGAAATCTTGCCGATTTTCACTAGTTCCATTGGCAGATTTTTTTTTGCTTATTTTGAGCAAAAACGTCTTGTATTTGTTTGTTTTTTTTACTTATTTTCAGAGGGGCATTTTTTTCCACTGTTAAGCCCAGCGAGGGAAGTTGTGGGTCCAAAATGATCCGAAATGGTTGCTGCAGAAGAGAGGGTTCGAAATATTTCTCAGCTCTCCATAAACGAGGCATTAGAAAAAGAAATCCACTGTATGTGTTTAGCCCACTAACAACATCAGCTTGTTCTTTTATTAAATGAATAAATTTGATTCAGTTTTATTTATATGGCGCCAAATCACAACAAATGTCATCTCAAGGCACTTTGAAGCTACTGTCCAATTCAAACTAATTACAATCCAATAATCCAATAATAATCCAGTCAAATTCATTCAATTATTTGATGTCAGCATTTCTTTCAACTACTGTTTTACTTTGCAACTAATTTTCTTCTTCATTTATGCTACTTTTGCTTCTTGTGTTCACTCCACACCTGTTTTGTGTTTAGTTGATAAACCCATTGATCTGTTCCTGCCATCCACTTGGTCGTAATCAGTCATCAATCCATCTGTACGTATGTTCCTCAGTTTCAGCTGTTCTCTGCCAGATTGAACACACTGGAAAAAATGCCCCTCCAAAAATAAGTGAAAAAACAGCAAATACAAGACGTTTTTGCTTGAAATAAGCAAAAAAATCTGCCAATGGAACTGGTGAAAATCAGCTTGTCAAGATTTCTTGAAATAAGATGTGATATTTGGGACTTTTGAGATAAAAGTGATCTTCAAATTAGCTTAAAAACCTCTTCAAATGTCAAAAAAAGCTTGTTTCATATGATATGTGACTCAAAACAATTTGTTTTCAAGACTTTTTCATTTAACAAGATATTCCAGATGTATTGTCTTCAAACAAGTCCCTATATCTGGCTGAAATAGTACTTGTTAGGCAGTTGTGTCTTATATTAAGTGTAATGAGATATTTTGACTAGAAATGAGACAAATATACTTGGTAAGACTTTGATTTTTTCCAGTGCATATTTGTCACGACTAACTTTCTAGACATTATCACAAATGTAATTCCTAGTAAGTCTTTGATCCCTGCTTTGTTCCTGGTTTTTATGTTGAAGACTATTTGTCTGTGAATTTACACCCTTGGTCTGTTTTAGGATTCTGTCTTAACCGACCCCTCGTTGAAGAGTTAGCCTTGTGAAGGGACCCCCTGCTTGGAAGTCAGCTTTTGTTTTGGATCTTATCTACACCATTACATGTGTGCTTCAAGCTTTTAATTAATTTTTACACAGATTTATAATGTCAGGGGTTTTGAAGAGTTGATGTGTTGCTATTAGCACGAACAATAAATCAAGAAAGGCCATCCTCCGATTCCTTCTCCTGCCCTGTCCTGAAAAAGATCCCGGCGGAGGGGTTTCACTGTGCATCTGTTGCAGTGATGGTCGTTCGGTAACAAGTTTAACCAAATCAGAAAGATGCAGTTGGATGTGCCTGGGATGAAAGGGACACTGTTGGGAAGGAAATGCTGACAAGAAGGCAGAGAAGATGACACTAAGTTGTCATCTGGCACCTAAGGTCAGGCTGGTTCAACTATTCATTTGTCAATGTGTGAAAAAATGTCTTGCGTTACTTGACCCTGTGAGCTTGGTCTATCTTAGGGGCGCAAAGACAAGCCGGTTTTAGTCTGAGGAATTTAATATTAACAGCTGTAGCCTAATGTTAAAATCCCAGATGCTCGTCAGCCAGAGCACATATTGCAGGGCAGTGGCAATAAGCACTCATGGATCCTCCGATTTGTCAGATTAAGGTGGTTTAATGATTTTATGCACAATCCATAGCTTCCAGTGATCCAAATTATTGTTATTGTTATATGTGTTAGTGACATGTGAGAAAAAGATCTTAAGAGCGTGAATAAGGGCAACTGGACTCCCTCGTGGCTCTGTTGTGATGCACACCTACCGATCTTTGCTAAGACCCCAAGATTCTGGTGCATCCTTCAGCTACGAACTGATTATTTTGGCAGTAGGTTTCTCTGGAAAATACATTGTTCCCATTGGAAAATATAAAGAGTTGTGGCATGGCAGCTCGAGAAAAGTATTTCCTTGCAGGGATTTCATACCTCGGGTCCAGCACTTTGATGAAGTACCCGAATCCAACTTTCTCAGCGGTGTTCAGAGACATCATGTCTTTTGCTAGACAAAAAAAATAAAAAATAGCCCGTGTAATAGTTTTGCTCCTTTTAGAACGCTTTTCGTTTGGGTCAATGGCCGTAGAACAGATTACACAACTGATTGTTGCTGCTGTTTTGGTCGTGTCGTTGCACCACTGGTGGGCTTACTTTGTGTCAAACCTGCAGGGCGTGTGGGGCAAACGGTCGATTCCGATTGGCGGTTGCCACAAAAATTTCTGCCATGTGTGATCGAGTATGTATACGTCTCAAAGCTGATCATCTTCATCAACCTGAATTTTATCATGATCGTAAAATCGCCCAACCCTAACTGTTGACAAACAAATTTCCGTCCAAAAACTTGGCACAAAACCCAACCAGAACAGCACAAGCTCCACCGTGAAAGCTCAGGGCATTTTTCACAGGGTACAGCTGGTAATACATCCCTTATTGTTATCCAAACCACATTTATATGACAGTATAAGGCATTTAGTACGGAAGCCCTAAACGGCCATACATACATACATTTTATTCCATCCGTTTTCTCGTGATAACGAGATAATTAATTCGAGATCTCGAGAAAACAATGATTGGGGGGTAAAAATGGGTTCACCTTTGCTAGAAATACATATAAACACATACAAACAGGGGCGGACTGGGGAGAAAAAGTGGCCTCGAAAACCATCGGTAGATTAACTTGTTATCTCGAGAAAACGATCATTGTTTTCTCGAGATCTCGACATAATTATCTCGTTATCTCGAGAAAACCATCAGAAAAAAGTTTATAAGTACCACGTGTGCTCTGGGCTTCCGTAATTCAGTGCACCTCACAAATATGATTATCGGAAAGCAACAACAAGTGAGCTCATCGTAGTTGTGTTCACCTTGATGTGGAGGCACAGCAGCTCACTACAAGCACTTTACTCTCAAAGTTATCCCACCAACTCGAGTCACTACAAAAAAACCGAGGGCATTAGCAGCTGGTTCCATTTTGGATTATGTAGTAGTGAACTCTGTAGCACACCCTGTTGCCTTTATTCTTTTATATAATGAGATATTAACAGTACATTTACATGCAAATATGTAAAAAGTGCTGTTGACAAGGTTAGTACTGGCAATGTCTTTTTAGTGTCTCCAGCTGCCATGTTAACAAAGGGGAATTTGGCACATATTGGGATGTCAGACCAAGGAATAACGGCGCACAAGCCAAAAACTCTAGTTTTCCAGTCAACACAAACTTTACAGTCGGAGTCAGTAACACTCAAAAAAAGGTTCAGTCTCAGTGCTCCACATGGGGTAATTACATAGAAATATCTGCGCTCCAAGGGCCTTACGTTGCTGATCGTTTACACCTGTTGCTCAGTGGTTGTTGTCTCAGTGCATATTTACTCTCGGGGTTTCTTTGTTTACTGTCATCGTTATCTGTTTGCATAGCCTCTCTGTGTTAGCTTTTATCCCAGCCTCAGTTCTAGTTCTTTAACCTTTGGATGCCTGCAGCGGCAGTATCCTCAGCGTTTGAAAATACTGCGAGGAAGACGTAAAGTTTTGGTTGTTCCTCACCATCCATGCCTCATATTGTGAGCCTGCTTTTGGGTCCTCTCCTTCAACCTTACACACAACATGACACAAGACAATAAATCTCATCCCTTCGGCTGAGATGTGATAAACAATGTCATTTCAATTTTGTCATTCACAGTAACAAAATTTGCCACAGAGCAAAGCGAAGTCAACCTAAAGCATTAAAGGAAGAGAATGCCACGTGAATGTACTGTATGACCCCACATGAACATAACTCAGTTTCAGAACCTCGGTCTGCAGAGGACACTGCTGAGCTTTTTAAAGAAAAGCTATGGAACATTTGAGATGGTAAAGTTAAAATCAGCAGCATTTGGCAGCCTTTAAGGATCTGGATATATTGGTGTAATAAAGCTTGCATGAGTTACAGCATGCACTTGTACCGGAGAGAATTCCCAAGACATGGCTAGCTTTCAGGGTTCCAGTTTGGGAGAGGGCTGTAAAAAAGGTTTTAGAGATGAAAGGTCAGACACTGTGGAGATGGCCCTGCAGAATGGCTTTTTCCAGTGAGTCAGCTCGAACCCTACAGACGACTTCTGGGATAAAATCTCAGAATCTAATTCATCTGTGCTGTTCAGAGAGGAACTGTGGTTGATCTCATCCAAAACCCAGTTTTTCATTCTTTCACTTATTGATATTTCTGATTTATTACTGCAAAAACAACACTTGCAGCTGCATAATTATAAAAGTTGATTTGATCAACCTTTATCTCCCACTACAAAGCATTACAGTTACAGTCCATACAAACTGGCCCTATAATCCTATATTACTCAGTGCCTTTGAGATAGATTGCCCTTCTTGCCCCTTCCCATGTTGCCGCTCAACTACAGTAACCATAAAGGGTCAATCCAAACACTGGCTGTCTTTATGTTTTTGAGGTTTATGGGGATCATTCTATTGGGTGTAATTTGCAGTTTGTGCCACTAGATGCTACTCACTTCTACACATTGTGCCTTTATATAATTTCCTTTTGAGATGAATAAAGTATTTTTTCATTTCATTTAACTTTTTTATTTTTTAGCAGAAGTGAACGACGATAAGAGGATTTCCCACCAAGCCTGTTCCTTCCCACTGTTGATGCATTCTTGCTCAGCTGGAATTGTTCGGTTTCTTATGTAAACTGCTCTGAGGTAGCTTTTTGTTGGAAATTAGTCTGAACACCTAATTGTTTTCACACCCCTTCCCACAGCAGAGCGCAGCCAGCATCTCTGTTATGTTGTAAGTATTTTACCTGACATGTTTTTGTTCCACTAAAACAGTTTAATTGTGTTCTGAGAAATTCCTTTGCATCTAAAGTTTTCTATCCTGATGCTTGGCGTGTCTTCCAGGACGACATAAGGCAGTGATACTCACTATTTTTTTCACAAGAGCCACATTGGCAGAGCAAAATCAAGGGAAGAGCCACTTTTACGACAACATACTAAAGTCCCCTTTTGCAAATATGCATTTCTACATACAGCCAATACATTTCAATTACCACCCTATTTACCTTAATACTGGGATGAGCGGAAGCTGGCATGCATATCCTTGACTTTCTTCATGTTGTATTTGTAGTTTGTTGTTGTAATCACAGTGAGACATTTAAGATGCGCATGGTTTTTGTGCTGGTTTTTGCCCTTTTTTAATTAAAAACCGATCCATTGTGCCTGCATCTCGCGCTGGCTAAAGGAGCTAGCGTGCACTGCAGTCAAGTGTGACGGTGGTTTAAGCGGTCTGTGTTGCCAGGTTTAACAGAGCCCCCTTTAGGAAACACCATTAAGCCTTCATTAAATAAATACTTAATAAAAATACTTAATGCTACAAAAACTCAAACTTAATAAAAATACCAAATACTGTGCAGTGTTCGCTGTGTGTTATTTGAAAAGATTTATTGTTATTGTTACCATATTGTTATTAGCTAGTATGCGAGTGCGAGCCACCGATTAGAGCATGAGGAGCCGCATGTGGCTCGCGAGCCGCGCAATGAGTACCTTTGACATAGAGCATGAACAGTCAGGTTGGAATGACGTGGGTTGAGATCTTCATAGTCACCAGAACAACTGGGACTTTTGGGACAGATGCGTTTGACAGTGTTCTGCGCCACAATCACCGAAGAACCCAGTGGGAATGTTATGATATTGGGATGGGATGCATTTAAAAAATGAAAGTGCACCCTCATCATCTGGCCCTTACCATGTCATAAAATCAGGTAAATGCAACCTCAAATGAACAGCAGCATATCGGCCCGTGTCCTTATCTATTTCTTTTGAAATAAAAACGTGTCTGAAATGGTGAAGAAAGGAACTCATGATTCAATAACTTTAGCTGCAGTGACGTGAAGTCATTTCTCTGTAACATGTAGTCAGTCTTCTTTAGGTCGTTGCTTAGATTAACCAAGGTTTGCAGGTATTCATTTATGCTCTCTTAAGGTCCCACCAGGTTGAACAGCTTCATTTAAATAAAAAAAATAAAAATTAGAAAAAGAAATACTCACAGCTTAATATACGAGGTCACACTAAAGTGCATCGTAAATGTCCCTGATAATTAGTATCTCACACATCCAATGACCTTCTGACACACTGTGTATTGTATTAAAATATCTTTACTTGTGATTAGAGTTTTCTGTATAAATCACAAAATATAACAGCAGAAGGCAAAGAAGGCTGCCTGTAAATTACAGGACAGCATCGGCCAATGCCCCTTCCCCCCCCTTGCTTCTTCTCCGGTTGTCCCCTTTATAGCTCTCCGATTCTTTTTCCTTCCTTCTCTTCCACTTTCCCAAGCGTGTCACCAGCTGGAGCTGAAATGTGACTCTGTCACCGGTTGTAAGCAGAGCTCTGCCACCCGGGCTTGTAACAGCCGTATGGTGGCTATTTTAGCGACGACTCTGACGGTTGTGGGCTGTCACATCTGATGGGGGCGGCAGCGTTGATGTGCGACAGCAGGCGGAAAAGAAGGAGTGCGAGAGTCACTCGAGCCTTCTGCCCGACTGCATCCAGAACGCCGCTCGCTCACAGTCACACACAGAGCGACACACACGTGTGTGCAGTTGTCTCTTGCTACTTGACCTTTGTCTTGTATGATCAAACTGCTGCAGTTCACAGTGACACTCACATGTATGCATGCACGTTGTTTGCAGCACGGCACACATGAACAATGTCATTCACAGACGCAGAGAGCGGAGCAGCACTGCAGTAAAGTCACCACGCTGGCATTACTTACAACGTCGAACACTCTTCCCTCCCTGTGTCTCCCCTTTGGTTCTACACCCTCCCCCCTCCTTTTCCGAGTCTTTCATTTCCTTTTCTCCTCTTTATCCGACTGCCTTTCTCCTCTCTACACGTTCCGTTTTCTACTACCTTCTCATTTTTCTTTCATTCCCTTGTTCATTTAGATCAGTGATTAATTCTTTACGACTTCAGCTTCTCTGTGTCTGCCTTCTCGTTCTCGTTCTGGGTTTCTCCCTCCCCTCACCTTTCCTTTCTCAGTCGCTCACATTCACAGCATATTGGCTCTCTCGCTCTGAGAGGATCACATAACCCTTACACATTATTTGAAGTGTTACGACTCTCTCCCGCTCGGCGGCTGTTGGATGGAGTCCAGCTTTTCTCGCCCACAGAGACAACGGGTTCTCAGAGCTACAGCGGTGAGCCCTCTACTCATGTCTCTAACCCCGAGGCTTCGCTGGATCAGAGGAGAGATAGACCTGCAGCCCTCTTCACTTTCAGCCAACTGCTTCGGCTGTTCGCCTGAATACTGAAATGTTAACAGTAGACCCAAAGCAGAGAACACACACTCTTGCAGAATGCTGGTGTTTGATATCTTATCTGTTGAAGCACTGCCTTTCAGGATATTTGGGTGGAGCAGTTACAAATTCACTCAACTGCCACCAGGAAATGATGTCTCCTTGTCTCCAATGTGAGAAAACATTGAGAAACATTCAGTTTAATCCCCGGTTGGATGGCGTTCAAAGACAACCTTTATGCCTCTGCATTGTTGACGGTCATTGCCAGAGGCATTGTGCTTTGGGGTTTCTTCATCCGTCTCTCTTTCAGATACACCTGGAGGGAATTTCATAACATCTGACACAAACATTTATCTGCATTCCCAAATGAATTGATTAGATTATAGGGGTTAAAAGGTCAGTGTCACTGAGATCTCAGGAAAAGCAATGTGGTCAGAACTCAAGGTTCACACACATTCGATGGTTCAGGTTCAGCCAGGTTGGACGGATGGATGGGGAGCATCAGTGCACACTTTTTCGGGTTGTTCCAGTCAGGTTCCACACCAGGAGCCCTGTGTTTTCTCAGTGGTTTGCTTCAGGTTGTTGTCATGTTGACGTGTAAACATTTGCCCCAGCTTAAGGTCCTGAGCAGGTTGGAAAAGCTGTTCATTTAGAATAATTGCAGAGAATCAGACCCAAACAATGATGGTGCCACCAACCATGTTTGATTGCAAGGATGATTATTTCTTCCATGTCTCAACGCACACTTTTGTGAAGAAAGGCAAAGCTGTTCAAACTTTTCTTCATCAGATCAGAGAATTTTGTTTCTCGTGGTCTGAGAGTCATTTATCTGTGTTTTGGCAATTTACCAACTGCCTTTTAGGTGCTATTTAATTTTAGGAAAAGGAAGTCTGTCGAGGAGTGAGTGTGAGTTGGTGTTGGTCCTGTAAAGCAATGGCGACCCGTCATGACTGTACCCCACCTCTTAGCCCAATGGCAGCTGGTAGAAGCTCCAGCCCAGCCCTGTATTTGATTAGGTGGGTATAAAAAAATGGATGGGGGGACATATTGCTGAAAAAAAATACGTTTTAGCCTTCAGACAAAAAAAAAAAAAAGGCTGAGAAAATATTAAAACCAATACTTATCATTGATAAGGAAGCCTAACAGGACTGAGAGATTCAGGAGGTCCTTTGTTCCCACAGCCATAAGGATTTTTAACAGTGACTGCTGAGTTCTTCTCAAATTGATTTTTTTATTCTTTTTATTTAGTCATGTATAATTATTATTAGTCAGTAGTAGTATTTGTATTAGAATTGGTATTATTATTGTTGTTGTTAATATACAATCATTGCAAATATTAATAATTTTTTGAGCTACTTGACTAATTTGAATTTCCCCCATTGGAGGATGAATAAAGTATTTTTCTATTTCTATTTCTAACAAGGGAACCAAGAGATGAAAAACAAATTGGATGATAGATAATTGTTTTTAGTGTATTTTACAGCTGATTTAAGACATGGGTCAAAACCGACCCAGTAATACAAGAGATGGCAACAGAAAGCTAACACAAGAGGAAGGTTAACAGAGCCTGAATGTCCTTTATTTTTGTAGTTTTCATGGTGTCCACTGAGGAGAGATCAGAAAATAAAAATAAAAAAGCCATATGAAGCGTGGCCCTAATTTCATTGAACCTGTGCAGCTACACAAATTTACTCTTAAAAATCTTTGGAATTCATTCATTCATTCATTCATTCATAAAGCCGTTAGCAGCCTCGTCTTTTAGCGAAAAGATACCGTGTTTGCTTCCATTGGGTATCCAGTGTAGTTGTAAAGATCAAAGTGTCGCTAACTCTATCACCAGCACAATATTGTAGGCAGACTTTACATCATGTCGGCAGACAAACGAGTGCAAATATTTCGACCGCCCCAGACTAACATGCTGTCAAAAGAGCTCTGACCCACCAAAGGCTGAATTCTACAGGACCAATGAAAGTGCCCCGAGGCTAGGACATGTCAGCAGTTCAACGTGAATAACTCATTCATTTCCACACAATCACATTTGTTTAAGGTTGTTTGTTCCTCAAAAAAAAAAAAAGAAGGTCTGCAGTCGACCACAGCTGCGGCGGTAACCTTTGAAACCCTTCAAACTCAACATCGTGATTAAGAGGAGGAGTTACTTGAGTGTGTGAGAGAGTAAATTCACCTTGTCTGTACTTTTGTTTGGTTGTATCTGCAGTTGTGTGTATACATAATGAGTGTATGTTTTGGGGTTGGTTGTGATCACCCTCCCACATACAGCTTCCACACACATACCAACGGTGCCACTCAGCCATCTGTGTTACACCCTGCTCATGACCTAGTCCAACACATGATTAATTCTGCTTTATTCCACTTTATGCATTAAAGTCCATTTCAGAAAGGTCAGCAAAGGGGTGGTACAGGCAGGAATTGAGCTGCCCCCTTGCCTCCTCTTAAGATCGTTTTGTGGACCCAAGGCCAGTTTCCCCTTGTAAGCTCACATTTAACTCGCATATCTTTTTCTTTTTTTTAACCTTCTCTTTTCTAAACATAGGAAAAATTATGCAGAGTAGTACTAGCCATTCAATTACGGTTAAGCCCTACTTACCCAGCAAAGGAAAAAGGGAATTCTTATTCATTAGGTGGGATTAAATGAGGGTTTAAAAGGCATTTGGTTGTATTGGAGAGCAGTGACTGTACTAAGGAGTGATAGGTACTGAAGCGATGAGGGGTGTAATTTGAGTCCTCTGCATTTTCTGTCCTCGAATGTCTTCCTTTCACATTTCACGCCTGTTGGGCTGCCTCAGATAGACTTTTTATATGTCTGTTAAAAATGAAGGCGTCTACCTAAGAAGCATCATCATGGCCCGACTCCTTAATGGCCCCATGCCAGCCGAAGAACAAGATTCTAAATAGATTTCCCTGACATCCAAGGAAAACTGTGTATCATCAAAAAGGCAGCTGTTTGCCTGGAACTGTCTGCTTCAGACACATTTCTGGTTGACGTTTTAATATTGACCGCATTTTTAGATACTTCCTTCTTAAGTTTAAACTGCTTTGATCAATATTTGGACGATAATAATGGACAAATTGTCAAAGTGTAATGTAAATTAGGATGTTGGGAGTGATTAAACTCCAGTAAAGTGTGAACTGAAACATGTGGATGTTATGCAGCACATCCACATGTTTCAGTTTTTTTTAGTCCTCGTCTTAAACGCTGTGTAGCTGTTGCTTTAGTACTAGTTTGGACTGCGATTACTTTTCTTGTATTTCTTGCAAATTTGTGCAAGAGTATATAGATAAAACCAAACTAAACTAGTTTTACCAAGCTTGTTAGCATAGCTAAAATAAAAGTTACACGCACGAATGGATGATTCTCACCGTGGCTGGTGGGAAAAACTTCCACATGAGTAAAACTGTTTGGTAGATGGGTCCATCCAGTGAATCTGTTTTACCTGAGCTCAAGTTTGCAATGTCAGCTGCCCCCTCCCTCCGGAGCTCTGTCCCCAAACACATCCGTGACTCTACTGACTTGTCCACCTTCAAATCTCTGACAAAAACCCACCTTTTTAAAAATTGCTTTTCATGTTTAACCTCAGTCTAATATGCTTTTTAGTGTACTATTTTATATTGTTTTGCTGATTTTTATGTTGTTTTTATGTAAAGTGTCTTTGAGTATTTAGAAAAGCTCTTGTATTATTATCAAATAAAACTTGTCACCATATAAGAGATAAAAAGAATGGAGAGATATCTTCAACATTTCTTTTCTGGCAAACACTATGCGTCAGGCCCAGGAACTCAGGACGCAGATGCAGGGAATAAACAAGCTTTTTATTGAAGGGCACAGGATCAATTCTCCGAGACAGAGAAATAAATTCAGGCTATAGAATTATTTCAAAAATGGAAGAAGCATAGCTATAGAAATGATCAAAAATAATAATTAAGTGACAGAAAATCACTCCTGCTATGGAGGTAAAACCAAGTAGATGAAGGTAAGAATAACAGAAAAACACTCCTGAAAACTGGAGGCACGAGATTATGAAAATATTTAAGAAAACAAAGAATCGCTCCACTCGGAGGAAACAAAAGGCTATTAAACATTCACTATGTTTGACCAAACTAAGATGTGAAAATGAAAAATGAAAATCTCTCTCTAGGGGGAACAATCCAAAATGACTACTATGAACGAGGCTGCGACTTAACTTGGGACGGCTAGAGTGAACGCACGCAGACACTAATGAAGACGAAACACTGGCACAAGACAAGGGGAGACTCTTAGGGTTACAGGGAACAGGTGGAAACATGCAACAGACGATCAGGCCGAGACACACGAGAGGAGAGTTACTCTTTCAAAATAAAACAGGAAATGACAAGACAAGACACGTGAATATAGAGGTGTCTATGCAGCATCATCACAGTGGCGAATGCTCAACAAGGGGTGAGAAAGCAGTGTTCATCCTGGTTTGTTTGGCAGAGCCAAGCTCCTAAGCAGAGATGACAAGGCAGCTAACTGCATAAACCATCAAAAAAGACAAGTGGAAATGGTTTTATATTCTAAGAGGACTGTGACCCTTTGCTCAGAGCAGAAGACAGTGTACCCAGGCCAGTAAAAGAGCAGAAGGGAGTCCCCCTGACTCCCAAAGGAAGCAAAGTCCCCGCAGACACTTTGTGCCTGAGATTGTTTCTCAAAACTCTGATCAAATTCTTGTCTGGAAAAGTGTCGAGATCTGTTCATTTCTCAAAGTGTTTGACAGCAAATTTATTGGCATAATTGGTGCAGTCCAAGCTAAAAATGTAATCAGTATCAGTCACTATCACAGCCGAAGGGAGCTGTAATTTCATCAAATAAGAAGAGCTTAAATACAACAAAGGTCGAAAACAAGGGAAGATCAATAAGAAATATTACCGACTTACATTTCCAGAAGTGTTGATAAGAACTCTAAACTATGAATGAGTTATTTTACAAACGAGTCAACGTGAATTTAAGATAAACATAAGAAACTTGTGCTAAAGAAAAAAAAAATGAGCAGTGCTGACCAACATGTCATTGGGGTCATCAGGTGGGAACCTCCTTTCATCAGTGTTTCGTCTAGTTGGGCCCCCGACACCTCCAGGAGGCTAGACAATGACCACTGGCGTCCCAGAGTCACCCCCCTAATGCCAGCCAACACTGCTACTCACACCACAACAACCATCTTTTCTTTCTTTTCTTTGAATTCCAATCGGCTTGAATTGGACTTTATTATCTAAGTGCCCTGAGATGACATTTGTAGTATTTGGCACTATATAAATAAAAATGAATTGAATTGAATTGAATTGAATTTCCATAACCACAAGCTACCCCAGCCTCTCACCAACTGCACACCAGTCACAGCACGGTGGGGATACAAACTCTGGTTTGGGTAGGGGGTAATGAAAGTAGAGGGTGCTAGAGGTGGAGGCAGGACAAGACACACAAGCAGATTCAGCAGACAAACTCACCTAAACAGTCCTACAATCACTAAAAATGCCAGCAAAAACAAAGCCATACAAGCCAACTCACCTAAAATGGCCGCCTAGTTTCAAAAGGCTCACATGGGCCACACCCTAAATATCTTGAATTTCTTCTTTGCCTCTTCCAAAAGTCTATTTTCCCTAAGTGCTCCCCCTGATGGGCCCCCAGCTGCTCTTGCTTCTTCTAATCCAAATCCACTGACTGGACTTTACTGCCTCATCTGACACTTCCTTCACTATTTTCCTCACACTCTGTCCACTTACACCCAGCTCCCTCAACAATGAGACTACAGACTTTGCAACAAATCCTCTACATCCTACTTCCACTGGACAGATTCTAACCTTCCATCCTCGCTGCTCTGCTTCTGCCCACAACTTTCTCCCCCTCTTGAACAAACTGAATTGCCACTCTCTTCAGCTTAGACCCTCCTAAGTTTACCTGCCTTCGTTTATCTTCAATACCTGCAGCTAAGCTTATTAATACTTGGTTATAATATATTAATTAATAACGTTTTGATAAATAGAATTTTACCCTCTGGGCGTGCACGTATCCAGAACTGTTTGTAAGACAATCAGCCATGCTCATAAATGTCTTATGTTTAATCTTTTTTAGGCATACCAGCTGTTTCTTGAAGAATGCAAAAGCTCCCTTAAAGTGAGTTTTAAATGTGATTTTTCCAAAACTGAGAACTCTCTTTGTTTTAAATGTATTTTGGTTCAAACTATACATCAAAAAGCTTTGAAGGAAACACGCTTCCTCATGTATACTTCCCTCCTTTGGCCATTCTCTCTGAGACGAGTGGAAATCTTTGAATCAAGCAAAATCCACAAAATGACCAACCAAAGTTTAATATTGATAGGCTCTTATGGCAGCAGATGTGTTGGGAATGTGTGTCATTTTGTCCTCAGATTGTCAGATTCTATTTTCAGTCATGGCAGAGAGCATTAATCATCGATAAAGAATATGGTTTAGCACTCTAATTCATGTTTTTATTGCCATGTAGATGATTCGGGCAACATGCCATCTTTCAGCATGCATTTCAGGCAATAACAGTGTCAAACTTCAATTAATATTCATAAATCGACAATACAACCACGAACACAGCTGTGTGAAGAAGACCATCCCTCATGCACAGATTCACTCCCCCTCCCAGAGACAGTTGCTTGAAGAAGAGCCAGAGGCTCTCCACAATCTGTTTTCTGGGTGATAATTTATTTTAGGGTTGAGAAAAAAATATACAACACCTAGATTCATAAGAATTTTATGACCTGATCAAATGGGGGGAAAGAGTTAGTCCTCCAGCTACAAAATATTTGAAAACTCACTTAAAAATTCACTTGATGATGTCTACAGTATATTCAACCTGTTGGCAGAAAAAAGGGGAAATGGGACTGAGGGAGAGGAGCGAGAAACTGTCAAAAAAAGTACTTCAGGACTCCCGGCAATTCCTTGACTGCTGTTCATTTCAAATAATTTGGCATGTCAAAAAAAAAAAACAGTTTTATTGCTGTGCTTATTGTTAACCTCAAGGTCTTTGTTTTTAGTGCATTTGTCGTCTTTGTGCTTGTCAATAATGTTTGAGCAGAACAAGAAAAGCTAGAAACACTTTTTTGGTATGATGCAGTTTAACAGAAGACCTCCACTAACCAGAGAGATAGCAAAAGAAAAGGTGCTCAAAAGTAGATGTAGATGCACTAAATGCAGACTGGGGTCTAATTAGACTGCTTTGGCTGTGCATATGGACAGTGGCTGTGTTCGAAACCGCATACTTCTCCTACTTCTCCTACTACTCATACTGACTTTTTTCCCCGAATGCATACTAGATTCGCCGAACTGTTGGGTATGCATCATGAGGTTACTACTCATACTCAAACTACCCAAGATGCAACGTAACGTGACGTCGCCGATCGTCATTTCCTGTCAAAACGTCAGTTTCAAGCTAGCTACAACAAGGGTAGGTTCACTTCCTGTTTTCAAAACAAAAGCACCAATTGTATCGTAATGGCTTTCCCTATGATAAAAGGCAACGGGTATTTTAGTTTTGTGAAAATAACCGGAAGTGCGTTGCTCACTGCGGCTAGCTTTAGTAGCGCCGAATTTGTCGGAACAAAATTGTAAATAGCCGGTATTTTGTCAGATTTTTAACACGTTGGGGATCTAAACGACTACTTTCTCGTCTGAAAATGTTTCAAATGTTGCTAAAGTTTACAGAGTTTAGAGCTTAAGCGAAATCAGCTTCAGGCCGGCTGATTTCGGCTCGGGCAGGAGCGAAATGCATTGTGGGTAAACGCTCTGCATACTGTCTGATCGATGAGTATGCAGTATGGAAGTATGCCGTATGCAAGTATGTAGTATGTAGTATGCGGTTTCGAACACAGCCAGTGTCAGGATTTCCTGTGTGTCCTGACTGGAAGTTGGTCTGGAGCTGGAACCAATTACCTGCACACCTGCAATCAGTGGAGCCTCGTCTACACCTCACTTCACCCATAAAGTCCTGGTTCAGTCCTCCACTCGTCGCCAGTTCATCTGCTTACCTTCAGTGGTATTGTGCTTTGACTCTGGTCTTTTCTGCAGTGTTTTCTTCGCATGTCACTGATTGTTATTTCCCTGTCTTCAGCTCCTGGTCCCAGCTAGTCACCTGCTCCGCCGTGGTCTCCTTGGAATCCTTCTTCTACTCCAAGCCGCCAGCCTCCCTCACAGCAGATCTGTCCCTGGATTCCCCACCTACTGGTCCATCTCCATTGTCCTGCGCCTCTGTTCCCACCTGTTGCCCGTGTCATGGCAATAAACCGGTTTATCACCACCACCTCTGAGCCTTTTGGTTTGTGTCTGAACTAGTGTGTCCAATTATACAGACTGCCGTGACAGACAGAGATGTTTACATTTAATGGCATTTACCCAACACACCACCCAGTCAGCCGCGGCAATTCAGAGACAACACGGGAAGCCGAACAGCCTCTCCCATTCTCTGGCGAAATTGCTACATCTTCAATGTTAAATTGACGATAAAACAGTTATTCACAAAACACAAGAAATGCCCAATACTGCATTTACTTTCATAACTACAACATGTTGTCCTGTAGCTTAATGAAGTAATTTGTTCCGAAATCGCCGCCGTTCACTGAGGAAATCATGTTATGAAGCCGCCACTAACAGCCAGGCTTCTGAGCCGAGGGCTGCCCGGCTTCGAGGAGGGGGCGGGAGAGTCAAGTTTTTTTTCTACAATTCTAGGTCATCATTGGCTAAATTGACAAAAACTCATCACTTCCGAGGAAGCTCGGCGTCTCTGGGGGTAGATTAGACGTGGGCGTGTCAATATGAGGGGCTGTGTCGTGATGATTGGAGTCAGTGTTTGTCCATCATGAGAGATGTTGTGGCAGCCGAATTTTTAAGCGGGGAGAAGCACGCTGGAACTTCAGTCCCAAAGCGGATACGAAAGAGACTGTTTGTCTGTGAAAGTGCTGTCGGAGTTTCACTCATTTCCCATCGTTTCCATTTCCATCCTCACACACATACACTTTTGTAAATATTACACTGTAAATAAGAAACACATCCTTGTTGTTTAGAAGTTTTGTCAATCATATTCCTGTGTGCATTTGTTTGTCGTGTTAGCTAGTAGTTTTGTCTCAATGGCGTAATATGGGCTTCCCCTGTTTTAAAAGTCAGCAGCCGCTACTGCACCCAGTGTAACCCAACACACCACCCAGCTCCTGGTGCAGGCTATGGTCATCTCCCTCCTAACTGGTCTCCCAGCCTGTGCTGGGAAACCTCTGAGGATGGTCCAGAACGCGGCGACGCGTCTGGTTTTCAATCAAAAGAGCACACGTCACCCCTCTGTTCATTGAGCTCCACTGGCTACCCTTAGCTGCTCACATCTAATTCAAGTCACTGATGTTAGCCTACAAAGTGCTTAATGGAACGGCTCCCATCTACTTGAATGCTCTCTCAAAGGCTTACGTCACAACTTGGTCACTCCGGTCATCAAAGGATTGTCGTCTAGGAGCGCCTACACCACACTTAAGACAATCTAGACTCTTTTCCTGTGTCATTCCATGATGGTGGAATGACACATGAAAAGAGCATCTCCTACCCTCGCACTGACCCTGTACCCATGCTGACACAGAGCTAATACCACCATGCTCCTACTCACAATGCTAATGTACTGTTCCTTTCCATGTATAAAGTTATTCATCATCTTAAAGGGATATTTTGGATTTATTTTTAGGTACCTGGAGTAGACGGTGGTCAGAGTGCTGATAGTTTGGATCAAGCTAAAGGCTTCTCAGAAAGGGACCATAAGAAGAGCAAACTATCTAAAACCACCTAAACATTCAACTTTACAGCCATTTTAGCAGGAGCCGTATTGTGGGTTTTTACAATGTGACACTAAACATAGCACATTGAGCCTGATATATATATGGTGATGTTTAATGCAAAGTCAGAAGATAATTGATTAGATTGTGCTTCCTGCTGAGGGGAAAATGCCAAAATTATATTTAAATTTGCAGCAACAATCAATATATTTTATTCAGAACCACAAAAGTCAACTTCATGGTTGTGCTCAGGGAAAGCTTGAGGGATCACCATCCTCATTAGGATTCATCCTCCTGCTTGGTCCTGGCTCGCTTTACAATCTGTCCCAAAAGTAGAATCACCCTGCTGAGTGGTCAATAAACAAATGCCCCAAAAACAAACAAAAGACTCAATTAGCACTAATATTTAGCTTATTACAACAATTCTGCATTTTATTCAGTTATCTTGTTTACAGGTAATAAAAATGTTGCCAAAGATTTTTGAGCAATTATAACCCAGAATAGTAAGATTTTGACATTTGAACACTGGGTTACCTCAGGGGCGTAGAACTGAATCTGTGCTTCATCACTGATGGTTGTTACTAAGGAATTCATTCATATGGCTTTAACGTCCTCTTGGCTTTAAATGATGGGTAGCTTCTGATAGTTTTGCCAGAATAATTCAAACTTTAATTCAAAGTCATTTTGTGTTGACGCTAAATCATAAAACGTCTTTGATCCTTAAGAATTCAGTCTAATTCAGATTACCTTTGATGTCCGGTCTGGATGGACATCTCATACAGGACAGGATGTAGGGACACCTACAGTATACCAAACTGTTGATCCATAGTGAAATGGCAAAATGTGATTTAGCGGGTCCTCCAGGTTGGGGATAGGGCAAAGGACTGATAAACCTGTCAAGTAACTACAAAAGTGCAGAAAGTGCAACCAGTTCACAGAGTGAGCAGAAGAATTGGGAAGGTGACATGGGATGAAAATACATCAAGCTTTCACTTATATTGAAACTCTACACACCGATGCACTGCATCTCCCATCTGGGACTAACAGAAATAGATCTCCATTATTGGTGCAAAATCAGAGATGTGAGAACATTTTTTTGACAACTCTATGAACTTTTTGAAGAAAGCCTTCATTATTAAGGTATGAATGTAATGAGGAGATGGCTTCTGCATAGGGCCAGAAGCGTTTTCTGAATCCACTCATCGTGCCGCCGCTGTCATATGCAACACTGCTCTCTGACATTTGGATTGTTAACTCTTATCACAGAGCTGTTTAGAAATCCAGCTGGAAAAGCCTCTTTTAACAATGGAGTACAGTGTGTATATGTGAGCAAACACACGTCCATTACTGATGTGGAAGAGATTCTTATAGCACGTCGTACATGGCCTTCATACGCATAATTAATGCTACTGATTAGATTAGCAAATTTAAAATTAAACACGCAAGAGTAAAATACATTTGACAGTTCATGTGACAGAATATACAGTAAGACTCAACTCTTTCAGGAGCAAATAAAGATTTTACATGCGTGAAAGTCACCAAGAATTGAGGCAGTTCTGCTGGCCGGAGCCTTTCTGTGTGGAGTTTGCAGGTTCTGCCCGTTTTTGTGTGGGTTCTCTCCAAATACTTCAGCTTCCTCCCACCATTTAAAAACATGCATGTCAGGTTAATTGGTGTCTCTAAATTGATCGTAAGAGTGAGTGTGACTGTAGGTGGTTGCTTGTCTCTGTGTGGCCCTGTGATGGACTAACGACCTGTCCACAATGTAACCGTTTTTTTAATTATTTTTTTTATTTTAGTATTATTATTGTTTTAAATTATATATATGTATATATATTTATATATATATATATATATATATATATATATATATATATATATATAGCTGTTTTATGTCTTTTAATTTATTCTTGTATTTTAATTTAATTTTTAATTATTTTTTATTTTAATTTTTCTGTACAGCACTTTGGTCAACTGAGGTTGTTGTAAAATGCTTTATAAATAAAATTGGATTGGATTGGATTGGATAACCCGCCTCCTGCCCAATGGCTGCTGGGACAGGCTCCAGTCCCCCCACAACCATCCATTGGATTAACCGGGTATGGAAAATGGATGGTAGCAACAAAAAAGTTAGGAATAAGTAAAACTAACTAAACTGTAGCCTACTTTAGTAAATTACTTAAGTTATCCATTTAAATAAATAAATATAGGTGCGTTTTGTTTCACTTCCCCCTCCTCTGCTCCATGGGCTTGGTGGCTCCGAACCATCCTGATGACGTCCACCTGTGGCTGTGGATGAGGTTTGGCTTCTTAAGCTCCCGTTTCTCCTCGGTTCATTGCCAGATCCATCTTGGAAAGAATTCTTGTAAAGAACCTTTCATTCTGTTCACAGAGGCACCCAGAGAAAGGAACTCCAACTCAGCTAAGGTTTCACCACAGCGATTACCACCACGAGCCGGCCACGGTCAGTTCATATTTACCTCTTCATCAGCCACTGGTCACCACTTTGAATCATCCCCAGGATGATCAGGATTCAAGTTTCCACCTTCCAAGCTACACCGTTAAAGCTATGGTAGGTAATCCTAGAGAGCTAGCAAGAGAGCTAGCAAGATTCGAAAGTGTCCCCTCTAGAGATGCGCGGTTGGCGGTTGAATCCGCGGAGCCCGCGGATTAACCGCGGATCGGGCGGATGACACGCCGAAAAATCGTATTTTAATTAAATTCGGGCGGGTTGCGGTTGAAGCACTGAAAAAAACAAACAAAAAAAACACATAATTTTCCAAAGGTAACGAACGAAAACATACATTATGACAAAGATCAAAGATGGCAGCGGCAGCAAAGTTAGTGCGAGAGAGGCTTAAGACGGGTGATCTTAAAACGAAACCTAAAGAAGAAAAGTGCCGTTTGGGAAAAATTCCACGAGGTGATCAATTCGGATGACACCAGTATGTGATTTGCAAAACTTGTGAATGCGTATATGTTATCCACTACATAGTAGTAGGCGGACTTATTGGCAAGATATAATGAACTACGCTGTTTGAAAAAGCCGATACAATTAGCCAAGGCACCTTCAATAGATACCTATCGGCGGATGGCGGGCGGGTTCGGTTTTGAAAATCGGTGAAAAAATGTTTGTGCAAATGGATAGCGGGCGGATATATATTTTTTGCAGCGGTTGTGGATGGGAAAATACGTCATCCGCGCATCTCTAGTCCCCTCCTCTAAGCTCCACCCCCCCCTCCCCATTCCGTCAGTGCTTCATCCAAAGCCGGTAGAACCGCGTGCGCACACGGAGCAGGGAGCCAACAGAGGGGGGCGTAGGCAGAAAGCAGAGGCATCTGATTGGTTTTTTGTAGGCGCTCCAATGGTCAGCTTTTTCTCAGTCCTGCAGCTGCCACAGAGGTCTGATTATTTTCGTCCCTTTTTCTAAATACATCTTGTATAGATTTCTCTCAGGATACACGGACCATTTCACCCAGTATTACAAAATGTGTTTCTGAACAGGATTACCAACCATGTCTTTAACTGAGCTATCCCCAGTCGCAGTTTAAACTGTTGTTTTCTTCACGGATGCCAGGAGGACGTGTTTCTACAGCCTCATGGTTATTTATTCACTTTGTAAATAAGTCACTTACCTTTTACCCACCTGTTCTGTCTCAGCCTCTATCTGCATGAACAGATGGCTCTGGTCCATCCCAGCAGGGCAGCAATGCTACAATCCAATGGTAAGAGTTAAAATTTAGAGTAACAACCCAAATGTGACCAATTATAAACATTAAATTATTGATTAGTAACGCTGCGATCTGAAAAACTGAGTAGATTTTATTCTCACTATATCATTAGTTTGGACAAGGCAAATTTAACAAAGCACTGAGTTACACAGACCATGTTACAGTTAGTATATATATATATATATATATATATATATATATATATATATATAAAAGAGGTACATTTTTTTCTTTTTTCCCCCCACAAACCTCACTTCATACAATGTAAAGTCCTAAATGTGCTCTAACTTGGACAAAGCGGAGAATGGAAAATGCCTTGAGGATATTTCACAATCCTTCAGTAATTATTTGCTGGTTCGAAAAGATTTTTCTGTAAATTATTCGTATTGAGATCAAGGGAACTATTTATCCATTCAAGTTTTAATACAATTCATTAAATACAATTAATGAAATGCTCAACAAACAAACAAACCCTTAAAAAAGAATCAATATTACAGAATTTTTTAAATGGGACATTACTAATAAAGTCAATGTTTGAACGAGAGGTCTTTTCCAAGGTAATGATACAGCCTGCATTTTTTCTTCAGCATTTTTATCTTGAAGCACTATACTGTAAATAATTACTTTTCACAGAAAAAAGGACAAGTTTATGTAATATTTCTATTTATGAATTGGGTTTTTTTCAGCATAACCTTCCACAAAGAGGAACCAGTGCAACCAGTTTATACAAACTGACAAGGAAAAAAAAGTAAATAGCCAGTAGACGTCGAAGCGATGACTTCAAACAAAGTGGAAAAACAAGAGAGGAGCACAGCACAGAAAATACTTTATGTTCTGTAGTCTCAGCCTGTTAACTCCGTGCTGTTGGTAGTGATTAGGGAAGTTTACATTCTCCTTCAAGAGCTAAATTGCTAAAAGATAAATTGCTCATCATCACTTGTTGGCTGTGGCGAGCCACATAATCCGGTCCCGTTTAATGTAAATATCAATGTATGATTGAATTCTTATTAAGATTAGGATCAGATTTGTTGTCATGCACAGTGAAAACATGAAATTTGTCCTCCGCTTTTAACCCATCCAGATCGGCACCTGTTGACACACACATGCACACACACTCATGGAGACAGATGCCACACACTGGAGCGGTGGGCAACCAATCACAGCGCCCGGGGAGCATGGGGGTAGGACTGACACCCCACCAGCTGTCAGTTTCACCAATCTTTGAGTGACGAGAGTGGGAATCGAACCGCCAACGGTTATTGGACGACCCGCTCTAACCACTGAGCTACGGCCGCCCGCGTATGCACAGCCTGAAGACTGAATCTGAATCTCTGACATTAACATGAGTGTCCGCCTGAAAGCGCAACAAATAAACTCCCGCGACCAGGTTCATGTCCTTCTTTCTCAGTTATTGCCTCTTTTCTATCAATTAACCTTTCAGCTTTCTTTTCCTTCACAGACGCATTAAAAGAAGACTGAGAAACGGCGTGTAAAACCAAATAAGTCTGGCAAGGCAGTCTCCATTTCCAGAGCAGAAATAATCAATAGTCTATGAATATTCTGATCAGGGTCTTAAGGCCTGAGAAAAATGCCAGAGTTTAGTCTGTAAGAACTGCTAATTGAGAAGATGTGGGAAAAAGAGATGGGGGAGGGGGGGCAGAAACAAAAATCACATGGGAGGCAAGGAAATGGGAATGGAAGAAAATGAAGAACTTAAGAGGGAGAAAAACAAGTTTTTCACGGCACATTGGTGCCAATATCAGCCTGGTATCATCGTGAAATATTCCCAAAACAGAATAAAAACATCTGAGCAGTATTACAGTCACATATTACTGTTCAACTTCTGTTAATAAATACAACTTCTGGATGAAGAATAACCCAAAGTGATTTAGCCATCCATCCATCCATCCATCCATCCATCCATCCATCCATCCATCCATCCATCCATCCATCCATCCATCCATCCATTATCTTCCGCTGGTCAGGGGATCGGGTCGCGGGGGCAGCAGCTTGAGCAAAGAAACCCAGACGTCCCTGTCCCCGGCCACTTCCTCCAGCTCTTCTGGGGGGACCCCGAGGCGTTCCCAGGCCAGCCGAGAGACATAGTCTCTCCAACGTGTCCTGGGTCTTCCCCGGGGCCTCCTCCCAGTGGGACGGGCCCGGAACACCTCACCGGGGAGGCGTCCAGGAGGCATTCTCACCAGATACCCGAGCCACCTCATCTGACTCCTCTTGATGCGGAGGAGCAGCGGTTCTACTCTGAGCCCCTCCCGGATGACCGAGCTTCTCACCCTATCTCTAAGGGAGAGCCCAGACACCCTGCGGAGGAAACTCATTTTGACCGCTTGTATTCGCGATCTCGTTCTTTCGGTCACTACCCACAGCTCGTGACCATAGGTGAGGGTAGGAACACAGACTGACCGGTAAATCGAGAGCTTCGCCTTCTGGCTCAGCTCCTTGTTCACCACGACGGGCCGGTGCAGAGCCCGCATCACTGCAGACGCCGCACCAATCCGCCTGTCAATCTCCTGTTCCATTCGTCCCTCACTCATGAACAAGACCCCAAGACACTTGAACTCCTCCACTTGGGGAAGGATCTCATTCCCGACCCGGAGAGGGCATTCCACCCTTTTTTACGGCCGAGGACCATGGTCTCGGATTTGGATGTGCTGATTCTCATCCCAGCCGCTTCACACTCAGCTGCAAGTGATTTAGCATTTTTCTATTCATGCAATACCTGCTTTAACAGATTAATATCTCTCCAGCTTTAACTAATTCTGCTCCAAAGAACAATTTGGTGTCATCAGTTCCATTTCCCAATCCCTCAACATGCCATTTCCATGTTTTTCAGTGCGTGCACACGTTACCGGAGCGAGGACAGCCGCAATAAGCTTTCTTACAAGAATCTTTCTTTTAAATAAAAAAATCAAAATGCATAATCACAGCCAAACATTGGACTTACAGTCCCCTCCAAAAGTATTGGAACAGCAAGGCAAATTCCCTTGTTTTTGTTGTTCACTGAAGACATTTGGGTTTAAGATCAAATGATGAGTATGAGACAAGAGTTCAGAATGTCAGCTTTTATTTCCTGGTATTTACATCTAGATGCGTTAAACAACTTAGGATATATCACCATTTGTATTACACCACAGCATTTTTAGGTGAGCAAAAGTAAAGGAACAAATAATCTTAAAGTAAATAACCTTTAATATTTGGTGGCATAACCCTTGATTGCAATAACTGACTCAAGCCTGCGACCCATCGACATCACCAAACTGTTACATTCTTCCTTTGTGATGCTATTCCAGGCTTTTACCACAGCTTCTTTCAGTTCTTGTTTGTTTCGGGGGGTTTCCCCCTTCAGTCTCCTCTTCAGGAGGTGAAATGCATGCTCTATCGGGTTACGGTCAGGTGATTAACTTGGCCAGTCTAAAACCTTCCAGTTTTTCCCCCTGATAAAGTCCTTTGTTTTATTGGCAGTGTGCTTTGGGTCATTGTCCTACTGCATGATAAAATTCCTCCCGATTAGTTTGGATGCATTTCTCCATAAATTGGCAGACAAAATGTTTCTATACACTTCGGAATTCATTCTGCTGCTACCATCATCAGTTACATCATCAATAACTATTAATGAGCCTGTTCCAGAACCGGCCATGCATGCCCAAGCCATGACATTACCTCCACCATGCTTCAGGATCATAAGCAGTTCCTTTCTTTCTCCACACTTTGGCCTTTCCATCACTTTGGTAGAGATTAATCTTGGTCTCATCAGTCCATAAGATTGTGTTCCAGAACTTTTGCTGCTCATCTCTGTACTTCTTTGCAAATTTCAATCTGGCCTTCCGACTCTTACTGCTGATGAGTGGTTTGCATCTTGTGGTATGGCCTCTATATTTCTGCTCTCGGAGTCTTCTTCGAACAGTGGATTGTGATACCTTCACCCCTGCACTGTGGAGGTCGTTGGTGATGTCACTTACTGATGTTTTGGGGTTTTTCTTTACAGCTCTCACAATATTTCTGTCATCAACTACTGTTGTTTTCCTTGGCCAACCTGTTCGACGTCTGTTGCTCAGTACACCAGTAGTTTCTTTCTTTTTCAGGACATTCCAAATTGTTGTGCTTGCTATGCCCAATGTTTGTCCAATGGCTCTGATTGATTTTCCTTATTTTCTTAGCTTCAAAATGGCTTGCTTTTCTCCCATAGACAGCTCTCTGGTCTTAATGTTGGTTTATCCTCTTTAACAAGAAATTCAGTCTTTATAGGTTTAAACATGCAGAGCTATTTAATGTTTGAATAATCAACCTTAAAGGCAACACCAGGTCAACAAGAAACACCTGTCAGTCACATGTTCCAATAGTTTTGCTCACTTGAAAAATGAGTGGGTTCAAACAAAGGGTGGTATGTCCTGAGTTGTTTAACACATCTAGATGTAAATACCAGGAAATAAAAGCTGACATTCTGAACTCTTGTCTCATACTCATCTTTTGATCTTAAACCCAAATGTCTTCAGTGAACAATAAAAACAAGGGAATTTGCCTTGCTGTTCCAATACTTTTGGAGGGGACTGTATGATAGTGTGTGGTCAAGAGGTCCTGATGTTATGTGATTTCAGTGTGGAGGTCCTTTATGGGGTCAGAATCAGATCAGATATATAAAATTGTATTTACTGTAAAAAGGTGATGAAGTGTTCTGCTGTATTGACACAGCGGTGGTTTGATAGTTGGAGTGTGAACCATGCAGGTAACATCATCAATCGATGCCAGGCCCAGAGAATATTACTTGCGCTTTTTCGATGTTGCTCTCAGAAAAGCTGTAAAGTGACGGCAAAGTGATCCACCGAGGTAAGAAGCGGTGCAGGGGAGCCAATTCAGTTTATTCATTTGCAGTTTGCAATATTAGGCAATCCTTCAATGAGGGTCTATTTAAAATGTCAGATTCTGTTTGGTTATGGTCAAATAAAGGGACTGTAGTGATAACAAAAACAAAATGGTTAAGACAGGCAAAGGAAGACTGCATAGTTGAAAAGAAGCCAAATGCGGTTCTTTGACAGATGATTAACTGATCATTCACAAGGCACTCTGATTCACTCCAAACCTGCAGAGGGCGACCACAGACAAAAGCAGGAGGTGGAAGCCAAACTTTCAGGAAGTGCTCTTAGAGGGACCATATTCACCTGCTCAGGGGTGGTCCTAGAGGCGGGCCGACCGGGCAGGTGCCCGGGGCGGCATCGCGGGGGGGTTAAAAGAAAAAAAAAAAAAGAAATTGGTGTTTTATTGATATTGGAGGTGTTTCTACGTGCCAGAGGGCGATGAACGTGGTATCAATAATAGTACTAATGGGAAAGTGAAGAAGACAGAATGAGCCAGCACAGTATTGCAGGTGGTGATGGACCAAACGGGTGAAAACGGAGAAGGAAATAATGACAGGTCAGTCTGCTAACCTAACACTACACTACACTGATGCTCCCACCACAACGTACAGTGAAGTGCAACATCTCTCTGTGAGCAGTAGGGGGGTTGGTGGCGCCAGCACCGGGTTTCGCCCGGGGCGTAAATCAGTGTCGGACCGCCACTGCACCTGCGCACCCACTGAAAGAGCATGGGATGAAATGATTGGATGGCGCTCAGTTAGGTCTCTCTCCCGCCATTGGACCACAGCTCCTGATCAGCCCGAAGACGCAACTGGGAGGAAAGAAGAAGCTTGAATGTGGATGATGCGTTGAGGTCATGCTTCTCCATTACTGTTGAGGTGAAAGAGTTTAAGTTAGATCATTTTAGTTATGCTAATTTAAGCTTATGTACTTTGTTGAAACTTTAAGTATATATATTGTTACTTTAATCATTAACTGGTTTGGGATCCTAGGTTAGTTTGAATGACTTTGTTTATTTTGATGATCAAGTAATGGTAACATTTATTCTAATTTATTTGAAACTAATGTTTGTCTTTTCCGTTATCTTGAAGGTTATCAACCTATTCCAAAACCATCTTCAAGAAAATAAAATAAAAAAATAGGAAGAATTGAGTTGTCCGCTGCATCCTTCAGCAGTTGATCAAGCAGTTTTGGGAAGTTTGGGCAGAGTTTTGGTCACGCAGAACTTGACATTAACTTAGGTCTTCTTTAGATAGGCATGGTACACAGCCATTTAAAGGATAAGACCGGTTTTTTGACATTGGGCCCTTGATTTCACATTATAGCATGATGTTCTACTCACCCCTGCTTGTTGTTTGTCATTTGGAGCTGTTCCGAAGATATTCGCGAGGCGTCTGGCTGCTCTCTTGAGATATTCGGCCATGAAACGGTTTCCTATGGGCAAGCTCATACAGGCACAAACTATGCTGTTTATAATTTATTAATTACTCTACACTAGCACTGATAACGTGGAGGTGCGTCGCTTACTTAAAAAAATCCGGGTTATTGTAATTTTGATTTTTTTGTCGTAAAGTGGGTGTTACTGACGTCATCGTCGTGCTACTGCCACAGGCAGCCCACAGACCTGCTGACTATTTATTCATTCGGCTAAAATTCAAAATTAGTAACCCGGATTTTTTTAAGTAAGCGACGCACCTCCACGTTATCAGTGCTGGTGTAGAGTAATTAATAAATTATAAACAGCATAGTTTGTACCTGTATAAGCTTGCCCATAGGAAACCGTTTCATGGCCGAATATCTCAAGAGAGCAGCCGGACGCCTCGCGAATATCTTCGGAACAGCTCCAAATGACCAACAACAAGCAGGGGTGAGTAGAACATCATGTTATAATGTGAAATCAAGGGCCCAATGTCAAAAAACCGGTCTTATCCTTTAACCCACTAATATTAACAAGGCATGACTCAGACTGACTTTACTTGCAGACATTATAAAGTGGATGTAGAATTCTGCATCTTAGTTTAATTTGGGCTCATCTTATGCCTCAGTGCAGCATGTCAGATGGTGGTTTTAGTGTAAAACTGAGTTTGTTCTGAACACCCTCTCCTTTATGTTTTGCTTTAAAAAAAGGGCCCATCATAATACCTCCCAAATTAGCTCTTTGGTGACATTTAAAATAAATTTATAATTGCACAGTTTTCCAGTATTAATACAATAGGTTAATGTTTTCTATCTTTTGTAAAAATGAACAATTGTACTCTGGGTTTGAAGAAGTTGGTTATGTATTTATTCATCAACTAAAAATCACTATATCTGTATTCTTAGCTTGTCTGGATTCTGGTTTGGCAATCACCATAATCTGAATTTACACGAGGGATATGCAAATATCTTCAGCATGCCTAATGGGTATTCGGTACAGTTCATTTGTAGGAATAAATGCATGATCCAATCTGTATTAAAATGCAATATGGAATCTGAAAGTGTGCTCATTTACAGATTTCTGTGGCCTCCAGTGGTCTGGCTCACATTACCATTGGTTTTCAGCCAACATAAGCGATGTGAGGAAGAAGCTCCAATGGGGTAGAAACCTCATGACTCTGTCTGAGCTTTGCCACTCAGATGGACTCCAGCACCATCCAGTCTCATCTGTCATAACTCTACTTCATCATCAGTGAGGAAACCACTGTATCAGTTTTAACAGCAGCCTCGAGCAACTGACTCGGACCGCATTCAAAGAAAAGCCTATCCGTCCTGTCCCTTTAAAATATCTAATGACCAAAGTATTCTCTCAGGTTTTGCCTTCTGCTTTGCTAGTAGAATAGCCCTATGAACAAAAATTCTGAAATCACTATATCTCTCCTACTGCTTACTCACAATGACCGATGTGACATGAAGCCATCTGAGAGGTAAAGACTAGACTGTTGCTTGTTCCACGACAGGTGTGAATTTGTCAATAATCCGCGATAACGGTGCCACGTCAGGTGCACAGTATCTTTTACTGTTGCTTGTTTTTAATTCATTTTAATTATTTTAACTTATCAACACTGTTGCTTGTTCCACGACAAGTGTGAATTTGTGCATAATCAGCGATAGCGGTGCCACGACAGGTGTGAATTTGTACATGATCCGCGATAGCGGTGCCACGACAGGTGTAAATTTGTACATAATCCGCGATAGCGTTGCCACGACAGGTGTGAATTTGTACATAATCCGTGATAGCGGTGCCACGACAGGTGTAAATTTGTACATAATCCGCGATAGCGTTGCCACGACAGGTGTGAATTTGTAGATAATCCGTGATAGCGATGCCACGGCAGATGTAAATTTGTACATGATCCGTGATAGCGGTGCCACGACAGGTGTGAATTTGTACATAATCTGCGATAGCGGTGCCACGACAGGTGTATATTTGTACATAATCCGTGATAGCGGTGCCACGACAGGTGTATATTTGTACAAAATCCGCGATAGCGGTGCCACGACAGGTGTAAATTTGTACATAATCCGCGATAGCGGTGCCCCGACAGGTGTAAATTTGTACATAATCCGTGATAGCGGTGCCACGACAGGTGTAAATTTGTACATAATCCGCGATAGCGTTGCCACGACAGGTGTGAATTTGTAGATAATCCGTGATAGCGATGCCACGGCAGATGTAAATTTGTACATGATCCGTGATAGCGGTGCCACGACAGGTGTGAATTTGTACATAATCTGCGATAGCGGTGCCACGACAGGTGTATATTTGTACATAATCCGTGATAGCGGTGCCACGACAGGTGTATATTTGTACAAAATCCGCGATAGCGGTGCCACGACAGGTGTAAATTTGTACATAATCCGCGATAGCGATGCCCCGACAGGTGTAAATTTGTACATAATCCGTGATAGCGGTGCCACGACAGGTGTGAATTTGTACATAATCCGCGATAGCGGTGCCACGACAGGTGTATATTTGTACATAATCCGTGATAGCGGTGCCACGACAGGTGTAAATTTGTACATAATCCGCGATAGCGGTGCCACGACAGGTGTAAATTTGTACATAATCCGTGATAGCGATGCCACGACAGGTGTAAATTTGTACATAATCCGTGATAGCGGTGCCACTACAGGTGTGAATTTGTACATAATCCGCAATAGCGGTGCCACGACAGGTGTAAATTTGTACATAATCTGTGATAGCGATGCCACGGCAGGTGTGAATTTGTACATAATCCGCGATAGCGTTGCCACGACAGGTGTGAATTTGTACATAATCCGTGATAGCGGTGCCACGACAGGTGTAAATTTGTACATAATCCGCGATAACGTTGCCACGACAGGTGTGAATTTGTAGATAATCCGTGATAGCGATGCCACGGCAGATGTAAATTTGTACATGATCCGTGATAGCGGTGCCACGACAGGTGTGAATTTGTACATAATCCGCGATAGCGGTGCCACGACAGGTGTATATTTGTACATAATCCGTGATAGCGGTGCCACGACAGGTGTATATTTGTACATAATCCGTGATAGCGGTGCCACGACAGGTGTATATTTGTACATAATCCGCGATAGCGGTGCCACGACAGGTGTAAATTTGTACATAATCCGCGATAGCGGTGCCACGACAGGTGTAAATTTGTACATAATCCGCGATAGCGGTGCCACGACAGGTGTAAATTTGTACATAATCCGTGATAGCGATGCCACGACAGGTGTAAATTTGTACATAATCCGTGATAGCGGTGCCACTACAGGTGTGAATTTGTACATAATCCGCAATAGCGGTGCCACGACAGGTGTAAATTTGTACATAATCTGTGATAGCGATGCCACGGCAGGTGTGAATTTGTACATAATCCGCTATAGCGGTGCCACGAAAGGTGTGAATTTGTGCATAATCCGCGATAGCGATGCCACGACAGGTGTGAATTTGTAGATAATCCGTGATAGCGATGCCACGACAGGTGTGAATTTGTGCATAATCCGAGATAGCGGTGCCACGACAGGTGTGAATTTGCATTTTATATCAGTATGTCAACAAGCGTGAGTCATGAGTCATGAAAGCGGTCTGCTGGCACATTATAAATTAGACATTGTCACAGTATATAGTATAGTAACAATTATAGGGTGCATGGGCTGCCTGGCCTTTTAATTCAAATATATTATGTAGTTTTTAGCCACAGTGTGGATGGCAGTGTTGTTCTGTTGTCTTTCTGCCTTAACCAAGATTGATCACAATAAAATCTGAGTTAGTGGCTGAATCCTGTTAACTAAAGAGGCACAGATATATTGCTCTAACATTGGTATTGGTCACTTTTCAACATCTCCAGCTGGAAGATGTGTCTTGTGTGTGTTAGTGTTTCAGTGTAAACAAACTTTGCCCTGTCTGACCTGTTGCCACAGTTCACTGGAGCTGATCTTACATCTGTCAGTCAGAATCTTCAGTTAACATGACCCCAGCTTCTCAGAGCTGTAAACAAAGTTAATTTCTAATTATATTTAAAGCTAAATTCAATATTGTTTTAATCATTGAAGCTCGGCTGGGTGGTTCATAACATATTTTTCTGTGATGCGAGACACTCAGGGCACACATTTATTTCAGCGGCGCGCAGTGATGACGTCATCCCAGTAGACGAGTGTGTAGAAAGCCCCGATAAGCCCCCCGATAAGCCCCCAATAACAACAACACGGCAGCTCTGAGCTAACACTGCAATAGTACGTGTTCATTCATTCATTGGTCTTAAAATATTGGTGAAATAAAGACAGATAATGCCTTATTTAGAGGCTGTATTGTCTCTGCCCTGTTATATGGATATACGCCGATCTCCAGTGATCTAAATATCTTCTGAAGGACGCCGACTTTTACCAAACTGTTATCGGTGAGTAGATCAACGTATTCTATGCCAGAAATAAGATCCAGGTTTAAAAAAAACGAGAACGTTTAGGGTAAATTTCCAGGAAAAAAGTCAGTGTTAGTCAGTGTAACGTCCCCTGAAGTGACGTACACAACTCTTTGTCTGTGTGTGTGTGTCTCTGTGTGGTAACATGTTCCTCAACCTGAAGGGCGTACTCTTCTTTGACCGGTTTCATTTCCTAAGTGATTTCACAATCCCCTCTCCATTTAATCTGAGTCTCTCTCTCTCAACATCTCCATTCCTCCTCTCTAACTCTCTTTTGAGCCAACACCTTTAACAGCCCAGCTATCACCTCTTGTCACAGAAACACTGTCATAAAGAGAGTGTAGGATCGTATCAGCATTTCTTGCTCAAACACATCTCTTCTACTCTTTGTGTTATCTTGTTCACACAGTAATATCCTCCACAATTTCTACTCTATTTTTTACTCCTCCCTCACGTATTCATTTGGCCTTTATTTCTCGCCTTATAGTTGAGTTAAATCATTCCACCTATCTCTTTGCTTTTCTCTTCTCCTTGACCCCGCTGTGGTTTCCTACTGATTTCTTAGATCAGCATTTTATTCCCCTCTGCCGTTGACTTCTTTGTGAGGGGGGCAGGGTTGGGATGGGATTTCCAGCCCCACAATCCCTCACTCCAGGGATTGGGGGGTTGTGAGATGGAACTTTATCATCAGCCTACTGCCCTTCAAGAATCACTTCCTTCTTTACTGAACCTGAGTCAGCATCCGATCACCTTTAGAGAGAGAGAGATGTTAATGGACTTCATACCAATGAGCCAGAACCGTTTTCAGGGCAACACGTGACACAGAAACAAGCATACATGTAATCATATACGCACACAAACAAAGTACCACTCTACTCAACCATAAGGTATAGCATGCGGATCAATCACAGCCCTTCGGACTCATTTCCATTTTCCATAGGGCAACGAGGACTAGCAGCGCATGAATCAAACATGCCAACACAAACAATGAACACAAAAGACTCAAACAAGCCTCACCATTTGCATAGAATTAAACCTCAAACGGCTAATCCCCTAATTTGGTACATCCAAGGGCATTTACCTGATTTGGCCATGCTTTCCCATGGCAGCCTGTTCAAAAGCACATTCCATTATCTTGATGACTTTTGTAGGACATGTTCATAAGAGAAGAACAGGCTCATGAAGCAAAGACAACACAACTGTGTAGTGCAAGTTTTAGAAAAAGTTCATCGGAAGCTACTGTATATACTTTAATTTCTTCCAGTTTTGAGATTGAAATGATCCCCTGGCTTTGGAGTGAAATATCAAACAGCCACTCTTCGTACACTCAACACCGGAGCCCCGCAGGGCTGTTTGATCAGCTCCTCCTGTTCATGCTGTACACCAATTTCCACCTTTCCAGAATTAAAGACAACAACTTGTACAGATGATCAACAAAACCAAGCAGATGAGACTTCATTTGAGAAGACGGGGAACAAAGATACACACCCTGTTTACATCAGTGGAGCCGTTTTAGGTTCTTAGGGATCATTACACAGAAACTGTAATCAATGCTGTCACACACCTCTGTGATTAATAAACAGCTATTCCTAAAAAGCTTAAGAAGGTTAAACTCCCTAATCAAATTCTAGTAAACCTGTACAGTACAGCAACATTAAATATCCTAAAAGCAAACATCAAAATCTGGCATGAGATGAGCACAACTATAGGAAGGGAGTTCAGCATCACTGGTAAAGATCTACCATGTATCTTTAATAACAGAGCATGGGTGCATGGAACAGATCCTGCATAAGTTCCTGCCTGCTGCACCTTGATTTTTTTACCATTATCCCCCGCTTCTGCAGCATGAATGAATCTGGGATCCAAATTCTAACGCAGCTTTATTATAAAGCTGTGTGCAAAAGACACAAAGAGGTTACTGATACAACAACTAAACTCACCAGTCTACACTGGCAAGTAATGTAATTATGTAAGAAATAGGGCTGGGCGAATTAACTCGTTATTGTCGCGTTAACTCATTGATTATTTAACTCCAATAAATATTATATCGCGCATTAACGCAGTTTTTATTTTAATTTTTTTTTAAATTGGGCTTTTGTGCCTTTTAATGGATAGGAAAGTTCAGAGAGACAGGAAGCAGGGGGCAGAGAGAGAAATACAGGCTTTTATTTTGTAAAAGTCTGTTGCTGTCTGCTGCGGAACAGGAAAAGAAAGTAATCGGCGGATCCGCCAAACGTGGAGAAGGGTACGGAACTTTTACTCGGCCATTTTCATTTTAAAGTTCTTCCAGACGGCGGAGTCGACAGAACCAAAGTCATCTGTAAACACTGCCAAGTTGAATTGTCTTCTCACCGTAGTAGTTCCAGTCTAAAATATCACTTAAAGGCTAAACACACAACTGATAGCAGCAAGTCATTCAAGGAAACAGACAGTGGAGCGAGGCTTCTACATAAAAACTACAGAAAGATGCTGATGTTAAAAGTGTGTTTGCACAACAAATGTTATGGCACTTTCATTCATATGGCAGCACATTTAAAATAAAGATAAATACTAAAAGCTATACTCTACTTTTGAATTAATTTTTGGATTTTGCGTACAAATGCGATTAATCGTGATTAATCAGGGAAATCATGTGATTAATTAGATTAAAAATTTTAATCGTTGCCCAGCCCTAGTAAGAAATAATAAAATGCTCTTTATTAGGGTTTATTACATTACTGTTCAGCTCAAAATGCATCCTCTCTTTTCAAGAGTATTATGAATGCTGTAAACCCAGTTTTTAATTAAAGCTTAATTGAACTTTTATATTTTGTGTCAGAGTTTCCACTGCAGGCCAGATCTTTACACACTTTCCCACTCGCACCCATTGCCTTGACATTCATCATTCATCTCTATAGTACTCATGCAGTGTGAGTATGCCGTGCTCATACGGCCACCTGTATCTATTTTAAATCTATGTGTCAGTCTGCTGCACATCATCCTAACATTGTTTGCTATTGACAACCTGTCTGACCGACAGGCCCCTTTGTGCCTGTACCAGACAGTTATGTAAATTCAGGATAGTGCTGTGGCTTTGTAACACGGTCTCCCTCGCCTTTCAATAAGAGAGCAAGTTACTCTTTCCAGCTGCTGTCGCCTTGTCTGATAGTTTACGTGTTCAAGTTTTATTGGCGAGTTTTAGCAACAATGCAGCGGAAAAGTGGTAGCATTGTTCATTTGTTTTGTTCTTGAACACATCAAGTCCAAAGATTTCTGGATAAAACTTTTTTTTGCTCAGAAATTGTGATTAAAATTCCTGCCGAAAAACTTTCCACAATTCAGCTAAACTTAAGATTTCAAAAAGTTTTTAAAACTTTTACTTTCTACGATATCTGCACATGGCACCTATGGTAAGTTGATGTTCAGTCACTTGTGGTTGATCAGTTCAATTGTGCACATAGTTGTCACACCGCGGTGAGGTGGTTTTATTTTGGGGTTGTTTTTTGTCTTGTGATTTCCTGTTTTATTTTGAAGAATAACTCTCCTCTCGTTTCAGGTCACTTGCCCTTCCTCATGTGTCACATGTTGGAGTGTCTTCCCTGATTCCTGATTGTGTCCACCTGTTCCCCATTACCCTCATGTGTCTTATAGTCTGCGTCTCCCTTTGTCTTGTTGCCAGTGTGTTTCGTTCTATCGTTCATGCCAGGCCTTTTCATAGCTCACAGCCACAGAAGTTAATCGTTATAGAAGAAGCTCATTGTTATAGCCTCCAACCCTTTAGGAGTGTTTTTTTGTTCTTTGCGCTTTAGCCATAGAAAACAGCCTCCAGTTTTTAAGGAGAGATTTTCAGTTTTCTTACAGATCCTGTTCTTCCTCCATCTGGAGCGATTTTTTTTTTTTTTTTTTTTTTTTTTTGTTATAACTTTTTCATAGCCCCCTTTGTTTATTTATTAAAAATAAATTTGTTTGAACTACGCTACTCTCTGCATCTGAGTCCTCCCATTCCTTGGTCCTTGTCAGTACACACTGGCCAGAATGGACTCAGCAGAGACTCAGCAGGTAGCAGCAGTTCTGCAGGACCAGGATTCCCGCCTCAGCAGGCAAGAGGGTTTCCAGTCAGCCATGGCCGCGCACATGACCGCTTTAGCTAATCAGGTCCAGGCCTTGACTGATCTTATCGCTAAGACCACCGTTTCCCCCCCCACTCCTGACGTGCCAGCAGCCTCCTCCCCGGCCCCTGCAGTGCACGTTGTCGGGACGGGAATAAAATTGGCTCCTCCGGAGCGGTTTTCCGGAGAGATGGGTCTGTGCAAACCGTTTCTAATTGACTGCTCCATTCATTTTGAGCACATGCCACAAGCCTTTCCTACAGACAGATCTAAAATCGCCTTCATAATCTCGCACTTATCTGGCAGAGCTAGGTTATGGGCTACGGCTGAGTGGGCCCGGGACTCCCCGCTCTGCCGCTCTGTGGCAGACTTCAAGGGTGCTCTGTTGCGGACCTTCGAACCGGTTTCGGACGATCGGGAGAAGGCTCGCGAGTTAAGTGGAGTGAGACAGGGCAAAGACTCGGTTTGTGATTACGCCATTCGCTTCCGCACCATGGCGGCGGAGAGCGGTTGGAACTCTACAACTCTATATGATGTGTTTTTGAAGGGGCTGGCTACATCCATCCAGGATCGACTGGTTTTGTCGGATCTGCCCCCGGACTTGGACTCACTTATTGCGCTCGCCATACGGACCGACAACCGTCTTCATGAGCTCCATCAGCGGCGGGGGATTCGCCCGACGTCTGTGGAGATGGATACACGTCTTCAAGCGCCGGCGGGGCCGAGTTACCCGCATTCGCCACCGAGCCGACAATATCACTCGCCGGCGTCAGAAGTGGAGGAGCCGATGCAACTCGGTACAGCTCGACTCACACCGGAGGAGAGACGGCGACGGCAGCAGGAGGGTCGTTGTTATTACTGCGGGCAGTCAGGTCACCGAGTTCTAGAATGCCCGACTAAGAGGACTTCGATGGTGAGTCGCTTCACGGCAGCTGTCCCCGGTTCACGAAGACTTTCACCTGTTAAGGTAAAACACCACTCTTTCACCACAGTACTTGGGGCTCTCATAGACTCGGGGGCAGATGAAAGCATGATGGACTGGGGGTTAGCGGAGAAGATCGGGCTCAGAACTGAACTTTTAAGCAAGCCCATCCAGGCCAGAGCTTTCAATGGTCAAAGACTCTTCACTATTACTCACATCACAGAGCCTCTTGAACTTCACATCAACGGACATACAGAGCGCCTGAGATTTTATGTATTTAAGGCGCCTACACATTCATTGATTTTGGGATTCCCATGGCTGCTCTGCCACAACCCCCATGTTAATTGGAAGACCGGGTCTATTTTGGGGTGGGGAAAAGATTGTGCAGGGCGATGTATAAGCACCCCAGCTCAGGGGGAGGACGGCAGAATAATTAATCTTGTTTCTGTTGACCCCAACGCAGACTCCGATTACCCGGACCTGAGTTCAGTGCCTCCCTGCTATCACCACGTCAAAGAAGTGTTCAGCAAATCCAAAGCGACATCCCTCCCGCCACACAGACCATATGACTGCGTTATAGACTTAATCCCCGGCTCCACCATCCCCAAGGGACGTCTGTACTCTGTTTCCGGCCCTGAGAGACAGGCCATGAAAGACTATATTCAGACCTCCCTGAAGGCGGGGCTCATCCGTCCCTCATCTTCTCCAGCTGGCGCAGGGTTCTTTTTTGTGGGGAAGAAGGACGGGTCGTTAAGACCATGTATTGACTATATTCCGCTGAACACCATCACTGTAAAGAACCGATATCCTCTGCCGCTCATGTCGTCTGTTTTTGACCAGCTTCAGCAAGCTAAGGTGTTCACCAAGTTAGATCTCCGCAATGCCTACCATCTGGTTAGAATCAGGTAAGGGGATGAGTGGAAAACAGGTTTTAACACTCCAAGTGGCCACTATGAGTACCTGGTAATGCCGTTTGGCCTCACTAATGCCCCAGGAGTTTTTCAGGCCACGATTAATGACGTCCTCAGAGACTTTTTAGATCATTTTGTATATGTATATTTGGATGACATTCTAATCTACTCTCCAGATCTAGACACGCATAAGACCCATGTGACCAAAGTACTTGAAAGACTTTTAGAGCACAAATTATATGTCAAGGCTGAAAAGAGTGAATTTCACGCCGACACCATCTCCTTCCTGGGCTTCATCGTAGCCCCTGGAAGAGTGCAGATGGACCCGGCTAAAGTTAGCGCTGTGGCAGAGTGGCCCACACCTGATAGCCGCAAAAAAGTTCAGCAGTTCCTTGGCTTTGCTAACTTTTACAGGCGGTTCATCAGAGGCTTCAGCGCCACAGCAGCTCCGCTCCATGCTCTCACTTCCCCCAAGGTGCCCTTCCATTGGTCCACAGAGGCAGAGTCTGCATTCCAGAACCTCAAGCGACGCTTCACCACGGCTCCTATACTCACCATGCCCGATCCACAGAGACAATTCGTGGTGGAGGTGGACGCCTCCAACGAGGGGATCGGGGCAGTTTTATCTCAGAGATCCGAGCTGGATGGAAAGATGCATCCATGTGCTTTCCTGTCTCGGCGGCTGTCCTCGGCGGAACGAAATTATGATGTTGGCAACCGTGAGCTCCTCGCTGTGAAGGTGGCACTGGAGGAGTGGCGTCACTGGTTGGAGGGGGCCAGTCAGCCGTTCATTGTCTGGACGGACCACAAGAACTTGGAATATATCAGTAAAGCCAAAAGACTCAATTCTTGCCAGGCCAGGTGGGCGCTTTTTTTTAACCGTTTTTCCTTTTCTCTCTCCTACAGGCCGGGGTCCCGGAATGTCAAGCCCGACGCCCTGTCACGACTCTTCGACCCCGAGCCTGTTGCCAAGGAACCTGAACCCATCCTTCCACGGTCCTGTGTGGTTGGAGCGGTCTCCTGGCAGATAGAAAAGGAGGTTAAGCAGGCTAATGGTGAGGCTCCGTCACCTAGTGGGTGCCCAGAAAATCGTCTCTTTGTCCCTGTAGAGTTGCGCCCACAGGTGATCCATTGGGCCCACACCTCGCTGCTTTCCTGCCACCCGGGGGTTCGGCGGACCATGTTTGCCATCTCCCGGAGGTTCTGGTGGCCATCCATGGAGCCGGAGGTCCGGGAGTACGTGGAGGCTTGCTCGGTCTGCGCCCGCAACAAGACTTCCACCAGATCACGCATGGGACTGCTGCATCCACTCCCCATTCCCTCCAGACCATGGGCAGACATCTCCTTGGACTTCGTCACGGGGCTCCCGGTGTCTCAAGGTAACTCTGTGGTCCTCACGGTGGTGGACAGGTTCTCAAAGATGGCCAGGTTTATTGCCCTGCCTAAGCTCCCCTCTGCCAAGGAAACAGCAGAGGTCATGATCAACCACGTCTTCAGAGTTCACGGTTTTCCAAAGGACATTGTCTCAGACCGGGGGCCCCAGTTTGTGTCCCAGTTCTGGAGGGAATTCTGCCGGCTCATCGGTGCCACAGCCAGCCTGACTTCAGGGTACCATCCGGAATCAAACGGCCAGACCGAGCGTCTCAACCAGCAACTGGAAACCGGCCTCCGGTGCCTGGTGTCCCAGAACCCATCCACATGGAGCAAACACCTGGTCTGGGTAGAGTATGCTCACAATTCCCTGCCTACCTCAGCTACTGGTTTTTCCCCTTTTATGTGTGTCTTCGGCTATCAGCCACCTGTCTTCACAGACAACGAGCCAGAGGCGTCAGTACCATCCGTCCAGGCTCTGATCCGCCGGTGCCGCCGCATCTGGGCAGCCGCTCGTCAGGTGCTCATCCGCCAGGGAGATAGGATGAAGAGGGCAGCTGACCGCAGGAGAAGACCCGCTCCCAACTACCAGCCGGGCCAGAGAGTATGGCTTTCGGCCAAGGACCTCAACCTCAAGGTTCCCTCCAAGAAATTAGCTCCTCGGTTCGTGGGCCCCTTCCCCATCTCACGGGTGGTCGGCCCGGCTGCGGTCCGCCTTCGTCTGCCCCGATCTCACCGCGTCCACCCCATCTTTCATGTAAGCCAAGTCAAACCAGTTAAGGAAAGCACCCTGGTTCCAGCACCCACGCCTCCTCAAACCCCAGAAGTGGTGGATGGCGGCCCCGTTTACAAGGTGAAGCAGCTGCTGGCAGTACGTAACCGGGGCCGAGGAAGACAGTTTTTAGTTGACTGGGAGGGGTATGGTCCAGAGGAAAGACAATGGGTTCCGTCACGCCACATTGTGGATCACAGCCTCATAGATGACTTTTATAGGGATCACCCTGATCAGCCTGGGCCGTCAGGAGTCGGCCCTAGAGGGAGGGGTATTGTCACACCGCGGTGAGGTGGTTTTATTTTGGGGTTGTTTTTTGTCTTGTGATTTCCTGTTTTATTTTGAAGAATAACTCTCCTCTCGTTTCAGGTCACTTGCCCTTCCTCATGTGTCACATGTTGGAGTGTCTTCCCTGATTCCTGATTGTGTCCACCTGTTCCCCATTACCCTCATGTGTCTTATAGTCTGCGTCTCCCTTTGTCTTGTTGCCAGTGTGTTTCGTTCTATCGTTCATGCCAGGCCTTTTCATAGCTCACAGCCACAGAAGTTAATCGTTATAGAAGAAGCTCATTGTTATAGCCTCCAACCCTTTAGGAGTGTTTTTTTGTTCTTTGCGCTTTAGCCATAGAAAACAGCCTACAGTTTTTAAGGAGAGATTTTCAGTTTTCTTACAGATCCTGTTCTTCCTCCATCTGGAGCGATTTTTTTGTTATAACTTTTTCATAGCCCCCTTTGTTTATTTATTAAAAATAAATTTGTTTGAACTACGCTACTCTCTGCATCTGAGTCCTCCCATTCCTTGGTCCTTGTCAATAGTTGTGCTTAGTACTCACCACTCTGGCCTGGGTGACAAATAAAAAATGAAAAGATTATAAATTTGTTTCCATTTCTCAAAATTCTCTTGTACTGTCACAGAAGCACAAGTAGTGAATAGTTGCCTCCCCATAAAATCAGATTTCTAAACTACCTTATTTTGAATCTGGCGTTAACGTTGTACCCTGCTCTAACACAAATTCCAGAGGTCTTAAAGCTGCAGTCTGCAACTCTTTTTCAAGCATAATGCCTGGAACTGTCCGGGGATTCTGAAAGTAGTACATTAAATACCCCAATACAAAAAAAAAGAGTTCTCTAGGTCCCCTATATGTCCCGCTAGGTCCCTCCAAAGCCAGCAGGTTTCTTTACAAAATTGCAGACCGGACCGGTAAAAGGTAACCAATCAGGTTTACGAGCTGGGCTCTGCTGCCTGTCAATCACCGATTGTGCACGCGCGATACAAGGTAGGCTCGTCCCCACGCTTATTTATCTGGACTATTGAACTTCATTACGGGCTAGTCTACTTACTGTGTCTTCCATGATCGCAAATGACAGGTGAGTTGATGAATGAGGAGTCGTGTAGGCGCATCTGGCGTGCACGTCTACGTGCACGAGTTCTCATGTGTTTTGAAGGGGCGGGACAGGAAGTTGAATAACTTTTTATTTTTCGGTTAAAAAATAAGCATTTCTTGCATTTTGCGACTACGGAGGTCACCGTTTTCAACTTCAAGTGTTCTGATAGATCATGTAAACTCTTAAAATGCCAAAAAGTAGGACTTTACGTATGACAACAACAAATCTTGCAGACTGCAGCTTTAATGATGACGTCTTTGAACTGCTTTGGTTAAAATACCACAGACAGACTACAGCTTCTTTTCCCGCCATTAATTTACATTTCGATTCACACTGATCTGTTTAGGGTGTAGAGTGACCCATTCCCTCCACTCCACCCCTCTTTTCCACAGGGTCTGCCTCCTCTAAGATCAGGAGTACTCAATAACCCTTTAAGCACATTATTACCAAAGTCACTAGGCTGAGAGGTAACACCAGCACACACAGTAAACCAAGCTCAGACTACCACACACCAAACTGACGGAGAAGTACTGACTGGCAGTTTATTTTTTATTTTTTCTCTTTTTTTCCCCCACTTCCTGGCAATTAATTATTTTTTCCTTTTTCCCTCTTTTTCCCATTTTTTTCCTCCCTGTTCCTGGCAGTTTAATTCTTAAATAATTTAATTTCCCTTCCTGGCAGTTTGTCTACAGACAGTTGGTACTGATCCTTTTTTTAGGCACAATCTGGTCACAAATCTCGCACTGAACTGGCCCCACGTTTTTAAAACACTGCACCATGGAGTGCTACCACAAGCTTGTAGGTTTATAATCCAGTAACAAATCTAATTGAAATTTCTCCATCACATATCGGTTCCCTAAGACTTGGTTTCACTGTTATTCGATTCCTTTATGTTTTTATTAAATCAGTTTTTACATGCAAATATCACAAGCTTAAGATTGCACTTTGAACTCTTCAGTGGTGCTGGGCCCAAAATCCAGCTGATTTTCAAAAAGTGCACATATATCCAAATTAGGAAGACAGAAGTACTTATATTTCAGCTGTTTATTCGGCTTGCAAGACTATGAAAATATGCTTTCACATTTTGGCACAAAACCTTAATCAAAGCGTGTTCAAATATACAAAGTTGGACACACAATATCTAGAGCGATAAAAGATACTATACAGGTGCAAGGTTGGTTCTCCTAATTAGTCATCCACTATGTCTGAGTCACTATGCTAGAAGGAACTGGCTCAACAGGAGATGTTTTGGATATATACACTTAGAACTGTGACATCAGATGGACTTAATGATGACTTCTGCCATAGAAAAAAAAAAAAAGAAAGCCTATTGGAAGTCAGATATCCAAATTAGGATATGAAACATCAGACAAAGTAGTGGTGGAGCATCGTAATTAAATTTCTTTTGTAAGTTGAGGGCGAAGAAAAAAGGAAAGAACAAAAGCTTCCCAGTTCCAACTTACAGTGAATGCAGGGGGATTTGAAATCGGGTACTGAACTGCTCACTAAATGAAACGTTTACTTATGAGTGTGGAAATTCCTTGACCTGTTTGAGGAAGTCATTAGTCTTTATTGTGCTGCTTTCCTGGAAGACTGAGGCCTTTCATGAAAGCTGTATGCACTGAGATAACGGGACTCCAGGCAAGACACTTCTGGAGGCAACTGGCAGCACCAGATCTTTCTTCAGGGTTTTAAAGTAAAGGTGGTTAATACATATGATCCTTTCTTTTTGTATTTGAATGTTGCAAATGTTGATCACAAAAAATTCTCAAATAAATGTCATATCCAAAAATAAACAATGTAAATGAGGAAAACAACGCAATTCCTCACAAAAATCATTGCTACGTGCACGTTACGGCACACTCATATTACCGCTGAAGCTTGCGCTTGTGAGTAAGTTCCTACCCTGAAATGGAAACAGACTGAAAGGGAGCTGTTCCTTTCAACATTCGTGTCACTACTGACCTGCTTAGAGAAGCATTTCATGCACCTAATTTGTAAAGAATTGGAGCTACCTTCATCTTCGACCTCTACGGTGAGAATGGAAAAAACGTGTGAACACTGACATTCTAAGACACCACTTCTGAGCGGGAGCTGGCCTCCATTGATTTTTAATCTCCTAAAGCACTGTGTCATTATTATGATAAAACACAATACTGTGTTTTTACTTGTTGATCTCTAATGTTTATTGACAATAAGCCCAGATTGAGTTTGTGAGGGTGGCATTGTCCCCTCTGTTCATCACATCATTGCCGTAAGTGTTACTCTATTAGATGGATGGATGAATGGAGTAGCACATGCACGCACATACATACACCTACAAAACTCACCGACATCCACCCACCTCTGCACACATAAGCAACAACACACTGCCTCCACCCATGGCCGACCTCTGCTTTGCTCCCAGCCCCATAGTGCTGAAAGCCCAACTCCTGCCAGCAGCAGCACTTTAGGGTTAATAAATGATGCCCAAATGGGTTTGACCTCCAGAATAGACACAAAGTGATGAAAAATGGCACCTTGACACAGCACAGATACTGAGGCTATCGCAGTATGGCGACCTTGATATTTTAACCAAGTGCTTTGAGGGCCATAATTGACTTTCCCCTCTAAAAATCCATCCCAGGCTAACAATCAGATCCTTCACACTCTCCCTCCGTCGCTATGCTCCGTCATTCATGTTATAGTGCATCACTGCTCATATGCTGGTGAGCTTAGATTGATGTTACTCTTCAAACTAATGTTGTCATGCACTATGCAGGAGACTACATACATCAAATCCTGTGAGGAGGCACGCAGGAAGTCCTGACAGTGTAAAGTGGTGACCCATTCACATCACAGATAGACAATCAAATCAAGTACATTAATATAAAAATTCAAGTCAGAACATTTTTGCACATGAGTAAATTGCTGGCCTCTGCACTTACAGTTCAGTACAAAAGTCCAACTGTAAATGTTGGATGTACAATTTTAAAAATCAGTAGATTGTGAGACGGATTAAGACAGGCTGCAGATGTGCTGGAAGCTCTGTGAAGTTGTACCAAGTTCTGAGGTTTGAGTGACATGTGCGTTTGACTGTGGTGCTGGAGAAATGGGTTTGTTACTCGCTTGGGCTCAAATGCTCAGAAGGCTGGCTTTAGGTTCTCACATTTCCATTAACTGAAAGGGAACCCCACAATATTATGTATGCTGGATGTTCTTTTAGCTGATGTCCAGTGGAGCTATTTTTGTTTGCAGGGAGAAGAGCCAACCTGTCATGATTTTAATAGTGAGCAGTATGGTTTTTAGGTTGAAATTGAAAACCTAAATGCACTTACGCATGATGGATTGCTGATACAGTTTTTACACAATTGTAAAGTTCAGTATAAAAGCTCAGTATAAAAACTGAGGTTGTCATGAACCACTGGAGTATCTATCAGGACCAAAAACAGAATGTGACATCCAAAAATTGATTGGTGAGCTCTTAGCCATGTTACATAATATATAACAATTAAAGCAAATCTCTGTTTTACATGAGATGCTGAAATGGGAAAAGGAGGGTTGATCAAGAGAGACATTACATGAGACAACAGTCTTACCATTCATTCCAATGACTGTGTAAATCTACACAGAAGGCTTGGTTTGGTCATGTCGGTTTGGGAACTAGTTTCCGGTGCGGAAAACACAGCCGAAGCACACTCCCCGCTACGTCTTTGGGAATCCCCACCCCCGACTTCCTCAAACAAACCAGCGTGAAGCAGTGGGGGGGGGGATTCCCAATGACGTAGCGGGGAGTGTGCTTCGGCTGTGTTTTCCGCACGGGAAACTAGTTCCCAAACCGACATGAGCAAACTAAGCCTTCTGTGTAGATTTACACAGTCATTTGCACTCGATGTGAGAGTACACCACTCACACAGTAATTAGAAGGTAAATCAAGTAAATTAATTCACGTTGGGCGAAATATTTCGATTGGCGACGCTGGCGACGCTAGCATGTATGTATTACGCGCAACCAAGCAGTGGTCAGTGCTGTGGGATTCGGACAATGCCTGGGTCGCCAGGAAAACGCTCCCACACACTTATTTATGTCTCGGGAATGCGGGGATACACTTAATTTGGCCTGATGGTGGCGTATCCCTTTAAAGCATTTCCAAACTGTCGGCTCTGCTCTAATAAAATGCTCAAAAATCCCAATTTAGGTAACTTAAAGATCACATATGAATTTATCTATACTTACATATGCAATGATCTGCCATGGAGAAAGTTTGAAGCATCAGACCAGCAGTGCAGCATCAGACTCACTTCTTACTTCAGTCAATAACTCAGTTTCACTCCCTTTCATAGAAACTATTCTAACGTATAAAATTAATTGTTATATTTGTTATTAAAAATACATTCGTGAAGTTACATCTCTTCACTTGCACAAAGTACATTTAGGCACCAATGCTAATTCAGTTAGCTCTTTTATTCTGTGTCCTGAATGGCTGGAGTTTGTGCAAACTGCTCTCACAATAATCACAGTGATGAAAATCTCAAAAGCAACCAACTGACTTCATCATGATTAAAGTAACCTTACTGTTACTTATACTGTAGACAGATTTGGAGCAGAAATCACTCGTATGTCACTTAAAATAATACATTGTTACACTGCTTAGAATGCCTACTTTAGCCTCTAAATTTCTGCACTCATGTGCTATAAAATACATTAAATTAATTTGTAAATATAAAATATAAGTGGCACTTTAAGCTAACATGCTGATATTTAGCATTTACTTTGCATCATTCACTGTGCAGCATCAGCATAAAAATCGAAGCATGCCTACAGTTGATGTTGCTGTGAGTACCATTAGTTTTGCAGGTAGTTGTCCATAATACAACATGTAGTACGTTAAATACTGAGACTCAGAGCAAGCCAAAGTCATCAGGATGGGCTACGTCCTATGGGGATCATACACGTTGGTGCTCTTGACACATTTACTGCTATCAATAAAGCAGTGTCGCTGGCCCTGCTGTTGCTAGTGGCTACAAACAAAATGGAGAGAATCTGCATAGTTCATCAGTTTTATGAATGAGAACCAAAAGCATAAGCAGGTGTATGTAACTCACTGGCTTTAAAAGTTAGAATACACTCGAAAATAGTCTAATACTTGAAAACTGACTGTTTTTTCTCTATATTCCTTATGAAATCAATCAAACAGTGGGTGCTTACCCCTCAGATATCTTATTCAAAAGCAATAGGTGGCATAAAATTCGAAAACCTTTTGTCCCATCATGCTGTAAGGTTTTCCCTTAAAGCATAATGACATTTAGGTGCAGTGACTAAGCTTGTTTGTATAGCTCCTCCTATATGCTGAATCAATGGAGGAAACGGCGCAGAGTCTCAGCTTTCAGTCTGATAAAGGTGTGGGAGACAAGAGAGTTACGTGTTTTCTTTCTGAAGAAAAAATGTAAAGAGATATAGTTACAGTCTTCATGAGAGAGTGCCGTATTAGTATGCATAAAGTCGCTGTGTTAGTAAGAGTTTATGTCTGGTGCAGTGAATCTTTCATGAACAATCAACGTTAAAAATGTTTGTGAACCCACTTTAACTTTCAAAAGTTTCTTAAGGGGCTCATGTAACAAGCTTTGCTGAAGCAGATGAAATAAATTCATTAAGGGGGAAAATGATTGTCCAAAAAACGTCACTGCAGAGAGGAGTCATGTAGAAAACCCGATCAAATCAAATCAAACAGCCGGGAATTACAACTGATACAGATGATGAGCCCAGAAAATGATTTAGAGAGAATAATTACCTCACTTTGGTCGGGTAGCAAGTGGCTGTACCCACTGAGAAAGTGGCCTCCTTATAATGTCAAATGGAGCAGAAACTGAAGAAGTATCTAAAGTGTTCATAACATTAAACTACAAAGGGAAAAAAAAACATAAAATTCAATTGAATGGAGGACCCCCAACCAAACTAGATGTTATTTCTGCATCTTCAATAAGACTGTTCATTTAAAAATGCTCAGTTTATCAGAGGGTCTGGGGGTATAAATGAATTTGGTCATGTAGTGTCCACAGTTTTCTCTAATCTAACAATATGAGCTTGCAGTGTTTCGCTGAGCACAGCTGTAAGAATTAAAGCAGCTGACTGATCAAATGTCATTAAGTGAAGATCAGAGAAGCACTGAGAACAGAGGTGGGCCCCTAATGAGACTGTTCCACAGTCACGATGACAGCTACAAATGCTAATCTGTGGGTTTATTTCAAAATAATTAAAGCTGGAAACAACCTTATAAAAGTTAGATACTTCTAAACTCAAGATGAGCTATTTAGATAAAGATTATTTCCTCTCATGCAAACATCCATTGGGCCATAACAGTGACTGTAAAGCCCCTAATGGGGTTTGTTATAGAGGCAGGATAGATGTTGATGGTTACCGTTTCACACTGGAACACAGTAGGGGCAAGAAGGGGGCCATAATTCTCATGATAATTGGGTTAATACCTGTCATGATATCCCCTATTACCACAGCAGTAAATAGAGGAGAGGTAGGAATTATTGTCGCTAATTAGAAAACATGTAGATCAGCAGCATGGAAAAGAACTGTATATCTCAGCTTAATGCAGAGCAGAGATCACCTTTATTGTTATGGGCACATGAACGTGTCCGGCCTTTGTGTGTGTGTGTCCTCCAAAGACGGTACAGTGTACTTTTATGTGTCCAAATCTGTTTATAGGCATTAAAATACACCTATACCTTCAGATTGCTGAACATGAGCTGTAGTATTGCGTTTGTGTTTGGCAGTGCGCTGCAGACTGTGTGTTGCAGTGCGTACATGTATGCGTGTGTGTTACCCAGCAGGTGTGTGAGAGAATGTGACACAGTGTCTGTCCCCTGTCCTCTTCCCTTTTCTGGGCTGGTTACTCAGGGGGCAGTTATAAAAGGAAAGGGCTCTGTCAGCCTATGATGTAGCTGGCCGTGTGCAACACACACACACACACACACACACAACACACAAAAACACTGACACACACACAAAAGCTAAGGATAAGACAGCAAGAGGATATGGGCCATAGGGCCGGCTGAGTTTACTAAACTTTCACAGGAGACTAAAATAGGTCTTGCCAATTTGTGGGTGTTTATAGCATTTGTGTGTGTGCGTGTGTCAAAATCCCTTTTGGATATCCAGCCTTTTTTTGTTTAATCTGATGGCAGTTTAATATCAGCCTCATATCTGAATAGAAACATTGCAGAAACAGAAACAAAATGCAGCCAAGAAAGGAAAAAAAACACACACACACACACACCAAGAGACAAACCAGAAGCAAACCAAGATGCAGCCTTTAGATAAAATAATGTTTTAAATGCAGAAAACGGAACCGAAATTGATGATACAGAAGCCTACAAGTATAGAAAAAAACCATTCAATCCTGAAAGACTTGGAAGAACAGCAGGTGTAATGATAACTGAACCATGTCTGTCATCATTGATTGTTACTCAGAGCCAATTGTGTGATCATTTAAAACTCAACTGTTACACCCGCCTGTCACTTATTTAGCTGCAGGAGACAAATGCATCCCATAGGGGGCGCCTTTGATTGTGAGGGCCAAAAACGGCCTATAATTACGTTTGCAGAAAATGCGGCCTCTAGTGGTCATGAAAGCAAGTGCATGTGAAATGTAAAAATAGCTACCATGAAGGTCGCATTGTAAAAGCAATGTATTTTAGTCCTAACCATAACCTAACCCTAGCTATGTAGTGTTGAGTTCCAACCCAAACCAAGTGAAGTTACTGGCCAAACCCATCCAAGATGTGTAAAGTTTCCTTGTAACATGTTATGTTTACATGTAAGCGACTTACAATAAGTGTGTTCCACATCGGTAGGCAAAAGAACTTCAGGTCACAAGAAACCATAAGTGCATTTCCTTCCAAAACCAAACAGCTAAGAGCATAACTAGTGCTAGAGTAAGTGCAGTAAAATAGGTACCTAGACAAATGGGAAGACAATTTAGGAGAAAACAAAGACAATTTAGGAGGTATCAATAGGAGGATTAGTTGTCTAGAAATATTTCTGTTAGTCTACTCTACAAGCAGTGTGTTGAGCTCTTAGAGCCACCATAAAATAAGTATTGTGGCCATAGCAATTTAGCTAAATTGAACGATGTAATTTCCTTAGAATTTTCAGCAGGTGTGAATAATGCAGTCAAACCGACAGCTTAAACTTACACTTACACTAATTGTGGTTAACTACTGAAAGCGAACTCACTGATATTGTGGTGGTATCTTCCCTATTGCAACATTTTCTCTTTTGTTTTCCAAGACAAAGTCCTGGGAATAGGAAAAAAAAAAAGAAAAATCTGCACAGTTCTCAGTTGTTCAGCAGTTGTGGAAAAAAATCCTGAATGCAAACAAACGCTTGAAGAATTTCAGTTCCATCAGGTCTGCTTGATGTACAGTTTTTTTTGTTTTTTTTAATGGCTTCCCTACCAATAATAAAAGCTCTGATAAACATTTAGAAAGCTGGAAACCTTCCCAGCAGGAATTACTCATGTGAGCTCCACGGCTGCACAGGGCTTAAAAATCATTAGCAGTCAGTGCAACTTGATCTCATAGAAATATGTGAAATAAATATGGTCTGCGTAGCAACACATTACAAGGGGGCGGAGCTATATGTGCTGAAAAAAATGTGCTTGACAGAGACAACGCCAAAAATACAAGTTGTGGTGGACCCATAATTCTGTTGCTATATTTAGAGAACTTAACAACCCCAAAATATGCACTTTTAACAGAAAGTGTGGATAAAATTAGGCATGTCCTTTTCATTTCTCCGCCTTTGTTTATGCTTAGGCCACAAAGTCTGTGTTTGGTTAGGGTTAGGAAAAAAATAATGAAGTGAGTTCGAGCCACCAAAAATGCTTGGTCAGGGAAAATGAAAGCAGAATACATTTTCCTTGTCCTCCTCCTCTCGAGATGCGATTCGTTGCCTTGGTAACCAAGCGGTTTGGACAGATTGAAGTGAAATAAGCACGACTTCTTTACACATTACAGTCAGTGACAGAGAAGGTTTTCACATAATTTCACCAATCTCTGTTAAACCAAGCAAAGTAAGTATTTCAAATGTTTTCATTTTGGTTCAAATCGGAGAGAAAAGAACTAAATTATATTAAAAAAAAAAAAGTATTTGAAAAGGAGCAGAAGAAACAAGTATTACAGAATGAATGCACTCCCTGATGAGTTTAGCTCATTCCCACCCAGAGGGAAGGACAATAGGGAGGATTGGAGTGTTTAAGGGTCTAACAGTTTAAAATGTGACCGTCATTCCACTTGTGCATGAGGAAGACTTTTACCCCCACATTTACACATACACACAAACACAAATTCTCCTAAGACTGCAACTGCTTGGTTAGGTTTGCATGTGGCAAGCAGGACGGAGGTTTGAAGAGTCCAGCAGAGTGCAAACTCATAATGAATAACATCTATGTAACCTTTTCCCCAGGTGGAGAGTGTGCTACACAAACTACAACTCAGTGCAACGGCTGGGGGGAAATTACATTACCACTTTTCACATGGTTCGATTTCTGGCTCCCCCTTATCCACTTTAGTCTGTTATTGCAGTGAGAAACACATAACTCTGTTGTCAATACACACAGGTGAAGCTAGCACAGCTGACACACTGCTACATCCACAAATATTTTACACTTTGGGTCAGACACATCTCAACAACAGCTAAAGACCACACATGATGACCTTTATGGGTGGATGTGTTACGATATAGGGTCCCTGCAGTATCTAATAAGTAGTAATTATAACATGATTTGAATGCTGTCGACTCGCAGGATGTTTTGTGTAGTGTGGCTCTGAGATACCTTCGGATTGTTGTGTACACATATGTATTCATTGTTGGTCCTTTTGATCAGTCATTTTCAGTGAATCAGACTGAAGCTAAGATGTCATTTTCAAAGGAACCACTGCTTACAGTGGACAAGAAGGAAATCCAAAGATAGCATTGTCTGCCTATCTCTCAAGATCTATCTAGCAAATTATATATGTTTTAATGCAGAAAACATTGGAATAATTGCTGCTTCTGGGAGGTGTCATCTTAGTCTTTTCTGTTTGGAGTGCAACAAGAATTTAAAAAACACCCTCACATACCAGAGTGCAGAAATCTAAGGATTCAGACCATATTCAATGCCTGAAACCTTGAGTTTTTTTGCCAGAAAGCACCTCAGTCAGATATGCACTTGAAGGTCCTTACACATTGGTTTATTTCTCAGAAGAGATGGATGGACAAATATGAAGGTATAACATGGGCAATAAAGTGAGTGTATTACATACTAGTTTTACTGCCTAGTTCAGTTTAGACCTTTAACTGTCTGGATATACAGTAAAATGTTTGATTATGTTTGATTTTATCCCATCTGACATTTTTGTGGAATCAGTTTGTGATGTACGTTGAGTTACGTTTAAAAGCTGAGTCACAGTGGCCTTTGGCTTCTATACTTTATCAGGTTCTTCTTTTGTCTGAGTGGATATTTGTTCCAGATGATGCCTCTGACCACAAATTTTTTTTTTTTTACAATGAACAGATAAAAAAATTCTTAATATTAATACAGAATAACCCCAAATGATCATGTTTTTCCTCGCTCTCCTGTCAAAGTCAATAGATACACAACCATGTGTCAATGTTACTGTCTCACAAAGGCAAAACTCCCCTGTTCATATTCACATAACTGTCGATATGATCAACACAAGGCTGAGGCGGTGTTGCTAAGAGCTCAAGGAGCAAACCCAAAGAAGTGAAGAAGAAAAGTTAAACCGACACGTTAAGGGAACAAAAAGACAGTTTTTTTTCAACTGTTAAAAACAAAAGTCCAGAGAGATGAAATAAAAACACTAACCCAAATATCTGAAACAGATAGATGATGGAGGTTGAATGTCAGAAGAGAAAACACACTCACAAGGACGCGATAAGCTCACATAAACGAGCAGCAGTTTGTGCTAGAAGCACAAAAACCTGACAAAAACTGAGGAAAGACACTTGGAAGGGTAACAATGAGCAAGTACAACACATCAATGTGGAAAATGGAAATCCGACAGGAAGAAAATAACAGCAATACATCAGAATAGATCGACATTTAAAAAGAAATGAAAGTCCTGGCAAAATGAATGATCATATCAAATGATTCAGAGCTCTTTAATCCCAGATAAACTGCGGCGTCACAAATGGGTGTGGCTGTGGAGAGCGATGAATATATATCGATGCCACAACATCCTGAGGTACAAGTGAGAAAATTACCACATTTGCCACTATATTGTACATTTCCAGACTATAATTTGTCATTTTCACTTCAACAAAGATAAAAGAATGCTGAGGGAGAGGAAAAAGTTTTCCAGTTGCTGCCATCACTGCCGCCATCCTCCTGCGTATCTGAGGATCATCTAAACTCAGCCGCTCTGTTAATCATCTCTGAAGGGGGAAGTGAGTGGGGTTGTTTCCTCAGGAATAAAGGAGGTTTTGACGTCTGTGTTATTCACAGTATGAGGCGTTCACGCCGGGAGGCTGCGCTCCCGCCAGTTGAGACAGATTTCCTGCAATGCAGCAAATAACTGATGCAGATACGTAGTGCCCCAGCTGCACATGCACACACACAAACACACGCAAGTGCAGGCATACGCTCAGAGAAACATACACATTATTATGCATATACTACTGTGTGTGCACCATCAATGGATATGACAAAAATAAACCTACTCGACACATTTGTCCACAACATATAAGTTGGAAACTGTCCTTAGTCACGAGCTCAGCTGCAGTAGGGGCCGTAGCTAATGCTCACATCTATTGGATTTTATAGTTACTTTGGCTACAGATATAGTCTTAATTCATCCTACTTTTTAGATATTGTAAGCAAAAACAAAGAAAAAAACTTGCAAAATGTGTGTGTGCTGCTGCTATAATTACATTTCTATCGCTTGTTTATGACACCGTTCTCAATAACGCATCTTTTGAATGAAATATTTCTTATTTTTGTGCAGATTCAGAGGGACTGAAGACGGCGTTTGGTCATGAGAGCGAGAAAGCGGGAGGTGGAGGAGGAGAGACCTTGGTGGGAAGCAGAGGGCATCCAGGAAAACATCAATGAAACTCAACTGATGAGAGCTGAAGCTGACTGAGAGCAAAAAACGTTGACTTTGACGAAGAGTTGGACAAACATATAGAGGACTTCCCAAACAGACAGCGAGAGAGCGAGTCTGGTGAGGGAGAAAGTGATGGAGTGAGTCTGAGGGGTGTGGCAAGGAGGGGAGGAGGACTGATAAAGACAGAGATGGATAGATGACAGGCAGAGAGCACAAATGGACAGACAGACTGTCAGAGAGACATTGACAAAGATAGATAGTTGACATGGAGAGAAAGATGTTCATTTAGATGGTGTGTATGTCTGCGTTGGGCTCACTGGTTGTCATTACTGGCCACAACCCAATGTCAACACTGTACAATACCTGAGGAGCCCCCTGGCATGGCACCTGTATTTCTGTGGGTCTGTATTTTTAAAGCCTGCTTTAAACCTAAAGGGATTTCTTTGTTTTTTTGCAGGACATGGACAAACATTTAGACTGTGCGTAATCTCCAAAACACAGTAGTTTGAATGCTACACACTCATGTGAAGAACAAAAGCGCTCTTTCAATTACAAGGTTTTAAGCGTCTTAGTAAAACTAGCTGATCCTTATCAGGACTCAAAATAAGACAAATAAAATGTCAGATTAACAGCATCACATGAAATATAGCACCGTGTAATTATTCATTTAAAAAAATACACACTAGGTTTTCAAGACCACCAGTTCAGGGGAAGTCAGAACCCTCGTTGGTCTCCACTTTGCTATGGGCGGGATGAAAATGCCAAGGGTCTCCATGTACTGGGAAACTGGGATGGACATTGGTATTTTTCGAAACACCATGCTCTGTGACAGGTTCTTCCAGCACCGGTCACATTTGCATTTGGTCAACAATATTGAGAAGCCAGCTGAGAACAATCATGTGTTTTTTAAGGTACGTCCACTCTATGATGCCATACACAGAAGATGCTTGGCGCTTCCACTATAGGAAAACCTTTTTTTATTGATGAACAAATGGTGCCATTTCGTGGATCTCTTGTCTGTCAAGCAATACATAAAAGGCAAACCACACCCTTGGGGGGTGAAAATATACTTCCTGTGTGGGAAAAGTGGCATGGCCTATTATTTCCTGTTGTAACAAGTGGCTACGATGGAGATATCGGAGCAGTTTAAAACTCAACCAGGACTTGGAGTTGGAGTAGTCTACCATATCAGCCAGCACATCACAAAGGCCTACCACAAGTTGTATTATGACAATGATTTCACATCGTACAATCTTCTGGAGCAGCTGGATGAGAGGAAAACTCATACTGCTAGGCCAGCAAGGGTCTGTCGCTTTGCCAACCGTACAGCACTCTACAGCAGTCCCCAACCCCCGGGTCCCGGACAGGTACAGGTCCGTGGGTCGTTTGGTACCGGGCCGCACAGAAAGAATAAAAAACTGACATTATTTCCGTTTTATTTATTATCCGAGTCTGAACAATGTTTTATTTTGAAAAATGACCGAATTCTCTCCGTTACATCCGTCTATGACTCACTCTTGACCAGTGTTGGCCATTATGTTAAGAAGATAGAGGCCACCAGATGCAAGAGATCATACAGCACAGGAAAACACGTCTTTTGTGACAAATCTTTGCTTTGTGCCACACCGAAACTGCTTCAAGGCTGCTCATCGGAAATGAATGAATACATAAAAATATTCAGAGATGTATTTTGTATTTTCCATCCCTTTAGTTATTGTACGATCAGTTATTAGCTTACAATATTAAAAGTAAGGCAATGTGTTTTGAAGTTCTGTGATACATTACTGAATGCAAAACTGATTTCTTTACATTACCCACATTCACACAAGTTCATATTTTTAGGGTTGCACAAGAAATACAAATAAAATATCCAGACATCAATTTGCATATTTATAAAGCCATAACTGATTAGTTACATGATTGCGATGTTAGAAACTTTTTTATCTAAGTTTTTATGATATTCTACGCACATTTAGTCGTGGTATCCATTGTTATGGACACAAAAAAATACTAATAAAAGAACGAGTTAGCAAAAATGTATTTCTTCACTTTTATTTCTATGTTGGAAAAGAGTCAAATTCAGCTGGATAAAAAAAAAAATTTCAGCAGGAACAAATCAATTCCTTTCAAGGTGGGATCTACAGTATGTACATTCATTGAACATCATATCTTGTGTGAAAGTACACTGGCAGAATGATATAATACACCACTGATCCACCTCTGAGTCAGCAACAAAGGGGCAAAGGGGGGCATTTTTTTTGTGTTTAAACACAATTACATACGCTAAATTAATCTGATAAAATCATCTCTCATTGCTAATCATGTTCACCTCAGTTATGTCCAATAACTACCACCCTGGGGACAAGCCTGTAACTAAGAAACTGTGTCCTACAGGCTGTGTTGGACCACAGGTTTCTGACAATCATAATTCTCTGGGATAATTAGGCTAATTCAATATTTTTGACAGCAGGCGGCAACACTGCTGCATAGAGAATGAACAGCCAGCTGTCTTACAGATGGTAACATTGGTCAGTCTCATTTCTTTTTGTGCATTGTTTGTTGTAAAAAGGGCTACACAGACTGTGTGTATAAGTGCACAGTCAGCACTGCAGAACACGTCGCTCTGACCAAAGACGCCGCTGTCACTCTGCTGAGTTCCTGACATCAGCTTACTGTGTGTAAGCACATACTTATGTGGAGATGAACTTACCAAAAAGGGAAACATAAACATCCTGAGGTACACGTGACAGTTTTTGATAATGCTGTAAAAAGGGTGGGAACCAGAGGGAAAAGCAGCAGTTGGAAAGCCGTCTGTTGTTTCAGCACCACAGACAGCGCCATGGGTTTGTCTATATACAGCACTGTCTGAGCTGCTCATATTTCAGAGTCATGGCTAAGCTCATAGATTATAAATTAAACAAACATTTGTCAGATGTATATTTAATTACTTTGAAGAAAACATAAATAAATATACATTTTACCCCATAATTATGCTGAGATTATTTTATTTGACTTTTTCAAAAAACTTTTTTTTGTGCACTATTTGAAGGTTCATTTGAATCTGTAACGGGAAGCGCAGCGGCTGTCTTGCTACTTTTGGATGCCTTAGTGCGTCAGGCTCTTGGATGAGACCGTGTGGAGACAGACGAATGGCTGACATCGTGATTAAGATTTCCAAGGACTGTGCTGCTGTAAATATGCAGCTTGCTAGAGCCACAATTCCAGATAGAAACATGCCGATCAAACCCAATTCCACCACACGTCCAGGTCCTCACCACCCTTGGATTTTTGGCCATGGAAAGCTTTCAGAGGGAGATTGGAGACAGATCGGGGGTGTCCCAGTCCTCTGTGAGTCGTGCTTGGTCATCAAAACTCTCATCAGTTTATCTCCCGTGGTACATCACATTCCCATACAGCGCTGTCAAACAAGTTGCGAACTACAGGTGACACAGAATTAATAGCACCCGTAATTGCTTCCCATTTCTTCGCTTTAGCAGGTTCTGTAATTCCACTGCTGACACTGCTAAAATGACAGATTTTCCTTTCTGGATCTCTGAAAGCAGAACTTCAGTCTCAGAGCCCCTAAAGTTGTTCTTTTTGCACCTTGATGCCATTCTCATGACTCAACAGTCAACACATCCTGGCACAGGAGCGAGAAAGCACTGCCTTATATGGTATCAATTTGGGCGTGGAGTATGCAAATCTACTATCCTCGTGCACGTGAACTTAGATACGCACAGGTGTGATTCATCATTTACGCAGGTCGTTTACACACTTTTTCCGAAGTTAAGAGCGCTTGTTGAATCTGACGTGGCGTGTTTGTACGAGTCCTTCTTATGAAAAAATTTTGAGAAATTTAGAATAAAAATACAAAAATGTTCTTGCATGAGGCCCATTGAGTTTTACTTAAGGAATGTCTTATAGCACTGTCACACTTACTAACAGTTCTTTTATGGAACGATCAAGACTGATGAAGTCGACCCATAGATTTAGATTTTATTCCACACATTCATCTTCCTTTTTAAAACTCGGTGTCTACATTACACACACTGCAGCCCGACCCCAGTACAGTTTGGATATTCACTCGTGTGCGCACACAGAGGTGAGGAGCAGCAAAGGTCCGATAAGCGTACTTCAGCTAATCAGACCATGTAGACGGGGCGTCTAATGTCACAGGACTCCCACAAAATGTAATCTGATTATCTGATGCAGCAACTAATTAAGCAGGAAACACAGTTTGTTTGCCGTTATTAAAATTCTGTACACCAAAAAATAATATCCTTCACCTGTTTCATCTCAACAGACCTGCGCTCATATAACAAAGCTGACAGCAAAGACTTTAGAATTCAGATTGATCTAAATTATTATACCAAATTGAGAATTGAATTTGAATCAGATCTTGACCCCAACATTTGGAATCAAATCTAATCCAATTATAGGATCCCACACCTATTTTGTAAGCACTAATCAAACTTTGACAGTTTCTTCCACCATTCTAATACACTGGTTCCACTGTTAAATTTTTTTAGGGTAAGTTGATCATTACTTCAGCCTGATTTGTTGAATCTAAATCATTCTGTGCTTTTTTTTTTTTCAAAGAATCTCCTCCATCATGCACACTCTGCCAACATTATTAATATATTTCCATGCACTATATCATAAACATTGTGGGATATCACACTCTTTATCATTACAATCCATTGTTTTGGTATATTAAGACATAGCCTCACTGCAAAGCACCTCACTGTGTCTTTGTAAAAGGAAAACCTCGGGGCTTATTGTTCAATATCCAGGCTTTGAGAAGTTGTCTGAAACACTAAACACGCCTGTCATAACAGCACCCAGCCTGGGGCAACGAGCAAACTAGACACTGGAACAATTCATCGACAAGGCTGATGTTGGTAAAGCTTTGTTTGCCATCTTGCTGAAATGAAGCACATGTTACTTTTGATACTTTTATTACGTGAATATAAATATTATGTTTCTTATCAAAGCGCAATGAAGCAAGTTCCTTGTCATCTACTTTGTTTCTAATTCTTGCTGATGAATTAAAGAACTTAACCAGTTCATCTGCATGGAGCCACTCCTTTTACTGGAAATCAAATCTTAGACCAATGGGGGCCAGATTGTGTCCAGTTTTGGAGTGAGCGCACCATTAAAACTTCCTTGACTTACTGTTTTGTGGTAACACACTGCATGCTTTTCAAATATGTGCTTACACGGCTGTAGTAAGTAACATTAATGTAACGCACTGACAAAAATTGATGCAGAGGCTCGCCGTAATGGAATACACATCTCTAAAAAGGTTAAAGGGTCAGGTAATTGATTTTTTTTAATGTATAGAAATGAATGGAAGCCAGCAACTGCTTGCAAAGTGTTGGAAAAACCTTTGTAGCCTGCATCTGAAAAAGGTCCGGATTTATGGACAGGGGTTAAAACGTGCACTCACACCGGACAATAGTGCGACCACAGTAATCCAGCTGGAAACTATGGATCTCCATAACCACTGGATCTGTCAGATATTTGGCACTGCGAGCTTTTGAAAATAAAAACCTCCTCTGAGATTTGATGTACGACTCGTGGCAAACAGGCACTTTGTGGAAAAAGCTGACCAATTAAACATGGCGGCAGTGTAAAAACATATCTGAGTGCAATTTTTCAAAGTCTGGGCCACGGACCAGAGCAGAGTTTAAAAAAAAAAAGAAGATTTAAAACAAACCAAATTATTATAAAATTAAGCTCCAAATCTATTAGCAGTGTGAGGTTGCCAAATCCTTCCCAAAGCAAATAACTGAGAGGAAGAAAAAAGAGCAGGGTAATATTTCGTAATATTAGCTTATAATGTAGAATCTGCCCCACTGTCAGCAGAAGCAGTGGAGGGGAAACGTGGAGAGAAAATATAGTCCCTCTGGGAGAATAGAAAAAAAACTTGAAAACCCTCTGTAATAAAAAAGGAGATGAGCTGATGTTGAGATGCAGAGGTGAGAGGGAGTGGCGGCAGAGGAAGAATGAATAGCAGAGAAGGATTACAGCGGATGTCCGATCACTCATATTCCCCAGTAGCTTTATTCCCACCCCAACCCTGTCCTAACAGGCAGGTCCATTCTTCATCAAGAAGCAGTCAGAGTGTGTGTGTGTGTGTGGAGGAATCTGCTTAAAGTAGACCAGAGCCAGACTATGCTTTCGTGTGTGTGTGTGTGTGTGTGTGTGTAGATGCGAGCATGTGATTTGAAGATTCTGTCAGTAATATGGACTCTCCTGAGAATCACTTCATTAATCTGGAGAGATGTACATTCATCTCCTGCCTCCTGGCTCCTGTTTAATACTCGGGGTGTATGCGGGCTGACAGGACGCAGAGACACACCTTGCCGCCTCAACAGGGAGGACATAATCATCGAGGGAGGGAGAGAAAAAACGTGGGGGGAGGGGACAAAGGTCAAAGAAAATGAGTCGGAGTGTTAAAGAGGAACTAGGAGAACAGAGTGGGAGACAGAAGACAGATGGATGTACCGACAGAGTCGTGTAGACAATCTAAAGAGACAGAACTTAGCAAACGATGACAGAGACTGAAAGATAACACAGAGCGAGCAGGTGAAAGAAAGATGGAGAGCTCTTGTTGAGCTGGGGGGGTGAGACAAATGAGACGTGCTGAGAAAGGAGATGACATATTGCTGTATATAAAGGTGGCAACAGCTGGCATAGTCTGCTGTCGTCATGGCCTTTGCTGTGCTAGAACAGTAAAGTTCCCTGCCAATGCATCCTTGAATAGTCGAGGCTAAAGACGGAGTGCCAATATAGTCTAAAGAAAGACCCAAACAGTGGAGCCATGCAGAGACACAGCCAGGATTTTAAAGGGGATAGCAGCTGGGATGTGTTGTGTTGGTGGGTAAAGGCCTCTGGGACATCCTGCCAGGGACAAAGTCACCTTAATGTTAGGTAACAGCAGGACAGCGGCCTGTCCCCTCACTGACTCGTCGTGCTCTCACAATCAGTTTTACTTCTTTTTGTGCAAAGAACTTCTTGATTACCACTCAATCCTCCTCTACACTTACTTTTCTGTTTGTCCTACACCGTGCACAAAAGAGTCTTTATTGTAAATGTCCAGCAGCAGTACCGAATGACCAGACTTTTAAAAGTCCCTAAGAGCACTGAATGTCACACCGTCATCCACAGAGAAAAATACCAAATAAAAGGCAATTCAGCAACCGATGTATAGACTAACAAACTGAGTGATGTATCAAGTTATGCAAGCAGCATGCAAATTAGAATAAAGTATAACATTAGCCCTTTTTTGCTATCGCTGCTGCATTTTGTAATCCAGACATAACGTTTATATTAGGGCTGGGCGAGTTAACTCGTTGATTATTTAACGCCGACAAATATTTTATTGCGCATTAGCGCAGGTTTTATTATTTATTTCATTTTTGTAAAAGTCTGTTGCTCACAGGCTTTTATTCTGTAAAAGTCTGTTGCTGTCTGCTGTGGAACCGGAAAAGAAAGTAATCGGCCGATCCACCAAACATGGAGAAGGGTACGGAACTTTTACTCGGCCATTTTCATTTTAAAGTTCTTCCAGACGGCGGAGTCGACAGAACCAAAGTCATCTGTAAACACTGCCAAGTTGAATTGTCTTCTCACTGTAGTAGTTCCAGTCTAAAATATCACTTAAAGGCAAAACACACAACTGATAGCAGCAAGTCATTCAAGGAAACAGACAGTGGAGCGAGGCTTCTACAGAAAGATGCTGATGTTAAAAGTGTGTTTGCACTACAAATGTTATGGCACTTTCATTCAAATTGCAGCACATTTGAAATAAAACTAAATGCTAAAAGCTATACACTACTTTTGAATTCATTTTTGGATTTTGCGTACAAATGCGATTAATCGTGATTAATCAGGGAAATCGTGCGATTAATTAGATTAAAAATTTTAAGCGTTGCCCAGCGCTACTAAACATACGTCCATCAGATTTAGAATGACACCTTATTTTGAATAGCACCTTATTTTGGTGAAATAAGGGGGAGTGCAATGGCATGAGCAAACTCTTGCTTATTATCTCTGCATTATCTTTGTTTCCCTGTCTCACGCTGCCCTGCAGCGGCCTTTTATCTGCCATCATGACAACCACTGTGTCTGCTGTTTCTCATGAAACTGTGTTTGTATGAAGAGGAGCCTGAGGCGGATCCTTTAAAATCTGCTGTACGCTTCTATTCCAAGTCATCCTGTTGTAAAACTCCAGAACAACCATGCTGCTCTCATGAGCAAGTGACTGAGGTCAGCTGTGCTGACATCACTGCTGTGATGCTAATTAAGGTGGCTAATGTGGGGAGATAATCAGACCGAGTTTGACCTTAACAGAAAGAAGCCCACTTTCATTTTCAGAATGCTTGGAGAATGATGCTGAAAGGGACAAAAGGAAAGTCTTTGCTCAGCATTGCTAGTTTTCAGGTCCACTAACTTCTACCTTCACTGTCAAACACCTTTAAGTCCATATAAGAAACTAATAAAGCCTTTACAGCCTTGTGCAAGCATTTCATAATATCTGCTTGCTCACACCTGTACTAATGGGACTTTAATGCAAAAGTGCTGCTGCAGACTTTTGTATCTTTTTTTTATATATTTTTGGTCAAGACACTGAAAATACCAAGTTCTAGCTGCGAGTTGTAACGGTAAGTCATTCTATTCTAAACAGAAAATGTGTGTCACAAGCACCAAATTGAGATTTTCCCCATCAGAGAAGATTGTAATCTGACAAAGTAAGAAGAAGCAAAGAACATATTCAAATGTTTTACGTTCTGCGTTTAAATACATTAAAATGTCACCTTTTTTCACCTGTTTTTGAACGTCATATAACATAAACTCAGGACTTTTCTGTTGGAGTTGGTCAATGTACTTTTGGATTTTGTGTAGGATTCCAACAGATTCCAATTTTTCGTTATTATTTTAGTTGAGAAGGAAATTAATGCTGACTATGAAGATGGATACAGCCCATAAACCTTCTGGAGTCACAGCTGGGAGAATCCCTTAACAAGATGGTCTTTTATTTATGATTGCTGTGGGAGCTGTAAATGCAGTGTAATTCAGGCAGATACAGTAAGAAAAGCTAGCATCTATGATCATACATCATACAGCCGCACTTTAAAAAGAAAAATCCTTTCACCTTCAAAAGGCTCATTTGACACACGGCGTACACCATCGTGTCGGCGTAAAAGTGGAAGTTCAGGTGTCTTTCGCAGAAGAAAAGTGGGAACAGCAGATTTCATGAAGGAATACTGCTGATCTCTGAGGTTGTGAAATTTTTAAGGTTTTCTGAAAAGCCCAGAGTTTTGGTATGTGAGCGTCACCCAGTTTGTTGTAATGCTTTCCACCTGAATGGGAACGCTGCCGTGGTGCCAATGTTCAATCTGTGATGTTTTTCTTGTCTGTGTTGTTTTTGAGCTGACTACCTTAAACTGAAAAGAACCATTCTGCTGTTGTTGCTGTTATTACTTGTCCCGCCATGTTTCCCTTCCTCTACTCTTCTGTCCTTTTTTCTCCTTCACACACTTTTTAATTATTTTCCTGCCACGTTTCCTTACAGTCGGCGATCAGATTAAATGGGATGTGTTGAGCAGAATGGGTGTGATGCGTTGAGCGAGACGACACCGTGTGTGTGCGTGTGTGTGTCAATTAGGTTTGTATGATTTTGTGCATACTGTAGATGTGTGTGTGTGTGCTTCTGTGAGCATGCCTGTGTGTTTGTGTGCAAGGGGTGTCCCATTGAGAGTGATGAAAATGTCATTTTATCAACATTTTCTGACAGAAAAGCTGAGTGAATACTGATGCATGCTGGCTGCTCTGCACTGACAGGCTCTCATGGTGTGTGTACAGAGAGCCAGTAAACAGTTGTGAAGGCTGATCTCTGCAGGTGCTGGAAGCCAGTGTGTCCTTTTGATGGGAGCAGCATGGATGTACTGACAAGTGTTTGGTCAAAACTGTCCTTCTGGATTCACAAAGATGGTTTAGTGAGATGCCTTTTAAAGCTGAGGCTGAAAATAAGGTTGAACAGCACTGCACAGAGAAAAAGTATTTGGTATTTAGTTAAAGTATTTGGTTCAAATAGTTAGTTACCTGACTGGATCCTAAACAGCCAATAGGGACACATTTCCTCATATTTTCCAATTATTCCTTTGCTCAATGGGACTCATTCGGCGCTCTCGAACCACATCTGTCTGTGGATCAGCCATTTACATTTGTAAAGATGACACATCTTCCATCAAAAGTCACGATTTTCTTCTTTTTTTGCAGTTAGTCTGTAATACAAAAGTACAATTAAGCTTTTCTTGTTTCCACATGATAAACTTTCTCAGCTTAAAGGGATAGTTCGCCTCTTTTGACATGAAGCTGTATGACATCCCATACTAGCAATATCATTTATGAACATTTTCTTACCCCCTGCTGCGTCCTGTGAGCCGAGTTCCGGCCTCGTTTTGGCGTTGATGAAGGTAGTTCGGCTAGTTGGCTGGGGCCACAAAAATAAAGCGTTTTGTTTCTCAAAATTAGTATTTTTTACATTTGACCTTTTTTGTTTTACCTGTTATGTTGAGTAGAAATAGATTGAGGCATTTAAAAGCTAAATTATTAGCTTTTCCGGTGTTAGCCTGTTTCGCAAGATGTGATCACAAACCATGTACATTCTTTAGTTAGAATACTTAGTTTTTCAATTTCATGCAAAATAAATATCGCCAGTTTTGGAGCGCAAAATGTGATTAATACTAGAAACACATATAAAGTTGGGCTGGGCGAGTTAACTCGTTATTATCACGTTAACTCGTTAATTATTTAACGCGATAAATATTCTATCACGCATTAGCGCAGGTTTTATTATTTTTATTATTGTAAAAGTCTGTTGCTCACAGACTTTTATTTTGTAAAAGTCTGTTGCTGTCTGCTGCTGAACCGGAAAAGAAAGTAATCGGCGGATCCACCAAACATGGAGAAGGGTACGGAACTTTTACTCGGCCATTTTCATTTTAAAGTTCTTACAGACGGCAGAGTTGACAGAACCAAAGTCATCTGTAAACACTGCCAAGTTGAATTGTCTTCTCAGCGTAGTAGTTCCAGTCTAAAATATCACTTAAAGGCAAAACACACAACTGATAGCAGCAAGTCATTCAAGGAAACAGGCAGTGGAGCGAGGCTTCTACATAAAAACTACAGAAAGATGCTGATGTTAAAAGTGTGTTTGCACAACAAATGTTATGGCACTTTCATTCATATGGCAGCACATTTAAAATAAAACTAAATGCTAAAAGCTATACACTACTTTTGGATTCATTTTTGGATTTTGCGTACAAATGTGATTAATCGTGATTAATCAGGGAAATCATGTGATTAATTAGATTAAACATTTTGAATCGTCGCCCAGCCCTAATATCAAGAGAAAATTAATAGAAAACCTTTGACTAAATACATGTACTATAAGTCGCTCTTAATAAACATCTGTTATGATTTGCTATAGAATTTGTTGAATATTAGTATTTTTTGCATTTGACCTTTTTTGTTTTACCTGTTATGTTGAGCAGAAATAGATTGAGGCAATTAAAGGCAAGCCTTACAGTAGGAGCATAAAAACATAAAATAAAAGCGTACCAAAGAGAGTCTTGGTTCTGGATCCTTACTACGCTGCATGAATTATGTGTGTCATCAGCTGCTTGCCTATTATGATGGCAGAAAGCAGTTGAAAGAAGTCCTGGTTTGTTGTGCAGAGGCAAGCTCCTAAGCAGAGATGACAAGGCAGTTAACAGCAACAACCGCCTAAAAAGATGGATGGGAATGGTTTAATATTCAGGGGGTGATCACAGCCGTTTGTCATAAGAGAAGAAGATTATGTATTCAGGCCAGTAAATGGGGTCCTGCAAGTGTCAAAGTCTGAAAATGTCTGTATCCCTTGTGGAATTACAGATATCATAATTATATGCATCTAATGAAAAGCTATCTTTTACCAGATTGTAACTATGGTGATGTGATTATGTTGATGTAGAGAAGAAATAGTGCCTGTTTGCCTTTTATTCTATCACATCACAGCAATTATGAACCTGGATCTGGGACTATGATTTATTTAAAAAGTTCACAGGATCCACACCGAGTTGGGTAAAACGGCTTTTTTTCTTTTATTCTCCTTGTGCATTAAACGAGCTTCAAAGTGAGCTTCATTAGTTTACAGACACCCTCTTTATATTAAGAACTGCTCTGAGGGAAACCTTCTTAACTGATCATGACAAAATGATGAGCTTGAGCCATTCAAACATTATTCCATAAAAACACGAAGACATTAGTATGTCCTCAATCATTTTAAAATAACGGATTTTACAGATAGGACAAAGTGATTACAGTGACCTTTAACACAAGCCACAATTATGTCAGGGAACATTTCACTTTCCACCACAAATTACATATAAATCATCATTCCTATGGATTATATACAGTGTAATTTGAAATAGAAGTCACAGAAAACATGTAGATGTTGTATTTTGGTTTGCAATTATTCGGTTGGATCGAGTGCATCAATAAAAGTCTTTCACATTTCACCTCATGTGTTTTCATCAGTATACAGAAGCAGTGGGTGGAACATAACTATAAGAAAGTCTCATTTCCATATCCTATATAAACTTTAGCTGCAGTCCATTTTCCTTTGGCATCCCAGTTCCATTGCCAGTATTGCTGAATCAAGCATTAAGAGCTGCTTTACATTCCCTAATGAGCATCAGCAGCGCTCCTGCTGTCCGCACCACACACACAAGAACACACCCAGAAGAAATGCAAACACAAACACATGACTGTTAAGGAGGTGAGTGTATTGATTGATTAATTCCTGTCTATGTGACCCTGAGCTCTAAATCGATGTGCAGTCGGTCACCAGGACCGGACTGGGCTGGGCTCAGCCTCTGCAGCTCATGGAGCCCCATTGGAAACACCACATCACAGACAAAAGTGAGTCATTTTGGGGTGGTCGGTGGCGTAGAGGGTTGAGCAGGTGTCCCACATGGCTACAGTCCTCGCTGCAGCTGGCCCCAGTTCGAATCCCGCATTGGACGGCCCTTTGCTGCATGTCATTCCCCCTCTCTCTGCCCCCTGCTTTCTGTGTCTTTTCAACTGTCCTGTCCATTAAAAGTCCCCCCCCCCCAAAAAAAAAGTGAGTCATTTCAGCGCTACCCAGGCTTCCTGATTTGATTTTAATAAAACCCTCCGGTTGTCTCAAAAGTGACCCACTACCATGTTTAGCTGTAGAAAAAATACCTTAAACTATGTTTTTCCAACTTGAAATCTTATGACTTTTCCTAAAGGGACCCCATCATTTTTGTTTATGTTTCCATGTGGGCTGTACACCACTAGGGTACAAAGATGGTCTTATGGGTCATTTTTGACCCGATAATTATAAAAACATTTAAACACCAGAAAAAAGTTCACTGTTTTTTTTCCCTTTCAATATAATTAATTCAGAAGTAATTACTTCACATTTATATAATAGCAACAATAAACCTTTATTATGTAAAAGAAAACTGAGAAAACAAGAAAACTGTTGGTCCGACTGACAGTTGGTTTGTGGTAAAAATCCTGAAAACTGGTGATTGTCTTTTTGTATTGTGTAACAAAAAATACATGATAAAAAATGTATTGAATTGAGTTGAATAGATAAATAACAGGTGGTTTCATCATACAAAATAGATTTTGGATTTAAAATTCAATTAAGTTTTTTTATTTGGGGGCTTTGGTAGGGCGGGTCATTTCTGACCCATAGGACAAGGGAGTAAACACAATGTTAAGACCGCACAAGGGGGTTGTTATCTTTGAGATTTTCCCTTTAAACTAGAGGGGCTATGCTGCTTCATACTGAGTAAAAACCTCCAGCTGTAGTTGGGCAATATCCTGTTTTTTCTTCTCTCGAGTCGCTATGTGACTCAGGAAACTGCTATTTAAAGTTGCATCTCTGTCAGAATGTATCGCCTATAGATGGAGCATAAGTAACATAAGCAAACCGTTTCAATAGGGTCAACAGACTGAGTTCAACACCACAGAGGATATTAAAGGCTAGTCAGACACGAATCGATCTGAAATCAAATCCAACATTTTGCTGGTGGAGATGGAACTGTCACATCTTCTGAAATACTGGATGAAAAAACTAAATTCAGTTTTAAACTGATCACATTTAGTCGTGGAATTACATTTTGCCAAATTGTGCAATAAATCTGCATTTAATTATCTGTATGTAATACACAGTAATGCCACAGTTCTCTGTCATGGTGCACGGGCCAAGAAAAAAGCAGGAGAAATGAGACTGAATGGTGTGTGTGTGCGTGTGCGTGTGCGTGTGTGTACGTGCGTGCGTGCGTGCGTGCTTGCATGCGTGTGTGCAGTCCAGGGAGGGGTGCATGCAGGGTGAGAGGCCTGGATATGAAAGCAGAGGAGAGTAGTGGCAAGGCTCTGATATCCGAACAGCTGTCAGCAATTTGGCTCAGTTGCTCCTCCAGCTTTGAACAAATCTGCTTCAGCTGCTGAAATGCAAAGTGTATGTGTCAATGTGTGCATGTGTATGTGCACACAAACAGAATATACTGTATGGAGCGTGCTCCAAAAAGGGAATTCAAGGTCACCGTCTATTTAAATTGGTCTTATCTCTTAATGCACCTGTTACCTTAACTTTTCCTGGTCTTTCTTTATGTCACAAGCTCATTTGTTAAAAAAGTTCAAATATTGTGTCTGGTTTCAAATTCAAAATGTTTCCAGATGGCAAAATTTGTCAGTTTCAGCATTTAGATCCCTTGTAATTTTGATTACATATAGCGTTCAAATAACTGTTTTTAAGGTCTTTTACAGCAAGCTATTTCCAATAAATTGTCACGGATGGCAAAAACAAACATTGTTTGTAGAAAACTAAACATCTGGTTTCATCATCTCACAGCTGACCAGGTTCATTTGCAGCCGTTCAGCAACATGATTGTGCATTCAAAGAGCATCCTGAGCTCTCGAGTCTGTGAGAAGTACAGAAGACGTTGGAGTCACCACTACATGAAATAATGTACGGGATGTTAGTTCGACAACTCATTTAAAGAAATTGGGCTATTCATCACCCACAGTAATATCAGCAAACGATTAAAATGATGAGGGGAGAAAGTACTGAAAATAAGTGGTCTTTATGCTTCAGGCTAAATTGTTCTAAAACGGACAATTTTAAGATGGAAATTGAAAATCAATGCACTGACTCAGGAGCACTGTCAGTGATAACAGCCACAGTTGCTTCCATATACCATGCAAAGAAAAACAAAAGAGATGGGTCCGACCTCATTTTAAATACTTTTTTTAATAAGAAATAAGTTTATTTTCCTTTTAGTATGTTTGCACATTCAACCAGTCGCCGAACTCTTACATCCTCTGGACGTCTCATTGTTTTGAACCAGATCTCTTCATGTTTGAAAAGTTTTTACTCTGAAGTAAGAGTTAAAAACGTCTTTATAAGAGCGGTTCTGACCACTACAATTAGCCACTGTACCTGCTGACGGGATGGTAGGATCTTATATTTTAAACAGGACTGGGCAACAATTAAATAGTTTAATCTAATTAATTAATCACATGATTTCCCTGACTAATCACGATTAATCGCATTTGTACGCAAAATCCAAAAATGAATTCAAAAGTAGTGTATAGCTTTTAGCATTTAGTTTTATTTTAAATGTGCTGCCATATGAATGAAAGTGCCATAACATTTGTTGTGCAAACACACTTTTAACATCAGCATCTTTATGTAGTTTTTATGTAGAAGCCTCGCTCCACTGTCTGTTTCCTTGAATGACTTGCTGCTATCAGTTGTGTGTTTTGCCTTTAAGTGATATTTTAGACTGGAACTACTACGCTGAGAAGACAATTCCGCCAGGGTGGGAGGAGGGCAGGACACGGATGCGGACTTCAAAAGGTAAGAGCACACTTGGTTTATTTAAAAAAATAACAAAAGTCAAAACAAGGCGCGGCTGAGCCGGATATGAAAAACCTAAACTGTGGAATAATTACTTCACAAAACAAAACAAAACACTTGACAGGGCATGGATAAATACTTAGCTTAAATTCGGTGTCGTGGTATGGCATGAGGGGGTGAAAATCAGGAGTCGTGGTAGGTGGGTAGGTAGGTAAGGAAATCACAAAATGACAGGGGAGACTGGAAACTAAATAGGGACCTGGGAGTGATTAGTGACTGGGTGCAGCTGGTGGGGAATGAACAGGTGATGAACGTGAAAATAATGAGCAAGCATGGGAAGTGAGGGGGAAAAACAATGGCAAGACTAAAAACATGAACTGAAAACCAAAACATAACCTAAAACATGATAAAATGTAAAACTAATAACATAGGGAAAGTCCCGTGGGCGTGACAAATTCAACTTGGCAGTGTTTACAGATGACTTTGGTTCTGTCGACTCCGCCGTCTGGAAGAACTTTAAAATGAAAATGGCCGAGTAAAAGTTCCGTACCCTTCTCCATGTTTGGTGGATCCGCCGATTACTTTTTTTTCCGGTTCCGCAGCAGACAGCAACAGACTTTTACAAAATAAAAGCCTGTGAGCAACAGACTTTTACAATAATAAAATAAATAATAAAATCTGCGTTAATGCGCGATACAATATTTGTCGGCGTTAAATAATCAACGAGTTAACGCGATAATAACGTCATTTTAATCTCATTAACATGTGCTTTCCCTGTTTAAACACATCTATCTGAAGGTGGTGCTCCTCATCTGTTCCCTCACAGAGACCATCAGCCATCGGCCAGAGTCACCAGCATCCCTAAACTTCAAATTGCTCTGACTCACTGTCGCATGTTGAGTGATACTGTTGATGTCAGCCTCTGGTGAGCCAAATAGTTCTAATCTGTTTTAGTGTTCCACCCCTATCAGCAAGTTTGTCCCATTTCAGTGAAACAGGGAATAAGTAAGGGGAAATGGAAATGAGCAAAGGGTGGTCGTCTCTGCACAATAGACAGTCCCCTCATTGGTAAAACAGTCAAAGATTTGGCAAAGAGGATTTCTCCGTTTAATTTGTAATTTGGACAGGCTCCAGTTTGTTTAGCTGGTCCACCAATCGATTACGATGACACTTTTAACTGCAAAGAGCCCGAGGTGTATCAGTCAAACCAGACTTGTGCTGAACTTCCTGTGTGCACGTGTGTGTGTGTGTGTGCGTGTGTAAGTGTGTGTGTGTGTGTGTGTATGTACACATTGGTCTGAGGCACACCAGTAGAGCTGAGGGCTGCTGCCTCAGTGGTAATGAATGTCAAGAGCTGTACGTTAATAAATTAGCCGTGCATGTATTTTACCTTATTAATGCTCTGAGAGGCAAATCACATCCTCTTTAATGCATTTCACTTAGTGTAGCTTATGGGTGCCTTTCATAAAACATGGCAGCTTTTTAGACACTTATTCTGTGTGTGAATTCATCATCCTCTCAGCTTCCATTCGTCCCGCGCTCTCCTCCTTTTCTTCCCGGACAAGATAACTTGCTGAATGAAATGTGTTCCATCTAAGATTAAATTGGGAAACTGCTGTCATTACGAACATTTTCATTTGGGCAAAGATGAGGAAAGACAACCTTAAAGGCTACAAATTTAGCTGCTATCCACTTAGAAGATTGCTAAGACACTCACAGATATCACTATAATCTTTCATCATGTTTGTGTCAGATGTAGCTGGTTGTAAATTAATTAGCCAATAAAAGGAGATTTCTAAAGTGTAATACACCAAGTGAGGGGGGGGGGGGGGGGTCTATTTTAGTACAACCCTGGACGTTTTACCAAAGCCAAACCAATATAATCTATATTAAACTCAACCAAGTAGTTCTTAATGTCTAAACCTAACAGCGTAGCTTTAGAAGTCTAAATCTAAAGAAAGTATACTAATTTCTGCTCCTCAAAACTGAACATTTCAATGATTTTGCCATGAAATTAAAAAAAAAATCTCACACGACCATGAAATGGCTTGGGGATTAGTTAAGTGGCAAAACTCAGCTGTTTTAAGGTGAAACTTGTCTGAAAAATGCTGACGGCAGGCTTATGTTGTCTGGGGTATTTTTGATGGGACACTCCGATGTTAATAATGAATAAATAAACTGAATCCCCAAACCTCAACCACAGCTTTGATGGCTAATTTCACTCATGATATGTTGGTGAATTTTTTTTGTTTTTGTCAGCCGTAGTTGGAATATAAACTAAGATTTCATAGAATCATTTCATATCAACTCAAATTGAAATATTTGAATATTTGTTAGTGTCCTGCAATCATGTCATCAAAGCATTTTACTGCACAACATTGTTCGCTCTCAGATGTTGAAAGTGTAGGAAAAATAAGACGAAAAACGCTCCCTCCAACAACCATCAGCTCAACGATCCCCTTTCTTTCCTCACTTACTTCTGTCCCACCTCAGGAGTACTTCCTTTATCCCTCACTTCTCTTCTACCCCAGATCTTGAAGGTCAGCTCCTGGTGAGTGATCTCCCATTCTGCTGAGTCCACCAAACACTAGAGCAGAGTGGTGCTGCGCTGTGACCCAGCCAGCCACTGATGTCCATAAACCAATCTGGGAATGACAGGTGCCGCTGGGTCCCCTCTGCCTCCCCTCTTCAGCCACTCTTCCAGCTTCCCCGTCTACCAATGTTTTTCCCACCGCGTGCCCTCCCCACTGCCTCGCATTCTCATTCTGTGCTGATTTATGCTTTATTGTTCCTTGTTGTGTTTCAAGGTTGCTGCAAACGCTGGCCAAACTGGCCCCATGGGGCGCGTCTTTCAGCAAACTTGCCACCGAGCCGCCAACATCACTGTAGCTGCCACCAGAGCACCTTGTACCAAAGGAAAGACTGAAATGTGGGTCTCCCCAACACCCTCCAGACATGGTTCATGAAATATGTCAGAGCCTCAGAGGTGACGCTAATCAATAGTAATAATGTCAGAGGTTACATCAGCACCACGCCTTTGAAAAAGGGCCCACAGCTCGCTCTTATTTTGAGCCACTTTTAGCCAGACTTTGCAAGATTCTCAGCTGTTTTCTATATTTCCATATGTTTTCATGATTTTTGCATTGAGGCTCAGGGAGACAGAGGAAATACAGGGCGTTTGGGAGCATTAAAAAGAAAAACACATGCTCACTGCGGCAGACGTGGTTCCTCGCTGAGCTGTAGTCAATGAAACAAAGATCCATCATGGGGCTCCCCAGAGAAACGTAGACATCTAAATAAAATTAGCAGGACTCCACCCGGCTGTATAGATCTCTCTGCTCTGCTGCTGGAGTCACTGGTGGATAGTAGGTGCAGCAGAAGGAAAACCTCAGCTCACTTAGCTTACAATTCACCCTCTTAGAGTGTGTTTTTTGGGGATGCTTCCTGGTTGAGTCTGGATTTCTTTCTAGGCATCAAAAGCTGAGTGAGTGAGGGAGGGAATTCTCCTTATATGTGTGTGTTTGTCATGCATACAAATGTGCAGTGCAGGCTAATTCTGGTGAGCAGAACTGTCATTAGAGCTTTGCACGGTTGCAGCTGTGCACCACCATGCATGCTCATGAGAGCAAGTCTGTATTTGTGTGTGTGTGAGACAAATGTGCGCTACTCTTCACACATGCTATCTATTCAGCCAAAGATCTTGGGTTCATAAAACTGCGTAGGTTCATTACCAAAACTGTGAATTCTCAAAGCGCTCTTTTAAATGTCAGTCATGATATTACATGCAAGTTCACACACCCGTGTTTTAGCTATGAATGGGAGTAGGCAGTTAGTCATTTGCAAATAAAAATACTGTTTGCACAGTAACAAATGAGTTCACATGAGTAACAGATGGAATATTCTACTCATCTTTCCATTCACATCTTACAGAACATAGTCAGGGTAATGATTTAGTCTCACATTATATCCCCCACATACGACCGTGATACACACCTTCAGCCACACTGTAACGAATTGCTGTATATTTACGGTGGATTTACAACAGTATTCGACTATATTTTACAATAATTGTAAAATAATGTTGAATATTCATCCCTCACATGTAGATTAAGAGTTAAATCAGTGATTTAACAATACCAGTAGATAACTGTAATTTAACAGCATAAAACAGTATTTGTAATGAATTGCTGTCCAAATCCAAAATACGTCATTATACTGTTAAATAAATCACGGTAGATGTGCTGTAAAATTACTAAAACAAAGTTATCCTACCGTCATGTACTGTAATCCAAAAAACAGTATTATACTTTTTGATAAATAACAGTAGTTGCACTGTAAAATAACTACAACACCTACCATAATTCTACGGTCATATACTGTAATCCAAAAAAAGGGTGATATACTGTTAAAATAAATAACAGTAAAATACTGGCGTCCCTGCTGCCAGTATTTTACTGTTATTTTACAGGGAAATTCTTTACAGTGTATTTATAGCACCTACAATCGATTAAGTGTATATTAGAAACACCAATGATAAAAACAAACAAAATCCCTGTTCTGTACTATTTAAGTTAAATGTCAAATTAAATTTTATGGTCAATTTTGTCCCTTTTTTTTCAATTTCTGCTTCACCAAGTTAAGTTCATTTAAAAATGATCAGAATGTGAGATGTGCGCACGTTCAGTTTGTGCGCAGGTAAGATACACACGATGTTTTTGTATCTATGCATCATATATGCATCTCCTCCATCATGTCGTTAGAATGTGCAGACCTTTCTCTGCGTTTATTGTCATATTTACAGTACAAGAAACATGTTCTTATACTTTGAGATTTTTCCTTTTGTCATGCCTGCTCCTCCTGCACTTCCACGTTCCACATCGCCAGCACACTGATCACCGGTTCTGACACTACAATTCCCAGGATTCCTCTGTTCATGTCATCATTGTCTGCACCTGTCATCCCTCCACTTATACCAGTGTTCATCCATCTTCCTTGTGTAGTCTTGTTATGTGATGTCTCAGGTCTTTACCTTAAGAATAAACCCTTTGAAGAACGCCAGCGTTTGTGTCCAAGCAAGTATTGTGTTAGTCTGACATCTTTTCTGTCTGCAAGAATGACGATAGATCGAAAGGACACAATAAAGTAAAAAAAGCAATAATAGGCAATAATAATAAGAGTGCAATAATAGCTCAAATGTATGCGGTGCAATGATAGTTCAGTCTACCTGCATGTTTGTTTTATCTGATAATGACTCTTTTCTTAATCTGCTGTCCTGTTTCTACTGGTATTGTTGAGGTGCTCTCAGAGGGGCCTGTTCTTTAATGTCTGAACCATTAAGATATTTCTAATATACAAAATAGCTTCAGCATTTTCAAGATTTGAACATGAAAATCCTAAAAGCTTCAATAAAGAACACTGAAATTCGCTTCTTGGTTCTCGAATGCTTTTGACCTCTCATCCAAATAACTTCCTCAGAACGGATGAACAAGTTTGGTTCAAGCCAAGATAACAGAAAGAGAGGCTTTGATTAACAAGCCCTGTCTTAAGGGACTGAGAGTTGAATTGCATTTTCACGGGTTTATAGGAGGCTGTCTGCCTGCCAACTTCTGATTGAACGACTCTCTTCTTTCTTTCCAGATTGCAAAAGGTCTCCCACCGAGGCCTCTGTACAGGTTTGCTAAGTTGTGCGAGTCCACTGCAGCTGCACTTCTGGTCGGGCACCGTTGGTTGCCAATGCAAGACTGGCTTTGCTCTCTAGAACACTTCCAGGTCTGAGCCTCAGTCCTGATCAGAAGATGATTTGTCCACCACCAACCGACTCCTCCTGACATCATCACGTTAACTAACTATGTTGGGAAGCTGCCCAGAGCGGCATGAGTAGGAGGTAGATTCACGGCAGTTTGTCCAAAAAAAATCACCACAAGGTGTTTATTTACATGTGCCTTCTGCTTCACGTGTAGCAAAAAATATATATATATATACAACAAAAAATATAACTGAACGCTTAACTTAGTTGAACTAAATAAAACTCAACATAGAACTAAACAAAAGAAATTGCTACACCAGAGCAGCACGATGGTTGCACTCCCCCCAAACTGCTAAATAGCCTCACCTCACTGGGTACTGCCTCCTGGGTTGTACCAACAGAGGAGGTGACTCCACTGGCTTCTAACTTCACCATTTCACTGTTTCACATGTCACAAATCATACAAATTACAGTAAAAACACTCTTACCTGTTTTACCTTTTCATCTACATGTTAAACATATATAAATTAAATACCAAATAAACCTAAATAATATCTACACCTAATGTGTCTCACCTTCCTGATGTGGACAATGACCTCCCCCAATCATGTTCCCCAGAGTATAAACGCAGAAATATTGCAGCACTTCCTCCCTTTGTCTCTGAGCACATGGTGGGTATGGTGAGTAGCACACTTAAATGTTAATTAGAATAAACTTATTCTAAAGCAATATAATTCAATAAATTATAACTGAATTTAACAATACTTGTCAGTGTTTAGTTAAACCAGAGATGTTGAACTGTGAAATATAACCAAACATAATACAAAACACAAACAAACCCGGGATAGTCTGTATCTGTAAAATGATGATTACTGATAGTAAAATGATTGAAAACAAACAAGTATGGTGAACTAAAGATGGTATTAATAAATGAGACAAATGGTCTCATCCACTTTGTCACAAACTACGTTCTGAATACTGATCAAAAATAATCGTGAATGTGATTTTTTGCTATAACCAAGCCGCACTAAGTACCATGAGTGACTCTGTAAACATGCATGTTTAAACACATGATTGTCAGAAACATGTGAAGAGTTCTTTCTGAATTTAATTTAGTTTCAAAGATTCCTTTTTGGTTGAACTGATGCCGTCTGGAATCCTGTGATGTGCACCGATCTTCTCATTCTGTCTGAACCCAAACACGGGTTCACAGGCGGAGGACAGATTAATCAAAAATTAATGAACCAAAACTAAAAGGGCTGCAATGGGCAGATAGTCCAAAAAAAACCCCAAAGAACAAAGGAAACCCAGTCGTATTTATACTGAGTGAATTGATGACTAATATAATGCAGCTGTGTGGTAATTGGTAACTAAATTCAGGTATAAAGCATAGACAGAAAGCAAACTAAAACAACAAGTAAAGATTAAATATGGATGAGAATCTAAAGGACAAGATTAAACTAAAACGTGGAACAAAACCTATGGAAGATGGCGCGTTCTAAAAAATTTGGATTCTTGAGTTAAACTTTCAAAGTAAAAATATGAATGACAGTTCCAAGACTCTATCCTGTTTGTGGTTTAATTTATCTTCTTCCGTCTCTTCTTTACCCGTCTGTCCATTTCCTGTCTCTCCCACCTCTTTTCCTCTGACTCCTTCAGACTAGGGCTGTAGCGATACGATACACGATATTCAGCCACAATACGATTCGATACACTTACATCATTTTCTGGGGGGGGGGCAGTGTGATTTGACATGAATAGTCGCTGTTTGGACTGGTGGTCCGTCCATTTAACGGAAGGACAACACAGCCAGACAAACAGAAACAAACGAACATGTCACAAACAGGAGAGCTATGCACTTTATAACCTTTTTATGAACTAATTTATTTATTTTGTATAATGTGACCCCCTGGCATTGTATTGTATTACCTTAATGTTCTGTGTTTTCACTAATTGTAACATCTGACTTTTCAATAAAGTTTGCTTTAAAAAAATTAAATTAAATTAATTAATTAATTTAAAAAAAAATATATATATATATATATATATATATATATATATATATATATACTTGCGGATACTTTATCGGGAAACGAAATATCGATATATATCGCAGTATCGATAAAATTGCTCAGACTTACTGGAGCCTGCCTCACTCTTGCAGTCCTCGTCAACTAAATGTTAATATCAGATGGAAATTATTCATACAGTATGTCGCTAACATTATTACAATTAACAGGACCTAGAGGTTTACAGGGCTCTTAAGTTTTGAATGCAGGCAAGAGTGACATCTAGTATTGTCCTTTTTGGTGAAAAATAACCAAACTTTGGAGCGCTTCTGCCTCGACGCCACGTTGGAAACATTCTGAGCCAAAATATGAAGCGTGCACATGATGTCATCGCGCAGTTGTGTCAGACGTTAGCAGCACCTATAAACGAGATTGTTAGGAAGGCGGGTTAACGATTCCACGGAGTCGAACTACTGGGAGCCGGTTCTCTTTGAGATTCCCATCCCCACCTTCTTAAATTTTCTTTAAAAAACCAAGGGATCCCACTCCTCTCAACTCTCTCCTCCCCCGTTTGAAATGTGCGTGTGAGAGAAGCAGATCGGCATCAGCCCTTCCAGGAGCTTTCCAGGTCACTCTCTCCCTACAGACAAGTCAACCTCTGGCTTTCCTTTCCTCTCTTATACCTCGGCTGTTAACCCCCATTCAGACTGAGGGGAAAATGTCTTTTACTTTTCACTAGATTACTTAACATGGAGCAGTGAAAGATTAACTGTCAAACTGATGAATTATTTTGATGACATCATTTGAAAGAAAGTAGTGATTCTGATATTACCATATTTAGAGGTCATGCTGCCCTTTATGGATACTTCAGGAAAGGGAGCTTTGCTACCCTAAATGGAGGCTGCGAGTAAGTGTTTGACGTAATCAGAAGTATTACTGCTGCTGTATCATTTAAAAAGATTATAGCGTTTTATTTCTCTTTTTTTTTATGTTTGAGCCACCACTAATTTCTTTACAAAATGGCCAAAAAATGTAAAATTGGTCTATGGAAACAGTATTTAAAATAACAGAAGAAGAGTCTTGCTTTTTAGCAAAAGATGGGGTGTGACTGCAATAAGAACGCATTTTCAAGAGAAGTCTATGGAAAAACGAAAATCTTAAAGTGAATCATATTACTAAACATTGTGTGGTCTAAATTGGTCGTTTCATGTCATATCAAATAGTGTATAAACAATTTAATTAATTATGTTCCTATTTAGAGTCAAATAGATAATAAAGCAGGAGATGTGACTGACAAGCTGCTACCCAGTGGGAGTCTGTCTGCCTTTATCAGTTAGATTCCCCGCTTGCTGGTAACAAACCAGCAGGGGACATCATGTTTTTAACTTCATTCTATTCTATACAATCTAAAGGAACAGTTAATGATGCAAAGCATGCAATATAATTTGTAAAGCACAGCAAGGCAGTGTGATGGCATGACTTTCAATCTCTCTGGGCCACTAGTGTTTATTGACAATGTGACAGAAAATAGAAGCCATCAGGATGTACTGGATACACTCTTTGCTCAGATCCAGTCAAATGCAGCAAAACTGGGACAATGACCCAAAGTGTACTGTTGAAGTAAGCCAGAAGTTTGTAAAGATAAAAGAAACTCCCCAGCAAAATCCTGGCAGCGCATCACAGGGGTGGAAACTTATTGTTTGGTGATGTCCATGAGTTCCATTTTTCAATCAGTCTTTTTCAGCAAAGATTTTATTTACATTATTTTTACGTTTGTAATTGTCTAATTACACTTCCACCCCTGCATAAAGGGATCTACATATGAAATGTATTTTCTAAATTCTTCCTCTAATAGGCTATGTACATGGAGGTGGTAACGTACTTCCTGTTAGCCAGCTAGCCAGCTAATGTTAGCCAGCTAGTTCACTTCCGCTCTTTGGCTTCATAATTTTGTTTGTAAAGTTTGGGAGCATGTTTAAAAAAAAAGATGTTTAAATTTCACCAAACTGAGAGTACTACAGCATAATACTGTGTCAAGTCTCCACTAAGTATAACAAAATACTTTCATACGTCTCCCTGAGATGCAAAGAAAAAGCGACAGTTGTCATAACTTTCATTAATAATATCATCATTGCATTACCGTACCTTCGTTTTGGGCACACTGACATTAATTTGGGATCATTTCAACTATCTACAGAAGCCTTGAGCGGTACAATATTCTATCTATCAATACCATGAACAGAAACTTGAACTGATTGGCAGGAACTTGTTACACTGCGTTACATTACATCATCAGATAACAGACTAATGGCTAACACATAACTTAAAAAGCTTAGCTTCGTAAGAGAATGTCCTCTTCACAAAACATGCCCCTGTGACACGACCAGTAATTACATTGAAGGGATACGTGTCCTCTACTGCTTTGCTTTGGAAATATAAAAATGGCGTTGCAGACGGTGTTTTTTTTAGGCCTAACCACGATTCTTTTCTAACCCAAACCTAGTACTTTTGATTTCTATTCCTTACCAAGAGATGTATTTTTTTTGTAAAGCCAACCAGAATGTAACACTTTGTTGTAATGTGTTGTGTTAACATGTAACCCAGGCAACCAGGAATATGGCATCCATGAGGATGATTGTCACCAAATAATATATTTTAGCTTTTCACGTGAATGTTTTCAAACCCTCGCCAGGTGATGTCATTGTCTTAACCCAACAAGGAGTGTTGTACTATAGTTTGGTCATATTATTCCCAGAATGCATCTTGGTCTCAGTCTTGTGTCAAACAAAGCGCTATAGTTGAAAACAAAGCCCTCCACTTCTCCATCCACCCACCTTCCTCCTCATTATGAGGACTTTGTGGCTTTTTAAACTAAAGATTGGAGAAAGACATCTGCTCATGTTTCCCTTCTGTTTGACTGTACGGGTTGTTATAAGCCTAATTGAGGTGTTTGCACCAACTACTTATATGATCGTCGGATCATGTTTCAGTTGGAGGAGCTGCTGCTTCATGATTGTGGCTGTGGCTTGAAACAAACTGACTGAAGGCCTTCTCCTTTTATGTCACTGATGTATGGCGTGGTTCTTGAATCACTACTAACCATGTTAACTGTGAGAGTGGGTGAGTCCTGCAGTGAGAAAGTTAAAAATGGAACTGAGCTGACTGACCCAGGGGGTGGAAGAGTGTACACATCATGTAGGCTATTTGAAAGTGAATACTCTGAATTTAAAGCTTAAAGTCTGAACTATAAGCCTAACATATAGTAACAAAAATTCAATTCTTTGATTCACCATTGGAACTGTAGATAGCTTTGGTAAATGCCACTTGTCTGTGGTGCAGCAGAAATCAGTGTCTTAGAGGCGCTGCCACATCCACGTAGGACAAGCTCCTTATCCCATTTCTCTATTTGCACACATTTTATTCCTCCTCTCAACTCCCCTCCACACCGCTTAGTCCCTCTCACCTGAGGTGCAAGCAGAGGAGTCAAGGACAGACATGAGGAGAGAGGAGTCAAGGTAGCAGACATTTAACAAAATGAGGCATCCTTGCTTCAGAGTCGTCAATTTAATACAACAAGTGTTACAGCTGGATCTTCTAACCACTGTTTTGTTGCAGTCTGCAGTTGTTTTTGATCATTTCAATCAGGTGAGCATTAAATCTGTTTGTGAAACAATTAATATTTACTTTTGATTTTAACTGACAGTGTGGGATAAATGTGTCACGCCTCCTTCAGATGTCACAGATGCCAAAAATTCCTCTGCAAAGGAAACATTGGTGTGTCCTCTCTTACAGCTTCTCCAGCTCTCTTCTTTCTCCTCAATCTTCTCTCGTATGGGTGCATTTTAGGACTTCAGACATCATTCAAAGTATTTGGGTCTGAACAAGTTCAAGATCATAGGCATAAAGATGGAGGAGAGAGGAGAAAAGGAGCCTGAAGTTGGTTTGTCTTTGCAGTCTCTGCTATGGACTGATCTGGACTTTTTTTTCTTTTCACCACCCAGCTGACGACATATGAAGGGGTAAGGTCACCTGCACCTGTTTCAGCCTTTCTCCTAAGCACAGACATGAGTTCAAACTAACATGTGGGTGGGTGTGGGATGGCAGCATCTTTCTGAAAGGCCTCGATCTTCAAGCATCAGTTGCTCAAGCCAAGAGACGGGGAAGAGAGGCTGCCTCGTCGAGAATTCACACTCATCTTTTTTCGACCTGTCTTTTCTGTTTCTGCCTCTATTTCCTGTCACATATGCATGTTCCATTATAAGATAGGTGATCAGAGGAAAAGGCTGCCGGTGGTGGTTTTGCTTCAGTTGTGGTGATTTGTGGTAGTCTCCCTCTGCTGGCAGTGCAGCCTTACTGCAGCAGAGATGGGTTAAAAAATAAAGAAAAAAACAATATAATGTAAATGAGATACATTTACAATTTAACTATCCATCCATCCATCCATCCATTTTCTATACCCGCTGAATCCGTCGGTCAGGTCGCGGGGGGGCTGGAGCCTATCCCAGCGGTCATCGGGCGAGAGGCAGGGTACACCCTGGACAGGTTGCCAGTCCATCACTGGGCCACACAGAGACAAACGAGACAAACAACCACAGTCCCCCGCCCATTCACTCCTCGTGACAATTTTAGAGACACCAATTAACCTAACATGCATGTTTTTGGACAGTGGGAGGAAGCCGGAGTACCCGGAGAGAACCCACGCATAAACGGGGAGAACATGCAAACTCCACACAGAAAGAACCAGCCGAGAGTTGAACCTGGAACCCCAATTTAACTGTCGTTAAATTATTAATTTGTATATCTTGTCATCAAAAAGTCTTGCGGATAGGAGTATTTATGGGGTTCACTTACTATTAAAAACATGCTTGAAGTTGAATGAATAAGCTGTGACGTAACAACATCTTTAGCTTTTCTCACTTTGCAAAAAATAATGTGGAAAAAAAGCAGACACATATCTTTGTATTCTTGTTTATCTTTTATTTATTCCCGACTGTGAGGCTGAGATCTGCAGGATGTTCTCTGTGTGTCGTTATTATTAACAAGAAAATACCCAAAATGAGCCTGAAGAGCAGGTCAGATATATTGTGTTGCCAGTGTCACAAGTGCGTGGTCGACTGAGGAAGTCAGTTATTCTGTTATGAGACCGTTAGGCAGGATTCACACGTGCACTTTTATGGCTTCAACCGTCCCGCTTCTCATTCACTTTAAATGGGGTGATGTCTAGCATTGCTAAATGAAATTCTGCGTCTGTTGCTTCGCTTCGCTAGCGTAGCTTGCAGTGAAAAGTTGAGAATGGTTAAACTTTTCAAGCAGCAGTGCAGCTGCCAGCCAATCAAATCGCCTGACTGATTACATGTCTGATCTTATGACTGACTGTTGCTACAGTTCCAAATGTCACTGCCCACACGCCGTCGTGCGTTTAAGCATAGCTCGCTTGTAAATTCAGCCTGAGGCCGACTCCACGCCGGATGCGTGACATGTGCATCTCAGGCGGGGCTCAAACTGATTCGCAGCTGCGTGCCGTCTATAGTTTGAATACGTTGCCTGTTTTTTTCACACATAAAATAAACAAAAGCGAAGTAGTTCTCAGAAAAACATACAGCCAAAACATTTGTTCATAATTTCAGCAACAATACATTTTTTCACCAATTAGTGTGTGTAAGGCATTATGTCACAGAATATGGCCAACCTGTAATGATAAGGATTTTCTTTCAGTCTCAGCAGTTTCATGTTACATCTGGATAACTTTAATGTCTTCACAAATCATAATAACCATGGATTACACAAAACTATGTATTTATGACCATTACCAAAGGCATTGGTACTGTAGGTGAAAAGATGGTGCCGGGTGTAGCTATGCTGCAGCATGCACGATACGTGTGGCCAGACCCAACAGTTCAGCAATGCACACACCTTGCTTGACTCCAGCTTGAAATTAGGTTCATGATTCTCCTGACTTTCCAAAGTTTACACCACAATACTTGATGCACTGGGTGCTTTGGTGGAATTTGGGCCCATCTTCCACCTCCCCGTTTTTGTATTCTGTCGCGTTCTGTGCTTATGCGAGCTGGAGGGCAGAGGGTGCAAGCAGTTCTGTCTCTACAGGCATCTGCATGACCCATCAAAATCCAAGAAGATAGTTTTTACAAATACTAAAATGATATTAAATAGCACTTAAAAGTAAAACAGAGTATTCAAAGCTGTGCAGTTGCTGTATGCTTATGAATAACTGTTGTACTTCCTGCGTGACATTTTCCTGCAGTGTAGCTGTGCCATTATCTCAGCAGCAGCACCGGCTTAGGACAAAGACTGCAGCGAGTCTAGTGCACCTAAAGGACCAAGGTAAATTTCGTTAAACTTACTGGCACAAGGACAGAGGTGTCAAGCATAATCAGCCCTTGATCCTGACTCGCCGGATGACATTTACTCAGATTCATCTGTGAAGTTGTCCTTGTTAAGAAAAGGGCAGACATAAAAATATTTGGCAAGTGATTGGATGAATCATCTGTCTATCACCGTATGTCATAGGCAAACATCTATTAGATTAAGGGGGCAGAGCCAGTTCATAAATCAAACACTTGTTAAAGACAGTTGGAAGAAAGAGAGAAAACATGAGATACTAAGTGAAGCCACTAGCCTGAGGTCTTCTTTCATGGCAATGGGAATGTAAAATTCTCTGTTTCTGAGATGCAACAGCAGCACTTACTATATTTGTAACACAGACTTTCTTCCGATTTTGCATATCTTGCATGAATCTAGTTGCTATTGGAACTATAAATTCTTTGGTAACTAAAGCATGACAGAAAAACAACATCATACTAAAGATCGCTCTTCCTTGAGCTATGCAATATACCAGCCATGCCTGCAGCCAGCCATCATAAAACCCTATTTTATATGCCTGACAGATGCTAAATTAATTTGATTATCAAAAGGAAAACTGGAGGGTACCCTAGGGACAGAGAGAGAGATGCAAAAAATATGGTAGAAATTAGAATTGGAAAAGGTGTGTAGAAAAATATGTATAAAAGAACATAAACAAGGTTCAGAAGGACGCAATACGTGCAAATATTTGTGCTGAACCAGGGTGAATACCAAAGTCTTTTGGTATTTTTCACCTTTGCGTGGTGAAGCTGGCTGCATGCTGTCACGCCAGGTTTCCGTGTTCATGATAGATACCTTGTCTCCCTCCGGCTCCGGGCATGTAGCTGGGGCTCTGTGGAATTCACTCTGCCATGAGTCCTTTTTTTGACAACATCCCCCTGCATCCCTCATCCCCACCTTAGCATTCTCTGCAACCCTCCATCCATCCATCCCTATTATTCATCTTAAGGTGGCAGATATACCTACACGTGTCTCTTCGAGGGAGATGAGTGACGGAGGGAAAGGTGTGTCAGGGTCAGTCCACCCAAACTGGGAGGTTAGGTTAACCCTAAGCCCTCACAGTGTGTGCAACAAGCATCAAATCAAAATGCAAACATTTCAATTTATTTAATCATATATCTTTTTTTTTAGGGCTGGGCAACGATTAAAATTTTTAATCTAATTAATTAATCAATTGATTTCCCTGATTAATCACGATTAATCACATTTATACGCAAAATCCAAAAATGAATTCAAAAGTAGTGTACAGCATTTAGCATTTAGTTTTATTTTAAATGTGCTGCCATATGAATGAAAGTGCCATAACATTTGTTGTGCAAACACACTTTTAACATCAGCATCTTTCTGTAGTTTTTATGTAGAAGCCTCGCTCCACTGTCTGTTTCCTTGAATGACTTGCTGCTATCAGTTGTGTGTTTTGCCTTTAAGTGATATTTTAGACTGGAACTACTACGCTGAGAAGACAATTCAACTTGGCAGTGTTTACAGATGACTTTGGTTCTGTCGACTCTGCCGTCTGGAAGAACTTTAATGAAAATGGCCGAGTAAAAGTTCCGTACCCTTCTCCATGTTTGGTGGATCCGCCGATTACTTTCTTTTCTGGTTCCGCAGCAGACAGCAACAGACTTTTACAAAATAAAATAAATAATAAAACAGGGGTGGTCTGTGGCAGGCGCCCCATGTACAAGAGGCTATAGTCCTCGCTGCAGCTGGCACCAGTTCGAGTCCCGCATCAGACGGCCCTGTGCTGCGTGTCATTCCCCCTCTCTCTGCCCCCTGCTTCCTCTCTCTGAACTTTCTTATCCATTAAAGGTACAAAAGCCCCCCAAAAATTATATATATATATAAAAAAAAAAAAAAACTGAGTTAGTGCACGATGAAATATTTATCAGCGTTAAATAACTGACAAGCTAACGCGATAACAACGAGTTAACTCGTCCAGCCCTACTTTTTTAAAAATGCAACCTTTGTTGGTGAAGTAACTAATATTTGTGGCTTAGTCCTATTAAATTTAATCTTTTATGACCAACTGTTCGGAGTTGAAAATGGTTCGATCAGAAGTATGGACAAACATCACCAGCCTATGTGCACGGGTTGTGTGGTGGTGACATGGATGTCAGTAACTTCATAACTATGCTAATCACAAGGCTTAACAACGACTACTTTTTCTCATTAATGCGCGCACACGAATACTTCTTGGCCCATCAGGTGTTGGTAACGTGGACTGTACCAAGTAGGAAGTATTGGTCTTTAATTTATTTTGTTAAGGACGAAAGACCAGTCCTTAAATTTAGTTGTTGCCTTCATAGTTATTGTCAAGCCTAAAGTCTCAATGGAAAGACAGATGCTTTGGATATAATAGTATTAATTGTCTTTCAATTTATAGCAAAGTTGCTTGATCAGGAACTATTTCCAGCTTTTGTTTGACGGTTACTGCTTTCCGCCTGTCACATGAAACATCCCCCTTTTCCAGTTTCCTTCTTTTCTTTGTCATTGACTTTCTATAGTTTTGTATTGCTGCTAAGAACCAGGTAAAATGATGAATCTGGGCTACTTTCCTGTACTATCGTGCTTATTAGATTTTTCAAACCTCTCAAACTGTTTGAAAAAGTTTTCCCCAACAAGGTCTCCCCTGAATTGCAAGTAGACAGAAAATTGCCTGCATGGCCTGCTGCTAGCAGCACTGATTCCAGTGACTCTAGCATATTGCTGGGGATTGGTCATCATGGCTGTGTGTTTCATTAACAGAAGGAAAGAAGACACTCACAAATCTCGGTGACACATCTGTCGAAATCCAATCAGACCTCCATTTCAAATCCCTTCCCGTTGTGAGTTGGAATCATAATTTAGTTCATCACATCACAGAAAAATGGAACCGCGTTACCATCCATGAATGATTAAAACAGTCCCCAAGTGTTTAAAATTAAACGTGTTTAAATCACAGAAAAAATAGCAGTGTGAGCTGTTCTGAGATCCTGGGTTTGTTTTAGCCTAACCGCACTGCGTCAGGGAGAAATTACAAAAACAATCTGAACACAATGAACGTTTCAGTCATATGGTAGGCATGTACAGCTGTTGATGCAGCCGAGAAATCGGCACGATATGTGAAAGCTAGCAGGATAAGGAGTGAGTCAATTCAGCTATGATAAAGTGGCAGCTGTGTACTCATTAATCCCAACTGTCTCTGGTCAAAGTTTGTAAAACTTCCAGGTGAAAAATGAGCCTGCAGCTTTACCATCAGCAGACATCACTCTTAAGAGTTTCCTTTAAGTAGCCAAAATATCCGCAGAAGGAGGCAGAAGGAGGTTTTGACGATGCAGTAATGCACAGCGCCTTCAGTCATCCATGTATTCATGTCACCAGAGACCGACACATGACAACAGTTTCTGACTTCTGTGTTTTGTTCAGTTAATAACACGACAAAACTTTCCTGAAGCACGTTTGTCACTTCCTAGTTGGGTGTAGGCGAGAACATTATTCGGTTAAAGTTAGAGAACAATCATGAGCAGGACTAAAACACACATTATTTTCCAACACGAGCGTGACAGTCACCTTACAGAACTCTAATTCACATGAAGTTTCTCTCACGGCCCCTAGAGATTGCATATTCTACTCATATAATTATATACCAACACGAACTAATGTCCCACGGCAGAGGCAGTCCTGGCCAGATTTAGGCCCTGGGCGAACCATCCCTTGCCCCCCCCCTCAAAAAAACCAACAGCAACATATTATACTATTTTTATTATTATTATTATATATAATCTTAAATACATAAAAGGTACAAAAAGATACCACATGTAGCTTACAAAATCCATGTCAATGTATATTAGAAGCTTTTAAGTTATTCAATTTAGCATATAGCTCATAACAATAAAAAAATAAATCCATGATCAATTAATTGCATGACACGATGCCTCAATTCTAATTCTAGTTCAGGAAAACTAAAAATCAAATACAGTCGTGGTTAATAGCAACATATTAGCAAGAGGCTAACAGATAGCCTATAGCCTTTGTCACTCATAGAAATCTGCATCCCTTTATCTTTTGCCCGTTTCTCCTCTTCTTCTTCTCTTCTTCTCTTTCTAAACTGGGCACCTGATGGCTTCTTTGGTCTTTTACCATGATGATGATCCATGATGACTCCACATTGTTACCTTTGCTTTTCCCATTAACACCGTCCGTTCACCCGTCAATCAACCGGAGTCACGTGACGTAAACAAATTCACGTTGATGACTGCATAGATTTTCTTTACATTTATTTTTTACATTTTTCACATAACCCAATTAATTACATGAAAGTATATGGGTCTATGTTAATTTTAGGAATGAAATACAGTTTATTTGGATTGGCTGCAGTTTGTGTTGCGCCCACTCCACTAATATGACATGGAAATGAGCGGTAGTCTGGAAAACTGGCGAATTTTTTAATTTTTTTTTTATTTGATTTTTTTGAGGGCCTCACATAGAGTGCGCCCTGGGCGGTCGCCCACATTGCCCATAGCAAAAACCGGCCCTGTCCGACGGGGACATATTTTGGCAATGTACAGTCTCAGCGAAAGCTGGGAAAAAAGTTTTCCTCTCTACAAACCAAGATGACTATCTATTAGACACATTTAACACTATTTCAAGGCAATGCCGGTTTGTACGGTTCAATACAACTTACATTAGTTTAACACAGCAGAAGAGCAGAGGCGATAGTAAGAATAGGGCCAATAATAAATAGCATGTTAAGGCTTTGTTTATTTGTTTTCTAACGAACCACCAATATAATCTGATAAGTGATCTGGTTTTCTGTGCAGCAGCATCTTTTAACCCAGACACTCGCATCAGCATTAAAGGGAGGGATTTATGACATAGAATACAGAGGCATTACAGAGAAGCGAGTGTCTATGCCTTCCTTTGGGGGAGGAACTGATGACAGTATGAGTGGTAACATCTTGTGGGGTAAGGTGGCTCGGGGGGAGAGCGGGGAAGTAAGAAGATGGGACGGAAGGCGGAGAGGAAAACACTTAGAGAGATTAAACATGGTGGAAAGACTGAGGAGTCTCTTTTTATGTGCATATGTCTGCAAATGTGCTGCCATATGTGTGTGTGCGTGTGAGGGAGTCTGGTGTGTGCTCGACAGTTTTGGATCAGTTTCAGGTCCTGCCTGGCAATCCATTATAGATTAGTGATGGGTTGGCCCTGTTTTTTATTTCATATGGAATCCATCATTAATGGACATTAAGAGGACCTCATATGTATTCAATGAGAAAGACATCACTCCACTGTCAGCACTAACTGTGTTTGGCTCAGTGGCACCCAGTGTTGTGGAACTGGGAAACGGTGTGAAACTACTATTACAAGGACAAAGTGGGATACTAAGCTTTGGTTATTCCATTTATCACACGGTGACATCAGTGGAAACACACAAATACTTACCAGGGTGGGTGGAATTACCAGATGTACGTCTGCAGTCGTATGACTGGACCCGCTTTAACAGAGAAACTGACATTTCTACCTGCCACAGGTCATCTGGATGAACTGACGCACTCTAGAACAAGACGTGATGTATTTGAAGGAATTTTACATCGAGCGCCAAGTGCCATAACACAATGAAAACTGATTAAAATGACCTCATATATGCTGTTTCCTTAAAATGCGACACAGATTTATCCATATGTCACATCATTTATTCAATCCAGAAACGTATGTCATGTCAGATGTTCATTTCTAGGCTACCTGTTGCTGCATCTGTCAGTTAAATTCAGGAAGGAGACAGGTTTTATACGAAGCATAACGGGACCCGTGAGCTCAAAAGGTCCCTATACAAAAAATAAAAAAACTGCTCTTAGTGACAGAGAAACATTTTTTTTACATTAAGTCAACGGATCACAGACAGTGGAAATAAAAATGCCCAAGGATTTGTAACTGGGCTGGCCACTACATATGCAACAGCTGATTTACCAGCAGGTCTGTTTGTGACAGTTCACTATGTGAGCGAGGCGACGGTCAACATGCATGAAATTTATTTTGTCATTCTGGAGAGTTAAAGTAAAAGCACCCAAGAAGTTGTTTGGGCTCTCTATAATGTTTATGGACAAATTTGGGTGCTGAAATATGGGGGAAAGAATACGGCTGATGCGCTCAGATCTTGTCCTGTGTGTGGAAAAAAAAAAAGCTTGTTTGGCCCACATACATTTTTCATAAAGGAGAAGCTTGAACACATTTGGCGTGAAACCCTTTGAGCAGTGTGAGAGTGAAAGCAGGCACGACCAACAAATCAAGTAGTCAGTTTACAGTGGTAGGGAATAATTCAACTTCTGAATTTCTTTGTGACAGTTTGTCCCTGACAAATGGAGGCCAAAAAAGTCGCCTCTCTTGTTAACTCCGTCCACTTTGTAGGCTGAAATAACTGTCCTCAGATGATTGCTACTAGCTAAACACTGTTAGCTTCAGGAGTTACAGCTGATTAATATAAACATGTCATTTTATATATGTTTTTTTCTTTTGTTAGTTTGTTTTTTCAATATAAACTGCACCATTGTGTTATTATTTTGGAGCTCTTGCAGCTGGCCTTCCAACTCTCCCACAATGAGTGGGAGATCTACACATTTAAAGGGACACTATGTAATAAATTAAGTCATTTATTAGCTCAAATCAACATATTCATTCATAAGTTAGTCCTCATTGGTGTAAAATGATCTCTGTCAAAAATCTCACTTATCCTCCTGAGTGAAGAATAACTTGTCTGTATCTACATAGAGCAGGTAAGCTCTATGGAGGCTGCCATGTCCTTCCGGTCTATGAAAAATGACGAAGTGCCGAGAGGGACATAAAGCACTTCGAATCGCGATTTCCCCACCAGGCCTACAAGCAGAAATGACGTCATTGTGACGTCATTTCCGCCAAATGGCTTACAGCCGCTAATGCTAAATAGATTTTATTCCTTGGCACATATGTCTTTGTGTTCATTAGCTTTCTTTTTGTAAGTGCATCATCTTCTTCTTTTTATTATTATTTCTATGCTCCCCCTGGATATCTTCTTTTTGGCGTTATGCTCACATTTGTAAACTGTTATTTTGTTGATTTACTAATAAAGTTAAAAAAAAAAAAAAATGCTAAATAGATTTTATCTCGTAAATGATCCCACTAATAATGCATTGATTGTTACCAAACTTCTGCCGTAGTACACATAGGCTCTTAACTCACAAAACGAGGCATTAGAAAGTTTGTAAGTTTACCGGGAGTTTATTTACCGCTGCTAATGCTCCTATTGCTAACGCTGCTAATGCTAACGCTGCGTCAACGTCACTTCCGGTAACTCCCGGAATATGACTAATTGCATTGCTTGCACACCAAAGGAGATGTTATGTTATCTGACATGTTATCTGTCATCTGTATTCATAGTGTTGTTGTATGTGTGTTATGTAATCCTTTGTACTGTGTGTCTTGATTTCTTTTTGTTTGTATGGACCTTGAGTCTGAAGCTATAGCTTCTTGAATCTTGACACATTCCGCTTGCCGTAGTTCAAGAAGTTGCAGCGCACATTTGAAAACGTGAGGCGCTAGAGAGCAAATTCATTCAACTTTGCAAAATAAAATTGCACCACTAGATGGGGGAAGAAATTACATAGTGTCCCTTTAAAGCAATACAATGTACCTTCTCAAAAAGCCCATTATGGAGCTCCCCCTACAGGCTTGGAGGTAATGTACGGTTACACTGTCGTAAATACAACACCCTTTCGCTTTCACGTTTCACGTTTGTTGACGAACCGGCGAGGAGTCAGAAGGTGCAAGCTATGTCGACCGAGAAGGTAAGAGTAATCAAATGTACCTGGGAGCGTGAGAGGGGTCTATTTGTTTTTGCGGTAGGTGTGCCAGAAAGCAAGGTGACGTACTTCCGCTCAGCTCCCGGGCCGGTCCAGCAAAGTTACATAGTGCAGTTTTTCCAACTCAGACCCCCGAAGGGCATAGGAGACAGGCCAATCGTAATATTAGTAACAATTTTTTTCAAGCTGTTATTTTAAGGTAGAAATGTTACATAGTATTACTTTAACTATTCCTAATTGATAATAGTGTTGATGATGTCAGCATATGGACAGTACAACAGAGCAGCTGCAAGTTATTTAGACCACTTGGAGGGCAAAGTGAGAAATACCCACAAATCTATTCATTTGTAATTTCTGTCATTTATTCCATGCAAACACCTCAGAGTAATCCAGTCAGTGGCTCCTCTCCAGCACCACTGGTGCTTTTCCCTTCTCCTCTCATGCCATGAAAGTGACAAACAGGAAGTTACTGTGTTTCTGTTTCCCTAAATCTCTTATTTCAGTTCACAACCAGGAGCCCGCGAGAGCAGATATGTTCTTTGGAGGGAACGCACAAAAACAAAAACTAGGAAAAAAAATTAGAAACCTCGGAGGAGGGGGGGGAGTCATCGAAAAATCAATCAAGATTGCCGACTTGCAGCTGTGGCTTAAAGGCTGGCAATCCTGAAAAAAGCGTTTTAATGGAAATATTAATTGAAATTTCCAGACTGTCAGAACTTCCCTGATATAAACAGTGAGGGAGGGACACGACTACTCTGGGGTGACTCATTGACTCTGTACTGTAAATACAGGATATCTGACGGAGGTCCTCGTTACTCAGCAGTGGAAACTGAGATGAGTAGGTTTGAAAAAACATATTGATTGTGGCTCAGCCGTGAAAGCTAAAAGCTATTAAAAAGTACCATCAGCCTGTTTAAAAGTGGGGCCTTTGCTAAATTTTTTCATGGCACACTGTTACCTTTGAGGCTATTGCACTTTGTGACAAGTCATATTGCGTGGACCTAGAGGTTTTTCAATTATTCCATCCAATTTGGAATAATGTAAGTGTGACCCGAAGCCGTTTACAGTGAAGGCGTTATTACAGGAGAAAGCAAAGACTTAATGCAGACGGAGGCAAAATGCAGAGCAGGGTGTTTTTTTTACCCTTGGATTGCCCTAATTATACAGAGCATTGATTTTACAATGCATCCATGGATTGATTAGAAGAGCCCTGCACCTCCCCGAAGGAAGGAAGGCATTGCTCTCTGGTCTCCTGCACACTGTTCTGCTCTCTACCCATCCCCTGCTCCCTTCTACTTTAATTGCATCTGTTTCTTTTCCAGTTTTGACTGTATCCTTCAGCTTTCTCTCATGTTTTTCATTTTCTTCCCTTTGCTGTCATTTCCACGACTCCCCTTTGTTATCTTTTTTTTTCTATAAAGTCCTTATTGCTCAGTTACTCCGATAGTAAAACCACTAAAATATTTTAAATACTTTTAAAGCTTCTTTTATAGTTTACACAAGAGGTTAAAAGCAGTAACACCCACTGATTGGATTTACAATGAGTGACATTTTTCCTATTGATATGAGTGTTTTCAGCTTGTTATATTGTCTATTATGTAAAGCCCTCGTTTTAATAGCAAGAAGTAACTGAGGCTGTTAAATGTAGCATAGAGAGTATTTTTCTCCCTGAAATGTAGTGGAGTGACAAATAAAGAAGCACAAAATGGAGTACCATTATAAGGAAAGTCACGGGTCATTTAAATTTGATTTACTTGATTTTAAGTATACTGAAGAGGGGCTTGACTAAAGGGAAAATGAGACTTGGGGATGGCGGGTGAAACAAATGGACTAAAAGACTTCCTGAAATACACCACACCTTGTGAAACAACATAAAACTAAAGCTGTGCTCACGCATTCTTTCCACCAGATTTATCAAACTGCACTGATGTATAGTTCTCTATTAGGGTTAGGGTTAGGGATTTCAATCATTCTTTCAATCATATGCATGTACACAAGCTTGATTCCCACTCACACTTTTAGCCAGAAATGGATTCTACACTGAAAAAAGTGACTTTTTGGTGAAGTAAACTATTAGAGTAACTGTCACCATTTCTACCTTGTATTTTTAAGATTCAGTAAGAACTAGAGCTTCTTAAGTCAAATTAAACATTTTATTAACGTAATACATGAATTATGGGGGAAGAGTAAGTTTTACTTAGGTTTCCTCATACAATTTAAATGTTTAATAGTTGTATGTACATAAACCTAGAAATACTACATAAACTTTACTCTGAAAGTGTATCGTTAAAATCTACTAAGTTACTTCATAACAGCAAATACTACAGATATATAAAATTTACTTAAAATAAATATAACTTAAAACTTAGATATAATTAAGTAAATGTTACTTAATATCTTCAAAACTGTCATCTACTATCATTTGAGTGCAAATACTTACAAAGGGTTTTTTGAGTTGTTTTTTCAGTGTATGGAGCTATTTTCATATTCAGTTGTAGGGAAAAAAAAGATTACATTTACATGGCTATTTCAAATTTTTGGAATATGGACAAAGGGATTTAATTTCTAATCAGTTGTGCATCACACGAATCTAATCTAAGAAGTTCCAAATTAGTCAGCTTTGTTATTTTGTCATATGTCAGATGTGCTGAGTTTGAGATATTTGAGACACCTTTGTTTGACCATCTTACCAGCATCATAGCCCCTGTGGAGCTGACATACAATTTATTTTACCACCGCTCTGCCTCTGTCATTCTCCCTCTCTGATCTTCCATCTGTGGAATAAGGCGTTCCTGTTAAACCGTCGGGAGGGGCTGAAGAGGGACCAATATATAATGAAGAAGACTGAAATATGGAGATGATGATGTTTATCTTATTATGAAGAGAGATACACAGTCAGATAGGAAGAATCAATTGCTGTTGGCAAAGGGGGAAAGTTAAAAAAAAAAAAATAGTGCAGAAATGGAGAGAGACGACTGTGTTTAAAAATCAATTACACAGTAAATATGACACGAGTCAGCAACGACGCCCTCAGGGGAACCCAGGAAATATGTTCCTGCCTGCGCATCGGTAAATCTGCACTCCCTACAAATGAATTACTAATTTTATGTACAGGAGTTAGAGAGGGGGGGGAACACGACCCTGTGCGAGGTATTATGTGTGCTGCCTGTGTACACAAGCTAGAGCTCCCAAGGGAGAGTATTATTAATTGATGGAGAGGCTTTTTTTTCCCAACTGAGGGAGGGGAAGAAAGAGCGAAGCGCCGGCCCTGTATTACCTCTGATCTTTAGGAGTGTCAGCAGGTCGGCGAGCCAAAGGAAGACACTGCAGCAGCTGGCGCTTTGAACCATCCTCAAAGATTGACCCAAGGAGGATGAAGGAAGTAGGAGAGGACAGGGAGGGAAGAGAGAGACCAAACTGATAACAACTGTCCGCAGTTCAGAAAGACTGATTGTGGATGTATCTAAAATAGAGATGAAAAAGGTGATATAAAGAGATGCCACAAAACTAAAAGCTTTGGGAGCCTATGAAGCATCGACACAAGAAAAAAAGATAAGGGAGGAATTGTGTTCAACCTTTAAAAAATGGTGCCCCCCATACTGACACCAAACTGATGCATATCTTTCTAATCAGGTCACTAAGTAGTTCATTTTATTGTATATTTCGATGCTTTGCCACAACAAGTATTCTTGTTGTCTAATCTTAAATTAAAAAAAATAAAATCTTAAATACAAATTAGTATAATAATTAGTATACTAATTTGTTACGTTTTAAGATTAGACAACAAGAAATAGGGGTACAGTACGTGTATTAAAGGCTTTTATTCTGAAGTTGCGTTTAGTGAAGTGACGCAATCACCTCTCGTTGCGCAGCGAGCCACACAGCTGACAGTTGGGACATCAGACGTTTCTCCTTTCCTCCTTTCTACACCTTGATACACCTGTGGTTACTTTGAGTATATTTCGCCTGAAATAAGGTGGTTTTCATTTAGAGTGTGTTCTTATTGTGTTACTCCGAGTGTTTAAGTGGATGCACAAAAACTGTTACAACACTGAGTGTTCAATAAACCACCGCAGTCAGCCTATCTGCTGGCAAGGAAATAATATCCTGTCTTCATTCCTGTGTCCTGACCGACACTGCATCTTGTCTGCTGTATAACCCAAACCCGAGCTAGCATTGAGCCTTCCCTCAGAAACAGTACGAGTCCTTTTTTGTCCCCTGAGGTACAATCTATACTAATGTACTCCCTAGGGTTAATTATTGGACCTAAAGGTACCTATATGTACCCTTTTGAGGGTCCAAAAGGTACATATATGTACTCAAGTGGTAAAAGGTACCTATATGTACCTTTTTTTTCTACATGCTGGGGTACAATAGACAGTCTGTGTTAGGGTACAAAATTGCCAACAGAGGTACAAGATTGGTCTCTGTAAGGTACAAACCACAAGGGTACAAAACTATACCTTCTGAGGGTACTGCCCCAGTGACAAGCCATCGTATCCCTAAAGGTACAATTCTGTACTTTATTTTCTGAGAGTGTACAGTAATGAAGCAAAGCAAGTCAAAAGAAAGACTGGAGGCCAAGATAAAGACAAAAAAAAGGAAGTTAGAAAAGCAGCAGTGCCAAGGTTGCACTCTAACACTCTCCCACCTTTATCCGCTGACCTTCTTAAGCTGCGTTCACATCGGATGTGGTGTGTGCTACACTCACCGCAGGGGTTGGGTGCAGAGCAGGAGAGAGGGATGCACAAGTGCAAATCGCATCCAAGTTCAGTGCCAGTTGGGTGGCAGTGAAAAAGATATCCAAGAAGTAGCTAGTTTTTCCAGCAGCAGACTTGGATGCAGATTCTGTCTGTCAAGCTGTCAGAGGAATGAGCTGTCCTTTATTTTACAGATGAGGAGGAGACTAGCAGTAGCTATCTGACCTGAGTTCTGTACAATGGCTGCTGTTGGTCTTAAGGCTGTGTTTGGAGCAATTTGACAGCCAAAAACTGACGCACAAAAACAAGAACCAAGTTCAGACAGCTGATCGCTGTATAAGAACATCTGGCAATTTGTCTGAGATGGATGACCGGTTGAAATCTGCCAGATCCCCTCCTACTGGACTCATCAAAGTGTTGTCACAAAGTATTGTGCCCAAGATGAACTTCTTTTAACTTCAGGGGAAAGTGGATGGACAGCAAACCTGTCTTTTTCTAAAAAAAAACTTTTATTGATTTACATTTAATCAATTGCCATTGTTTTAGGAAGTCTAAGAGGTTCGTGTGAGTATTTTGACCAGCAGTTACATGAGGGAACTTGAGACAGGGCTTTGGTGAGTGTGACATTTGATGCACAGAAGAATAAGATAAAAAAAAAGAAGCTTTTACAGACTCATAATACATTCTATAAAAATGTTTATCTTCATGACCTCTAAATTAAAGACAAATATCATATTACTTCATCATGATTCTGCATTGTGGCACACGTAAGGTTAGCATAAGTGAAGTATAAAGTGAAACACCCATGGAGAACACTGCCAGTCAGTCCTCCCTCTTTCCTCCTTTGTCATGGTTGACACTATTCTCTCTTTCTGCATTTTCACCAGCTCTGTATTTCCCCTATAGTCCTTATCTGGGTGGCTTGGCTGGGTGGCTTGGCAGGGCAGCGGCATTGCGTTCGGCCCTAATGAAGAGCATTGATCCTTGTTGGGTTATGAGCAGGCTTTAGTGGCCGTGTTGAGATGTTAATAAGCCTGGCCTTATTCCGGAGGAGCTTTAATTAGCCTGTTGGAAATGTGCTTACTGGGCGCCTTGTCACTTTGTTGTGGCACACACTCCTTAGCGCGTACACGCACACACGAAGGAGGTCGCACACAAGCAGCAGGCAGCGGCGCAGATTCCCTCATACACGCTCATACACAGTGCAGTCAGTCATTTCATGGACCACTGAGATGGCGATCAAAACAGCATTCTCCATTTATTCAATTAATAGTTTCATTAGTGAATCAGGAAGTGTGAATTTAGTTACTCATGCCACATACACACACAGATACACACTCATACACAAGCAACACAAAGAATCATCCATAATCATTGTGCTATAGCCCACAGTATGTACTCTGTTATTTTAATCTAAATCCTTATCACCAATTCTTTCATTTTGTATGCAGCTGAAACAAATGATTATCTTTGTGTAGCTTCAGCAAGGAGGCTGGAAGTAGGGGTGTGTTTTTTCCCTCTATCCCATCCATGCATTTTCTTGCACTAATCTGGTATCTGTTAGGATCTGGGTGTTTAAAAAACTGGGTGTTTTTTTGTACTTAGTTATTGGTTCTGTTATTTTTATTCAGTGCTCTTAGTTCTTTCTGTGTTAGATTAGTCTTTGTTTCACCTTAGTTCTGTTTCTCATAGTATTTAGTTATGTTTAATTACTCCTTGTGTGTTCTTTGTGTTAGTTAGATTCATTTTCATCGTTAGCATGCTCTCTCTCCTCAGTCCATCTCCTGCCCTCTGCTCTCTTCACTCTCACCTGCAACCTGTTAGTATTAGCCACCAGTTCCTGCTCCAGTAATCAACCTCCCCAGTATATATGTCTTTCTAGTTTCACCACCCCTTGCCGGATCCTCGTCTTATTTCCTCGTCTTATACGTGGTACTTGTCTCCCGTCTCCCTTCCCGTGATCACCTCTTGCCAGTTTTGGTTGTTTTGGTTTTTGTTCCTGAGCTCCCTGTGTTCCTGGATTTTTTTGTATCATCATTTACCTTTTTCATTAAATCATCAAAATCAACTCACCTCCTCTACGTCGTCTGCATTTGTGTCCAACTCCGTTATTACATCATGACAGTATCAGGTCTCTGGAGCAACCGTCTGAACAGAGATCCTCAGATGTACCTCTCCCCAGCCACATCATCCCGCTCTTTCACCGAGGACACCAACGTATTCCCAAACCTTACAAGAAATATAATTTTTCCAGCGTGTCCTGAGTCTGCTCAAAGGTCTCCTTCCACAGGAGCACGCCTGAACCACATCACCTTGCTTCCTTTAATGTGGAAAGCCAATGATTTTACTCCAGCCCCTCTTGGATGACTGAGCTCCTATCCCTAGGGTGAGGCCAGCAACTTTCTATCCCATATTCTTTTGTCATTCATCACTGTGTCCCCTGTTAGCTAATATCCATCCACTCTAAGACTCTTAGACTGTAAGACTTCAGGTAAACCCAGCGCAGGTAAACATAGTCTTCATATTCTTCCAAAAAGAGGTCATTTTTGTCTTCATTGTGTTCTTAATGAGAGAAGAACAGTCGAAGTTCTGCTGCAATTTAAAATCTCTGCATGACTCATCAGAGTGTTGGTTTCTTTATCATTAATCAACAAGAAACACAACTTTTTAAATCATAGCATTCCAGTTTGAAGAATATTTTACATGTCGTTTCAAAAAGAAGTTGATAGAAGTGAGAAACAGCATTTAAACTGAATATTTAAACCTTGGCTTTGGTACATATGAAGGCTGACAGCATTATAAGATCCTTGACTTTGACTTAGTCAGAGTGATGACCCTATCTCTGATAGGTTTAAGTCTTCACCTGTTCTAAAGCGTGTTTTCTTTAGAGTGTTTTACAGAGTTTTCTCGTTTTTCTGTCGGAGGCATTACTCAAAAACCACCTGGCTGATTCTTGTGAGACTGGTAAACGAGTGAAGCATGCCCGAACAAAAAGAACATCTCACTCCTAAACCAATCTATGGCTGATAGCACCATTGGACCTAAGTCAGTTTTTTTCATACAGCATTAAGTACATCTCTTTATAATTATTGCTGGTCCAGTGATTTTCTTTGAGAATGAAGATGACGGCACAAAGAAAAAATCTTGAAAGAAAGAAAACTCTGGCAGAAGTAGGATCAGAGATGATGGCAATCTCCTCTGACTGGTTAAAGGTGAAGGGACGAGACAGAAAAGACTGGCAAAGATAGATAATAAGCAACTTAAACAGACACAGGGTAAGTTGGTGCTGTAGATCAAACACATGAAGCTCAGGAGCCAGAGATCCCTACCAATGGACAATGGGAGAAGAAAAAAATTACTTTTGTAATCCCAAGGATGTATATCCAGTGCCATTATCAGGTCAACCTTGACTTTGTTGCTATTCCTATGTATGTACAGTACTGTGCAAAAGTCTTGAGCCATCCCTTGTTTCTTTGATATATTGCCAGGAAAAAGTGGTTTATTGAAAGCTCTTCTTTGGATGTGGGCTGCCTTTTGTTCCGTTCTCTGCCAAGATGATCCCGCACTGCTTCAGTAATGTTGAGGTCCGGGCTCTGGGGAGGATTCATCCCTCCATCAGACCTGTTGCCACTGATTTTCAGTCCACTTCTTGTGTCATTTGGCACAGCTCAGCCTTTTCTCCCTGTTTCCCTTCCTTAAGAACGGCTTCTTGACAGCCACCCTTCCACGGAGACCATTTTTAATGTGCCTTTGGCAAACGGTAAATTAATCTGCTGAAGGTCCAGATGCATCTCAGGTCTCTCAGGTGTCAGGTCTTTGCTGGATTTTCTCTTTTCCTTTTCAGATACTGTAGATAGTCTTTTAGTCCTGCCACTTATTTTGTCCTCCAGTTCATCAGTTTCCTCAAATAGTTTTCAGCTAATAGCTCTTTGGGAATTACCTTGTTAGTGGTAACATAAATTCTGTTTTATCTATTTTATTCCTGTCAAACTATGTTATCTTTGATATGCTGTGTAGATGCAGCTAAAGAAATGGGAACAAATGTGACAGGCTGCGAGTAATATAGTGCCTAAAGATACATATGTCCCACTTAATGGGGGGTGAGAGGAGCAGGTCACCAGCCAATCAATCACAGGGCCAACACACAGTGGGGTTACATGGTACTGAAAGGATCAGATAATTGGCTAAATTACAATAAGATTTAGTTATTAAGTTCATGTAGACACCTGAATCTGACAAGAAATTGGATCGGATCCGATTACTCGTGATCGGATTAAGACCCCGAGATAACTCGGTTGAAAGTCAAATTAAACCTGCTTGTAGCCGGTGAAGCACGTGTTGAATTGGACTTTGCGTTCTGCGCATGCTCAAGATTTTTCCCCGGAGTCGTGAACCGGAAGTCGGAGGAGACGATATTACTGTTGTTGTCGCCGTCGGAAAGAAACAAACAACGCGATGGAGAATGCTCCGTTGTGCATCGCGTTTGAGCAACAAGCAGCTCATCACAGACCAAATGTAGAGGGACGTAGCTTCATCTTACTCTTCGTTCGCCATCTTTCTCGAATGCCAGAGTTTGATTTGATTCATTCACCACCATATATCCAAGGATAATTACCCTTGCTCAAAAAAATTCAATGGAAAAAAATTCAATTAAAAAAAAAACCTTAACATCCGGGTAAACAGGCAGAAGCAATCGATCCCTGTCTCAATTCATCCAACGGCAGCCAATCAAGAATTTTTTGAAGTTTAATTTTTTTACACTGATTTTTGTTTTTAGAAATTGATCTTTTTCTACACTGTTGGTTTTTCAAATTCAAAGTCTGATTTTGATGCTGTAAAAATGAAATATTAGAAATTCGTATTCAAACTCTGATGGCACAGAAAAACTTCCATACTCAACTCATTCTTATTGTAATTTAGCCAATTATCCGATCCTTTCAGTGCCATGTAACCCCACTGACAGAGACAAACAAGAAAAACACCTACACACACTCACACTCACTCCTGCAGCTAATTTAGAGTCACCAATTGACCAAACATGAATGTTTTTGGATGGTGGGAGGAAGCTGGAGAACCATGCACAAGGAGAACAAACAACAAACACAGAAAGCTCTTCACCCAGATTCAAACTTGGAGCCTTTTTGCTGCGAGGCGACTGTGCTAACGACCACACCATCATGCAGCCCTGTCACCAGTCACAAACTATGGAAGCAAATCGTAATCAAAATTCAAATTCAAATGCATTATCAGAAATGCTTTTTCATTTTAAGAATGTGGCTGCATTATTTGACTCATAAATAAAATTACTAATCAATCATCCTATTTGCATTTCAATTTTCTTCTTCAAGACTGCTCATTCTTTCACTTAATTCAAATGAAAAGGACAAAGACATTTGAAATTTAATTTTCAAAATATGCCTCAGCAAATAGATACCAAAATTCAATTTGAAATGTAAAAGTTGAAAATTCAAATGCATTATCAGAAATGCTTTTTCATTTTAAGAATGTGGCTGCATTATTTGACTCATAAATAAAATTACTAATCAATCATCCTATTGCATTTCAATTTTCTTCTTCAAGACTGCACATTCTATGCCATAATCAAAAAGAAAACAAAGCGGACATTGCTTTTTCGTTTTCGTGGTCTGCATGCAAAATACTGCCCACAATTCGATAATGAAAAAGCAATCTGAGCGGCGCAGGAGAGTGACGTCACGCCTGCTGACCGTGCTAGGCTACGGTAGGGGGCGGTGTGCATATTTGCTGTACAGTTTAGCTGCCCAGGTGGAGTCAAACAATATATCCGATTCTGATGCCCGTGACCGGGTTGAACGGGTCACAGAGAGCTTGGCTGCATACTCTGCCGTCACAGATTCAGAGGTTAGTGCAGCAAGGGCTAGCGCGTCGCGGCTACGACCGGCCATGACTTTCTGGTCGCGGCCATTACTGAGGGAGCAGCCATTAATGAGGCTGAGACAGACGTTGCGAACAGGAGTCGGGGGATTACCTTTCACAGGTAGGATTCAACATTATTATTGGTTGTATTTTGTCAATAGAATATTATTGTACTGTATTTGTGTCTGCCGGCGAAATCGTAGCCAGCAAACGTTAAACTAGGATATGTTTATAGCCGGTGTTATGCCGAGAAGTGCACCCCCTGCTGGTCGTACTTTAAGGAGAGTCTGTGATGGAATGATATGATATAACTACATCATAATTTGTTTACCTAATTGAATTAACGGATGCAAATCTCAATAAGTCCAAATTTGTATATAAAATTAAAATAACCAAATTTCATAGTTTCAGGTTCATTTTTATATCATTTCATCTGGGCTATAATGAGTTGAGATTGTTAATAGAAAATGTATCCAACCGTCTTTCGTGTTGACTACAAAAGTATTAGTCACGGCCCTTACTTTTGAATATATGTCCAATAATATAAAAATAGTTAGGAATAGGAATACTCTAAACTCTACAATTGTCGGATTATCATAATTGTACACGTATTATTAATTTACATGAAGAGATGTGAAAAAAAGATGCACGAATGAAACACCATTGTCAGCTGAATATTATTTTTTTTGGATAAATGTAATAATCCACACCTGAAACGGTTTACGCACGCTCCGTGAATGGGAATGCACTTCTCGGCAGAACACCTCTGTTCACACGGCTATTAGGCCAACGGAGACTTCATAAATCATATATTCCATAACACAGGCTTAGATTACAACTAACACGAGAATGCTACTTTTGAAATAATGCAAATATTACTGTTATAACATTGACCATCAGATTTTACTCAGGTTTATTAATGACGTTTATTATGCCTGTATTATTCACATGTAATTCTTTCATCCTAACAAAAGTATTTACCTCATGTCTCATACCCACCCCTCAGATTGTCCGACCGAGAGTTGGTGTTATTCCCTCCATCTTGGGCTTACAGGTTCACCTAATAAGAGTAGGTGTATCATCATAAGGCTATTAGCATTCATAAATTGAAATATTATCAATAACAGGGCGGGGTGAAATACTTATCCCTGTGTGTGTGTGTATTTTTATATATTTTAATATTATGCTTCTTCATTTTAGCCAGAAAAGGGCAGGACTACATGTTCTTCCAGAAAAGCTGAAGAGAACCTGTCTGTGACCACTGACAGCAAGGGCTCGCACATTTTCTGGTGGGGGGGACACACACACTAGGGCCAGAACACCAACTACAGGTACCGTACATTAACAGCAGAATGACAGTGTGTGATAGACTGGTCAGTAGGCTATATTTATAAGACACCGATGCCCGTTGTCAGCTGCCGCTGTTTTGGCAGCTCGAGCCTTGTCGTAATTTTGTACTTTGGAACGGATGGAATGAGAATCCAGCTTTGTACATATGTATGTGTATATATATATTTCTAGTGTAAGGTCAGGGTTCCTACAGGTTTCTTCAAGTCAAATTTAAGTCTTTTTAAGACCTTTTTAAGACCATTTATAAATTTTTTTTTTTAATTTGTTCATTTATTTCTCAAACAAATGAAAGTGTGGACTGTGTAAAGCATTGATGAAACATTGCAGCATAGTAGTAGTAAACGCTACAACACCACACCACAGCACAGACAACAAGCCAAACAGAGGTGTGAAAAATCTAAGAAAATTTCAGCAGACCACAAAAAAGTTTAACTGACACAGTTAAGTTGTTTTTTAACATTGGTTATGTTAGCTAGCTACTTATTCCATGCTGGGAATATGGGGAGTAGAGAGAACTATAAATAATGAAAATCAACTAAAAAATTTGTCGTTTCGTTGAGGCGCTCATCCAACATAAGAACGAACGGTGATTTTTTTTTTACCTTGGACACCAGTTCCTCTTTAATATACACAGCTAAACCAAACTTGGCTATGTACGCCGTTTTGTCGGGACCACAAGTAATTGTGGCAGCGATGTCGGAATCGGGGAACATGCATTTAAACAACTCTGAAATACCCTCGTTTCCATTATATGAATGGTGTTTGGCGATTGTGTTAGGAGTCCACAACACCTCTGCTTTCATGGTTGGTGTGGACCCAAAAGCTGTTCGCAGATCTACTCTAGTTGCGGTGACGGTCGTAACTGGAGGGGCTGAACTAGCAGTTGGCTTGTTAACGTTATCTGCTAGCTCAGATACATTAATAGCTAACTGGCTAGCGTTGGCCGGTTGAAACACCCCGGCGATGGAAGGAGTTTGATCCTTCGCTTCGATATTATTCATTTGCTTGGAGGACTTGGCGTGAGACTAACGCATTCAGCCCATGGTACCAAGCTGAATCCTCTTTTTGCACACTGTGCAAAAAGCCTCGTATACATTATTGTCCACTGGTTTTAACCAGTGACAAAATGATTATTTCTCGCGCCACGCTTCATTACATTTACATTTCCCCATAATCCCAGCAAGAAATGGGAAGCAAGGAAACGCAAACAAATGTTAAAAAAACAACATAACGGCGTAAGTTAAACTTTCTTGTTTTCTGCTGAGATTTGCCTTGATTTCTCACGCTTCTGCTTGGCTTGTTGCTGTGGTCTGTGTCAGTGCTGTAGCAATGTGATCGGACCCGGGGCGGAGCGGTAGCGGCAGCGTTGCGTTCTCAATGATTGGTTCCGCCACTCTTCATTTAGGCTACGTTATTTAGGCTTTTCAAAATAATAGTAGCCTAGTTGACAAATGACACGTTCGAGGAGAATGCGATACGGAGAAGTTACTGCACAAATTTTAATACCCAGATATCAAAATTCAAGACTTTTTCAAGTCTTTTTAAGGTATTATTTCCAAATTCATAAATTCAATGCTTTTAAGACTTTTTAAGACCCCGCGGGAACCCTGAAGGTAGAGGATGTTTGTTTTGTATGTGTATTTATTTGACGATTGCCTATGGTGCCCTACGAATGAATGAGTACGTATGTATACACACTGCTTGAAGATCATTCAAGCTGTTGACCTAACGAATTTTCCAATCATGTACTACAAGCTTTGTATCATTGAAGAGGAATAAAGACACTATACAGCTGTTATGATTTTTATGTAACATCTTTATCAAATCTGTAATAAAGTATTTCACAAGGCCAAAACAATGTAAGAAAATATCTTTGATTTTTGCTTTTTTGGCTTCACAGCATAACTTTGTTATGACCATAGCATCAAGGTTCAAGGTGCAATGTTTTTTAAATTGCCAATTGTGCATGAACCGCAGTCAAGACACATGCATTACTTGTTCAGGGATCTCTCTGAGTTAGTCTAGAAAAATAGAAATACTATAATAAAATATAAAGAATATAAAAAACACTGTACAAGAAGGTAGTTGTATATACACAAGTTTTAATATTTTGAATGGTATCAACCTAAAGCAAAACAAAATGAGCTAAAAGCCCTGAAAGAGGAGTGTTTTGAAGAGCTTCTGTCTCGTGCTCCCTTTTATGCAGGTCAAGAGAGGTCAGTTTGCCAATGTGGTGGAGCCTTATTTTCAGAAACACAGACACAAACAATGACAACAAGTTGGAATAATGGTTGTTGATGCCAAACTTTGTCTCCTCAATGTGTTCCCCAAGCTGAAAAACATCCTCCGTTCTCCTCCCGGATGATGTACGTGACTGTCGTCGTCTTTACAGCTTTGCTGAAGCTTGGCGAATCACCCACTCTGCAGCTCTCAGCACCTTCACTGTGCCACATGATGGAATCACTAGTACACCGTTGTTTTTCAGGGCTAGAAAGTGGTAGCTATCATGAAATGATGAAGGTACAGCATCTCTGACCAAGCTTGCATGGCACACACCACAGGACAGCTTTTGCAGAATCTGGAGGACTACAAACCATGCGATGTAGTACAAAGCATTGTCCACAACATCCACCAGTATAAATATTGAGAAGTAGCTATTTAACATATTTAGAACGGTAATTTTGATATGATGTTTAAAAAAGAAATACTCAAATCATTAGGCTGAGTTAGTGAGTTTGAGGTTGAAGCTTCTGGGTCATCCTGAGTGGCCACAGACAGGTTCTCTTCAGCTTTTCTGGAAGAACATGTAGTCCTGCCCTTTTCTGGCTAAAATGAAGAAGCATTATATTAAAATATATAAAAATACACACACACACACACACAGGGATAAGTATTTCACCCCGCCCTGTTATTGATAATATTTCAATTTATGAATGCTAATAGCCTTATGATGATACACCTACTCTTATTAGGTGAACCTGTAAGCCCAAGATGGAGGGAATAACACCAACTCTCAGTCGGACAATCTGAGGGGTGGGTATGAGACATGAGGTAAATACTTTTGTTAGGATGAAAGAATTACATGTGAATAATACAGGCATAATAAACGTCATTAATAAACCTGAGTAAAATCTGATGGTCAATGTTATAACAGTAATATTTGCATTATTTCAAAAGTAGCATTCTTGTGTTAGTTGTAATCTAAGCCTGTGTTATGGAATATATGATTTATGAAGTCTCCGTTGGCCTAATAGCCGTGTGAACAGAGGTGTTCTGCCGAGAAGTGCATTCCCATTCACGGAGCGCGCGTAAACCGTTTCAGGTGTGGATTATTACATTTATCCAAAAAAAATAATATTCAGCTGACAATGGTGTTTCATTCGTGCATCTTTTTTTCACATCTCTTCATGTAAATTAATAATACGTGTACAATTATGATAATCCGACAATTGTAGAGTTTAGAGTATTCCTATTCCTAACTATTTTTATATTATTGGACATATATTCAAAAGTAAGGGCCGTGACTAATACTTTTGTAGTCAACACGAAAGACGGTTGGATACATTTTCTATTAACAATCTCAACTCATTATAGCCCAGATGAAATGATATAAAAATGAACCTGAAACTATGAAATTTGGTTATTTTAATTTTATATACAAATTTGGACTTATTGAGATTTGCATCCGTTAATTCAATTAGGTAAACAAATTATGATGTAGTTATATCATATCGTTCCATCACAGACTCTCCTTAAAGTACGACCAGCAGGGGGTGCACTTCTCGGCATAACACCGGCTATAAACATATCCTAGTTTAACGTTTGCTGGCTACGATTTCGCCGGCAGACACAAATACAGTACAATAATATTCTATTGACAAAATACAACCAATAATAATGTTGAATCCTACCTGTGAAAGGTAATCCCCCGACTCCTGTTCGCAACGTCTGTCTCAGCCTCATTAATGGCCTTCTCCCTCAGTAATGGCCGCGACCAGAAAGTCATGGCCGGTCGTAGCCGCGACGCGCTAGCCCTTGCTGCACTAACCTCTGAATCTGTGACGGCAGAGTATGCAGCCAAGCTCTCTGTGACCCGTTCAACCCGGTCACGGGCATCAGAATCGGATATATTGTTTGACTCCACCTGGGCAGCTAAACTGTACAGCAAATATGCACACCGCCCCCTACCGTAGCCTAGCACGGTCAGCAGGCGTGACGTCACTCTCCTGCGCCGCTCAGATTGCTTTTTCATTATTGAATTGTGGGCAGTATTTTGCATGCAGACCACGAAAACGAAAAAGCAATGTCCGCTTTGTTTTCTTTTTGATTATGGCATAGAATGTGCAGTCTTGAAGAAGAAAATTGAAATGCAATAGGATGATTGATTAGTAATTTTATTTATGAGTCAAATAATGCAGCCACATTCTTAAAATGAAAAAGCATTTCTGATAATGCATTTGAATTTTCAACTTTTACATTTCAAATTGAATTTTGGTATCTATTTGCTGAGGCATATTTTGAAAATTAAATTTCAAATGTCTTTGTCCTTTTCATTTGAATTAAGTGAAAGAATGAGCAGTCTTGAAGAAGAAAATTGAAATGCAAATAGGATGTTTGATTAGTAATTTTATTTATGAGTCAAATAATGCAGCCACATTCTTAAAATGAAAAAGCATTTCTGATAATGCATTTGAATTTGAATTTTGATTACGATTTGCTTCCATAGTCACCAGTCACAAACTGGTTCTTTGGTTTAAACTTATTGCTTAGATGTTTGTTATGTAGACACAACACTGGTTCACACTTTGAGTGAGATGCCTATCTAACGCTTTAATGAACCACAAGTCAGTGTTAAGTGGCCTAACAAATAAAAAAACACTTTTTTTATTTATTTATTTTTTTTTTTGGACCTGAAAATGTTTTCCATCGACAATCGGAATGAATTAACTCTTTCTACAAAGCACAGCAACAGGATCCATGTCGTAGCCCAAATGGATTAAGATGTGCTTTTTATGTAAATGATAGTGTAAACTGCAGCAAAGTAGCTACACGAAACTGATACCTACAAATGCTTGTGCAACAAAATTAGCTGTAAAAATCACCTGTGTCAGCACCTTTCAAGAGTTTACTTTTCCCAAGTCCCAAAAGTATTTTCTAAATACCAAAACAGGGGGTTTGACATTTAAACCGTTTGTAAAGCGGGCCTAGAAGTGCTATTTTAGCGAATTTAGTGCTAAGTAGGAAATAACTGCTTGCACATCTATATGCAAAACCAATATGTTATTTTGAGCTTTATTTGGCCAAAATAAACATTGACTTGTTTTATTTCTGTCTTGACTTTCAAACCCTTGAAATTCTTCTGGATATGTTTTTTTTTTTTTTTATTCATACATCATCATCCAGACTGTCATGAGTCTGGGCTTCATATTTTCAGCAGCTTTTACTTTGAACAATTGGTGTGGACATTGCAGCCCCACTGGGACACGACAGAAAGCTGCTGATGCTGCCAAAAAGCCATTTTCCATCAACACACCCTGGAATTTGTTCTTGTAGGCTGCATCTTGAGTGAGAAGGAACAAACGCCTCTTTTTTTTAATCTCTTCATTCAACCTAGCTTATGTCTCGCCTTGTTTTTCTCAGCGCGTGATGTAAATCGTGCATTACTGGTGGGCCCTCTGCATTTGATGTTTAAATTTTTGCTTCAATTTGAACCGTTGGCACTCAATTTGAAAGGGTTATTTCAATTAAGTCATAGTTTGCTGAAATCAGCACACCACCCTGATTCGTATTTACAAAGTTTTATTTACACGTGGAATGTTTGGATCACGCCATTTGACCTCTGTTCAACACATGCTGGACACACATGAAAAAAGCGTGCATGATCAGAGGCAGACATTCGTTGCATTGCTCAAATCAAGTCAAAATCGAATCGAATTTATTTGTGTAGCACATTTCATGTACAAAACAATTCAAAGTGCTTCACAAAACAAAAGCATTGCAGCAGGGAGTGTAAGAAGCATTAAAAATACATAAAAGAATATAAAGAGAAACAAATAAAATAATTTAAATGAATTTAAAAACAAGCAACAGTCCAGATAAATTAACTCACATGGATATGTTGTCTTAGTGAACATTCAGACCTGGGATTACACCTCATGAGGACTTGTGTAATTAACATGATCAGTTTTATGTCCATCAACTCTTTTTTAATACTGTTTCATATTAATGTCCTTTCTCAGTTAAGTGATGCTGCATTCCTAGTAAAGAGAATATGTAGTGCTGTGATGCTGAGGGCTTAGTGTGCTGCATTGGGTCAATGAAGTCATCCCGTCACAGAGTGAAGCAGCTTCAGTGCAGCTCCATTGTACTGCAGTTGTCGGTTCAATAGATAAAAGTCAGTGTAACTGTCTGCACAATTAAATGAGTTGAGGCTTTTTTTTCGCTGAAGAGACACAATCCTTTTCTGACTGACTGACACTGTCTGTGCATGGATCTGGGTCAGCTCCAGCGATGACTTAACAGTTGGCTATGCCCTCAACCTACCGTGATGCATCTGTTTGTTGCTGTAGATATCACAGTTTTGTCAGGTAAGGGTGGGTGCGAGGCGTGGAAGGATACGGATGCAGATACTTCAAAAACAAAACTTGGTTTATTTCCAACAAGAGAAGGGCAAGATAAATCGCGGCTGAGCCGTGTACCAAAACTAAACTGTGACAAAACAAAACATGACTATGGCAAAGAAAAGACTTGACTTTAACTCTATTGGACTTGGCAACTTACTGTGACGGGTGAGGACCTGGCAATGAACATGAACAAACCGGGAGACTAAGTACTGGGGAGGGTGATTGGTGAGCGAGTGCAGCAGATGACAGTGGACAGGTGAAGTGAATGAAACTAATGACCTGAACATGGGGACTGAGGAAAAGACAATGGCAAAACAAGACTTAACTCAGGGATGTCCAAAGTTGGTCCTCGAGGGCCGCTGTCCTGCAGGTTTTAGATATTTCCCTGCTTCAACACACCTGATTCAGATTAAGACATCATTAACAAGCTTGTGTAGAACTTAACAATCTGTTGAAGAGATCCATTTAATCTGAATCAGGTGTGTTGAAGCAAGGAAACATCTAAAACCTGCAGGACAGCGGCCTTCGAGGACCGACTTTGGCCATCCCTGACTTAACTAAACATGAACTTAAAAACTAAGACGTGACATGACCTAAAACACAGAACTAAAAAATTGGGGAAAACTCCATGAACTTGACAAGTTTGAAGGAAATTAGAATGAAATTCTTCTCTCCACATCGTGCTACCATCCCTTGACTGCTGCAGCTACACACACAAGCCTTGCAGACAAGAAGTGCTTTCTTGCACTTTGATGAGCCCCAATATCATCTCTATTTTGACCCTTGTCTTACTCTATGCCCTGTTAGAGGAAGCCTTCAGCATGGCTTAGAGTAAATCGTGTTAAAGGACAATAATCGACATAATATGTGCAGTTATAATGTTGCAGGCTCGTTCTGATGTTCTTGTTAAATATATTCCCAGGCCTCCTCTTTGAACAAACTGAGGAATAAACACAAGTCATTTGGCATGTGCTTGAGGTAGGTTAAAGCTTAACTTTATTAGTCATGAGGAACTTTGTTGTGTGGCCTATATGAACAGACCAAAATAAGCCCCAGCGTCTCAGGGGAAATTTGTAAATGGTATACAACAGATGGTTTATCCTCTACTGCAGGCCTGTTGGCCTCTACTCTGGGGTTCTTTTTGAACAAATCACTGACTTTGTTCTCCTGACCTGAACTTCAAATGAAAAATAGGCAAGAAAAATTATTTTCCTTCCCAGGATTAATAAAGACTCAGGAGGGAGTCACTGCCTCAAGTGGAGCAGTTTAGGTATCTTGGATATTTGCTCGTGAGCTGGGCTAAAACAGAGCAGGATACTGACAGCAGAGTCTGCAATGATGTGGATGCTGTAGCAGTTTGTTGTGATGAAGAGAGAGCTGAGCCGAAAGGCGAATATGCCGACGTACCAGTCAATTTACATTTCAACCCTCACCAATTTGTCACGAGCTGTGACAGAAAGAATAGGATCGTGAATACGAACAGCCAAAATGAGCTCGCCTCATCCTTCGGGACAGGGCGAGAGGCTCAGTTATCATGGAGGGGCTCAGAGTAGAGTTACTCCAACTCACTGAAAGGAGCCAGCCGACGTGATGTGGTCAGCTGGTCAAGATGTATTCCAGACGTCTCCCATGGGGAGGTGTTTCAGGCATGTCCCACCGGGAGGACGCCTCCGGGCAGACACAGGCCCTGCTGGATGGATCATATCGCTCGGCTGGTTTAGGACTGCCTCAGTGTCTCCCCAGAAGGAGAGGGAGGTCTGAGAACCTCTGGGACTGCAGCCCCAAACAACAAGGTGTTTTTGGAGTTTATTTTGTGGGATTAGATGTGACTAGGGCTGGGCAACGATTAACATTTTTAATCTAATTAATCACATGATTTCCCTGATTAATCACGATTAATCGCATTTGTACGCAAAATCCAAAAATGAATTCAAAAGTAGTGTATAGCTTTTAGCATTTAGTTTTATTTTAAATGTGCTGCCATATGAATGAAAGTGCCATAACATTTGTTGTGCAAACACACTTTTAACATCAGCATCTTTCTGTAGTTTTTATGTAGAAGCCTCGCTCCACTGTCTGTTTCCTGGAATGACTTGCTGCTATCAGTTGTGTGTTTTGCCTTTAAGTGATATTTTAGACTGGAACTACTACGCTGAGAAGACAATTCAACTTGGCAGTGTTTACAGATGACTTTGGTTCTGTCGACTCCGCCGTCTGGAAGAACTTTAAAATGAAAATGGCCGAGTAAAAGTTCCGTACCCTTCTCCATGTTTGGTGGATCCGCCGATTACTTTCTTTTCCGGTTCCACAGCAGACAGCAACAGACTTTTACAAAATTAAATAAATAATAAAACCTGCGCTATTGTGCGATAAAATATTTATCGGCGTTAAATAATCAATGAGTTAACGCGATAATAACAAGTTAACTCGCCCAGCCCTAGATGTGACACATGGAGGAATAAACATGAATATTCGTCACTTCAACATTGCATTTAGGCTTTAGCTAAAATGAAGAGCAGTATTTACTTGTATAGGTGTAGAGGTATCTTCGACAGTATTATAATAATTGGAGTGGTTTTGCAAAGTAACAACACTTGTGTGTTTTATATTAGGCTTTAGGGGGGGTTTGTGGGGTTGTTTTTATACAGGAAACCTCAGTACTTTATCAATAATATGAGAATCCTTGCAAAAAGTCCCTTTCTGCACAGAGTGGGCTGCTCCCAGGTTCCGTTGATGTCGATATGCTGACCTCAGTGGAAGTCCAAGAATAGTGAGCTGAGCAGGACCCCTAGAGCCACATCCTAATATATAGCAGGGGGATCTTTAGGACAGCATGCAAACAGCCTGTCTGTCTGCTTCACCTCTTTCTGTCTCCCTCTCCTTATAACAAGCTCAAACTTCCTTCGTGCACAAACTCCCTGTAGTCAAAAACAGCTTTGGACAGCAAACCTGAACAGCTAAGAGCTGCAAGGACACTGCTCAAAATTTGACGAAGCATTTATTAATCGACTGTGAGTTTTTGTATGTATGCACTACATACATACGACTTCTTAAAACCTTATCATCGCAAAAATTTTGCTTTGTTTAGATCAGGGGGAAAACAAACCCCTTTTCTCTCTCTCAAACACACACCATGGCATCTCGGAGGCCCACTTAGTGGCTGTGTGGATTTGATGAGAAGGGCCTTTTGCTTTATTTAGTGAAGTGCTGCCTAATATGATTATGGTCAGCATGCCTCCTGTTCTCTCTTACATTAGAGAACCCACTGGGAGCTATTACCCAAGTCCCCGATGACCGACCCCTTTCCTGGAGAGTGAGAGACAGAGGAGACACCTTGAGAAAAAAAATCATATGGTAACTTAAATATCAGTGTAGAAATCTGCAGACATTGTGCGGAGCAGCTTTAAGAAGAAGCTGATACACTTGACCTCTTCAGGCATAACTAATAGTCAGGTCTGCGCTCAGGCATAACTGATCATCTGTCATTGTCCCACAGAGGTCACATTTAATTGGATATTGGCAGACGGCAGCTCTGATGTCCATGCCCAATGAGGGGAGAACATTATGCATTATAAAAATGCTTCAGAGCTGGGAGGTACGGTATGCCGCCATACATACCAGAGCTCATGTTACACACTAGTGACAAATCATACCGGATTGTTTTACAAGGCTTATCCCAAGCGTGGATCGCAAACATCCGCTTGTTTCGGATTTCCCAGGCTTATACAAAGTCATGTGAGTCACAGAGAGAAAATACAGTGCACAGTATAATCAATTTAATGAAGCATTTAGAGTAGAGCAGAAAAGCATGTAGGCTTACAAATGCCCTTTCTTTGGTATATGTTGCTAAAAGTGGAAATTTGCTTTCTAACAAATATATTTCTAATGAGTGTATCTGCAACGTTGTTGTGTCATTTTCTTAACGGCTACTGTTTCTGAATGAAGACAGCAGAGAGTCCAGTTCATCGCCGGTACAAACCATTAAGCTCCAGTTATGCTTATCACATTGTTCACTGAGTGAGAGAATCGCGACAGCGTTGAACACGCTGGCAGTTTCCGTCCTGAACAATAATTGTGCCCACTGAGAAAATCATGCACCGACACCAGAGGAATAGCTTTACAGGAAGTACGATATGCATGAACAAACATAACTACTCCACCTGTAGAGAAGAGCCTGCTTGCACATTCTCCTCTGCAGTTCCTCCTGCTTTTCAAACAAACCTCTTGCACAATATGCACCTAGTTACAGCGCACAGGACCAACCGAATCAACACCAAAGCGCCAGCTGTTGTGATGCCAATCTTGGCACGCACCAAGTGGAAGAAATATTTAGCGCAATTCACTCGTACTATGAGCAAAGTGGTAAGCCTTATCCTGGCTTTCTGTAGATGCATGGGTCGGTAGAGTCACAAGGTGGAGCTGCCTTCCGTTTTGTTGAGTAAAGGCCTCAGTATGCTTCTCCGTCGCTATCCGTCAATCCGTCTCCGTAGTCCGTCCTTTCGAAGTTCTCCGTTGGGATGTCGGATACGCAAGGCCGTTCACCTCCCGATCAGTAGGCGTCGCTACGTTAAACTCAGCTCTACTGGCGCTCAATCAGCCACTTATGTATGACTGGTGAATGTAGTGCTGTGGTAACCTGGCATCGTATGCTAGCCTACATTACCCTGCATGCTAAGAAATGAACCAACCGACTTTTCAATGGTATCAGCACCAAGATACAGTTTTAATTTTTAAAGCAGGATTCAATTCAAGATGGCTGCATTGCGATAAGGATCCCGAAGGAGGAGGAGCGTACATTTTTTTACATACCCATGTGTCCCACTTGGTACTTTCCCAGTGTTGAAATTAACTGGGACTGGGCGAGTTAACTCGTTATTATTGTGTTAACTCGTTGATTATTTAACGCCGATAAATATTTTATCGCGCATTAACGCAGGTCTTATTATTTATTTTATTTTTGTAAAAGTCCGTTGCTCACAGGCTGTAAACACTGCCAAGTTGAATTGTCTTCTCACCGTAGTAGTTCCAGTCTAAAATATCACTTAAAGGCAAAACACACAACTGATAGCAGCAAGTCATTCAAGGAAACAGACAGTGGAGCGAGGCTTCTACATAAAAACTACAGAAAGATGCTGTTAAGAGTGTGTTTGCACAACAAATGTTATGGCACTTTCATTAATATGGCAGCACATTTAAAATTAAACTAAATGCTAAAAGCTATACACTACTTTTGAATTCATTTTCGGATTTTGCGTACAAATGTGATTAATCGTGATTAATCAGGGAAATCATATGATTAATTAGATAAAAAATTGTAATCGTTGCCCAGCCGTAAAATTAACATTTGAAGTTGAGAGCAAAATTAAAGCAAGAGATTTCAGTACAAACACGAATCTATGTGAGTCTGTCAGAAAGAATTAGGGCATGTCAAAAGTTAGGTCATTTTCCCTCCTTAAGTTATATATTACAAGCTTTTTTCTTCTGTTTTATCTTCTTTTTTTTTCCAATGGCAGCTGGCAAGTAGCCAGTTGCCAGTAGTATAGTTGCATTACAGCCACTTTCTAAATTGTAGTTGTTTCACACTTTAAGACTTTAAGTGAATTTAAGATAGGCATTCATGAAATAAATAAATAAATAAATAATATGAGGTCTTGTTTTACTGCCACTTTACCTTGTACTTTCATTTACCACTGGTTTACTGATTGCTGTTAACTATGTGATTTAGAAAGGTAACAAAATTTATATTGCTTTCTAATTATGGCTTTGTGCTATCACTGTGCTGGTGTGTCAGCAGACTTAATTATGTAACAATTGAACTTATGTCATTACTGTCACTCCAGCGTGTTGTTGCCATAAATAACGGCGCATTTGTTAGGCGTTTGACACGAGGGGGGAGGGCGACATTGGGTCCACCGGACAGTTGGCGCAGAAATCCTGAAATCCAACACCAAAACACCATGACACCATGACACACACAACAAAACATAATCCATGTTACGAGGATGATTCAGAGGAGCTCGGGAAAAAGTGAGAAATTGATTTTGGGAACGTGAACACAGTTCAGAGTTTCAAAAGGTGACCTAAGAACACGACGTTGTTTATTCCAATCAATGTGAACTGTACGGAGCCCGGTGGAGATCAAACAATATCTTTTTCAGGGGGTTTCAAGAAAGCGTTCTCTCACTTTTCAAAGTGTGCCCTCGCTTTATTAAATCGTGCGCTCGTCTAAATAAAGCGTGCGCGCGTATACATAAACCGTGCGCTCGTCTTACTAAAACCGTGCGCTCACTGCCCCTCAGTCGTGCCCACATTATATACCTTGTGAGCACAATAAACAAAAGTGTGCCCACGATCTGTAAGACGTGCCCACGACATTCTGTATGGCAACAATAAATCCAAATTGCTTGAAACGTTCGCACGTTGTATTAATTGTGGCCACGAAATCTGTTACCATTACAGTGTGAGCATCTCACCTTTTTAATCTATTTGGAAGTTGCTTGGAATGGAACAGTAAGTGCATTGTGCTATGGCGAATGTATGCCTAAGCAAGTATTATGGGACGAACAGTGTCCCTTAATGTAATGTATAATTCAAGTGCTTGGTCTGGACTGTTTGTCAACTGTAACCCTCGTTCTTGCATTATGCCTGTGCAAAAATCAAATACATCGATGTCGCATGGTATGGAGTCGAGGAAGGTGCATTTCCTCTTGCAGACGGTCAGATTGGCTTCATCGAGAGGAAAGAGATGATCTTCAGCCCCCCACAGATGCGGAGCCAGGTGCATTATATCCGGTATTCCAGCCGGAACACCTGGGTTTCTGGACGGACGGATGCGATGTGCATTCCATGTGTCTTGGATGCTGTTCAATTCATCCTGGGGAAAAAAATAACGAATGCAAATAAATATTTTAGGATTTTCATTTGGCTACAGCCCTGACTTGGGCGCCTTACAAGGCAGCCTTGAGAACAGGTGAGGGTGTGTGAAGTACTTTGAGTCAACTAGGCTCATGATGATGCCATGACTGGACGCCAAGGTTGAAAGAATATTCTTGTATTCCATACCTAGCCCATGGTAAACCCTGATTAAGTCCATTTCAAAATGGTGAAGAATCATATCCTGCTGGTAAATTTGGCTCATGATGTTATGAGAGTGTGGAATCGTGGCCACGCTTTGCTTACTTGTACCCATTTTAATTAGGCTATACATTTCTTAAATAACGTTAACACGTTTTGTGAATCATGACCACGCTTTAGTAAATTGTGGTCACGAGGTATATAACTTTGTTACTATAACGAGAGCACGAAACTACTAAATCGAGCGTTGTATTTCAACGAGAGCACGTTTTGGTTAAATGAGAGCGCACTTTGCAAAGTGAAGACACGTTTCAGTAAATTGTGCTCACGAGGGATATAACGTGAGTACGACTGTATTACAGCGAGTACACGACATTAGTAATTCGAGCGCACGATTTAGGTAAACGTGCGCTTGCTATATTTTAAGGAGAGCACGGTTTGGTTAAATGAGAGCGCGCTTTTTAAAACGGGTGCACGCTTTCTCGACACCCCAATATATTTCACCTTAAGACTCAAGGGGCTCCGTAGAACTGAACTTGAATATACACTCAGCTGACACTTCATTAGGTACACCTGTTAAATTGCTTGTTCACACAAACAGCTAATCAGCCAATCGCATTTAGGCATGCAGAGGTGGTCCTGACAACGACTGAAGTTCAAACCGAGCATCAGATAGGGGAAGAACGGGGATTTAAGGGACTTTGAACGTGGCATGGTTGTTGGTGCCAGATGGGCTGTCTGAGTGTGTCAGAAACAGCTGATCTGTTGGGATTTTCACCCACAACCATCTCTGGGGTTAACAGATAATGGTCCGAAGAAGAGAAAATATCCAGTGGAAGAAAATGCCTTGTTGGTGTGAGAGGTCAGAGGAGAATGGGCAGACTGGTTCCAGATGATAGGAAGGAAACAGTAACTAGAATAAGCACTCGTTCCAGCCAAGGAATGCAGAATACCATCTCTGAACGCACAACACGTGGAACCTTGAAGAAGATGGGCTGCAGCAGCAGGAGACCACACCGGGGGCCGCTCCTGTCAGCTGACAACAGGAAACTGAGGCTACGATTCACTCAGGCTCACCAGAACTGGGCAAAGATTGGAAAAACACTGCCTGGTCTGACGAGTCTCGATTTCAGTCGCAGTCGAATTGGTGGCGGAACGGAAAAATGACATTTCCTCTCGTTCCGTTAAAGTAAATTTTCGTAGTTCCGGGTACAGGGTTAATTTGAAGTTTCAAGTTAACTGAAATTTACCCTTTTTACGCAAAATTAGCTTTTTACACAAGATTAACATGCGCACGTTCTATAAATATGTCAAATTTAATGCATTAATGGATATATTAATTTTGACAGCCCTTATATATATATATATATATATATATATATATATATATATATATATATATATATATATATATATATATATATATATATATATATATATACACATCGCTTTATGAGCACAGTGCACCCATCTTCTGATGGCTCCTTCCAGCAGGATGACGCACCATGTCACAAAGCTCATATCCTCTCAAACTGGTTACATGAACATCACAATGAGTTCCCTGTCCTCCAATGGCCTCCACAGTCAGATCTCAGTCCAACGGGGCACCTTTGGGATGTGGTGGAACGGGAGATTGGCATCATATATGTGCAGCCGACAAATCTACAGCAAATGCGTGATGCTATCATTTCAATATGGACCAAAATCTCTGAGGAATTTTTCCAACAACTTATTGAAAGTATGCCACGAAGAATTAAGGCGGTCCAACCTTAAAGCTGCAGTCTGCAGGATTTGTTGTTGTCATACGTAAAGTCCTAATTTTTGGCATTTTAAGAGTTTACATGATCTATCAGAACGCTTGAAGTTGAAAACGGTGACCTCCGTAGTCGCAAAATGCAAGAAATGCTTATTTTTTAACCGAAAAATAAAAAGTTACTCAACTTCCTGTCCCGCCCCATCAAAACACATGAGAACTCGTGCACGTCTACGTGCACGCCAGATGCGCGTACACGACTCCTCATTCATCAACTCACCTGTCATTTGCGATCATGGAAGACACAGTAAGTAGACTAGCCCGTAATGAAGTTCAATAGTCCAGATAAATAAGCGTGGGGACGAGCCTACCTTGTATCGCGCGTGCACAATCGGTGATTGACAGGCAGCAGAGCCCAGCTCGTAACCTGATTGGTTACCTTTTACCGGTCCGGTCTGCAATTTTGTAAACAAATCTGCTGGCTTTGGAGGGACCTAGCGGGACATATAGGGGACCTAGAGAACTCATTTTTTTTTATATTGGGGTATTTAATGTACTACTTTCAGAATCCCCGGACAGTTCCAGGGATTATGCTTGAAAAAGAGTTGCAGACTGCAGCTTTAAGGTTACTTAATAACCTTTTATTTGCACCTCATTGATTGTACATTGGAAACATACCATACATTGAAGTTTCCACTTTTTTTGCTTTTAATGATGCACGAGCATTAAAGCTTTATGCTCTTTGTTTCACTTTTCTGTACTCTTCAGACACTTTGGGAGGACATGTAGATGAATGAATGAAAAGGAACTCCTCACTAACGCAGGGCGGTGCTTCTTTTCTCTTCACTACAGCCTCTGGTCTTTTGCATCAAAGATTCTGAGAACATTCCTTGCAGATTGTGCTCTTGCTGACATGATTGTGTCACATCCTTCCATGAATTTGTCAGGTGCACACTGCTGATATCCTCTCCCACCATCATCTACTGGCGACAAAGAAGGCCACTAAAAATCCACTGAGCTCGTGTCATGTTTATTACTATGAGATGACTTTTGCTTTTTGATATGTTGTATTATCCCCCTGTAAGCAGCCATTAGACGGTGGTAAACTGTGGCTATAAAGAGATGTACATGGTCAGCAACAATACCCAGATATACTGTGGCATTCAAACCATGATTGATTGGTATTAGGGGCTGAAAGTGTGCCAGAGAACATTCACCACACCATTATACCACCAGCAGCAGCCTGTATTGTTGACACAAATCAGGTTGGGTCTATAGATTCATGCTATTAATGCAAAATCCGGAGCACACCATCTGCCCCCTCAGCAGAAATAGAGATTCATCAGAACCAGCTTGTGTTTTTTTCACAACAGTCCACCTTCGGTGAGCCCGTGTTCACCGCAGCCCCAGATTTCTGTTACTCTTGCTGTTCAGCACACAACTAAAAGACTTCTTATCTAAGATACCTTATTTTTTTTTTTACCGTTCAGAGTAAACCCCAGAGACTCTTGTGAAAATCCAGGGATGTGAGCTGGTTCAGAAAGACTTAAAGCAGCTTATCCAGCACCAAAAGCCATTCCACCATCAAAGTCCCAGAATTCCCTTTTTTCTCCCATTCTGGCTGCTGTTAAAGTTTTTGGAACAGAAATGTATGGACTCAAAACGTGTCGTGTTTGTTGTGTGGCTGTTTTTCCTTCACTTAAAGAGCCCTGTGTGTTCTCATGATCCGAGATTTATTCTAATTTCTTTTTTTATCCATTTTGTTTCATACTTTTATCACTGTGTGAACACTTTTAACAGTTTAAGGATTGAGTAAAATAGTCGTGTGTATGAAAGTCTCATTTGCCTGCTGACAGACAAAGTATTAGTGGACAAAGTAGTGGCATTCTATCTTATTATTTGCAGAAGCTTGGTATGTTTCTGTCTTTTTTAATGATTTCCTCCCAGTGCAGGGCAGCCTGCAGGATAACTGAGAGGCAGAGACACTTCAGCTGACATTGTTTAAACAAACTGCCAGCCTATTGCAAGAGTAAATATGCAGTAGTGTTGAATCAGAACACTGAGTCCAGAGGAGCTGCTGTGAGTTGACTGCAGTCTCTCAGCTTGTCGACGCACTGCAGGGACCCGTCACAGCCACTGATGAGAATGCATATACTGCCCCCTCCTGGTGGCTCTAGGCACAGCACCTTCAAATAACGTTTACAACTTTGGTGCACTACTTGTTTTAATATGCTCATTTTGAGGGGAATTACATTTTTAACCCTTTTTGTTTTTGCCTTTGTTGTATGTTACTGTTATTTGCTGTTAATTTCTTATATTTGTGTCGTAATTATTTTAATGTTTGTAATATTTTGTTCCTATTCTTTGCTCATGTTATTTGCTTCTATTGATTTGTATTTTCTAAGTACTTTGAGTTTCATTTTGCTTGCAAAAAAAAAAAGCTATTTAAATAAAGATGAATTGATTGATGGCTTAAGCAGCAGTTGAAATAAGGCATCTGTTTCTATGAGTGTGTGACCCTGTGCATGTGCCAACCTGGGTGGGTTAAAAGCGGAGGACAGCTTTCTGTACATGAAAATAAATTTGTCCCCAGGAGTGGGTGTGAGCGTGCATGGTTGTTTGTCTCGTTTGTCTCTGTGTGGCCCTGTGATGGACTGGCGATCTGTCCAGGATGTTCCCCGCCTCTCGCCCAGTGACAGCTGGGATAGGCTCCAGCCCCCCCCGCGACCCTAGAGTTGGATAAAGCGGGTAAAGGAAATGGGTGGATGGATGGAAATTTACAGGACTTTGGACTTTTATTGGACCAACAACACAAAATATGAATCACTGCAATGGGTGTTATAAGGAGTTTTAAGGTGTTTCGTGGGAGATTATGACACCATCAAATGAAGAAATTGTTTTAGGGAAAGTTCAAATAAGGACACAAAAACTTTTTTTTTTGTTTTTATGAAAGAAGCTTCTATTGACTTTGAAAATAAGTCTGAAAAAAAAAAAAACACTGGATGCTTGATATCTTATGTATTTTCTTTGATTAGCAATTCCATGTATTAGAGATGTTTGTTATTTGAGAACTATCTCCTAAAAAGTCACTTTTAAGTCTCGAAACTTAAATTACTTGATACGATTGTTTCTGTACTCAGACAGCCTTATTTTTGATAGATGAAGGAATCTGTAATGTATCTTTTAATGATATTTGTGTATAATGTATATTTAATATAATATAAACCTGGATGTAGTTTTTGCAAATCAGAAGAATGTTAAGGAATAATCTGTTATTTTGCCTCCTGTCTCATCTGTCCTGTGGATTCTGCAATGAATGCATGGATAGGCATAAACCCAGGTGTCAAAGGGATCCGAGGGGCCCTGCTCTTCATATGCCAAAATATTACAAACCAAAATAGACACAGAAAAAAGATGCAGATTTAAAAAAAAACATCAAAGAGGTATAATAGACCAAAATAATGCCATCATGGGATGGAAAATTTGCCAAAATGACCAAAAAGGGATAAAATTACTGCATGGACATAAGAAAGACATAAAATCCTAAAGTGAATCAACTAACTAATAATAAAATTGATCAAAGGTGTCACAGAATATCAAGAAGGAGATTAAAGATGCACTGTTTTAACATAATGCAAAATGACTGCAAAAATACCAAATAATGGCTCGTGATCATGATTTTAAGCTCAAGTAGAGAGATTCATCGATCAGGTACAGCAACGTCTGTAGTCTAAGAAGCGCTTCAAATAAAGATTGAAGGAGTAGAACATTGCACTGATAGATATTTTTCTTCTTTTCTGGCCTGGAAAGCAACCTTTTCATTGAATTTGTATTTGTGTGTGCTGGCGATAAGAGAAGCCAACGGTCAGTATAATTACTCAGGTAAGCCGATGCAGGTGATAACTCTTGCATAACCTCAGCTAATGATTAGAGGGTGGCTCTCCCAACAGGACAAAACCTTTAAGTATGCAAGCATTTAGAAACGCAGATTGCTACATGTAGCTTTTGCATACTTATATTCTTTCTGTTTTTCACTTTTTTAACTCATCTTGATCCTTTAAGAAATATTCCATCACACTCTATTATTTTTTCGTTTTGTCTTGTTTTTTTTGCTTAAATCTAAATAAATTTAAGAAAACTGATCACGAACTGCCACTAAAATCAGGTCCTCCTGAGTGTCACATGCTCCAATGCAGACGTGACCCGTGGAGCGACAGTTTTCGTCTCTTTCAACAGAGTCCAAATAGTTCATTTGTGTAACCGTGTGTGTTGCTGAGCGTGCTCTCTCTATCTCAGGGTCAGCCAGGCTGTTTCCCACTTCACTATCAGCTAAGTTTGTTTGTCTCTGTGAGAGTATGTGTGAGTATTAACAGTGTGGGTGGCACGTTATGCAGTCTTTGCATCAATGAATGCTCTTACAGTCTCATGTATGACTTTGGGCTGAATGCATCGGATAAGGCTCCTGCTGTTTAAGAATATGGACAAATGCTACATTAAAGCTGTGAACACTTGTTTAAAGTCGCAAGTAAGCATCAATGAATGATTTTTAAAAAAAACCTGCTGAGCCCAACAATGCATTCATGCTGGAGGAATTCCTGGGGATGAAATACACGTTGCATCACTCTCAGTTTACATGAATGTTGGCAAGTTTTCTAACATGCAACAAAAGCAACAACAGAAAAGTTCAAAAGAAACAATTTCCTACGTCTTCACTGACCAATCTTTGATTATATTTAGGGCTTAACTCGTTATTATCTCATTAACTCGCTAATTATTTAATACCGATAAGTATTTTATCGCACATTAATGCAGTTTAAAAAAAAAAAATACAATAATAATGCTTTTGTGCCTTTAATGGATAGGAAAGTTCAGAGAGACAGGAAGCAGGGGGCAGAGAGAGGGGGAACGACATGCAGCACAGGGCCGTCCGATGCGGGACTCGCCAGCTGCATCGAGGACTATAGCCTCTTGTACATGGTGCGCCTGCTCAACCCACTACGCCACAGACCACCCCTGTTTTATTACTTATTTTATTTTGTAAAAGTCTGTTGCTGTCTGCTGCGGAACCGGAAAAGAAAGTAATCGGCGGATCCACCAAACATGGAGAAGGGTACGGAACTTTTACTCGGCCATTTTCACCGTAGTAGTTCCAGTCTAAAATATCACTTAAAGGCAAAACACACAACTGATAGCAGCAAGTCATTCAAGGAAACAGACAGTGGAGCGAGGCTTCTACATAAAAACTACAGAAAGATGCTGATGTTAAGAGTGTGTTTGCACAACAAATGTTATGGCACTTTCATTTATATGGCAGCACATTTAAAATAAAACTAAATGCTAAAAGCTATACACTACTTTTGGATTCATTTTTGGATTTTGCGTACAAATGTGATTAATCGTCATTAATTTTGATGCATCAACAGACGCAAAGAAAGTTGGAAAAGTGTCAGCCTTCTTTGTAATTACACATATTAATCGCTCAAGAACTGACAATACCAACTGTTGGAATTCTTCAGAGGAATCGTGTCCGTTGCTCATCATTAGTGGCTGTTGTCTGATTCTCCTCTTCATGATGCTCCTTATACTTTCAGCAGGAGATTATGAGGAGAGAGGAGGGGAATGTGCAGCTGAGAGTTGTACAGGGAACTCTTCTTCTTCGCTTCTGAGTGAATGATAGCCAGTGTTGTAGGTGGCCTAAGAATCCAACCATCAAGTCAGCCACCAGAAGCATGTTATATACGCTCATCATGTATATGTCAGACTGTGACTACCTGACCTAACCTTCCCCTTCACCTAACCGAGGCGCTCGTTCATGTTCAAGTCAGATCAGGCAGTGGCAATGATCACGTCCCCATCTGACCCATCAGGTGCTACTCAGTTAAAGCTCACTTTCAAATTAAACAACTACTAAAAGTCTAACACATACCTGAAAATGCTGTCTTCATGTCACGCAATGGTCATTGCAAAAGGCTAACTAAGTAAAAGGAAGTAGGGGAAAAACAAAGAGGAGAGAGTGCAGCATTCAGGGTAGGTGGCACTGCAAGTGTGATGGGGACGGAAGGTAAACGGCGAGGTGATCCAGGTGGAGTGCTGACCTGCACTGTAAAGAATTTCCCTGTAAAATAACAGTAAAATACTGGCCGCAGGGACGCCAGTATTTTACTGTTATTTTACAGCGCATCTACCGTAATTTATTTAACAGTATAATAACGTATTTTGGATTTGGACAGCAATTCATTACAAATACTGTTTAATGCTGTTAAATTACAGTTATCTACTGGAATTGTTAAATGACTGATTTAACTGTTAATTTACATGTGAGGGATGAATATTCAACAGTATTTTACAATTATTGTCAAATACAGTCGGATACTGTTGTAAATCCACCGTAAATATTCAGCAATTCGGTACAGTGTGGTCATTCCAGCAGCTCTCCAGCAGGCAGAGAGACAGACAAATGTGTGGACTTGCGTTTACTCAAGATAAGATTCCAACAACGGGAATATGAGGCCCTGCCTCTGTGTTTGTCTGTGAGGCACCACAGACCATGCAGGTGTGGGCAGTTTTTGTGTGCTGGAGTGCAAAAAGCTCTGACTATGCTGCAGTGCATCCTACTGTCATGTTTTCCACCAGGATAAAAACCAACATACAATCATCAAAGCAGGGCAACTTTTACCATTTCTATTGGGTAGTAGCCCAGATTGCAAGGCTACTTCCAATAGCTCCATACACAGGAAGCATCACAGCACTGTGCTTTCTGACAGTAAGATTTTCAGCAATCTGTGCCACAGCATCTCTCTTACAGAAGGCTTGAAAGGGCATGTGATTAAATGAAAAGAGATTTTTGGCCTCGTAAATACCTGCTTGCCTCCTGCTCTTGTTATGCACTGGAAAAAATGCCCCTCCAAAAATAAGTAAGAAAAACAACTAATACAAGACGTTTTTGCTTGAAATAAGCAAAAAAAATCTGCCAATGGAACTAGTGAAAATCGGCTTGTCAAGATTTCTTGAAATAAGATGTGATATTTGGGACTTTTGAGTTAAAAGTGATCTTGAAATTAGCTTAAAAACCTCTTCAAATGAAAAAAAAAAGCTTGTTTCATGTGAAATATGACTCAAAACAAGATGTTCTCAAGACTTTTTCACTTAACAAGATATTCAAGATGTATTGTATTAAAACAAGTCCCTATATCTGGCTGAAATGGTACTTGTTAGGCAATTGTGTCAAGTGTAATGAGATACTCAATGAGACAAATATACTTGGTAAGATTTAGATTTTTTTCCAGTGTGCTTTTGGGTCCTTCAGCCATAGCCCCTGAAAACTTGTATGAAAAGCATGAAAAGTAATTGTTAGATTCGATTCTTTCGATGGCAACTCAAGAACAATCCGGAGGAATCTCAAGTAAAAAAAAGTGTTTATTGGAAGTCACATGTCAAAGCATATCAGCGCTGGGCTCAGTGGCTTTTCATGAAAAGCAATAACGTGTAATCCAAACCAGCAGAAAAATGTTGTGGGAAGCAGCAGATGCCATCAGCATGCACACTTATTTGCTGTCAGCTCTCTATAGAATTACCTCTGACACTAACAGGGAGATGATTGTGTAAACTTGACAGACTTTCTTGTATAGTTGATTTGAACATTTGCATTTTTTTCTTGCGTCACCTCTAGAAAATGTTCTGAAAATTTTAGGGTCATATCAAAACAGCTACAGTTGGTTACTCCACACTAACTTATGACTAATCAGTTTTCTTCAAGTGGCCCCAAAAACATCCAGCTGTTTCCCAGCTGTTAATTTAATGGAGTGAAGCCTGCAGGATAGTTCAGGCAGTCAACTTGAGATGCACCTATCAAACATGCCACCTTCCACTCTCTGCTACATCCATGCTGCTACTGCTGTTACAGTAACACCTCCCTTCAGTTTTATTCTGATGCAAAGATTCATAAACGTTTTATACATAAGTCGTCTGGCTCGTATTTTTGAGAACCAATACTGTCAGAGCTGCTTGAAGCTCGGGCTCCAGAGGAGCCAGAATTATTTATTAGTTGTGACAATGACGTAATATAGAAGAAAAAATTGCAAAAAATTTTAATCATTTAAATGATGTCAACCTTTAATGAGGAGATTCGTGATCAACAAATGAGAAACAGCAGCATCTTATATCTGATTCTAAAGCAACAGAGTTGATGTGAAATGTGAATTTGGTCATTTTATGAGGATACAAACATTTCCATGTTAAACAAGAATCTACATCTTCTTCCAGACTTCCTTTTAAAGCAATAAAGCAATATACAGAACGTTTATGGTTCACATAAGACAAAGGGTTAATCCTGCTGATGCCTGACGAAGCTGATGTGCGAACGCTGTGAACTGTGGACGAGTGGACTCTGATGTAAAAGTCCATCCAACACCACTCTACTGCTTCCTACGTGTGACCAGCCATCGCTATCAGCTCACACCCTCACTGATTACATCTCATCAGATAGTTTATTTTAAGGATAAAGGTGTAGTAATCAACGGCACTGTATCAATTCATTTATATTTTTACCTTTTCATATCCTAAAATTTAATTAAATCTGTTTCTATCCCAAATTCTAAAGTCAGCTTCCAACTCCAGATCATTTTAATCACCAAAAACAACTGAGTGAAATACATCCAGAGTTGAAGAACTGATGAAGACCATGCCATGGCATTAAAAAATAAGCTGAGAAGTGGATTTTATTGAAATAATTTGATCAAAGTACCTTTTCTAAATATCCCAAATGAACTTTTAAGCTCAAATTTCAGTAAATGTGGCTCGATAGAAGCAGTTACACGCTCAAGTTAACCAGCACTAGCCATTACCATAAACTTCTACTCAAACCAGGCCGTGTCATCTTTTAGCAGTAAAACCCCTCCGTGTACTGAGCTGAGAATAAACTCAGACTTTGTTCAGTAATAATGGGATAAAGGCAGCTGCTAAACATAGTGTAACAGCATAAAGTCAGCAATCTGAGTCATTTCAGTCATTGAATGGCTGTACAGCAAGCGGACCAGAGGTACATGAGCACCGTGCAAAGCTGAAATAACAAAGATCACTTACTCCTAAATAAACCTGCTGGGTCATTTCATTATTGTTTTACATGCTTTTAGTTATACTTCAAGATATTTAATTTCCCTCTGGGATAAATAAAGTATTTTGAATTTGAATTGAATTTATAAAAGAAACAAAAGGCATGTATGATTGAAAGTATGATTAAAAACAGTTTTTTGTTGATTCCACTTTACATTTAAGAAAGGAATAATGCAAAAGTTCAAAAGTCTTCGTTACGTATGTGGAGTATCTCACTGTTTCCGAACGTCTTCAGAACAAGTTTCATCCATGTCATCATTGACAAGTAAACAAATGCTATGACATGAATCAATAATCCTGCCCTCTGCCACATGCACAGACACACATTATCACTCCTCCGTGCGTCTTCCGCTCATCCCCTGTGACCCGTGTTTGTGCTGCTTAACCTTTGGAAGAAACAACCTCCAGCTCAAACTTTCACGGAAGAGCAATTCTGGAGACCATCAGCACTAACAATAAACATAAAAATGATCACAAATTCATGCAGAGAGCAACATTAGCAGTAAAACACAAACACATATTCATGCATAAGCTCTGAAAAGCACCCTTGGGTGTCCCTGTATTTCTTTCCTTCTTGTACACGCGAGCACAAAGAGACAATCCCCTCCCTCCAGCAGGGCTGCATGTTTGCTAGCAGCCTGGGTGACAGCTGGCCGCGAGGCTCAGTGTTGTGTGATTGAACTGTGGGTAAATGATCTGTGTAAATTGGCCTTTTATGGGACTGTGGGGGAAGATGTTTCACACCCTATTTAACTCTTCATCATTGTTTGGACAGAAAAGGTTCAATCTGCAGGAGATTAAGTAGAGTAATGACAAGTAACAATGATTCATTCGACATTAGAAGGTACTGCTGCACCAGCAGAGAAAGAACACTGTGCAGGGAGGCTGGTGTGGAACCACAGTGTTAATCACTTTGGAGCTACGTTCAACTGTAAGGATCTGAAAGGTTTTTCAATTCAGTTCACATCAATTGTGTCATATGGAGCTCCCTGTTCTTGCAGTTTCATCTCTAAGTCCGCAGAAATACAATATAAGAAGGCAACTGCTCACACATAACGTGTCAGATGATCACTTTTCACCTCAGTACCCCTTTACAGATGCATACAGTCATTGTTATGCAGCAAGAACTGACATACTGGCTGCACCAAAAGTAAATATCATCAGGAAATATTAACAAGGGAAGATTTAGAACATAGGAGGAAAGGGATAATCAGCTGACTGACAAGCATTGGGACTTGTGTTCAACCTTTGGTTTGCTGTTTTTCACTATGTTCTGGCCCCTATTTGGACTTCCTTTGCTTGCATCAGACATTCTGAATAGCTAAGAATATCAGAATAACAAGCTACCAAGCTAAATACCAGCTAGCTGGCATTAGCACGCTCCATCAGCTCCTGGCTCCAGGGCACAATGCATGATGGTCTATTTCTACTATAGTGTGCAGCTTCTGTTCACTACTTTTCTGACATAATATAAGTACTTAAGGCTAGACATTAAAAGTACTTGGCTAATGTTGGGCAAACATCATGATCAGGTTTAAAAATATACAATAAAATCGTTTTTACTGCAGGGAACTTTGCTGAATGAGAACAAGCTGGATTTTGGTGATTTGCAACCAAGCGATAACTACATGCTTATTCATTGTTTCTGCCTTTAAAGATGGATGCATGAGGTGACACACCATTCAGGGATGATTAATTTTTAAACAGAACTATTCGATTTGATGCAATGTTATTTGATTCATTGCACTCTTACAGATGTTGATTTCTGTGGTTTCCCTTCAGTCATTGATGTAAAAATCTGGCACATTGAAGCTGTCTTTCTGAACCACACAGTGACACTGTATAACTTTAAGTATAAATTTGGCAATAGATGCTGTAACTACTTTTCATCTTGCCAAGTTCATGTCTTGTTGCTATAAAAAAGGTCCTCTATATTTGTGTCTTTATCTTGTTCTCATTCTTGCTTGTGGCTGCAGGATTAGCATCCAGGGATCCACCGTTAGGTTTTTAACCAGGTGAGTTTTCAGTCCTGTTGTGGGGTTAGGGTTAGGGCTACTGCTGTACTTAACGTACCTTCCAATGAATCCCAAATGATTTCCAGAGGTCAAATTTCATTGTGCATTGTACACCATGTCAGCATTGATCATCAGACATGTGTATACGGCGTGTTCGCCACTAAATCTGAGCAGGACATCCGGCCGGCAGGCTGGCTGACACACAGTTTAAATGCTGTGCAGACTCCACTTGCTCGTCGCGCACAGGTATATAAAAAATATACTTGCTTTGACTCTGTGTAGGACGTTAAACAAAACCTCACTGAACTGGAATTCATTTGTGGAATCGGGCTGACTGGTTTATGGCAGATTTTATTTCATCCTTCTACTAATGTAATTACATCTTTAACATCGATATCTCGTTTCCATTTGCATCAGTTAATCATTACACCCATAATTCTCATGTATTAGGCCAGTACCTAACCTTACTTAAATGGCTCATGTGACGCTTCGTTAAACACCGGAGCCAAATGAAGTAAGTAAACACTTTCCTGGTGCTCATCAGTGACATCTGTGTGACATGCAAAAATAAAAACATGATCCAGTCGGCGCTACATTTCCAAATGTATCTGTGCTTAAAAAACTAAAGAAACCGTACCTTTGTATTTTTCCTTACAAATGTCATAGTTACAGACCTTGTTTGTGTTATTTTCCAATTATATCTTTATATAACTTTGTAACAGACGCTTTGTTCACATGCAAGAAACAAAATGTCTGAAGCAAAGCATGTAAAGCATTTTAGGCAAAGCTAAAATTCTCAAACACACCTCCAGAAAGTGATATTCAGCATTGTTCCATTTTGCTGTAGTGTGCTGTAAAAAGCAGACGTTTGTATTCCCTGTACAGGATTACAAAATAAAGTCATGGATAGGCTTGTTCCAACAAAGTGTGAACTTTATTCCCAGACCAGCAGGAGGTGTGTCCCCTTCAGCGCGGATCAAAAACACCTTCTGATTGCTTTTACCAGAAAACTGCTCCTTTATATTTATTATACAGATGATAAAGAAGAGAGGGCACTGATGTAGCATCAGGATTTGTCTATATGTGTTTGTGCATGTGGACTTGATAATTGCTGCATTAGAGAAAAGACAAGACATCTCGGCCGGGAGAATTGGGAGCTTCTATGTCAGGATCTGGGTTTTTTGGGATGTTTTTTGTACTTAGTTATTGGTTCTATTTTTATTCAGTACTCTTAGTGTTTTCTGCAGTTAGATCAGTCTTTGTTTCACCTTAGTTCTCAGTATTCAGTTATGTTTTATTGCCCCTTGTGCATTCTTTGTGTTAGATTCATTTTAAAAGTTGGTAAAAACCCAGATCCTGACATTCTATGGGAGTAAATGACACGAGGACCATTTTTGAGGCTGAAATATTCCTAAAACCAAGGAAATAAATTGGGTTTTTTAAAGAGGAGAGGCCATTGTTTGGTGCTGTTATACAGAAATCTGTCTGGTTTTGTATTTTTAATATCACTATCTGGTGTTTGTAAAAGCTGCTGAATGATGATTATTTCTTATTCTTTCTTCTGACTGATGTATTGCTCACATCCACCTAGCAGCATCTACAGGGGAAAAAAAGCCATGGAGAACCTTAATTTGTGCTGCAGGCCCAGTGTACTTTAGAGAGAAGTGTTAGCAAATGTGAATAGCTAATAACAGCAATGTTTGCTAGTGTATGAATGACATCTGGGGATTATAGGAGAAGAAGGGGATTTTATGAACAGTTTTTGTCTGCACCAGCATTTGTAAATGTTAGCTGATAATATTCAAATGTTAAATGACTGGGAAAATAATAGATGAATTATAACCTCAATGATCTTTCATACTAAAGGGCTCACAGATCATACTGCAGGAGACCGTTTGCCCCAATACAGTTTATTTTAGTTCTGCGATTGTTTTCTAACCCTCAACAAGAAATTAAACCAGGTGTCTGCTCTAATGTACAGCTGCTTATATGACTTGTATTTCCCCTCCTGGCACTTGTAGGGGAGAGGAGGGGCATTACAGGGTGGCATTACGGGTCATATTCAAGGGTATGAACAAACAGCCGAGGTGACTGTATAAAATTGTAGGATCTGATTTACTGCTGACAGCAGACAGTTTCTTCAGTCCAAAGTAGTTTTACTGTAATCCCAGTAATTAGAATATATGGATGTGGATTATCCATAACAAATAGATTGATTCTGTGCAGAGCACAGAGGTGACATTTCTAAATCAAGCAAAAAGTTCACGTCCAGAGAGAACGACGCACTGGGCAGCACCTTAACAGGGAAAATGCCTAAAGTGCAACAGCAAGCACCCAAACACACCGCAGTGGGATGCCTTGCATTTGATTCACGGTTCGGGGAATTCTGACATTGATGACATAGCATAACTGACATACTGTGTCCTTGTACTGACCCAAGTGTATTTATAGGTTTTGTAAAACTAGAAAAATAAGAAAAAACAGCTTAATTTCCAAAAAGTTAATATCTGTGCAAAAGAAAAATAAGAACAGAATACAACGTGTGAAACATGCGATCTTGGATTATTGAACTTTTCTCCACTATTCCAAACTTATTCTCACTTCCAGGGCATCATGCAAAGCTCAGTAAGGGAGATCTGATCCGTTTTATTCACATCTCTTGCCACTCGGGCTTCTCCACTGCTTCCCTGCCGCTGCCTACTTTCCCACGTTATCCAACCTTTTACTTCAGTTGTGACGTCACTGCTTGGGTACAATGGTCTTCCTGCTTCTTTGCTCACCCAGCCAGGCAGTCTCTTTCTTTTCTGTTCTTTTTAAATCTCACTTCTACTGTCATACAACTTCTAGACCGCATGTCGCACATCCTCCCAAACTCCATCCTCTCCACTTCAAGATGGAGCCTCAACAGAAGCCCACTACCAGCGTCTAGACTGGTCAGTCAAGGGTCTCATTCATCATGTCACGTTCCGCCTTGATGCAGCATCAGAGTCTAACTGCCAAATATTTTTCCTTTTCTTTTTAAACAAACTTTATTACCATTAATTTTATGCTAACTTCACTTGATGCATAACTTGGTGTCAACCTCTCATTTGAGCTCCCCCCTTATAGAAATCCCTTTACATGTAATTACGGCTGAACATGTATCAATCAAATTGGTGTTTCCTTTTTATTAGGGCTGGGCGAGTTAACTCGTTTTTATCGCGTTAACGCAATAATTATTTAACGCGATACATATTTTATATCGCATTAACGCATGTTTTATTTTTTTTATTTAAAATAAATATATTTTTTAATTAAAACAAAGAAAAATTTCGAGGGCTTTTGTGCCTTTAATGGACAGGACAGTTCAGAGAGACAGGAAGCAGGGGGCAGAGAGAGGGGGAACGACACGCAGCACAGGGCCGTTCGATGCGAAGCTCGAACCATTACGCCACAAACCACCTCTGTTTTATTATTTATTTTATTTTGTAAAAGTCTGTTGCTCACAGGCTTTTATTTTGTAAAAGTCTGTTGCTCTCTGCTGCGGAACCGGAAAAGAAAGTAATCGGGGGATCCACCAAACATGGAGAAGGGTTCGGAACTTTTACTCGGCCATTTTCATTTTAAAGTTCTTCCAGACGTCATCTGTAAACACTGCCAAGTTGAATTGTCTTCTCAGCGTAGTAGTTCCAGTCTAAAATATCACTTAAAGGCAAAACACACAACTGATAGCAGCAAGTCATTCAAGGAAACAGACAGTGGAGCGAGGCTTCTACATAAAAACTACAGAAAGATGCTGATGTTAAAAGTGTGTTTGCACAACAAATGTTGGCAGCACATGGCAGCACATTTAAAATAAAACTAAATGCTAAAAGCTATACTGTACACTACTTTTGAATTTTTGGATTTTGCGTACAAATGCGATTAATCATGATTAATCAGGGAAATCACGTGATTAATTAGATTTAATCACGTGATTTTTAGATAAATTTGAAATTTCATATATTATGTATAACAAGCTAAACAATCCTTCTGACTTAATCTGTATGGAACTTTTCCTACAAACTAAATGTAGTAAAAAAGTACTTTACAAAGTACAAATGCAAAATCGGTAAAATTCTAAAAGCAAGCATGAAACACCACGCGTCTCATCTGATGCCATCTCAGGAATTATAAAAAATCATGATAGATAAAAAAGTCCTGCATGTGTCCAGTCCTATATGTGAGAATACATTCTTTCCTGCCATGCTGTCCCTGAGCCTGAACCCGGCAGTAGCAGGGTTAGGGTTAACCAGATAGGGCCTGACAGGCTGAAATGAAACACACAGATATGGAAGTGGCAGACAGGCAGACAGGAGCCAGTCTCTTATGGGTGCTGGAGATTAGGCTGGCTCCTACTTCACATTCCCCAGTGAGCAGAGCACCACAGGCCTGTACCTTCCAGCCCCCTAAATCCTTTCTTCCCCCTCTATCTGCTCCCTCTGTACGCTGGTATGTTTCTGGTGGAGGTCCGAGGCTGCGTTTCTAAAGAGGAAAGTTCACATTGTTGGGATGATCTAACAACAGTTTGGGCCAGAAACATGATGTCAGGGGTAAGAGGTGAGGCCCCCGCCCACTGCCAACAGCAGCACTCATGCTGGAGGTCTGGGAAATGCTCATGGCAAAAAAATGATGATTCATTTGAAAAGCAGTCATCCATCATGGAATAACAGAATTAGGGAGCAATTCAGCTGCTATATGAGTTATGAGTTGACACGAGCGTACTGATCTCAGGACAGCAGCACAAACTCTGTGAACAGTGGAAGTTTAAAACACTGACTGGGCAATTTCAGTAAATTTATATCGTCATTTCTTTTCCGTGAATATTTAAGCTCTGACACAATTTAATAGCATTCACACAAATCACCTGAGGAACTTAAATGGGTGTAATCGTGCATTTCTTCCAAAATTTGACTCTACAATGCAGAAATCTTTCAAGAAATGCAAGTTTAATGTGTTCCTTTTTGCATGCTTTAAAAAAAGGCAACTTAAATATTTCCAGATATTTGCACTGAAGAACTACTGTTGTTGCTGAGCTATTAGAAAATAATGTTTTTACCATTAAAGTCTAAATTATAAGCTCATTTACAGAAACAAAACTCTGTCACATCTCCTGTTGTTCCATCTAAATCCTTCAAGCAGAAGTTCAGTGAAATCAGCAGGATTATACCAAAGCTAACTCAAATGTTTAAGTTATACTTGAATTAACAGTGAAATCAGAATTCGTAGAAAAAATGTCCAAATAAATAAACATTGTGAATGATTAAGTGCAGAGTCGGCACTAATACTTTTATGGCAACGATCCATTGATGATGATCCACATTTAATACCGAGCGATGTTGAGCCACCTTTCTTTTCTTTTTGTATTGCCAGGAAAAAAAGGGAATAGCTACAGCAAATGAACTGAAACATGAATAAAAGGAAACACAGTGTATAAGACAACATCAAAAGCATGTGCGGTTTTTTTAAGACTGAAAGTGAACATCTGCTCTGAGCTCCTTTATTCTCCAACACAGCCTGAACCCTCTCAGACGAGCTTTCTGTCCTTTCTTTAAGGAGTCTTCAGGAATAGTTCTCCAGGCTTCTTGAAGGACATCCCAAAGCTCTTCTTTGGATGTGGGCTGCCTTTTGTTCCGTTCTCTGCCAACATGATCCCACACTGCTTCAGTAATGTTGAGCTCTGGGCTCTGGGGAGGATTCATCCCTCCATCAGACCTGCTGCCACTGATTTTCAGCCCACTTCTTGTGTCCTTTGGCACAGCTCAGCCTTTTCTCCCTGTTTCCCTTCCTTAAGAACGGCTTCTTGACAGCCACCCTTCCATGGAGCCCATTTCTGATGAGGCTTGGGCCAACAGCAGATGGATCAGCTGAAGCTCCAGATGCATCTCTCAGCTCCTGTGTCAGGTCTTTGCTGGATTCTTTCCTCTTTCTTAAGGACATCACTTTCAGATCCTGTTCATCTGCTGTAGATAGTTCTTTAGGCCTGACACTTCTTCTTCTGTCCTCCACTTGTCCAGTTTCCTCAAATGTTTTAGGGACACACTGCACACCATGCTGAGATATGCCAAGTTTTCAGCTAACAGCTCTTTGGGAATCACCTTGTTGCTGCAGAAATCCTACACTGGAAAAAATGCCCCTCCAAAAATAAGTAAGAAAAACAACAAATACAAGACATTTTTGCTTGAAATAAGCAAAATAAATCTGCCAATGGAACTAGTGAAAATCGGCTTGTCAAGATTTCTTGAAATAAGATGTGATATTTTGGACTTTTGAGATAAAAGTGATCTTGAAATTAGCTTAAAAACCTCTTCAAATGTCAAAAAAAGCTTGTTTCATATGAAATCTGACTCAAAACAATTTGTTTTCAAGACTTTTTCATTTAACAAGATATTCAAGATGTATTGTCTTCAAACAAGTCCCTATATCTACCTGAAATAGTACTTGTTAGGCAGTTGTGTCTTATATTAAGTGTAATGAGATATTTTGACTAGAAATGAGACAAATATACTTAAGACTTTGATTTTTTTCCAGTGTATTTTCTGTCTGTCAGACTGTGTTATCTTTGCTGTTTTTCATAGATGCAACAAAGGAAACTAATAAATTATGTGTCTACAGTGTCTAAAGATACAATTCATAAAAAAAAATGTGTTAAGTTGTCTCTTATGTGTCGACACAACACTGGTTCATCCCTTGAGTTAGGAGCCTCTTTATGCTTGAATGATTCATAAGTTAGTGTTAAGCCAAAAAAAAGTAAATGTTCAGGTACAAGAACTGGACTGAAAATGAGTGAAAAAGCAGCCAATGTACAAAGAAAAACTTTGAAAGGCCTTCAGAGAGTCTGGTAGAAAATATTGCTCAATATCACTTTAAAAGCTTAATATGAAATCTGGCTGCTTGGAGGCAAAATGAAAAGAAATGAGCAGGGACGCAAGCCTTTTGCATAGCACTTAATAAACAATTGGTCCTGAAGCGGCATTACTTCCCACAACAAAAACTATGGTCCCTACTTCCAAGACTGCACATGTTGTCTCCACAAACACACATCCACACACTGGAAAAAAATGCCCCTCCAAATATAAGTAAAAAAAAAAACAAATACAAGATGCTTTTACTTGAAATAAGCAAAAAAAATCTGCCAATGGAACTAGTGAAAATCGGCTTGTCAAGATTTCTTGAAATAAGATGTGATATTTGGGACTTTTGAGTTAAAAGTGATCTAGAAATTAGCTTAAAAACCTCTTCAAATGTAAAAAAAAAAAAGCTTGTTTCATATGATATGTGACTCAAAACAATTTGTTTTCAAGACTTTTTCATTTAACAAGATATTCCAGATGTATTGTCTTCAAGCAAGTCCCTATATCTGGCTGAAATGGTACTTGTTAGGCAGTTGTGTCTGATATTAAGTGTAATGAGATATATTGACTAGAAATGAGACAAATATACTTGGTAAGACTTTGATTTTTTCCAGTGCACAGCAGACTGGTTGTAAACACACACCACGATCTGCCGTCTCCACAGACCACAGAGGCAGCTTCTACACATCACTTATATCCACAGAGGACAAACAGGATTTGAACTTACTCCCTTCAAACAGGAACACAGTCATCTGCCATCAAGCTCAGATGAGAAGCTCCGCTCTGCCTCCTGCTGAGCTGGAATCAGCTGTGGCGATAGCTGCTATCTGGGCTTTACTCCCGTCTAAGCGCCTGCTCCTTTGTTGGCCTCCCTCTTCACCATCACCAGAACACGTCTTTCCTAACTGCTCGTTACGGTTTTTGGGGTTGGTTTGAGTCGATAACGCTTTCTACGTGATGAATGAAGTATGGGAAAAATCTTATCTGGAGTGATCATAGCATCAATTTGCACCACTGACAAGAAATTAGAGAAAAAGCTCTAAAACAAGACAGACAGCGCACACGCAAACACACCACTGTAGTCTGCTCTCTCATTGACAATAAATACCTTTGGGAAATTCCTCACTTATCTCGCAGCCTTGTGTATGTAAAATGAAGATAGAGGCATAAATTCCATTCCACTCCAAAGAATGCAGCCATAAAGGACAGTGGCGTCGCATTAGAGGGTGATCAAAGTTAAAAGGCATTTCTATTCACACACAATTCCTCCCCGGTGGATAGAGCTATCTGTCAACCTGCAGAAACAGGACCAAAATCTGACATAAACAACAGATACGCAGCCTGCAGTGGGAACGCGACGCATTTGTGAATTCTCATTTTTATTGACATAACCACAGACTGACCGGGGGGAGCAAAATGAAGCTGCGGTGGAGCAGGCCCTCACCAATCACCTCATTCATAAGGCCGCTATCTGGCTCATAGTACTGAGAGACGAGCATTACGCCATGTGCTAAACCGTCACGCCAGCTTTTTCTCTCCCGGGTGAAAGATTGGTGTGACGGCATGTAGTGCACGCAGAGTTTATGGCTGTGGAATAATACGAAATGAGCAAAAATCAACAAAATAATTGAGATAAAGGTCAAATGATGAAAATTATGAACAGATTTTGCTTTTCATGGCTCTGTTCCTTAGATTTTTGTATGTAGCTTGTGTGGAAAGACACACCGTAGAAGTCTCTCTCTAAAAGTAAAAGAATAATTCCAATATGTTAAATAGTCAATCCTAATATCTGCTAATTTAAGAATTAAGAATTAAAAAAAAGGATAGTTATTTTTTTTAAACCAAAATCTTGCCATTATGAGTAAGCAATCTAATCCTAAAACCAGAGAAGAGCTGAGTTAAACCTGACAAGCTGTTAGATTTTCAAATATATATCTATATATATTCAAATATCTATATTTTAGATATAATTTTGTGAAACTTTGTGAATTGTTTAATCCAAACCCATTAAAGTTTAATTGTAAATAAACTCAACCCAAATGTACTTTGACTGGCCAAGCCATCCTCTCTAAGAAGGTTGCAGTCAAATGGTTGAATGTGTAAGTGCAATGAATGGTTTTAACAGCACTAATTGTTACAATTCGCTGGCTTTTTATAATTCGTTTTGTGTCTTCATTCCTTCTTGTCTACACATGGAGTCAGAGCTGATTGTAAAGCCAATTGTGATGTGAGATATTGGGCTGAATAAATATAACTGACCTAAAGCAGAAGGGGTCGAGAGACTTTTTTCAAATTACAAAACAGCAGAAGCATCTTAAAATTTCAAACGCCTCAGATTTGTAGCTTTCGAGCTGCTCGTGACCTGTGTCTAGTCTGGAATGAGTAACTTCTTTAGCATTTAAAGAAAATGTAAACCATTGCATGACAAAACTTATTTGGCTGCTGTAATCAATGTGATAGAAGAAGCAGTTTCATCTTGTTCTGAATCCAAGATTTCAGCTGCTCAACAGCCTGTGGGTGTTGCTGTCTGAGTCTCCTCTCCATGATGCTCCATGCTTTTTCAGTGGGAGACGGATGTGGACACATACTCTGAGTCTATGAGACCACGTCCTGCAGAATATTTCTTCTATCTGATTAAAATCCATCTGATTAGAGATCCAAACATAAGCATGCTGCAAAACATTTACTGGAGTGAAACTCTTTTGGCATGTAAAAGGTCAGCATGGCAACTAATCTGCAGGAAAAATAAACACAGAAGAAGAACAATTCCCAGTTTGATTCACAGCTAAAAGGCCAGTAAACCTTTTTCATTTCCCTGTGTTTCTAATCCAGGAGAGTTTTTCTCATTGAACTTACTGTTGAGGAAAGAGCTGTAAAAACAACCCAGAACTCCTCTAACGATCCATCACAGACCAGTTAAGTTGTTCTTTTTGTCTCTTGGAAACTCACCTCTTTGCCGTACCTCCACGTGGTTTGAAAATGACCATAAAAATATTATTTATTCCAACCAGAGATAAACAATACACTGATCAGATCAGAGGCCTTTATGGACTGAGATTAGCCCAAACTATCTGAATCACTTAGAAACGACCAATGATTTTGTCATTTTATATTGAGAAATTAGCAGAGTTTGACACAAAGTGGTGAGCTACAATCCATCCTCTCTTTGAAAAGACTCAGATGGACAAAGGCCTTTGGTGGACACCCACTCCTGACACCCTCTGCTGGTACCAATTCATCTACTAATTGTGGAATCTTCCAGAATGCTGAATATACATATATATATATATATATATATATATATATATATATATATATATATATATATACATATATATATATATATATATATAAATTAGGGCTGATCAACGATTAAAATGTTTAATCTAATTAATCACATGATTTCCCTGATTAATCACAATTAATCGCATTTGTATGCAAAATCCAAAAATAAATTCAAAAGTAGTGTATAGCCTTTAGCATTTAGTTTTATTTTAAATGTGCTGCCATATGAATGAAAGTGCCATAACATTTGTTGTGCAAACACACTTTTAACATCAGCATCTTTCTGTAGTTTTTATGTAGAAGCCTCGCTCCACTGTCTGTTTCCTTGAATGACTTGCTGCTATCAGTTGTGTGTTTTGCCTTTAAGTGATATTTTAGACTGGAACTACTACGCTGAGAAGACAATTCAACTTGGCAGTGTTTACAGATGACTTTGGTTCTGTCGACTCCGCCGTCTGGAAGAACTTTAAAATGAAAATGGCCGAGTAAAAGTTCCATACCCTTCTCCATGTTTGGTGGATCCGCCGATTACTTTCTTTTCCGGTTTCCGGTTCCGGTTTTACAAAATAAAAGTCTGTGAGAAACAGAGTTTTACAATAATAAAATAAATAATAAAACCTGCGCTAATGCGCGATAAAATAGTTATCGGCGTTAAATAATCAACGAGTTAACGCGATAATAACGGGTTAGCTCGCCCAGCCCTAATAAATAAATATATATATATATATATATATATATATATATATATATATATATATATATATATGTGTGTGTGTGTGTACTTTTATCAACTTTTCTGTCTTTCTTAGCCTCCCTTCCAACTTATTTTGAGTGTGTTGCTGGCATCAAGTTCAAGTTTGTTTAGATATTTCTTTAAATACTGTGAAGTTGTAGATTAAAAATGCAGCATCGCGAAAATAACAACATTTTATTTGTTCACGTGTACAGTAAAGTTGAGCGAGGATTATTGCTTGACTTGGCCATTTAATTGGACCGTGTTCCTTGTTCTGGTGTACAAGCAAACAATTTATGACTGAATTATGTCCAACTTTGCTACAAAATTTGATCATATGCCTACTTTCTAATACTAGGCTTTATCCAGATGACCTGAGTTCACAGACCAAGGCAATTTGCATGATGAGAGGTGAATTAGACAGTTTTACAGCTGATGCCACCCTCCCAAATACAGCCTTATGCAGGCAGAAACAACCCAGAACTGTAACACAAGAGCATGTGACTGGCAGAAAAGAACTGCATGAGAACTGTGGTGCCATGAAGGTAGCGTTCATGCTGTAAAACAAATGCATTTTAGCCATAACCGTGTTTGTTTTCTAACCTTAAGTGATGTTATCATCCAAACAGTTATCATGTGTCTGGAACACGCACATTGATTAAAAGTGCTGTGCGGAACAGCAGCTTTTCGGGGGCTACAGGATGGGATTCATGGGTAAAACAACCTAAATGATCGTATCAGTTTGAGGACTTGTTGATTATTTCTGGGTCAAAACCCGGGAAAGGAACTCAAAAGCACTGAGGCCAGTTTGTGTCCAGTGAAACTTATTTACTAATCAGCCACAACATTAACACCACTGACAGATAAAGTGAGTAACACCGCTTATCTTGTTGGAGTGCAATGCTCTGCATGGAAAACCTGCATCCTTGCTTTCATTTTCTCATGCATCTATCTATCAGAAGGAATGTGACAAAGCTCATTTCCCGAAATGTTAAGCAATCCCCATTCATGCCTTTTTTAATGTATAAAGCACCTTAATTCATCCTGTTGTTACAATTAAATTCATCTTGCTATTCTACTTTATTCTTGCACAGATAAGGTTAACATGTTTGTCAGAATTATTGAATGGAAAGTCATCTGTGATAAAAGGAGGGAATGATCAATATGACAACGAGGAGTAATGAGATTTTTATCCACAAACAATCATCTCAGACCCAACTGTTGTGCAAACCTCAGACGACACAGAGAGCACCAAGCCGAGTACTGGCCAACATCACACTGAGCGCAGATGTGTGTGGAGAGGATTCGACGTGGAATGTTTCCACATTATTGACTTTCTTTTCTCTCTTTCCTTCTCACTTTTCAGCGTCAGAGCGTTGAGCTGCTTCCTACCAAGCTGACAACTGAAAGGAAGGAAGAGTGACTTGTGTTCTTTGTGTGTGAGACAGCCTTCAGAGTGAATGCTGAGACGCATCCTGCTGCAGAATGTTGCAACCGAGCCTCGGCCTGCTCGGGATCCAGCCACTTCTACCGAGGATTTACTCACAACTCTGAACATTATCTATTTCCCCATCTCTCTGTTCATCATTTCAAAACATGCATTACCTAACATGATAATAGAATGTTAGGTATAGATGATACCTAACATGGGGCTAAAGTGATAAGTGAGTGGCCATATGTGGTGATAAATGGGCTAAAAAGGATAATAAAAGTGCAAACTCTGATGGGATCAAATGATGATAGAAGTGAAAATGAGATGATAATTGATGGGCTTGAATGAGGCAAAGATGATGGTAATTGAGCTCAAAGTTAATAATTGATATGTTAATAGATTTGGTGAAAACTGAAATCATTTTAAATAGGTATACATGTGATAAATGAATTAATAAAGAGGATAAAGTGTACTTTATAACTGAAATGGCTCCATCTGAAGATGTTTCTGTGTCAGAGATTATAAACGTGATGCTGATTAGAATGGAGACCGTCCAGGAGGCTAATTTTCCCTCACTGACTCCAGAGTTACTTCAGCAGGATTCCACACCCCTGCTATTTGAGAAAACAATAATACATGTACAGAAAAATGGTAGTGAAAGTTACAAATGTGGGCCACATTCATTTAGTTGTTTGTTGGAATGTCTGTGATAAATTAAAAAATATATATATTGAAATAAATCTGTATTTCTGATGATGCTCTCAAACTTTAAGACTGTTTGTATCTTAAGGCCTTTCCTTTAAATAGAGATGCAGCGTCTGGTTTTTTGCTGCCTTTTCGTCAGTAAAACTCCTCACAGCGCCAGTTCCATTAGGGCTGTGAGAGGCACTTTCACACAATCAACATCAAATGTTCGGCCGTCAGAGGACGAGAGGAAGCTGGCAGACAGACCCCACTGTTCTCTGCAGATGGACGGATGCAGAAAACCAACAAAAGGATTGATTATCCGGACATGAGACATTTATGCAGGAGACATTAATATCATTAGCGCGTTGACAGTTCTCAGAGTGTTTTAAATAAAGGAAAGGAAATAAGCCTGGCCTCGGAAAAATAACTGTTTAATGGATGCCATTTCACGGAGATTTTATTTATGACGATAATGTCGCTTTTAAACACTTTCTAAGAAAAAAACAGTTTTTTTTATTAATGGGATGCTTGTCAGCAACAAGTTTCCTAAATAAAAAGTTTGAAAATAACTATTATATAAATAAATAATCATTTATTGCCTTTAACTGTATTTTCTTCATTTATTTTATTTATTAATCATTTCAGACTCTAAAATAACGTGTTTTTTTCTTACATTTATTTTCAACGCATTGATTGAAAAACATCAGGTAATTTGTGTGATTTATGAGACAGGTCATGCGTAAAATCCCAGGTACTTAAAACACAAAAGTTTAATAAAATGAGCTGACTATCAGCGCATTATAACGTAGTTTCAAAAGTTCCTTTTATTCTTTTTGTATCTGTGGGCGAGTAAAACATTTTTGTAGCTTTGAATAAAATAGAATTTTGTTTCATTTCTGTGGGACTGTATTCGTGCCTTTTATTCCAGCTCATATCGTGCTAAATTATTTTTCCCCGGCTCCGAGCAGCCTGTGAGCCATGACGTGATTGTTTCTTATGGTTAGTTATTGTCCACGTTTCTTATCGGGCTGAAGCCTTTAAAGAGAACTCATTCGCGTTTATTTCCCAGTAAAAGCTGCACACCAACTTTCACTTTCCGATTAAAAAAATACCTGCTTTCTGGAACATAATTGATTAATTGATTGTAAAAAAAAAACAAAAATTGAAAAAAAATGAGAAATTCATTTTCTTAAGGTGCAACAAAATCAAACAAAAAATCCCGAATACATCGTTGATGGTGCTTAAAGGTAGTCCTTTCAATGAGAATAATGCACAAAGCGTAAAAAATGGTGAGATTTGTTTCCTGCCTCCGACCAAATGAAACAATGAATACAGGTGCTGTTGAAGCGGGTACCTTTACACCCCTCACTCCTGATGTTTGGGCCCTCTCCTCCCCTCTCCCGCATCAGGGGCCCACCCTCCTCACTGGCCTCCCTCCCTCCTCTTTCCCCACCTAGGCCTACCTCGGAGCAGCGGGCTGCGTCACGTGATTTTCTCCCGTACAAATTTTCCAGTAGGAGAGCGAGTAGGAGCACACCCATATCAGCAATTATCAGCGACAGTTACTATCTCCAGATAGACCGAGAGGAAGAGGAACGCCGCACAGGTCCGGGAACCCCCCCTCCTCAAAAAAAAAACAAAAAACACACGAGAGCCTTGGTTCCATCCTGTCTCCGGCCACTGAGCGCAAGTTTTACGCACTGAAACCGATATTTGGAGAGGCTCCGCGGAGCTCCATCGCCGGTCTCCTGTCTGCGCGAAGTGCCCAAGTTCTCCCAGCGCGCTCCTCTATTGAGGCTTGGACTGCTAAGGGACAGGACTGCTTTATCACCCGACCATCCTTATCTGGTGAGATAATACACTGAGAGCCCTTGGAAAGAAACTGCGTCCCCCCCTGTGCGCAGCCGAGAGCCATTATCAACGTTTTATGTGTTTTGAGTTGCTATTCATAGAAAACGTATATGTATCGTAGATTTGAAACGGAGTTTGCTTTCTGTGTTTGATTTGGTTTCCGTTCTGGTTATGATTTAATGAGGCAGCGCGGAGCTGCAGGATATGTGAGTTCGCTGATTGTCTCTTCTATCTGCGCGTACAGATAGCAGCGATCATTAATGTCATTTTAATCCATTTGATGTCAATCAGAGTGATATAGGTGAAATATGACTGATGAGCCTATGTGATTGTTGAACACTAATAGAAATGACAGCGTTGTTTATTTGTTTGGACTATAGCGCTGATAGTAGGATATATTGATAGAGTTAGAAATTCATGCGAAACGTAACTAAAGTTTTTCAGCTACAATGTTTAATAGCCTAAAAGTATGTCTGTAAACATGTCTTTGGCAGGACAACAGTCTCGACAAGCTTTTGTGAAGTCGTTGGTTTAAAAAGACAGAAAAGTTCATCAAAAGAAGAGTTTTTACGCCTGGACAGAAGGACTGCGACCAGCCCAAAGCTTCGCCTCTGTGATCTCCAGACTCCACACAGGACGGTGGCTAAACATTGTGAAAATGTATCAAAGCCTGGCCTTGTCCTCCAACCAGTCCCCTTACGCTCATGACACCGGGAATTACATCCACCCCTCGGCCAGCTCTCCGGTCTATGTTCCCACCACCAGAGTTCAGGCCATGCTGCCCACCCTGCCCTATTTGCAAGCCTGCGACTCCCCCCATCAGTCCCACAGCCTCGGCGGACACCACGGCTGGGCCCAGAGCGCCACGGATGGCTCTTCCTTCCCCCCCAGCAGCCCTCACACTCCGCACGGATTCTCCTACTCACACAGCCCGCCAATCAGCTCCAACGCCGGGCGGGATGGGACCTACCAGAGCCCACTGGTTCTTGGAAACGGCGCTCGTGCGGATCAGTACGGAGGCGCCTTGGTGCGCTCCGTTGGAGGTTCCTATTCCAGCCCTTACGCTTACATGAGCCCGGAGATGGCAACCTCCTCCTGGACGCCGGGACCCTTCGAGAGCGGAGTGATTAGTCTGCAGGGCCGGCAGGGAGGTCTGTCCGGGAGAAGGTCCAGTCTGGGTAAGTGTGTCCAAAACCCACCAAGCGAATTTAGATTCATAAATTCAGAGATAAACACACATCAATTTGCCAAATGTAGAATGAATCCCTGAAAATATTATTTTTGTTTGGTCCTGAATCTGCTTTATTCAATCACTTTGAATCTGACAAAAACATAATTATTGATGTTTTCTGTTCGATGAGCCCAGTTTATTCCAGATCTGAACACCCATGGCATCACCTGAATGCCCCATCCTCTCAACACCACAAACAAAACACTGATACCGATTTTCATACATATTTCAAATTAGTTATTTTTCATTTTTTCCCTCTCAAAACATAGCAAATAATGGAATTCGGTCTGGTTTATGAGCCTCACATATGCTGATAAAAACATTTCTGTGTTCAGATTACTTATTTTGTAAAATTCTGTCAGCATCTTTAACATGAGAGTGGCCGTTTCTTAAAGAATTCGCTTATCAGTGGTTGTTAAGGCCAGGTTATTTATTACAGGGGTTGATGGAGAGGCCTAGCAGTAATGCTCGTGTCATGTGGTTTTAGATTCAATCAAAGTCCCCCCAAAACAATGCCATATTAGATTTAGACAATACACATTCACTGAAAAAAAGAGGGCCGCTAAAAACAATCAATTAAAATGTTAATCTAATCCCCCCATTTTGATGAGAAGGTTCAATACACACAAGGACACCAAACAAGGCTGAAAAGGGCCCCAATCAGAGCAGTTATCACCTTGATCAGTCAGGGCCTGGAACGGCTCTACCTGCTGCCGTCAGCATTTATTATGAGAGCGTGCGTGGGGGGGTGACACTGATGTTTTCTGTCTGATGGTTCGGTTTGGCACCTCTCCAAATCTTAACACTTATATAGAATCTAATTTTGTCCTTAATTCTATTGTTGGCTTAATGAAGTAGCAGTTGTTGTGTTCGTAACGAGACTGAGGGATCAGTAAGATAACTTTTTCATTTTCTGTCATTAATATGAAAAATAACACACATATACAACACAGTTTTTCTTTTGTTATAAGGTATTAATATCCCTTGAAATCTTAGGGAATCACGTGGCTTAAAAACTGCCAGCCCCCCCTGTGCTGGCTCCAAAACACAGTGCCCGAAAAAGTGAACAGTTTGGTGGCTTCAGGCATTTAAAACTGAAATATAAATTCGTCAGAGAGAAGAATTCAGATTGGCTTTAACTTTAATTTCATCTTAATAAAATACAAAAACCGCATAGATATTTAAAAACTCTAAATTTAGATATAAATTTCACTTGAATTGTACTTAAATGTTGCGGAAGTTGACTGATCTATCAGTGGATTGGTTATTGGTTGGGGGGTTTTTTAAAAGAAAAAATAAAAGCTAAAACTTTCCAGCCCCGAAAATATGAATATTTGTGAGTTTCTCCAATTCTTTGGGTGTGTTTGCTTGTTGGAGTTCAGCAATATGAAGATATTCTCTTCAATGCTTCACGCTATAATTCACATTTTACAGTTTTTTTACATCTGACAAATGAAATGACTGTTTAGTTATAAAGTTAAATGTATTGAGTTTTTCTGTCTTTAAGTTACCATTAAGAAGGGAGGGGGATTAAAAGACTTTAACACATTACAGCAAATAAAGCCTGTTTAATAATGCAGGTCTTGTACTATATTGGCCCTCCATTTGGCACTGCATTGCGTCTCCTTTAACCAGATTTTCTAGGCAGAAATTATATGAATTAAAGTGGGTTTTAAAGGCTTGATAACCCATCCGTGTCTGTATTCATCCTGTGCGCCTGTCACCGCAGAATATCTGTTCATGTGCTTCTGGGTTGAGAAAATCGTGGCCTGATGCTCAGCGCATGCGCAGGTTGTGCTTGTCTCTTAATGATTAAATCTACTTTTCCCGATTAAGGAGAACCTAAATTCGCAGGTTTTAGGGAAGACTCGAGGAGAGTTTAGCCTCGGGTCTCCTTCGATCTGTCTGCGTCTCTAATCGCTCTCTCAATTGACGGATAAGGAATTTGGGCAATTAATGCCAGGAGTCCGTCGTGTGTCAGAGTCGTGATGGATGGAGGGGGACCCCTGGATCCTTGGACCTGATAACGCACCATACCCGCCCCGGAACAGATTCCTCCACCAGTCTCGCCCCACTGATTCATTCGCAGGGTTTTGATCTCTCTTAGTCACGGGGAATGGAGGAGAGGGAGCGTGGGGTTAAATTCCTCCGCTGGCTATTTGTCACGCGTTGATCTCTAACCAGTCCCCCACCATCCACGCCCCCCTTATTTTTGGAAGTTTGGAGGAAGGCGTTGTAAATGGAAATGTTGGTTAGAAGATGTAACTGTCTGATTTAAAAGGAGAAGCTTTAGAAACCCCAATGTTGTGCACGTGTTGGAAAGGTTGCACCAATGGGCGGTTAAATACCACGTCATCTGTCTAAAAGTGTCCTAAAATGGGCCTATTGGATAAATATAAGCTGCCAACTCTTTAGCAGACATGCAGCCGTTATGATAGAGTGAAACAATTCCCCATTGACACTAATGTCTGTCTTTTCTCCCTGATTCAGAACTGATGGACGACATGCCCACTGAAGGCAGGGAGTGCGTCAACTGTGGTTCCGTGTCCACGCCGCTGTGGCGCAGGGACGGAACCGGGCACTACCTGTGCAACGCCTGCGGCCTCTACCACAAGATGAACGGCATCAACAGGCCGCTCATCAAGCCTCAGAAACGACTGGTAAGAAATTCAGCTTTAAAAAAGTCTCCACAAGCTTCTTCCGCTCTGTTATAATTCACATAGAAAACTTTAAGTCTATTTATTTGTGTTTTTCAACTGGTTTAGATTTATTAAACATCAAACCAGCAACACCAATCAAATACATCCTGCTGAGGAAAAAGTCAAATAATCCAAAAAAGAATAATTCTAATTTATCTTCCATGTTTGGTACAATATAAAACTGAACCCAAATCAACAACAACAAAAACGATTAATTTGATTAAAATAAAAAGGTTAAAAAAAATAATAATAAAAAAATGTATCTGATAAAATGAGCTTCATACTAAATAGTTCCAAAATTTGAAAAAAAAAGCATAATTGATTATTTTTGGTGCAAAATTTCAAACGACCAAACTTAACTAAATGATTGAAGGATTTAAAATAGAAATAAATAAAGTTTGGCTTTGTTAGGAGGTAACTTACAGGCTGACAGTGTAAGTGCATTTTCCTTAGATTTCTTAAGTATTTGGTATTAAACATGCAATGTAAATGTAAAAAGTACTGATATTAATTTAAAACACTTGTGCAGTTAAAAAAAGAAAAAATAACCAAATAGATGTATTTTACAAAGTCAAATTGTGTAAATCCTCATATCAGGGAAGTTGTTTTGCTTTGATAAGATAACACACACACACACATATATATTTTTTTTAATTAACTGCTGATTTCATTAAATGGAATTAAAAAAATCAACAACAACAGTTTGGATTTTCTGTGACAAGACAATTTATCTTTAATGCGAAACAAAATAAATAATTATTGTTACCTGATAAGTAAATGGACCACTTATATAAAGTAGATTATTTTTCTTTAACTTTGAGAGCATCAGCTTGCATTATTGGGAAGGCAGCACTGCCATGTAAAATATGCGTTCGAGACCAGCTCCTTTGGAGGATGTTGCCAAGGTTTCTCGGCTGTTTATTTCCCAGGAACTCGCCTCTCAGCAGCAGCTGCGGCTGTGACTCGCTCCTCCTTCCACAGCGCGGCTGTTTTCTCTGTTTTTATTTGTCCTGCACCGACCTTGCCCTTGATCCGGCCCCGTTTTTTTTTTTTCCGACAAGGCTCTGTACAGCAGTGTGTCTTTCTGCTGCTGCTTTAGCTCCACATCAAACCGAGTAAATTTTCACAGTAGAAAATGTTGCTAATGTTGTCTTTAGAGATGTAGGGGGGGGGGGGGGCAGTTTGATGCAATCATACAAAGATGTCTTATAAAATTATTTGTCATTTGAATTTCAGCCAGATGATAGATTTCCCTTCAAATGTGTTCTGCAGCAGACCACGTCCCGCCGGGTTGGACTGTGCTGCACCAACTGCCACACCAGCACCACCACGCTGTGGCGGCGCAACGCTGAAGGAGAGCCCGTCTGCAACGCCTGTGGCCTCTACATGAAGCTGCACGGGGTAGGTCACACCGAAAGGCGCTTTTGCTCCAAAACAGCTCCTCGAACAAACTTCTTTTTCATTATCTGTGCCGCCTAGAACCTCTCCAAGGGCATTGTGGTCAGTGTTATCAGAGTAGCGGTGTGGGAGGAGAGCTTGTGTGGGTTGTCATAACACTGTGGCTCCTGTTGCATTAGGGACTGGGAGGAAAGCTCAGCTAATGTGTTTTGCTCCTCTCCATCCAGGTGGCCAGACCTCTGGCCATGAAGAAAGAAAGCATTCAGACCAGGAAACGCAAACCCAAGATGCCCAAGAATAAAACATCGACAGGTCGGGCGAACTTTGACATCACAGGATAAAATTACAAAACTGTGTTACCAAATGAGCGCAGAAGAATACTTTCTGAAAAGTTTGTCAGTAGATTAACACAGTTGATGTGTCCTGTTGAATCTTTAGGATCCATCACCTCTGACACCAGCTCCCCATCCTCCCTCTCAGTTTCAGAACACGCCTCCACCATTAAGAGCGAACCCAACATGGCCCCGTCACCCTACGCAGGGCAGACTGTCACCTCTGCCACTCAGGTAAAAGCCTCTTCTGTGTCAGGCTTAGTCATTTTTAAAAAATGGAACGACGGGCTTTTAGTCTTTATATTTCAGTCTCCTCAGAAACTAAATTGGTACAACTGTCGCTATCTGTGGTTGTAAATTGGAAGATGACGGTGTTGTGTTCTGCGGGGCAGCGTTGACTTGACGTGAGGGCAATCATGACCTATGAGAATATCTAAACCTAACCAAGTACATTAATTCCAACCCTAACCACCTTACTACGAATGAACACTAATGAGACATGGAAATATGATGTCATCATGTAGAAACGCATGTGTGAATGTAACACGCTGACATGCTAACAAATCAAAATCTAGGCTGCATCTCAGTGAGGGATAGACTAAATTAAACTTCGTACTTCTACACTTTTAGAGCCTTTATTTAAAAACCGCCGCAGCTTTTCCCCCTTTTGTCACGTTGTTGTCTTAAAGAAGTAAAACAGTCTGTGTGAGGATGTCAGTGGGTAAAAAGAAGCCTCCACATTCTCCTCAACGTCGTGTGGAATCCAATCGGATGCATGCAACATTCATTTGCATCTACGCAAATAAGAACTTTTTCTTTAATTAACCATGAGAGTTGGTTTAAAAGAATGATGGCTTTAAATGTCCCTGTTGCATTGCTCTTAGTGTGAAAGGTCAGCTCTGATTTCCAGCTGAAAATTCTTTCTTGTGTTGTTATCTAAACGTCAAAAGCTTCTCTTCGTATGTGAATTTGAATTGAAACGTGTTTCCAATATGTACATTTCTTCATTTTTTTCCAATTTCTTTCCATTTTCCAGACAACGTCTCAATTAGACAGCACGGTATCAGGACATGTGGACATTAAGTATGAGGATTATCCCTTTACCCCGAGCTCAATGGCCCCACAGAATTCCTGGTGCGCTTTATCTCAAGCATGAGCAGCCTCGGCCAACAGGACTACCACACTGACTAAATCGATTCCATCATCTATCCATCCTCCTTGGGACTGGGCTGTGGAGAAATAATCTACCTGCATCAAAAAGCACTAATGCAGAAAAAAGCAACACACACACAGCCAAAGGGCACGTAATCTTCCTGCTATGTTATATTCATAAGACACTGGCTGCAACCAAGAAAACCGACACAGCTTACCAGGACCAACTTTAACACGAGACATCCAGGCTGCTGTTTTTATGGAGTGTGTTTTATGCACCGCAAACTGGCAAAATGTATCAGCCAGAGATGAGAACCTGAACCGACTAGTCCAGCCACATTTCCTCCGGAGGACAACAAGAACTACCTATACTGCCAAAAGAAAAATGTGTTTAAGGAGAAATGTGACACCAAAAAACAGGGCTCCAATGTGAAGACAATCAAGTTGAATGTAAAAAGATAAGGGTACAGTAACCTGTTTTAATAGCTCATAAATAAATGTAGTTTTATTATGTTTTTGTCACTGTTGCTGCTGTATGTCGATGTCATCCTCACTGCTTTCGGTGGCGTTTTATAAGAACAATTTCAACGTGTTATCGTCACTGCTGACATAAAAAAAAATTACAGAAATGACCTTTTTCTTTTTTTTTTTACGACTGGTGAAAATGTCTCATTACCAACATGTAGATGATTAACTTTTACAGGCACATTATTTATGTTGAGATAAGGACAGTTAAAAGTCATTGCGGACAGTAAAAGCAGCCAGTTATAAACCACTGCTCACTGTTCCCCTCTGCAGACTGGCTGTTGTGCGATATGTGTCTGAGCTGCGGTGCTTAGATTATATTAGATTTGTTTTTACGAGTCGGCAGATATAAACTGCATCTTGTAAAAGGAAAATCTTAATTCTACTCACCAGACGTTTACCATTTCACTGCTTTAGCATTTTGACATGAATGAAAGTGCAATGACTCTGCTTTTCTTTTCAAATATTGAGGGCAAATAAGAAAAAGTGTGAAATGACTGTAAACACGACAATCTAATCTTATTATCTGTATTTTGTCAACATGTAAGGGAATTTTATTGTTTTAATTTTTTCTTAAGGCCTTTCTGTTTCCTGTTTTTGATGCTCTATGGAATCTATCCAGGTCAATAAACCTGTTCAAATTTCATGTATTTGATTTATTAAACCTACTGTGGTTTAATCCATAAAGTATCTTCGGTGTATTTGAGAGGCCGGCGGTGAAGTCATCATAAATCAGGATCTCCAACCAGTTAAATGTTTGTGTTGGACAATGTGGGACATATTACCAGCTAACTTCACAAATAAACACCCTCAATGTCTTAATGTTACTGATTAAACCTTTAACAGTATAAGAGCTCAATATATATACATATATTTCTTTAATGCAAAGTTCCCAACTTTCATCAATCGTCTACTTTTTTTTTATCTCTAAGTCTGTAAAGAATTTATGGTGCAACTTGGTGCTGTTTTGGAAGGCTGCACAGTGTCATAAATGGTGATTATTTTAGTCACATTTGGGTTCCAGCTGGATTGCGTCCATAGATTAACGCATCTTTTTCCGAGGCAGACTCAAAAGCCGCCGTGGCTCATTACCCCCAACAGCACCACCCAAATATGTTCCTATAACAATTCAGTTTACTATTAAATTCGTACAATATTTTCTGCATAAAGCTTTTAATATGTAGGTTGAATCTGATTTTCAAACATTCATTCATGAGGCTACATTAAGTCAATGATTAAGTTATTTCAGTTGTTCACCTTGAGCATTTCAAATGTCGAATCTCTACTTTTACCCCATTAAATATACAGTTTATCATTATTGGTTATTTTTGGAGTCTGTTTCAACCTGTTGCCAGGAACATTTAACCATATTTCAGCTGTGTGTCCTTTATTAATTACAAGAGTATATTCTTCATTTCGCTTAATGATCAGGGATGTTCAACGATCTTCAAAAGCTTTAAAAAACCTGTTGAAATTAAAGCATATTTTTATTTATGAGCTTTTAACCGTTTCATGGAAGTTACTCGATCTGCCATGAAACTTTTTGTTTTGATCCAGGTGGAGGGACATAACTTTCTCTGTGTTTTCCACATTTATGCACAGGAGAGTAAGTGCATATTGCACAACAATTCTGCTTTTAAACTTAAGCAAAGTTGTTTAAGTTGTCTTTTACTTTTGTTTTGTTTAGGTTTAGGCATTAAAAATTAAGAGAGAAATTAGTTTAGGAGAGGTTTAAAGCTCCCAAACTGATGGCTTAGCACAGGTTAAAGTACAACAATTTGTCGGTTACAGGGCGAGTTCCACACTTTATGCAAACTTCAAGCACGGGGGCAAAAAACTCTTCATAAAATACATTAATTGGAAAATGACACCGTACCATCAAAACATGTGACCAGGCAGGAAACAAATCACTCAATTTACTGCTTGTTGTAAATCAGCTTCATTTTAGGATTACACTCCTCTGCACACCTGTTTGGCATCTTGTTTTTTTTCATGTTAAAATGTTCCATGTGTGATTTGAACTGTTTAATAATGTAGATGCGTTTAAAAATTAATTCCATATTTCACGACCCTGCTCAGCGAATTGTGAAGTCATAAATGGGATTTAAAGTCTTCTTTAACCATTAGGATTCAGGTCTCTCAACTCCATCCCTCAGTGTGTTTTTTTGCATTTGCCCCTATATTTAGCAGAGATGTATTTGCTCTCCTGCTGTCACGTGACATTCGTGTGTGAGTTCACGAGTGTTTGTGTGTGCAAGCAGGGCGTGTTTTCTCTGCCGGTTGCTCAAGCAAGCGGTGTCGGCCAAAGGTTGTGTTCCAACTCTGCTTTATGGCAGCTGGGTCCGAATAGGCCGCACGGTCGAGGAAAAAATACAGACCTGTCAGCAACAAGGCTGCCGCTTTACTGCCGCCATGGCGACATCCAGGCACCTCCGCACCAATGACACTGCCCGGGTTTATGACTGTTGGCCAAGATGTTGCTGCCTTATCTGTTGCTGGGAGAGGCCCGCTGCCGTGCGATGGGAAGATGTGGACACATGCATGTTTAGTATTGCAGTTAGAGGAATAATATGGAAGTCTGAAGTGCAGTGGGACAAGAGTTTGGGAGAACGGAAACGGATTTTTCCAATAAAATAGACTCAGCACGGATGATATTTGACGTTATTGTATTCTCTTAGAGGATATTCAGAAATATCATCGAGTGACCAGTTAAAGCTGTATTCCATCTCGTTTTATACCGGAATTTTTGTGTAAAATTTCTTTATGCATCAAGCTTCAAATACATCGGCCTTACAGTTCCTATAATAAAACAAACTGAATCCTTCCATCAGACCATTTCCGCTTGGTAAACGCTTTTTTCTTTGCATAGTAACACTCTATATTCATGCTTTAGATTTCAAGCCTTCATCTTTATTTCTAAAGCTCGAACTCTGAAAAATAAGACTTTGTCATAGTCTATGGGTTTTATTCTGATGTCCTGGTTTTCTGTGCTTTGCTGAGTTCATCTTGGGTTTTCTGTTCTGCGTCCTTGTTTCATTTCCTCAGTCGCTTCTTTGGGTTCTCAGTTAGTCCTGCTTGCTGTTCTCCCTGCACATCTGGATTCAGTTAGCCAATTACCACACCTGCCCTTTGTGTGTAATTAGCTCCCTCTGAATAAAATCTCCCTTCCTTAGTTCAATGCTAGATCCTTGTGGAATGTGTCTAATAGCACAGTTTGTTAGTGCCAGCTAGTTTGTGCTCTTTTTATGGATTACCTGCCAGTACAGTATATATTTTGTTCGTTTTTAGATATTTGTCTTTTCACCTGCTTGGCTCTGCTACACCCAATAATTCAACACATCACGTTCCCCCATTAAACGCAGTGTTGGATCATGATCATTTACTGAGATCTGAGTGCAAGTTTGATATGTTGGTGTTGATAGCCATCATATAAAATGTGAATGATAATAATCTTACCCTTTTTAGCATCATGACACTGCTGTAAATGCTCATGAATATGTTTGTGACAGATATGAGATTACCCATGATGCAATCTGTACAGAACACACTATCCATCCAAATCTCAGCTGAAATGGAGCTTTCTCTCAGGCTGTGCATAAATGGTATGAGTTCCCAGTTGCAATTACAGTTTTTTGGGGTTTTTTTCTTACAGAAACACGTGAGATTTAATCTTTTGGCAAGATTTTTACTGTTGTCTGCTGTCAGTTTGCGGCCCAGAGGTTCCGTGTTGGTTAAACAGTCTTCATTCGTTTGGTTGTCCAGTCCTTATGGGTTGTGACGAGTCTTATGCTGTGTCCCAAGCTAAAGGAGAGCTAGAAATATCAGATTCACACCTCTATCCACGGGATGAGCAGCATAAAACAGGTGGATACTGGATCATCTACACTGGAATATACACACTTTATATGAAAGACACGAAGCTGTAATCTAATCCTCTTCTCCAATCCACACAACCCTTAAATAAACACACAGTGAGAGCTAAGTGCTAAAGAGTCATCTTTTCTGCTCAAAAGCTATTCTTCCAGCTGAATTTACACTTACAGTTTTTCTCTATTGCTTAAACACATTTCACGATACTGCCCTCACTTTTCACAAAACTCTAAACACAAAACACTTTTCTAAAGCTACGTACACACAACCTCACAGTCTCTTTTCAAAACCAACCCATCACACCAAAACAGTTGCTCATATGCTCAAAACCAACCCATCACACCAAAACAGTTGCTCATATGCTCAAAACCAACCCATCACACCAAAACAGTTGCTCATATGCTCAAAAGCAAACCTTGACACCACAATACCGCTCAAGACCTGCAAAAATGTAAACACTACTGAACATCATTAACCACATTACCAAAAATATTGAAAACACAATTTTCAGAGTGTGAGACTGTTCTTTTTACAGTTTCACAACTGCCAGGATGCATTTGAGCAACCCTTATTTATTCTCAAATATGTATTGGGTATTTACTATAGATTTGTGCATTTCATAGGAATAATGAATAATGCAGAAAATGCAGTAATATCACAACTCAATGCAGAAATGAGTACTGTAAACTCCATGGAGGATCCATTACACACAATAGATACAGTACAGTAACAATTGAAAACACAATGTTCAGGGTGCGATTTCTTTTATTACAGTATGTTGTACATGTAAATTGACACAGTATATTGTATGTTGACACTGAAATCATTGGGCGGCATCACGTCGTCTGGCTGGGTCGGGCCACAGGACCTCATCAACGTCACAGGCAATATTGTCCATAGCCAAACAACGTGGGAAGAATGCCCTGGCATGCCGCACCCAGCCTTGGAACGCCTCCACAGCCACATCATCACAGGCCAGGTCCATAGCCCTGAGAAGGTTCTCTCTGGTGTAAGGTTGGCGGTCATAGACCTTCCAGCGCCATGATGAGAAGAACTCTTCTATTGGGTTTAGGAATGGAGAGTAGGGTGGCAGACACACATTACTGTAATAAATTATTGGTTGATGTTACAGTAAACCACTCTCTGACCTGGATGCTGCGATGGAAACAAACATTGTCCCAGAGGATGACATGTATGGGAAGATCAGCCCGCCCAGGATTCTGCTGGTCGTGGTGATCAGCTGGCCCAGCATTCGGGTGGTCATTGTCATGCAAAACATCTCTGAGCTCTCCTAGGAAGGTGAGGAGACGCTCAGTGTTGTAGGCACCAAGTTCAGCATGTCGGTGGAGAAGCCCTCTAGAACTCATGGCAGCTCAGAGAGTGATGTTTCCTCCACGTTGGCCGGGCACATCAACGATAGCTCTCCGTCCTATGATGTTACGGCCTCTCCTCATCCTTTTTGTGAGGTTGAAGCCAGCCTCATCCACATATAGAAATTCATGGGGTCTGGCCATGAACTCCTCTTCTGCCTTGATCATCCATTTTTGTTTGGAACCTTCAGCAAACTGACTTATATAGGTGTGGTCACATCATTTGCAATAGGTGTTTTCAATTATGAGTCGTTGTGTTTACTGAATGACACCAGGTATGTTCATTGTGTTCAAGTTTTGCTGACTGTGGGTGGCATTTTGCATCACATGAGCTTCACAATGCATATTGGAGCAGAGATATATGCAAAATGTGTTTTAGCAAGGCAAAATGTGTTTAGAGATTTGAGAAAAAGGGGATGGTTTTGTGAACAGTGTCTACAGGTGAATTGTGTTTGTGGTTGTGGCAAATGGGAGGTAGTTTTACTAATTGTGTTTAGAAAACTGGTCATTTGGTTTAGAGTACTGGGTTTTGTGTTTTGGCAATAGAGAAAAACTGTAGTTTGTGTGAATATTGAGGCTTCATTTAAGCCCTCTCAGAGTAAAACATTTGGAGTTTGACTGGAGGACGAGGTGCAGTGATGCTTCGTAGCCTAAACCTGCCACTGGCTTGGCTTCAGGTTTTATCAATTTTTGGTTTAGTTTCTCTAAAACAGGATTTTGAATTTTAAGTGCCTGCAGACACATATAAGGAAGCGCCAGAGCTTTTCCAGAAAATGTGAGAGTATCGATATTAATCTTCTTGTAAATCCCCAAAAACAAATTTTTAAAGTTCTAACACAAGAGCACAATTAAATTAATTGAAAATTACCACAAATAACTCGAAAGGACTGAAAATTACTCCTCAACTGGTTGTTTGTTTGACACATGTAGTCGGGTTCATGACAGTTTTACATGATCTCGTGGTATTGGATGCAAGTGGGATACTACTTCATGCACATTATGTGTGTTATTTATTTGTATTTTTAGCTTGCGACTACAACGACCCCACTACCCCATATTAATGATTAAATCCCAACAGTTTATAGTTCAAACTTTTATTGATAGATGTTGATGTTTATTGCTGTTGATGTTGCTCATGTTGGTTGCCAGTGTGATGTTGCGTGTGAGTTTATGTATGTTTTGATTCTATTATGTAAAGCACTTCTGCTGCTTTTTGTATAAAAAGTGTGAAATAAATAAAGTTTGATTTGATCAATTCCTTTTAACTTGGGGCAAAAGGCAAAAATCTACAAAAATCATCTAAAGTTTACGTTGATAAAGTTAGATTTATGAGCTAAAGTTTTCATAACTGTAGACATTTTTAAATCCAGGTAAAAAACATTTCTTTTCTCATGTGTCTATGTATGAAATCTGCACGATATCTTTTAACTTATCTGGACTGTTGCATGTTTTTAAATTCATTGAAATAATTTTATTTGTTTCTCTTTACATTCTTTTATGTATTTTTAATGCTTCTTCCACTCCCCGCTGCAATGCTTTTATTTTATGTAAAGCACTTTGAATTGTTTTGTACATGAAATGTGCTATACAAATAAATTTGATTTGATAACTCTGATTAATCAGAGCTAATTAACTTAAATTTCTGTAATTTCCTAAAAATACGGCCATGCATTTGCAATCTTTCCCTCTGCTGTATACTTTTACTGCCCACCTTTGCTATTCCTGCTACACACGAGCACTCTAATTTACTATTGTTAGGTTAAGTAAGCTAATGCATTTATTTCGACTGACAGTCGGCGCTGACAGAAAAGCCTTGGCTTTGATTTATACCCGCAGGCACCAAGGCTGGGGTCAGACTAAGGTCAAGGCCATGATGACTGCTGTGTTTCTGTGGCAGTTTTTAAGCTTAGTGTGTCAGAGCGCCCATAGCCCAACTCATCCTTCAAGACAGGTTTCCCTTTCACTGGGTGTACGCTCCTAAGAGCTCTACATTTCCCCTTCCTTCATGTTCTCACCAGCAGCTTGCTTTCCTGGATGTCTGCACAACAGCTAAATGTGTACGTGTGTGGTGAAACAACTCAATTCCTGGACAGACGTAGGGAAAAAGGCCACAGTCCAGCGATAATATCAGCCACATATATTGAAAAATGGCCTTTTTTTATTCTTTGTCTCCAGTCCAGTCTTTTCCATTTTGCCTGTTCTATTCAATTAATGCCCTCAACAAAACAGGATATTCTCTTCTGGTCCTTTAGGGTGACTGTATGTGTGTGTATGTATGGGAAAAAGTGAGATGGAGAGTCGCACACACGTTTATTCAACAAATTTTCAGCCTTTAAATCAAAACTTCCGCCTGCTGTCTTCTCAGTGATTTGCCCAGAGGTCCTATTTTTCACTGTGTGTGACAGGACCAAAGGTGTGTGTGCTGCACTCACATATCCTGCATGTTTCAGAGTTGTCCCGCGCTTAAGCCTGACGTTCTCCTTGAGGGATGTGCTGTCTCGCGTAGGTCTTGTCACCGGCCGCGCGCTGCAGCATCTCTGGGCTTCATTCTGTTTCCTCGGAACAAAAGAGATTAAATGTAAACATTAGGGAGGTCTGTCGCTCAAACTCAGGACTCTGAAAGGTACAAAACTGCCTTGGCAATTATTTTCTTAAAGATATTATAAAGATCAAAGCGATGCACAGTGTTGGGCATTCTATACAAAATAACCGATTCTCCCATCTGGTTTGAGTTAAAGTTGAAAGCTTCATTTCAGTAAATGGTGGCAGCAGATGTTGCTTTTCTGGACTAAAATCAGAAAATCACTTTTTCAATAAGCTCTGATCACAGCAACATTAACGGTTTATTTAGTTTGAAAACCTTTTGCGGGGAGGCTTTGAACTGCTTATACCTCTATTTGCTCTTGTTATTGCTTCCTAATATGTGTTCCTTTATTATGAGCAAACCTGAGACATAATGGAAAGTAACATTTACATTAGGAAAATACTGTGGTTATGCTCAGATAAACTCTTGTTAAAGTAGATCAAAGAGGAGCTAAAACTCATCCAAAGACGTAAACAGAAAAGCAAACTACAGATAAATGCTGACATGGAATATTCTCGCTGTTTAAAAGATTAAAATATTACTACGAAAGGAACGACAGTATTTTCTATAACAATTTCATTGTGACGGATGCACACCAAGATGGAACTGCAGCACATCCGCTAGCTACAATTAATCAACTAGTTGATCAAATATAAAACATTTAACAGTACTTTAATGGGTCGGATCAATAGAATAAACTGAGTTAAAGTTACTCTGAGTCAGAAACTAAACAGTAATACAATGAAAGTGACCAGAATTTGTCGCCTAATTATTCGACAAGTAACTCAACACGATAAAATTCATTCCATCTTAAAATCTTTACTGACAACTACTAGAACTCTTTACAGCCAAATCATTTATCAATCATGCCGGTAAGACTGAAAACATTTGAAAATGCTGCGTTAAAATCAATTCAAGCTGTAAATTAAAGTTGTGCCGGCGCTCCTACAATGCACATTAAGAGCATCAGAAAGGAAGACTTAGACAGAGCCCTCAGGTGGAATTGTTTGTTTCCTAGAGCTGATCCCTGGTTCCATCTTCCTGAAAAATGAAAAGACACAATTAAAGGCAAAGTTTAGCACGTCTCTCGGCGTATTCATGGCGAGAACTTGAGTTAGCAGTAAGCATCTTAAGAGACAAAGTTATTGTGTAGCCACTGAGCAGCTGGGTCACAGTAAGGATGACAAAGGCAGGAGGAACTTTTATTTTTTATTCAACTATTCCCACATGCACCAACAGCAAGACACCTGCCCTCTACCAGCCCCCCTGAAAGTGATCAGAGACAGTCTTTTATACCATCTACACTTAACGATGTGTAGATGATGTCCAGGAATTCTGGAATGAGGTTAAAGCTATTAACAACAGTAAGATGCCTCTTCCTTCCACGGTAAATGGTGTATCTGGGGATGGGAATATTGCTGAATTATGGGCAAAGCATTTTGGGGAAATTTTTAACTGTGTTGAAAGTGCTGTTTTTAAAGTGGGTGATGTTGGTTATGATAATGGTATGATTATTAGACCAGACGAGGTGTGCAATGCCATTGGGAAGCTAGCAGTGAATAAAGCCAGTGGTCCTGACCAAATCACTGCTGAGCATCTGAAATATGCTAGTTACAGACTTTCAGTGCTACTTGCTTTGTGTTTCTCTGGCCTGTTAGCACATGGCATATTACCTGACTCTCTGTTATCTGTGCTATTGGTACCCGTTATTAAAGATAAAACATGTAAAGCATCTAGGGCAGACAATTATAGGCCCATTGCACTTGCTACCATAATATCCAAAGTCCTAGAGCGGATCCTTTTGGAGAGGCTCCAAGGATATGTGGAAACAACTGACAATCAATTTGGTTTCAAACATAAACATGGAACAGATATGTGTATCTATGCACTAAAAGAGCTTACTTCAAAATATAAAAAGAAGAACTCCACAATATTTATGTGTTTTTTAGATGCATCTAGGGCATTTGACCGAGTCAATCATGGAAAATTGTTTTTAAAATTATATGAACGAGGGGTTCCTTTATACTTGATACGTATTCTACAGTATTGGTATTCCCACCAAACCATGCAAGTCAGATGGGGCGAAGCATCTTCTAGCCAGTTCTTGGTTACCAATGGTGTCAGGCAAGGTGGAATTCTCTCCCCTTTTCTTTTTAATCTCTATATGGATGATCTATCAAAGAAATTAAAAGAATGCAAGACTGGATGTATGGTTGGGGATAAAATTGTTAATCATCTATTGTACGCTGATGACTTAGTTGTCCTGTCTCCCTATAGTGCTGGTCTACAGCAACTGCTTAGAGCTTGCTCAGAGTATGGTGTAGAGTATGACATCAAATACAACTTAAAAAAGAGTGTTGTAATGATTGTCAGGACTAAGGAGGATAAAAAACTACACTTCCCTTCCTTTTATTTAAATGACATTGAGCTGACAACTGTAACTAAAGCAAAATACTTGGGTCATATATTATTAGGAATGACTTATGTGATGATGATGATATTCAGCGTCAGTGTTGCAAGCTGTATGCTCAAGCGAATATGCTGGCACGAAAATTTTATATGTGTACGAAGGAGGTCAAAATATCTCTTTTTAAAACTTACTGTACTCCACTATATACAGCTCATCTTTGGTGTAGTTACAGCAGAACTAAGATGAATAAGATCAAGGTGGCTTATAATGATGCACTTAGAATTTTGCTTAAGGCTCCAAGGTGGGAAAGTGCAAGTGCTCTTTTTGTCACTGCAAATGTGCCCACATTTCAGGCTCTAATGAGGAGCCTTATGTATAAATTTATGTGTAGATTAAATATATCAAGAAATAGAATCATAAGTTGTCTGTCTAATATAAAGGAAAGTGACACCCAATACAATTCTGACATCTGGAAATACTGGAAAAGCCAATTGTATGTGGGCTTATCCCCAATCTGATTTTTAATGAAATGATTGTCTCTGTGTGTGGGGTGGGGGGTTGTATGTCTTTTAATGTATTTTTAATGTATTGCATATTCTTATCTGGACCTTGAGTCTGTGAAATAAAGTTTATTATTAACAAGTTCAACCCATTTTCCTCATAAGGAATGTTCCCTTTTCTCAACATCTTTAAAACAAACAGTATTTTTATCCACTGGCTATCGTCTACACATACATAAATAAACCTTTTGCCCGAAACACCCTGGAGAAAACAAGAGAAGAAAGGTGAGTGAACCACACAGTTAGCTTTTACACTTAGCTAATTACAGCTATGTCAGCCATCAGCTGCCAAACCTTGGACAACCACATCCAAACCACCACCCTACATTGCAATAAATACTTCATCAGAAAAGTGTGACAATGGTTTCCTTTGTGTGTGTATATCTATGCGTTATTTAAAATGCAAAGTATTTAAAGTGCAGCGTACCCTATTAAAGTGCTAAAAGATTTAAACAGTGAGGTGACAATGATGGCTTAGCTACAATAGAGGCAGCGCGGGATAGAAGTCATCGTCTTTCAATATAAACAGCTGGAAGCTTCAGAAAAAGATGATTTTTTTTTTCTTGAAGGTTTGCATCTTGTAAGTTTGGCAGTTAATTTTCGATTTTTTTTATGTAACAGAACACACACAGATGCATTCATGCATGTAACTGCACATTACAGGTATTATTTACAGTTCTGTTCTTTGATGACCTCCTTCTGTATACAGGCATGTCTTTTTCTAGAAACCAGTAATTATTTACTAATTAATATACAATGGGAAATTATGACGGCTATATAACTAAATCCGGTCTAATAAAAAACTACACTTGCATGGTTAAAACAGTTTAAAAGTCACACAATGAGCAAAGGTTGTAACACAACAAGAGCTCCATAAACCAAAGTTCAGCCTACCTGGGGGAAGGTGGATGGGAAGAAAACACACTTGTCTTTAGTAGCTGTAAGTTAGATGGTAGTCTCACACACTGTCTATTAAAAAAAAAAAAAGGAAAACAAACTAACAGTTGTGCATGCAATTAAGGCACCATTTTAGATAACGTTTCATTTTGTGGTGGACAACTTGTTGAGAAATTCTGCAGTTTATTTCTCTGTGTTTGCTGACATGTGCTATATGCTGGTGTCTGACCTCTGCTTAGAGGTTGCAGAGGTGTGGGCTTTGTCACCATTGTTTTAATCTTTTCTGGGGTGAGATGAGCATTGTTTTTCAGCATGCTCCTCATTCCTCACGTCTCTGTTTCTCCCTCCCCCTCATTAACCTCTGGGTCACTGAAGCTACATATCCACTAAAGCCTTTTTCAGACATTAGATATGTGCCATTAACAGCTTTGGCAATCGGTTAAAGCGATGGCAGTCAGTCACTCACTCAGGCTACGGCTACACGAAAACGTTTTTCACTGTAAACAATACTTTTTTTTATCGTTTGGCTGTCGCAGCCACACGGAGCCGGCGTTCCCACTACCCCAAAACGATAGTTTTTGAGAACGGGTTCCAGAGTGGGAAGATTTGAAAACGGCGTCGTTTCGTTTCCATTGTTACAGCGAAAACGGATTTGTTTACATCTGCACAGCCACATGGCTAACGCCAGTGAGGTATACACATACGTCAGTGACCAGAACAAAAAGCGGCTTCTATTCAAAATCCGGAAGAAGAAGACAACACAACAAGGACAGACAGCGATCATCATGGACCCCACAACATTGATAGCAGCACTGCTGCAGACACTGCTAACTACAGCGGCGTTGTTGAAGGAACAACGTGAGCTTCGCGCTGGTAGAAGTAGGGGCGTACACGCATGCGCATTGCTTCTTCTATTGTTCTGGTGTAACCGGTGGGGGTGGATACAGCGCACCTAGAGGTGTTTCATGTGTACTGCATCGTTTTCAGCAAGTGTGGCGTTTCCATCTGGACAGAGAAGCTCCCCTGTGTGGTCGAAATCGTTTTCGTACCCATTTTCAAAAAAAACCCTCGTTTCGTTTTCGTGTAGCTGTAGCCTCAGTGGGGTTACATGGCACTGAAAGGATCGGATAATTGGCTAAATTACGATAAGAATGAGTCATTAGGGTAATTATCCTTGGATATATGGCGGTGAATGAATCAAATCAAACTCAGGCATTTGAGAAAATGGTAAACGAAGAGCAAGATGAAGCTACGTCTCTCTACATTTGGTCTGTGATGAGCTGCTTGTTGCACAAACGCAATGCACAACGGAGCATTCTCCATCGCGTTGTTTGTTTCTTTCCGACGGCGACAACAACAGTAATATCGTCTCTTCCGACTTCCGGTTCACGACCCTGGGAACAAATCTCGAGCATGCGCAGAACGCAAAGTCTAATTCACCACGTGCTTCACCCGTTTGCAAACACGTTTAATTTAACTTTCAACCGAGTTATCTCGGGGTCCTAATCCGATCACGAGTAAAGGCCTCAGTATGCTTCTCCGACGCAATCTGTCAATCCATCTCTGTAGTCACGGAGAGGCTCTCAGTCCTTTCGAAGTTCTCTGTCGGGCTGTCGGATACGAAAGGCAATTCACCTCCCGATCAGTAGGCGTCGCTACGTTAAACGACCCAATCTGGCGACGTCTATCGTGAAAGTCGTTGATTGAATGTTCACCTTCCGGCTCCGTTCCACTCCTCACAGTGAACGATGGCGACCGAGAGAGACATTTTTTTTAAATGTTGACCGGCACACAGTAAACTCTTTCAAAAATGGCGGTGTTGTTGTTGTGAGAGGAGGGAACTAACTAACCGGAAAAGTCATTCCGTAAATTATGTTATTAGCCGACCAATCACAAACCTTGTGGACGGATAGATAGGAATTTTGGCCGACACACGCAAGCGACGGAGAGCGTCTCCGGGAGAGTCTCTGTAGACGACCATAAATCAGCCTTAATCTGATCCAATTTCTTCTCAGATGAAAGTGTCTACATGCACTTAATAACTCAATCTTATTATATTTTAGTCAATTATCCGATCCTTTCAGTGCCATGTAACCCCACTCACTTTAGACATTGTTCTTATTCACGCTAATGTTTCTACTTTTCATTTATGTGAGATTAGACACGACATCAAGTGACTGCTACAGTCCTAAAATACCCTTTTGCATAAAACTGGTCTGAATACATGTTTCTTTTAAGCGCAGAATATCCACTAAAAAAATTGGCAATGAATGGTCCTGGTCTGGTTTTCCTGTTATTATTATACGTGTACCTGCTGTTGCGTGGTACTTCCACTAGGAGGCAGTCTCAAAAATCTGTGAAACCATAAGAGGAGCAGGCTACGGTGCACAAAGAGTGAAATTAAATTATAAGGAAGATTAATACAGTCCAATACAGCTTTTCACCTGTGCTTCTTGGTTTTTTTTGTCTTTTTAAACTTTGCCTTTTTGTGATTAAATCTGCATCAGCCCCTTTCTGGTTCAAGCTCATTTTCAGCCAATCAATGCACAGCATTTGCACTGTATCTTCTTCAAGGGCTCCTCACTTTTTGGAGGACTGCATATAAGCCTGTCTGCAATGGTTGAATACCTGAAATCCAGAGAAAAATCCATTGATGGAGACAGATAATCAGATAATCACGTACTTAAGTTATCTTGAGTTATCATTAGAAGTTGAGTTACATGCAGTAACTACCACCACCTCCCAGGAGCTCAAGCTTGTAAGATACTACAACAGGTTTCTGATTTGCACAGATGTCTTACATGATTTAGCTCGTTCATTTTGACTAAATCACATGAGTCAGCCCTACACAACGGGCCTGAGAGTGAGCTGCCGGCTGTCTGAGGCCAAATCTATGAGTTGTCTTTTTGTCCATGAGTTGTTGTTGCCAATATCAGAGCCTTCCGTATGAGATTATGTAAGATTATGTGTCTCCGTAAAGAGATAAGTTCTCATCAATGCCAATCGGAGTCAATAAATTCACACATCTACTACTCATTTGACGGAGGACTGAATGGCAAATTAGACCATTCTCCTTGAAAAGCAAGACATTTGCAGAGTTTGACCAGCAGGAAAGAGGCTACAGAATCACAGCATTCTCAGAACATCATGTGATACTGACAGAAAAATCAGTACGTTATGTGTGCTGTGGCTGTGTAGAAAAAGAAAAAAACAGTTAATTATTTATAAATGTTTTTATACATGTTTAAACAGTTAAAAAAAAAAAGCAGGGAATTTCTGTGGTCTTAAAAATTTAAGTGCTTTTCAAAAACCAAACGTTTCCTCAAAGATTTGGCCAACTAGTCTGCTGCCATACCTCATTTAGGTTTAATCATTACAAACTGTACTCATAACTCTAAAACACAACTCAACATATACATATATATATATTGTGCCATTGAGATTACAGTTTGTAGAAATGAACTGCGGCAAGTATTTCCTGATTAACGTACAGGTGTTGACCAGTTACTGACCCTCAACGAGATGAGGTCGAACCCAATTTAGGAAATGCGTCGCTAGTGGTTCCAAAGAGCTTAAACTCTATGCCCCCACCAATGCAGCCTCTTGTTTTCAGTCTGTATCAACTTAATCCCAAAAGGATGTGAGGACAAATTCCTCGAGAGAGAAAGTAAACACAGGTTAAGACTATAACAAGAAACCGCTCTTTTGAATTGGATTGGCATATACAAAAGCCCCACGTGACCCTATTGAAGACCAATGCAAACGATAACCATATAGTCTGGCCCAACCTAAATATAACTCAACAGCCCAACCCTGCTGGAGCGACAGGTTATGTGAGGGACAGCCACTTCAGCCATACATGCTTCATTCATACTTTTATCTAAAGTCAACAATACTCACCCTGCTTAACGGTAATGCAGCATAAAAGCGGCAGCAGGGAGCTTACCCTGTGGTGAATGTTTCATCATGTGTCTGACCTTGTTCCGTGGATATTTGTGTAGAGTGTGAAAGAAAGACTTGCAGAGCAGGCAGACACGCACAAGTATTTATTTTCTCTGTGCAAAGACCATGAATCACACAATCTACCGGTATTATTAGCTCTTAACTCAGACTGGATCTATTCGCAGACTTATTCTTCCATTTTTAGGCAGAAAAACAGAAAAAAACACGACAACAGGAGAGGCAGAGCGGAGGCCCGAAATAAGATGGAAAACAACAGAGTGATGGATTGCACGGAGACACCCGAGAACGATGACTTCCGTGACCGTGAGTTTGATTGTTTCCTTCAGAGGAAAAAAAAGGTTACAGGAAAGGGGGGGGGGGGGTAGGGTTCACAAAATTTAGCCTTGAAGGGAAAATTAATTGAAAACCTTCTCTCTATTCATGCAGTACTTGGAGAACAGACATGATCTATTAGTGTACATTGTTATCCTCGTGAATGAGCACATGAGCACAGTTTACGCACAAAAATATCTGCTTCACACGTGATGAAAAAGCTCCACAGCAGCCCATAGTGCTTAAAACCAGCATCCATCTCCAGTCTGAGACTGTGTGTACATTATATGAATATTTTCTATTAGCTATCACCAGCTGCTTTGTGGGATTCAGAGTGAGTGCCTGAGTTGGATTCATCATCAATGCTGGCCTCTTCTAAGTGAACTCTCCATTCTCTCTGCCTCTCTATTATCCTTTGGTTTGAAGGTTGTTGAAAGCAGCATTGTAATGCTTTTAGGCATAAGATTCAGAATGGCAAAGTAAATAAGACAGCTGCTGTGGGGGATGAATAACAGCCAAATGTCAGCCAACACCACAGGCGACTGCAGGTGGACCTCTACTGTGAATTTAGTCACTTTGACGTGGTTACGCTAAATTGTTACAGCTTCAGTTTCTGGTTTCCTTGCTTTAAGGCAGCATATTTTCACTAGTTTTATTACTGAGCTGCATATTTGTGAGTCACTTTTAGCTATGTTGAATGGTTGTCCGGTGCAAATCAAAACAAAGCTTCCATGAAAACATTTTCAAAGGATCATATGAGTTTTAGAAAATGTTCCAGTCCATTATAATGGAAAAAATGCCCCTCCAAAAATAAGTAAAAAAACAACAAATACAAGACGTTTTTGCTTGAAATAAGCAAAAAAATCTGCCAATGGAACTAGTGAAAATCGGCTTGTCAAGATTTCTTGAAATAAGATGTGATAATTGGGACTTTTGAGATAAAAGTAATCTTGAAATTAGCTTGAAAACCTCTTCAAATGTAAAAAAAAAAAGCTTGTTTCATATGATATGTGACTCAAAACAATTTGTTTTCAAGACTTTTTCATTTAACAAGATATTCCCGATGTATTGTCTTCAAACAAGTCCTTATATCTGGCTGAAATAGTACTTGTTAGGCACTTGTGTCTTATATTAAGTGTAATGAGATATTTTGACTAAAAAATAGACATATATACTTGGTAAGACTTTGATTTTTCCAGTGTAAGAGAAAGTCTAAGTCACAAACCAATCCAATCATTCACAAATTGTTTTGAGTCACATATCATATGAAACAAGCTTTTTTTTATATTTGAAGAGGTTTTTAAGCTAATTTCAAGGTCACTTTTATCTCAAAAGTCCTAAATATCACATCTTATTTCAAGAAATCTTGACAAACCTTTTTTCACTAGTTCCATTGGCAGATTTTTTTGCTTATTTGTTGTTTTTTTATTCTTATTATTCTTTTATTCTTTTTATTGTTTATTCTTATTTTTGTAGGGGCATTTTTTACAGTGCATGCATGTTTAATTCAACGGTGTTTTTACGTTGGGATCTGAAAAATAGTTCACGTTCTTGCTCTATGAAAGCTCGGCAAAGCTAGTGAATTCCCATTTCAGAGGATGGACGTCACCTGCGTCACAGAACATCATCTATCGAGCATACCCTTCCTATCGGTTTGTCTAACTAAAAAAATGTCTACCTTGCTCTTTGTCACCTTAATATTGTTGCTGCTGCCTGCTCTACTCCCCATGCTTCCTGCTTTTTCTTTTCAGCCATCCACCTGTAGACTCCAGAGCTCATCATTGGTCCCACGGAGTGATGGGATCAGAGCCAAAATATCATCACTGCTCAGGCTAGAAGTCATCGCCCGCCTTTACAATCAGTGGAGAAAAAATCTGAAATGTAGAAACATTAAATGGCAACTGGGCTCGTATGAGTCAAACTTTTTGTACATGCTTACAGTGTATAGATTAACATGCACACACATACATGTGGATGTAAAGTGATTTAAAGATGAATTTCATAGCAGGCGCCCGAATGTGCATCCATCACGTTATTTCATATCTCCCATTTTCAGGTCTTAAATTCTACTTCGTTGGTGTGTGTTTTAGATTTAAAACACGGATGGGTGCTATCTGTATTTTACTCGTGGGAGTGTATCATAGCAAAAGTAGATCACTTTCCTTACATATATGTGTGTGTGTGTGAGTGTGTCTTCACATGCATGAATGTGTGTGTGTGCCTAGCTGTCTCTTCATCCGTCACTGGCCAAGGGTGGAGAGGAGACTACTCGGAGCCCAGAAAGCAGGGGTCAAGTCCGGGCTTACTCAACCCCCGCAGGCCCTCCTCCCCCTCTCCATCACCACTCAGATGAGGGACGATGAGGGGTTGGCGTGTAGGGGGTGGGGGTGAGTTTAAGAAAGAGGGAAGGAGAGGAGTGGGCGTGGGATGGAATGGGTGAAGAGAGTTGATGAGAGGAGGGTGAGATCCACAGACACGGAGGGTGCAATAAAAAAAAAAAGGATCGAGGGGAAGAGTTGAGAAATGGAAGGTTGGAGGATTATTCTCGGTGAAAGGAGCAGATATAAGGTGGAGGAGGTGGAGGTAACTGATGGGAAATCAGAAAGAAGAAGAATGGTGAAAAGTGTAGCTCAGTGAAAGTAAAAAGGGTAACGGGGTGACAGGTAAGGGAGTCTTTAACTGAAGTGGATTCGTTTGGTTTATAGGATTCCAACAGGGTGCAGAGGATGTGGAGATGGTGTTTAAAATGTTTTTTTTTAATATATATATATAATTTTAGACGATCCCACAAGCACATTATTTGCATTTAAGACCTGCAACACATGCCTACAGAAAAGTGGAAATTCAGGACAAAACAATAATGTATCAAACATGTAATGTCAACATGTGTCATCATGATCTGATAAGATCTCCAGTTTGTCAACATGTGTGACAAAATTATTGTAATCTTTAATAAAAATATTGCTCCAGGGCACCATATGGCTCAGCTGGTTCGGTGGGCATCCCGTGTAAAGAGGCTGTAGCTGCTCCTGGCTTCAAATCCCAACCAGGGATACTTTGCTTCATGTCCTCCCCACTCACTCTGCCCCCTTTCCTGTTTATCTTCCGTCTAATAAGGCCACTAATGCCGAAACACCTTTAAAAAAATGTTGTTATACGAAGAAAGACAGGAACATATGTCTCATTCAACAGTGCGTAATACAGAGACCATTCAGAGAATCTGGAGAAAAAACGGCAAAAGAGCAAGCAAGCCTAAGTCTTTATAATAAATGGAAAAAAAGGCCTTGTGTTAACCTCATTCAGAGGCGTCGTCGACTTCTCTGGGCTCGGAGGCGTCTGGGATGCACCATCACACAGTGGAAACGTGTATCGTGATCAGACCAATAAGCATTCAGGATCTTTTTTTTGAAAGAAATGGACGCCGTCTGATGGTCTCGGTGCCCTTTGCATAACTCATTTCCACTTCATTGATGGCAGCATTAATGCAGAGAAGTTCAGGGAGATTTTACAGCAACATATGCTGCCTTTAAGACCACATCTTTTCCAGGGTTGCCCATGTATTTTTCCATGTAAAACCCCATTCTGCAGGGTACGGGTACTGGACTGACATGCCGGCAGTCCTGATCTGTCCCCGGGACAGAATATTGAATAAAATGCAACACTAACGACCTTGTAGCGTTGCACTGCTTCAGATGTGTTTGCAGGAAGAATGAAACAAAAATAACAACTGATATGTTTCATCATGTTGTATCCTCGATGCCAGAGCACCTTTAAAGCCTCGTGAGAAGGAATGGCAACATTACAAAGCAGAGATGGGGACTCAAGTCACTGTGACTTGGACTCAAGTCGACTCGAGTCGCTGTTTTGATGACTTGTGACTTGACTTGACATAAAATAAAAGACTTGAGACTCGACTCGGACTTGGAAGTTAAAGACTCGGCACTTGACTTGACTTGAGACACGATGATTTGAATGAATTGAGTGTTAAGCATCTAGCATAACTTCGAACTTTGTTCGTCATTTGAAGATCCATTCTGACCAGTAAGTGCTTGTCAAATGAGCTAATATTATCCTGTTAGCCTAGTCGGTGGTTAGCTAACGTTAGCTTGATATGATACGGGGTGGACAGGTTGGACACATTGGCCAATGATGTTTACTGACAGTTACTTATATCTTGTCTTTTCACTTTATTAAGATCAGATTCTGCAGGTAAAATTGCAATAATAAAGTGACTTGACTTGACCTATTACAGGACTTGACTTGACTTGACTTGCCCAAGAAAAAATTACTTGGGACTTACTTGGGACTTGCACATGTGTGACTTGGTCCCATCTCTGTTACAAAGTGGTAAAACCGTTACCATGAACATTTTCTTTGAATTGCCTGACTTGCAGGAGTGGATGTGTATTTCCAAATTTAATGAAGGTGATGGGACAGAACATTTAAGATTCTGGCTTCAGACTGTGTGGAGAGAAAGAAAAGTCAAAGTAAAGCCTGAAAATGTAATGCAGCACATGAGCTCAAGAGAATCCTAAAGGACAGACAGTGTGTGTCCGTGTGTGTGTTTGCGTGTGTGTGTCCGTGTGAAAGAGCGTGAGGTGCGGAGTGATGGGTGCCAGGTACAGCCCTCCAGAGTGGGCGTCACCGCCGTTCTCAGAGCACCACCTCGGAGTCCATGTCAGGGTGGCGTCAGCGATGGCCGGCACAGAGGCTCCAGGGGTCTGCTGGTATTTTTAACAAACACACACACTCGTGGATGCAGTCTCACACACGTACTATCACCTCCTCTTTGGCCTGCAGGTCACAGACTCATCTGTTGCTTTTTTATTTTCCACACTGGGCTACACGACTGTCTCAAATCTAAAAAACAAGACAAAATGTTCTTACCTATTATACTCTAATCTATTCCTAAACTAGTGACATAACTTTTATATTAGAATCATTTTCAGTCCGCGTGCAGTGTCTGACCTGGTTAACCTGTGGGAGAAATATGCAAATTAGAGATCTTTTCTTTGAAGGCTGTTAGTATGAAAGTGATAACTAAAGAACATCTTATCAATATGACGATATCTTGGCAACATAAAACTTGGGATCTTCCTGCCAATATAGTTTTTATCTCATAGTTTACTTTAATAATTCAGCCGAAAAGTTCCAAGACTGTCATTTTTAATCCCAAAACAAAAGCAGAAGTCCAAAAGAAATGGGTCACCAACCAGAAGTTAGAGCAGAATAAGTATTACATCTTTACTGATCTCCACCCTCCAAAAAAGGAAAACAAAAGAAACAATTGAACATTAAAAGCCAAACAGTTTGTGGTACTTCACAAACTCAGTGAACTCATTAAGAAGTTTAGTTTCTATAGTACTCTCTGTAATCTATGCATTTCTAAAACTCCACAAAAATATGGCGTATTGATGCTCTCCCTCATTATATAGTCTGTTTTATGGTGTAAATGCAGAGCTCTGCTGGCTGATATGGAATTTACTGCACTTTATTAATGACTACATTCATAAATAAACAATTAACAAGTTATCAGGAATTTTTTTTTGATGATTTTACAAAAAAAGATGGTGAAAATACAGCTGGTGGTAGGATCTCCTTCACCTCAAAATCAGCAAAAGGTTCATTCATTTCCCTCTGAGCACCAGAACCACTGTTGGAGCTTAGCTCAGCGCGCCGGTGCTTCATCAAATCTGAAGTGGATTTCTTCACTCCTGACAGACATTTATTCTCACAGAATATGCATCACACACTGGCTGCACTTTCACCCACAAATTTAGAATACTTCCTCAACATAAACCCTGTCCTCTCTGCAGTCTCTTGCATGCTCACTGAGACACAGAGTGGGTCAGGGATTCACTTTTTCTATCAGTTTTGTTTGTTGTTTTTTGCTGATATAGTAAAATATCAACAGTGATGAATTGCTTATTTGAGAAAGTAACTAGTAACTGATAGCTTGAATTCTGAGTAATCTGAGTATTCTGAGTATTCTAAGGTCTTACTTTGTAACACAATTCAATCCAGGGCTTGACAAAACAATGCGTTAGTGTAATCAGATTACTCTTTCCTGGTAACTGCTAATGTTGTGCGTTAGAGTAGAATAGAAAGCTTTATTGTCATTGCACGGAAGTACAACGAAATGAAGGATTACTTTGGAAATTAGTTTGAAATGTTGCACATTTTTTTTGTAAATTGTTACCACCAACACAGTTACAGCTATAGCTCTTTAAAAATAACATTGTGGGTAAATACTCGAACACTCAGGTAAAAAAAGAATCTCGTGGAGGGCAAAATGACCTCTCTGCTCTCTTAGCAGTGACAGATTCTCACTGTGATGCAGTAATCTTTCAGCAGTGGACACCTGCGTTCCTTTCTAAAGATTTCCTTTTAGCATGCTAAAAGCTAAAGTGATGTTAGCATCTTTTTAGCATTTAGCTCTTGTTAGCATTTAGCTCAAATTACCCCCGAAGAGTAGCCTGAATAACTACCTTAAATTACCAAATGTAAATGATCAGAATGGCTGACTGCAAGAAACTTGTCTTCTTATTATATTTCAGGAGAGTTTAACCAGGCCTATCAACCGGTATAGGATAAATCATGCATTTACTGTTAGTGTCTGCCAACTAAAGAGTTTATATGTTTTCATTATCAAACCATCTTAACCGTTTCCCTTTCAAATAACCGACGCCACACCAATTATGTCATCACGGTTCCTTCTTCAGATCAGGAGCCAACTTTTCAGTTGCAGCCATATGTCATCCTTTTTTGTTTTTCAGGGTTTGGAAGTTAGGACACGATCAGCTCTTCACTTTACGATAGTGCAACCGTGTGAGCAGCAAGCTGAACTGATTGCAGCGCAGTCTCTCAGCACTTGAAGCGTTTTTGCTCGTAATCTCTCTGAATAACTTGGTTTTTCTGTAGTTGCTGCAATATTATTTAGCGCCTCTCTTTCTACAGCTCCAGCTTCACTTTTTATCTGTACTTTGTTTGCTTCAGAATACACAAGAACGGGGCATTAACTTGTGTATATTCTCTGCTCCTCATCTGCTTTGAAGATACATCAGTGGACTTAAGCCAAACGCTGGTTCAGAGCAGCCTGAACAGGCGCTCCGTTTGATCTTCTGACCAAAAACTCCAGTTAGTGAAGTCATCCCTTCAGCTAAGCACTGCACTAAATAATGATTGTTATAGCCATCGTAAAGTTCTCTCTCATCCTTTTCTATTATCTCCCCCTTAGTTTTGTCTCTCTACTGCCTGTTGTCATAGCAGCTGTGAGTATGTGACTCCTTGTGTTGAACATAAGTCACTTTAAGGATCTCATTTTCTGATTTGCTTATTGTTCTTTTTCCTTCCACTCACATTTCTCCAGTATTCAGTGATCTCCTTTATGTTTTTATCTTGATTTTTCCCAATTCTGGACTCACTCTTGTCATCCTAACGGGATCCCCTCGAGTCTCTTTCACCATTCCTCACACCTTCATCTATTTTTCTCTCCCCCGCCTTTTGTCAGCTGCCTTGTTTCCTCCATCTTTCTCTTTTGCTCTAACATCTCAGTCCCTGCTTTCATCCGTCTTTTTGGCTCATCTGTTTCTGTCTGAGCTTCTGAATGTGCACTCTGGATAACCCACAGAAACGCCTCCCCTCTGTTTCCTGCACTGAGATGCACCCTATTTATTTCATTGATTTTCATGAGCGAAAGAATGCGCAGACCAAAGACTGACTGTCTGCAGAGGGTTTAGCAGAGCCAAGCTGCTGCGTCACTCAGAGGGAGTGAGAGAAACTCCATAAACTCAGTGCTAAGAGCTGTTAAACATTTTGTAAATGAGTTTGGCTTCTTTTTTTTCTTTTTTTAAAAGGAAAATATAAAGACAGAAATAAAATAATGGAAGAAAAACACAACAGTTTGATTGATAGATCTGCCCCAGACGCTTTTCATTTGTTGTGAATTTGCTTGATTAGGTAGAGGATTCGGTCATTTGGGTTCAAGCGTTCACAGAAATGGTTTCACTAATGTCTTTACAATAAAAGAATTTAAGGGCTTGCACTGGTGGTGGGATGAGCTGTTTCACTTACTGCCAAGGTGATCGAACGTAGTCGAGTTCTACTGGCACATCAGTGAGTTTAAAGGCCTATCAGACGCAGACGAGCTTTATAATGGGGGACAGTTCTTTCTGTCTGTGATCATGTTGTAAACATTTGAATGCAACATTCATACTTCAGCACCATCTAACAGCTAATGCAGCACCATTGTAAGAACTTATGTTGAGGAAGTTATATTTGTGCAGAGCAGCCCCATCAAAATCAATTCTGTGCAGCACCAACTCACAACAAAAAGCCGTCTCAAAGAACCCAACAATTGGCGACAGTGGGAAGGAAAACTGTCTCAACTGGTTTGGGTGAGGGCACAAGAAAAAGGAAAGGACAGCGAGATAGAGTGGACGGGAAGTAAACATTGAATAATTGGAAACTTCAGCATGCCACTAACTGCAGATCAGAAACATCCTGCTCTGGAGCCATAAATTCCTGCAGAAATGTACAGAGAGAAAAGAAAACACAAGCTGTTCAAGGGTTCATGCTGCTGTCACTCATGAATTCTTCCTAAAGTTCAAGTTATTGAGTTTGTGGTGGCTGGGAATACAAACATCTCAAGAAGTGTGGGCAGTTGTTTTAGGAAATACTCTTCAAGCTTCAGATGTAATCATGACCTTGTGTAAAAAGAGTTAGTCAGCACACAGATGTCAAGGTTCAAAAGCTTCTAAAACCAGAGAATGCTGCCTGTTTCAGTGTTTTAGCCATGACAATGGCTCCGTTCTCTAACCTTTCTGTTATTATCATTTTCACAACCTTGAAACAATGCTTCCCTTACCTGACAAAGCAGAGCAAACCTAATCTGAACCCCTATTTTATGTCTCGCACCAAAACAACTGACTAACTGCTGAGCTGATGGCAAACTGATACCATGTCGAGCTGTAAATCGGACCCTTTCACGTCGCTGCATTTTTTATGTGCTGTACTTTCTTAACATATGAGATGAACACTATCAGTCCTGGTTAGTCTCTGCTGATAACAGTGTCCTCTGGTAGCTCTGAGTCAAAGCCCAGGGCAGCAGCTGTAAGGCAGGAGTAGTTGGATTGCATTATCAGGCTGTTTTAGTTTGACTTTGAAATATTTCAGTTAGTACGATTTCAGTGGGGCTAACTTGTTTTCACTTATTTTTAAAAACAAAAGATGCTAAAGATGCTAAAGGCTACCTTCTGCATTAATGGGTCAGATCAGTTCAGGGTCCTGACAGAAGGGCAGTATATGCTGCCATCAGAGAGAGAACATACCTGCTTAACCCACCAACAGAATACAGAGTAACTCAAAGCACAGCTGAGTAAAGTGAACAATCAGTCCAACCAACAATGCATCTCTCTGCACAGAACTTTTTCAAGCATCAAGTATAAATTTGCTCAGCTGCACTGCAGTAGCGGAGGCCAGACTGTGAAGGACAAGCACACACACTCAGGGATGCAAGGGATAATGATCCACTCAGTGACATGGTCTCTGAGGTGAGGGACCATAAAATGAACACAAAGTACCCCACAGCAGTTTAACCTCCTTTTGAAGGTTACGTATAAGAGTACAGGTTCCTCATCTGTGCTCATATACGCGGTACGTTTGCCAGAACCTACAGTATATGCACAAAATATGATCAAGAAACACAACTTTAAACCCATATATATGTGAAATTTGTTCTGTTTCCTCTCGATTACCACATGTAGACACCCCCCCCTCCACTTAGCTTACTTTGAAACAAAGGCTGATGACTGCATTCTTCTCATACATCGGCTAAACCTCCTGATAACTGGCTTTACAGCAGCCTGGAAAAGTGGCTCAAATGCAAGGCAAAGAAGAAATAAATAGTTCCAGCCAGCTCGGCCAGAACAAGAGACCGGGCACTCAAACCAATGGCCTAATTATGTGAAACTGTGTCCTATAATCATTAAGACTTCACCAGCAATTAGAACAAAGAAGAGGCATAAAAAATCACTGCTTTCAGGTGTTTGACTTTAATGACGACTAACAGTGGTTGTTTGTTCCTGAGTAAATCACTTGTTCAAGCCTCATTGTGTTCATCTGACACCGTCATCTTCTTCAAATGGGATTTCTTTCAATTACAAGTCAAGCAGTATTTGATTTGAGGGATGAAGGTTCGGGATATAATGCAAATCAACAAGTAAACTTCACTACCTTAAATACAGCAAACAAAATAAGACACCTGACCTGTTACTATTTATTAGCAGCAGAAAAGTTCTGTTAAACCTTTACTCATGGAACAGAGACTGGTATTAATGATTATATATATACTGCATATATAATGAATAAACATATATAAATATTAGGGCTGGGCGAGTTAACTCGTTAATTATTTAACGCCGAATAAATATTGTATCGCGCATTAACGCAGGTTTTATTTATAAATTTTTACAAGAAAATAAAAAATATATAATTAAAAAACTTTTTCGGGGGGGGGGGCTTTTGTGCCTTTAATGGATAGGTAAGTTCAGAGAGACAGGAAGCAGGGGGCAGAGAGAGTGGGAACGACACGCAGCACAGGGCCATCCGATGCGGGACTCGAACCGGGGCCAGCTGCCGCGAGGACTATAGCCTCTTGTACATGGGGCGCCTGCTCAACCCACTACACCACGGACCACCCCTGTTTTATTATTTATTTTATTTTGTAAAAGTCTGTTGCTCACAGGCTTTTATTTTGTAAAAGTCTGTTGCTGTCTGCTGCGGAACCGGAAAAGAAAGTAATCGGCGGATCCACCAAACCTGGAGAAGGGTACGGAACTTTTACTCGGCCATTTTCATTTTAAAGTTCTTCCAGACGGCGGAGTCGACAGAACCAAAGTCATCTGTAAACACTGCCAAGTTGAATTGTCTTCTCACCGTAGTAGTTCCAGTCTAAAATATCACTTAAAGGCAAAACACACAACTGATAGCAGCAAGTCATTCAAGGAAACAGACAGTGGAGCGAGGCTTCTACATAAAAACTACAGAAAGATGCTGATGTTAAAAGTGTGTTTGCACAACAAATGTTATGGCACTTTCATTCATATGGCAGCAGATTTAAAATAAAACTAAAAGCTAAAAGCTATACACTACTTTTGAATTAATTTTTATTTTGCGTACAAATGTGATTAATCATGATTAATTAGGGAAATCATGTGATTAATTAGATTAAAAATTTGAAATTTGTGCGTGAGTGTGCATGTGTGTGCATGTGCGTGTGTGTGAGTGTACGTGCACATGCAGAGATTCTTCATGCCTAACTCATTGTCCTGGCCCTGTAAGACAAAGGGTTAAGTAAATGTTTGGGGAAGATAAGGCCACTCACCCTGACAGGCGGCAGGCCCCACTACCCAGGGGGATCCAGACCCAAATACATCACACACACACACACACACACACACACACACACACACACACACACACACACACACACTGTATGCGCATCCACACAAAGACACTATAAAGATCATTTACCCTCCTTTTCCTTCTCTCTTTAACCTGCTTGCATTTATATTTGCCTGCTGGTTTTGCTGTTTTCTCCTCACCCAGTAAATCACCCGCAGAGTGTTTGACGTTTGACGTGCAGCGTTGGATGCGCCAGGAGCTTCAGGTCTGAACCTGGTGAAAGCGCTGGGTAGGTAGAAGCCTGTTAGCTGCCAAGTCTTGCAAACACAACACCCTAATTCCTGCGTTTCATGTCCCACTGAGAGGGTTTTAGTGTTTGTAGAGAGAGCTCAGCCTCACGTCACAACTCTCTGATAAGGTCTGTGAGGAGGCTGTGGGCTTACAGTACAGCATGCTGCAAGATCAGGAATTCTTGAGCTTTGATGTCTGGAGACACTTTGAGAAACATCCATTCGATCAATGTATGACTCAGGATTGTTCCACATAGAAAGAATTTACCCTTTGACTTTTTCAGACAATAGTAGACCTAAAACATGTTGGAAGCAGACATCTCCAGATGTTGTCGCACTTTAAATGAATGCTCCTTAAACACAGAAGCTCTGGGATATTTTAGATCATTTGGACTTATTAAACATCAGCGTTTAACGGGCAGAGTTGGTGTAGATTCCACAAGTTAATTCAAACCTGACGCTGACTCACTGACACTGTCATTTTTTTCTTTCTTCTTCACAATTTAATGTTTGCAAATGTAACATAAAACAAAGTGTGGAACGTTTTCAAGTAATCGCAGCAACACTGGAAAAAATGCCCCTCCAAAAACAAGTAAGAAAAACAACAAATACAAGACATTTTTGCTTGAAATAAGCAAAAAAATCTGCCAATGGAACTAGTGAAAATCGACTTGTCCAGATTTCTTGAAATAAGATGTGATATTTGGGATTTTTGAGATAAAAGTGATCTTGAAATTAGCTTAAAAACCTCTTCAAATGTAAAAAAAAGCTTGTTTCATATGAAATCCGACTCAAAACAATTTGTTTTCAAGACTTTTTCATTTAACAGGAGATTCCAGATGTATTGTCTTCAAACAAGTCCCTATGTCTGGCTGAAATAGTACTTGTTAGGCAGTTGTGTCTTATATTAAGTGTAATGAGATATTTTGACTTGAAATGAGACAAATATACTTGGTAAGACTTTGATTTTTTTTCCAGTGAACCGCTTTACCAATCAAAATAACAGACAGAGCTATGGACATTTTTCTTCCATCAAATAAAATGGCAGACGCTAAATTAAATTTGTTGCATAGAGGGATTATGGACTTTTAAAAGCCTTCGATCCCTGCAGAATTTAATCTATTTCTGTAAGATGATTTGATTTCTATTGAGATACAGGAAGTGAGATATTGCAGTCAGATGAACTTTTCTTCAAAATAGATTTGTTTAACCAGCCATTCCTATTAAGCTGGCATTGATAAAGCTACATTCAGATAGATATGATAAATAAAAGAGCAGGTAATCACAGAAATGTTTGGGTTTCATAGCCCCAAGGGAAAATGTGCATTTGATAGTTGTTGTTTGACTTTGTTCTTCAGTTATTATGGACAACTCTGACACACATTTGCCAGTGAAATACTCTCTTGCTGGTATCTACAGTTTCATGTCATCAAAGCGCTCACTCGCAAACACACTGTAACATATTTGGATATAATATAATTGCAATAAATTGGGCAATAGATGCTCAAACTTTGACCTTGCTGTGGTGCTGTCATGGTCTGGTTTTGCTGTTTTGGTTTAGCCTGCGTCTGTTGATTCATTTTATGTTCTGTAATTTCTCCTAGAGGTTAGACGACTGTAGTTTACTGAAATTCATGTGAATTCTGTGTAGTTTTTACTACAGCGACTTTGTGTGGAGTTTAGAGTTCAGTTCTTGGTTTCCCTGCATTTGGGTCCTCTACTGCATGACAGCTGTGGGACGTTTTCTCTCTGAGGATGATGCAGATGTCTCACTTTGAAATCGACTGTATTTTCATGGCAGAATCAACCAGTTTTTGACACTTTCTTTATATACTTTTATTTACTGATAAACTCAACAGAGGTGGACTTTACAATAGGACAAAGACTGGCAATTATATTGGGCCCCAAGCTCCAAAGGGCCCCCGTGAAACATCCAAATAAACTTGCTGCTGGAACTTTATTTTTATTCTTTGGTAGATTTTTAAAAAACATATACACTAAAATGCATATCCCACTTCCTCTGAATGATGAAATACAAGGGAAGTAGAGGCCCCCGTGACTGTGTTTTTCCTGGGTCCAAAACTGTTTAAATTCACCCTTGGAAGTCAGGTTTTGATATCTTCATTGTTTCAGGTAAATAAGGGCTTACTTTGTTCAAATCCCTAAATGTTTGTGTAACATTCTGTCGGCAAACGGTAATCCTGCAGGGTGGCATGTCACTGTAGGCGTATTGGTTGCATAACAGGACTCTGGGCAAACTATTTTCCCATTAGTCTGCAGGTTGTGCTGGCACCTCTGTGTACACAGTGCACAGAGAGAACAAGGATCAGATGGGCTGTGAGGGCAGAAAGCTCTGACAGCATTGTCCCAGAGTTAATCCAGCCTTGAATGTTCACATCAACAGAACTCTATCAGAATAAACACTGAGATGAATGTGTGAAGAAGAAAGTAAGAAAATTTAACGTGCAACTGAAAGTATTATTTTCATTGCTGTTTATTTGACGATTTATACTGAGCACAAGGTGTGTTTTAGGGTTGTTGGTTTTTTTTTTGTCTCTTTGGTCACTCAAAATGAAAAGTGCCATATTAATGCTGTGTGAAACATTTCCTTTTTCAGGCCCAACTCTCTAACTTCCAAAAACTGAAAAGCAAAACTATGCACTGGAAAAAATCTAAATCTTACCAAGTATATTTGTCTCATTGAGTATCTCATTACACTTGATATAAGACACAACTGCCTAACAAGTACCATTTCAGCCAGATATAGGGACTTGTTTTAATACAATACATCTTGAATATCTTGTTAAGTGAAAAAGTCTTGAAAACGTCTTGTTTTTTTCATTTGAAGAGGTTTTTAAGCTTTTCAAGATCACTTTTATCTCAAAAGTCCTAAATATCACATTTTATTTCAAGAAATCTTGACAAGCCGATTTTCACTAGTTCCATTGGCAGATTTCTTTGCTTATTTCAAGCAAAAACGTCTTGTATTTGTTGTTTTTATTACTTATTTTTGGAGGGGCATTTTTTCCAGTGTGACATCAGTGCCTGCATGTGTGAGCTTTAAGGCCACAGGATGATGGACTGTCCTATCGTCACACTTGCTTGGCTTTTACACTGGAAAAAATGCCCCTCCAAAAATAAGTAAAAAAACAACAAATACAAGACGTTTTTGCGTGAAATAAGCAAAAAAAATCTGCCAATGGAACTAGTGAAAATCGGCTTGTCCAGATTTCTTGAAATAAGATGTGATATTTAGGACTTTTGAGTTAAAAGTGATATTGAAATTAGCTTAAAAACCTCTTCAAATGTAAAAAAAAAGCTTGTTTCATATGATATGTGACTCAAAACAATTTGTTTTCAAGACTTTTTCATTTAACAAGATATTCAAGATGAGGGCCTGGATGGACCTGAGTCAAGCAAATATTGCAAATAACTCTTAAGATTGGTATAAACTGCATTATATAATGCTGCCATAGCTTTAAAATAAAGCTGTCGATCATCAAAGAACATCTGGTTGATGATGGTTTAGTCCTGAGATTGCATGTTTTCGATATAACTAATATTAGATCTTCTGATGTGAGCATTTACAAGGCATAGTAGAGGAATATATGCATGGGATTTTTTTTTATTTCAGCTCCTACTTTTGTGGCCAACATCAAACAGACTTGAAAATGCCTGCCATGACCACCGGGCATGTCACACGTAACTGGTTCGTTCGAACATCGACGAGCCAGTCAACAACAAGGAGGCTGCAGACCTTTATGAATGTTTTCCGACTACATGAAGCATGTTGTAAGCTTTGTCAAGGTTAGCAAGGTTGACAAAACCAGGCAAAGGCCTTTGTAAAGATGCCCCGAAATTGATTAATGTCCTTAAAACGGCTCTATGCAATTACACAAAACATCTGCATCAATGGACACCCATCTGCCCTGACCATCCAATCAACTCACAGATAATATTTCTTCCCAGAATATGAGCTCATGAGATTTTCCACTCCATCACAATAACAAAACCAGTCGCCTTGTTGCAAAGGGGGGCAGCAGAAGCAGATTGCTGTATTAAACAATGCCACCCACTCACTGTATAACCTCAACAGACTCACTCATTAGTGGCCACTGATCGCTGGAGATTGGGAGTTTGTAAGGGTAATAATAACCTGAAAGGGCCTCTCCTCCTTCTCCTCCTCCTCCTCTGCTTTTTACTTTGCTCTCTCTGTCTGTCTCTGCCTCCTTCTCCCTCCCTGCTGGGCTTTATCAGTGGTCCTGTTCAATGTCCTACTGTCATGTCTTGATGTGATTTATGTCACGGGCTGTGAAGTCGACTTATCTCCCTCCTCTCCCCAATTCTCTTTCCCTTCCCTCCTCCGACATCCCCACCTCCTCTGCCGCCCTACGGAGGCTTGGCTCCCTGCGTCTCAGCCAGCCTGGCTCCTCCAGCTGGGACAGGGAGGAGAGCTTCGGTCGGGAGGAGGTGTGAAACAGCGGAGGTGTGAGAGAAAAATTCCTTTCCGAGTGTCCACCTGTCCAGTAAATTATGGGCCCAAAGTTCACGTTGTTTCTTTGAGTTTACGCATACAGGATCAAACAAGGGTCAATGAGATTTTTATCCTGCGGAATTATGTTTACCAAATTAACTTTTGGCATAGTTCTGAATTGAATAGGACAGTCTGTGCACACAAAAATCACAAAAACATCTTGTTTGTTAAAATGTTCAAGAAAAATGAATGTGAGGAGAATTAGATTCAGATTCAGATTTTCTTTATTGTCATTGTAACGAGTACAACGAAAAGTAAGGTGCAGGCCTTTCAGTGCAGACATAAAAGAACTTGTAAACAATATAACTATATAACTATAAAGGAGCAGTATGTAAAAAAAAAACAGTATAAATACTAAATTAAAAAAAACATTAAAAGAAACAATATAAAAACAATATGACTATGTATTAAATACAATTACAATTTCATTGAAAAATACTTTTATCATATTAAATAATTAAAAGTTTGTTTTGTTGTCTTAAACAACTCGTGTCACACACTGTGATGTATATGGGTATGGATGCATAAATCTGCAAATTGTTGCTTTTAACCACGGGAAAACAATAAAGACAAAAGACCATTAGTAAAGTCCTGGAAAAAAATTAGCATTAAAGGTTCGGGTTTTTTTTTTTAAACCTGGACCTTATTTCTGGCATAAAAACGCATTCATTCATTCATTGGTCTTAAAGTATTGGTGAAATAAAGACAGATAATGCCTTATTTAGAGGCTGTATTGTCTCTGTCCTGTTCTCTCCCGTTATTTGGATATACGCCGATCTCCAGTGATCTAAATATCTTCCAAAGGACGCCGACTTTCACCAAACTGTTATCGGTGAGTATATGAACGTATTTTATGCCAGAAATAAGGTCCAGGTTTAAAAAAAAAAAAAAGACTTCCCCTTTAACTACCTAATTACAATTTTTGAATGTACTGTAATAGTTTTAACACAGTTTATTAAGAAACAAGAATCTTTATTGTCACTATGCAGGCATAATGAAATTTAGTTCAGGAGCTCTTGGCTTGGAATACACAAAAAGATATAAGGCACACAGTATAAAGAATCTAAGTTATACAAAAAGTAATAAAAATAGTAAAAGTTAAAGTAAAAAGTTACAGTGCAATCCTATTCTTGATTCTTCTTGATTTCTTGATTATTAAAAATTACAATTTTTGAATGTAACAGTTTTAACACAGTTTATTAAAGACCCTCATTTGTCCTACTTAAAGTCATACTTTAAATATACAATATTGGTTAATTGATGTTCCTTTCTCTGAGTGGGACTGGGTATCAGATGGCCTAATTTCTAATTGGGGGATGAGCGCTCCACCACCTGAGCCACAGCCGCTCTGGCAGTGCTCATTGAGCTGTCTGATTAAAGCCCTGAAGTGATGCCACTTGAGTCTGTGTCACTTTAAGGACTGAGACTGCAAGAGCCACTACGAGCATAACACCACCAAACACTACCAAACAGGAAGGCTTGCTGACGGTTAACATTACGGCTGATAGAGAAGACAGAAGGTGTATTCGACCCGATGGTCTTGTCCAACTTTTGGATGACAGAACATCAGTGTCACATGACAGAGAAACGTCACAGGAACAAGGTGGCTGCAGTCAGGACGGGTCAGAGCAGCTCAGGATGCGCCAGCTGGAATCCTCCTCTGTCACAACAAAACTCTGCCCTGATTGGCTGAAGGCTTCACTGACAAGGACCGTGTGAGATACATTTTTATCTCGTATATTCCCATCTTCTTTGACTTCTATGAAATATATATCATTTATTTGAGCTCCCTTCCTGATGGATCATTTCTTCATTTGTGCACCGAGCTGTATGTTTTTTATTATCAGCAGTGAAGCTGTAAGATCACAAGTTACAGTATTATCCCATTAATAATGCCATTAAGGGTCATCATTTTTTCATAATTTTGTTTTTATTATTTTCTTTTAACACTCTTGGGATTTGATTTGATTGTATTCTGAAGAAAAATAAAAGTTTCACTGCAGCTGGTATTCTTGCTCCCTTTGAACATCAAGTCATTTGGAGCTGCACCCCCCTTGCACCTAAAGAAAAAGAAAGACCCTAACTGGATTTATTTGGACATGTTTCTTCATTTAAAATGGCTTGAGATGATACCAGTTGTGAACTCAGTGAGCAGCTACTGGTTAGAAACACGTGTAACAGCTGGATTCTGTTCACAGAGCAGCTCTCACTGATTCAATAAAGAACTAAAGCGAGACTTCTCATTGTGGCTCTCCCTGATCGTTCAGTTTTTCTTTTTTCTTATTTTTTTCTCTTTGGAGTTGGATTTAGCTGCTCCACAATACAAGCTTGTTAGTATTCTGCAATTTTTCAATGTGAAGCAGCAGCAAAACAGAAGGAAACTGAAAACAGCAAAGTAGAAATCTATGAGATCAAACACCTTCGTGCTTCGACGGGAAATCAGAATCCGACACTGAACCCAAATTCTACCTTTCAAATTAGGGCTGGGCAACGATTACATTTTTTAATCTAATTAATCGCATGATTTCCCTGAATAATCACGATTAATCGCCATTTGTACGCAAAATCCAAAAATGAATTCAAAAGTAGCGTATAGCTTTTAGCATTTAGTTTTATTTTAAATGTGCTGCCATATGAATGAAAGTGCCATAACATTTGTTGTGCAAACACACTTTTAACATCAGCATCTTTCTGTAGTTTTTATGTAGAAGCCTCGCTCCACTGTCTGTTTCCTTGAATGACTTGCTGCTATCAGTTGTGTGTTTTGCCTTTAAGTGATATTTTAGACTGGAACTACTACGCTGAGAAGACAATTCAACTTGGCAGAGTTTACAGATGACTTTGGTTCTGTCGACTCCGCCGTCTAGAAAAACTTTAAAATGAAAATGGCCGAGTAAAAGTTCCGTACCCTTCTCCATGTTTGGTGGATCCGCCGATTACTTTCTTTTCTGGTTCAGCAGCAGACAGCAACAGACTTTTACAATAATAAAATCCTGTGAGCAACAGACTTTTACAATAATAAAATAAATAATAAAACCTGCGCTAATGCGCAATAAAATGTTTATCAGCGTTAAATAATTGATGCGTTAACGTGATAATAACGAGTTAACTCGCCCAGCCCTAATTAAAATATGTATAGATTATATAGAGAGGTCATTATTGATGCAAATACAACTGTTATTGAGGAAAAGCTTTGAATAAAGCCATGATATTTTCATTTATGCACCCAAAAGACTCTGAAATGATGTCTTTACATATTTTCAGATGCTTTTAATCTTGAGTCCCCAGCGGTATTCGTGTGTCCTCATCCATCCACCTTCCCCATCCTCATGCCTTTTCATCCACGAGCCTTTGATGTGCTTTTAAAGTGCTCCCTCTGCTTTCCCTCTGACTTGACAATTGTTTATTAGTTTTGAAATGGTCTCTGAGGGCCTTATGTGTCTCTCAATGGCATACTTAAGAGAGAATAACTGGACAACCGGCTTTAATACAAAGAGTCAAATGATAGGAAGCGGTGGGAGGCAAGAAATGAAGACAACTGTTAAATGACTATTATCTGGATTATTGCAGTGAGGTTTTCTGGCTGGAAAGGTACGTTTGTTGAAGGAAAGACTAAATAGGTGGCATGCAGAAGCAGGAGAGGAGGAAATTCAGAGAAAGCGATGCAAGTGTGAAAAAGAGAGGGAGAAATTAACAGCAAAGGAAGAGACGAAAGACATAAAAGGAGAAGAAGAGAGAAAGATGCCTGCAGACCACCCAGGTGTCCAGCTCCTCTCCTCTCAACGTGACTCTGCATAATCTCTGATCTGCCTTTGAATTTAAGGAGTAATTTAACCCTTGTTAAGCTGTGTGTCATCTATTTATGGTTATTATTCTGAAAATACGCATGAGTTTGTGAAATAACTTTTCATGAGACTTTACAGAGAATAAAACCCAGTTCCGATCTGACCGGCCAATGAAAATCTTAAGGTTTATCTTTTCTTTCCTCCCTTTTCTTGCTTGAGTAAACAATGACAGGAGTTAGAAAATCTCCACTTTAATTTGAACTTCTCTCTTGGTCAGTTTGACACATCCAAGAGGGATGAAAGTTGGCCATGTTGCCTATCCACCTGGAAAGTAAATACGGCTGTGGGAGTCATTGTGTTCAGTTCATGCTACATTTACTGCCAGATCATTTAAACACACATCCTGCCCTAAACCATAACCAAGAGTTTATTGCACAACTTTGACCGTGCCTCACCAAAACCCCATCATCTTTATTTTAATCTGATCACACTATGGCTGCCATGTATAGATACTAAAAAAAAAAAGTATGTTGAGAACTCTGCCACCGGGAGCTGTTATTGGAGGTCAGAGAGCCACAAAAGCTGCAGTTTGAACGTGTTATCTGTAGGATGATATTCTCCATCTTTACAGTCATCGAAGCATTGAATGTCGTCCAGTATTCTGCCTAATCACCTCTTATCAACGATGAAATTTCTGTCTTGAAAGCTTTGCTACTCAGCTTACTGAAATGAAATTATTCACCACAGCGTGGTGTAAATAGGCCCAGAAAATACATGCTCATAAAACTGAATTGCACCAGCAAAGAACAGGTGATTAGCCTGTTAATACACAACAAAAAAAAGAAAAAATCTTGTCATCTTTCCAGCACATTGTCAGTGAAAAAGTGTGCGCACCACAATGATTCAGCGAGTATAAACCTTTAAAGACAGGGAATAAGCTGACGGAAGATGTGTGTGGATCCTGTGTATGCGCTCTGATAACAAAGGAAAGGACAGTGGTATTTTAAAGGTACACTGAGGACTAACTGTTTGTAAATTAAGTATTTCAAACTTGGACAGCTGGATAACAGCTGCATTTTTTAGCAAGAGACTAAGCCGGTCGCAGAAAAAAAAAAACACTGAAGCAAAAAATTGTAGTTTAACAATTGTTTTTATGGTAGTTATCATAAATAAACATGTCTGTGGACTTCAAAGTGAAACCTGCTGATGCAGGGCCTTCTTGCAGGGTGCTCTACATCTATCTAGCACCAACATGGCAAGATGAAGACATCAAACCTCACTCTGGGTTCACGTCACGCTCCACTGATTACATCAGTTCTACATTCCAACACTCATGAGGTTTAGATAGTCACCAGGTTGAGGACATCAGGACTGTTTCTGCAGTTCAGAGGGGGGCCGGTTTAACTGGACTGGATATCTGAGCAAGATGCATCCTGGGCACCTTCCGGAGAAGGTTTTACGGACATTTCCAAGGTGATTCCAGGGTAGATCCATGCATGAAATGATGGCATTAGGATACATGTCGGAAAAGCCTTAAGATCCCCCAAGTAGAGCTGGAAAATGCTTCCTGGAAGAGTTTTGTTTAACTTGCTGAGCCCCCTGCCACCCAACCTAACCGAGGATACATCGAGGAATATATAATATGCACAGAAAGATGCTCATGTCCCTCCAATCATCAACTTTTGTCTTAAGGTGTTCCTCTGTGTTCTGTTCTGAGTTGAGCGCAGTTTTCGCTATACTTGCTTCCTTTGGGTCATATAATAAGTACTTTTAAAGGTATATCCAACCATTGGAATCAGAATCAGAATCAGAATCAGAATCGCTTTTTATTCCCAGGTATGTGGACACACACGAGGAATTTGACTCCGGTTACACCTCACTCTCTTTAGTGCAACAATTACAAAAAAATAGACAAAAATATAGACATAGAACAAGATTAAATCAGAAGTGCAAATTGGTGCATGGTGCAAGGATGATACACTGAAGTCCGGTTTTAGCTGTTTAACACAGAGACAGCCTGAGGGAAGAAACTGTTCCTGTGTCTTGTTGTTTTGGCGTACAGAGTTCTGTAGCGCCTTGCAGAAGGGAGGAGTTTAAACAGTTTGTGTCCAGGGTGTGATGGGTCTGCAGAGATGTAACCTGCCCGTTTCCTGACTCTGGACAGGTACAGATCCTGGATGGAGGGCAGGCTGACACCAATAATCTTCTCTGCAGACCTTATTGTCCGTTGCAGTCTGTTTTTTTTCCTGTTTGGTGGTTGATCCGAACCAAACGGTGATGGATGAACAGAGAACAGACTGAACAATGGCGGTGTAAAACTGGATCAGCAGCTCCTTAGGTAGGTTGAGCTTCCTGAGCTGCCGCAGGAAGTACAACCTCTGCTGGGCCTTTTTGATGGTAGTGACTGTGTTGGTCTCCCACTTCAGGTCCTGAGAGATTGTGGGGCCCAGAAACCTGAAGGATTCCACAGCAGACACTGCGTTGTTGGTGATGGTGATGGGTGGCAGGGTGGGGGCGCTTCTCCTAAAGTCCACTGTCATCTCCACTGTTTTTAGCGTGTTTTTAGAATGCAGATTATATTCGGTTATATGACTTTATTAAAAAAGTAATGCTGATTCGAATATCCATCATTAAGAGCAGCTTAAAATCCATAAAAGACTGGATGTCTGACAAGTTACCTCAGCAAAACATAGATAAAACAGAGGCTGCTCCAGCTGGTTCTGGCCCAAAATGTGATAGAGTCTTGACTTTCTGTCTCCTTTAAACCCATTTAGTGTCATTTTTGGTGTCTTTACGAGCCTATTTTTATAGTTTCATGAATATTGCTCAAATCAGGCATCTTCTATCCTTAATAGAGATGGAAACAATTATCCATACTTTAGTTTAATCCTGTCTTGATTACTGAATTCTCTTTTCACTCGTCTGAGTAATATTTTTCTGAACAGTCTACAACTGATCCGGAGTGAAACTTCCAGGCTTTTTATGTTGCTGCTCCTACAGATTGGATTCTGTAACATGGAAAACTGTGGACAACTTTTACGGAAACTGCCTTCATAGATTTGTTTATCTGGTTGATTGTTTTTGATGTTTACTCTTTTGTCTCCTGTATATTTGTATTATTTTCTATGAAGCACTCTGTGAAATCTTTTCTTTAAAACTTGTAATTTTAGGGAGATTACCTGCTGGACCTTTGTCCCTCAGTTAAAAGTATTCAGTCAAGGTTTAACATGTAATGTAGTTTATGAGTTACTAAAACCACAGAGAAAAACAGCCTGGCCTTCAATATGTAACCTCCATCCTTCTCAATATTCTTCTGTCTCCCCTTCTCAGAACACAGTTTTTCACTTTCCCCTCCTCTCAGTACGTCTTCCCTGTTCTTTCCTTCTTTTCCTTCCTGTTTTCCCTCTCCACTGTCCAGCCTTTCCTCATCCCTCTTCCCTTTCCATTCTTCTCTGCCATCCTCTTTGCCTCAGTGGCAGCTCTCCCTTATCGACATGCAAAGAGGCTAAGAAAACAGTGTGATGTGGAATCCTTATACTCCATGGTGTAATTGCCTAATTGCTTTTTTCTTTTTCTTTTTTCTCTGTCAGGGGGTTCTGCTTTCTGTCAGCCAGGCAGGAGTCCATAAACACCGCCCAGCTATTTCCATCAGCTCCCTCAATGTCACTGTTTTGTGCGGTTTGATTTGCTTAACTCCAAGCTCGGGTGCATTGCTCATTGGTTCCTCCCGGGATGAATGGCCTCGCTGACATCCAATGGGGCCAGAGTAGGGTGAGAAGGGCTAGAAAGAGAGTAAACAGCATTTGTCTGAAGTCAGGGACACAGAGGAGTCTTTTTTTTTTTAGAATTCCACGTAATATTTTCAGATTGGCTTCTCAGGAAAACTGCACATCAATGATGGTAACAAAGGCACAACTCTGGGCTGTTTGGACATATACACAGTTGACTCTTAATCTTATCGGACTGGTTCATCGGAGTAATATATTTTGGGGCATTTTAAGTAACAATTACTCCCTAAACTTTACAGAAGACAGGGAGATTGGAAGTTGTAGGGTGTTAGATGAAGGCCATGGCCTAGAAACAGAGCATAAATCAGGACAAAGTCTCTGCTCCTCCTATCTCCCTCCTCCAACGTTCGCTCTGCTCGAGCACACTCACTCCATCCAAGGCCAAGCAATCCGTCTGTTGAGGCAGAGAAAACCGAATGAGAGCAGAGCTCGCTGTATGGAGTGGAAGAACCATTTGACAAAAGCATGACATGTCAAACCCATCCTTTACCCACCCCCCCTCCCCCCAGCCACTACTCAGTCCACACGTCTGGCTGGAAACCCCTATGTCATAGATACTCTGTGTCTCTCTCAGACCCTCTGTCCTCTGTCCAGCTCTATTAGCTCGAATGAAGATAAATGTAGACGTTGCATAGTTTCCATGACCATCAATCTGAAAGCATTCTATGAGTAGTGTTCGGGACTAAAAATGGAGTCAGGTAGAGACAAAGATGAGAAAATTTTCGACAAAAATAGACTTGGAGAACAACAACAACAGAAAAGGTTCAACCGTGTTTTTATCAGCTGAGCCACACACTAATCCAGGGGAGGAAGCGTGTAGGCGTCCTGTCATGGAGGCGTACAGGAAACAGGCTGGCAAAGAGGGGAAGTCACCGGCAACACAACAACAAGGTTCACACAGTCCTGCAACAACACCTGCTCCATTATAAACTACTGATGCACAAACAGTACAGTCACAATACAGGTTACATCAGAAAAGATGGAGCAAATTTGACCCCCTTCTGACAAGACTTTTGCTTATTTAAATTATGCAACATTTTCTGTCATGAAGTTTCTTTTGTTTCTTTCACCTACCAAAGCATGGTTTGATCTGCCTCAAGGACTATTTCTGTTCTTTACTTTTCTGCACTGGAAAAAATGCCCCTCCAAAAATAAGTAAGAAAAACAACTAACACAAGACGTTTTTGCTTGAAATAAGCAAAAAAATCTGCCAATGGAACTAGTAAAAATTGGCTTGTCCAGATTTCTTGAAATAAGTGTGATAATGTGATATTTAGGACTTTTGAGATAAAAGTGATCTTGAAATTAGCTTAAAAACCTCTTCAAATGTCAAACAAAGCTTGTTTCATATGATATGTCTCTCAAAACAATTTTTTTTCTTCATTTAACAAGATATTCCAGATGTACTGTCTTCAAACAAGTCCCTATATCTGGCTGAAATAGTACTTGTTAGGCAGTTGTGTCTTATATTAAGTGTAATGAGATATTTTGACTAGAAATGAGACAAATATACTTGGTAAGACTTTGATTTTTTTCCAGTGTGAGAACTGTTGGTACAGAAATGAAACCAATACTTCTCTGTGTGCAGTCACATTGTGGGAACCTACCTCACAACTTTTTATAAAAACCATTTAGTGTGAAGACTTGGCTTGAGGTTAAAGGTTAGCTTCTGAATAAGGTAAGGCTCAGACCATTTATGTGATACAATTAATGTCCTCTGAATTGTCTGCAATGCACCACTGATTATGGAAAAGGAAAGAAAGACACGTAGATGCTACACTGTAGAAAAAGAAGTGAACATTTCTTGACATTGCATTTGTCTTTGACATCCACAAACTCTTCGGTTCTTTCCTGTGTTTCTACTGTACACACAGACTCTAATTTGATATCTACATCTGATTTAAACCATAAATATCACACACGTGCGCCCACATTCTGAATCGCACACTCTGGAGACGGACTAACCCCCTAACTGTGTGCACATGGGTACGTTCACAAGTCAAAAACTCACCTACTGACGCTCTCTTCCTGTCTTTGGCTTCACATTTTCTTTTTTTATCGTACACGATCCCCCTCGCTGTTTCCTGTTTGTTCTCTCCAAAGGTGCTGCAGGCGTTTGTAATATTTATCCCACCTCTCGGCTTGTTTTGACGTTCCAAGTTTACTCGCCCCTCTGGGTGGCCTGGACTGTGCTGCCAACCTCTGATGCTCGTTGGCTCGGTTATAGAGAGGACACAACATTATTAACAGTCACACTAAAAGGAACTCTTACACCTGGGCTTTTAATAGACCAAAGAGAAATAGCTGGGGACTTTTGTTTTTAGTCATATGTAGTCTGCACGGTGGTAAACACCTGGAAAGGTTGCTCATCATACCTACAGTCAACATATCAATAATTAACATCAAATGAATATTTCTGGACTGTGCAAGGAAACTAAGCTAAACCCCTCCAGCACAGGAAGAATATTCATGTCCGAGCAGAAAGGCCCCAGCTACACATGCTTCCATATTAGTGCTTTTGTTTTTCGACATTTAATCAAATCAAATCAAATTTATTTATATAGTACATTTCATGTACAAAACAATTCAAAGTGCTTCACATAAAATAAAAGCATTGCAGCAGGGAGTGGAAGAAGCATTAAAAACACATAAAAGAATATAAAGAGAAACAAATAAAATAATTTAAATGAATTTAAAAACAAGCAACAATCCAGATAAGTTCAAAGATATCGTGCAGATTGCATGCATAGACACATGAGAAAAGAAATGTTTTTAACCTGGATTTAAAAATGTCTCCATTTTGTCTTACTGTCTTACTGTCTTACTGTAGCATTTTAGCACAGCACAGACATTTAATTAAACAATGTTGACTTAAAGGTAGGGTAGGAGATCCTGGATTTTGAGTCCAGCGAAGCTGCATTTTGAAAATACACAGGTAAAAAGTCCCAACCCTTTTCTTCACCTTCCCCCTGAAGCCACGCCTCTAGAGAACATGAACGCGCAATGCTTGTTCACGAGCACGAAGGTGCACGAGCGCTGTTCTGACAGCAAGCATCGATCGTTGCCGTATTTAGTATTTAGTATATGATAACTATACGTTTAATAATGCTAGGTGCTAGCTAAGCTGGCTCTAGTTTAGCTTCCTGCCAAGCTTCTGGACGCGTAATTCGTTCATGGAGCAGGGTACGCGCACAGGGGGGAGGAGGGGGAGGGAGGAGCAGATTGCAGTTTGATAGACGGCATCAGAATCCAATCATCGTTAACGGTCCGTTCACAATGATTGGATACTGTTTTTCCTAGATTGTACGTTCTAGAGGCCACTAAAACTTTTCATATTTGTGTCAAAACTTTTAATTAATTGGTTGCAATGGGGGTGTGAAGAGTATTTCAAGCAATATGTAAAAAAATGCTCCAGAAAAAGATCCCCTACCCCGCCTTTAACCAGAGCCTTTGGAATTCTATAAAAAAAAAAAAATCAGCTGTCAGATAAGGTTGCAACCCTCCTTACAAACACACAAACAAGCCAACAAAAAAGCACAAGCAGCAGAAATCATATATAATACAACTGAGGATACAGATGACCTTAAACCACAGGACAACACAACAACTGCTCAGCGAGCATGCTACTGGGCTAATGAACGTTGCACACTTTCAACACCTTAAAGGCTTTCTGGCCTTTAAAATAAGGAGAGATGAAGAGTTTCAGGTATTTTGTCCCATTCTTCCTGCAAACACATTTCAACATGTGCAACAGTACACTCGTTCTCTATTGGGGGCAGAACTGCAGGCAGACCAGTCCAGAACCCTAACCATTCTGTGTCGGCCATGCCGTTGTAGTGTGTGGTTTCAAATGCGTGAAAATCCCTGGAAAAGATGTGTGCTTTAAAATCTCAATTAACTTTTCTGCATTTAATTGCCATCACAGAGATGGAAATGAGCACTGATCCAACCCCGCACCATCACAGAGCCTGGCTGCAGGGACTGGTTCCTGATTACGACCCATCCAGACACCCGTTTCTTTCATAAAAGATCTTGAATGCTCAGTGGTCTGACTACATTGTATGTTTCCACTGTGAGATGTTAATCACAGATGCCTTAGAGCCCAGAGACATATTTCAAACAGTTCAACTCTGTCAGTTCTATCCATAAACACACTCTGCAACCGATAGGACTGTTTCTGACAGTTAGATGAGTCTTTGAAGAGCCTAGAAATATTAAATGTTCAAAAGTAAAGCTCAGGCTGCAGATTTCACTCACAAAAGCCATGACATCTTAAAGCCATCAGTGCATATTATCACACTATTTCCCAGCAAGCAATTCAGCTGTGTGCCTTGTCATCTTGAAGTACTTTTACTGTTAGTTTAATTCTCATTATGTTCGATTCCTTTAGCAAATGCCTTCATCCAAAGGGACTTACAAATGAGGAACAGCGGGGAGCAATGTTGGGTTTGGTATCAGACACTTAAACATGTGAACCAGCAACCAGTTTCAGGACAACCACTCTGTCCTGAGCCACAGATGACCCACTGCCAAATGAATGTGGTGTAATGTAACTTTTGTCTGATATCGGTACCAAAACCACTTGGTTAGGTTCAGAGATAACAGTGTGATGTTTCCGAATCCTGCAGTTACTTACAAAGAGTCACGTTTGGAGTAAAACTTTGGCTCTTTTTGCAAAGGAATATTGAGATAACACATATCTGTGAAGACTTATAAGGGCAGTGTTGCTAATCTGATCTAGCCCAGCTTTATTTCTGTTGTATCTTATTTAGTGAATGATCACATCAGGGTGGCATGATGGTGTGGGGCCTCTTAGCAAGAAGCTGCTTTGAATCTCAACTGGAATGGTATGAGGTTATTGCAGTGCTTCACTTCTGTGAGTGGGTTGTATGGCTAAGTCGAGCAAAGCCATTCATTTCTTAAAGGATAAGACCGGTTTTTTGACATTGGGCCCTTGATTTCACATTATAACATGATGTTCTACTCACCCCTGCTTGTTGTTGAACATTTGGAGCTGTTCCGAAGATATTCGCGAGGCGTCTGGCTGCTCTCTTGAGATATTCGGCCATGAAACGGTTTCCTATGGGCAAGCTTATACAGGCACAAACTATGCTGTTTATAATTTATTAATTACTCTACACTAGCACTGATAACGTGGAGGTGCGTCGCTTACTTAAAAAAATCCAGGTTACTAATTTTGAATTTTAGCCGAATGAATAAATAGGCAGCAGGTCTGTGGGCTGTCTGTGGCAGTAGCACGACGAGGACGTCAGTAACACCCACTTTACGACAAAAAAAATCAAAATTACAATAACCCGGATTTTTTTAAGTAAGCGACGCACCTCCACGTTATCAGTGCTAGTGTAGAGTAATTAATAAATTATAAACAGCATAGTTTGTGCCTGTATAAGCTTGCCCATAGGAAACCGTTTCATGGCCGAATATCTCAAGAGAGCAGCCAGACGCCTCGCGAATATCTTTGGAACAGCTCCAAATGTCCAACAACAAGCAGGGGTGAGTAGAACATCATGTTATAATGTGAAATCAAGGGCCCAATGTCAAAAAACCGGTCTTATCCTTTAATTAATAGTATGAAACCTGTCAAAAGCTCATAAAGTCGCATGCACATATGGAATTTCCAGGGTCTTAAAACGCCTCCTCTAATCGCATATATATAAAACAACAGTTGGAGCTGAGGTTTTACTGTGTATCTTGCAATCCAAATGTGTCCTAATAAACAGTTTGTGGGTTTTATCCAGGTACTCAGAAGGAAATCCTATCATGCAGACCTGTCTGATGTGTACAGAGGCCTTCTGTTGTGGGATGTCCTATAAAAAAGGCAGTTACTGTGGATTTATCCATGCGTTGTGTGATTATATATCAGTAACAGCTTGTTGTCACTGCCCCCAAGTGGCTCAGTTATTTTTCAGGCTTGATTTGGGTAAGATATCCTCCACATTTAGTTTTTTTTAGCTAAACCTGAAACAAAAGTATGTTTCTAACGAGACAAAAACCAGCAGGATGCAGGAAATCGTTTTAATAGTGAATAATCTTTTTATTGCCTGTTCCAGGTCAGTTTTATGAAATACAATTCTACTTCTGTTGCAGTGTTCAAAGGTGAATCTTTGCACCTTTGCTTCTGACGGTGCACTCGCATGTCTCCTGGGCTACCCCGCAGTGTGTTCCTAAACATGGGCATGGTTCCAGCAGACATATTGAAGTAGCTTGGCAGCACGAATGCTCCACCCTCTCATCAAAGCTCTGCTGCAGTCTCCCTGTCTGAGTCCAATGACCGAGGTTTAGTGACACGTGAGCACGTATGCCAGCTCACACACACAAATCAGGAACACGCACTGGGAGGGACGCCCAGGGGCCGGTGGAATGGAGCCGTTTTCCATGTGCACAGTCTTATCTGAAGACCAGCAGGAGGACTGGCTGACTGGCTGGCAGTAACTCTTCACACCCCTCTTTGATGAAGTCACTCACTGTAGTTGGAGATGGAGCTGGTTCGAGTTGTTTTTGTGATGATTGGACATTTATATTCAAGATGGAGTTGATTTGTTGGCTTGTGGAGTAACAGGCTCAATGCACAGGTGTTCAGGACAGACATGTGAAAATGAAAGTTTGCCCCACTTTCAGTTTTAATGGGTTTTTTTACGTATCGGGTCAAAATAAAAAAATATTCTGGTCACAAGTCTGAAAATTATATGAATACAGCCTCAGCCAAACAGCAGTACATGACATTTTATGCCGAGTCATTCTTATTGGACAAAACGAAGCCAAAATGCAAAAGCAGTGTGTGAAAAACAGAATCCACCCCACCATTAAGGGGCTTTTAGAGCCACCTTCAGCAGCAGGAAGCTGAAGTAATGGTTTCCTGTGTGACGTTATCAGTCTCTCTCATGGTTAAAGGAGGAATCTCGGCCCACTCTTCTCTCCAGCGCTGCTTCAGCTCATTGAGGTTTGCAGCATTGGTTTCTGCACAGCTCTCTGAAGGTCCCACCACAGCATCTCAGTCAGGCTGAGGTCTGGACTCAGACTGGACCGTTGCAACACCTCGATTCTTCTCTTCTTCACACATTCTGCTGTAGATCTGCTGCTGTGTTTGGGATCTTTGTCCTGTTGATGAGCCAGTTTCAGCCCAGCTTTAGCTGTCGGACAGACGGCCTCACATCTGACTCTAGAACACTTTGGTATCCAGAGGAGTTCATGGTGGACTCAATGACAGCGAGGTGCCCAAGTCCTGTGGCTGCAGAACCAGCCCAGATCATCAGCCCTCCACCACCGTGCTTGACAGCTGGTGTGAGGTGTTTGTGCTGATATGCTGTGTTTGGTTTCCTCCAAACGTGCTGCTGTGCATTATGAGCAAACATCTCCACTTTGGTCTGGTCTGTCCAAAGGACATTGTTCCAGAAGTCTTGTGGTTTGTTCAGATGCAGCTTTGCAAACCTAAGCTGTGCTGCCATGTTCTTTTTAGAGAGAAGAGGCTTTCTCCAAACAAGCCATTCGTCTTCAGTCTTTTTCTAATTGTTTCCTAAATTGTCTCTGTTTTCTAAGTTGTCTTCCCATTTGTCTAGGTACCTAACTTACTGCACTTACTCTAGCACTAGTTTTGCTCTTAGCTGTTTGGTTTTGGAAGGAAATGCACTTATGATTTCTTGTGACCTGAAGTTCTTTTGCCTACCGATGTGGAACACACTTATTGTAAGTCGCTTTGGATAAAAGCGTCTGCAAAATGACCGTAATGTCATGTAATTGCGGTGTCATGAGCTTTAACATTTAACATGCTGACTGAGGCCTGCAGAGTAGAGATGTAGCTCTTGGCTTTTCTGCAGTTTCATGGCCTGACCTTGGGGTGAACTTGCTGGGACGTCCACTCTTGGCTGCGATACTCCCTCTTAGGGAAGCAGGAGGGCTGGACTTGGTTTTTAAAGCACTGGCTCTGCATCCTGACTTATTTTTTCTTGAATGAATAATCACAGCATAACATGGCATGTGTTATTGTTGATTTGAGGTTTTATTCATATCATTTTAAGACCTGGTTAGTGGTTTGGTCAAAACTGACCAACTCAGTGTAACTGTTTTCAAATCTATCAAAATGCATAATGACAACTAATTTTGTTGTTTTTCTGTGATTGTGGGTAAAATTCAAATTATTTATGGATCACTTAAGGGGAAATCATTTGCTGAACACTGAGTTTGGGAGTGTAGATGATACATTTGACTTGGAACATTAAAATGGACAGTAGTATTTACTTCTGCCACAGCAAATGCAGCATGAGAAAACAGTTTATTTTTCGTGTTCATATGGTCTGTGTGGAGAGTTAAATCATTTGCATTTTCAAACAGAATATTTCTATTCTGTATTTCTTAGACAAAAACATGGGGGCTCCCTGACAGATCTGCCAGGCCTCGCTAAGCAGGACAGATTTACGCTATGTAAAACCATCACAGCGCCTCCCTGTCAGATTCATGGGCTGCCGTTAATTTCCAAAGTGTCTGGCCCCGTGCTGCCCGCCATGCTCTTCTCCCCCTAGTGCCTGACATGCAGAGAGCTCCACAAACATTTATGTAGCTGTATTTTTTAAAGGCCCTCTGCAGTCTCTTGTAAATCTGCCCACTGCTTTGATGTCTTATCAGCTGAGCATGTGTGTGTCTGTGTGTGCGTGTGCCTAGCTATTGTTTAGGTAGTCATTGCTTGTCTCTGTGCAGCCTTTCTGTTTCCACTGCAAATACCTGGACTGCAAAACTATTTTGACAAAAATAAATAGATATGATGATAGCTAATTACAGAATGGATTCAAATATCTAGAAGAGTTCTATGCTCTCCTCATCGGAATCTCTAGTAAGAACATCCAGAGACTGCAACACATCCAAAACAGCACTGCCGGGATCCTGTTAAAGGTGGGGTCTGTGATGTTTTCTGGAGCATTTTTTATCATATTGTCTGAAAACCTCCTCAAGACCCCATAGCACCCACTAAAATAGAATGTTTGGAAAAAAAATGAAATCTTTTAGTCCATTGTAGAGGGTGTAGCAAGAGGAAATGTCTGACCAATAGAAGTAATGATGAGAGTTACTTCTATTGGATTTTGACACGCCAATCAACCGTCAGCCCCCCTCCCCCCTGCGCGTTCACAGACTCATGACTTGTTCATGTGTTTTGAAGGTGTGGTTTCGAGGGGTGGGCTGAAGGGAGAGGCAAGGTTGTGCATTTTCAAAAATATAGCTTGCAGGAACCGTTTTTCCAAGATCTCAGACCCCACCAAGAACACCCTCCAAGCCCCCAGAACCAAGCTCCACACTATGGGAGATCGGGCCTTTTCTTCTGCAGCTCCGGGGCCCTGAGCACCTGAGGGCCCCACAGACTGCAGAGGCTTTTAACGAGAGCTAAAAACTCCCCTTTTTAAGAAAGCTTACTGCTAAAATATCTTTTATAGCACTTTGAGATTGTTAAAATATAATAAATACAAATGAAATGATTATTATTATCATTATTTTGGACAGAATCTAACTGTGGGTCAAACATATACTCCCCTTGGAAAAAAATATCGTCAAAGCAAACCCTGAGATGATGATTGTGGGACATGGGATAAGTTTGCCTTCAGGGTCACCTAAATATGACCTGTTTTCAAGAATGATCCACAGCTATCCGGAGACTTGTAGTCATTGAATTAACCAAAGATTTTATTAAGAATCCTCCCTTGGGAGATGTTTTCTCTGAAAACCACATATAACTCAAGCATTGCTTACAGTCCTTTTCTTCTGAAACGGGAAAGCCATCAATCAGCACAATAAAGTAGAACTGTGAAAATAAACCGAATATCCATCATATTCCCAGAGAGACGGTGACATTGTCATCCTTACTGGTACCCCTGAGTGCCGATCCCCTCCTCACCGGGTTTGTTAAATGTTGTTTATGTAATAGTGAGAGAGGGAGAGACGTGAGTGATTTACAGGCCTGTGAGGGTTTTAGTGGTGGTTGGTGCAGGTCAAGGTAATGATCATAAATAAGAGGTGAAGGAGAGGAGAGGAGGAGGAGGAGCGTGGGGAGAACAAGTGACAGATGGTGGAAGAGCAGTGAAACAAACCCATGGATTCCCACCACTCCTCATGTCACCTGACATAGCTGAGCGGAAAGGAGAGCAGTTAGAGTCGTTGGTGTGTTCAACGCAACTCTTTTCACAGCTTATCGGAAATCTCTCCAAATGCTCGTGGAAACATGGGGGCATTTTCATCAGCAGTCAGACACAACACCCAAACACTGATACGTAAAGTGAATAAAGATCAGAGAAACGCCGACTTCATTGTCATGCGTTGATGAAAATGACTTGTTTTGAAATAATTGAACATCTGATTATTTAGACCCAAATACAATACTGTGCAGAACTCTTCTTTATTCGCTCATGTTGCAAGAAAATTGGGAAATTATTGCAGTGTTTTATTGAAACATGTGGAAATATACAGTCTATAAATAAAAATGGGTTGGTACCACTCAAATAAGACTGAAAGTGAACATCTGCTCTGAGCTCCTTTATCCTCCAACACAGACTGAACCCTCTCAGACGAGCTTTCTGTCCTTTCTTTAAGGAGTCTTCAGGAATAGTTCTCCAGGCTTCTTGAAGGACATCCCAAAGCTCTTCTTTGGATGTGGGCTGCCTTTTGTTCCGTTCTCTGCCAACATGATCCCACACTGCTTCAGTAATGTTGAGCTCCGGGCTCTGGGGAGGATTCATCCCTCCATCAGACCTGCTGCCACTGATTTTCAGCCCACTTCTTGTGTCCTTTGGCACAGCTCAGCCTTTTCTCCCTGTTTCCCTTCCTTAAGAACGGCTTCTTGACAGCCACCCTTCCATGGAGCCCATTTCTGATGAGGCTTGGGCCAACAGCAGATGGATCAGCTGAAGGTCCAGATGCATCTCTCAGCTCCTGTGTCAGGTCTTTGCTGGATTTTTTCCTCTTTCTTAAGGACATCACTTTCAGATATTGTTCATCTGCTGTAGATAGTTCTTTAGGCCTGACACTTCTTCTTTTGTTCAGTTTCCTCAAATGTTTTAAGGCCACACTGTACACCGTGCAGAGATATGCCAAGTTTTCAGCTAACAGCTCTTTGGGAATCACCTTGTTGCTGCAGAAATCCTGTTTTCTGTCTGTCAAACTGTGTTATCTTTGCTGTTTTTCATAGATTCAGCTAAAGATATGATAAGAAATTGTGTCTTTGTGGCAGGCTGCAACTTAAAATTGGTTCTTTGCTGAGTTGTCTGTTATGTGTAGACACAACACTGATTAATCCCTTGAGTTAGGAGCCTTTTTTATGCTTTGAATGATCCATAGGTCAGAGTTAAACAGAAAACACATTCCTCTGAAAATGGTCAGGTACAAGGACTGGACTGAAAATGAGTGAATACTCAGCCAATATCTGAAAAAAACCTTAGAAAGACATGAAGAAAGCCTGGAGAACTATTGAAGATTTCAAGTCCTTGGAAGCAATATATAGATAATTGATGGGTGGCTCCAGACTTTTCCATATTAGTCTAATATGGAGTGAGCATTAGGTATCTGGAGTTTCTTGCAAAAGCGGTTTTAACATATTTGCTCGTTTTGCTTTTTAATCCAGCTCCTTACAGTAGAAACTACATACACCACAGTAGGTCTTGAACAGATTTAACTGCATGGACGAGCTCAAACGATCAAACACACTCTCACTCCCTTATCCATACACGCACACACTTGGCTAAGGTCCGTGTTTTTGTACCCAAAAGCCCTTGAGACAGACTCACCCTGCAAAATACACACGTAGTCTGATAGGATTGTGCTGTTATTTATACATGTTACTCATGCTCTATGATTGGCCATGTCCAACAGAAGACCAGCTCCACTGGACTTCACTTCTCTCATATCAGTTCAGACTACACAAACATAAAGTGCAAGAAAAAAAACAGTACCCTTTCCTTTAAATTGGAAGCTGAAGCGTGCACAATCAACAACTACAAGTTCATAAGGAGTCGGAATTCATATATTCTTTGAAGTTTTTCATGTCTGAATATGCTCAACTTGATTTTTTGAGTATTAATGGAGGCAGGAGTTCTTGCAGTAGAAGAAAAGCTGACAGCAAGCTTAACCTTCAACCCCTGATCATCAGCACAAACTCCCCTCATGGCCACCCAAACTACTTTATCCTTCTGCACGTGTCTTCAGTCTTTCATTATGACCATATTTCAGCATAGGATGCTTAAGTTTTATATTGTGATAAAGTGAGAGGCCACGTTAGTTTCTGCCTCACGTTGAGGTCTTCTCTTCTTTGAGGTGCAACAGTGCCCTCTTGTGGATGAACATAAACATTACAAAGACATTTGGCGACACTAAATTCAAGTAAACTTTATTAGCATAGCTGACAAGTGGATTCAGAACACAGCTTTTTTTAGGATTTTTATACACTCATCTTGTTTATCTTTGTGGTTATTTCCTGTTTTGTTGTGGGAATCTTGTCTCTTTGTGAGCTTTTTCTTTTTTTTCTGTGGTCATTTTCTATCGTTTGTTTTTCTTGTTTTGTTTTTTTTTTGGGGGGGGGGGGTCACTTTGAGACCTTGTCTGATAGCTAAAATCTGTCTGTATAGCTCTTTATTTTTTAAAACATCTATCTGTCAGTGCTGACTGATCATTTTCCTCTGTTGCATAATATTTGTGTGTTCATTTTGTGCCTCTGCGGTTGTGTTGTCTCTGCAGTTCTGCACCTTTTTTGGCTTTTTTTATCCGTTTGTGATCCGTTGTTCCTGCTTGTTTCACATCAACTTTTTGTAATTTATTGTCTCTTTGGCTTTTTTCAGACGTGCCACAGCTACTATTGTAGTTCTGTCTCTTGAAGCAAAGGCATTCCATTCTTTAGACTTAGCTCCAATGCTAATAAAATTACTATTAGCTGAACGAATGCACTGTGGTGGTTTAAAACATGCCAGCAGTAGATGGAAGCAGTTTTCTCTGCATGTTCATTCATGTTGAATAAAAAATGTGATATTGGATCGTATTGGATTCTTATCTGCAAAGGTTTTATTGCACTCAAGATAAAAGGCGTAAAGGAAAGTGTGGGTCAGTGTTCTGGATTAGGCTGAAAAGCAGCTCATGTGCCAAATGAAGATTTACTCCAGGTTCAAGTAGTTAAGTTTCCATGTCCTGCCTTCATTAATGCGTCTTCAAGCAGCTCAGACTCACTCCATATCAAAACTGATGTGGGTGTTTGTGCAAGGGATTTCCAAGGTCGAACGGGATGTAAGTGTTGTCATTAAAGAGTGTATGCGAGGAAATTAAAGTAGCCACAATTTTCATTCAGTTTTCAATATTCATTGGATTTGGTTCTTATAATGCATGTACATCAAGCTCCATCTGCATATGTGCAGAATGGAATGGGTTTTATCCTAAAGGAACAGCTACTGTACATCCGTGGTGTCCACAGTTGTCTCTGCACATCAACCAAAGTAATCATGTAACTGTTCACAGTTACTACAAACAGAAGTAGAGGGATGAAGGGAAGCTGTGAACTCTTATTGCCTCTGGGCTGATTTTTAAAAAAAACTCTGCTCGATAATCATGTGTTTGTTTGTTGTCCAACTACCACAAACGTATAAGAATCCATTTTGTCTTCTGCCTCTCTACCTACGAGTCTTTTTTTCTCTTCTTTAGTCTTTCTGTTCTTTTCACCTTTCTATTCACCTTTCAATTTCAAGCATTCAGGTGTGTGTTAACACAATGCCAAGGAGGAAAGACATCAGCAATGATCTTAGAGAAGCAACTGTTGCTGCCCATCAATCTGGGAAGGGTTATAAGGCCATTTCCAAACTATTTGGAGTCCATCATTCTACAGAGAGAAAGATTATTCAGAAGTGGAAAACGTTCAAGAGCTACATCTCAGACTCTGCAGGCCTCAGTTAGCATGTTAAATGTTAAAGTTCATGACAGCACAGTTAGAAACAGACTGAACAGGTATGGCTTGTGTGGAAGGGCTGCAGGAGAAAGCCTCTTCTCTCTAAAAAGAACATGGCAGCACAGCTTAGGTTTGCAAAGCTGCATCTGAACAAACCACAAGACTTCTGGAACAATGTCCTTTGGACAGACCAGACCAAAGTGGAGATGTTTGCTCATAATGCACAGCAGCACGTTTGGAGGAAACCAAACACAGCATATCAGCACAAACACCTCACACCAGCTGTCAAGCACGGTGGTGGAGGGCTGATGATCTGGGCTGGTTCTGCAGCCACAGGACCTGGGCACCTTGCAGTCACTGAGTCCACCATGAACTCCTCTGGATACCAAAGTGTTCTAGAGTCAGATGTGAGGCCGTCTGTCCGACAGCTAAAGCTGGGCTGAAACTGGCTCATCAACAGGACAAAGATCCCAAACACAGCAGCAGATCTACAGCAGAATGTGTGAAAAATAAAATAATCGAGGTGTTGCAACGGTCCAGTCAGAGTCCAGACCTCAGCCTGACTGAGATGCTGTGGTGGGACCTTCAGAGAGCTGTGCAGAAACCAGAGCTGCAAACCTCAATGAGCTGAAGCAGCGCTGGAGAGAAGAGTGGGCCGAGATTCCTCCACAAAGATGAAAGAGACTGATAACGTCACACAGGAAACCATTACTTCAGCTTACTGCTGCTGAAGGCTGAATTCTTGAGTGAACTTCATTTTTCACGCACTGAATTCTGAATTTTGACAGATTTTTGATAAATAATGACACGTTGTAATACATCATGTTCTGCACCTGAGGTTATATTTACCTGCTTGTAAGAGCTGGTGAGGACCAGAAGATTTTTCTTCCTCTAACATCCTGATACGGGTGAACTTCCTTTTCCACATGATTGTATTGAGTTGTATTTGATTCTTTTTCACAGAAAAGGCGGAGAAGAGCTCACGTGGGGAACATCCAGCCTTCATGGCCGCAGCTGAACTTTCCTCGACTTCCTCCCTGACTTGACCATCTGGAATTTCCTTGAATTGACAACAACGAACATTCTTCCGTACGCTTATTGTTTTCTGTTCAGTGCAAGAGACATTTGTTGCCGGGTAGGTGAAGGTAGAACAGGTTTTCTGCTTGTGAAGCTCCATCACAAAGTATGTTCCTATAAAATGTATGAATGGATTTATGTAGCTGTCAGTGTGTGACGAATAGCATCTCTTGGTCATTCCTTACTAGAGCCACTGTTCTGCACTCAGAGTATTGGGTTTGTTTCATCAGCTGCTCAGTCAAAGCTAAAAAGCCTTGGGGTTACCTTCGACCGAAGCATGCGCTTTGAGGAGCACATAAAATCATTAGCACGTAATTGTTCCTTCCAGCTCAGAAACATAGCAAAACTCAGGTCCATTGTGTCCTGGCCTGAGCTGGAGATGATTATTCATGCATTTGTGTCTTCCCGGTTAGATTATTGTAATTCACTTTTCACATGTCTCAACATATCATCTCTGAACCGTCTACAAATTATTCAAAACACTGCAGCCAGGATACTGACTAGATCCAACAGGATGACTCACATCACACCCATTCTACTTTCCTTACACTGGCTGCCTATAAGGTTCAGGATCCAGTTCAAAATTCTTCTTATCACATACAAAGCCCTTAATCATCAGGCACCCGGTTACATCTGTGACCTGATCCACCCCTATAACACAACCAGGTCTTAGGTCCTCAGACCAGAGCTTATTGACTGTCCCCCGCTCTTGTCTAAAGACAAAGGGTGATCGTGCCTTTGAGGTAGTGGCTCCAACTCTTTGGAACTCTCTTCCCCTCTGTCTACGGTCTGCAGCTTCTTTAGACATTTTCAAAAAAAATCTGAAGACCCACCTATTTAAAATAGCTTTTATCTGTACTTAAAGTGCCCATCTGCTCTGTAGCCTCATGCTTTTCTGCAATTACTGTGTTTTCTTATGTGTGAATATGAAATGTTGACTTGCATCGTATTGTGAAGCACTTTGTGAATTTCCTTTTCTGTGAAAGGTGCTATACAAATAAATTTATTATTATTATCAGTTCAAATGAACCCAACATTACATTCATCCTGGTTTTTGGGGCTTTCTTGTGAAATAAGTCGTCTACTGTATGTATGTTTGTATGTAGAAAGTTTTAAAAGCTGTGATAGGCTTTTCCGTTGCGCACATCAGCGAACACGTGAGCCCACTTTAAGGCATCCTTAACCCTCCTGTTGTCTTGCGGGTCAAAAGTGACCCACTACGTTTAGCTGTAGAAAAAATACCTTAAACTATCTTTTTCCAACTTGAAATTGTATGACTTTTCTTAAAGGGACCCCATCATTAGAAAAAGTCATACTTTATTTTTGCTTATGTTTGCCATGTGGGCTGTACACCACTAGGGTACAAAGATGGTCTTATGGGTCATTTTTGACCCATGAATTATAAAAACATTTAAACACCAGAAAAAAATTTCACTGGTTTTTTTCCCTTTCAATATAATTAATTCAGAAGTAATTACTTCACATTTATATAATAGCAATAATAAACCTTTATTATGTAAAAGAAAACTGAGAAAACAAGAAAACTGTTGGTCCAACTGACAGTTGGTTTGTGGTAAAAAATCCTGAAAACTGGTGATTGTCTTTTTGTATTGTGTAACAAAAAATACATGATAAAAAATGTATTGAATTGAGTTGACTAGATAAATAACAGGTGGTTTCATCATACAAAATAGACTTAGGATTTAAAATTCAATTAAGTTGCTTTATTTGGGGGCTTTGGTAGGGCGGGTCATTTTTGACCCATAGGACAAGGGGAGTAAACAGAATGTTAAGAGCGGGTTAACTCGGGTTAACTATAGACACGTACGGCCCATTGAGCAGCAGGGCGCGGCAGGTGGTAGGAGGAGACAGGCGATGACGATAAAGATGCCCGGCTCAGCCCAGTCGGGCCGGTCGTGAGGAATCCGTTTCAGGAATGAGGAAGAGGCATTTCCAAAATAAAACAAGACACGCATCAGGTCCCGTTTCTATGACAACACACAGTCCATCACCACTCAGTCCGATCCTTTCAGTGCCATGTAACCCCACTGACCGTCATAAGTGAACTTTAACCAAATTCACTTTAACCCCCCCCCCCCCACACACACACACAGCTGCTGGATGCGCTCACATCTACAGACACATATCAGTTTATTACTTCTTTATTGAGTGTTTGGATGATGAACGCTACAAGTTACTGTGTCATCACACACCCATTCAGTTCTAAAGAAGGTAAATTAAGCTTTGGCCTCACTGAGTCTTTCACTGAGTCTTTCTACTTTATATTACCCGAGGGTACTTAAATGAGCCAATATTTTGTAAGAATGAAGAATGCAAACAGTCGAGCTTGTCGTAAACATATAGAATCACAGGCGTCTGTCTGCTTTGAGCATTTGTGCTTCCCAGTTAGTTTTGTCCCGGGATCACCACAGGGCTTTATGGGACCGGTTTAGCCAGTTATGTGGGATTTCAGCAGAACAGGAATATCAAGGGAGAACTTGCCCAGGCCTCTGTGTTTGTGTTCCTCAAGGGGACGACTGCTCCAACCGGTTCTCTGGGGTGGAGAGATGAGAGAGAGAAAAAGAGTGAGGTTGAGGTGGAGGTGGAGGGGTGGGGGGGGGGGTATGGGGCGTTCTCCTTTACCTTATTCTCTTTGCTTTTTCCTCTTTATCACACTTTCTCTCCTTCCGTTGCTGTATCACTCTACACATCTGCGAGTTCTGCAGCGAGAGCCAGAAAACGGTCCCGAGAACGGCTGAGGCGGCGTTCCTGGCTGTATGTGGTGAGTTGACTGATGTCTGATATCTGCCTGAGGACCATAATAGGTTGCCTTACGGATGGTAAAGTAGCTGCAGGTATATGCTGCAAGGACAGAGCTGGCATGCAAGAAACCTTTATGGCCTTATCACTTTGGTCAGGCTTATTGGTGAGGATTTGGGGGAGTTTTAGGGTCACTTCTCACACAGTGCTGTTATAAAAATTTACTCATTTGCTGTGTATACAGTGTAAAAAAGTCTATGGCAACAAAAACGTGCACAGGCCTTTAATTTAGAGTTGAGAACACTAGACATAACACGTGTATTCATGGGCTTGTGTTTGTGTATGAAGGAGATCAAGAGTGACAGAGGGAAGGTTTTATATGAGAACATGTCAATAATCAGAACTAAAGCCTCAGTATCTCACCACACGTCTCCCTTTAGTTATCACGTGAGTCTCAAAAGCAAAGCTGCACATTCATATTGTTTAAGACGGCATCGATCAATATTGTGATTGCGACCGACGTCTGAGCAGCAAACTGTCCTCTCACACAACTCAGGTCTGGTTTTGGTCAGATCACGAACCTCCCGAGCAGATAGAGGGTGTTTGACAAAGGCTTACATGAGAGCTGCAGAGGAGAAACGTGTCTCCGGTGTTCTCTGTATCCCTCTGTAGGTGTGTGGCATCCAGGGCTGCGTGTTTGCACACAGCGTGATAATGTCTCCGACAACAGAGGAGGGAACGTGATGCAGTTAGTGGCAGAGTTTAAGTGTGAGCGTATGGGAAACACGAGATAACCATGCTAGTAATAATTTTACGTGCGTCTGTGGGTGTGTGTGTGAATGTGTGTGAGTAATGATCTGGAGATAACAGAGCCAGCAACTTAAGGCAGACAGGTCTTTTCTTGCTCTGCTGAGGTGATCTGAACAGCCTCTTTCCTAACATATCCTGACATGTCAAGAGAGCTGATTCTACACTCATCGAAATGCTAAATAATAGTACCTGCTGTATGTATTATGATGCAAGTGATCGTGTCTGTGTTTTTGTGCATGTGTGAACTTGTACTCCTCATGCTTAGGGGACGTAAATATATTCACTATCACATGGTTGGGACCTGCCTCCTAATAGAGGTTCCCATAATCTAAATCATTATATTTCGGTATGAAGGCTTGTAAAGTTCTTGATCTTGAGTTCAGTGTTAAGGATTAAGGGTTACCCTTTCATTGAGCTAAATTAATCGAGCAAAAAAACATCTTGGTAAGGAAGGTACTTCATATGCTGCAAAAGTTTTAGAACATATATACTTTATACTGTACTATAAATGAAAATGATTCGCTTTATAAATAACACTGATTCAAGCCTAAGGACGACCTTAAGTTTTCGTATAAAAGCTCGTTCTCTTACCTAAATGTGCAGATTATCAACTTTAGGTGGTGATTAAAGATTAAAAACTCCAGTTTCTGGAGACTAACTGTGGAATCCTCTCCAGAAGCTTTAAACTTCTTCATTTTTCTTTGGGATGCCATCATCTATCATCGTCACGGCCGTCTTTAAAACTTTCCCATGACCCATCACACCTCTTTGGGACTCTCTGCAAACAGCTATGACACTTCACCAATTTTCAATGTGCAGCTTCTTTTAGTAGCTTGAATTCTCACAACACAAACTCTTCCTGTAAGACGCTACATGCTGGAAAAGAAGGCAACACAATTGTTTCTTGAATGCTAAAATCTTCGTGGGATTTATAGTAACATTAATGATTTCAGGTGGATTTGAATGCAGAAAATTTTCAATAATTGTAAAGCTCATTTATGTTCTTCAAATACCTTCAAATAATCAGCTAATGTGTGTATAATCAAGTTTTATGTAGACAAGACATTCATCTGGAATATTTTCCAGAGAGAACAGACTCTGTGAAGATGTGTTTTTGAGTCGTCTTATTCAAACCTGAGGGGATCTTTGGCATTACATTTACAGCAGCCAATGTTTAGTGTTCCTGATGCTGTTCTAAGAAATATTAAGATGCTTCAGATCTGGAAAGACCTTAACTTGGACCACTGTTTGTTTTTTTTTAAATAAAAAAGTACCACCAACAGTCTCAGAAAGGTGAGGTCAGGCAGCCCGCATGTTGTATGTGAAATATTGGAAGAACCAGTATTGGCATCTTGCTGGGTGGGGGTTTTGCATGCACTGTGAAAAGGGTGAACTGGTGAAAAAAGAGGCCTGTGCAAATTACAACAGATTGGACGGTAAAAGCAGGACTGAGCTGCTTCTCTTGGTCACCCCCGAGGCAGAAGCAAATCACATTTTAGTGATTCCCAACTTTGGACGGTGGGGGGAATCCGGACTACATTACATTACATTACGGTAATTTTGCAGACGCTTTTAACCAAAGCGACTTACAATAAGTGCGTTCAACATCGGTAGGCAAAAGAACTTCAGGTCACAAGAAATCATAAGTGCATTTCCTTCCAAAACCAAACAGCTAAGAGCAAAACTAGTGCTAGAGTAAGTGTGATAAGTCAGGTACCTCAGCCTCTCACCAACTGCACACCAGTCACAGCGGAGTGGGGATGCAAACCCTGGTTCGGGTAGGGACTACCATAAGAGAACATGCAAACTGCCCGCAGAAGGGCCCCCACTCTGGGTTCACACCGTAAACGCTTTCTGTGTGAGGCTGAGGCAACAGTGATCATCAACCTGCCAGAAATCCAAGAAAACCATATTGTGATGCAAAACATTTGTCCAGGTAGTTTGTAGTATGTAAAACAGCAACAAAGCCATGAGTGAAACCCCTGGAAATATCGACTAAAAGCAAAAAATTTCATTTAAAGTTACTTGAAGCAGAGATGGGGACTCAAGTCACTGTGACTTGGACTCAAGTTGACTCGAGCCGCTGTTTTGATGACTTGTGACTTGACTTGACATAAAATAAAAGACTTGAGACTCGACTCGGACTTGGAAGTTAAAGACTCGGCACTTGACTTGACTTGAGACACGATGACTTGAGTGTTAAGCATCTAGCATAACTTCAAACTTTGTTCGTCATTTGAAGATCCATTCTGACCAGTAAGTGCTTGTCAAATAAGCTAAAATTAACCTGTTAGCCTAGTCGGTGGTTAGCTAACGTTAGCTTGATATGATACGGGGTGGACAGGTTGGACACATTGGCCAATGATGTTTACTGACAGTTACTTATATACAGTCTTTTCACTTTATTAAGATCAGAACAATTTGGTTAAGAACTGTCTAGTGCATCAGTGAATGGAGATGGCGCGTGGTACGTTTGGTGTGCGTGTAGTGCTTTTAACATTCATGTTTATAAAAGTGTTTTTTAACAAGGGACCTGAAATCGGGTCTGCAGGACAACCTTTTAAGGGGAACCCAAACAATTTTTTATTCAACAAACATCTAGGATTTGGCAAGAAAATACTCATGGACACATTCCTCTATCCATACTGGTATCCGGCCAGGCGCGTTGATAAGAACAACAACAAACATCAAGTAAATGGTGGAGATCTGATCATCTGTATCTGCCTGTTACTTTCTGGCGATATACACCAATGTCCAGGTCCGATGCCGAGAAATACATCATCTAAAAGAACCTCGGCAGGTGCGGCGTTGTGTATGAGTCGCCCAAATGTTGAAGAGCAAGTTATATCAGTCGCGGGAGAGAATGGAAATTACCGTGGGAATGGAGTTGGCGAAAGACGCGGAGATTCGATTATGGGAGGCGAGCTACAGCATGGCGGTGAGCAGGCCAGCTTGAATCTTCGTAACCCCGCGGTGAGGCCGCAGTCTCCTGAGAACCGGGGGGGGCATCGGCTGTGAGAGGCCGAATCCTGATTCCTTCCTGGCTATGCGTGGATTACACCTGTTCCACCTCAACGTCAGAAGCCTTCTGCCGAAAATCACCGAGATTCGGCACCTCAGCAAAAGCAGAAAGATTGGAATTTTTTGTTTTACTGAAACATGGCTGGACAATTCCGTTAAGGACGCTGAAGTTGAACCGGAGAATTATTTGATTATCAGGAGAGACAGAAACCGCAAAGGGGGAGGGGTGTGCATTTATGTGAGAGCGGACATTGATTTTAATCATAGGACGGATTTGCACAGCGATCAGATTGAAGCGGTCTGGTTGGATATTTTGCTTCCAATGAGCAAACCCTTTCTAATCTGTGCATGCTATAGGCCGCCTGATCAATGCCAATTTTATGAACTTTTAGAAGAACATTGCACAAAACGAATGGACTTGTTGAAAACGGAGGTTATTTTTATGGGGGACTTTAATACTGACATACAGAAACGTGATATGCCTGGGTACAAGGCTTTGATGAATGTGTGTCGTTCTTTAAGTTTAGATCAGCTGATCAACGAACCCACACGTGTATGTTCCAACACACAAACTACAATTGACCTGGTGTTAGTATCAGATAAGTCTAAAATAGCGCAAAGTGGGGTTATTAATTATGGACTTAGTGACCATTTGATCATCTTCTGTACAAGAAAAAACAAGAAAGTTGTTTTTAATTGTCATTCTTCTGTTAAAGCCAGGTCAATGAAAACTTACAACAAGGAAACATTCAATGAAAGGTTAAAACAGATGGACTGGTCTTTTGTACTGAATTGTGAAGATGTGAATGAATCATGGTGTACTTTTAAACATATGTTTTTAGACATAGTTGATAAAGTGGCCCCATTCAAAGAAATTAGAATAAAACAGAGGTCAGAGCCCTGGGTAAATGATGACATTCTCGAGGCAATTCGGGATAGAAATAAGAAGTTTAATCATTTTAGAACAAAGGGGGATGAACAAAGTTGGTCTGAGTTTAAAAAGGCAAGAAATGAAGTTAACAGATTAGTGACTAATACTAAAAAGGTTTACTTTAAAGAAAAAAATCAAGGAATATAGAAATGACTCAAGAAAGTTATGGAAATCCCTAGAGCAGCTTGGCTATAGCAAACGGATGAAAACAAAAATTTCCAACATCACCTTAGATCTTGGTAATACTGTTACTTCAGATAAGAGAATAGTAGCTGCTGGCTTTAATGATTATTTTTCATCTGTGGCCCATGATCTAGTGGGGAAGCTACCTGTCCAGACTGGTCTATATGGGGAAAGTCATGTGCAACACTATTACTCTCAGTTAGGGGTACAACCTGGGAGTTTCACTTTTACTAAAGTGTCTGAAGCACTGGTCCTTGAGAAGCTTCAAAAGCTTGATTGTAATAAAGCTACTGGTTTAGATGCTATCCCATCCAGGGTTTTAAGGGATTCTGCAGAAGTCATTACCCCATCCATTACTCATATTATAAACAGCTCTATTAGTCAAGGACGATTCCCAAATGACCTTAAAGGAGCCAGAGTAATTCCGCTTTATAAAAAGGGTAGTAAGCAGGACCCAGGCAATTACAGACCTGTTTCTATCCTCAGTAGTCTGTCAAAGGTTATAGAGAAAATCATATATGAACAAATCGATCATTTCCTTCATCACAAAACATACTTTATGAATTTCAGTCAGGGTTTAGAAAATCCCATTCTACTGATTCTTGCCTACTTTATTTATCGGACTTCATTAAAAAAGAGGTTGGCAATGGGAAATTATGTGGCATGGTAATGTTAGATTTACAGAAGGCATTCGATACTGTGAATCACAGTGTTTTATTGTATAAATTAAAGGCTATGGGGTTTAATGACTTGGCTGTGAAATGGGTGGGTTCATACTTGGGGAATAGGATGCAGGTAGTAGATATTGGGGGTGTTATGTCTCACCCAGCTGGTATTGGCTGTGGAGTCCCTCAAGGGAGTGTTTTAGGACCTCTTCTTTTTCTTTTATATATTAATGATTTAAAAGCTGTCTGTTCATCAAGTTTGTTTTTATATGCAGATGATTCTGCACTGGTAGTTTCCCATAAGGATAAAAATATCATTGAGCAATCACTTAGTGCTGAACTTCTTAATGTCAGCAGATGGATGTCTGACAATAGATTATCATTGCAAATTGGAAAAACAGAATCCATTCTTTTTGGTTCAAAGATTAGATTAAAGAAAGCCTCAACCTTTGAGGTTTTTATAGGGGATTCTGAAATTTCAGCCAAGGAATCAGTCAGTTACCTCGGCTGTGTTTTAGACAGTAATCTAAGTGGCATAAGTCAGGCACAGAAGGCAATCACCAAAATAAACCATAGAGTGCGTTTTATGGCTAGAATTTCAAAATATTTAGATACAAAAACTTTGGCTATTTTGGCAGGAGCCTTAATTCAGCCATACTACGACTATGCGTGTGGCTCATGGTATAATAGTTTGACAGTGAATTTGAAACACAGGCTACAGATATCACAAAATAAACTAATTAGACTGGTTTTGGATCTCCCCATGAGAACCCACCTTGAGTCCTCCCATTTTGAAAAGGTGGGATGGCTGAAGGTGGAGGATAGAGTGGCTTTGATTCAGTTGTGCATGGTTCACAGGATTGTGTATGGGAAGGTTCCAAAGTATTTGCCGTTGTTTGCCGTGAAACTGAGTTGTCCAAACAAGCGCCAAGCAGAGAATAACATGATAGTAAATAACCAGAGCAGGAAGTGTCATCTGTTGGCAGGCAAAGTTGTGGGCGGGGTCAGATTAGCATATTCTTAGATAGTCGTTCACTGAAAAAGAAAAAGGTTGTAGTGTCATACCCCAAGCCGGTTAAAGGCAATGATCAAAACTTTCAAATGTTCAATTTCAAGAAATGCAGTTGGTAAAAAAAACTGCTGGATTGTTACTTCAAGAATGAGGTATATTCAGCTAATATCTGTATTCCGGCCTCCTCTATCATGGTGTATTTAGTGTCTAATGCTGTGTCAGATGTGTACACTGAATGGAGTTTTAAAATAATATGAACAAGTTGTACCTCTGTACAAGGTTTAAAATATGACACACGAACACATGCACACAGGCTCAAACTGACGAAGCTGATTTTCATGTACTTGAAAGGCAAACAGCAGACTGCAGCCCCTAACCTGGCAGGGCCGGTCTAACGAGTTTCAATCTTCCTTGATATAACAACAAAAATTTGCATCCACCTGAGTCAAAGCAAAGCTTGCAGTGCTTTCTGCTCTCAGGTGCACAGCACAGTCCTCAGGCCACAACGCCTGTTCCCAACAACTCTGAAGGAGTTTACACAAGTTTTGTCATTTTGTAAAACATGTGTTGTCAAGTCAGATGGCATCTGATGAATCTAAAAGGAAAATTATGTTTCAATTCATTCTGCCCATTGTTAAATTCCACTAACAACTTTTCCTTTATTTTTCTGCCGTACAGTAAGAGCTCAAAGGTGACCGACATCGCCATGGAGGGCTTCGACGAGCTGCTCCATAAGCTGCAGGAGGCCCACGAGCGAGAGCTGGAGGGTGGGTGGAAATGCTGAATGTTAGATTGATTATTTCACGTGACGTCCTCCTAATCAGGTGTGTTGTGGGCTTTACCTCCAGGGTGGCAGGTGAAAGTCAAAGAGCTGTCCAACAAGAAGGGCTGGTGAGTGTATTTTTCATAGAAGTCTCTGCGCCGACATGATTAGACGGCGTTGACGAGGTGTTTGAGATTATCGATTAATAACTTCAGCCAGAACAGCATCACGTTTTTTGGACCAGGCAGGCAGGTGGGAGGGCATGCTGGTCCTGCACCTGGCTCTGTGTTCATTCATGTCATGCACTGTAAAGAAGGAAGCTCATGTTGTAACAAGTCTGTTACTGAGTCACCAAATCTTTGTCTCATTTCTCCTTGGAAGGGAGCGAAGGAGATGGGAACATTTTAGAATCCAAACGCACATTTGGTTTAATATTCTAATTTTTTAAAAAAAGCCTTTGGACCAAGTGAAATCATCTCATCACCAGTTAACCATGGTACTTCTACACATAGCTTAATAGTTCCTGCAAATCAGCATTATGATCCTTTCCACCTTGGAGGTTCCTGTTTACACTGGAAAAAATGCCCCTCCAAAAGTAAGTAAAAAAAACAACAAATACAAGACGTTTTTGCTTGAAATAAGCAAAAAAATCTGCCAATGGAACTAGTGAAAATCGGCTTGTCAAGATTTCTTGAAATAAAATGTGATATTTAGGACTTTTGAGTTAAAAGTGATCTTGAAATTAGCTTAAAAACCTCTTCAAATGAAAAAAAAAAGCTTGTTTCATGTGAAATGTGACTCAAAACAAGATGTTTTCTAGACTTTTTCACTTAACAAGATATTCAAGATGTATTGTATTACAACAAGTGTAATGAGATACTCAATGAGACAAATATACTTGGTAAGATTTAGATTTTTTTCCAGTGTAAAGATCTCAAACTGCTGGGTTTTTATAAAGCTGCAGATCATTTAACTCAGGCATCTTTTGTCCATAGAGCCCTAACGTCCAGGTGGACTTCTTAAAAACACACCCCTGGGGCTGTGAGGCAGTTAAATGTTTTCCCATTCACATGTACAAGTGGGTCAACTAGGTGTCATTGTGTCAAAGCTAGTCAAATCACACCTACTGATTTCTCTGCATTCGTGTCATTCCAAAAAGTTCAGCTTCAGCAGGACACTCACTGATTATTATTCACATTGAGCCTGAACAATAACAGGTTTACTCTCAGGGTTTAAAGCTGAACATCACCAAGTCAGAAAGTCAATTTGTATATCAACCACGAGGCACATTTAGGTTGCTCCCAGGTGCAACGACAGAGACAGTCAGCGGGCTCACATGCCACTGAAAGGATCGGATAATTGGCTAAATTACAATAAGACTGAGTTATTAAGTTCATGTAGACACTTTAATCTGACAAGAAATTGGATCGGATTAAGACCCTGAGATAACTCGGTTGAAAGTGAAATTAAACCTGCTTGTAGACGGTGAAGCACGTGGTGATATAGACTTTGCGTTCTGTCGAAGGAGACGATATTCCTGTTGTTGTCGCCGTCAGAAAGAAACAAACAACGCGATGGAGAATGCTCTGTTTTGCGTCGTGTTTGTGCAACAAGCAGCTCATCACAGACCAAATGTAGAGGGACGTAGATTTATCTTGCTCTTCGTTCTCCATCTTTCTCCAATGCCTGAGTTTGTTTTTGTTCCTGTTGGTGGTGAGGAGGTCAACAGGAAGTGGCTCTATTAGCAATAGTTGAAATGGGTACAGCGCCACCTATCATACCGGTTTATGACACGCTTTGTGCCTCTGATCCGATTCATTCACCGCCATATATCCAAGGATAATTACCCTTGCTCAAATAAGGAGCATAACCCAACTATAGCTATAATCGAATTAATCTCACCATGTAGACCCACTGGCTAAAGCAATGTGGTGGAACTTAAAGACTTAAGCAAATGGATCCTGTGCCTTTGTGATGAAACGAGCCTTAAGTGCTAGAAACATAAAAACATAAAAAGAAATAAGTGCACGTCTTTATACTAAATCCCTAACATGCTCATCCAGGCCGAGAAAACGTTTTTTGCTAACATCAATTTTAATGAACACATAATCCTCATACTCAGGCATTGTTTGTGTTCTGGGACTCAGAGTGTCTGTATGTGAAATGTATTTAAAGTATGAGATAGTATAGCTTACATGCTAATGATCTGCTAATAGTGATGCACTAACCCTGACAGGACCCATTCTGCATGATCTTTTTATTCTAGGAAACTCAAATGACTTTGTTTTTAAATATACTTATAGAAACATATTTGTTATGTAAAATGAGCCTCTGCTGAACAGAAGAGAGTAAGCTGATATTGGATTGCAGCAGCCTAGAAACTGAAAGGAAATAGAATATATCTGTAGTCTTTTGTTGTGTTGAAACCAATCTGTGTCAAATTATTTCATGTCAACAGTGATACAAAGCGAATGGAGGAGCTGTTCACCAGAAACCAGCAGATGAAAGAGCAGCACAGATTACTCACCGAGAACATCAAGACTCTGGAAAATAGGTACTGACCGTCCAGTCTGCTTTTCATTAGCTGGTAACTCTCCTGAAAATTAGCTTTGTTGAGCAGGATCACCGCAGCATCAAAATGATGGTTAAAAAGTAAAAAAAAGGTTAACAGAGGAGTCACCGATATTTTGCTCGGCCCTTTGAGCATGTGAGCATACCAGACAAAGGGTGCATTTTGACCAACAGCACTCTGAACTTAAAGGGATAGTTCGCCTCTTTTGAAATGAAGCTGTATGACATTCCATATTAGCAATATCATTTGCAATATCGTCCTGTGAGCCGAGTTCCAGCCTCGTTTTGGCGTCGACGAAAGTAGTCCGGCTTGTTGGCTGGGGCTTAAAAAATAAAGTGTTTTGCTTCTCTAAACAATATGCGTTCAAAAGAGTTAGACATTTGCAGTCAAACTCAGGTGTCTGTTAATGTTACACGTTTCTCAGGGTTGTTTGCGTTGTCATTTGTGCCTCAGAAAGTTATCTCCATGAAACAGAGATCAGCATCATATGGATCAGATTGGATCCTTTCTTGTTATTCATAGTTCCTCAGTCTGTCTTGAGCTCGCTTAACCTCTGAAGCTGTGAATGAGAGCCCAACTTATGTGGTACAACTTAAAGTTCACAGATTTCACGAGCTGTTTTGGGAATTAAACCTGAAATAACTGAGACCGAGACGCATAAATAATACAGTGGAAATACTCGGCCAATCAGAAATGTCCAGCACTATAACCTCCACCAAGGTGGCCCCAGGTAATCTCAAATGCACTACCTCATTTCTGGGGTTACATTTCTCCCCTGGAACTCTGTTAAATCCCTGGTTCCTGTGGTGGAAAAGGAAGAGTTCCTGGTGAAGTATTCAGCAGTCAAAGAAGGCAACAACGTTTGCTGTGAAAAGTGTTCGTCATTTCTCCAACTCCCAGAAAGGGGAGTCAGAAGGTCTGCAAAAGTTGGTATTATTTGTTCAGGGATGTTGTGACTTTCTGCTGCCTCTGCAGGCTGAGGGCGGGACTGTGTGACAGATGCACAGTGACTCAGGACGTAGCCAAAAGAAGACAGCAGGAGTTCGAAGCCTCACAGATACAGAGCCTCCAACACATCTCCCTACTGGGTATTCTGCTTACCTTCATCTAAATGCTCAATAATACTTCCACGCAGCCCTCGTCTTAGTCCTCCTCACAATGCTGGATTTCTATTTAAAGGACACGTTTCAAATCATGTGCTCTGTCCTGTTCGTAGCTGGAGAGATGACCAACCTTAAAAAAGAGAACATGAAACTTAAAGATGAGATCAAGAACTTGAGAGCAGCACTTGAGTGAGTATATGATGTTTGATGATAAAGTTTTAGTTTGAGGCTATTAAAGTTTATTCAATCTTTGTTTAAACTGGGAACACATTAAGAAACAGAGACCTCATTTATAGTATTGTTGAGAACACAAAGATATTGTCAAAAACTGGTTATGAAACTTTTGAAGGATGAAATTTAAACCAATTCAGAGCCAGGGGTTACGCAAAGTAACACTGTGGAATTTGGCCGTTTTTTATTTGCTCTTTGGTTCCCCCTACAGTTGTGGGATGCAACACCACCGTCATGAAAACAGTTCTCTTTGTCAGCCCTGCGCATGCACAGCCAAACACACGGATTCGTTGTCAGATTAAAGGAAAAAAAAAAATTTAAGCGACCATGTTGCAAAACCAAAGTGGTGAACCTCATTATGTTATTTCCTTTATAGAACTGATTTTAAACTTTTAATGTTTGTTTTTAAAGCTCTTAACGGCCTCGCCCCATCGTATTTATCTGAGCTTTTAACAGTCCTGGTAGAGCTCTGAGGTCAACAGATCAGTTTCTGCTGGAAGTGCCCAGGTCAGAATACAAACCCTGGGGTGAGCGAGCCTTTTCCCAAAGCTGCCCCCAGGCTCTGGAATAAGCTCCCCGTCCAGCTGCGTCTTATTTCTGACCTGGGCCTCTTCAGATCTAGGCTAAAAACCTACTTATTTAGGATTGCTTTTAATACCCAGTAGTATGATGACATTTTCTCTTAATTTTAATTTGGTTATATTTTATTGCCTTCACTGTTCTTTTATTGTTTTTTTAAATTTGTTTTTACTTATTCTTCTCTTTATTTATTACCTGCTGTAAAGCACTTTGGTACACCGTAAGGATTGTCTGTAAAGGGCTGTATAAATAAAGTACATTTACATTTACATTTCAGGCTCAGGAATATGCATAACAAAGGCCAGTGTACTTACAAATGAGTCGGAATCACACAGTTTTAAGGTTCACAAACTAATCTGGTGTTGATTTAACTACAGAAGACTTTTGCATAACAAAAAAAAATCAAACCTTAAACTCTATTATCAACGCATTTTGCCTGGGAAAAAAAAGGTATTTTTCTCACATGTAGCATTGTGTGTGTGTGTGTAGCAGAGGTCACAGCAAGCACACCTCCAACAGCAACACCACCGCAGACGCCAAACGCAACAGCTCCCCTGAGCTCTCACACTCCTCTGGACCCGTGGCCCTGCACAGGGGCGGCAGGCAGCCAGCAGATGGCGGTTCTGCAGTAAAAACAGAGGCAGACCTAAGAAGTGAAGGTGAGGATGAGGATTGAGTTCAGAGCGAAACTGTGTGGGCGCTTGTCTGTTGACTGAGCTGCTCAAGTTTTATTTATGTCTTTTACTGAATAGAAACCGAATGCCGACAGCCGAGAGGAACGAGCCGGAGTAGTTTTGTAAGTGTCTACATTAACTCACTCTTATATGCAGGAACATTTAGATGCAGTTTAGGATATTTTCTCTGTCGCATCTGTATGTCAAAAACTAAATCTAATGTTTAATTTAAAGGGGTAGTTCGCCTCTTTTGACATGAAGCTGTATGACATCCCATATTAGCAATATCATTTATTAAATTTGACTTACCCCCTGCTGCGTCCTGTGAGCCGAGTTCCAGCCTCGTTTTGGTGTTGACGAAGGTAGTCCGGCTAGTTGGCTGGGGCTTAAAAAATAAAGCGTTTTGCTTCTCAAAAAAATATGTGTTCAAAAGAGTAATACATTTGCATCACAAAATCGTTCATCCAGAAAAAGTCAGACCTCACAATCGCTTGGCGCTATTTTCTCTATACCTTGATATCAATGCGTGCAGCCACTTCCCAACAGCCGCACCTGTTACGGTGTTTGCTGCTCGGTCTGCACGGTTTACACAGCCCATAGTGATATAAAGGTAGAGAGAAAATAGTGCCAAGCGATTGTGAGGTCTGACTTTTTCTGGATGAACAATTTTGAGATGCAAATGTATTACTCTTTTGAACGCATATTGTTTTGAGAAGCAAAACGCTTTATTTTTTAAGCCCCAGCCAACTAGCCGGACTAGCTTCGTCAACCCCAAAACGAGGCCGGAACTCGGCTCACAGGACGCAGCAGGGGGTAAGTCAAATTTAATAAATGATATTGCTAGAATGGGATGTCATACAGCTTCATGTCAAAAGAGGCGAACCATCCCTTTAATACTGTTGTTCCCAGTGTTGCTCAGACTCTGCAATGCCTAATGTCTGCAACGTGCTTTGTAAATGATCCACATTCACAGGAATCAGGAACAGCTTATTGTCCAAATTCTGTAACGAAAGGGGATACGTAGGAAACAATGTCCATTTGTAGGGTTTTATACACAAACAGTTCCAGAGAGATCATGATGCCAGTCGAATTCAGTGTCACGGAACATGTTTGGAACACACATGGAACTATTTTTAAACCTTCACTGCATGTAGGATGATTGTAAGACCAAATTTAAAGCATACACCAATCAGCCAAAACATTATGACCACCTGCTTAACACTGAAGCAGGTGTGAGGGTGCCAGGGTGCAGCAGATTTTTTAGTAGTTTTCAATCGTATGGCTCCTAAACCTTTAATAGTTATTTCCACTGAGTCTAACTAACTAACTTTAGATTGAGCATATACAGATTAAAGTTGTTCCAAGTAAATTCTCAGAGTGAAAGCTAATTTATTTATTTATCTTCCCAGTACAATTTTTTGAATGATCGTATTATGAAAGCTCCAAGTACATGTATGGTTACTTCTTTTTACCTCCCACCCTTGTCCTCTCACACAGGAGATATTCAAGCCTCAGCCAACTCTGCCATCACCAACCTGGAGGGTCGGACAAAGTGGTGGAGAGAGGAGGTGAGGAAAGGTCTTTTTTAGTCCTTCTTGGAAGCGAGCGCTCAGCTTCTATCTCTTACAGTGATACATTTCGATGTTGTCATTTTTAACACACAGGATTACAAAATTAGCCTGTGATCACTTTTTTTTTTCTAAAATGAAAGGGTTAAAGTCTCAGGGGGTAAACTGTGATCAGTTATTTTCAATCTTCTCAGGGTTGGGGTAATATATTCTTATTAACTCCCAGCACACTGGAAAAAATCAAAGTCTTGCCAAGTATATTTGTCTCATTTCTAGTCAAAATATCTCATTACACTTAATATAAGACACAACTGCCTAACAAGTACTATTTCAGCCAGATATAGGGACTTGTTTGAAGACAATACATCTGGAATATCTTGTTAAATGAAAAAGTCTCGGAAAAAGAGTCAGATTTCATATGAAACAAGCTTTTTTTTATATTTGAAGAGGTTTTTAAGCTAATTTCAAGATCACCTTTATCTCAAAAGTCCCAAATATCACATCTTATTTCAATAAATCTTGACAAGCCGATTTTTACTAGTTCCATTGGCAGATTTTTTTGCTTATTTCAAGCAAAACGTCTTGTATTTGTTGTTTTTCTTACTTATTTTTGGAGGGGCATTTTTTTCAGTGCAGAGGTGTTTCTAACTGAGTCTTTTTAGAGTTGTTTCTCCAGCCAGATTAAAAAATAATATTGCCTTCCTGATATTCCTGCTGTGTCCTCATCGGGACTCTTAAGTTCGTCCTTTTTATCAGCCAGTGATCTCACACTTCCCACGATGATCAAGAGAAGACATACTTTAACCCTATTTCACCCTTTTCTCCATTGTGTTCCTGCCCTGCATCCTAAACATCTCCTCTTCAACTCGTCTTTATTTGGGGTCACAGAAAAAAAGCTCAAGAAGATGCAAAGAGAGACACAGTGTGTCCAGGGCTGCTGCTGTTGGTTGTTAGGAAAGAAATTCACATCTTTCTTTCACTCCATGATTTCCCCCATGAGGTCAAGGAAAAGTGTTTGGAAAAAGCCCTTCAGAAGAAGGTCGTTTGTTTTACTATTCGCCCATAAATCTCAGTGAGAGTGTAAATCCAGTGATGTAGGAGACCTGGCCATCACCATGGATGACTCTGTGGTGACATCAACCCGGACCGCGAGGAATCTGGGTGTGACCTTGGACAACGAACTGTCGTTCTCGCCAAACATCGCATCAGTGACCCGTTCCTGCCGATTCCTCCTCTACAACATCCGGAGGATTCGCCCCTTCCTCACCGACAAGGCAGCACAGGTGCTCATCCAGGCTCTTGTCATCTCCCGCCTGGACTACTGCAACTCGCTCCTTGCTGGCGCCCCGGCTTCTGCCATCAGACCTCTGGAGCTGGTTCAGAAAGCTGCTGCTCGTCTGGTGTTCAACCTCCCCAAGTTCTCCCACACCACTCCCCTTCTCCGCTCTCTACACTGGCTCCCTGTAGCTGCTCGCATCCAGTTTCAGACTCTGGTGCTAGCCTACAGGGCAGTGGAAGGAACAGCTCCTTCATACCTCCAGGCTATGGTCAAGCCCTACACCCCCGCCCGACCACTTCGCTCTGCGGCCACCAGGCGCCTGGCTGCCCCGTCACTCAGGGGTCCCTGCGCACGATCGACACGGTCACGGCTTTTCTCTGTTCTGGCACCCCGATGGTGGAACGATCTCCCGACTGATATCAGGACAGCTGAGTCGCTGCCCATCTTTCGCGCAGGCTGAAAACCCACCTCTTCAGGAAAAACTACCCTCCTCTGTCCTAGTTCCTTACGCACTTATTGTTTCCTCCACCACTGGCACCCTCTATATTTTCATTACCCCCTACCCGAACCAGGGTTTGCATCCCCACCCTGCTGTGACTGGTGTGCAGTTGGTGAGAGGCTGAGATACCTGACTTATCGCACTTACTCTAGCACTAGTTTTGCTCTTAGCTATTTGGTTTTGGAAGGAAATGCACTTATGATTTCTTGTGACCTGAAGTTCTTTTGCCTACCGATGTTGAACGCACTTATTGTAAGTCGCTTTGGTCAAAAGCGTCTGCAAAATGACCGTAATGTAATGTAATGTAATGTAATGTACAACACATGAGATTATGTGATGTTCCCCTGAAACCTCTGATTAGCCTAACAAGCAACACTGTCCTCCAACTGAGAACATGCCCATGGGGCATTCTAGAAAATAGAAATAGAATAGAATATGCAACATCTAGTGGTTATGAGAGCAAATGCATGAGAACTGGAAAAGTGACATCCACGGTTGTAAAAAAAAAAATAATGTACACAAGTCCTAGCCTTGATTGTTATCTAACCCTTACCGAGTAGTTTTGATTTCTAAGCCTAACTAAGTGATGTTATTGGCTAAACCCAACGAGAAAGTGATAAAGCTTTGAAGTAACATCTTGTGTTTACATGTAACCAAGGCAACCAGCAAAATGGCATTCATAAGGATGACAGTCCGACTGTAGAAATAATGTATTTTAGCCCTAAACGTCATCTTTTTCTAACCGTAACCAACTAAGGCTGTTGCCTAAAACAAACCATGAAGTGACAAGTGTTTTCAGAACATACTCGTGAACGCTGTCTGCTCAGATGTGGAAACACTTAAATGAGTTACATTTCCCTCCTGTTGCTTGTACTTTGCAGTGTGCAAACATTAAACTAAAACGTACCAATAAGACGACTTGAATGCAAAGACATGGTGAACAGTAGCTCTTGAAAACATCACTCTTCTCATTTTAAGTGTCTTAAGGTTCAAATAGTCTGTTTCACAAATGCATTCATTGCATGTTTGCTATCCAAAAAAATTGTGATAAGTGAAATTTGCACACTAAAGCAAATGTTATAAAGACGTTCGGGAATAATGACAGGTGGGAATACAAATGTCCGCATCTCTTGTTTTCACCCAATACTCAAGTAAAATCTGCAGAACCTCAACTGGTGAAACAACGTGCGAAGGTAGCAGCAAAGAATCCAGCAACTGAAACGAATAAGTCTGCAGTTGTTTGCACTTTCTCCTAAAAATCTCCACTTTTTATGTGTGAAAACAGTTAAAGTTGAGATGTCTTCTGGGTTCGTGTTTAGCTCACAGTTTTTATTTTATTTTCTCATCGATAACAACAATATATCACACTACACTGGAAAAAATGCCCCTCCAAAAATAAGTTAAAAAAACAACAAATACAAGACGTTTTTGCTTGAAATAAGCAAAAAAATCTGCCAATGGAACTAGTGAAAATCGGCTTGTCAAGATTTCTTGAAATAAAATGTGATATTTAGGACTTTTGAGTTAAAAGTGATCTTGAAATTAGCTTAAAAACCTCTTCAAATGTAAAAAAAAAGCTTGTTTCATATGAAATCCGACTTAAAACGATTTGTTTTCAGGATTTTTTCATTTAACAAGATATTCCAGATGTATTGTCTTCAAACAAGTCCCTATATCTGGCTGAAATAGTACTTGTTAGGCAGTTGTGTTTTATATTAAAGCTGCAGTCGGCAGGTTTTCAAAATTGCGAGTCTAAAGTCGGAAAATTCGAACTGATACAACTTTCAGGTCCCTCCCCCAACCTCTACCAAGCCCCGAATCGCCCCCCAAACCCCTCCCCCTCTGTGGACGAGGTTGTGCACGTGAGTTCACACCAGTGTGAGCGCACACAAGCTGGGGCAGACTCACGCTCAGCAGCGTGTGCACAAGCTGTGATTGACAGGTAGGATTCCTCCACCCTAACGTGATTGGTTAAAAACAGCCGGGAGCGCTCGGTTTTTGCAAGCATGATTACAGGCTTCAGAGGGAGCTACAGATTTCGTTATTTTTCCTAAACAGCCTATTTAATATTCTACTTCCAGAATCCCATGACAGTTCAAGATAATATGACTAAAAAAAAGTTGCCGACCGCAGCTTTAAGTGTAATGAGATATTTTGACTAGAAATGAGACAAATATACTTGGTAAGACTTTGATTTTTTCCAGTGTACTGTTACACATTACTATGCGATGTATAACACAACACTTGATCCTTACTGACCTGCACCGACTTGCCTCTGCTCTTCATATCTTAGAACCGTTGAAGTACTTGACCAGCTTTCCTCCATCCCTCCTCAAACTCTTCGGAAGAACCCTTCTTCCTCACCGAGTGGGGAGATGAAACTAAAGAGAACTGTGCTCCATGCTCCTATACCCTGCCATCCAAAGCCAGTCAAGGGTGGCTCTTTCTCTCTCCGCTGGCCCTTATCTGAATCCTCTGACTGGACTGCTGTGGCTGCTGCAGGAATCAACCCCATTGTGCAAAGCCCATCTAAGCTACAACTGCCGCGCTTTCCTAACATTATACCTCCTATCCTACATGCCAGAGGGCCTAGTTTTGGTCCTCCGTGGCAAAAGCAGAGCCCCCCTCAGCACCCAACGAAAGAGCCAACTGTGATCTTCAAGTTGAGGAGTCTGACAGAGGGTCCAACTAAGCCCGTAGAGAAAAATGAAAGCCCATCTTGCAGGTCTGAGAAGGTCCCTGGAGAAAGGCTTAAAGACACCTGCGATGGGCCTTTGGACCTATCAGATAGAGGGAAGTCCAAATCCGGCCACACACCAAAAGATGGTACGCCCACAGCCTCACAGAGTGATTTAAAAATACAAAGAAGCCCAAGCAGTGATGTGAACGCTCAGCTCCCAGGATCATCACCTCCTCTTGTCCTCGCGTCGTCCTCCAGCTCAACACCTTTCAAACAGCAAGACCAAGAGCCAGCCAGGGATCATAACCATCAGGTAATTTCAGTCTTTTTAGCAAAAACAAATGAAGATATGGCAGGGAAGAAACTCATGGCATGTTTATGTCACTGCAGGTTGTCAAAGAGCAAGAGCAGAAAGAGGAGTCGTCTGGAAAAATGGACCAAAGCAACAGAATGAAGGTTCCTGTCCTCACTCTTTCATTACGTCCAGGTAAAGAACTTCTGTGTCTTCAGATGCATTCCCATCCACTTGTTTTTATATACAAAAACCTCAAAATATGGCAAAAAAGTGCATAGATGATCTTCTGCTGCATCCCAGCAGGATGGCTGAATTCATTGCTTTGATCAACATTAAAGTTGATTATCGCCCCTTTCACCCAGCACTGCACTATGATGTATTTCAGTGGTTCCCAAACTGTGTGCGGCGGCACACTGGTGTGCCATGGGATTTTGTGACAACCATATGTTATTATTGCAATATACAACTACATAAAAATAATTATTCTTTAATTTACTATATCAGTACTTTGTATGCACTCATTTCATAATACAAATTATACCTAAAAACAATTATTTAAAAAACAAATCCTCAGAGAACCCCATATTTCGCTGTTAACACAGTTGCGCAAACTTATTAGGGTTAGGGTTATAACCAGCTATAACCAGCTATTTTTTTTTCTCATGCTTTGAAACCTGCAGCTTATAACATAGTGCAGCTGATGTTCATTGTGTTATATTTGTTATCTAAATGTTCAGAACATATGATCAATGACGCCAGTCATAGCAGCTCCGCTAGCATCAATAGCTATTCTGTTGTCGGAATGCTTTCTCCCACTGACCTAGAACCTGAATCGGAATCTATCAAAGATTCTCTAGATTCTATCTACTCTGATTCTATCTACGTCAATGCTAGCTCCAGACCAGTCTTAGTGAAGAATATCCTGGACTAATAAGTTTAATACATTTTACCTTTCATTCTGCCTAGCCAAAGGGATTTAGGAAAAGTCATAAATGATTAAACTGCTAGTCATACCCATCCAGTTGTTCCACTTGTCGACTCCATATTGATCGTCCAAAGCCTCTGTCTTGGTCTGCTAGTCACTGCCATTGCCCTGTGCCTTGCACACTGCCATCTGGTGGAGACTCCGTGAATAGAGGGCTGTGGCGCTGTTCACATTCAAATCGGCATGCATTTGTTTGTGCATCGTGCAGCACAGTAGGAGTGTGTCAAAATTACGCCATGGACACGAGAGCAAAAAATGGATCCACAAATGCAGACTGCCAGACTGCACACACAAAGCATATTTATTTTAAAATCTCGAAAATATATTTACAAATGTATGTATATTTATATACATATATACATTTATTTGTGTCACATTTTTATATTTATATTAATTATATATACATTTATAAATTCGTTCATATTTATATTCATTTTTACTCACATATATCTCGATCAATTTGACCCAAAATTTCCCCCATACAAAACACACAACTGATAGCAGCAAGTCATTCAAGGAAACAGACAGTGGAGCGAGGCTTCTACGTAAAAACTAGATAAAGATGCTGATGTTACAAGTGTGTTTGCACAACAAATGTTATGGCACTTTCATTCATATGGCAGCACATTCAAAATAAAACTAAATGCTAAAAGCTATACACTACATTTGAATTCATTTTTGGATTTTGCGTACAAATGCGATTAATCGTGATTAATCAGGGAAATCATGTGATTAATTAGATTAAACATTTTTAATTGTTGCCCAGCCCTAATATTATCACTGTGTGTTCATGTTATGTTTCTCTTGCAGTGGTGATGCTGGAGACCCTGAGCTCTGCTCTACAAAGGCAGGAGACAACATCATCAAATGGCAAGGTACTTCAGACCAACAAAGCTAACCGGGGGGAGGCTGTCTTTGCACTTTAGCTCATTCAGTAATACCAGCGTCATAGTAAAACATGAGCCGCCTGTTTAATTCCACGATGCAAAAGTCTCTTAGGGTTGTGAGCCTTTGTGCTTCCTCTCAACCACCACAGTCATCGTCGCCAGTGAAAGAGGTAGAGAGCAGCTCGAATGAGCAGGACGAGGATGAGAGTGGGTCAGGACAAGACAGCAATCAGGGCTGCAAGAGGAAGAGGGCATCTGTGGAAACCGAAACCGACAGAGACTCAGAAACGAGCAGTAAGCACTTTATTTTTAGACTGCGTGTGTGTTTTGTTCTTTCTTCATTTTTTTTCTCTGTCTATCGATTTTCTGACTGTGTGAACGTGTATAATATTCAAAGGTAAAGTGTCGCCCTTGTCTTCTCTCAGAGATTTTGATGATCTCAGAAATAAAACTGCAGCCAGGGGTGTTGGCAGAGCTTACAATAAAGACTGGAAACAGGGGAATCAGCTTTATGAGGCTCTCTAAAAGTCACAAGATCCATTTAACAGCAACCTTTAAACCCAGTTCCTCTGTCATTTGGCACAATTAACATATTATATATGGAATGTAGCTGTTTCAAAGCTTTCTGGATAACATCTACAAAGTTTTGGAGGCTGTAAGTGTTTCTGTTCTCCAAAAAATAGGCCTGCACTACTAATAATAGAAAAGTTGTCAGCACTTATGAAACGTACAGAGCTGTGATTTTTCTGCTGTTTCTATCTGGAGTCACCATGTCAGTCAATAACTCGGCTCCTGTGTTTGTGCTCTGAGATGAACACAGTGGTCCAGTTAAACGGCCGGGTCATACGCTAATCATGACTCAACTCAACTGTGCATGTAAGCTAGGCTAATGTAACCCTTTTGTTGTTGATGTCCTCCCAGTTAAGCAATAACCACTTGAAGCTGGTGGTGGTAATAGCCAGTTTATTGTTCTTTTGGTTGAATCCACATTCCTGGCTGGATATATGAATCATAAAATAAAATGCAAGCTACACATTTCTATCAGCTTTTACCCTTTTACATTTTTTGTATTCAACAAATCATTAACTGTTGTGGGATAAACATGAAATAATCATGACACGATCACACACCTCTGCTGTCTCATTCTCACACACACACACACACACACACACATACCTGGATGTATGACAGAAAACAGGGGGAAAGGTAGGTAAGCTTTCCTCCTTTTGAAAACAGAAAAGAAAACAGCATCGCGTTAAGCTAACATTGCTAGCTCCATGCTACACGTTTCCGTCGGCAACATAACAACCAAAACACCATTGAAGTTGTGGAGAGCATGACAAAAATCAACATAAACACATTAATAATATTAACTTCAACATGACTCCAACAACCGTAAACAAAGTTTTTGCCCACGAAACTCGGGACATGTCACCTTCTTGTTCAGTCCTCATTTCCACTGAGAATTTCCCACACAATCCCTCTTTCCATACTGTTTTATGCCATACCCACAATAGACAGCAGAGGGCGCTTATCCCACATTTAGCTGGATTTATCCACACTATTTTAACTATGTTACACAGCCATACCCACAATAGACAGCAGAGGGCGCTTATCCCACATTTAGCTGGATTTATCCACGCTATTTTAACTGTGTTACACTTACAGCCTCTTGGCTTTCACTTCTGCCCTGTTAATATTGTGTTGGTGTTTCAGTAATTCTCACATTCTTCAAAGGTTTTCAAATAGTTTTCAAGTCATAGTTGCATCTTGTAATTCTATATTTTTACCCCATTTCAACTTGGTAAATAAAAGTAGCACGATTAGCAAAAAAATGCTATGCATGGAAAGGTAAAATCACTTGAGACGGACACTGATTTGATCAGAACTATTGTCCTTCTATATATTTCCCTTCATTCAATAACCACCATAGGCAAAGTAGTTTTTATAGAAACTCTTTCCTTCTTTCATCTCTCACAGATATCCATCATGAGAGGAGGATCAAGATCACAGTGAGAACCGATGAGAGGAGCCCGAGCTAAAGAGGATGTTATCCCACTGAAATCAGGTTATAATTTCACAGAGATCTGCTGTTACTGCTCTAACTTTTTTATTCTTTTTTTCTACCACGAGGGCACGACAGCAAGCTGTAAACACCAAAATGACATTATAAAAAAAAGCAGCTTACACACCCAGCAGACAAGCAGCAAACTCAGCATTGATTTATTTTTTCGCGTCTCCTTTTTGTTCGCCTGCGGAATGCTCGTCTAACATTCACTCTGCAACAGAACCTGAGGAAAACATCTCTTTTACTGCCAAAGGCTCCACTGTATTTGCCTGCGAGGTGCTAACTCTTACCGTCTTCCTTTGGGTCGGTAGTGTGCAAAGTGTTGAGATGGTTTTGGTAAAAACTGCCACAGTCTGTGGCTGAAAATGAACCTGATAGGAATGTTGTTGAGTCGTGAAATAGGTACAATGAGTATGATGTTGCTAAAAATAAAAAAAAATAAAAAAAATACATATAAGAAGTTCAGTAAATTCACTGCTAAAAAAATCTGCAAGGTGAAGTTATTATAATCTAACAATAATTTAGGTTATATATAAAGGTTTACACAATAGTTCACCACCATACTGCTTCATCAGATAGACTTTAGGTTCAATCAATTAATCTACTTAAACTGGCTTTGAGACAGGACTGCATGTACTTCACCAGTAAAGAAATCTTCCTCTTTTAATATAAGCCTTCATTTCTTTTACTGATTTTTTTTTTTTTGGCCATGTAGGGGCAGCAGAAACAGGCTGTTGAACTTTCATTTTCATTATTGAATATTGCCTTGTATACATTCAGGAGACACGGAGTGACAGTAGTGGCCATCTGCAGTTATTCGCTGTGATCAGAGCAGTGAAAATGAACAACAGGATCTCTACAGAGCCTTGAAAGCCTCAAGGCTTTCTGCAGATCGGAGACCAGCAACTTTCAAGTGTTTGAACTATGTTTTTAGTGAAAATGAGGACCGCTGTGCTTTCATTACATGATTGTTTTTTATCTAAAGATGCCAGTGGTCTTTCTAACTCAGAAAGGATTAATTAAACAATTGACTTGGTTATATTTCTCCCTGCCATCACAGTTTTGCCTACATGCACAGACGGGGAGGGTGTGGTGAGGTCTGCTCATTTGGTTGTAATCTACATATGATGCCACTGGATGTTCCTGTGTCATTCACACAGGACCTTTTGTACACCAAGGGCATTTTTAAATGTCACAGTTTTTCTGTAACAGACTCAGGCTTTCTCTTAAAGAGTGTGAACAGGAGTAAGTTAATGCTTAAAATTGAAGAATGGGAAACAGAGTTAAAGTCCAAAGAGAGTATTTTGTTACTCCTGTGTGTCACCAAAAGCAGCAACAGTTTACTTCTTAATTATTACTTTTGCAGCTTAGCAAAAATTATGTAGAAATGAAATTGCAACCCGATCTAATGACGGAATGTGTAATAGCTACGTTGTTACAGCGCAAAACCTTTCATAAAAAGTTGAATTATGATTACATTTCCCTGATTCCTGTTCCTTTCTAAATCAGGGACAGAGCTCCCTCTCTATGGCATGACATGGATGTTCAACATCTCTCAAAGTCTGTCAAGGTTGCTACATTTGATGTCTCACAACACGACAATGCAGATCAGGCCATAGACGCTTATAAAGAAGTGGGAAATATTGGACCAATATGTTAGACCCTGACTTCAGGAGCCCTCACACCTATTTATCCACAGTCTTTTCTACTTTGCTCTCACTCAAGAATGGCTAGGGTTAGAATAGAGCTACATGGTTAGGTTTAGATGTCATTAAATATGTCACCATATAACAGTTTCTAACCATGGATTATGAGATGTTTATTATTATTATTATCATTAGTAGAGCTGAGCAATTTTATTGATACTGCGATATATATCCATATTTTTTTATTCATTTTTTTATTATTATTATTTTTTTTTTTATTAAATTTCAATTTTTCAAACTTTATTGAAAAGTCAGACATTACAATTAGTGAAAACACAGAACATTAAGGTAATACAATACAATGCCAGGGGGTCACATTATACAAAACAGTGATAAATTAGTTCATAAAAAGGTTATAAGGTGCACAGCTCTCACGTTTGTGACAAGTTTGTTTGTTTCTGTTTGTCTGGCGGTGTTGTCCTTCCGGTTCAAAGGACGGACCACCGGTCCAATCAGCGACGATTCATGTCAAATCACACTGTCCCTTTTTCCCCCCAGAAATCGATGTAAGTGTATCGAATCGCATCGAATCGCATCGAATTGTATCGAATCGTATCGTATCGTATCGAATCGAATCGTATCGAATCGAATCGTATTGTTGGCTGAATATCGTGTATCGTGAGATTTAGTGTATCGCTACAGCCCTATTAGTTAGCCATAGAAAGCAAGTAAAAAATACACAACAGTGACACCAAAGCATCAGGGGGATGAAACCAGAAATGAGAGTGTAATAAGCAAGTGGTGCAATGAGGATGTGTTGTGTGTTTGTGCCAGTATTCGTCCAGGAGATTACATTTGTATAAACAAAAAGAAGAGAAAAAGCACAGAATAATAGTAATGCTTCTGATGATGATAGCACTAACAATAGTAATGACAATAAAACTACTACTACCAGTACCACTTATAATAATAACACCAGTACTAGTACACAGTCACTAACTGACCTACTACATGTTTTCTGGTGAGACTGGGCTGAAAAATATCTCACACAAAAAAGGAAAAATGATCTTCAAAACTGCTGGAAATGGCAGTCAGAAGGTCTTCTAATCTAAATCGATGGTTTGCACCTTTAAACAAGGCGGCAAGAGTTTCCAAAGTGTTGCAATACATGCTGACGCCGAACACTTCAAGCTTTATTGTGAAGTATTGACCTAAACAAAGCACAAAAGCCACTTATACAGGAAGAATAGGGCATCAGTATGTTCAGCACTTTCAATTGTGGTACAACAACAGTTTTTCAGTTCCTTGTTTTTCTTTACTGGTGCTTTTCTTTCAGAGTCACCTGCTGTTTACACAACACAGTTTCATTGGTGGGATTAGGCAGCCCAGATTCCTGGTTAGGTTGAGGCACTAAAGCTACATGGTTAGGATTAGAAATGAAAAATGATCTTAGTTTTGGCTAGTTTTTTCATTTTCACAGCAGTATTGTTACATGACAGCACTTCATTTTGTTGGTCGCCTAGGTGACGCTTCAACGTGAGATTTCACATGCACTTGTTTGATACTTAAATGTGAATGTAAATACACAACGGTCTTGTCTTATGAGAGAACGTGGAATAGCTGTGCGGATCCACAGAGCAGAACGTTGGGAGTTCACAAAAAGACTAATTTTCCTTTGCCTTTACGTAGATGTAGCTCACGTGATTACATATGTTCAACGTCCACCCACATAGTCCGGCTAGTTTGCTAGGATCCCGAAAATAAAGCGTTTTGCTTCTCAAAACAATATGCGTTCAAAAGAGTAATACATTTGCATCACAAAATCGTCCCTCCAGAAAAAGTCAGACCTCACAATCGCTTGGTGCTATTTCTCTTTCCCTTCGTATCACTACGGGCTGTGTAAACTATGCAGACCGAGCAGTAAACACAGTAACAGGTGCGGCTATCGCTAGGTGGCTGTATGCATTGATATTAAGGTAGGCAAAAATAATTCAGGCCACCCACATGTGGCCTGAATTATTCCAACTGTACCAACTGTGCTGCTTGTGAGACTTTGCTGAAACACAAGAATTTTTTCCAACCACCCGTCTGTTGAAGGGTAGACCAAATACACAGTCAGAAAGTCACACATTTTGCAACACGTACCAGCACATTTTCACAGAGTACAACTCGTATAGCCACATTACACACAATCAGCTGAAGATGATGAGTTTTCTCAGACAAGTTACAGAGTAAATGGTCACATTTAAACAATAATTTGATCCCTGTTCATCTCCTTCTTTGCATTTGATGGTTCAAACTGTTCATAAGTGCCAACATAAACTGTTTCCGACCTCTTCTTTAAGTAGCTAAACTCTAAAAACTGTAAATGCCATTGGACTTCTGTGTTCACAGAACCCTTTTTTAAGCAACCCAAACAGAGCTGGGGTGTCACCTGCTGATGCCTTAAACATTAATCTCACTTTCCTGGCATGACTGTCATTGCTCGGCTTTTTTTGTAACTGATACTCCCTTCCCCCTGATCTTCAACTACAGAGGGCATGTTCCTCTTCCTCTTTTTCATTTTCAGAATGTACATATTATGCAAGTATCAAGTTTCCACTCACAGCTGTGACAGCTGAAGGTGTAAAAAAAAAAAAAACAGGGACAGAGTCTGTTACACAGACATTCATTTGGTCAAACGACAGAATCGTTCGATATCTGTTAAAAATATAAGATAGTTATATATCCATGATGTCTTTTGTCAAAAGCACACACTTCTTGTTTCCCTGTGTTGGCCCCCAGGCCCGATGTGCAGTCCTAATGTTCTATTGATTTCTACTGTTTCTATAATGTTCCTCCGGTGCCATTAAAGTCCATTAGATACAGTGTTTTTTCCCTGCCATTTACATCTCTCCATTAATCAAATGTGATCGACTGTGCTGTAAGTGCACCACTGCGCCTCCACTTTCTAAATATACTAATCTGTCAAAATAATTTCTGTGCCGTTGGTCTTGACAGACATTTATCATTCATAATCAGTCATTTATCACTCTTCGAACCTGTTGTGTGCATACACTGTTTCTGATGCTGAAATAAAATTCCATTCTTGAGTGTTCCTCTGTGTGTGACTCAGTTTTTTGTATGTTTTGGTGACATGAAAGATTTACCACAAGCCACTTTTACACAATCCTCAGTGAAAAATGATGAGTGTTCTGGGAAGTAGAGGTAGCATCAAGTGGGACATTTTCTGCAGGACACTGACAGAATGGTGGAGTGCTGATCAACCAAAGCTGACCCACTGGAAGTGTCATGCAACCATGAGCTTTGTATTGTGTTAAAGTTACAGCCAAGTAAATGAATCCTAAAGACACGTGTTTGCAATATAGCAAGAAGAGTCATCGATTTGTCTGCGTTGCGCTGAAGAAATTTACTGTATGGTTGCATTTCCCCAACAGGAAGTGACCAATGGAAACTTAAAATATTTCAGTGTGAAATGACTTTTTTGCTTCCTTTTTTAAATCTTCATTGTAATGCAAGCTGAGACTTTTTTCCGTACATGGATGAAGAGTAAATATACTTTCAAAACAGTTCTCTGCCATAAAGTTATGCACATTTAAAACAATACACATGATTTTTTTTTTTTTTTAGACCAACTCTTTGTTAAGGAACATCACGAAAGCTGGAGCCATAGCGTCTTTTTTTTTTTTTTTTTTTACCCAAAAAAAGCACTCTGAGCCGGCACTTCAACCATTTCAGCATTAACATTAGCATTAGCAGTAGCCTACCCCTTTGCCCTGCATTATTTCAAACATATGTGCCCAAATCCTTTTTGTTAAACATTGTTTCTTTCTATGATGACAGTTCCCCTCAAACCGACAACTCAATCAGCTTTTCTCCACGCAGTCTGATAGCTGGGGTGCAGGAAGAGGTCAGCATGTGATAAAATCCATCAGAGACATCAGTATTATGGACCCACAGTCTTGTGCAAGAGCAGCTATTAGTAATAGCCTGATTTTGGGCCTATTTTGGGTTTATCAAGGAATTATTTTAACTGGGACTCCTTTCGTGTACAAGCACAACATTCAGAGAAATGATCAACACCACAGAGCATCTCTTTAATCCGTATAGTCACCAGCAAGGCCAGAGCTCCGTTTCATCTTAACAGAATGTTCAAGCTTCGTTGCCATCCCATCATCAAAAAGGTCCTTGCACTCTATGTGGACGAGTCCTTTTCCATGAATTTTAGTCAGTACATCTATATATATTCAGTGTTGAGCAAGTTTCCACTTCACAAGAACAGTTCAAATGACGTAAGTTCACAGAATCCTCCTCTGAGTTCTCCTTACTGAAATGAAGTACTGGAACATGGACACCGCAGCTCTCTCAGCAGATGGATGCAAATAATATATTCTAATACAAAGCGATAAAAAAAGAAACAAAAAAATACATCTCCAGTATACAGCCTACTTTATTTGATTGGGTTTAACAGTTTGTTTGAGTTGCAATAGCCATTTTTGAGGGTTTCCCTACAACTACTTTGCTCTCAGAAGTCACATTCATGATATCATTCTTATCACAGAAATGCTGTTTTAAATAAAAATATTTATGGTTCTCAGTTATCATAATTTGCAGAGGTGACTCAGTTTACATTTCTCATACATCAGTTTGATTGATATATTTTTTAAATTGTACTCTGGTGCCAATGGACCGAGGAATCGGCCCTTCAGGTCAGCAGCTCGCCTTCTCCTTTTTGTCTGGTTCCACTATCTGCAGGTTTACATGTTGGCACACTGATTGAAGCAGAGAGCCAGTGTCAACCGCTTCAGTTTCACAGTTAACATCACATTAAAAAAGACAGTAACTTCAGTAGCAGCTGAAAAATTGCAACTCAAAACAAACAGCAAAACACACCTAAAAGAAACAAAGAAAACAGACCAGCAGCTGTGTGATAGAATCTGTTGAGGGGGGCTCCAGTCCTACCCCAATACAATCGTACTTACTGGCCTTACATGACATGTGAGGACAGTTGGTATGTGGCGCAGCTGTTTGTGCCAAGGCCGAATTTCCAGTTAAAGTTAAATGTGCTCTCCTGTGACTTTGTTGCTGTGCAACGTCATCTCTTCCATCCTTCAGGTGCAGCTGGCAGGCCTAACATCCTCTAAACTCTGCTTTTGTCATGGCACTTCAGTTTCTTGTCAGTTTCCACCTTGCAGTTAGCAGCGGGAATGTTGCTGCCCTGTTCTACACCTGGTGCTGACGCAGTTGCGTTGTTGCATGTATGGTGTATATACGCCTGTGACTGGTGCAGAAATAGTTGTAAAGGCTTCGGCTTCTGAAGAGTTGATCGTTGCCACATCACTGAGAGAGCTTCACCGACTTCAGCTTCCTGAGTTAAAAACATGTTTGTGAATTAACAATTGTCAGAGACAATAGCCGCATTCGCACTGCAGGAACTCGGGACCACGGCCCTCAGCTCCTGGAACCATTTTAGCTCCTTCTCTGAGGCTGGGTCTGTTCTGGTTTCCATAGGAACACATCTGAAGGAGGTGTTTGGTGGTCGGTAGCTCCGTCCCTTGTCATGCTGTCACGGCTGAAATGTTTCCTCATACAACACGGACACAACCGGCGTGTGTTTAATAAGTTAAACTGACATGTTGTCTCCTTTGTCTGCGGCGCTCTGCTCTCCTTCCTTCATGAAACCAAGAAGTATGACCTGCGCTCCATCCTTCGTCTCCTGACGCTCTCTGTGAGCTCTTCCAGCCTCCATGTTAGTCGCCCGATGTGATCGTCCATGATTAATATCACCATCATGCAGACCATGAACACGATGGCAACCCCGCTCTCCATGCTTCTTTGTGGGTTTTGTTTTGTTTTGTTGTTGAATGTGGTGCTAAAGTAACACGTGACTGTCGCGGACGGTTGTGCCGCATCAGTCTTTATCAGGGTGCAAATAACACATGTGCAAATGCAAAATTAAACAGTTCCCCTGGGGAAGGGCAGTTATCAGAACGAAATTCGAGGTGGACTGTTCTTAGACCTGCTTTCTAAGATTTGCTCTGTCCGAATGCGGCTATTGAATGTAGCTCATTTTAAAGTGTCCGTGCACAACACTGGATATATGTCTATATAATCCAGCCCCAGTGGTATTGTTTTCAATGCTTCTCTTTATAGTTTCTGTTTTTATTAGCTTTTACACTTGTGCTACATTTGTATGAAATGCTCCAGTTCCTTGAGGACATGAGCAGCCCTCTGAAGGATCTGACTATTGGTAATATGTGGTGATTAGGCTTCTGTTGAGGGCAGCTATAACCTTCCCCTGGTGAAGCTGTGATGGGCTGTGATGGCGTGACACAGTGGCGTGTGTACTGCATCGTTTCATCGTTTTCATCCGTTTTCGTCTGGACCTGAGTCTTTACAGCAGCGCGTTGCCGTGTGGTCGCAAGAATTTTCGTACCCGTTTTAAAAAAAAACCTCGTTTCGTTTTCGTGTAGCCGTAGCCTAAAAGTGTGGCTGCTCTTAGTCATCGGTGGTGGGAAGTCTCATACAGCTCAGCAATACCATTGTGTCAGTGCTCCAGACTGAAATGTTGCAATAACTATTTGATGGACTATCCAAAGAAATCTTAATTCACCAAAAAAGCAAAAAAGCATGCAACTTTGAGAGCTCAGTTGCTGCGTGACTTCTTCTTTCTGTGAATACCGTGTGCGAAAATAGCATAACCCACAGAGCCATAGTTTCAAAACCCTTCTACAACAATCCACACAAGGTTGGAATCTAACTAGATCAAAGAACTAGGAAATGAACAACAATTATGTAAAATAGCAACAGAATGCAGGAACAGGGCTGTTATGCCTGAGCACTCCGCGACACTTTGTGTCAGGACAGCAGTGAACTCATCTCCATCTGGAAAAAAAGATCTCAGACTTGAGGCCACTCAAGTCTTTGTTATTCATTTGTTCAGGAAGCATCACAGACTGCTCAGTTACTATTCTTGATAATTAAACTAACTCTGGCTGTTTCCTCTGGCCAGTGAGGAACAAGTTTCTCCCTGAGGTTTGAATCTATAAAAGGGGGGGGGCCTGTATGAGAAAGACTAATTGTGTTGTGTTGCGCCCCACCTCAACACAACATCAGATCAACGCGCATTCTGCCCTTTCATCCTCTTTCTTGGGGCTTTTTTAATTATTATTTCTTATCTGGTATCATCCCTCACCGGTTTTTAAATCCTACTTCTCAGTTTTTCTCATGTTATCATTCTTATCCTCGTGTCCCCTTCCACCCGTCTGTCTCCATCACTGCAGCCAGTGTTTTCAGGGGGAACTTTGTTTCTAATCCTGACTCTTGATTAAGGATTACAGCTGAGAGCTCACTGTCATGTGTTAATGCCGATCTGTTGTTGTGGCCCGGGGGGCTGAACCGCCCACGCGTTTCTCCCTCCGCGCCCTGTCTCCGCGCCAGCGCGACGCACTGAGCAGGATAGCTGTCGAACTTTCATTTGAATACCTGTTTGAGCCGTGCGCCCATGCAAATATGGCTCTCACGTCTGTCCACCTACTTATCCATTCTTACCGTCATCCACTTATCCCAACTGCATCTAACGCCAAATGTAGCTTAACCGGACAGTCTTTTTTTTTTTTTTATCAGAAGACGAAATAAGAACAAATTATAAATTGGATAACTATTTAAAAGGTGTTTTTATTCTGTTTTTTTTTTCTTTAACCTGTCCATTTCGTTAAAGTAGCGCTTCAGAAGTAGCTAAAAAGTGACTGTGGTTGATTCAGCCAGTGAAACCAAGAGCACGGCTGACGTGTGCTTGTTCCTCTTTTCACCGCCTCATCAGTCAAATGCGCACAAGTCAAACTTCCTCCTGTGACTTCAGTGCGCCGTGCACCGCCGTCCTGTCCGCATCTTTAGCCTAATCCTGCAGGGTTGGGGATGGAAGCTACTAAAATGAAATGAGGAATATCCCACACGCCATCATCCCAGCCTAGAAGATAATTTACAACCGCAGTGATACGAGTCGAAGTGATTGATTACAGCGCGGTAAGTGAATTTTCATGCCTGCTTGTGTAGACACAGAGAGGCCCAAGTGCTTGAAAAAGTGTTAAAAAGCTAAAGTAGGAAAAGGATCAAGTGAAATTTAAGAGAGAATAAAAAGTTTTTTTTTCCCCAATACAATTATTATAATGATTGATATGTGAACAGATGGAGTTTTACAAAGAGGATGCTCGGTTTCAAAAGAGGAACTTCGGGGTCTCTGAGCTGAGGCAGCCATCGCCTGCAGACGTGACTGTACACAAATAATATGTAAAAGGACTCAGTAAAGTGCGAAAGCCACGTAAAGAAACAGATAAACACAGATGAACATCACGATGTTCTTCTTCTGGTAATTTTACCAAATGAGGAGTCCTCATTGAGTATAGAGCTGAGTCTCAACTGTTTCCCCTTCTTGTTTGTGTCAGTTATTTTTAGACTGCCCATGTAGACAAAACCAGAAACCAAACTGGTTTCAGTTCTATGTTCTCACACCGTCTACACATCGACTTGTCATTTATTTCCAAACGAGCTATGGAAAAACAAAAACAGAGCCCCAAAAGACCCCCAAAGACAGAGGTACTACTGTACTTGTACACTGTAGCATGTGAGTCTCGTGTTTGTGCTTCTAATACTGCTGTCTTTAATCTTAAGGAAGTCTTAGTGCGTTACTCATGCTGAAGAACTACTGATGTTACATCACAATGGTGACTAAAAAGCCTTGCATGAGTACAGCAGCCACATCTGCTTCGTTTTTCCCCCCAAATGTCTCAAACAGAAAAGTAAAGAGTCCTTTCTTTTGAATTAATTACCACATGCTGACCTCTTCCTGCACCCCAGCTATCAGACTGCGTAGAGACAAGCCGATTGAGTTGTCAGTTTGAAGGGAAGTGTCATCCTCTCATGGTAAAAAGAAACATGAGATGATGGAAATTGGGAGTGTCTCTTTCATTTTTGCTTATTTACGCTTGTTTCTTATTGCATAATGAAGACCAATGCACAGCCCCTACCATAAAATCAGAGAAGGAAATGGCTTTAACAGCCACATCTGTGAATTCATCATGTCAGACAAACCTGACAAAAATGTCAAATGTCTGTGTCAGTTGAACATAATATCTTTTACACGGACACTTATCACCAGGTTTTCTAAAGCTCGACTCAGACTCAACTTATCCTTGTAAATTTCTAAGTAATTATTCAACCTTATCAGCCAAACATGTTGATTTATTATAAGATGAACACAAATTCTTATTTGTGCAACTCTCAGCCCAAAAAACAAGATATTACATATGCATCTTTTCATAAGTGGAATGTAAAATATCATTATTGTAACATCTACATTAAATACCGAAAACTATTTGGCATGTAAAACATCTTACTGACGTTAATTTTGCTTAACGCAAGAAAGTCGTGGCAAAGTGTCAGTAAATATAGAAAGGAATTGTTTGTTCATTGTGTGGAAAAGGTGTCTAACTTGTGAATCTAATCAGATAATATTGTCAGGTTTTAGATGTGTACTGTCCGCCATCTGAACTGAGTCTCAATGATAGTGGCAAGTTTGACACATTGACGCAAACAGACACATAAATGTTGCAATAACCACAACCCTACTGTGAAGATTACAATAGTCATCTGCTGCTGACCAGGAAATAAAAAGTGAGAAACACTGCAAGGTGAGTCAATCTTATGTTCAATCTTTAACTTGTGTTATTGCTAAATAACCGAGACAAAAATATAGGAAGTGGCAGGCATGCTGCGCAGAAGTAAAGCAAGTTACAGTATTTCTTTCTTTTTGTCCCTCCTGCCTCCCTTTCTGTGGTTAATGGCAGGTGATGTTTTGGCCTGAGGCAGTCCCAGACAGGTAGACACAGCTTGGCAGCTTTTCACAGCTCAAAACATTTACAACTGCTGCAGAAATCACCCCTCATAACAGATCACACATGAATTATTCCTGTTCTCCGTCTCTTGAGAGAGTCTCCGCTCGTATGTCCTGCTAAAACAAATTAGTTTAGAGGTAGTATAATTCATGGGATCCAGCCTAAACGAGGCCACAACATGAGCATAAGCTGAACGGACCAGCTCACGAGTGCTGCTATAAACATAGTGTTCAGCTACAAGTCATTGAAGCAAACGGTGCCTTTTGCTTGATGTGTTGAAAGTGATCGGTGATAATTATTCACTTGTTATCTACAAAAACTGAGGGCATGTGCTGAATGTGGTTTTCTATCCAGTGGTCTACATATATGACCACCAAGCCAGGTGTTAAAGCTGGTGCTTATTTGCATGGTGCAGATATGATTCCAGTGAACTGGGCCTTCATATGAATGCTTGACTCAGAGTTAGAGTCTGTTAGAGGCATGTTGGTATGTTGGATATTTGAACTACCAGCGTTCATGTTATTCATTTAAAGATGAAGTGCAGGACTTTAAAAATGTTGCCCAAGAAATTCAAACCTTTTCCAAAATTGTTGAAAAAAAAAAGGTCAGTTAAGCCCATCAGTGCATGATTAATCAGGGATTCGGAGGTTACCAGTTTTAAATCTTGTGTCTGTGACGATCCTATTAGAGGAGGTTAGCAGCCATGACTGAGATTAAGTAAAGTGCAGGAATTTGAAAAGTGGCAGGAAAAATCTGCTCGGAAGAGTGCAACAAAAGTTTCTTATTGTTGAAATTTAATAAAAAGAAGAAGAAGAAGAAACTTCCCATTCAGACGAAAGTTACAGCCTTAAAAAGAACATGTTGAGAACCACGATAAAGATAGATTTGCACTGTCATGGAAAATCGTTTTAACTCCGTAGATGGCCTTTGTATTTTACAAAGTAATCAAAAAGTTGACCCAACAGTTCTCTCAAAGTTCTATGTCATCAAAATAGGTTACGGAACAATTAAACATCTGCTTTATATTTCAACTTGATCAAAATAGACAGAGGCTTAAAGGCACCTCTGAATAAGAGCTCATGCTTTTTTAAACATGGCTGACAAAATTAGCTGTCCTCTCTCAGACATTATTTTAGAATGTGGCAATGTTAACCTGTGAGAGAACAAATAAACATTATGCTTCTTTCAAGTATGACTAATAATTCATGAGTTAAAAATTTTTTAACACAAGCTTTTTGCTTCTTGGGTTCACTAAGCTTATGGTGGCTAATGCTAGCTGTGTAAAATGCTAATATAGTATTTGCTGAATTGATTTCTTCACTTGTTTTAAGTATGTGACTGAGGAATTCAATTGTACCTTTAAATAAACTAATTCAATATAGTGTTGGCATATCAAGTTTAATTCGTCATTGCATTATCTTGGTGTTACATCTTGTGGCCAGTTATAGCAGCCATTTTGCTGTTAGCATTAGAGCTGTGGTGAATAGTTGTTGAGGCATAACTTCCAAAATATGACATATTTTGGATTGAAACCAAAATTCAGCATTATGAGAGAGATTTAACTTGTCTGACATTTATGGGACTAAGGAGCAAGGAGGTTTATGGGTAAACATTGCAACACTTGGATAGGGCTACGTTTGTATTTGCCACTTTTGTGGCTCTCTATGCAAAGCTAAGCTAACCAGCTGCTGGCTGTAGCCATTGATTTGGTCACTGACAGGACTTTTATATTTGAGTTCCTCTGCCATGATGAATGGAATCTATTTCATGGAATCTAGTTGGACCAAAACTATCATTCTTCGTGTCTATATGTTTCTTTTAACTGGAAAGGTCTATTTTCAAAGTTGATGTGGTCTAGACAGTCAACCATAAGTCGCACAGTAATGAAAAAAAAAGTTGTTCACAGAACTGAAACTGTGACTATGTCAGAAGGGATTTCTCATAAAGTTATCTTTATATCTCCAACAACAGAAAAAGAAACCTCTAAATTGCCATGTAGGCATTTTTTTGGTACCAAATTGACGCTCGTAAAGTTGTGTATGCAAAACAGAAGCCTGGGCCATAGATTAGAAAGCCTGTTTAATAGTTTTACACTGAATTGGTGCCAAAGGCTCCACTCTTTTCTGTATATTAGGATGACAAATGTTAATTTATGGCCAGGCTGCTGTTTAGCATGATGATTGTGTAACAACTTATAGTATATCATTAATGACTTTCAAGTGACACAGTAATGTACGTGTTATGGAAATCTGTAGGTGTGAGAAACACAATAGGTGGGGGTGGGGATGCAAAGGGGTGAAAATTTCCGGGAACTTTAGTTAGTGAATTTTGGAAATTTCCAAATCGGATCATTTACACACGAATAAAGACTTTCCATTGCTGGTTCAACAGTATTTGCACCATTTTTTTAGCCAAGATTATGCTACAATAAATGCCTTACCAATTATATTTAAGTTCCTAACCATCACTTTTGAAAATTTCCAGTTTATTCCCCTTAATTCCCATAAATTCCTGTTAATTCACACAGAAAGTACACGCTCTATAGACAAGTTTATATGTGTTATCCCCAAACCGGCGTGTTGAAAGAAGGCCATTAAGGAAACTACTTTTTGTTTCAGGAAATATGCTTATTTGCGCTCTAATTAAACCTAATTAAACATGACTGTTACTGTTTTATCTCTATGCTGTACGCTACAGCCAGCAAGTGATTCAGTATGCAGAGCTGGAACTGACGAGACTCTAACAGCTAGTCTGAAGTTCAACTATTGAATTTATTTAATCCATATTGTTTGTGGAGTTATAGGTTGTTACAGGACATGCTTCTTTTTGGAAGAAAAAGAAGCATGTCCTGAATGCAAATAGTTTTTTATTAGTTTATTTTATATTTGTTTAATCAAAGTCTCCCTGCTTTAGCTTTGTATTTATGTTGTGTTTTTTTTTTTATATCTCACTGTCTGCAAGACAAATTATGTATTTCCAAAAATGTCAAATTATTTCATTGTTTTCATGAAAAAATTTCATCTTACCATTTCGAAAGTCAACATTTAAGACAAAATCAGAAAAAGAAACATAATGAATATAAAAATGTATTAAATCAGCTGTCTGTTGAACTCTGTTCTGCTATGTAAATGATAATTTAACGATGATACAACAACTTATGGTACAATGAAACGTGTTTTCACTGTTACTAGGCTGTTGCCGTTGTTGCTGGTAACTTCAGCGATTAGAGGGCTGATGTCCCATCTGTAGCTATGTAGCTATGTACCGTGAGAACTAATGCTACCTCAAATGCTGGCTTTGAATTCATGCAAATTAACGGAAACCTTTTTGTCTTTGATAAAAGGTTCAGACTTTTCCTTTAATGGTTGAGCTCTGGACTCCACCCCAGGGTCATAGCTTAGACTTAAGAATAATTAACAGAGCTAACCATTCTTGTCCATGTCTAACAATAAAGGTATAATGAGTGTTACATATTAACATTTTACACTACCCGGAGCAACATGATGCCAACCTGAAACTATGAAATTATTAAAGTTTAACCTTAATTTAAACTCTTCTGCCCTCAGCTTACAAATACTTACAAATACTTTGTACATATATTTTTTAAATACTTTTTTTTATTATTATTATATTTTTTGTTTTTATGGCACCAAACAGACCAGGCCAAATTCCTCGTGATGTAAAAATTACTTGGCAATAAAACCTTTTCTGATTCTGATTCTGATTCTGATTTAAGCCTTGACCTTGTATTTTCTATGGTTCACAGCAAAGTAGAAAAAAGAAAAGGACTTCGACAGCTTGTGTCTGACAGGGCTTTAACTCAGTTCTGTAGTGCGCTAAGCAACACGTTGCTGCCCCTTTCTACCCTTTCCCTACCTCCTCTTAAGCATTTTTGGCCTCATTATAGTTGTAGTGTCACACTTTCACTTTTGTGACACTTTACATAATATATACCATATTAGTGGCCTGAATGTGGTTGTCTCACCCCAAAGGTTTTGGAAACCTTGTTTCTGTAATATCAACCAGTTTTAGTGATCTTATATTAATGTCTAAGCGGATGTTATTGCCAAAGTATTTAAACACAGTACAGTGTGGATACACATTCCTGTTACTAAGAATTTGTTAATGTAATGTTTTACCTTACATTTTCACTTAAAGAACACGTGTTTAAGGAATTTTTGCCCTGACTATGTGCAGGCTCTGCTGCAAAATCCTCAGCTGACCGACGCGCAGGCGTATGCGTCGTAACATTTCTAATGGGAAAAATGGCTTCTGATTCGTATGGGTAAATCGTCGGTGGAAAGTAATACCCTGCCCCCTTATAGCAGAAATAAACAGAAAACAGAGTTTACAACGTCAATAAGAATTTGTAGAGATGCATGTCTGACGTTATCATTTGATCAAGTGATAATCAAATGGAGGCTTGTCACCACGACTGGTGTTAACACAGCAGCTGCGTCTTTGTGAATGCTTCTCCTGCTCAGGTTTTTATTTCTCACTGAGAAGCTTAGTGAAACTGACATGCTTTGCTGTTGCATTAAACATGGCTTTAGACGAATCAATTTTTACTGAGCCAAACTGGGGCAATAATTTACCATCAGATTCACTCTGACCTCCATTGTTCAACCGTAAAAACGTGACAGAGAGCCATGTCCGCTCATCACTTTGAGGAATTTAATAGATGTCAAACCGTCCGAAGAATTTCGATGGTCCTTTTATTAGACGTCGGAAGGAGAGTGTGGTACAGAGAAGGGACAAAAAGGGAAGCAAATATGTTAACACCACACATTTTTTTACCTTAGTAACACCACTTCCTGAGTCTTCAAATGAAACATTTTCCATTGCTTTAACCACAACACACGAGTGGCGCAAGGCCACAGAGGCAATTCTGGTTCCAAATGCAGTTCCTAATACAGAACATTTAAAGCTCTTCAACTCACAATGTTTCTTGGCATTTTAGATTTGTTTACTGTCACCGAACAGTAGATCTGTTCTGTGAGTGTTTACAGGCTTTGCATTGCAAACACTCATAATCAACACAACTTCCTTCAGTGCAATAATCTGCCTCTACAAGCAGAGGGATTGGACCTGCTGACTAACCGTCCCCGTTGTGTCCTCTCCATCTGTGCAGCTGACACGCTATAAAACATTGTATCTGTGTCCCGTCACAGACTTCCTCTTTGTTCTTGCTCGCTCTTGCTTGTTAAACCTAGTTTCATTTATCTGCATATACATTTACATGCATAAATACACAAATACAGTGTGATACGAAAACAACACACTCCCCGGATGATGGGGACAGGTGTGCCTTTTGTTTCTTTCTTGAAAGACCTTTATCGCATTCACACTGAAAGCAACGCCTCAGTTGTTAACATCTGTTAAAACTATTAATTATTCAGGATATACAGCAGCGGTGTAGTGATTAGAGAATGCTACAACAGCCCAATAAATAAGCATATGTTGTGTTGCATATGTTATTATCACCCAGTGAGCTGACAAAGTTAGACGACATCTTGGCCCTCCCAGTCTGTCTACTGCAGTTAGGATTACCGAACATCAATGCTGCATTTTCATGCCTTCCCCACTTAAAAAGTGAGACATTTTAAAAAAATAACATTCATTTATTGTAAGGATCAACTGACAAAGATAATGTTTTAGTTCTCCATTTTACTTCTGATCCACACAAGGCTCCCTATTAGTTCATTTTCATCAGTATTTATGTCTTTTAGTGACCAGCAGGGACGTTTCACCCGTTGGGCATCATGAATATAACACTGTAATTGTTTTTGGACAGTTTGAATAAAAGTTTACACAAAATTTTTTATTTTATTCACACAAAATAAAAGTAAGAATTAAAAGTAAGAATAAAAGTAATAATTTCACCTCAGCATGGAGGTGTTTATGCAGTTATACCTTTTCTAATTTCTATACCTCCACAATAAATGAATTTTTATTACTTGTAACACTTTTTTAAGAACGTTGAACTGGACACGGTGCTAGGTTTTGAAGCAAATGTGGGCTAAAAGGGTTTCTAAATATATGTTCACACTATATTTCTGCACACTCTGGTGCAGAAGTTACACCACTGAAGGTCAACAAAAGCTTGTAAACTTAACCTGAGAACTCACATTTTTCCATAAATCTCTAATGTGCTGGAAGCTATTGGTATAAATTCAACATATTATAATGCTTATTTCATGCTTAGGCGGGGTGTTGTTCGGGCAGATGTCAACAGTTGTTTGAAATCTCCAATTTCATTAATAGAGTTCACTAATTCCTACTAAGTGCTTTGAATGCAGCTTAATCAGTTTATGTAGGTAATTTTAGCTGATCTTTATGGCAGACATGATGAGCATAAGTAAGCCCTTATTTTTACACAGAAGGTTGTTATAAATGCCATTGTACAGTCTTGCAGATTCAGATCCAAACCTTTAATTCGAGTATATGTTTTCACATTAGGGAAACCACAATTAGATACACTGTCTTAGCTTTGGAAAATCGAAGTTCTTCGTTAGGGTTGAGGGGAAAAGCCAGGACTTGGAAATGAACACAGCATTTAAACAGACGATCACTATGTCACCATGTGGCTGAGAAATGTACATATGATGGATTTCCAGCTATGTAAAATGACTAATAATCAGAGGCCTAAGTTGCTGTAGTTTGTTTGCTAAATTTCTAAATATTTTCAGCTCTTTTTCTGCTACACCTCCAACTTTATTTCTAGTTTCTTTAACTTTCTATAAAGCATCATCCAGTCCAGTTAAGTACTTCAGTATGTCCTCTATTCTGCTTAGACCTCCACTATCAACTTTATAGGTGAATCGTCATCTGAATATTAGTTATAAGAAGAATAAGTGTTCCTACTGATGGATGGAATATTGTATCAAAGTATTTTCCACACCTCTAATGAGTTTTAGGCACCAAAGCAGCTTTGTTAGGTTTAGGAAAAATAGGGGGCTGTTATTGCAATGCAAAACACAATTAATGTCTTCAGAATCCATTTTAAAAGCAGAGTAGACTTTGGTTTTAAACTGAAACTGAACCACAGTCTCTCGGGCTGCGGTTCAATATTTTCTTTTTCCATCCTGCCAACTTTACGGTTTCATAAATATCATGTCATCTCACATCCTCCTTTTCTCACATAATTGTGACTATGGCTGGAAAAGGTTGGTATCACAACAAAGGGTTGTAGTCGGCAGTTTGCTTGAACAGTACATGAGTTCTTGTTTTTATGGTAAGACAGCTGTGCAATAACTGATTGTAAACATCAAACATGTGAATGATGATCACAAGAGTACAAACAAAGAATGAGATTTATGATTACTCCAGTTGTGACCTTTGTTTCATTCCAAGGTCATTTAATAAAATAATTAGTAATGAACTATCTGCACATGTGCATGAGGTGTAACACAAACTAGTTAATAATCTTACATTGAGCGTTGTTCATTTTAATGTCCCAATCGTGCTTGTGTAACAAAGGTTTAAAACCAGAAAGTAAACTGTAAGATCAAATCTGTTTCAGAAGACTTTTTCAGTAAACATACATATCGTTTTTGTTCTGCACATTTGGTTTATGGTTGGTGATACATTGATGTGACCTCCAAGACTCTCCGTGTGATCAAGTGAGGCTTGGTGAGTTTTGACAGTTTCTCTGCAGCTTTCACATCTTGATGTCTCTCCTCTATCGTCATCTTGCAGACGGCACCATGGGCTGCGTGGGCTCAAAGAAGGAACAGGAGCCCCTCAGCAAAGGGGCGGGACACGATGACCCACAGAGCCGAGCACAGACGGCCCACTATGTCAAAGACCCCACCTCTGGGAGCAAAGCTGTATGTAATAATGATATGACATTCATGATTATCACATGGCACACAGCAGCTAAAAAAATTTGGAAAATATCTCACTTAAAAGTAATCATTTAGTCTTTGCTTCCTTAAAAATACAATATATCATACACAAACTACTATGACATGTCCAGCAGTAGAAGACACATTCAGGCCTAATATTTGAATCTAGAGAACAGCAGCTCTCTTTTACAGGTGTGAGTTACTTAGTTAGAACTATTAAAAGTCCCTCTTTGCTAAAGAATCAAGTCTTTAACCTAGTTAACATGCCCTTAATATGTTTTCATATTAGCCAAATCAGCCATCAGTGCCATAGCTTAAGATTTATGCTTTTGATCTGCAGGGAAAGGTCAAACAGATTGTGTTCTTCACACAGAATATTGGAGGAATCAGTCCTGCTCGGGTGGTTGTGGGTGTGCAGCTATTTTGCTTGCACTGTGAGGAAATGATGAAGTGAAAAGGTAGTTCAAGCTACAAGAAGAAGTTAGCCAGGAGCTATCAGGGGCCAGCAGCCCAGTTTTAGCCTTACTAACGGGTAAGCCATAGCCGCTAGCAGCCGGGACTCAGCCAACTAGCTGCCAGTCACTGTCAGTGTACACTGATGTGGGCATGCCCAGATTACCAAACTCCAAGATTCCTATTGCCTGAATTTGGAAAAATGTCTTATCCAAGTAATTATCAGATCTGAATAATAACTTATGTGCAGAAAGAAGCTTTGATTGGAAACATTCTTTTGAGCTTATATCAGTTTTATCGTTTTTTTCTCAAATGCAATGGCCAGATCCACCTGCAGAAATGGCCGGGTTTTAAATTAAAATGAGGAAGTGTTGATGCTGGATGCCGAAACAGTAAAAGTGTGACGGAGTTTAAAAGAGAAAAGAACACATCATTTCATCATGTAGCCACAACTGATAGGAAGCAGTTTTCCGGGGCTTTTCACATAGGAACAAGGCATGCCAACAATAAGTCTCGACGTGGTCCTGTGACTTGTTGTGAGTTTGCATACTAGCTAGACTTTGATCTTTGGCATGGGTAAAGTAAGTGTGCTACTTTGAGTGACTGTGGTTCCCCTGGCCCCTGCTTCCTGCGTGCTGACTGTAACATCTCTTTTACCCTCAATAAAGAAAGAGGAAGTGACAGAAGCAGAACCAGAGCATTCAGGGAGGACATGTGTAGTCAAAAGAGTTAAGCAACTTATAGACTTGCACATAATGTATTATCTAGCAGGTTAGTACATTTACAGTCATTGAGTCTACCTGTCTTAAAACAGCTCTACTTCTTTTAACTTTTGGCTGTTTCAAGGGTTGAAGAAATACATTCGGACATAAAGAGCCCTTTAAACACCCTAAAAACCTCAACCAAAGATAACTGCAGATGTGTTTGTTTGATGTGACAAAGTCTTTCCTTCCTTTCAGCACTTTAAATGTTTGTAGTCCCCTGAGTGATAGTGTTACAACTAAATTTGAGCCTTAACTAAACGGTTCTCTTTAAAATAGAAATGTCATTAATCATTTTGCTGTACTTTAATATTAATTTAGTTGAAAGTTGTAAATAGTGTCTTGAGAAAACACTAAACAATCCTGTTTAATATGCTTTTTCACCTGTTTTTAGGTATAGAAATCAATCTTCCAGCTATATTTATTAATTTTAGGGTCTGCAGAAAATGCCAAATTCACTCTATGTTTCCTCCTCAGCCCCAAACAGCAGATAGGCAAAGTTAGGAGCGGAAGAAAGTGAAAATAAAGAGCTAAATATTTCCATCAGGAGCTGAAATAAACCAAAATGGAGGGTGGATATTAGACTATCATCTTATGGCGTGAAATATGACTCCAAATGAGTCTTTACTCTTGCCTGAGTGTCATGTAGAAATGTAAATCATAAAGAGCCCAGTGTTTTTCCTCACTTTGAATCCTCAAAACAAGCTGTAAATAAGTATTTGGAAGAATTGACACCTGTGGAATGCTGTCTTTCTCTCTACAGGCCAAAATGCCTTCCAATGCAAACTCTCCAGACGGTAAGTTTATTTACTGTGTTTCACTCACACTGCACTGCAAACCTTAAACACCTCCACTCGTTCCTGTAGCAAATACAACCAACAACGATGCAATAAAGTCAAGTATGATTGTGAACTTGTGTCGACAAAATATTTTTTAAAAGTGTGGCGTAGGTCCGTGTGAGTTACTTGCCTTTAAGCGTGAAAGAGGAAGGAGAGTGAGAGCATGGGTGCAGAGTGATAACTCACCACACAGGCCTTCAACACACAGAGGACCAGCTCCGCTGGTATTATTATCAGGCATACAAATAAACTTGTTCAGTTAAATGCTAAGTGTCCTGAAAAACAATATCCAACAAGCTCGTGTTCACTCAACTATATCGGCAAAAATATCTGTTTGTGTGTGAAAGAAGAAGTGTTCACTTATTTTACTACAACAGGGGATTGTGTTGCCATGGCGCTGTACGACTATGAGGCCATCCACGAGGGAGACCTTGGCTTCAAGAAGGGAGAAAAGCTCAGAATCTTAGAGGAGTAAGTAACATGACCGCAGAAATGTGACTGTGGTGTTTATGATGTATGTCTTTAACTTCACTCTGTCCCCCTCTCTCTTTAGATCAGGCGAGTGGTGGAGAGCTATGTTAATCAGCACAGGTCAGGAGGGCTTCATCCCCAGTAATTATGTAGCCAAGGATACTCTGGAGGCAGAAGAGTAAGTGTGGAATATCAGCGAAAAGTACTCTTTTTTAATATATATTTCCTACAACACACTTAAGTAGTAGTATGTATCTCACTTAGATTGACATTTTCTCTCAAATTAGCACAATCAGTAGTCATTCAAAGACAGAAAATAACAAGAACACAAAGCAAACATTACCAATTGAAAATAAGGACATGAGCGCCAAGAGCCGTTAGGAAGTTTCTGCACTAACTGATCTGTTTCCTGTTGTTCAGGTGGTTCTTTAAGGGCGTGAGCAGGAAAGATGCTGAGAGGCAGCTGCTGGCCCCTGGGAACCGAATCGGATCCTACATGATCCGAGACAGCGAGACCACCAGGGGTGAGTAAAACAAATTTCAGGACAAATGCTTGAGGGATGTGTGCAACATATTTGGTGGAAGAGTGCCAAACAGATGCATAAAAGGGTTAAAAGTCTCGATAATAATGACTGATCATAAGAGCTGCTTTTAGAAAGAAATGTCTGTGCAATTCGCCTCAACTCAAGGGGAGATTGATTCAAAATATGTGATTAAATTCATTGATGTACAACGATTTATATAGCAAATGTTTTGATAATTGACTACAAATGGTGTGTCCGTTAGACATTACGAAATGTTGATAAGGCAAGTTAAGAGGTGGCAGATTTCTAATTGAGCTCTTTGGGCATCAGGCAGAGCTGGAAATGAGGACGAGATAGTTTGTGTGAGATTCAGTGTGGACGAATAATGAGAGAGCAAGAATCATTGTGAGTGGTTTGAAGGTAAAATGTTGGACAGCAAGCGGTAACAACACAGGTCTCAGATCAACAAGAATAAACTCCAAAGAAGAATGAAAATGAAATTGAAATAATATTAAAGCAAAAAACATGGCAGCTGGGACCAACTGCTCCAGCATGCCAGCAGATCTATCTGCACTGTTTCGGTTTTATGGCTGATAACATTGTTTTAATTCCCTCTCACTGCTCTTATAAAAAATGGTTCATGATGCAAAATAACCTCTCATAATCTATTCTGCATTACCTGCACCGTGCAGGCCCAACGGCACCAACAGTGGACAGATAATGTTAGGAACCAGCCAACGAGAATGAAAGCTCATCTTGCCAACTGGGAAATGTGAAAGGACATTATTTTACGAACACACCGGCCATAAACACCATGTTTAAACACGGTGTTTATGCTGAAATGAAAATGTTGTGTGGGCTTGTGAATCAGGTTACATAATTGCTTTTGGAAGCTTAACTGATTAGGAAGACAACAATTCAGGTTAATCCCGATTATTCTTAATTTCAACATTTCCTCTCCTTAGAATAGAGGACATACTGAAGTACTTAACTGGACTGGATTATGTTTTATAGAAAGTTAAACAAACTAGAAACAAAGTTGGAGGTGTAACAGAAAAATATTTATAAATTTAGCAAAAAAAACTACTGCAACTTAGGCCTCTGATTATTAGTAATTTTACATAGCTGGGAATCCACCATTTCTCAGCCACAAGGTGACATAGTGATCGTCTGTGGAACACTGCAGGATGTTTAAATGCTGTGTTCATTTCCAAGTCCTGGTTTTTCCCCTCAACCCTAACGAAGTACTTCGATTTTCCAAAGCTAAGACAGTGTATCTAACTGTGGTTTTCCTAATGTGAAAAGTTCAGAGTTGGTTCAAATTAATTTTCAGTTCAAAAGAAATATTGGCATCAGCATTGAAAACAACTCCATCTCCACTAAGGATAACATGGTAACTGGTGCTGTGTTTCTCTCCCACCACAGGCAGCTACTCTCTGTCTGTCAGGGACCTTGATGCCCAGTCTGGTGACCAAGTTAAACATTATAAAATCCGAACGCTGGACAACGGAGGATTCTACATCTCTCCCCGCATCACCTTTGGCACCCTGCAAGAGCTGGTCGGCCATTACAAGAGTGAGTTACAGCAGTGAAAGCGATACTTTTGTGGTTTCCACTGGGTGATTTCGACTGGTCACAGCTGCGTTCAGGTTACTTTGTTAAGTTATAGTCTCTATTTACTGAAATGATCTTCTAATAGTCAGGGAGCCAAAGTCTCAAAAGCTCAATAAAATGGGTTGGACCTGACATGGTCTGACATACTTTTTATTTGTGTTTTTTATGTTCACTTTGACCCTAAGAAGCAATAATCAGAGGGTCTGCTCTGCCGGAAACATCGCGAAAAAAATTGTGGCCATTTTAGTGTATGTACCCTTCATTTTTTGATAGAAAATGTTGGAAAATTACAATTTTCCACAAATCCTCAGTGGGTTGGGTAAGCTGTCAATAAATACATTCCAGATGCACAGAACACATGTGGAGACAACATCCAATGAAATTATAACTCTTAAAATACATTTCTACATGATTTTGGCTCATCCATCCATCCATCCATTTTCTATACCGCTGAATCGGTCGGTCGGGTCGCGGGGGGGCTGGAGCCTATGCCGATTTTGGCTCAATTTAATGCAGAGAAATCAGGCGTTTTTTTTTACTTTTTTCCAATATTTTCATCTTTACTCCATTGGCAATCAATTATTCCCCCAAATTATGACATCAGTCAATATGCCATTCTGTTCACCAAACAGTATACTCATTCCACAGAATTTTTTCTAAAAATCCATCCAAAATCATTGGATCTGTGATCACTGCTAGGCCTAGTTGGCAATAGTTGTTGACTGATGTCATAATTTGGGGGAATAATTGAATGCCAATGGAGTAAAGATGAAAATATTGGAAAAAAAGTGAAAAAACACCTGATTTCTTTGTATTAAATTGAGCCAAAATCATGTAGAAATGTATTTTAAGAGTTATAATTTTATTGGATGTTGTCTCCACATGTGTTCTGTGCATCTGGAATGCATTTATTGACAGCTTACCCAACCCACTGAGGATTTGTGGAAAATTGTAATTTTCCAACATTTTCTATCAAAAAATGGCCATTTTTAGGCCATACACTAAAATGGCCACAATTTTTTTTCGCGATGTTTCCGCCATAGCAGACCCTCTGATTATTGCTTCTTAGGGTCAAAGTGAACATAAAAAACACAAATAAAAAGTATGTCAGACCATGTCAGGTTCAACCCATTTTTGAGACTTTGGCTCCCCGACTATAAGCAGTGTTTTGTAAATTCGTATTTATCTTAAGGTCGTAGTCTTTTCAAATTTGAACTCATTGTATCGTTAGCAACTCCAGTTCAGTCTGGCGTTAAGTATTGTGCTTATAGTTGTGCACAGCATCCTCTGCTGGCCAACTGAAACATCTTCATCCCTGAGAAACATTATCAAGCTCATTCCATGAGTAACTTACAGCATTGTTCACGGATTTTATTCAAGCATAATTTCCCCTAAAAAAAGAACAAAACCAATCATTTTATATACTCTAAACATTATACACAAATACAGAACATGATTAAATGATGAAACATGTTTTTTATGCTATATTCAGAGCAAGGAGATGGCCTCTGCCAGACCCTGACTGTTCCCTGTTTGAGCCCCAAACCTGAGAAACCATGGGAAAAGGATGCCTGGGAAATCCCAAGATCATCACTCAAACTGGATAGGAGGCTCGGGGCTGGCCAGTTTGGAGAAGTCTGGATGGGTGAGGCAGAGCTGTATTACTGTAGTCCCAATTTTTCACAGATTTTAGAAAGCTGGCAATCGATCAGCTAATCGTGATGTTTTTTTCTACTGTTTGAAGCTATGTACAATAAGCACACCAAGGTAGCCGTGAAGACCATGAAGCCAGGCACCATGTCGGTGGAGGCCTTCATGATGGAGGCCAACCTGATGAAGAGCCTACAGCACGACAAACTGGTTCGGCTCAATGCTGTCGTCACCAAGGAGGAGCCTATCTATATCATTACTGAGTACATGGAGAAAGGTAAGCCTGTGGGGGAATGTCACAGTGTCCATTTGCATGTGTTGTATTTGTATATATTTGTATTTGCATTCTTGTTTTTCTTGTTTTTTGTACTGAGGTCATAATTATTTTTGCTTATGTTGCTAATGTTGATATTTCTTTTTTTGTTTATCTGTGTGGCATTATTTTTCATTGTGTTTGTGTGTAACCTCAGGTAGTTTATTAGACTTCTTAAAGAGTGATGAAGGGAACCGCGTCCAGCTCCCGAAGCTCATCGACTTCTCTGCCCAGGTGAGAATTTTATCAGAATGTCAGAATGAATGAATGATTTCTTTGTGGCTTCATACATATTTTCAGTTGCAGTTTTGTTGTTTTTCTAATTGAAGAAAACAGTCCTCATCTAATTCTCGCTGAAGGATCTCCCCCACTGCTTGTCCCCCTCTTACCCATATTTAGATTTTTCTAAAAAAAGGATGAAAAATGGAAATTCTTAAAGAAAACAATGAAAGAAAAATGAAGTCCAGGTTGGTGCCGAGTGCATCAAACATTCAGGATACATATTGATGATATTTTCAGTAGCAGGTGTTTCAGGTTCCTCAGCAGAAGCTGAAATGCATTTTTTTTTCTGTTTTTACATTTTTTATCCTCCAACTTTGAAGATAAAGAAGAAAAATGTAGCCACCTAAGGAGTGTTAACCTGTTAACAATGTTAACCTGCAGAGGGTTCACTGGTATAATGCTTATCATGCTCACCATCTTAAACTAGCATTTTAGCATGCTAGCATTTGCTGGTTAGTACTGAACGTAAAGATCCTCTGATATTGTTTAGAATGTTATTTATGATTGAAATCAGAGTATAGGACCAATTATAGTTTACTCGTTTTTGCAAGACCGATGCAAAAGGTTTGAGAACCACACAGTCTTTAAGGTCAACCTGGAGAAAACATTCATGTTTTCAAAAATTTCATTTTGGTCCATCTTTTCAATTCTTTAGCTATTAGACACAAAAGACATTTTAGACCTCAAAACCACTAAAGCTAACATCATGGTTAGAATTAGAATAAAAGTTAGCAGTTTCCCAGCTAACAGCTGTGTGAAAGAACCTGTTCTGGAGAGGAGACTCCTTCCAGAGGGGAGGAGGAGAAGGGAAGAGGGTCAAATCTGCCTGATTGAATTTAGATTGTTAAGTTAAAGTATTCAGATAACAAGCGAGACTGTTCTTATCCAACACTAACGGGGAAGAAGCAGAGCAGAACTTTTCCTTTCCTTTGACATTTGGTTATGTTTTGTCACTCTGAATCACTCGTCTCCAGATTGCAGAGGGGATGGCCTACATCGAGCAGAAGAACTACATCCACAGAGACCTGAGAGCCGCCAACATCCTGGTCAATAAGGCTTTAGTCTGCAAAATTGCTGACTTTGGCCTTGCGCGTATCATTGAGGACAACGAGTACACAGCCAGAGAAGGTACCTTTTGTTCGCTGCCATGCGTCATGTTGCCACATGCTGCAGGCAGAAGTGAGGAAATGAATCCCTGAGAACAGATAAAAAACCAGAAGTTGTGGTTTTATCATTTCAGAAGATTGCTTTGTGTGTGTGTGTGTGTGTGTGTGTGTGTGTGTGTGTGTGTGTGTGCGTGTGTGTGTGTGTGTGCGTGTGTGTGTGTGTGTGTGTGTGAAATATGATACGATACCACAAGTGAAATAAAAGAAAGAGTGGCTCGCTTCTGGGCTCACTGAATGAGCAAGATGTTTTGGTGGATGGGAAACTTCTAGCCTGGGAATTCCCATGCTGCTTTGCGCGCGATTTCATTCACACTGCAAAGGCAGCCTGGAAACCACCGCCCTTATTTTTGCCTGACGATGACGACATCTATGCGCGACACCGAAGCTTGTAGAGTGTTAATCCAAAATGGCAGCGGACACAACGTTACCGTTCGATGCTGCCTTAGAAAGTGTTTTAAGTAGCTTAGAACGCAAGTTTACTTTTATTTTACTTTTTTTTCTTCTTCTTCCTCGTCGAATTTCTGTCGCTCTACATACGTCATCTGGTATAAGTGATACAATTGGCTATGAATCGCGCGCAAAGCAGCATGGGAAGAACCAGACGCCATTTGATAAACATTCGTAGCGCCAATAAACGGCTCTAGGCATTCATAAACCACGCCTCAAATACCAGAAAATGCACACCTAGTTCCCAGACCACCATCTCATAGAGATGTGGACGCGTCAGCCAGGCTAGGAAACTTCAGAAGTTAACTTATGTCTGAACATTACTTCCAATTTACTGACTGGGTTTCTGACTTTCCTCAATAACCAGGAGCCAAATTCCCCATCAAATGGACAGCCCCGGAAGCCATCAACTACGGCTCCTTCACAATCAAATCTGATGTCTGGTCCTTTGGTATCTTGCTCACTGAGATTATCAGCTATGGACGCACACCGTACCCGGGTAAGTAGTGTAGTTAGCTTGGTTTCAAAGGGCCTTCCAAAACGAGTACACCACTCTTATACTTTAGTATTGGATAAATGTTACTAGTCAAAAGAAGCTATTGCATGACTGAGTGGGCCAGTTGAGATCTCAGATGCTCACTCAACAAAGCAGCCAGAGAGAATGTTTGGGAATCATCCAAATTAGAGAGATGTATCATCTGTGTGTAAAATGTAAATGTACTTTATTTATACAGCCCTTTCCAGACAATCATGTACCAAAGTGCTTTACAGCAGGTGATAAATAAAGAGAAGAATCAGTAAAAACAAATAGAAACAATAAAAGAACAGCGAAAGCAATAAAATACAACAAAATCGAATAAGATAAAACAAGATAAAAGTGTCATCATACTACTGGGTATTAAAAGCAATCCTAAAGAAGTAGGTTTTTAGCCTAGATTTGAATGAAATGAATGTAATGACTACAAAAAGTTTCATACTCTGCAGTGTCTCTTATCTCAATCTCGCACGCTTGTTTTCAGGAATGACCAACCCAGAGGTGATCCGCTCCCTGGAGAAGGGCTACCGCATGCAGCGCCTGGACAGCTGTCCCACCGAACTCTATGAAATCATGCTGGAGTGCTGGAAGAACAAACCAGAGGACCGCCCCACCTTTGACTACCTACAGAGTGTCCTGGAGGATTTCTACACAGCCACAGAGAGCCAGTATCAGCAGCAGCCATGAGACATGTGTTACAGTTCTGTTTCGTTCAAATGTACTGTAACAGCAGGTCAACTTTCATCATGCAGCAGTTCAGGACACACACACATACGTACCATTCTGCCTATTTCTACTATTCTATCTCATTCAGGCACACATAAAGCATAGTAACAAGAGGCTGTACAAAAATGATCACGGGGTAGAACGCTGTATCCTTTAAGCCCTGTGTAACACTTTCAGTAATTCCAGCAACATGTGCATAAAAAAACTTGCATTTTCGACACATTTGAACCATGAAGCCAACTGGGAAGTGTTTTCAGGTGCAGTACCGCTGATGGCCATTGACACTCAAACAAGCTCACATAAAAATAATTTCAAAAAATAAATAAAATAATAATATTTTCTCGAGAAATACTAAATCACCCAAATGAATTCACGATAATTATATTATTGTGACATCAATCCAAAACTTATAAAAATATATTGCTGTTAGACTAATTAATCGTTGCTTTTTGAGTTTTTCATTCCTTTTGTTAGCAAATAAATTACAAACAAAATAAGGTGTAAGGAACTTTAGAAGTGTACAAAAACCAAATGTTTTGATTTTATTAAGTTAAATCAGATCACATATTATCATACGCGGACTATCAACACATTATCTGTATTTTATTCTTTTATTATCATGATTATCGTCAATACCGCTATATTGCAACACCTCTACTGGATCCTCTCAAAACTGACCATAAAATAATTTGGATGCACACCAGCAGTGTTGATCACAGCAATCAGAAATGTGTTTGTGTTCAACATGACAAATGATGCATAGGCTGAGCACAATAAGGGACAGCATGGCTGGGATATAGGTCACCATAATATAAGTTATCACGCTCCAGCACATATTGCACAGCCATCAAGCACAACACAGATTAGGCTGTGTTGATGTGAGCAACTCAAGTCGAGCAGCCATTGTCCACTCTTTTTCTGTTCAATTTTGAAGTGTTTTACATTGTGAAAGGACAGCGGGTGTTAACAAAGTATATAAAAAAGGCCTGATCATGTTCAAATGCTCTATCCACACATAGTTTCCAGTGCGTTGTGGTTTCAAAATTACTCTTTTTACAGTGCCTTTTGCAGTGGTTTTAAACTCAAAATGCGGGCTACTATATATTCAATCTGTATATACAGTGATATACACAAGGAGATGCTAGTATTCCGAGCTTTTTGATTTATAATGCTTGTTTTTTCTTTGATATTTGTTCTTTATCAGTTAACTTATTAAAAAGCAGTGCATACCCACATTTCAAACCTTTTCACTTTTCCAAAAGAGTGCTGATTTCAATGATATTTGCTCTCAAACTGAATTTTCTTCTAAACACAGAAGCTTTTTATGTATTTTTTTCAGTGTGGACTAATGACTGCTAGTTTCTCTGCGCTGATATGATCATGTGTTGGTTATGTTGTTGGAGGTAGAATAAGAGTTGTTGCCCAATAAACCACACATGGCTGTCATTATAGGACTAAAACTGTAAAACTTTTCTATGTAAGAATTCATGCTGTAGGCTATTTGGTATCTATTTCGAAAAACTTATAAGCAACAACATCCCAGATTTTTTCTGATATAAAGAGGTATGTTACAATGAGTAGAATCATTGCTTAGTGCTGTATATACTCGTATGTTTAACAATATTTTTGTGTCTTCTTCTTTACCAATATAAATCCCTTGGCAGTTTGGTAAATGCTTGGTTCAATGCAACTGTAATGAAAATATTTAAATAAATTGTTTTTGAAATTACCCAAATGTGTATCTAAGCAGCAGTCTTTATTTAATGTTTTATGTATGAACTCCACACTCGCCTTGTGGAAAAGTGCACATGTAAAGGTTACTGTTCCAATCACCTACCTGCATCTTACACCCTGCAAGCTGGATGGTCTTTGAGACGTCTGCATCTGGGATCCTTTCTGCTGTGGTAGACACCAGCCTCTACTGCTCTGGTCTCAACACCTTATCTTGTTATCTTGTTCTGCTTTGACTGTTTTCTCCATGCTGTATGACCTGCCTTTTTAGCCACTGATAGGACTTTTTGATATTGTCCACTTGTCTCGGATTTCAACTACCATTCAAAGGGCCTTCTTCTTCATTCTTGGATCTCTCTTGTTCCATCCTGTATAAAAGCTCTGACTATATATCTCTATGGGTTTCTTTTATACCTAAAATTGTAAACATAATCTGTAACTTTATGGTGTAAAGTCAATCTGTTACAATAAAAGGCTATCTATCATATAAATGTATGAGTTGTAAAGAATTAATTAGATTTTTAATCGAAAAACAAGTTGTAACTTTACAAAATATCTGGGTGTGTTGGGAAAAAAAACAATCAAACTGTCAAAAAGAAAAACGAGAAGCGTGCAACTTCCGCAACGTCACTTATGACACGTATTCAAAATGGCGGCCGCGGCTATGGTAAGTGGAAAAGCGAACTCTTTTTCTTCAAACTACACGTTGCTCACTGGTTTTTCTCAAAATGAGCCAGACACCGCGTGGTAATCGTGACAGAGTAGATAAACTCAGCCTATGAATATTATTTTAATGTTAACGTCCATTTCCTGGAGTTTACTGTTGTTTGAATGTTGACGATCTTGCTAACTGAGTTAGCCTGCTAACGTTAGCTAGCTTGACTCTTATTGAGCTGTGACTTCTTTAAAACCATTCGTATCTTCTGTTTGGAATGTAAAATTGTGTGGACTAAGGAATAGATAGTTACACACTTGAATGTTAGACTGTCATCTTCTGTAAAGGCAAAGCAAATCGACCAGGTGAACTTAACAGGTTAGCGGCTAACTGTTTAGTCTGGAAACGTTAGTTTGAGGATGTCCTCGGTGTTTATACTGCTGAAAGGTGTTACGATGACTGCAGGTTAGAAACAATATACTAAAAAAAATCTTAACTAAAACTGTTAATAACTTGGTATTTAACTGTGCTGTGTTATCTGAAAATGTGAGCAGTTTAGGACTGTAACAACCGCGATTGCTAGCTTCCTTCACTTTCATAATTTACAATATCTGTACACGTGTATTAGTTAATCTGTTTAAAGTATTGTTCCATAAATATCCCTTTGACGTTGAGCAATAGAAAGTTGCATTTAGTATATTAAAATGAGGCCACGATTGTTATAGTTTGGTGCAATGCAAAAAAAAAGGATCTAAACTAGAGAGGGGCTATATACCAAGTTTGATCCTCTGTGTTAAGATGGCCTGGAGTAGTTCATCTTGTTGACAATAGTTTAGATTAAGAAGTAAGAAAACTACATCTTCTGGTCTTTTGTTCCTCATGGTAAGGCGAACGACTGTCTCGGCGGTGATTGAGAGGGCTTTGGATACACGCCCTACTTAAATTAAGTTCCCCTCAGGGCGCACTTTGTTTAATCGTAGCCATGTATTAATAAAAATAAAAATAAAATAAAAAGTAGGCTCAGTACTTTAATTAACATTCAATACGACAGATATCAGATATTTATAACTGCATTGTGTTGTGTTGTGTTGCATGTCGGTGTAACTTATTGAAACGAACGCACCAGTGCCATATTACTGAAGTAATTACTGTTGGTCAAATAATTTCCAACCCTTACATGTGACCAAATTATTTACAGAGTGGCACCCTTCCCTTCACTCTGCAGGAGACTCATTTAATTTCACCCACAGACTTAATACGTTTATTCTTGATTTAAGACAGGGCAGAGACATTATTCTCCTCTAATGTCTTTCACCATGCTGTCTTTGTGCTTCATATTTCAATGGTCAAACAAGTTCTTTAGCAAACATTTGACAATGCCAAGTGATGGACATACAATACAATACATTGTGTTTCCTCTTTTCCTTCTGCATAAACTGTGTGTGATCCTGTTGGAAAGAGTAGGTCTTTGAATATTTCTAACCAAGACAATCTGCTGATCCACATCAGGACTATGAGACCGTGTTGTCACCGGAAAGCTCTGAATGATCTTTTCTTTTGGGTAGAAATGAACCAGAGTTTCAAAGAGACAGCTGAGAGTGACGGTGGGCCTGTCACAGTTTACATAATTATAGAATCAGGATTACACGGTATAATTGTGATTAGTTTATATAAATATGTTCATTTCCTTTTTTTAAAGAGAGCAGGGTGAATCTAACGAGTTAACTAACTAATTGAAATAACATTCTTTGAGTAGCGTTATCTTTTGCTGCAGACATGGGATATCTGCTTTGTGCTTTTTTCTTGTTATCAGACTTATTCGTTTTAGTGTCCAAATGAATAGAGACAACTGAATAGGTAACAGGATCTAACTTGTAAACTTGAATTTTATAACTGACAGACCGAAGTGAGAGCGTTTATGTGCCCCACACGGGCAGATGGCATTAAGCAAAGTTCCCGCCTTGCTTTGTTGTAATGCTGAGAGCCTTGCGTTGGCCCACTTTAGCCCACACTAGCAGTGTGTGGAGTTGGCCACTGACTCGAGGAGAGCAACGCTGTTGCTGTCAGGCCATTTTTTTCAGGTGTTTTTGGCGTCCTTTCCAGCGGTTTCAGGAAGTACAGTTGTTGTCCCCCTTTTGGAAAATCTGGGGTTTGATCCCCTGCCCCTTCAAGAGCCGACGTTTTTTCTTGGGGAGGACACTGAACCCCACATTGCTCCCAATGTGATCCTCCTTGTTTGTTTTTTTACAGAGTACATATGTTTGTTAAGAAGCACTGAGTCTTCATGGGACTGTACATTTACAATTGATTTAATACACGCATAATGGCACTAATCCTCTTATCCCATGGCTTTTATGCTGATGAGCCATAACTCAAATACCACCTGTCTAATGTTGAGGAGTTCCTCTTCCTGCCAACAAATAAGCTTTCATCAGGGAATCTGAGGGTGTCCATGGAAGGTGGCAATAGATCCTTCTGTTCTGTTGTTCTGGCACCCCGATGGTGGAACGATCTCCCGACTGATGTCAGGACAGCTGAGTCGCTGCCCATCTTTCGCCGCAGGCTGAAAACCCACCTCTTCAGGAAACACTACCCTGATCCGCCCTCTTAGGACATAATCTAGCACTTACTCTAGCACTAGTTATGCTCTTAGCTGTTTGGTTTTGGAAGGAAATGCACTTATGATTTCTTGTGACCTGAAGTTCTTTTGCCTACCGATGTAGAACGCACTTATTGTAAGTCGCATTGGATAAAAGCGTCTGCAAAATGACCGTAATGTAATGTAATGTAATCCTTCTGGCCTCGTGGGGTTGTGTGATCACCTCAGATGTTTTTTTGGTGGGATTTTTAAAATGTCAAAGTAGAATTCAGGTTTCACCAGCATAACATTACGTCCTCACTTTACCTGTCAGTGGGTTTAATTTAATGGCTGATTGGTGTCGTCAAGCCCCTCAGTTTCATCGTGGATCTGTAATATTCTCTAAACTATCTACCAGAAATAAAAAGTTTATATGGTATCAAAGGGAATGAGACGCATGTTTAAATGATGGAATGAAAGATGCAGGTATGGTCACGAATTAAAGTCGCACAGAGAACACTGTTGAGCATAATCCTTTTTATGAGTTGAGAGTAAGTTGGTAGGACAAGTTGGAGCTAAACAACACTAATCCTCCATCTGGGTTTTTTATCATCGAGCAGCACCGTTGCAGACACAAAGTTCTCCTCCGCTTGTTCCGTCGCTGCAGAACACCAGCCGTACATCAGGCTGTGATGAAGCTCGGCACAACCGGCTCCGATTTCCATTTCATCGAATCCGTTCTGCTCTCACCGACATGGTAACGGGCACAGCAGTTGTCTTAGCTCCAGGATAACTTATCTTGAATATTATTTGTAGACGTTCCTAGTGGTCTGTCAGCTTGAGAGAACGGGGAGATTAATACCCAGACGGGATCGGTCTAGTCACCCGGTCCGTCTCACTGCGGAAAGAGAAGGCTGCGAGCACTGCTGCATGGGCAGAGAGATGGTTTCATTTCTGTTTGTGTGTCAGAAATGATTCAGGAAGGCCTTATTCTCCATTAAATAGACCTGATGCATGTCTCTGTCGTTGTCTGTTTGTGTACATTTCAGTTATCATGTCACTGCACAGTATTATAAGGCAGGTATGTGGGACAGTACTTTGGAGAAGTTGATACATATTTCCTCTAAATGGTACTTTCTGGTAGATTTATTTGACATGTTGCTTTGGCTCTGAGTAACCTATAAGAGTGTGTTGAATATTAGAGGAGCAGTTGGAGAATTTTTGATGTGATTGAAAATACAATCAAATTTAAAACCACCTATTCTTGTGTGTTCTGCCAAAAGCAATTCTTGACAAAGAAGTTGAGCTCTCTACTGCAGACCTGTTTTCTAAAAAAAAAAAGATGAGATTAGATGATGCATGGAATGAAAATAGAAATAGTGCAAAGACTTTCACATCATTCAAACCCAATAGTTAACTGAATCAAATCAAATCAAATTTATTTGTACAGCACATTTCATGTACAAAACAATTCAAAGTGCTTTACATAAAATAAAAGTGTTGCAGCAGGGAGTGGAAGAAGCATTAAAAATACATAAAAGAATATAAAGAGAAACAAAGAAAATAATTGAAATTAATTTAAAAACAAGCAACAGTCCAGATAAATTCAAAGATATCGTGCAGATTTCATGCATAGATAGACGCATGAGAAAAGAAATGTTTTTAACCTGGATTTAAAAATGTCTCCATTTGGTGAAAGTTTAATCTCCACTGGCAGTTTGTTCCACTTGTTTGCAGCATAACAGCTAAATGCTGCTTCTCCATATATATGTTAAATCTGGTGGAAAACAAGCACTTGATAGTTTTTTTTCTTCTTTGAATTCAATGTGTGTAATATTCAGTGAAGCAGGGCAGGAGCGAAAAGGTTAGTTTGTTCATTCTGTGTCTTGCTTTTTGGCTTCGGCTGGTATTTTAATTCACTTCTGTCTTGTCTGAAAGAATGAACACTGGGATTGTGTCTCAGGGCGGTATAGATAACTGTTGATCTGTGTTTCCTTTGCTTTTTGCCCCCCAGCCTGGATGTGGTTGGAAACCCTCCTACAGTGAGGTCTGAATAAACGCACAAAAGATTATTCTTTTCCGTGTAATCCTATTCATCTCCTCTGAAGAGTGAGATTTAATGTCCACAACACTGAAAAATATGCTATTGCTCATTTTGAATTTGATACTACCAACTTTAAAAAAAAAAAAAAAAACATTGCTGAGTCGCCTCTTATTTTAGGAACTCTGAAAGCATTTGGGAAGTGAGGAGACTTTGAGATTTGCTTTAAAACCGGAAAAGTTGTCGTATTTTAGCTCGGTGTTGGATTTCAGCTGCTCGGCTTTTGGGGTTAGTTTTTGAAATATTTCTCATCACATAATGCTCCAAATATTTTGACTGAGTAACAGGTTTGAAACACAATTGAGCACCTGGAGCCACTCTGCTGTTATGCACGCAGAATGCACCATGTACAGCATGCAGACACACATACTCACGCTAGCAACAGTGCCTTAGTTTCTGCACCAAGAACCCCAACCTGCAAAAAACAGTTCTATACAGCAGCGGCCCCCAACCGTTTTTGCGCCATGGACCAGTTAAATGTCAGACAATATTTTCACGGACCGGCCTTTAAGGTGAGAGCCGGTCGCCGCATATTATGCAGAGCGGGCTTGATGCGTTTGAATCACCTGTCACGATAAATCCATATTTTAAGTAGGACTCCTGGTGTTGTCTGTTAAATGCAGCTTTCTTTTTCTTAGTGGTCATAGGCTCTTCTTCTGTCTCCTCACTGGGCCTTTTCCCCTTTGCAAAGAAACTTTCCAAAGACTTGTGTTTTTCACTCATTTTGCTAGCTTGTGGGTTTAATATTAGCGTTAATGTGTCACGTGACCGAGACGAGCATGTTGACACGTGTCAATGAGTCATAGACGGATGTAACGGAGAGAATTCGGTCATTTTTCAAAATAAAACATTGTTCATACTGGGATAATAAATAAAACGGAAATAATGTAAGTTATTTATGCTTTCTGTGCGGCCCAGTACCAAACGACCCACGCACCGGTACCGGTTGGGGACCGCTGTTATACAGGACTAGTACTTTGTGGATTAAGTTGCCATGAACTCCATCTTCACTTCTCTGGCAATATATCGGTCCCACCAAAGTTTATAGTGGCTTATTGCTGGGATACGGGTGAGGTGGGGGTTTTGAGTTGTGGGTGTAAGGTTGAATTTCGATTGATGTGAGCTGAATGCAATTGTATGTGTGGTTGTGTTTTATGTGTGGACCCCAGGGAGACTAGCTGCTGCCCTGACAGCGCTTCATCGGGGTCCTTTTAAACAAGTATTTTGTATTTAGTGGTTAGATTTGAAAAGGTTTGACAATGCCCGCTGACAGAAGTGCTTTTTTTTCTGGTGTGTAATCTATGGAATTCTCTTGCAAAAGTGTATCATATACTAGTGGAAACATGGTAGTTTTTAAGCTGCCCAGCTCAAAATGAATTATTACTCATCTGAAATTATCAGCACCTCATCTCATTTCAGATTGTGCTCAGATTAGGGATCCAATCTGTATTTTTATTCTTAATGTTGTTTCACCAGCTGCACAACCTTCCTAGATTTCCATAAACCCATTAAAAAAGAGCCGATTTTTCTATTTTTTTCTAAAAAAACAAACAAAACAACAACAACAGCAAACTTTCTCATTTTTAGGTTTTGATGTTTTTGCCTTTGTGTTTTTTGTGATTAGATTTAGGACTTTAAGTGATTTGCATGTGATTGTCTTCTTACATTTTACTCTGGATCCCACCGTAGACCAAGCCTGCTCTTGCATACACTTATTTTGATGTGTTAAATCTCGTCGGTGTGTGTTGAGTTGCATGTGGGCGTCTGGTAAATCTGTAGCGACGTGTGTTGCAGGAGACGTGGTGGGCCTTGCTGCTGTTGGCCTCGCTGCCTGTGGTCCGGCCCTTCTACGTTCCCGGAGTCGCTCCTCGGGACTTCCACGAGGGCGAGATAGTGGACATTAAGGTAAGATTAAAATGAGTTGGATTGATTTTACTCTTCAGAAAGATTGTAACAAAGTCGTTCATCATACTTAAAGTTTGTTCATCGTGGAGTGACCTGAAGCCACAATGTTCAAGTTGAGTTTCCACAATTAAAAACATGAATCTTGGGTCACTTAAACATTATGAAAAGAAATAAATTATGAATAATCAGGCGTAAACATGCAGGCTTAGAGAATTTAGGTGACTTTACACTGTGTTGTCAGATGTTAAACTTTCAGTTAGGGCTGTCGCGGTGAGGGAATTTCCACCGCGGTTACTCATAGCCGCTCAACAGCGCGGTATGCGGTGATATCGCATTTTTGTTCATTAGGCTACTTTCCACGACATGCAATGTTAGAGAAAAATCGAGCGCATAATCCGGCTTTTTTCCCCAGCAATTCTGACATTTCACTTTGCTTTGCCTGTCATTTACTCGCTCACAGACCAACATAGCGGAGATCAAGCAGCGCATACCCCAGTTCTGCAACATTGTTGCCAGTGCCACATGGCAAATATCAACATTGTTGCAGACCTGCGCACGTTTCGTTTAGGAATGACGGAGAAAAACGAAGCATATCAGGGCAGCAGTTGAGCTCACGTGTCCGGGATACAGTTTTTTTTAAACAGACTGCCGCCGACCAACCAACCCCGGCACATTTTTTAAACTTTTTTTTTTTTTTAATAGTTTCACCTACACAGTTTTGTTGAAATGGTCAGGTATTTCCCTACAGCAAATGTGCACACACAGCTGTGGTTCTGTGGAAGCTAGTTTATTGTTGATATTAAACGGTCGCATTTACAACGTTAAACATGGATAATAAGGGAAGATTCAAAGCCATAAAGTGTCCGGACTAGGCAGAGGAGTAAAGCCGAGATAAAGGTAGGTCACTGCATTTTATTTGAACTTCTATTGCTACGACACTGAGTAGGCATATTCTTGTAATATCAGCTGCCGAGGGAGAATGAGACCACAACGAGTAGCATGCAGACGTGTGTGCGTGTGCGGTGCCTATATGCAAAGATGACGACAGAAACGCGGCACCTCGCTGTGTTAATGTGTTTCTCCTGCCTTGAGGGGAATATACAATGTATCATTATTACTGTGCTGGCATTAAAAAGTATCAGTTCTGTCAGTCGCTTTGTATCTACTGTGCAGTCTTAAAAACTCTTTTAGTTTCTCGAGTTGTTCTGCGCGTGCAAGCGGGCGTGCGGTGGGCGGTGGTGGCAGTGGCCTGGACACGCACCGCGGAGGTCCTCTCAGCACCGCGGTGATTGCATTTTGCGGTTATCGTGACAGCCCTACTTTCAGTCAGATTAAGATCTGGATTGTTTGATGTCCATGTCTTATTTTACTATGTGGCAAGATGCATTTTAATCCTGAGAAATGATTCCATCACAGTCAAACATACTTTTAATGGATGGATTTCTAAAAGTGTCCACCTGTGCATTTACTGTAGAGTTAATGACTGCAATCTTCCCCCGTTCTTCACCTGATGTCATCACTGAGTTTCTGTGTTCCATCGGAGCTGAACCAGGTTCCAGCATCATCTCCTGCTTTCTATTTTCACTCGTATTGCTTTGAGTTTTCTGTCCTGTCATTTGGTCGACCTGCGTGTTTTCTCTTTTTTAACTTGGACACAGCTGATTGGGAACAACCAACATCTTTTTGCCCCACTCAGAGTTAAATTACCTCCTTGAACGGGTTTTTATAATTGGTTGTTTCCACTGGTGGCTCTTTAGTTGGGGCCATGTTTCCTGCCAGTCTGCCAGGTGCAACAGCTCTCTAAGCTCTGCAAGAATCAATTTGCATATTTAAACTTGTATTTGTTTTAGAAATGCAAATTACAAGGTGATTCAATGTTTTTTTCTTTCTTTTTGAATAGAATATCTGTTTTATTTTTCCACTAAATAAAAAAAGCTGATGAGCGTCCTCCACAGTCGATAATTCCATCATTTCCAGCAGGTTTCACAGCGGTCGGGCTTCAGAATTTGTACTTAAATCTGATATCTGTTAACAACAAATCCAATGATTAGTATTTACTCTCTGGAGTCTGATTAGGTTTACTGTTCATGGTTTAATTAAAGGTGATTGATGTATATGAAACTTCCCCCAGAGTGAAAGCAACACTGCAGGTTTGAGAGGCTGACAGGCAGCAAAGACCCAAAAGGAATGAGATCAACTTGAAAACGATTAATTGACTCTAACCGGAGCACAGTGTTGTTTCAGTCTTATGAGTGTGGGTTTGGCATAATCCTGTGTTGTTTTTCAGGCGGTGAAGCTGACCAGTTCCCGTACCCAGCTTCCTTATGAATACTACTCCCTGCCTTTCTGTAAGCCAGAACCTGTTGTCTACAAGGGAGAGAACCTGGGTAAGTGGCTGCAGCGGACCTTTGGAAAGTTCTACTGGATCATGTGTTGTGTTTAAAATGAATGCAACTAGGGCGCTTCCACACCAGAGCTCAGAGAGCCCACTTCGTTTGGGCAGGTGTGAAAGTTCATTCCAACTCTGGTGCTGTTCGCTGACAGTTGGAAATGCAAAGCGAACCAAAGAGAGGAAGTGACGTGGGCGTATACCTCGCTCTGCGTCTGTTTAACCAAAGCAGTCTCTCAGTGTCCGCCATCTTTCGTCTCACGTACAGCGCCACATGCTGGACGACCCGCTCCCTCGCCCGCTGCTCATACTGGGCAGCTTCTTGTGAACAAGCTGGCTGAAGGGGGTAGATTTCCGTTTTTGGTCCCGACCAATCGATGAGTCGTGTTTTCTTCTTCTTCCTCGTGCTTTTTTGCTCCCTGGTCGGTGCTCGTTTGGGGCGGTATCTCCCCAATCGAGCAGCTGTTGTAACTGTGTGATGTTGTCTAGGTGGTTTGGTCCACTTTCAGATGTGCAGTGTGAACCGAACCACATGACCCTCTCAGCTTATGAGCTGATTCTCCACACCATCTAGTTTAGAGCTGGGGAAGCCTTTTGGGTGAGAGGGAAAAGAAGAAGTCCAGTTGCCCTTATTCAGGCTCGTATGACCGACCAAATGAAGGGGTGAAAGTTTTCTTCATTCCCTGCCCAATCGAACCGAGTCCCCCAAACTATCCTGGGGTGAAAGCACCAATAATCTATATCAATTCCTAAATCATTCTTACCTATATTTTTATTCAACCAATGGGTTTCTTCTGCCTGGAAATGCAATCAACATATAACAATCAAAGATAATTGATCTTAATTTAATTTAGTTTGAGATGGTTTATTACTTTTTGGATTCAATTTAGTGTTTTGTTTGTTTTATATTTGTAAAACTTTTGTTTGTGGAATGTCTTGCTTCTCTTAGAAACAGGGTTCAAATGCCAAAATAATTCCTTCCCTTTCATATAACAGGACAGAATGTTCAGAGTAAAACAAAATCTTCTGAAACTTTCCACTCGAACTTGCTGCAGCGTCCACAGTTTTCACCCAAAATGTCTCAAAAATCTCCAGACTTACAGACACTTTGTGTTTGAAGCCACCAAGTGATTACCAGCTGCCCCCTAGACTCCAATACAAATTAGAACAGAATAGGCACTGGAAACCAGAGGAAATGAAAGCCTTGCAGTGTCCACAGTGGCAAAAAGCTCTTAAAGGGTGATCTGGTTTCTCTAAAGTGGGGGTTACAGACAAAGTTTGAGTCAATTTTAAGTCTGAATCAGACAGAATGTTCCGCTTAAGGTCACTCATTAATTTTAATTTTAATTTAAATAATAACTGTAATCCCTAACATAGTTTTACAGTTTAAATTGTTGCTTCGGTTACTTTTATTTAATTTAATTTGACTTTAATGCCACTCAGAACTCACAGCTTGTGACCATCACCTTTTCTCACCCTTATAGATTCAGCTCGAGACAAAAGTGGGCAATCTTAACGACCCCCCCCACAGTTTCTTCATGAGTTGCATACTTAAGTATTTATTATTCCTTAGTAATCAGACGCAAAATCTTTACTTGTCATTGCAGCAATCAAATAGTTCCTGTAATAGATGTAACTACCATTAAAGGCTTTGCTCTTGACTACTGAGAGAGTATTAATGTTATTTTTATGTTTAAAAAGTTTAAATTTATCATTGACATTTATATTCCGATATTTTACCATCTTTTATCTCTTGTTTGTGACATTTCCAGCCAGGAGTAACCTGGAAATCTAACAAAAATAGGCTGAAAATCAACATTTCTTTCTTTCTTCTATTTGTTTCTAGGTGAGGTTTTGCGTGGGGACCGTATTGTGAACACCCTTTACGATGTTGAAATGAGCAAGAACAAGAAATGTGAGCTGGTGTGTCCCAAGAAAAAGCTCAGCATAGAAGAGAGTAAGCTGGTTGCTGAGCGAATCCAGGAGGAGTATTATGTTCACCTGTGAGTATTCCTCCTCTCTCTTAGCAGGAGAACCTTCATTTATTTTGTAAACAAAAGAGAAGGTTTTCCATTTTAAAAACATCCAGGTTAAATGTGTCTTATGTGTCTACGCATGAAATCTGCACAATATCTTTTAATTTATCTGGACTGTCTTGTTTTTCAATTCATTGAAATGATTTTATTTGTTTCTCTTTATATTCTTTTATGTATTTTTTAATGCTTCTTACAGTCCCTGCTGTAATGCTTTTATTTTATGTGAAGCACTTTAAATTGTTTTGTACATGAAATATGCCATACAAATAAATGTGATTTGATTTTCTTTCTAACTGGAGCGTTTCTCGTGTTATTTCAGCATTGCAGATAACCTCCCAGTGGCCACCAGGTTGGAGTTTTATCCCAACAGAGAAGCAGGAGGAGAGGAGGAGCAAAAGAGGGACATGGTGAAAGACATCCAGTATGAACATGGTTACAGACTGGGCTTTGTTGACAACAACAAGGTAACTATCAGGTTGTGTATTCCCGTCCTCATAAAGTCTGCTGTTAAAGACTTTGACTTGTGTTCAATTTTCATTTTCTATCAGCGTCTAACCATGAAATATAAGACGTTGTTAATTCTTTCCACCATCATGGCCTGATGTAAACAGTCAGCAGGATCTTTCCTTTTCATTCGCACTGTAAAAAATAACAACTGCTGCATGAAATGATGGTGCAGAAAAGCCACCATTATGGAGACGGTGCTGTTATTTATTTCTGTAATCCTGAAATCTGTTGGATTCCTCTGAAAAGCATCACCTGCCAGATTAAAACCCCCCTCTGATGTGCATGTCTCCGTCACTTATTGAGACTGCATGCGGTTCAAATCGTTACTGAAATGTCATTATTTAGACTGTACTAAAAAAAACGTTTAGTTGCCTTCAGATTGATGGAAAGCAGAGCACGTCTGAAAGAAGCTTAAGGTGAAATGCCAACTCTGATACCAACTCAAATTCTATAGCCTCGTTTCCACTATGCAGTCCGGTACGGGTCGGTTCAGAACGGTTTGCTTATTTCAGTGTTTCCAGTACAACGAAAGCGTACCGGTCCCATGGAACCCGTTACCATTTTTGTAACCCTCCTGCTTGGGGTACCAAGCTCGCAGGACCGGTTCCAGGCTCTGCTCTCCGTTGTTGGTGAGGAGGCTGTGCAGCGGGAGCTCGATGGCGCTGTGCCAAACCAAAAAGTTTTCCAGCTGATTGCCGCAAAAATGGCAGAGAGTGGTTTCAACCGGACCACGAGCCAGTGTGGCATTAAGCTGAAGAAGCTTGGTGGTGGTTCGAAATTATGGAGGTTATTTGTTATTTACGCTTCGGCACGCACTCCGCCCACCCCTGAGGGTTCCCTTTGTACAGTGGGAACGCAAGCTGACCCCAAAGCGACCCGACCCGTACCGGACTGCATAGTGGAAACGAGGCTTATTCTCTAGAAATGAGGGTCTCACTGTCACACATCGGCAGCAACAGTATCAAAGTCTCAGTTTGAATCATCAGCACAGATCAAAAAACCGTTGAGTAGGTTTGTAGGATAGAACGTACAGATAGAAGTTGGCCTGAAAAATGTGGGTTAGGGTTAGTTGTGTGGACAGAGGAGGAAGGGGCCGCCCCGACTGTCCTTGCACTGATGTTACAGTGGCCTCTGTCTGCTGTGAGACTCGTTTTTGTGTAGCATCAAACCTCCGTGTCATGTCAGCTTCACAGTTTAATGAACCAGAAGAAGGTGTGCAACTTTGTAAGTGATAATATCAAACTAATACCCTTCTCTCTTCAACAGTTTTATCTGCACAACCACCTGTCCTTCATCCTGTACTTCCACAGAGAGAAAGTGGAGGAGGGTGAGCTCCACAACTACAGGGTGGTGCGCTTTGAGGTGGTACCCCAAAGTGTCAAAGTGGAAGGTTGGTAATGACACACTCTTGGATAATGATTCAGATCCAGGGTATAAAACTGTTCAGGTGGAAGGAAGTGAGAGAGTTGACTAACAAGTGGTCACTAAAGAGTTGTTCTTCGTTTGAATTCTCAGATCTGAAGGCTGCAGCAACGGGAACGACTTGCACCTTGCCTGAAGCCAGTGGCTCCGCCCCTCAAGAGATCGACCCGGCGAAGGAGAACGAGGTCCTCTTCACCTACTCTGTCCGCTGGGAGGTCAGTGAATGCAGCGTCGATTTTCAGTGAAACCATGATTTGTCTGTAATCTGATGAAGCTGCCTAAATGCCTGTTTTTAAGCAAATATGCTGGAATATATAAATATTGCAAAATGAAAACAAAAGAACAAGCCACTGTGTAAATACTTGTGGAATAAATGTCTCATTGATACCGAGCAACAAGGTTAGATGTTGACCTTTAAAGGAAAACTCCGGGGCATTTGAAGCGCATTTCCATTGCTAGAGGTTGTCAAATACTGATAGTAGGACACAGACAGGTGCAAATCTGCGCTCCCTGTGTGGCGATCGCGCTGTTCGCTCAGCCTGTCATGCGAGGCTAATACGTGGTGGCTAGAGGCAAGCGCTAACCCTTCCACGTAAAACAACAACTTGCACACTGCAGAAACGTCACACCACTTTATAAACCATCCGACAATAAAGTCACAAGCCTTACCATCAAAACCATATGCATGGTTCTCACATTACTGGCATGGGGACGTTACAAAACAACTTTATAAACAGCATGTCACTCACCGGTTAGTTGTACGCTCGCGCATGTGAAAGCCCAAAAGAGTCAATGGACGATACTCCCATATACAAAGCAATTATCTTCTCTAGAAAAACTGCGTTCAAGTATTTAAAACATTACAACAATATTACTGGGCATGTATTGTCAGGCTGTGCGAACAGCGCGCTCTCCACACAGGGAGCGCAGATTTGCACCTCTCTGTGTCCTACTATCAGTATTTGACAACCTCTAGCAATGGAAATGCGCTTCAAATGCCCCGGAGTTTTCCTTTAAGGACTCTTTCAGCTGTTTTAAGTTTTCTAACTGTCTAAGAAAGCTGAGGCTCTTGTCCGCTGTGTGCAGGAGAGTGAGGTGAAGTGGGCATCTCGCTGGGACACGTACTTGACCATGAGCGATGTGCAGATCCACTGGTTCTCCATCGTAAACTCTGTGGTGGTTGTCTTCTTCCTGTCAGGTACGTCCGAGGCAGCACATGTCCCCGTAGGTTTCAGCTGTCATTTCTTAAAGGTACAGATCAACAAGCCTTGGGCGTTTTAAACACTCCTCTTTCAATTCATTTCAGAAGGAACCTTTACTAAACTTTAGTTTTCTCACTGGGATTAAATGCAATATTTTTTTATCACTGTGAACCAGGTTGGATGCCACTGATGGAGCTAATTGACCATCTCAACTGCTGCAGTTGTTGTTTATATTTCATCATTAGAACATTTTAAGTAGTGTTTGATTTTTCTTTTTTCTAGGGCTGGGCAACGATTAAAATTTTTAATCTAATTAATCGCATGATTTCCCTGATTAATCACGATTAATCGCATTTGTACGCAAAATCCAAATATGAATTCAAAAGTAGTGTATAGCTTTTAGCATTTAGTTTTATTTTAAATGTGCTGCCATATGAATGAAAGTGCCATAACATTTGTTGTGCAAACACACTTTTAACATCAGCATCTTTCTGTAGTTTTTATGTAGAAGCCTCGCTCCACTGTCTGTTTCCTTGAATGACTTGCTGCTATCAGTTGTGTGTTTTGCCTTTAAGTGATATTTTAGACTGGAACTACTACAGTGAGAAGACAATTCAACTTGGCAGTGTTTACAGATTACTTTGGTTCTGTCAACTCCTCCGTATGGAAGAACTTTAAAATGAAAATGGCCGAGTAAAAGTTCCGTACCCTTCTCCATGTTTGGTGGATCCGCCGATTACTTTCTTTTCCGGTTCCGCAGCAGACAGCAACAGACTTTTCCAAAATAAATAATAAAACGGGTGGTCCGTGGCATAGTGGGTTGAGAAGGCGCCCCATGTACAGAGGCTATAGTCCTCGCTGCAGCTGGCCTCGGTTCGAGTCCTGCATCAGACGGTCCTGTGCTGCGTGTTGTTCCCCCTCTCTCTGCCCCCTGCTTCCTGTCTCTCTTAACTTTCCTATACATTAAAGGCACAAAAGCCCCAAAAAATAATAATAATAAAAAAAATATATTTAAAAAACCTGCGTTAATGTGCGATAAAATATTTATCGGTGTTAAATAATCAACGAGTTAACTCGCCCAGCCCTACTTTTTTTCTTAACATGGTAAATGAACAGTATTGCTGTATCGTTGGGAGTGTGTTAAGCGGTAATCCCCTTTTCTTCACAGTTCTGCCTGCGTAATACTGACAAACAGCTGCTTTCATGTGTAACAAATCTTAAAAAAAAAACAGTTCTTCCAACTTATAGGGAGCGACTTGTTACAACAGATAATCGGGAACGAGGTTTGACTGACATTAGCAACGCAAATGCTTGTGCACCCATTCAAACGAGCCAATTAAATGAAATTCTTTCCCATTGCCAGTTAGTTTATCCTCTGGGGCTACAATGTATGCAGAACCTGTCGAGAAGCTACCTCTAATTCCCGTGGGAAAAGCCTGTGACTAAAAGAATGGGATGATACCATTATTCTTTTGAAATCCAAGTCCAGCACTAATTTATTGAGAGTTAATGTGTGGGCCCGAGTGTTTCGTTCCCATCGAGACCAATCGGAAGTAAAGCCGATAAATACCTCAGAGTCATTCTAATACAGTACCAATGAAGCACTTTCCTGTTGCACTCAAAAGTTAGCTTTTAGCAGGTTGGTTTTTAAACATGATAGAGAGCAATGCATAAGACAAATTACAATTCTGATGCAGCAATTTGAACTCTGCAGGTTTTTAGTTTCAGCATGTTTGGCTGCGTTACTCTCAAATTAAAACTTATTACAACTTAACTGTTGCCTAGCATGGAGTAGTTTTACTGTCTGTCTGTGGCTCCTAAATGTGTCACTTTGATTAAAATTTACTATAATTATCTTAGTTTAAGTTTATATCATCACGCTGCCAGGCCTCAACAAAATAATGTACATTGTAGGGCTGCACGATATTAGAAAAATATGCGATACACGATAACATGACTGGATACCGCAATATCGAGATTACTTGCGATATTTAATATCTACATATATTTTTCCCTCTCTACTTGCCATTCTGCATTTTATCATGTATAAAACAACTGAGAGCAATGTTTTATTTCCAACATTTTTTTATTAGGAAAAAACATGGCTGATATACAGCATAAACTTGTCAACCTTTTTAATAACAGCAAATTAGGTGAATCAAGGAGGAGTTCACAAAATGAGGTCGGGAGGGACTTAAAAGTGCTTAAATGATTACATGGGTAAAAGCCCAAAATGGCTAGTGCATTTACATTCATAAAGCTTCCCTTGGCATAGCAAATGTGTTTAGCATAAACGGTATTCAGATGACAATTCTGCTGCCATAATGCTGGACAGGACAAGGGAAAAAAATAAATAAAAAATTAACCTACTTTTGCGATACGTGTATTGCAAGCCGTGGTATCGCGATAACGATACATTTTCGATATATCGTGCAGCCCTAGTACATTGTCAGAGTCCTCGTCACCTGCCTTTCTCTCTCTCTCTCAGGTATTCTGAGTATGATCATCATTCGCACCTTGAGGAAGGACATTGCCAACTACAACAGAGATGATGACATTGTAAGAAACTGCAAACATGACTAAAACGTGTTTTCTTTGCAGAAAGGCTGTTAATGTCTTTGAGAACTGAATTGCCAGTAATTCAGAATGAAAACCCTTCAGTTTTGCTAAGTTCTTGTCTGTGTCTTTCTCCTTTTGCAACCAGGAGGACACCATGGAGGAGTCGGGGTGGAAGAATGTCCACGGCGACGTCTTCAGGCCGCCTCAGTATCCCATGATCCTCAGCTCTCTGCTGGGCTCAGGAATCCAGCTCTTTTGCATGATCCTCATTGTCATCTGTGAGTTTTTTCTCTGTCATTGGTTTCTTATAAACTCGGGCAGTGTGCATGACTGCTTAGTCTGGGTGGCTTCTCCTCCGTCACATATTGAGATTGGTGGAACATGAGAGAATTAGAAGGTTAAATGAATGTTATCATGTGGTCAGAGAGCTCATTCATGTCGTCTTATAAGAATATAACGGCAAAGATTAGCGTGTAGAATGCTTTATAAATGATTAACGAATAAGTGTCTTTTGAATTAAGTATAAACATAAGGCTGCATGTTTCACACAGCACACTGGTAACCTTATTTAATCTGTTTAAAAAACTGAATTACTGCCAAATGTGAGCATTGCTCGAGTGGATCAGCTGCGACTGGTTTTTAATTCTGAGCTCCCGGATCAGATTCGGAGCCTTAGAAAAGAGAGCGGCGCCACATTAGCTATTTGCTCAGTTCTTCCAGTTGCTGTCAGCTTGTGCACAGCTAACTTTTCTAAAACATTTTTAACACAATAATGTAGAAATCGCATCCCAAAGTGATGCGGCCACGCTGCCAGCTTTGCAGCAAACAGCCCGAAGCTTCAGATTATGTAGAATAAAAGGAAAAGCAGCAAATTCACATCGATAAATGTTCGTATTTTTACAAGCATTTTCAGAGAAATTCTTGGAGACGTTTAAGTGTCAGTCAGCTTGCTGCGACTCTGTCTGAGTCTCTATCTTTTACTGAAGCAGCTATAATTTATCCAACGATAAGCAGGCCCTGACATGCATTGGTGATCTTAATTGAACCCCTTTTGTTGTGCCCTAAAGCACCCCAGGGTGTGGATTGCCCCCCCCTTTACTACCTCACAGTCTCTGATTTCACACAGATTAAAAACGGAATATCATTTCTTAAACACGGAGCACTTTAGATGTGCTGGTAGACATTTCTACAACTAAAGCCTGTTGTTTGTTTGTGCGTCACAGTTGTTGCCATGTTGGGCATGTTGTCTCCATCTAGTCGAGGAGCTTTGATGACCACCGCTTGCTTCCTCTTTATGTTTATGGGGTAAGACGCTCATCGCTCTTAATTCTCATTAAGAAAATCCCAGAAATGCCCGGAGGTTTTCAAAGCGTTGCATGTCCTTAATCGTTCTCACCTGGATGTTTCTCCTCCTCCAGTGTGTTCGGCGGCTACTTTGCTGGCAGACTGTACCGCACACTGAAGGGCCATCGGTGGAGGAAAGGAGCATTTTGTGTGAGTTTCCACTCGAGCGTACAAGCGTCTGCTTATGTTTTTATGCCACGTACCTCCACCTGCTTTCCACGTGTAAATGAAGACTTAGTTTGCATTTGATTCGTTTCCTCTGTAGACGGCAACTTTGTATCCTGCAGTGGTTTTGGGAATCTGCTTCGTCCTGAACTGTTTCATCTGGGGTGAACACTCATCTGGGGCGGTGAGTCTCAAACACGCACCCAGTCCGAACTGTTGGCACAGCGAGCACGTGCACAGCAAACCTCAGGGTTCCTATGCAGTTTGGAATGTGATTTTTAGTATTCTCCAGGTCTGGATGAGTTTTCAGGCTCTAATCTTTTTAAAAACGGCTCGTCTTGATGATTCTCCCTGTGTCCTTCAGGTTCCCTTCACCACTATGCTCGCCCTGCTGTGCATGTGGTTCGGTATCTCCATGCCTTTGGTCTACCTGGGATACTACTTTGGCTTCCGCAAACAGCCGTATGATAACCCAGTACGCACCAACCAGATCCCTCGGCAGGTCCCAGAGCAGCGCTGGTACATGAACAAGTTTGTTGGGTAAGTGTTTATCAGGCCTCACATCCTGCTCTTATTGTCGATGGTTTACGATGCGTTGGATCCTCTGAACTGAGGCGTGCATTATTTCTAAGTTACATTTCCTTTTCTTTCCTTTAGAATCCTCATGGCTGGGATCTTACCATTCGGTGCCATGTTCATTGAGCTGTTCTTCATTTTCAGTGTAAGAACAGCTTCACTTCTCTAAGTCAGGAGCTATTTAATGAAACGTTTGTTTTTACATTTCACAAAGACAATCTTGTTCCATGAATAGACTGTCAAACGGATGCCTTGTTGGTAGCTTTAGTGCCCACATCAACGCTTGTTTGTCGCCACCTACAGGCCATCTGGGAGAATCAGTTTTATTACCTCTTTGGCTTCCTGTTTCTGGTCTTCATCATCCTGGTGGTGTCCTGCTCTCAGATCAGCATCGTTATGGTTTATTTCCAGCTCTGTGCAGAGGTAAGGGCATTCAGGCTCGAGTACTGTGCACTTTATTTGTACCTCACTCTTTGATCAAACACAATTAGTTCATTTTACCTCTTTTTGGGCTATCAATAGTGGATGTTAAGATCCAGAGATCTAGCTGTCACGGGATATACTTTCCATCAAATGGAGAACAACGTGTCTTGTGTTGGCCCACTTTTAAGACAAATAAAAATCCCACTATTTAGTTTATAGGCAGAATTAATAAACCATGATGCGAGCAGCATCTTACTGTGTTTGAGATGTTGGGGCTGCAGAAACCTGGTTCAGACTTTCCAAAATGTCAACATGTCATATAAATCTATTTTAAATCATTATTATTGTTATTATTATTATTATTATTAAAAGAAAGCTATTGGCTACAAAAAATAAAGAGGCAGTACATCACACGTCAGCAGAGGTGGGTGGAGTAGCCAAAAATTGTACTCAAGTAAAAGTACTGTTACTTTAGAATAATATGACTGAAGTAAAAGTAAAAAGTAGTCAAATAATTACTTGAGTAAGAGTATAAAAGTGCTCGGTGAAAAAATAATCCAGGTAAATTCAAGTACTTCAATAAAAAATAAAAGAGACTTAGGAAATGTTTAAAACATATGTAACCCATATGTAACTTAACAAACGTTCACCTATCCATGGGGGAAAAAACTCATTTAGGAAACCGCTACCTGTTTGATCAAGTTAGATGTTGAGTTTCTGAATTCTGACATTGTGAAAGTGTGCGTTGCTCATGTTGTCGAGCAGCGGGCGGCCCAGTTGTCCTGACTGAGGTTTATCTGCATTCTGTGATCACACACTTATATCCTGTCTCATCTCTGTCATCCTCACTGTCAGGACTACCGGTGGTGGTGGAGGACATTCCTGGTGTCAGGAGGCTCTGCCTTCTACGTCCTTATTTACGCCGTTTTCTACTTTGTCAACAAGGTAAAAACCACAGCAAACTCTTGTTTAACTGCTGCAGCTGAGGAAGCTCTGCTGCTCGGTTGGACATTCTGTCGGTGCCATCGGGGCTTCAGTCGACTCTGAAACTTAAATATTTGAAAAGAAAACCTTCATTTTAACAGCGGGTTTTTAGTTTGCAGGAGGAAAAAGCCAGCAAGATTTAACAATTTCGACGTCAACGAACCTTTATCACGTGACGAAATAACGATAATGTTTATTTCGTCTCGTTTTAGTTAACGAAAATTAAGAGACATTTTAGCAGAGTTTTTATTATAGTTATCGTCACAAGACCACCACTTACATTTCGTCTCGTTTTCGTGATGTGATAAAGGTTTGTTAATTTTCGTTGACGAAAGCAACACCACTCATTGGTTGGTACAGTAAGGACTGAGGGTCGGTGTATGGTTGTGCTGGTTGGGGCTCCCACAGTTTTGCTTTAGGTTTGTATCTTTAAAGAGTCGCAAAAAATAGTTGAGTAGCCAGAATGTAGAAGGCTCCTCTCAGCTCTGCACATCTGGCCCGTCTCCGAGGCAGGTGTTGATCATCAGTTTCCTGTCCACTGGATGTCTACCACGAGGACGCAGTCATTCAAAGTGTAACTTGCTGCTTGTCCTTTTTACAAACTATAAACAGAATATCTTTGTGTAAATGTGGGCCTGAAAAGTTAACTGACAAAAGTACATCTCAGCAGTTTTTTAACATTTATTTATTTGTCGATTCACCAATATGTGATGTTACATTACGTGGTGCATTTATGGCTCTTCTCTGTGCAGTTAAAAAGAACCACAGCAGACCAAAGTATTCATTCAGCTGTCAGATATGACACAAAATAATTAGATTTAACAGCTAAATGTTTGGAAAACCTACTTATGTTTTTCCTTTTTCTTTTAAGATGGAGGAAAAAAATCTTGAGCAAAAGCTATTGATTTCATTAGAAACGAGCATTTCTAAAACGAGTGCGTGCACGTGTTTAAATCTGGAAACGAGTCTGCAGTTAGAAGAAAGTGCTCGCTCGTTGCAGCTGGCTGACCGACAGGAGACGATGGAAAGGGTTATAAAAGAAGGTTAAGTCAACTCTGTGTCTCTGGAATAAGTACAAACAAAATGGGAAGCTTGTAAAACCGTTTGCGGTCATGTGGAGATTCCATCGTTTTCATCAGCAGTTGTAGAGAAATGATGTCGCCGGAGGTTTAGTTTAGTTGGGTTTTAGTTTGGCAGAATTGTGCAACTTGATAGCGAGTGGTTCGGTCTGGGCAGCAGTCTGCCAGAGGGAAGCGAAGTGCACACTGTAAGTCTTTCTGTTTAATCTCTTCCCTTCCCTCCTGATTTACACACCCTTCATTCATATAAAGTCTCTGACCGACACGTTAAAATGTGGCTCCTACGGTGTGTAATCTGCTGAATAAACCTCCAGCTCATAATAGAGCCGGACGTTTTTTTTCTTGGTCGTGTTAAAGTCTCCAGTGTAAACCACCAATGTAACTCTTTTGCTCTGTTATTTGATGTTTCTAACTCCGGTTCTCCTCACATCATGAATTCATATCTCTGATGGAGCATATTTCCTCCTTTTCTGCGTCCTTTTCTGCGTTCTTTTCTGCGTATCAGGCTACGATTTGTCACGTGTATATTTCCTCAGCGTACAAAACCCTGATGCTAAAACTGCTGCCAATCATCTGTGGACATGTTTGAAAAACCTTAAAGTTCTTTGGAAATATTCCTACTCTTTGGGTTGCCGTGGTTACTAACCTGCAAGTCACATTTGAGTAACCCGTTATTGGCTTTGTGTTTCGGATTAGTGTGGTTGTCACCAGTGGTTGTCTATCATCCTTATTGGGGACCAGTGACAACCACTGGTGGAACTGCTGAGATCACATCTTTCTCTCAAACTTCACTCCTGTTTTTAGAGCAGAACAGAAGGATTTACTCCTCTATGAAAGGCTCGTTGCATCTTTTCCTCTTTTTATTGTTTTTAAGTTCAACTTTTGTCTGGCTGAATTACTGGAAGGTCACTTTGAATTAGATCAAAATGGATAAACCTGTTAAAACTACCAATTCCTCTTCTCTCTGATTCTTTTTTTTTTTTTTTTTTCCCAGCTGGACATTGTGGAGTTCATCCCCTCCCTCTTGTACTTTGGTTACACCACCCTGATGGTGCTGTCCTTCTGGCTGCTAACAGGCACGATTGGCTTCTACGCCGCCTACATGTTCATCAGGAAAATCTATGCTGCGGTCAAGATCGACTGAATCATCGCTGGCGTTGCTGTTCTCAATGTTTTTTTTTTTTTTTTTTTCTCACCTTTTTTTTTTTTGTTTGTTTTTTTTAGACTTTATGTATTTTTTTTTTTTTATTCTTCATGTCCAACAAGCACTGACTTGTATGCAGAGGGAAGAAAGGGGGTGCAACAGCTCCACCTACTGGCCTCACGATGGAAACGACAGCCAGGTGGCCGAGCTAAGCCTGCTGTTTCTCTCCCCGTCTCTCCTGCCCCCTTTTCTTCTTTTCAGGACAGAGACCCAGAGGGAGTCTTCCTCTGGCCGGACCGTTTATGTCCTCCGCCGCCTCACCCTGCACCACAGCGGGCCAAAGCTTGTCAGATGATTCTTTTCCTTTGTTTCCTCCATGTGTCGAGTCTAACTTAGCCGGTTTTTGTTGTTGCAGAATTTATACGAGGCTTCATTTCTTTCTATCGTCTCCCGGGAAGCTATTTTCTTCGAATTTACTTGCATCTCGATTGTCTTTCGGCTGATTCTTTGTTTTCAGATGGGACTTTGGTTGGTTTCAGTTCAGAGACTTGGGGGGGAAGAATCGGGGGGGGGGGGGAGCTGTGGTTGTGGCAAAACGTTTGTTAAGTTGTAACTGATGGAAATTATGTTGGGAAGTTTTACATTGTGACACAAGAGAAAAGATAAATTAAATGTGCTGTTATTTTTACTTCAGTTTCCATGTCCTGGTGTGACCATGTCGACACAGCTTAAAATATTTCCTTCTCCTTCAAAGTCATTGCATCTGTTCTTCATGTTGACAAACCGGCCCATTCGCTCTGAATGGAACGGAGCCCCACAGCAGCGGCAGCGGACGGGTGGGTGCAGGCACTGGACACATGACACGGAGGATTAAACAAACGCGTATGTTTTTCTGCTCATTAACCACGGTGTCAGCGCCGCCAGGGCAGCGCCGGAGCCTGCTGAACTATGCAGTAATGGAGAGAGTTTTAAAACTTATATCAAAGGACCATTTTTGTTGAGAAGTGATTCTTCATGCCATCATTTTAAATCTAATGTATGAAATGTTTTTATGCATGATCCGATTTTTTTTTTTTTTTCTCTGTCAAAGCCAGCTAACATTACCTCTGTGTATTAAGCAGAAATACACAGATGTAATTGTAGCTGTTTTCACACATGAACATGAGATTTTCCCGAAACTGTGCAGACGAATCAGTCCAGACTTGTTCTGCAGTCGTGTTGCCTCCTGCACTTCACGGCAGAAGCTTTCAAAGTGACCGGGGGGGGGCATCTGGAGTGCAAAGGAAGCAGGACACGATGCAAAGATGGCTGCGTTTTGTTCACAACACGTTGGAAATGCCAGATGAGGCTCCTTTAAGACTGTTTTTGTGTTAATATCAAGCCAACGTGCATCTGAACGTGTCCACAATCCTGTCATCGGAACAGAATACGAATCGGCAGCTTTCTGCAGAACACAGAGAATCGCAGCTCATGCTCAGCTGGTAATTTAACACATTGACTCGCTCAATGATCTTCCAAAGTTTTTTTTTTGGCTGGAAAATCTCTGCAAGAAGTCTGGAAGGAAAGCTGCGGACATTAGTGCTCTGACACGCCACCTCTCCTGAGCGTCTCCGGAACGTCTCAGGATGACGGGTCCTGGGATGCAGACTGTGTTAGTGTACAGGCTGATGTCACACATTTGCACATTTCAGCCCAAGTTGCTCGTGTTTGTTCCTACTTTTCAAATTCTAAAATAAATCTCTTAAGATTGCTTCAACCTGATTTTTAACAGCCGTACTTCAGAAAGAACTTCAGTTTTTGGGCTTCTCATAGACAACTGTCGGATTTTGTTGTATTTAAACTAGAAAAACGCACATTTTGATCCACTGGTTTGACATTTTGTGAAATGCACTTTTTAACTTTCTTGGCAAGAACTAGATGAGAAGGTTGATGCTGAGTAAAAAGAGTAGTGACTGTGAAACCGATGGCATGGCTCTGTCAAAAGGTAGCTCAGTAACTCCTTAAAGCCTTCCAGTTAAATCTGAGCATAAACTTTCTGGAGTGATAAAGTCTGGACTTGTCCTTTACCATTTGAGATGGTGACGTCTGCGCAGAATAAACTATAATTACATGTGAGTTTTAGGGCTACTGCAAGGTACAATTTTTATATTCTGGACTTGCTTCCCCTGTTTAGATTCTTTCTGATAAGCTAAGCTAACCACCTGCTTGCAGCACTGTTTAATAGAAAGCCTTCATGCTTTCACAAATCCCAGTGAAAATCTATCTTGTTATTTTTTTTAAAGCTTGTTAGCTTAGCCATCAGGCGACAGCCTCTTTTATCACTGATCTTCTCATTCACCCTAAACAAGAAAAGCATTGAAATATCTCACAATAAGCCAAACTAAGGCCTTTCTGGGTGTCGTCATTGGTCTGATTCTCCTTTAAATCTCAAAATCAGGTCTTTTTCCGTATAACGAGGAGCATGATTGTTGCATTCCTGAAAAACACAAAAAAAAGATGAACCCACCCAGCAAACGGAGAGCTCGCTGAGCCCTTCTTATTAATAACTGCTGAAACATTTGTCACTTTGTTTCTTTTGCACAGAAGTGCAGGTGGTGTAAAGAGGAGGGACGGGTGCTTGTTCTGTAAAAGTTCAGAGAATGAATGACTCACTCTGCCCCCCCCCCCGATTCCATTAAATAATCTGAACAACCCAACATCGTAGCTGCTTGGAAAGGGTGAGACAAGTCCAAAAAACCCACGAGTTATCCCTGCCGCTTGGTACAGAAAATCACTTCACAGTAAAGCCTCTATGTTGGCCGACTTCAAACATGTGAATCCTTACTCCTTACTTTGATTTATTTCCATCTATTTACTGAACCGCCCGCAGCCCTCTGTGTTACGTGAAGGAGCTTCGGAGCTCGGACACTTTTCTGCTGTCCTATTTAAAGGCAGACTCCTCTCCTGCTGCTGGGGTGCACATGCCAGGGGAGGCTTTTTTTTTTCATCTTTTTTTTTTTTAAGAGGCCCGAGTCATGCGTGCACATGTATGATCGAGGGTTTTACAATGTAAATAAAGGAAAACAGCTTTGTATTTGTTGCGTTTTGCTGTTTGTGGCGCTCTCTGTAATGATTCCTGTCATTGTTTAAGCCAAAAGCATGATGCTCACGATGACTTTCAGAGGAACTTGTTTCTGTTACTTTTTCCTTGTTTCTTTTACAGAATGTCCAATGACAAAATGTACAATGACAAAACAATAAAGTGACGACAAGTTGAATATGAAAATTGGCTTCCAACATGTTTTTTGATCGACGCTTACATGATTGGTGCTCTGCACATGCTCCAAAGTTCCATTTTTCTTTGAACGTGGTAGAGTGAAAGTGTATATTAATGCTGAATTGCAGGCTAAACGTGTCAGAAACTCACTGAAAATCAGCCCATTAAGACTAGTTGTCAACCCGTGGTCACATGAAACATTTCCAGTCTATTTCTCCGCTTTAGAAACTTTTAGAAAAAGCCTGCTGATGGTTTACAAATCCCAGAACGGTTTAGGCCCAGAATACATCTGTGATATGTTCAGAGAATATAAACCCAGCAGAGCTCTTAGATCCAAGGACTCAGGTCAGCTGGTCCAGTCCAGAGTCCAGACTAAACATGGAGAAGCAGCATTTAGCTGTTATGCTGCAAACAAGTGGAACAAACTGCCAGTGGAGATTAAACTTTCACCAAATGGAGACATTTTTAAATCCAGGTTAAAAACATTTCTGTTCTCATGTGTCTATGCATGAAATCTGCACGCTATCTTTGAACTTATCTGGACTGTTGCTTGTTTTTAAATTCATTTAAATTATTTTATTTGTTTCTCTTTATATTATTTTATGTATTTTTAATGCTTCTTCCACTCCCTGCTGCAATGCTTTTATTTTATGTAAAACATTTTGAACTGTTTGTACATGAAATGTGCTATACAAATAAATTTGATTTGATTTTAATAAAATCCTCATTTTTGCCGCTGTAGCGTCCTCTGATGACAAAAAAAATCACCATTCAAGCAACTCAAAGACTCCCATCTGTGCAGCGAATTCAGCTGTGCTTGCATGGAGGATGATCAGGGAAAGTTGGAAGCAGCACAAAGTCAAACATTGAGTGAAGGACGCTGGTCTTGTGAAGGATCTGTTCAAAGCAGAATCCTGTGGAATTCTTCACAAACATGCAGAGGATGAATCCACTTCTCTGATATTTGTGCTGTTGACTTAAAGTTTTCATCAGCCGTTGGATCGGTTGCATAAAATTTTCTTCACACATTTGGGTTCCCCCTCTGGATGAACTGACTTTGGTGATAATCTGACGTTTTATCATCAGCACCAAAGAATCTAAGAAGTATCTTTGCATATTCAGGGGTTAGGGATACATGGGAGTTATGTCATGAAGTTGTTGTGGCTGAAACTTTATCATTGCATGGCCAAGACACTCGATATGAGCTGAAACAGCAGGAAGAACGACTTCCTCTCTGTAAACAGAGGAAAGCTAATTCAGATTTGCTTGGAAACATTACATGTGAGACGAGCAAAAGCCGGCCTTAACTCTTTATGCTGTAATGTCAAACACGAGCTACTACAAAACATTAACCTCGGACGAGTAACCAACACCATCTAGATATGTAGATATGAATCCCACTGTCGTCTAGAAAACAGCTCTGCCTTCATGGAAATGCAAATTGAAATTGATTAATTAATTTAGTGAAGAGCAACCTTAGAATTCATGCTGTGTTTGTTACGGGAAGTAAATGTAAATGTACTTTATTTATACAGCCTTTTACAGACAATCCTTACAGTGTACCAAAGTGCTTAAACTTTACATCTGTGAAACATCATATGCACTTATTCAGTGGAGTGGCACAACTTGGGTTTAAGATTTATGAAAAGCCACCAGAGCACCGCAGACTTCAGAGTGCTGCAAATATACTCTGAGAACTAAAAGTTTCAGGGATAACGACAGTTAGTGGTAGTTTGTTGGATTGATTTTGTGCCAAACCACAGCGATAAGGCTGAGGATCATCACCAACACACGCCTCATTTTTCAGGTGGTAGTTAGCAAACTTTTCCAGGATACACCTCTGGATTGAGTGTCTCCCTCCCCCCCGCTGGCGTCCTCATCTCAGCTGAAACCCCAGCAGGACATGCCCACCATCAGAATATAAGTAACAAAAGATATTTAATATCTTCTGTATGCAATTTCACAATAAAGGTGTTTGGTTCAGGTAAAAAAAGCTCTGCTCTGTTTTCCTCATAGTGTGGTTCACCTGAGATCTGTCAATCAATGTCCTCAGAAGGCATCTCATTTTCCTGCAGGTAACACTCAAACTACATGAAAATAATTGAAAACTTGGTGGTTATGATCCGAATTGAAGTGGAATAAAAGATTTATTAATTTATGATGGTTTTAGGTCATTTTAAAAGGGGACAAAAATGTCCCTTTTCAGGAATTAAGGAGTTTTTTTTTTTTAAATCAGGCATAACAAAAAATAAAAAGTCCCTAAAAATCAATGTTGTTGCTAATCATTGACATATCCCAGACAATAATTATCGCCACTCAACAATTCCACTTTGCATTCCATATTTTGAAAATATTGGCACCTAAAGGCTTAAAATCTGGGCTAAAAAGTTCAAATTGGCATCTAAAGGGTTCATTTTTTGAAAGTAATTGAAAACTTGGTAGTTATGATCAGACCTGAAGTGGAATAAAAGATTTATGAAAAAAAGTGGAAAAAAATAAAAATCTATGATGGTTTTAGGTTGTTTAAAAAGGGGACAAAAATGTCCCTTTTCAGAAATTAAGGATTTTTTTTAATCATACAAAGCAAAAAAATTTAAAATCTCCAAAAATCAATGTTGTTGCTGATCATTGACATATCCCAGACCATAATTATCGCCACTCAACAATTCCACTTTGCATTCCATATATTGAAAATATAGCAGTTTTGGTGGTTGTTTTTTTTTTTTTTACAGAAATTGGCGTTTACATCATATAAACCAGAATTTAAAGGGTTAAAAAAAATTTTAAATAATTGAAAACTTTGCAGTTATGATCAGAACTGAAGTGGAATAAAAGATCTATGAAAAAAAAAGTGAAAAAAAATATTGACATATGATGTTTTTAGTTTGTTTTAAACTTTCAGAAATTAAGTTGTGTTTAAATCAGGGATGAGGGTTAATTATCTCTCGTTATCTATCCACATTAGACAATTTCGGAGCAAAAACCTTAAAAATTAAATCGGTCAAATTTGAGCTAAATCATAACACGTTTAGGCCAAACTCCAGTGATTTGTTAAAATGCCAAATAGTGACATTTCACAGTTTTTTTTTCCTAGGTTAACAAAAGTTTTTGGCTTTCCATGATGGTTTTAATTTCCAGAGGAAAAAAGTAGATACCTTTACCTTTTGAAATATCTTATCTTCATTATCTGGTCATACGGTTGATTTACGTTTCAAGCTCTCCTTTCAAAACGAAACCTCTCACCTTTCTTTCTCCACAGCTGTTATTGCTCATGGACCATGCTTGTTTGCAGGTGCATTGGGTCAGGTGACTGCAGGGGTAGTAGGAGCAGGAGCGATAAATGAGATGAACTGACAAATTGCTCAGAAAGCTTTTCATATGAATGTATGAATAAACGGCAAGCCAACTTTCTGCGTGGACATCTGTGCATCAGGAACACGGCACTTTCCATCTTTGTGGACTGCACCTTTAAACGGGAAGGTGTTGATTCCTTCCCTGAGTTTCTGAAAAGCTCAGCTTCTGGAAGGCTGTCGGGGTGCCTCGCTCCTCTCAAATCCTTTTTACAAGCCCTCCAGGTTCCTCCGGAGTAAATCCTGCGATACCAAGAGTTTCTATTCCTGAATTACGGCATAGTTGGCATCCCATAAATGTATGTGCGAGCGTCAGCTCAGTCGATGTAAGTATAGGTTTGGTCCATCGTGCTATAATTAGGGCAGTCTTGACACTCAGCTATGCATGCAGACAGACTGGTGAAGCTCCCTGAGACATAATCCAGACTTTAGGCCAGAATGTTATGCTCACTGCGGGACACACCAACCAGTCTGATGGTCCGGGAGGATTCTGGGATGCCATTATTTTTTAGATCTTAGATTTCCTAACCTAAAGACAAAGATAAAGTAATTATTTTCGACATATCCTACAGTTTACATGTTGCTACTGGCTCATCTTTCAAACAGGAAACAGGACTGAACCCTTTCTAAGCAATCCTGGTAAGCAATCCTTATCAGATCTTAAAATTGGATGAATGCATCAGAAGAGCAACATGTGACGTATTACACTGTGTCAATATGCATCCAACAAAACTCACTCGAAATAGAGAAGCAGTGTGTGAAAAAACCAGAAGTCCACCCCATGATCCAACAGCAGCGCTAAGTTGAAGTAATGGTTTTCTTTGTGGAGGAATCTCGGCCCACTCTTCTCTCCAGCGCTGCTTCAGCTCATTGAGGTTTGCAGCTCTGGTTTCTGCACAGCTCTCTGAAGGTCCCACCACAGCATCTCAGTCAGGCTGAGGTCTGGACTCTGACTGGACCGTTGCAACACCTCGATTCTTCTCTTCTTCACACATTCTGCTGTAGATCTGCTGCTGTGTTTGGGATCTTTGTCCTGTTGATGAGCCAGTTTCAGCCCAGCTTTAGCTGTCGGACAGACGGCCTCACATCTGACTCTAGAACACTTTGGTATCCAGAGGAGTTCATGGTGGACTCAGTGACTGCGAGGTGCCCAGGTCCTGTGGCTGCAGAACCAGCCCAGATCATCAGCCCTCCACCACCGTGCTTGACAGCTGGTGTGAGGTGTTTGTGCTGATATGCTGTGTTTGGTTTCCTCCAAACGTGCTGCTGTGCATTATGAGCAAACATCTCCACTTTGGTCTGGTCTGTCCAAAGGACGTTGTTCCAGAAGTCTTGTGGTTTGTTCAGATGCAGCTTTGCAAACCTAAGCTGTGCTGCCATGTTCTTTTTAGAGAGAAGAGGCTTTCTGCTGCAGCTCTTCCAAATTGTTTCTAATTGTGCTGTCATGAACTTTAACATTTAACATGCCGACTGAGGCCTGGAGAGTTGGAGCTCTTGAATGTTTTCCACTTGTGAATAATCTTTCTCTCTGTAGAATGATGGACTCTGAATAGTTTGGAAACGACCTTATAACCCTTCCCAGATTGATGGGCAGCAACAGTTGCTTCTCTAAGATCATTGCTGATGTCTTTCCTCGTTGGCATCGTGTTGACACACACCTGAATGCTTCAGACCAGCAAACTGACAAAACTTGTTCTTTTCTTGAGCTGCTCACACTTCCTGATGATCAGTTAATCAGTGCCTTTAATTAGCAGCATCTGATGACTACTTACCTTTTTACTTCCCATAGAAGCAGCAATGATGGAGCTCGTTTTTACAGCCTCTCGCTCTCTCTGCATTTTGGCTTCATTTTGGTTCAATAAATAATGACACCAGGACCGGATGATTTCTTTAATATGTCCTGGTGTATATGAAATCTATCGAATGGAGATAATTACTTTCTCTGAGGCTCCAGGACTGTAAATTTGAGGAAATTTGGAAGAAATGGAAAATGTATATTCTCCCGAGACGCCCAACCTATGTTTAACAAGAAAGAAGTATATTAACATGTTGCTTGTATGTTTTAGTGTTGTTGTTTTTTTTACCTTTGTGGTTTTATTTTTATATATCACCTCATGTTCTGTTCTAATTATTAAAAAAAAGTAAAAGGATCAGACTGTAAAGGGATGTAACCTGTGATAATAGTATGATTAACATGTAACGATCCTAAATAAAGACAAAATAAAATAAAAAAATATGTCCTGATAGGTAAATACTTAGAATTTAAGGAGGGTTTAGTTTTTTCACATGAACATTAAATATATACATATACATAACTGACTAAAAATAACTAACTTTATACTTTTATTTTTATCTGTTTGCAAGGCAGCTTATTTTCCATCCATCTGTGCAGCTCTGACTCCATTTAAAAATCATCTAATTATCTTAGAAAGTCACACTTATCAGTGGTAATGGCTGCATTGTAAAGCCATTCCTTTATATTGTAGAAAGCTATAGGATATAAGCAACTAAAACAGGAAGGAGTCTCCCTAACAGCTGCCGCACACTGGAAAAAATCAAAGTCTTACCAAGTATATTTGTCTCATTTCTAGTCAAAATATCTCATTACACTTAATATAAGACACAACTGCCGAACAAGCACTATTTCAGTAAGATATAGGGACTTGTTTGAAGACAATACATCGTGAATATCTTGTTAAATGAAAAAGTCTTGAAAACATCTTGTTTTGAGTCAGATTTCATATGAAACAAGCTTTTTTTGACACTTGAAGACGTTTTTAAGCTAATTTCAAGATCACTTTTATGAGAAAAGTCCTAAATATCACATCTTATTTCAAGAAATCTTTACAAGACAATTTTCACTAGTTCCATTGGCAGATTTTTTTGCTTATTTCAAGCAAAAACGTCTTTTATTTGTTGTTTTTCTTACTTACTTTTGGAGGGGCATTTTTTCCAGTGCATCACATGGTCCTCCACACGAAAGCTCCTGAGAAATTAGACAGCTACTAATAAACATTACAAATTATCCCCACCTATTACTAAAGTTCCCAAACGTCCATTTTTAGGGTATTTTACCAATTTATAGACAAAAATAGAAAACAAGAATGCAAGGAGGGTATGAAACCGCTGGTTTGTCTTTTAATCATTTCAACATAACACTTGACAAGTCAAAGATACGCTGTACTGTACAATAAGTCAATAGTTCTGTTTGTTGTGTTCATCATCTCTTTGGATCAACCAATATACAAATCTGTCACTAAAACATCGCAGCAACTATTTGCATGTGAGATATGTAACGAAAAAGCAAGACTCCTCACGTCTTTCTTTCTCCCAATCATTTCTTTGACTCTCCCTGTAGTTGATAAACTTCATGCTGTATAACATAGTGTAAGTGAATGCAAATAGTTTGTTTTCGTTCACCTTTTTTTTCCCCTTATTTATTCCAGAGGTGGCTGTAGTAGCATGTGATAAAAAATAAAAATGGGCTATGTCACTTAACAAGATACACAAAGTTTGGAATGCAAGACTTACATTAAGCTAGAAATATATAAAACTACATGTGGATGTTGCCTGCACCAGACAGTACCCAGTTTCTTACTAAAGGCGAAACACCAGAGAGGGTGAGAGCGTTGATAAAATCAAATCAGCTTTTCTCAGGATTAGAGTGATGAACAAATTCCCTTAAAATGTTTGTGTGCTGCACCTACTAGTAAAGAGGAAAAGGTGAGGATAAGTGCATCCCTAGTAGGTGCAGGTCGAGGTAATGGAGCTACAGCCAAGCTGAAGAGCAGCGCAGCATCTCTGTCAGGGGTCGGCGCCCGTTTGTTTTCGGCTTCAAACTGACAGAAACACATTTCTGATGGAAAAACTTAGAGTTAGATTAAATGTTCGACACACTGCAGCAACCCAGCGGTGATGAGAGTGACACGTTTTGGCACTTGAAGTCAGAATTAAGTGAAAATTACATTTTAGTTTTGATCTACTGAGTCACAGTTGTTTAGTGTTTGGATGAATTTTAAATTAGACGGGAACCCAAACCATCACAATATTTTTGAATTCTGCTCAGTGTCACAGTATTTTGGTGGTTTTCAGCCCAGTTAGTTCAGCCTGATTAAAGATCCATGGATCTTAAATTCACTTTTAAGCTGAAAGAAACTGATATTCAAGCTGAACACCATAAATTCTGTGCACTCAATGAGCAATAAATATTCAAAATTCACAGTAATTTAAGTCGGTTTTTGGAATTTCTATCTTCAAATGTGATAATTATGTTTAATGACAGGTGGAGGGATGAATTTCTATTAATATTCCAAGTCTTGGTTGGTGATTTCAATCCAGTCGAGAGCTTACGGAAGTCGTTTTTCACCCCCTCTCCGGCAATAATCATCTCATTTCAGGGTTTCAGTCTTTAATTTAAATCCCAGCCCAGAGACTTTTTATTTTTTTTACTGTGATAATAAAGCAAAGATTACTTTTTTTTTTTTTTTATTTAGCATAAACACACTTCCATATGTATCCAGCTGCTGCTGTCAGTGTGTAACAGCTGCCAGTACAACCTGACCCACTTCCACGTTCATTAAAACATTCTCAAATTTAGTATATTAGGTCAAATTTGCTTTAGTAATGTAGATTTAAAGCCAGCCTAACTCTTTATGTTGGGGTTAACAGCACTATTCTTAAAAAGACGGCTCATTAACAACATTATAAAGTTGTTCCTTTAGACGCGGGCAAGCAGCCTTGTGAAGTCCGTAAGTGCTTTATGATGGGGTCTGCCAGGATTTCTCTGCTTTGTTTTGGTTATGTGGTCTAAAAAAGGGCCTGCGTTAGAGTTTGGCTGTGCCTGGGTTGTGATTTTGACGCTCTGCTGTCACCAAAGAACAGACATGCTGCTGCTCTCAAACACTTGGCTGTAGAGTCTGACTCGATAAATTTATGAAAGAGAAAGCAAAGCTGGTTAAACAAAAAAAAACGAAACGGAACAAGGAGAAGGGGGCTCTTATGTAGGAGGATATTAGTGAAAAGTATATCAAAAATACTGTTATTCTTTTGGAGAAGAGAAATACACAAAGGTTGATAAAGTCTACACATCAAACTAATGGCACATACATATACAGGATCAATACAAAATTTAAAACATATGAACATATAAGCTGAAATTTTAAAAGGAAAAAAAAAATACTCTTTTTTTTTTATTTGTTTTTTTAAGGTTGAAAGTGCTAGAATTCAGATTAGCTCACAGAAACCCAGGGAGGACAAACTTAATGCACACCAGAAGCTGTTCCCGTCCTTTCTTTTTTCAGGACAAAAAACAATAATTGCTATAAAAAAATATATTTGATTGCTACAAACTTTGCTTTAACAAAGAGTTTTTTTTTTTTTTTTTAAACTACCTTTTATCAAGATCAAATTTGAATCTTGCCTTTTCTTTACTATAGAAAATTCTCAGAAAGGTGCTGACAGCTAACGTGTTTAGGATCAATTTAAAGTTTGATCGTTTGAGAAGACTCATCGTAAACGCGATGATTTCTTTTAAGCTTCAAATTTAGGTTGAGACTGGATGCAACGAGGTTAAAACAGTCAGACTGTGTGAAAGATTTTTCTCCATCAGTGCTTACTCATTCTTAATTTTCAGTTGCTCGCGCCTTTCGAAGGGTCTCGAGTTTTCTTGTCTTATGCACATCAGCTGCTCGTTGTCAGCGTTTCATTTCCTACAGTATTAAAAAAAATATATATCGTAATTACTGTGCAAAAATGTAGTTTCTTCTCCCGAGGTTTTGGTAAGAAAAAAAAAAAAAAAAATGAGGTGATGTGTTGTGTTGTTTTTTTCGAGGTCCTGTTTTATACAAACAGAAAATAATATATCATATGACAACAAACAAAACAAATATATGACTATAAGCAACACCCCGAGTCGTGCAGTCAGTCACGCGTCCCGCCTGTTGCTTTGAATGTCAAAGCCTGAGGGTTCGATGACTGCCTTCGTCCGGGTATTTTCAGACCCTTTTCCTTTCACTCTACGAAGCAGCTGAAAGAGGAAGTGGAGGAGGAGGAGGAGGAGTATGGAGGTGGCGGGGCTGATGAACACTTTATTGGTTCGCTTTGTGCACATCTTCAGCTCACTGTCTTGCAGAAAGAATTTAAAATGTTCTAGTGGTCTACAGTTGTTAGCAACCGTGGCTATAAGCAGCAATATGTGTTTCTCAGTTTTTTCTTTATTCTTATTCAATGGTGGGCGGGGCTCACCTGCGGCACGGCTACTGCTAAAGACAAACTTAAAGGGATAGTTCGCCTCTTTTGACATGAAGCTGTATGACATCCCATATTAGCAATATTATTTATGAACATTTTCTTACCCCCTGCTGCGTCCTGTGAGCAGAGTTCCAGCCTCGTTTTGGCGTTGACGAAGGTAGTCCGGCTAGTTGGCTTGAAAATAAAGCGTTTTGCTTCTCAAAACAATATGCGTTCAAAAGTCAGACCTCACAATCGCTTGGCCCTATTTCGCTCTCCCTTCGTATCACTGCGTGCTGTGTAAATCTTGCAGACCGAAGTGCAGACCGAGCAGTCCCCTGCTTCCGAGCAGTAAACACCGTAACAGGCGCGGCTATCGCTAGGTGGCTGAACGCATTGATATGAAGGTAGAGAAAATAGCGTCAAGCGATTGTGAGGTCTGACTTTCTGGATGAACGACTTTGTGATGCAAATGTGTTACTCTTTTGAACGCATATTGTTTTGAGAAGCAAAACGCTTTATTTTTGTGGCCCCAGCCAACTAGCCGGACTACCTTCGTCAACGCCAAAACGAGGCTGAAACTCGGCTCACAGGACGCAGCGGGGGGTAAGAAAATGTTCATAAATGATGTTGCTAATATGGGATGTCATACAGCTTCATGTCAAAAGAGGCGAACTATCCCTTTAAGGATGTTTTACGCACAAGGTGAGCTGACAAAGATGGGAGGTGACTGGCGCATTTGCCAGTGTTGGTTATACAACAGGCGGAACATTAAAGGGTCGTTTCTGTCTATTTAAAGGGATAGTTTAGGGTTGTGTAACGTACTTCTGAGTAGTTAGTACCATAACTGCAGCGGTCAGAGCGCTCTCTGTAGGTGGGAGCCAAGCTAACAGCCACTTAGAGCAAAATTTTCACCATCTGAAACAACTTAATCCTCAAAAACCTGTCACGCAGATGACTTTCAAATCCATGAACCTCTACAGCTGAGTTACTCAAACTCCATCAAATCAGCATTAGAGTGCCTGAAAGATATCAAACTGTGGATGTCGCTAAATTTCCACAAGTTATTTTGTTTGGTCCAAGTGGCACCAATGTCGCCCCCCTGGTTCCCTGCAGCCCTACATTAAAGGCGCCGTCACTAACCAGGGGGTAAGTATGGCCTGTGACTTTAACCTTAATCAGATCACGTCTGTGGTGCAACAACATTCTCCAGTTTGAGGCAGATAGTTACGTTAAACCCTGTCCTGGTGTGGACATGCTTTGAATTCATGCTTTTATCACAACTCGTCTGGACTGCTGCAACGCTCTTCATGTTGGGGTTAGCCGGGCTTCCCTTTCACGCCTTCAATTTGTCCAAAATGCTGCTGCTCGTCTGTTAACTAGGACGCACAGACGTGAGCACATCCCCCCCCCCGATTCTGTTGCACCTTGGCTGGCTCCCTGTGTGACACAGAGTCGATTTTTCAGCATATAAATGCAGAAATGGCCTTGCTCCACCCTACCGCTCAGGCCTGATTCGGCCTTATGTGCCTGAGGTCCACTGATCAGCTGACCTTGGTTGTCCTGGTAACGAGGCTGAAGCTCCCAAACTTTGGAATAATAAAAATCTTCCTGTTTTTAAATCTCTTCTTTTGGGGGGGCCTTTACTACTCTGTGAGTGCGCACACACACATTTTATATTCTATGTATTTCACTTTGGTTCAACCCTGTCGTTTTAATGTGCTTTAGAAATTAAATTGGATCAGATTCCTCCCTGTGACTTCGTCAGAATTCCTTCCTGCTTCGAGCACTCCGACCGCTGCCTGCTGCAGCTACTAAGACCAACTGAAACTATCCCTTTAAGCTGAGATGTTCCATATTAATGTGGTTACTGTGTGAATTCACAGGTGATCCAGTGCTCTGATGGAAACCACGAGGACCAAACGTGAAGCTCTATGTTCAGTAAAAGCTCCAAATCGGTTTAAAGTTCATGTTTTCTGCAGATTTCACCTAAAAATCTATTTTGTTGTTTGTTTTTTTTAAAGTTAAAGGAAGTTCACAATAGTTGCCCTAGTCTGTTCAGTGTTGGCACAGAGCGACAATAACCATATTAATGGGAAATCAGCATGTTGTATAATCAACCCTAAAACACAGAGATAAGGTCAAATTTGGCCTGGTTGTGGCGGATTTCAGGATTGTCGCCAAGGAAAGGATGAATACGGCGTGTTTTAAAAGGAAATTAAACTATTTTTCCCCAGTGCCTATAAATTTAGGCCATCACACAGTGAGCAACAACGATAAGTCACTTCCACTACAGAAGAGGCTTCATGATCACATCAGTTTTGGCATCGGTTAATTTGAGAATATCGGCAAATCTTCATTATCGTGCATCCCTAAAATAAATCAGAATGATCATTTAAAATAGGGAGCACCTGTTTGATATCAGAGGCTTATGTTAGCTTTGGGTTTAGGGTTTTATAGGCTGTTGGGGAGGGGTAAGAACTCCAAGACCTGCAGTTTGAAATACTTATAGGCCATCCGTGTAAGCGTCTATGACACGATCTATCTAGCTTAAATCCTAACTGATTACTAAGCCACTAACAGCCCTCTATAAATATTCCCGTCCACAGTTCTGATTCCACTAAACTAACTCAAGTACACTTAAAGGAAAAGGTTGGGTATGACAGAGAAAGCTGAAGGGGAAAAAGCTAATACTTCATCCTTTTGTTGATCAAAAAAATGCAAGATACACACAAATGTAAACCTGCCAGACATCAAAAACATCATTACTTAGTTTTAATACGTCTACCTAAAATACACCTTATTGAGATAAGCAATTATAATATTCATTTTTGAGATATTTCGTACACTGCAATAACATTCTTTAACATACTTTTACTCATCTGTCGCTGTTTTTTTTTGTCCGTTTTCTCTTTTTTTTTCTGGTAGCCATTCACATATCTCAGGGTTCATCATTACCATGATGACGCATCTTTTTAAAAGACTGCCTAAAGATGTGTTTGTAGAATATTCCAAAGATATAGATTTGTTTTTTGTTTTTTTTATAGCTATGTTGGGCAGCTGTGAAACAGCAATGGGAACTTTTAAAGATGACTCTCGGAGGGCAGATGGGTGAGGAGGGTCCATCTCAGGCAGTGAAACCTCTAACAGTACGAGGAGGGAGGAGACAAAAAGTGAAGTGCCTTCCGCTAAAATGAAAATAAAAGTGCTTCTCTTGAGGAACAGTAAATGAAAGCCGGCGCAAAGCTCTCACGTTTTTTTTGTTTTTGCTTTTCTTTAAAAATGTGTTCTGACCTAACTCTAGGAGAAGATCAGCTTTAGTTGGAAGAGCACTTTTTGTGGAGGCAGGGGTCGCTTTCGTGGCTGTGGCTCAGCCGTCTGGATAAAAAGAAAACAAAAAAAAAAAAAAAAAAAGCAAGGTTCATCCGTTTCTCTTCGTTCCCTCACACTGATACTGATCTCTCGCTCCTCTCCTTATTACTCATGACAGTTCAGGTTATCGCGGGTGCTTCAAAACTCAAGATGAGACTCATTCTATCACGAATCATTTGGAAAAGGAAAAATAAAAGTTAAACAAAATATCCACTTCAAACTATATTCTTTTTTTTTTCTGGGTTCACAACAAGACAGATAATCTTCACTAAAAATTATCTTTGATTTTTTTTTAGTTTTTTTTTTTTTTTTTTAATATTATTACTTTAGAAAGTATGCAGTACCACGCCTTTTGGCCTACTGATCCTGCCCTCTATACTACTAACAAGGGGGTGGAAGGGGGAGATAAAAGGGGAAGTAAATTGAAATTAAAAACAAAACAAAAAAAAAAAACATGGGTTAATACATGTTATATCTATAGGATAAGGAAAAAAAGCCCAAATAAAAGCTGCTTCAACTTCTTTTCTCACCTTTTCTTTTTTTTGCTTAAACGGGTTTAACTTCCTTTAAGGCTCAATCAAAAGCTTTTGTGCGCACTTTCATTTAAGGCTTCTAAGTGTTCATATATGCATTTATCCTTTACTCTCTGGCTGTGTTCAAAACCGCATACTACATACTTCCATACTGCATACTCATCGATCAGACAGTATGCAGAGCGTTTACCCACAATGCATTTTGCTCCTACCCGAGCTGAAATCAGCCGGCCTGAAGCTGATTTCGTTTAAGCTCTAAACTCTGTAAACTTTAGCAACATTTGAAACATTTTCAGGCGAGAAAGTAATCGTTTAGACCCCCAACGTGTTGAAAACCTGCCAAAATACCAGCTATTTACCATTTAGTTCCAACGAATTCGGCGCTACTAAAGCTAGCCGCAGTGAGCAACGCACTTCCGGTTATTTTCACAAAATAAAATACCCATTGCCTTTTATCATAGGGAAAGCCATTACGATACAATTGGTGCTTTTGTTTTGAAAACAGGAAGTGAACCTACCCTCGTTGTAGCTAGCTCGAAACTGCCGTTTTGACAGGAAATGACGATCGGCGACGTCACGTTACGTTGCATCTTGGATAGTTTGAGTATATAGTAACCTCATGATGCATACCCAACATTTCGGAGAATCTAGTATGCATCAGGGAAAAAAGTCAGTATGAGTAGTAGGAGTAGTAGGAGTAGTATGCGGTTTCGAACACAGCCTAATTCTCCAACTTTTTTTTATCTGGCCCTGAAAAGAGCCAAAGCCCAACATTTCCAAGCTGAGCTCGGGCTGGTGTGGAGGCCATCTTGGCAGAGCGGGGGGGGGGGGGGGCTGCCTTTCTCATTGGAAGGCCTGGTGGAAGCGAGGCAGTGTGGTGGTACTAAGGCTGGAGCTGAACACTGGTGGGAGGGGGTGCAGGGGTCCGAGGCTCAGACCCCCGCTGGAGCTCTGCTGCTCCTGAGGTTGCGGTTGCAAAGAGGTAAGAGGTGCCGCGCTGACGGCAGCTGCTGCCGCGGCGTGGGGCTCGGCAGAGTGTAGAGATGAGGAGGAAGAAGAAGAGGAGGTCGCAGATGAGGTGTAGCCCATGACCAGTCCTCCGGTGCTCATGGGGGCACTGTAGGGAGGAAGGTTTAAGGGCAGGAAACCCAGCAGGTGGGAGAAGTCCATGTTAGCAGCACACAGAGACTCAGCGATCACCACAGGACTCTTGGACAGGAGGGGATCCCCGCAAAGCTCGTCTGCCAGGCCCGAGGTGGGCTCCAGTCCGTCCTTGGGGGGTGAGGCAGCAGCGTGGGGCTCCGCAGAGTGCACTGGGCCTGGCAAGCCACTCTGCAGATCCATGAGAAAGCTCTCCATCTCCACTTTCAAGGGCTTGTCCAGCAGGTATGAGGTAGATCCCAGCTGGTATTTGGGCGCTGGCTGGGGCTGGTGCTGCTGCTGGGGAGCCGCAGGCTGGTGGTGGGGGGGGAGTGGAGGGGAATGGTGGTGATGGTGATGGTGGTGGTGGTGGTGGTGGTGATGGGAGTGTGGGTGGATTGATGGAGGGGGTTCCATGTGACAGCCCATGCCCATAGCTGCAGACAGGGAACTGGGCATCAGGGACGGGTGTGGGTGACCCACCCCAGAATTAGACATGGCCTGGAGATGGTGGGGGTTGTACATGCTCATCGGAAAAGGCGCTCCGCTGGGGAACGACTTGCCCATCATGGGGTCTTTGTTGGGCCCCATGCCGCACATCATGGGGCTAAGCTCCTCCTTCACAGAGCACGGTGGGGACCCCGTGGCTAAAAGGCCCAACATATCCGGCGGCTCGGTCTTGATCTTTAGCAGCTCCTGCGAGTGGCTCTTCTTCACGTGGCGCGTCAGATGGTCTTTCCTGCCGAAGCGCTGGGCGCAGTACTGGCACAGGAAGTCCTTTCGGCCTGTGTGGACCACCATGTGCCGTCTCACATCTTTCCGCGTGTAGAAACGTCGGTCACAGTGGTCGCAGGGGTGTTTCTTCTCCTTGGCGCCACCCGAGGACTTCCCCGAGTGGCTTTTGAGGTGCTCCAGGAGAACGGGCGTGCTCTCATAGCTCTGCATGCACACTTTGCAGGTTAAATCCCCTGCGGTCGCAGAGTGCATGGCCACATGGCGCTTGTATCCCAGCTTGGTGTTGTAGTGCTTCCCACACTCCTCACATTTGAAGGCCTCTTTGTTGGGGTCATGGGTCTGCAGGTGGTTCTTCAGGTGGTCTTTGCGGTGGAACATTTTCTCACAGAACGAGCACTGATGGGTCTTCTGTGGAGAGTGTGTGGCCATATGCCTGCAAAGGCCGAGACATTATGAACCCGTTACTTTTTTGTTGTCCTGTTAAAGTGAGGCATGCATTACAAAACATCTCATAAAATTAGCTTACTTACAGTAACATTGATTTACATAATCCAGTTTAACAGAATAAACTAGTAAATGTTTTACTAGAAATATACATATAATCCCCATAGAAATTGTACACATCTTAAATTCTATTGTAGAAATATTACTGTTACCGTGTAATGAGCGAGCATTGGGGCCCAGAGCAAAATGGCTAAATTGAATCTTGCCCATCGTGATTTTACCACCTGTGCTTCCTTTTCCAGTCTGGATTTTGCTGTTCAGTTATATTCATGTCCACCATTACCACGACCCATCCGTCCACATGCCGCAGCATTTCTGAACCTAAAATCACTTGTTATTTCAACTTAAAGGTTGGATTTAGTGACATCTAGCGGCTCACATCTGGTACCCGCCATCCACCCCAAAAACTACATCTTTTTAACCAAAAATTAAACAAGGCTGCAAAAGGTCTGCAACAGAGTAATTAAAACTACATTTTTCTTATTTTCACATGATTCAACACTAATGAAAGCAAAGCTCTTAAAGGGATAGTTCGCCTCTTTTGACTTGAAGCTGTATGACATCCCATATTAGCAATATCATTTATGAACATTGACTTACCCCCTGCTGCGTCCTGTGAGCCGAGTTCCAGCCTCGTTTTGGCGTTGACGAAGGTAGTCCGGCTACTTGGCTGGGGCCACAAAAATTTTCTCTCCCTTCGTATTACTGCGTGCTGTGTAGACCGTGCAGGCCGAGCAGTCCCCTGCTTCCGAGCAACAAACACCATAACAGCACGCATTGATATGAAGGAGAGAAAATAATGCCAAGCGATTGTGAGGTCTGACTTTTTCCTGGAGAACGATTTTGTGATGCAAATGTATTACTCTTTTGAACGCATATTGTTTTGAGAAGCAAGACGCTTTATTTTTGTGGCCCCAGCCAACTAGCCGGACTACCTTCGTCAACGCCAAAACGAGGCCAGAACCCGGCTCATGTCAAAAGAGGCGAACTATCCCTTTAATGTTATATTGAATCAGTCTCAGGTCTTTCTCTGCTACAGTAGCACTGTTTGGAGCACGGTAAGTCTGTCAGGGTAGGTACATCAGAACACGTAGTGGCGCAAAGAAGTGAGACTCTACAGAAAGCAAAGGGGATATTCTCTGTTGTTTCATTCTTTGTTTGCCTGCTTTTAAGATAAACTTGTTTCATTTACTGTCAACTTTTCAGGCTCTTAGTTAGGTGACTGTGAGTCGGCTGAATAAGCCGTGAGTGTAACAGGATGTGAGGTGAGTGGTGTCGTTCAGTACCTGAAGAGTTTGTATTTGGAGCTGAAGGCCTTGGGACAGTGCGGCTGTGAGCAGTGGAAGGGTTTCTCTCCGGTGTGACTCAAGGCGTGCAGCCGGAGCTTCTCCTGCGAGGCGAACAGGGACCCGCACACCAGGCACTCGTTCCCGCTCGCTCTTCCTACCTCCTCTTCTCCCTCTTCTCCCTCTTCCCTCTCTCGCTCTCTCTCTCTCTCTGTCCGTGGCAGCGGGGCGGCGCTCCCAAACAGCTTGGCGGCAGTGCGTCGTCCCTCTTCCTCCGGCGTCAGTGCGGTAATACGGTGTGAGGCATCGGCGGCAGCAGCTGCCATGGCAGCCCTAGAGTGCCGCTGCCATGAAAATTTACTTGTGGCTCCCCTGACTCGCAGGCTCAACGTGGCAAGGTGCAGGTGAGCGCGGGATCTATCGAAATACGAGGTGACTCACAGCTCACAGGAAGGGCCGACGATCCAACGGAAACATTGAGGTAACCCGAAATCTGTAGTGAGACCAAAAAAAAGGACAGGCTTTGATATCAGAGTTTGAGCCAAAGCTGAATGCTTTTTCCTCTCGAAGCCGACGCTTACCTGCTGGTAATCACTCTGCCTCTCCGTCACTCCTGTGTCCGCTCCACCTCACCCAGTCCCAACAGCTATGGTTGGCGGTGAGTGGGAAATACTGCTCTGCATCTTTACTGTCCTGTGAGGAGGAAGCAAACAGGACCGACACAAAGGTGAGCGAACAAATTACACTGGAAAAAATCTAAATCTTACCAAGCATATTTGTCTCATTGAGTATTTCATTACACTTGATATAAGACACAACTGCCTAACAAGTACCATTTCAGCCAGATATAGGGACTTGTTTTAATACAATACATCTTGAATATCTTGTTAAGTGAAAAAGTCTTGAAAACATCTTGTTTTGAGTCATATTTCACATGAAACAATTTTTTTTTCATTTGAAGAGGATTTTAAGCTAATTTCAAGATCACTTTTAACTCAAAAGTCCTACATATCACATTTTATTTCAAGAAATCTTGACAAGCTGTTTTTCACTAGTTCCATTGGCAGATTTTTTACTTATTTCAAGCAAAAACGTCTTGTATTTGTTGTTTTTTTTAACTTATTTTTGGAGGGGCATTTTTCCAGTGTAGCTCCAGTTTCACTTGAATGTAGAGAACAACTTCATCCTTAACAATTCAAATACAGAACTGTGCAAAAATACTGAACCACCCCTCATTTCTATACATATTTTTTAGGAGAACTGGAAACAGTGCAGTTATTTGTTGAAACATCTGCAAACATAAATGTAAATTCAGTATGTAAGGTGAAAAAAAGGCTTTATCCTCCAACACAGCCTGAAGCTTTCTGTCCTTTCTTTAAGGAGTCTTCAGGAATAGTTCTCCAGGCTTCTTGAAGGACATCCCAAAGCTCTTCTTTGGATGTGGGCTGCCTTTTGTTCCGTTCTCTGCCAACATGATCCCACACTGCTTCAGTAATGTTGAGCTCCGGGCTCTGGGGAGGATTCATCCCTCCATCAGACCTGCTGCCACTGATTTTCAGCCCACTTCTTGTGTCCTTTGGCACAGCTCAGCCTTTTCTCCCTGTTTCCCTTCCTTAAGAACGGCTTCCTGACAGCCACCCTTCCATGGAGCCCATTTCTGATGAGGCTTGGGCCAACAGCAGATGGATCAGCTGAAGCTCCAGATGCATCTCTCAGCTCCTGTGTCAAGTCTTTGCTGGATTTTTTCCTCTTTCTTACGGACATCACTTTCAGATCCTGTTCATCTGCTGTAGATAGTTCTTTAGGCCTGACACTTCTTATTTTGTCCTCCACTAGTCCAGTTTCCTCAAATGTTTTAAGGACACACTGCACACCGTGCTGAGATATGCCAAGTTTTCAGCTAACAGCTCTTTGGGAATCACCTTGTTGCTGCAGAAATCCTATTTTTAAATTCTATTTAATTTTATGTCTATTTTCTTTTTCTTTTATTATTTTTAAATGATGTCTTTTTGTGACAGGCTGCAGGTAACAAAGTGCCTGAAGATGCAATTTAAAATTGGTTCTCTGCTAAGTTGTCTGTTCATCCCTTGAGTTCGGTGCCTTTTTGTACTTGAACGATTCACAGGTCAGAGTTAAGTAGTTTAACAAACAAAAAAAACACATTCCTCTGAAAATGGTCAGGTACAAGGACTGGTCTGAAAATGTAAAAAAGGCAGCAAATGTCCAAAGAGAATCTTCGAAAGACCTTCAGGAAGCCTGGAGAACTCGTGCTCAAGACGACTTAAAAAGATTACAAAAAAGTCTGGCTGCTTGGAAGAAAATATAAAGAAATTAACGGGTGGAACTTTTGCAGGAAACTGTAAATCAGAGCGTAATTCGCTTCACTGCAAAAGTCAACAGGTTTGATTCGAATCATTATCCCATTTGCAAGTTCCACTTCAACAGCAAGCTCCCTTTGAGCTCACTAGAGGGAGCTGAACATCAGTCCTGACAGACATGAGGACATGACAACATGTAAAAAAAAAAAAAAAGTGTTTGAACTCAGTCACTGCATAAAACTTCTGTTTGTGCAAACACATGTTAAAACAAAGAGAAAACATCCAGCCCCATCCCTCATCGAGTGCATCTGCAGAAGACACAACAGTGAACAAAGCCAGCTTTGTGAAAGTGGATGTGTGTACTTGTATGTACGTGTTATGAAACAGGATAAGGCTCTTGTAATCCTTGGGAAAACACAAAAACACACACGGCCATCCCCAGCGTAAAGGGAGGGTTGTGACGGATCGGGGGAGGAGCGGCTGGTGTTTACGCCGCCAGCCCGGGCTTCCTAGAACCAGCGCTACCTGTCACGCCGAATTCAATAAATTCCTGACAATGGAGGTGAAAACAGCCAAAGGCTTTGAAGTAAAATGGGAAAGTTGCTTAAAAGCAAGTCAGTGACGTCCAACTACTTTACCTTGTGTTGCTGTAAGAGAGCAGAACTCACTCCGTGTCTCTGCGTTCCCTTATTTACCCTCAGTGACCCGGGTGACCCCCACCCCCTTTCCCCGTCACTCACACAGCAGCTAAGTCCAAGGTTGAGAAGACCGATCGCAATGTCAGCCGTGCTTTGAGCATCAGACACGTGAATGTAGCGCGCATTTAAGGGCAGTAAACACATGGGGGCATGTGTGGCTGTGCAACACGTATGAAGCGGCGTCTTTTCTGTGCCAGAGTTCAGGGAGTTAGGAGACAGCAAACGAGTGGAATGCGCTTTGAGCGCTTTCACAGATACTTCTGATATTTGTTTATGTAGAAATATAGGTGCCGACACATGTATCTACAGGTTGCAGCTGAAGCGTGTAAACATCAGAGTTTTCTGTGTGTGTCGTTTTGAAATTTTACAAGACACTCTGGTGCATTCAGGCCTGTGTCCTCTCAGTGTGTACATATGCATGCGTGTCCTCGTAATGTATGCGTGTTTACAGGGGTGGTTAAGAGGACCTGACAGCTATAGCGTTGTGTGGTGGTCATCACCCAGCAGGGGGGGTGCAGGGGGGTGACACCCGTCCCATTGACCACCCTCAGGGAGCCCGGCTCTATTGTAGAGCCTACCCACATCGCACATTCCTGGCCTGAACCATGCCGTGTCGCCCTAACCTGCCTCTCTACTCAGCACACAGGCTCCCGTTCACAGCGACTACAGCATCCTGCACACTCAAAATGACAAACGCACATCAAAAGGCACGTACAGATGGACAGATCCAGTACAACAAAGAAAATCTACACTGTCGAATTACAGAAATAAACCTAACTGAAGAAAACAAAGGATGGCAAGCTATGTGGAGCTGCAGCTTCACACATGGATGCCCTCAGACTAAATGACTCATTACGACCTCTGCAATATCATTATGCTCACATTCACTAACATCTCCTGTCAATTTAAACATTTTCAGACACCAAGTATATTCCTAAATCCAACTCTGTGCCCACATACTTCTTCAGGTGTCTTTTAGGGGTGGGCGAAAAAAATCGATTCATGTACATATCGCAATTTTTTATGGGATGATTTTAAAAATAGATTTTTCTGCCCTGAATCGATTATATTACGTCATATCCGTGTCCAGAAAAACTTCATCAATTCATCACATTAAGTTATGTTAAAACTAGCCCACATTTGTGCTGTGTGGACATTTCAATTAATTTTGTAACTGTAAACTTTAAAAACTGCTGTACATGTTCAGTACTTCTTTTTGTCTCAGTTTAAATAAATGTCAGCTGCTGGACTGACTGACGCAGACTGATGTGCATTGTTTATGGGAACGACGTTCATTCTAGAAGTGTATGATTCAACTTCTTTGTTTTTTAAGGAGTAAGAAAATTGCAATTACTGATTATATCGAATCGTAATTATCAAGAATCGTCATGCAATCGAATCGTGACCAAAGCATATCGTCCCATCCCTAGTGTCTTTACAGCTTATGTTGTATGTCTGAGAGTGGTTGTAAGTACTGAAATACAAATAGCTACAATTGCACCAATAACATTTTACAGTATCATCTATCACTTTGATCAGTATTTAATCACTAATCACTCACTAGCTTGTGAGATGGCCACGGCTAGCTGTTGCTAACTTGCTTTTCCTCTCTTTGGTTCTCACGGCACTTGAAAAATTCTATTCATCATCATCATTTCTGCTTGCTGTCCATCAAATATTAACAATGCTAAACTTATTAGCTAAATCCAATCAAAATGGAAAACATTAACATCTAAACTAGACCTTCCGAAGTAAATGAACGCAAGCTAACTAGTTAGCCTTTTTCCAATCGAATTGATTTCTTATGATTGATTCTGACAACTTCCATACTTTATTGTGGATTTTTAATAAGGGTGGGGAAAATGTATTAATATAATAATAAACAAAAGGGGGGAAAGGGGCATAATTAAAACTACAGAGAGGATATATCCTTGTCAATATCAGCAAATGATCTGGCTAACGTTAAGTTGCATCTGGTAACAAACGGGCCGGTGGTAGAAAATGAGATGGTTCATAACTTAATCCCATAACTAATCAGTTATTGGCTTGTCTGGGCAACAGATCTTTTATTGTAAATTCACTGAAACAGTCCACTACGAGCAGCAGGATTAGCTTCATTCTATCATTTCTCCACTTTATTAAGATTATCAAAGCAGTCTGAGAGCAAAGAAGAGAGGCTTGGGAATATTTAGCTGTATCCAGGGAGACTCTTATATTCAAAGTTTGCAGCATCATACACAACAAAGCCCAACTTTCAAAACAAAGTATCAAAAAAAGTATATACAATGCATTGAAATTAGATTAAATGGAGGCTTTTGTCCTGTGACTGACAGGTGACCTGTCCAGGGTGTTCCCTGCCACATGCCCAATGTAAGCTGGCATAGACTCGAGCTTGCCAAAGGTGTAGTACAGAGTATACTCACTTATGTTTCAGTCACCATAGAGAATACCACTTCTAAATCTGCTCTTTTGTGCATCACACTCACTAGTGTGCTGAAAGTAAATTTTTATTTTCCTAAGAAAGACGGACAAGACACGACCTGCCCACCTGTAACTCAATGGCTTGAAATAGTTGCTTAATGTGATGGTAGGTCCATGCATGAGAAATTGCCAGAAATTGAGAATATAGCCTACTGGCCGTAACCCTCAGCAGGATCAAGCGGGTTTAGAAAATGGATAGATAGATGTTGATCACCATAATTTTGAAACCTTTTTTCAGTGTTGTTTACAGTTAAATACATTTAAAAATCCTCAAAATGTTATCGTACAAAACAAAACTAGTTGTTTCAAAGCATTTACCCGTAAAGGGTCTAAATGTAGTCTAATGTAGTCGGTTGCAGGATTAGACTCAAGTTGCCAACTAGACTAAATGAGTAGTGGCCTTTGCATTTCCTTTAGCTGGCTTATAATTTGGCCAGATCCACAGCTGGCTTCAGGAAAGCCTCCAGCAGCTTCTCATTAGTACTAATTTAGTTCCGTTTACTGTGCCACAGATTAAAAAGGTTTCTGTTCCACACTTTACTTTACATTAACCTTTCTCTGGGTGCCATTCTCTTTAAACTCCTTATCCATCAAACTTTGAATCTCTGGGGAAGGTTTCTTTAGTTTGTTCCTGCTCTGCCCGAGTAAAAAACATAAAAAACCTTTGGCTTAGCCACTGTTCTCCTGCTGTCTGTGTTGGTACAGGAAATCCCTCATAAGAGATTTGCAGCTACGAGTATGTGTAATTTACATTAGCAGCCACAAATGTTCTCATCAAAAACACAAGTAACATCTTTAGCATAAATAATAACTTATTACCATGATATCCTGAATTACATGTGTTTATTTATGGCACTATGAATGGAGTCCAATTATTTATTTAATCCTAAAGGGAGTTAAACCAAATAGATTTGTGAATTACACTAAAGTAGGAAGCTGCACTGTTAAACACACTGATCCTATGCACTTATTTGTTTCCTAAATTGTCTTTGTTTTCTAAATTTACTTTTTTTTTCTTCCCATTTGTCTAGGTACCTAACTTATTGCACTTACTCTAGCACTAGTTATGCTCTTAGCTGTATCGTTTTGGAAGGAAATGCACTTACGATTTCTTGTGACCTGAAGATCTTTTGCCTACCGATGTTGAACACACTTATCGTAAGTCGTTTTGGATAAAAGCGTCTGCAAAATGAGCGTAATGTAATGTAATGTAATGTAATGTAATGTAAACTGTCTTTTTTAATTTTTTACAAAAAAAACATTAAAAAAACTAATTTTTCAGCTAACAAATTAATCTAAACCCAGTTTTTACTCACTTTTCCCCGTTTCATGAACAGTATTCTACACAGCAATAAATCTTTCTATATATATTAAAATCAAACATCATCCTTACTTTTGACCAAATGTATTAGCTCTTACTGCTCCTACCAGCTGCAGCTCTATTATGCATAATCGAGCATGCAACATTAATATAGAAGTTGCACCTTTTATGATGGAAATATCCTCACCTTTCATCGATCTAATGTAGTCACTATCATGTTTCAGTACTTGGAAAGTGAAAAAGGCATCATACTTTTAGCCTCCTGTTTCATGAAAAGCTAGTAGAGTTACATCAATAGAGTTTCTGTTTAATTGCTCTAAATTCTCGAGATATTGTCCTCGTTTCTAATGGATAATGAGTAATGTTAAGTTGTTTTGGCAAACAAGTCCTGTAGATAATCCTGAGAAGATACAAGACACATTTATTTACTGTCCGACACAGACAGGTATTCTGCTTTTTTTTCTTCTAGCTCACATAAAATACAGAAAACAACTCAAACAAGCAGCAGGTTACACTGGAATCATTTCCAGTTCCCAGGTTTAGGTGATGTTACTTTATTCTGCTCTAACTCGACATATAAAATGAGTTCTTTTGGTTTTAGTGCAGTCTTTCCGACAAAGTGACTTTTTTAAGTCGCACTGGGAACTTTGGATTGTCCTTTCTGACATTTCCTAAGGAAAATGACATCTAAAAAAAAAATAGAGTAATAATGGAAATAACTGGTACTTTCATTCCTAAATGCCAGTCGCGGATAATGGCCATCTTGTTTGGATCTTAACTCCAAACACACATAGGTAGCAGGTTAGAGGTCAGACCCGTGCTTCATAACGAGGCTTTTCAGTTTCCCGCAGCACAAACAGCACAACTGCAGCCATTTCCAACCACTAATCACACTACGCAGCCACTGCAGGGATCACAAAGTAACAAACACACGGCTCCAGGATGGAACTTTACTCCAAAATGGCAGATGCCACTACAACAAACACTGCACAGCACATTCACATGGAGCCTCTGCTTACTTCCCCTAATCAAAAACGTTGAAAGCAGAATTGAACCGCCACTTTCCAACCGCCTGGGTGTCTTTGGTTTCTGTCCTGGATGAAAGAGCTTCCACATTCCTTTCCTGAGGGGTCAGAGGTCAGCCTCTGCACTGCCTGTCTGCCCGCCCGCCCGCCACAGCTCCCGCATGCTGAGTGACTGGTATTAACCCCTTCGCTGCCTGCCACAGCCTCACAGAGCTATGGGATCAAAGTTTTAAGGGGTTTGTCAAACTTTTCGTGATGCTGGGCCATGCCGGGCTGCACCAGAGCCTCCAAAGAACTGAGCTCCACAAAGCAGAACACTGTGGTGTGCTGAACTATACGAACAAACTAAATATAGAAAGTGAGTTCAGCCTCCGGAGCTTAGGTGACAACAGCCGCACTCGTGAGAAGAGGAGTGGGGGTGGGTGAAGTGCTCTGTTGCACAAACATTTCGGCTAAAATATAGGAAATGATAGTTACTGACTCAAACGTCATGCAACGTATGGAAAGCAGGCAAGTTGTGCAAGAGAATTCATGAAAGTTGGTGTAAATCTGATCAGAAAACAAAATTCTCTATTACATCAATGTAATGTGTTCACAAGTAAAAGGAACTTGCATTCTTATATTTCCTTTACATTTTTTAAAGGTGATTTAAGACTAAAACCTTTTATCAGAAAGTCAGTCGTCTTATGCTCTATCTCATCAGTATTGGTGCCCATCTGGGCAAGAAAAAAAGAGATTCTTTAACACAATAAATAAAAGATAAAACAATTTTTTATCAAAGTATTTGACAAAAAAAAGACCTCTCGTTACAAGCATGCTAAGCAAAAGGAAGTGCAGCAAAAAGGAGATAAAGAAGCCGCTAAACAGGGACTGGAAGAGTGTGGGCGAAAGATTCAGTAAATCAAGGGAAAGATAGAGAAGCAGCAGAGTGGAGCTGGGGGTGGGGGACACAGGCGAAGAAAATGGGAGAGGGATAAAGGGATGACGAAAAAGGGAGGGAAAACTGGAGTCATTTGCAGCAGTGGAGTCAGGGGTCTTTGCACCAGTCAAGTGACTCCAGAGAGAAAGAGAGCTGAGGATGGGTTGGGGGGTGGCAGGTCATGCTTTACTAACCACATTGACCCGAGCGAAGCAACGGAAGCTTAAGGTTAGTGAGGGCGGCATCAGCTCACTCACAGTGAAGGCAAAAAAACACTTCCAGTCAAGTTCAGCAGCTCTTTTTTTGGTGTATTTAGTTTCCACATCAAGGACCAAAATATCCTGAAAAACATCAGGACAGATAAGGTAGAGTGACGGGGTGATGAAGTCTTTACTGGAATGTTCTGAACGCCCTGTGGAGCTGTGGGCTTAAAGGGATATTTTGTTTTATTTCTTAAGTGGCGTCATATGAAGCACATGTGAGTCGGCGGTGTCTGACTTGCTGTGGGCAGCGATCAGAGTGCTCTCAGTTTGCAGAATCGTTAACTTTCCCAACAGGTGAGCTAAAGCTGAAAGCTACACATAAAGAGGCCGCCAGAAAAGCATATTTATCATCATCTAAATCAACTCTAACCTAAAAATTCTACAGCGGTTTAAGGAAACTGTATATTGTGGAGATTTACTGTTGGACGCGCTGCGGATAGAGTTGCTACACGGACGTTCTGCGCTGGAGTAATCATTAACGACTGATGCAGAAGAGACGCAGTGTAAATATCCTCAAAATAACTTGCTCGCACTGCTATAACATGTATTATGTTTGAGTTCTTGCAAGGGTGAAAAATGAGTTCTTCTGCTCACTCCGTCCTGAGTCACTTTTAGTTTCAGTTTACCTGTCAGGAACGCTTCAGCTTCTCCAAACTGAGAGCGCTCTGCAGATAATACACTGACTACACATAAGTACTTTATACAACTCAAAATACATGTGTGAGGGCTGCCAAAATTAACGAAAATTCCTCTTATTGCCACAAATATGTGTAAATGTGACCCAAAGGTGCGCCCCACAGCGCGAGAATCAATTATCTTGTGGATAACAAGCTAAAACGGAGAAAGAAAAAGGGTCTTTTGAAAGTCCTGCCAGACGGTTCTCTTGACACAAAGTTATCTGCCGTTACTGTCTATATGAATTGAGCTTTCACGGGACTATTTTCAGTCATAAACGTCACTTTCTAGCAAAAAAAACAGCTGATACTTGGATCCTAATAATAATACATATAATAATATATTTTTCTTTTGATCGATTTACAAAAAGCAAAGTGTGCTAACAAAAGGAAAATGTATATGAAATCAATATTTGGTGTTACTGCCCCCTTTGCCTTCAAACCAGCATTAACTCTTAAGGCGCTCTTGCACAAAGTCAGGGGATTTTGTAGGATTATAGTGTGTGATCAACCAATTATGCCAAAAAGGTGCTAATGATCATCAATTTCACATGTAGGTTGAAGTAAAGGCATTAACTGAAACAGAAACAGCTGTGGGGGCTTAAAACTGGGTGAGGAACAGCCAAACTGCTACCAAGGTGAGGCAGTGGAGGACAGTTGGATGACAGTTCAGACACCAAGTCAACGAGGTCTCTCCCAGACGAAGATTTTAAAGCAGGTTTCCAAATGTGCTGCTGAAGCACAAAGTTATGGGCAACGCTGAGGATGGCCAAGGAAACGTGAAAAACCCGTCAAGCTTATTTCCCTTTGAAATCGGAAGCTGTCCGGCCATGCCATCAGCTCAGAAGTTGGTGGTGGAGGTTCCATGCACGTTTGGGGCTGCGTTTCTGCAAACGGAATTGGAGATTTGGTCAAGATTGATGGTGTCCTCAATGCTGAGAAATGCAAACAGATACTTATCCATCATGCAATACCATCAGGGAGTCATATGATTGGCCCCAAATTTATCCCTCGGCAGGGCAAAGACCCAAAACATGCAGCCAATGTGACTGAGAACTATCTTCAGCGAAAGGAAGAACAAGAAGTCCTGGAAGTGCTGGTACGGCCCCCCACAGAGCCCTGATCTCACCGAGTCTGTCTCGGAAAACATGGAGACAGAAGGCTCTGAGGAAGCCTACATCCACAGAAGATCTGTGGTTCGGCTCTCCAAGATGTTTTGGAACAAGCAGCCAGCCGAGTTCCATCAAAAACTGATGCTGTTTTGAAGGCAAAGGGTGATCTCACCAAATATTCTCTTCTGTTCACTCACTGCATTTTGTTGATGAGGAAAACACACACACACACAAATTGTGGTATTCTTGCACGGACAGCCATGTGCTGTAGACATCACGAGACCCACTGGCAGCAAAATGATTCCATCATATATTTATTAATATGTTCAAACACTGTCCCCTGACAACCTGATTAAATCTGCCATAAACCTGAATCTCAAAGCTGCTGATTAAAGAAAACTTACTTCTCAGCCAAACACAGTGCAAAAACACACAAAAAAAAAAAATCAAGAGAAAATGGAAGATGATCTAAATTCTTACAAGTGTGAAGATGTCAATTTTTGGAAGCTTTGTTGTGCAGGCTCAGTGATTATTGGGAATTTACTCCAAAGGGATTCCTCCTTAGTTACGTAGAAGCAGCACACGTTAAGGAAGACTGACAGCTGCTCAAAGCAGTCATCTGTTCCAGCGGGGCTCTCTCTTTTTCCTCCATCTTTCCTCTCACCTCCTCCCCCCTCGGTTTCAGTTCCTCTCCTGACCGGGGGTGAAGCTCAACACATGCAAGGGGGGGGATAGGGTGGTGTGAGGTGGGCAACAGGAAGAGTCTCTGCCATGCCAAGCGCTCACCCATCACAGCAGTTAGTCCTGGCCACATCGGGCCGGGATGTGGCCTTAAACCCGGCACCGCTGCTCCAGTGTCCTGGCTAAAGATAGCTGAGGTTTTGCTGAGGGGGAAGGGGGGGGGGGGGGGGGGGGGGACTCAACTGTCATCAAGAAACGACTTAAATGCAGCACCAGTGAAAAAGAGCTCATGTTTCCATAACGGTCTCTTGTTTCTCACAGATTTTACAGCACCGCAGGTAACACTTTCAGTTTGGACTTCTGGCATCTGTAAAAGCCGACTTTCTTTTAGTCGGAACTAGTAAAAGATGTTTGGCGGTCATTTGGTGCAGGGCTTTTTGACACCTCTGCAGATATTGAGGTATGGACCTCCACTCACCAGACAGGGAGCTGACTTGTGAACACACCTCAACCTCTGCTCACTGCACAGACATTTATTATGTTCCAAAAATAAGCGACAGTGTTTAAGACACTCATTTTTCCCCCCCGAGATCCCCCAACACTGCTCTTTTCAGAAAATGGAACAAGCAACTTTTTTGGCATTTACTCTTTTCACATCATTTTTTCAAAAGCAATTCTCTCAATCCTGCTCTGGTTAACTGGCATCTGGAATAAAACGCTTCGATAGTTTTAGTGATTGATGCCAGAATAAAAATGGCCGCGATCATATTTTTTTTACATAAAGGATTATTGGTGTCTGCATGAGTGTGAGACTGGAATATTTAACTCCACCAGCTACTCACGGCGTCCTCTATGAATCAAAGTCCCTAATGCTTGCCGAGAGAATAATGCAGGCTTATGCTCCTGCTTGACAAATGCATTCCTCTGAGAAGCAGTGTCTGATACTCTCATCTCTCTGGATGAGACAGTCTCAGAGTAGAATGTTCTCATTTGTGGCTCCGCAACCGTGGAACGAGCTCCCGAATGTTATCAGGGCAGGGGCTTCCCTCTCCACCTTCAACAATCTCTTTAAGACTCATTTCTTCCTCAAGAGACTTATCACCAGCATGCACCACTACTTCTACTCTCTCCCTTAAATATATTCGTACTTCCACCTGTGTTTCCTACTTTACAGAAACTTAAACGTTGTCCCTTGCTGTTAAAAGGATTCACATGCACATGCACAGCATGTACAGTATATACCTAATATTTCTCATTTATCATCTCTATGAGGCTCGAGGGCTTTGAGCTAAAGGCTCCTGTCATTTTCCTGACGTGTGCATGCACTGTACATGTGCTAACAAGCTTATAAGTACAATGCATGCTTATGTTTGGCAGGAAATATGTTCACTATGTTCACTGTCCTAGTTTAGCATGTTAGCAGTTACAGCCGAGTCTGAGGGTCGCAAACTAAAAGATTGGTTCATCTCAGGCCCTTTAATGTTTGCACAAAATTTAATCCATTCAATCAAAGGATCTTTAAGTGTTTCAGACCTTCCCTCATTGGTGCAACAACTAATCCACTTTCACACTTCTGGATCCATATTACTGATCATGCTTTAGGAAGCATCTATTCTTCATAGAGCCACATTATGTGCAAGAAAGAAATAAAGTCCATGTAGGAAAAAAACAAATAAACGAGCAATAGCTGTAGCTGTCAGCATAAGCAGAAAAACAGCTGAACATACTAAAAACTAAATATAACTATGGTTTCACCGCCTCAGTTGCTCAGGTCCAATAAAACATCCTCAACTTGTACAGTTAACCAACACAAAGCCCCACAATAAGGATTTCATCTTACTCGGTAATTGGAAAAATTATATAATTATATATATATCTATATATATATAGATATATATAGATATATATATATACAGAATATCATTAGATATACATACAATTTTACACAATACAGCCACAAATAAAGAATGAAAGCTCTAAACACTACTTTAAATGAATCAAATGGAGATTATCTGCTGAGATCTTACAGTCAAAGTCAGTAAGCATCATTCATCCCTCTGTCAAACAACAGAAGACCACATTCATGGTGTCGCCAAAGGCATCATCCATTGCATCACTGGTTAACCCTCCAAAACTCTCCAAACATTTCTCATACGAGACATTTGTTCGACATTAACTGGCACTGCTTGTCCAACATTGACTAACACACGTATGTGTGTGTGAGTGTGCTTTATCTGTGTTGAATTGGGCCGGTGAGAGGGATGCAGGGGTCAGCCAGGTTGTTGAGGTCCACACCGAGCCCACCGGTTAGACACCGTTAGTCAGGCCACAGGTCACACACACACACACACCAGGATGTGCAACTCTTTGCCTCTACTTTCCACTTTAATGCATAGACCAACAAATCTCAAATCACCTAAAAACAGTTCAGGCAGAGGAAAACTTAAAGTTAGACGGAAGTTCAAATCGGTGCAGAAATCATAGCATACGAGTGTTAAACTGAGCACAATCCAATACAAATGTGACTACAAAATCAGCCTTAATGCTGCTAATATGTCATTTAAAGCTCCCACAAAGAATGTTAACCAGATGAAAAGTCAACCAGCAGCTGATTAAATACCAGGATGGAGCAGAAATGTGTGGCGAGCAGTGGGAAGAAAAGATGGGTTTGACATTGAGCGCAACAGTATGTCCCCTGTCTCTGATGGGTGGTTGACTGAATCAACACGCTGGATTTCCCACATGGTCAACCAGCACACAGACAGACTCAGTACCAAGGAGCACCCATTGCTATTAATTCAAAAGGTGACTATTTTCAGAACCTAGGAGCCCATTGTGGCACGTGCTGTGTAAAAGCTGTGATCCACCCCTCATCTCTTCATATTTTCTTCCAAGCAGCCAGACTTTCCTGTAATCTTGAGTGATAGTTCTCAACAGAAAGGCACCGATTTCAAGGGATGAACCGGTGACAGCTTAGCAGAGAACCAGTTTTAAATTGGATCTTTAGGCACTTTGAGACACATCATTTGTTCCCATTTCTTTGGTTGCATCTATAAAAAAAATATCAAATACAGAAAACAGGATTTCTGCAGCAACAAGGTGATTCCCAAAGAGCTGTTAGCTGAAAACTTGGCATATCTCAGCATGGTGTGCAGTGTGTCCTTAAAACATTTGAGGAAACTGGACAAGTGGAGGACAAAAGAAGTATTTTTGGGTACCAGCACAGGTATTAGTTGAAATGTGAATGCCATCAGTGACTTTGTCCATCTGTAATGCTTCAATTACTCGAGGCCTGAGGCTTTTTTGACTCGTGTCAGACAAATAATTCCCTTTAATGAGCAGATATCCTCATTATCTTTGTGTCCAGTGTTCACTTATCCTAAACTCATCCGTGCAGTCAACCCCTAAATAACACTCGAGCCAGTCTACTCTTTCGGTCTATTTTCTGCCGCTTTGAACGCGTAGAACTCAGTCTGCACTCGTTAAAAGCCTCATCTTTCCCTCCTCTCTCCATTCATTTCCCTTCCTTCATCTCCTGCTGTGGTTTCCACAGTCGGCACGCGTGTGGGAGGCTCCTATCAAAATAAGCACTTTAGTTTCAAGTCTTCCGCTGTGTGTTACAGCTGGAACACACTGCAACACATCTCCTGTAAACACAAACCACATCACAGTCCGATGTCATGTTAACAAAGATGCAAAGTAGTACCATCATCATCATCATTGTCGTCTCAGCCGCGGCTGCATTTACTGTAACTCGCTTCAGTCTCCGGCACCACGAGCTCCAGAGAAACATCTGGATAACACACATCTTTTAACAATGACTGAGCTGGGTTCGAGACTAATTAGAAAATTAACTGGCTCCACAAACAAGGACATTTTTCCCCTCTTTCTCTCTCTCTCGAACGCCAATTTGCAAAGAAAACATTTGGGGCTGTTTGTGCTAAAAGGGATCTCTGGAGCTGACCACCTATCATCATCAACAAGTCGGCTCGGGCATTCCCTGAAAAACGATAGCCTGTGCATGTGCGTGTCAAAGCAGTCCTGCCACATATTACCTACACTTCAGGGGTCACGTGCATAAATCTTTGTGTAGTTTCACGACTAAAAGTGTGTGCGCACAGAGGCAGAAGTGAGCATACGCATTCTTTTAGCAAGATTTATAAAGACGGGCAAAAGTCCGTTTCTCTCTGCTGATTGTGCAGCTCAACGGCGCGTTTAAAGCGGCATTTATTTGCGATACAATGTTAGTGCTGCCAGCTCAGCTTAAGATCCACTGCTCTCAGGTTTGGCTAGTTGTTCCGGAAGATGTTTTAAATCTTTTGACTCCCATTTTTGTCTCTCCAAAGAGCAGACAAGGAAAGTAGAACAGCAGTTTTCTGTCGTTCGCCATGTTTTCTCTTGAACCACTCGCTGTCGAAGGAGGGGATTTTGTCCTTTCCCAATTGAATGATCATAAAAACTTGTGCTTGGGGAGGTCCTGTTTAGTCTCCGATTTATGAATTCAACAGTAGTTTTTATCAAGTGGCAGCTAACAATAATATCCAGCATTAACTAGCGGCATAACACCATCCGTCAATACCGTAAACAGCCTTAATCACATCCTCATGGGCATCATTCAGATATTTTTAAGCAGTGTACTTTACCTAATTGTGCCCCACAGCACTTAGGGCGTGTTAAACATGCACACAGTGATTCTGACAGTTCACTCGCTTAAACAACTGGCCAAAAAGTGCATCAGAATCATGTCGACCAAAGGAGGATAGGAAAACTTCTGCTTCATCTGTTTTCTAAAACAGTCTTTGGAAAACCTACAGCAGAGCGTCAGCCGCTCTTGCAGCAAAAAAATCAGAACCATCTTCTCTTTTTTTTTCTTAAAAAAACAAAACTCTTCCACAGTCATTACACTAAGCCGTGAAGCAGAGCTGCAGTTATTTATTGCACCCACAATAAAATAAGAACAGCTAATAAAAATAAGCTGAATTAGAAAAACTATTTTGGCGCCATATTTAAAAAATATCTTTACCAAAACAGAATAAATTGCTCTTAAAAAGTGTGTAAGAATGTGTGTGAGCTGCGCACATTCTCACAACACAATATTATTTCAGAAATACCATTTTGTGTGTAATAACATTAAGTGACTCAACTTCTGTTGTTTAGTATGCACTGATTAAAGGCTGCGAACACATGTTAAGCTTTCGTTCAGTTTCATACACTCAGTTTCAGCTGCGTTTGAATAAAGCTCAAAACTTAATCACATTTTAACTACTGATTTGATCTGATTTGATCTATTGTTCTTATTTCTTTCTTTTTTGTTTAAAATTTAAATCGTGCTTTTAATGTCTACTGTTTTAATGTCTCTGTAAAGCACTTTGAATCACCTTGTAGTTGAATTGTGCTATACAAATAAACTTGGCTTGCTTTGCCTTATATCAGCGAGCCCCAACAAAAAACAACCACAACACAACACAAAGTGCACCGAGAGGTACAAAAACTCCACTGGGACCCTGAAAGCTGGAGCAGTCGCACCACAAAGGGAATCTACGCAACTAAATGACTTGCATTCAAATTTAAAGAGCCACGAAAACCACATGAATGAAGATTATTGGTCGTGTTGGAGTCTATTTGAAACATTTTACAAGCTAAATGCTTTTTACTTTGTCTTGCTCTATGCTAGTTATCAATTCAAGGAAAACCAAAGGTGTAGCATGGATAAAAAGAGGAGATACAAGACCTCTTCTTCCAGGGAGAAGGAGCCAAGAAGGCAGCATAAATCAACATTTCTCCGGAATAGTTTGACATATAAGACAATCTCAAATGTTGGTATAATAAATGTGACCCAGGGGGTAAAAGAGACAGTTCCATACCAACTTTAATTACATAACTATTAACTATAAAAAATAAATAGCATTAGGTTTTATACACATATAAATAACAGACCCTAATCATTTTTAGTTTAGTACAGCTGAAACTCAATTATATATTTATTTATATTATCAGAAAGCTTTAAAAGGTTATGACTTTTAGCTCAGGATTAACTGTTGGTTTTCCAAAGCTTCATAAAAAAAGATGAATGAAAGATGTGTGTGCATTTGTTTTTCGATGTGTGAAGGGATCAATGTGTGTGTGTGAGTGTGTGTGTGTGTGTGTGTGTGTGTGCAGAAGTGAATCTGGGGAAAGCCCTTCTGGCAGGGAGTCCTGGCCGTGACACGGAGCTCCACAGCAGCTGGAGATGTGGGCACAGTGCCAGTGGGCGTCACGCCAACGGCCCTCACCCTCTTTCTAAGCCTCTCTTTCTTGCACCGTCATGTTTAAAGAGCAGAGCTTTTACAGACACAACAAACACGTGCAACTTTTACAACCTGGGCCCTTCTCACTCATGCACATACAGAAAAACACATAATAGTCCACGGATTAATTATGCAGTTTTTGAGCCGAAATCGGAATAGCAGCTCTCTCCCAAACATCTGTTCCCTCCAGATGACAGAGATCAGCGGCAACACAAGTCGTAAACCATGAAAACAGGAATAAACGACACATAAAATTCATGCTGATGGAAACAAATTTTCCTTTTTAAGCGTTTCTGAAGGTGTGCCTACACCAGATTTAATTCAAACATTCAGGTCAGAGAAGACGTGATGGTTTCCTCATCCTAACCATCCAGAATTCTGTCATTAATCCTGACCAATTGACTAAATTGCCAAATCCTAACAAAGTAAAATTGCAGGTTAACAGGGACTAACGACGGTTAGTTTTTTAATACAGCTGAATACCCAACAAAGTAACCACTCATAAAGCCCATAAAGACTACATGTGAACTTAAAGCATTTCCAGAGTGCCGCTCTGCTCTAATAAGAGCCTGATTTTTTTATAACCACGGTGTCATCTGACAAAGAAAAATGTTCAGGTCAAAAAAGACAACATCTGCGCAGTGAGTTCAGCTATACTTCCAGAGAAAGTCAGAAGCAGCAGGAAGTCTTCAACCTTTTTTAATACAGCCAACAGAGTTGCAGCACTGAGACACTGAGGTTAATGTGGTAAACTTCCCGTCCCATGCATGCATACTGGCACAAGGACAGACGCCCACTTAATGGGCCGAGTCGAACTCTAAATGCAGATCACCTCAATGTGCATGTTACCACCCTGGATATCCTTTTTGGTAGTTATTTTAGCGTCCTCATACATGACAAAATGAGCAAGCTGTGTCCCAGTTCTCCTAAATGCTGAGACTGTGCATGTTTTAAAACAGCCACATCAACTTGATAAGCTGAGGTAAAATCTTCATACAGAACCACTGAATTAATTAGTTTAGGAGGGGGTATGTATTCCCTACTTTTGAGATTATTTTCAGTAAATTACAACATCCACATCAACCACGTTCATTTCAATCTTGTTACTTTCAGCTAATTTCTCCAAATCATAACATCCCAGAGATTTATTTAGTCACAAAAGCATAATAAATGAGTCATAAAAAAAGTCAGCTAGATTTTTTTTATGATACAATTTCAGGGGTAGAAAACCAGAATTTCTTCCCCACAAGTACACAGAACACACTCGCTCATGAGGCTCACCTTTGAGACAGTGTTTAATGTCTTCTCACATCTGTTTGGTCATAGTCAGAAAGGTTTATTTTAAGTGTAATCAGGCGCATGGCCAATCACGCTGCACTCTTTGGTTAATTCTGTCCTGTTCCACAGTGAGCCTGTAGAGCAACATATGCATGAAAAGACTGATGCAGACTTGCACACAGTGATTATTTAGTTGCACGCAGCTTGTGAGCCAGTCCGTCCACTCGCTGGGACTCTTTCACTTTTGTTTCCCCGGGCTGCCGCTGGCTCTCCCTGATTCAGATGGGGTCAGCAACAAACAATCTCTAAGTTTGGCAACGTCAGCTCAGCTTAAAACAACAGGCATTGTTTGACGGGCTTTTGTTTACAGAAATCTACAGGTTTCAGTGGACCCACAGCCTTTTTCGCTTTTTTTTTTCCTTTCCTTGCCCCCCCCCCCGTCCCACTCATTTTCCTCTGCTTTGTTTCTTCTTTGCCTAATGCCCCTTGCCCACTCCCTCTGCACCCATTCTGCATGTGTATTTTTAAAGGATGTTAGGGTTAATGGAAGGGAAAAGGATGAAAGTTGAGCGCGTGTTATGGCGCTAAAAGGTAGAGACTTGTAAAAAAAGAAAAACATTCTTGCCTAAACAGAGCCTTGAAAAATAGGCAGTGGGTAGCTTGCATTCCTGGAATTTTTTTGGAAACTTGATCACATTCAGAAAATTGGATGCTGCAAGCACCTTCGGGCAGATGACAGTGACAAAGAAAGAGGGAGGGAAAGAGAGAAAGAAGTTAAAAAAACATCAAAATGAGATGAAAAGAGAGGAGAAAGTAACCAGCTGACATGAACAGAGGGGCAGATGGCACAGATGTTCAAAACAACAGTCGCTGATGCGGAGTACACGGGGGTAATTCAGTTCAAAACAGCATTGAGAATGGCATGTTTGTAAGTTACAGCCTTCAGTAAAAAAAACAAAAAACCTACAAACACACCAAGGCCTGACAGAATATTATTCAAACCCTCATCATCACAAGGTACGGTGGCGTGCGAAAGTCTTGAGCCGCCCCTCATGTCGCCATATTTGTCTTCCAAGCAGTCGGACCTTTATGTAACCGTTTAAAGTGGTCTCAAGCAGTAGTTCTCCAGCCTTCTGAAGGTCTTCAAAGTTTTTCTTTGCAAACTGGCTGCTTTTTCACTCATTTTTTGTTTGTTCATTTACTTTACACTGATCTATGGATCATTGACGCATAAAAAAAGGTCTCATCACAATGGATGAAGCGCTGTTGATGAAGACAGTATTTGTGTACCAACAATGTGATTCCCAGAGAGCTTTTAGCCAAAAAAAGAAAAAAAGAGGCCGGCTCTGGGCATGGTGTGCAATGTGTCCCTAAAAAAATTTAGGAAAGTGGAGGGCAAAAAGAAGGAGTGTCAGGTCTACAGCAGATGAACAGGATCTGAAAGTGATGTCCTTAAGAAAGAGGGAAAAACTCCAGCAAAGACCTGACACAGGAGCTGAGAGATGCATCTGGACCTTCAGCTGATCCATCTGCTGTTGGCCCAAGCCTCATCAGAAATGGGCTCCATGGAAGGGTGGCTGTCAGGAAGCCGTTCTTAAGGAAGGGAAACAGGGAGAAAAGGCTGAGCTGTGCCAAAGGACACAAGAAGTGGACTGAAAATCTTGCCTTTGGTTAATACCGATGGCTCAGACCACACTAATCTTCAAACTTTGACTACACCTTGATTGCACATCTGTAAAGTTTCAGCACTTTGTCTCACACAGTTGCCACAAAATCTTTCTAATTAATAATGTCCACAGACACTTGCCAAAGTACTTTTGTGGTAGTTGTGCTACAGATTGTGCCTCCAGGTCCATACCATCAGCTGGTAAACATAAAATATTACCAGTTGCTCGGCACAGGGTTAAACCTGGCTGGGATCACCTCAGAGCAATTATCCCAGTAAAAAAAGCCTAAAAGTGTGATAAGCTCTGAGAACAGTAAGGCTCAGTTTGCAAACAGTGCATGTAATGACTTGTTTGATCATGGATATAGTGGGATGATAAGATCAGCCAGTACCACTGTGATGGAGAGATTAAAGTGTATAGGAAGAGTTGTTGGCGTTGCAAACATGAGGGAGATGGTGGTTGGTGCAGCTCGTGTAGACTGATTATTTAATTTCCGACGGCAGCAGCATGAATCCTGAAATGCATGCTGCTGAATGCGAAATGTAAGCAAAAAGGAAAATGGCTAAAGTCCAGTGATATGACACTTACGGTGAATAAAAATGATGGCTTCTACGCCTCTGTTGGTGTGTCTATCTGACAGAGTCTGTGTTGGCTGTCCCTAATAATGACAGTAAAATCTACAGTCAGGAGCAGCTTTTCAAACAGGTTGTTTTATCTATCTCGGATAAACGTGGTCCATTTGGGCTAAGATTGTCGAGACGTGCACTAATGTACGAGCACATGCTGCCAGCCTGGAGAGGGTAAACTGCAATCTGATAACAAACGCCAACGCACATCTGCTACTACAGAAACCTAAACTTTACAAACAGTGTGGTAAGTCTTACAAAGTTCACCTGATGTGGATGTAAACTACCACAAGCTGCTGAGTCAGAACTTTGACCAATCATTAATCATTACAAATATTTCAGCAGCTTGATATTTGTTTTCATATCAACATAAATGACCCAAAGATCGTTTAATCTATTGACTTGAGATCCTTGAAATTTTACTTTTTAGAAGATATTTCTAACCAAAGAGCTGCGAACCTAACGATAAAATGATTCAATCTCATCTGTGTGTGCCATTCTCAGACACAGATGATCAAGGTATTAAACCCTAGACATTCCCATCCATTCTCTTTCACTCTTAGAATGAAACACCATACGGTGTTGGCAGCAGCTTTATAGAAAGTCATCATATCACAGATTAAAATACTTTCAGTTAAACAGAAATTCTCTTTTTCTTTAGATGTCGATCTACCAATGAATGTACTGTAAACCAGACTTTCATTCACCAGATTGTAAACTAGAATAATTTATGTGTTTGTTGAAGGATTTGAGTGTTTAGGAAGCAGGTCAAAGGTGCCCACTTGCAATAGTGATACCTACAACTGTTAAACTACTTACAATACGGAGTTTCACATTTTTATTTTCATGCTAAAGCATTTATAGGAAAAGGATTGCACCGTCGTACCTACGGGAAGCAGTGAAATGCTGTTCCCCGGGAGCATCGATCTCTCCTGCGCAATTCTTCAGAAACATACAATCTAAGTTAATAGAGCGTTGACAGGTGTAACACATCACAAGAAAGAAAGAAAGAAAGAAAGAAAGAAAGAAAGAAAGAAAGAAAGAAAGAAAGAAAGAAAGAAAGACTGTGCAGAAAGAGCGGTGAGCTCAGGAGTTATTCATTAACAAATTTTAACACAGCACTTTCCTTGTCCTTTCTTCCAGCCCCCAGAGATAAAAACACACACTCATTTGAATGACTGGGGTGCCAGAGGGTGGTCTTCCACCTCACTACCTCTCCAACACTTTAAAATGTGTGTGTGTATCTGCAGTGTGTATGAGTGGGGGGATGTAAGGATCTCCGTTTGAAGCACCGTCCTCCTCTGTGAAAGGTTTAGGTTTCAGTTGGAGGGTAAAATAGTTAACAGATTGTCCAGCATCTGTACCACTGCTCCTTACTGCACGTTCATTCCACCACTGCACAGGAAAAACAACCAAAAAAAAAAAAAACCTTCAAACCACAGCAGAGATAAATAAGGCAAATTATTGATTCGGATGTGGCGGCCATGCTGCCATCTAGCTGAGAAAAAAGGGAGATTTACTGACCACCCTCAAACCAACCCAAATGAGTAAAAAAGTCAAAATAAAGCTACTCAGTCTAAATGCAGGTTTGTCAATAAGTATGGAGGCAAAATGATTACACATGAGCCCGCTGACCCCATACGAAACATGTTACATGAAGTTAAAATACCTTTCATACAGTGGATCCCATTTAGGGGCCCAACAAGGGGTACCAATCTAAAGAAGTGTGCACTTTACCATATTCATATAAACAGGTGACACTATAAGTGAATATGCTACCAACAGGATATAAGCGAAATGCTACTTCAGCCTGTCTTATTGAAGCAACTAATCTGACTCTATAAATGGATTAACCACTGGAACAAGTCTGAAGAAGAGAAAAGAAGGCAATCACAGATCTTTCTCTTTTCCCCTGGCAGGCAATATCCACACACAAAAAAAAGAGAAAAGTTTGCTTGAGCCTCTTCCCCACTGGACAAAAACCCACCAACACCCTTTAACATATGGTTTTTATCTTCACATGGAAAGGGTACAACTAGCTTTCAGTCCCAGGTTCCATGGATCTACAGTAGTTGCAGGTATTTATAGACTCCAGTTCCGATCAGCAGTGATGTAAACATGTCACCAGTGGGCAATTATTTAAAAAAAAAAAAAAAAGAGAGATAAATAGGGTGACTTTATCACTGTCTGAGACAAAGCTATTCACATTATGTAATGATTAAAACGACAACGAATAAAGCGAGGAGATTCACCTGCGCTTGTGTTCACACCTAAGAAGTCTGAACTGAATTAAAAGCCCAGTCTCATCCCTTTTCTTTGGTTATCTTTTGAAAAGAGACCACGAGAAGTGGCAGAAATCATGATCTATGATTCGTTAAATATCTGAGCTGTAACCATGTCAATTTTTGTTGACTGACCAACCATTTTTAGGTCGCTTCTGCACCAAAGCACGTATATTCATATTCTAACCCTAATCATACCTTTTCCTTCGGAAAATAATACGAGAGGCAGAATTAGGATTCTTAGCAGTCGTGCTTTTATTCTAGTCAATATGGAGCCAGTTTTCCGTTCACTAGCAAAGCAAATCTGAGGTAATCTTTTGAAAAGCAGCAAAAAAAATTAGAAATAATTAAACACGTGTCCATTTACTGGTTTGAATCAATAACATAGACTGAGTGGTGTCACCAGAGGGTGGCGGTATGGGCTATCTTACAAATGGCTGTAATTCAGTAGAAGAAGTAGTCTTAACAGGAAACAGAGTTCAAGCAGGAAAAAAAACACTGTGGTGGACATCCACAAAAGGGAAAAAGAGAGAGAACTCTTCTTCATGGATGATCTCTGAGAGCATCTGGGATATTCTATATTTTATATCTGGAAAGATGCTGGTAAGTAACAAAGGTTTATCATTTGGCCCCTCGGATCGGAAACAGCTGGAGAGTCAAGTCCGACACTATTCGAAAGGCTGTTTCTGAGCCCACTATTCGCATTAAGTCTTCTTTGAAAAAGCAAAAAAACACTTCAAGTAAGTCTTCAATACTTTTTGTCTGTACATGTAAAAAAAAAATAATAATTTTACATTCGTCTTTTCTGATCTCACATCTTACAAATGCAAGTAAAATACAGCAATGACAACTTTGTCCTTTGGTAAATACGGACCCGTGCATTATGAATGTGGCTTCTTTCAAAATTCTTCAAAATTTCGTATAGAACTATTAAAAGAATCTTCAAACACGAAAAGCTATCCAAACAACTTTCTTTCTTTTTTTTTTTTTTGAGTTGTTAGCTGGCGTTGCTTCATCCAAGAGAGTCACAAACCAAACGGGTAACTAATTTTCTACGTCACCCCGGAGTTCTGAGAGCCGAAGGTACCGACTTAATAGATACATACAGTACGGACACCGACCCAAGCAAGATAGCTGCTACAGAAAGTCACTCGCTGGCAAAATGAGACCATCCAAGCAAACAGGAACAGTGAAGAGGGGGTGATGGTGTGAGCCGATTGGTTGGGCCACACTGGGGCGGGGGGAGAGGGATGAACTGAGAGGAAGGGGTGAGTTGCAGGCAGCATCACGTGACGAGTCCAACAGAGAGTGTTATAATAGGCCCCCTCTCGGAGTAGAGAGGCAGAGCCTGGATGTGAACCAAAATCCCTCTACCACACACAGGCTGGCCATTGTTGGCTATTCACTGGACTCCATCTCAGGGCACTTTATCATTCAATTAGGACAGCTTTCACACCGCACACCACAGAAAAGAGGCCTTCAATCAAACTGAAAACTTCACACTGGCCCTGGAGGGGACGCAGAAAGGGGACTCGCAGTTGTCACCCCACTTTAATTTTTCCAACTTGTTGTTGTCGTTCACCGAGTCTTTTGAGAGGGAGAGAGAATAGATGGAAAGATGTGAGGAAAGAGGAGGAGAGCGGAGGAAGCACCGTTACAAGTTTGGTACCACGTGTGTGTTTATGAAGCTGATGGAATGCAATAGAGTGGGTGAGGGGTTAAATTTGGTACGTGGTCATGGATGAGGGGAGGGAGGAAGACAGACAGAAGGGGGGAAATTCAAAGCTCGGAGGAGAGAATGACACAGAGGAGTATACTTGAAGGAAATAATGAGAAGGAGAAGCATGCTTGGAAAAAAAAGAGAGGAGAAAAGGGGGGAGGAGGAGGAGCTCAGCAACTGATCAAAACACAGCATGAAGCACGAGAGCCACGACAAATGTATAGAGAGCAGGTTGACAGAGGAGGAAGAAAAGTTCGCAGGGGATGAAGGTCAGATGACAAAAAATAGGATGCAGTGCGACACATTTAAGTAAAAGTTAGAGTTATCTTCACTGCTAAAATCTAAGCTTCACGTATGTTCAACTTTTTTCAACTTTTGTTAGCTTACTCCAGGTATTTTAAAGCAACACTCGAGAAGTTTGTGAACCTTAAAACTATGTGCTTGTGACTCACTTTGAGGTACGCTGACTTTATTTAAACACAAACCCGGGCCTGAAACAGCCCCAGAGAGCTCGGACTTTGGTTTCCTGCCCTGCATCGCACCGATTGGGCTTACGGTCGCTTGACATTTTTGTGGGCTTTTGATGGTGTCTTTGTGTCCTAAACATGATAATTTCATTTGTCTGGCAGAAAAAATAGCTAGGCTCACATATATATTTGCTTGTATGGCCGCGGTGTTACATCCCACGATTGTAGGAGGAGCTTTTACGCATACAGTTTTAAACATTCTTCCACAATATGACTAAAGATTATAAAAACATTGAAGTATAGAGCTATACACTTCATGAATTGCATTGTTTTGATTTAAAAATAAATAAATGATTGATGAGCTATGCACACAAAGCTCACTCTTTTTTAAATAATCTAAAACCCACTTGGCATTAAGTCAACTAATATCAAGGTTTTGAGGTCTGAAAGCGAAATATATTTATTTTCAAATATATTTTTTCATCTAAATAAATATGTATACTAAGATTTAATAAAACTGAAGTTATTAATTAGTGTTGCAAAGAGAGAAATGTGGCTGAAAATCGTCATGAAAGCATTTCACAACAAAAGAAAAGGTTCAAAGCAAGCACTAAAACAAGAAGAGCTCAACTTGTTGGCATCATTACAATAATAACAATGTTTAACCTAAATGCTGATCATTTCAAAATGATTGCTTATCCTAAAGAATAGAATCTGCAGTTTATACCATGCAGAAAAGTAAACCCAGTACCTACATGTGATCACAATTAGGTTAAGATCTAATAACATAATATAAAGTATACTTAAAAAAAAATACAGCCTAGTGTAAAGAAAGCTAAGTGAAAAGAAAAATCCTGAAACTAGATAAAATGTGCAGCTTAGCTTATTTACCTGCTGAGATAGCTAACAACCTTAAATCCATTGTTAAACAATATCTTGTCTAACAAAATTAAGAAAAATGTAAATAAGCACTGGAAAAAAACAGCCCTCTCTGAAAGCTAACTAGCCACAAGCTAACTGGCTAAAAGCTAACTAGCCAAAAGCTAACTAACCTAGCCCAATCTTGTAGACACATTTTAAATGCATATTTTACAGCATTTAATGACAAAAAAAGAGGCAAGTGCTTCCTCCACAGCTCAACTCTGTAGATCAGTCTAGTTGCACTGACCTCGTAAAGTGAGAAAAAAAAACTCTGCTTTTGTTATATTTCTTTTAATCATCTTGACTGGCAGTCTGAAACAACTTTAGGACCTTTTGTTTTAGCAAGAATGAGTCAGAGTAAAGGCCTTCACACACCAAGTCTGATTTTTTTTATGCGTTTTTTGTTGGGTGGCTATTGCTCACATCAGTTCCTTCTTTATTCTTTATCGTGCTATTTATTGGTAAAGAACAATAGCTTTTATTTTATATCACCACCGATAAAGTTCACTACTTCCTCTGGCTAAGTGTGTGTAACTGCAAAAACAGATAAAGAAAATAACTATTTTGGCAAGTCATCCATGTTCAAATTCAATTAATGCTCACTAATTTTGTCCATCACACCTTTAAAAGGTCCATCTGACCAGGGTCAACAGCTTAACCCACCTCCTTACCAAACAAAAGCATTAAATTTCTCTTTAATCAATATGGTCATTCATTTTCTTAATTGCAGTACATTATTCAAGTGTTTATATCTTCTACATACACCGTTTCAGAGAAAATACTGCACTTCTGAAAAATATTTCAAGTCAAAAGTATTTGAATTCTCAAAAATATTTTGCTTATTTTGAGTACAGGACTTGTTTTACTAGTTTTTACATTGTTGTGAGGTTAGCTTTTAATCAAATAAAGCATCTAATTTTTTTGCTTCTTCCACCACTCCAAACACTAAAGGGAATCTGTTGAGGCCATTCGATATATTTACTTTACTGAGCCATAAAAATGTGAGAAACTATATTTTGTTACAGATTTTGCTAAGTAGTAGTTTCCTAATGCTGGAAATTATATTTCTTGGTTTCTTGTTGTTGTGACTTTGTGAAACTATGACTACAGAGGTCAATACTTTACATTTGAATCCTTTTGATTGAGGACAGGTGAGTAGATGTTTGATGTTGGCTGCACAGAATAGTGTATTCAAAAGGAAAAAAAAACCATTACAATTTTAGTTTAGCAAGCTTAATGGACTCTTTTTTCCCTCCGTTGCTAGACTGCAATAAAGGCTGATGCTGATTTTCTGATTGCCAAATAGATTCTGTTGCAATCTGCTGCAACCAAGCACACAGTAATATCATGGATGAATATTCACCAGTCATTTTGCATGCAGAAATTGTAATGCAATTCTTTCCTCTCCCACACTGAGACATCAGTTCATGCTGCCTGAGCTGCAGAGAAACTGTCTTTGTCTACTGGAGGTTTTGCTTGGCATTATTTAGCGAGCAGGGATTGTTGAGCAGGGCGGGGTGGCAGAGGTGTTATTAAAAATCGCTGCGAGGGAAGGAAGAGAGGATGTGTCATCAGACACTGCGGCTACATTCTGTTTTTTCTCCCGCTGCCTCCTTATCCGTTCCAGAGAATGAATCAGGAGCTGTACGATCATCTGTCACTACTACTGTAGCCGAATGTGTGTGAGGGATGCAGGGAGAATGTGTGAGTCAGGAGTTACACTCTCCCACCGCACGGATCGGGTTTCATCCCGTTCGCTGACTCATAAATCGGCATCTCTAGACTAAGCTGAACAGAGCGTGTCCATATTCCAGATATTACTGTGCCCGTTAAACACACATAACTGTGTGCTGAGTCACGTGTTCCTTCTCAACAGCTCTTTGACATGCTTTAGCTCTGTGTATGTGGGTGTGTGCACGTTAGGCTGTCCAGCGCTGGTGCATTCCTCAACTGCAGCGCACGTTACCAGCACACCGCAACACTCTCACTCAGGCTCCGATTGAAAACTTTCTACGTGAACGGATAATAACAGCAATACAGATAATCATGAATACAGCTGGGATGTTTTTACTGCCAATTTCTGGAAGTTTCTCTCCACCAAACATCTTTGTAATTGTCCATTGTACGAATTGTAGCTGTGAGGTTTTACTGTTTTACTGTGTCTGTACCTGCTTTGGGACTACGGATGGAATTTAGCATCTTTGCTAAGTCCGGCACATTTACATTGATGCGCAATGCATGAATGCTGATTAATGTGCATTGTCCCAACTAAATAAATAAAATAAAGGAAAAAATATCATGACCATTTTTTAAATATTTATTGAACAAAATTTAAATAGATGACTCCTGGAAATGAGATTTCAGCTTCTCTGTCTCTATTAGGGATAACTAACCCAGTTCTGGTTCTTTATCAGGATGATTCAACATTAAAAGGAAAGTCCAGATTTTAATTAAAATGTTCATTTTTAAAATGAAAACTATATCTAATTAAGTTGTCCTGATTACTTTAACTGATTTCATTACTAAGTAAAGGATCTGAAGTTTTTTAAAGTCATCATAAGCCGAACTGACTTGACTTCTGAATACAACTCAAGTATCAAAACATGGAATTCATTTTCTACAAATTAGCCAATCAATATTACAGTTAAACTGTTTTAAATTTAAGCTTTCCAGCCCTTAAAATACCAAATTATCTCTTCATTGAGGGAACCAAAGTTTCTCCAATCATTAGTCCAGATTAAAAAATTATTGTGCAACAATTCTTCCAATCGGTTAATTATTTGTGTTAATTTTAGGGGGATAGTACGAATATCTATAACTGGCTGCACCTGGTCACATGTAAATATCTTCACATTTTCTAAGCTTTCTGTGATAACAAAAACTGTGTTTTATATATAGTTATTACAAACAAAAAGGGGAGATTTTCTAATATTTTAAAGGCCAAATTATCAACATGTAGATCCGCAAAATATCAAGCACATTGATCTGTAACGAAAATAATCATCAACGTCATAGCATAGCTCTGACAACGAGGTATTTAAATCAACTCAATATTTTTTTTTTTACATGTCCCTAAATGCCCCTTTTGTAAACGAACCTCAGATGCAGTTTAACATGAATTACATTCACATCAGAGTGTAAACTTTTAAATAATTAATTCAGGTACAAAAACTCTAGAAAATAAAGTTTGAATCAAAGGAATTATTTGATAAATAAGTACGCAAATGTTTGATAAAAGAAAAAAAAGAGAGAGAATAAATCATTAATAATTCTAATGAAGTGATAATTCCAGATTTTTACTTGAGTGTGAAGAAATGCTTCTTTCTTAGTCCTTTGCAGATTAAAAATCTCCAGATTCTTGACGGTGTTTTCACCTGGTTTCTGACATTGTATAGACTAAACAATAAATCATTACCAGCTCTAAAAACCTTGGCCTGTAAAATGCACTGAAAGCAACTTAAAGATTGTCCTTTTTTTGGACAAAACAGCCGGATTCCAGGTAAATATCTTAATTCTGTCATCTGCAATAAGTCTGAATTAATTGCCGAAAAAGCTCGAGAAAGTAAGATATAGTGACGCTGAAACCGTCGACAATCTATCTTTATTCTGACCATTCGATCCAGCATGATGACAGGCCAGCAGTGCAGGAGCTCATGTTTCATCCGGTGCGCCTGCAGATACCTGACCAGTGGGCCCAGCCCTGCTGGGAAGGACAGTCATTTCATGCAGAAGCTCCATTTTAAAACGTCTCCAAGCAAAATTCTCCTTTACCAGGAACTAATAAAGAGACAAAACTCTCACAGCGATGAAACAGCTTCAATCTGTTTACAAGAGGAAATCATTTGCAAAAGCAGAAGTGATTTCAGGACCTTAATATAAGTGTCTGAGAACATTATGACAAGTGTGAGTACAGAACTGTCCTGAGAGAAGCGGAGAAACATTTTTCAGTTGTTTGTGGCAACAAAATGACAAGCAACACTTCTCGAACAAAGCTTACACAGAATACGTTTGGGGACCCGACACACTGAAGTTGCGGCTACACTGGAAAAAATCAAAGTCTTACCAAGTATATTTGTCTCATTTCTAATCAAAATATCACATTACACTCATCATAAGACACAACTGCCTAACAAGTACTATTTCAGCCAGATATAGGGACTTGTTTGAAGACAATACATCGGGAATATCTTGTTAAATGAAAAAGTCTTGAAAACAAATTGTTTTGAGTCACATATCATATGAAACAAGCTTTTTTGACATTTGAAGAGGTTTTTAAGCTAATTTCAAGATCACTTTTATCTCAAAAGTCCCAAATATCACATCTTATTTCAAGAAATCTTGACAAGCCGATTTTCACTAGTTCCATTGGCAGATTTTTTTGCTTATTTCAAGCAAAAACGTCTCGTATTTGTTGTTTTTCTTACTTATTTTTGGAGGGGCATTTTTTCCAGTGTAGTTGTGCTCCAACACTCCTGACTGCACTCTACGCCTCATTTTAGCTGAGAAAAATTAGACTACAGCCATTAAAACAGGAGAAGAAACCCTGCATTAATGTCCTTAATCCTGAGGAAAAAATGGCTTCAACAACAAAGGCACCCACTGCACATGAAGTGAAGGCAATTCTATTATAGACTAGAGTTTATTCTTCACTTTCCCAGCATGCACGCAGGGATAGGCAACAAATTCAGATGAGAAACAAGAACAAAACTTCTACTCTGGCATGAAGGATTTAACAACTGCTCTCAGTTCCTCGGTGGAATTAATGATCCGGTCCGACCCTTTCATAAACGCCACACAACATGCCTCCTGCTCGGATAACACATGCACTGAAAGTGATGATACAAGCGAGACAGGAAGAAGCACGACAAAAATTTCAGTTCCATAATGTCACACTCTTCTCCGGAGTGCAACAGGCCTGTGTTACTGTGTCGCAGCACTTTAGAAGCATTCCAGCTCAAAGTTGGTCTGATTGCAAAGGTTTTTGTCCTCGTCAGTGATTTGGACCCAAATGTGCAATCGGTGGGCCTCCAGTAGGATCCATAATCCATTTACAAAACAGCTTTTTTGACACTTACAAAAACCTGAATCTCACAGCAAAGTGTAAGAAAGAGTGAGTTACCAGTAAATTTATCCGTTTAAAACTGAAAATGTTGGTGTGACCATAGCTGGTTTACTGGGATACAGATACCGTTAATCAATTCAATTAAAAGAGTTGTGTTGTTTTACACGATGCTGTCCTGGATCAGTTTGCATGCAGCATGGAAGCACATCTTTCATGATGAAAGTCGTGTTAAGAACAGGTGTTTTCCATCCAATTAAATTCGTAAAGATTTTAATGTGATACGGTGCGGGGACTGCTAATTGTGTAGTCACAGCTTGTCAAGCTATTGCTTTATTAGCCATTTCACCTCTTTTTTCTTTTATTTTTTAAGCTGTGAGGTCTCTCTCCACAATCCACAGCAAATTTTTCCTGATTCCCGATTACAGAGCTCCACTTAGGAATGAAAGGATCTCAGGCTGACTCGCATATGAACACACAGGTATGTGAAAACGAGGCGTTTATTGTTTATGAGCACCATTATAGATTTTTATGTTGTGGCATTTAAGTACGAGATTGTAGAGAAATACGACGAGTCATACCAATGATGATGAGAATTTGAAATAAAGGCCTGGTGGTGCTCTCAGCTGTCGAGGTGAATAAGGGCCTCAGCCTCTATGGTAATCAGATTTGTGGTTTAAAACACATCCTTTTAAAGAAAAAAACAATCTCTATCTTTAACTTCCACCACAAATGTATACAAGAGACACCTCTGATCTGCCAAAAGTGATGGTGCACAGGTCAGAGATCTGTACATTTTCAAAGCTTTATTTTCAAAATGGAGAAAGATTGATTTCTTTTCTCAATTTCTTGTGTTTTTTTTAAATCAGGGCAGGACCTTCTTTTTCATTGTTTTATTCATTAATTCATCTATATTTTAATAAACAAGCATACTTTCCCCAGAAGGAAAAATAAAACGCTTTTATTCATTTCCTTGTGAAAAATATATAAAAATAAAAAATAAACTCATCTTTAATCATTCCTTAATCAACATAATGTGGATTCCTTGGTTGTTTTAAAGATAGAATAAGAACATTTAAAGAATGAAAGAAATATACTATAATATGGACTATAATTAGTCCATATTATTCAGCACTCCTGCAACTTTTCAAGCCTTGATGCGATGCAGTTCACACATTACATTATAATATTATAACAATAGCATAGGAATTATTAATTAACATGAAATAATTTACAATAAAAGCAGAGGGCTTAACCTCTTTAACTGTCAGACAGAAGGTTTTATTTGTCAAATCTAAATTTTAAAAGGCTTTTGTAAAAGAAAACCTCAGGTTGTCATGAGTTAATCCAGCCCATACTTAGTATACAAGTCCTTTTTATTCAAAGCAACAGCTAAAACCTTCACATCTGGTGCGAGTCGGCTACAGCAAGACGTGGTATTCAGTATGTTTTCTGCTTTTATTAGTTTCCATATGGTAAAATAGTTTGAAACAAATGCTGAATTACTTATAGGCAGTTCTTACTTCTAACACAATTGTGAACATATGGAGAAATCACTGGATAGCATTGATAAAATTGGGAAAATAACGATTCCGAAGAAAGAATCAAAAGATCTCCTGACTGTTGTGACTGAGAGCTTCGAGTCTGTCTGTAAAATAACATTTCCCCTAATTTTGTAAAGTTATTAATCCAGTCATGGGAAATTAAATGAATTGCCAGGGAGCACACAGAGTATTTTATTCTCAACGTCCAACAATAATGTTATTGGGGCTTAAAGCCAGCATCACTACAAAGGCCGAAGAGCATTTCATTACAAACTACAGGGGAACTCACGGAGCGCATCGTCTGCTGCCAAGGCCGACGCTCTATTTCACAAGAACTGAAAGTTAATGGGCTCCTCCTTTGCTCGTGCTCCACCTCTCCTAGTGGGTGACAGGCAGACATCACCTGTCAAAAACCTCCACTCACGCCTTAGAAGAGCAATTATTTCTGTGGGTTACAGGTCAAACAAATCCTCGTGGCAGCTGGTGTTTCATCACGGAGTCAAAGACTGCCACTTGTAGATGCTGCTGTATTGGAGTTCATGGTTAAGTTACCTGTTCTGTCTCGGTCTATTAAATTTGAGGAACTTTACACTCAAGCAACAGATGTTAAACACATCATCTGAGATAGCATTACGTTTTAAAGTATGTAAGCTAAGTGCTCAGATTTGTTATCATGCTTATGATACTAATTTTTCCCCCCCAAATAAAAGGAAAATGTAATATTTCATTCCCATGCAGGCTACATCTGGTAAGAATGCTGATTTTTATCTGACTGCATGCAGCGTGAGCCTGTGTTCTACAATATCATGACATTCTGAAACACTCAGAGTTTTAAGATGAGTCCGTTTTAAACCATTATTGCTTCTGTAAGCAACAAAAAAACAGAGGGTGGGTAGAAATGAGACGCATGTTTTTGTCTACCAGAGTCTGAAATAAAGAAATAGTCGGTAGATGTGGCACTTTAAGGTCCATGTGGCAAACATTTTGTCATATGCCCAAGTCATTTGCACTCATCAGTGTACAGCCCAAGGTTTTTGGACGCTTTCAGCAATCCATTTAGTATTTTTACACCTATATATATCACACTCAAAAGTAGCCATCGGGTTTTTTTTAAGTTGAAATGCATACATATTCTTTAAAAAGCATGATGAGAGGTGTGAGTAAGTCTACAGTTTTGTATTTGAGTCCAAATCTGTCTGCAGAAACCATGAATTGGTCTTAACCACAGGAGATCGGGGCTTAGGCAGCAGTCAGTTCCAGTAATATTCAACATCTATAATTCCATGACAATTTAGTAAACTCCATCTGGTGCTGTGATTTTGTGGTGTATGTTACGACAGGTGAGCAGGCTGAGGTGTGCACTCAAACCTATAAGATATCCCCAAATATGATGAATCTGACTCTTTCACTGCAAATCACTTGTTTTCCAACTGTGTTTTCCCCAGCTGCCTCTGTGTGATTTAATCTGCATTGGGTCATGTTTGAATCCAACAGACCTTGCTCTATGCCAAAGTCAGTGAGTGCCTAAGGTTAAGTACAAGTCTATCAGTGTCTGAGAGACGACCCCCAAAACCAACGCTGTGTTTACTGCGCAGAGAAAAGCCTATTAATAAATCTGTCGCAGACAGCCTGGCGGAAGTGGCCCGGGGGCTGTAAACTCAGTCTGAGAGAAAGGGATGGATGGAGGACGAAACAGTGAGGGACAGATGGACAGAGTGCAGGAATGAAAAAAATGGAGGAGGGAGAAAAATTAAAATACATGGAAATGGAGAAAATAGGGAGGAGAGACAGGAAAAAAAATGCAGGAAAGGAGTGTGTGCCTGTGTGAGTAAACCATGGGTACTAGTTGATGGATGGATGTAGGTTCTGAAAAGCCACAGCTGCCCCGCTCTTCCTAGAAAAGATCCACAAGGAAAAGTGGCAGTATGTGGTTCAAGCATCTAGCATCCTCTTACTATTTCTGACCGGCATACTGCAGGAACCATCAGAATGTTCACAGGTCCAAAAAGCCTCAGCAAGAGTGAGTAAATGAGAGCATGTGCGCCTGTATTTTTAACTTTCTGCTTATGCATTGTAAAAATTAAAATGCTATGGTTCTTTTTTCGCTTTAATTGCCCTTGTAAATATCTGTGTGTATGCAGAGGTATGTGTGTGTATGCTGCGCTGCACATATGTGTCTGTTTTCAATCAGGGTGTTACACAGAAAAGCATCATTCTTCTCTCTGTCACGGCTGCCAGCTAAATGTTGTAAATGTACCTAGTGCTCTACTTTCAAGAAAGGATGTAAAGAGTGATGTTTTGTAATGTTCAGCACACAGGAGGCTTTATCCCAAATAAAACTCCTGTGGATTTAATGTGAAAATGTGATATGAAAATGTTCAATATCAAATTTTATAATGTAAGCTTGGCTAACATTATTGTATGTAACACTGGGGCTCCAGCTCAAAAAGTCCAGCCCAAAAAGAGGAGTCAGATAATAACAAGACCTAGGCTACGCCTAGCATAGTCTTAGTTTAGCATATCCTCAACAAATCCATTAAAATCTTATCTACTGCTCAAGAACATGTGATGCATTCAAAAAGCTGCTACTTTCTATCGTGCTAAAGTGAAGCTAATTAATGTTAAAATACAATTTTTACAGTCAGTGATAAAACAGACTCAGTAAAGTAAGTTATACAGTAAAATAAAGTTTGCTAATGTTAGCTTATATTAGCCATCATAAGGCACCATTCTTATGTGACTTTAAATTTAAACCCTATTCTAACATTTTGATAATAGTGAATGCTAAAACATGGCATGACTGTAAACAACAGAAGAGTCACAAAGACAAATTTGTTGACATTTTTCTTGTGATATGTCTTTAAAACTTGCTAATGCTAACTGACATTAGCCGTCTTAAGCTAATAATAACATCAGACTGCGAACTGAACTGAGATGTGATTTGTTAAAACTTTTTTAATCTATAAATAACTGGATTAAGCTAGGCTAAATGCTGGTAAATGCCCAACATAAGGTTAGCGTAGCACATCAGTTACACGGTACGGCTATTAAAAGATTGATAACTTTAGCAAATGCTATACATAAATCAAATCTATTTATAAAGCACATTTAAAACAACTCCAGCTGACCAGTGTTGTACCAAACAGCAGAGACAGATTTGAACCACATATACGCAAAACAGTCTTCCTTAAAATTGATTAAATAAAACAATAATAATCCTAAGAGTGTTCAAGCATACTGAAAAAATAAGTATGTAGAAGCAAATACAGGGTTTAGGCTCATTAGGCTAATTTTATTGCTTGTGGATTCAAACTTGTATAGACTAGAGCTAACAGTCTAAACTGACTAAATGAAGCATTAAATTACTATAAAAAAACTTTTTAGGCTATTTTAGCTTTTATAAATAACCTCTAAATAGTTATTAATGATCTAATTAAAACCTTTGTACAAAATCTCTTTTATTCATTTTTTAAAAAATGAAGAAATGCAAACAACTCGCTTTGTAACAACTGTTCAAGATCCTCAGAGCTGACTGATGAAGCCCTTTAATAATTCCTATGGCATGTTTCTGTCTTGACGGATTATGCCTGACAAACAAGCTTAGTATATTACATTCGTTGTGCTTTTTAGCAAAGTCAGAGCAGCTTTTCTCAAGCTAGGATTTCCACTTTTAAAATAAACATAATGTGGATTCTAGTTAGCTGGCTGATATTATTGTTTAATATTTCAATGACAATATGACTGGCGATATGTGATCAAATGCTTAAATATATGGTGCTAACTTCATGTGTATTGATGAGGGATTCCACTTCTACACATATACATGTAAGTTAGTTGTAGAACATGCCCAAAATCAGAACTTTATCTAAATGGAATGCAGCCATCATAATTAATATATTGTGTCACCCCTGACCATAAACACGTAAATACCTATGGAATATTGGTCATATAAACATCTTTGGACAATCTAAGCAATCATTTGTGATCTAATGTGAGCAGTCAAAATTAAGTTTGACGGCACAGCTTGAAAAAACAATGAATCTTAAATAAATTCATTAAACTTTTTATTGTCATTATACACACGGTAGAATGGAATCTGGTGTGGCTGCACAAATAGAATAAAAAGTAGGAGACAAGTAGCTATAAAAAGCTGAATAAAAACAGCATTACATCTTAAAATGAAAAGATTCAAATAAATCAATGAGTTCACTCAGTAATCATTACGATCACACTTCTTGTGTGATGTCAGTTTCAGTGGAATTAGACATTTTTCTCAAGTCGAGCACAAATTTCCACCGTCTGATTTTTCAGGTTTGGGTGACAGTTAAAAACTGCATTTTACCATCTTAAAAGAAGTGTCTCATTATGAAAGGGAAAAATTGATCCTGTAAAACCTTTTCGGAGCTTGTCTGAACTTTCTTTTGTGTAGTTAGTTTCTCAACAGAAACCAAAACTCCCTCTGATTCAGTAAGTTTTGCTTTGAGTAGCATGAGTGTAAAAATCCCATCCTATCCTTGCTTTAACTGATAATAAATCATCTTGAAAACAAGAGTGGTTTATTTATGTTGTATTGAGATATTTCAACTGTAAGTTAGTAATATAATTACATTGGTTTATAATAAAGAATGTAAAAAAATTTACTTTTTTAAACACTCAATGTCATTTTTTTATCATATATAACGCATTTTTATTCTTTTCTCGGTTCTACAAAGCACTTGACATGTGTTTCTTTCTCAAACAGACACTCGTACAGCACTTTTTCTCTCATCACACACTTGCTCAAGGACACCTCGACACGAGGATTGAGGATCAAACTGATGACTTTTTAAGCAGAGCCATGTTTGAATTGTGTTTGCGTCTCTAAAAATGAAATTCACTGGATTTCTGAAATGTTAAATGAGACATCAAAACCTGCTTTCAGTGCTTGGTATTTACTGTAAGAACTGTACACTGATCATTAAATATATGACCTACAACCTGAGCTGCATTTGTAGCCTTTATTCCCTTCCTTTTTCCTTCACGTCTCAGTATAACTTAATAACTTCTCTGCTAATCTTTCCATCCTTCCAGCTGTCACGCTGCCACCCATCCTCAGAGCGACCCGAAAGACCAGCAGCTACTGTGTGAAAGCTCACATACTGCAAACAAATAAATCCAGCCTCCTGCCTGTCCCATGACACTCAACACGCATGCATGTAAACACCCCAGCGTACATGAGAGTACACAAAAAGAACAAATACGCAAACCATGCGTATGCACACAAATAGCAGCTCCTGCGATGCCCCGTATTCTGTTGCCGTTCTCAGGCTCCCAGCCTGCCGCAGCCCTGAGAAAATAACAAATACTACAATCTTCTTGCAGCCCCTCAGTGAACAACATCCATTACAGCATGAACTCGGTGTACCCTGCTCCTTCACCCTGCCTCCCCTGCACCCCCAACCCTATCCCATCCCTGCCTCTATAAGGTGAAGAAGTACAAAGAAAGGGATCAGAGCTTTTCCGATTCTTCCCTGGTTATTAACTACCATTTGTCCCCTCGGAGAGCCGTCCCTCCCATTAACCCAACTGATGCTCTTTTCTCATGGAAATCAGCCTGCTGTTGCTGCCGCCGCTGCCGCCACCACCACCACCACCACCGCTGCCCGCAGAGGTGCAAGGAATTGTGGGAGATTTTTACAAGAAGACCTCCCTCCAACTGCAAAACACTTCTCTGTCACGCACGCGCACGCTCGCTCAATCACAAAGGCAAACATAAAACGTGCTGACTCCCGACCACAGGGGCATGGAAGTAATGCAAGGCAACGCATGGAAGTTAATGAGAAGAAGCTGGCTCCGTGGACCAGGGAAGAGAATTTTTTTGGAGAGCGGAGCGGCGAGGAATGCTCGGGCACCAGAATAACACGAATCATCAGGAGTTTATGACTGCTTAGAAAATGTTTTGGAGCAGGAGGAATGTTTACGTAATGCCTAAAGCATGCAGGAAAAAAAAAAAAAGAAGTTTGTAAATGTTTTGTTTTTTTTCCCTCCACATCAGTCAACAAAGTCATCTTAACTATTAATGCAGAGCTACATCCATCTGTCGCTGCATCTAAAACCACCATAACAACTCCTACCTCAGACGGTCCGATGTTTGAGAAATGAAATCTGCAAAGGGCTGCAGGGCAGGTCCATCGCCATCTGGGAGGTTATCGTGAAGAGAAACATCGACACATAGGTCTCAACTTGCACGGCAACCGGCAGAAACAAAAGCATTGTCTCGTGACAGACCCACTTCCATTTCCTTATTATGTAGCTGGAGGCCTTGGTGGTACATGCTCGACTCCGACGTGCAGGAGCGAGGAGGGAAAACCACCTAAACTGCACGGATCTGAAATCCGCTCTCTCAGCACTGTGTATATTCATGTGTTTGTTTTAAAAAGTGGTGACGCTGTGTCACAACTGCCTGTAGTTTACCACTAAAGGCTCCAATTATAGGCTACTCTCTTGTGGACATGTTGGTGTCTTCCTCAAACGCAGATTGGCCTCTGCAGACGGAGATATTCCCGGCTTCCACTCTGCTCTGCGAATTAAACAAATCAGCGGGTACACAGGAGCCACCATGTGATCACAACCATGTGTGTACGGAAACTACAACACTGGCGTAAGATGACTGATTGCATCTTTTTTTCCACACAAATCATTAGGATAACTCAGCTAAATCGAGTTACACTGCATTTGTCAGGGCAATTTTCTGTACTATATAAATTAAATGACAGACCAAATTCAACGGGAAGAAAAACTCAATCTGCAACTATTTATTTTAATTAGAATAGTTTTAAAATCTCAACAAAAAAAAACTCTGGGCACTTTTCAGGTTATCTGATATTAGTTACTCCTCTAATCAATCTAATCAAGTGAGAGGATAAATGCCAACCTCACTGAATACCAATCTAATAACTAGCTGCATCCCTCTCAGTGGAGATGTGCATTCTCCTTTACAATCACAGGATGTCTGCCTAAAGCTGATGTCATGAAAACACCTTAAATAGCCCAAAGTTCAAACCCAGTTCATGATTTTGGCTCAACGGGACAAACAAACTACAGCAATCTCGTAATGAACTACAGAACATGGCTGCAGCAGCAAGCCGAACAGGACAGGAGGAGGAACAGCGTGCAGAAACGGCCCAGTGCGCAAATGTCACAGCTTCACATTGTGTTCTGCAGAGCATCAGCCTCCTTAAGTCGCTTCTTTGCTCATTTGCACACAAGTGACAGCAGAAAAAGCTTGCGGCAGGGACGGCTATCAGTAACAAGTGCACAAACTGAGCCACACATTCTGAACCCAATCACCCCACCCTCCCCCCCGCTTTTTTTCTTTTTGGAAGGATCTTGGTTATTTACCAGCTCGCAAACTAAAGTAAACACTCAAAAACAGACACAAAAACATCCGATCGGCGGCTTAAACTATCACCAAGTCGGTTGGCTCGGGTCGGGCAGTCACACTGGCCTCATGGAGGTGGTTTAAGGGGGGGTTGCCGACTGATTATCAGTCCCCAAAAACTCCTAATTTAAAAGAATGCCTGATGCACGCAGAAAACTGCCTCCACAAACTGCCACTTTTTGGGAAAGTTGTCTCCTCTGGCACAGAAAACACACACCACGGGACGCTCCCGTCTATCTGCTGCTCCTCTGCAGCGGCATGCCACACATGATAAATATTCGCAAACTGCTCACAGCTCACCGAAAACTTGCAAAGAACATCAAACGTCAACAGCGAGGGGCCGCCGGACAAAGTGCACCGTGTGGAAGAACTTCACGCGTTCGCATCTGCAACATGTTTATCGGTCAAGATCGGAGAAGGGCAAGAGGAGGCGATCGTGTGATTTCAGATTAAATAGCCAGGCTCCTTCCAAGCTGCCACAAAACAAAAAAAAAGTGAGCAAAAAAAAAAAAAAAAAAAAAAACTGGGCTAAGCAAAGTCGGGATCGCGCGGTGGTAACAACGCGTTCACAACAATTCAAGAGTCCCGCACGTCGATGTGTCACTCAGCAGGAGCTGGCAACCCGCACAAAGCCCGTAAAGTCGCTTCAGAAGCCACACATGCACACGCGGGGACGTGCAGCCAACATTATGAGCTCTTACAGAGGAAAGAAAAAAAAAAACGAGCAGTTTACCCACCGAAAACTTTCCAGCACCGCATTAGTCAAATTCACATGGAGTCCCGGTAACCTTCCATCCCAGACCGGACCAGAATCCCGCCGTGGCAGAACCCACGCCACGCGCTCCTTTCCCCCCGCGATCTGTTGTTTGATTGTTTTTTCCGATTTTTTTCCAATAATTTTTCTATATTCGAGGCCTGAGAGTGTGTCTGGCTCTCCTCAGGCTGCAGCAGAGTTATGGGGCGGTAAGCATTGTGGGAGTGTGACGTCAGGCCACTTTCACAAACTTTTTTTTTTTTTTTTTTTTTTTTTTTTTGTAACCACCGACAGCAAACTGGGTTTTCAGCAGCCTGCAGCCAGTATACTCCCAGTCTGAAGTCGTGACCCAGTTCATACACCTGCGCGCGGCTCCGATATCCTCCTCGTTCATCTCTCAGAGGGGAAAAAGCACATTTTTCAGCATATTCATTCAACCATCACCACATGTATTGCAGTTGGAATGGAGCCATTTTAACTTTAACATCTAATATTTAAACAACCGTTATTTCATGCACGTTTAACAGCCTTTATTATCTTCTATAATTATAACAAATGGCAATGCTAATATATCTGAGGCTTAATTAAGTAGTTCGGTTGTTGTTTTTCCTTCTTATGAGTCACATTTAAAGTCTTATCTCATTTCTGTTGCCATCTGCTTTCCTCCTAAACAGGGTAAAAAATGTTCAGTCTCATAAACAACACATTTATATGTTTAATGTAGAAGAGAGCCTCGCTGATTTGAGCCCAACAGAATATTCTAAGAACAGAAAATGATTGTTTATAACTGTAAATTAGTTGAATAATTCGTTTTTCTTCCGCTGGATAGGCTACATTTTTGCGCAAACAATAAATAAAACAATAAATCAATCAAATAATCTTCCCGAAATTAGGAGAATTGAAATTGTTGAAGGATAAAAATGTCAACAAGGGGCACCATGCGGGAAGCAGAGGAGCGTCACGTGTTGTAGGGCGACCGGTGGAGTTGGTGGTCTCAGTTTTCTCTCCCACCTTCTGTGTTTTCTGGGGGGGGGGGGGGGGGGGGGTGAAAGGATTACTTCCAGGGCACATCAACTCGTTTCCTCATCACCCTAACTGCCCCCCGCACCTCTCCTCAGCCCCTCCGCCTTGCCCGCAGGGTGAAAATGTTTGTGCAGAGACAGAGCTGGGGGGGGCTGCCTTCGAGTACTGCTCATGGTAGGCTATACTAAAAAACAAAAGAACAAATTTGTCTGTCTAGCTGAAAGCACTGCACTAATGAAAACTATTCCATAAATATTTTCATTTTCATGTTTTTTTTTAATTTCAGAAATGTTCAGAAGCCCAATTTGCCGGACTGGAACAGAGTCTGAGCCGGTTGTTTTAATTTAGCTGTGTTCACGCAGAACTTCCAAAGTTCGCCGCCGATCTGCTGGCCAACCTTTAAAGGCGTAAAAACAACAGCAGCGTGCACAAATCTCCCCACGTGCGTGCTCGCGTTTTCCAGCAATCAGTTGCTTCCTCTTAATTGCGACATTTCCGACCGAACCCGAATGCAACAAAAAAAAAAAAGTCTTTCGGCATGTCCAATACAGAGAGGAGGGGGGGCAGAACGTGCCTGTTGTTCACTTTGGGGGGGGGGGCAAAACGACAATAGGTTTACCTGTTGGTGAGCCGGAGAGAGAAAGCAGAGCTTTCTGCTTTGGTTTGTGTCTGAGAAGTTGGCGCAAAAAGTGGGCATGACGGACGGAAAAGCCGCAGATTGTTTTCATCCTTCCACTCGTGTTTTTTTTTCTTTTGTTTGTTTGTTTTTGTTTACCTGAAGTCGCTGCTGCGCGTTTAAAATGCGGAACAACGGGAAGAAGATGAGGTCGAAGACCAACTTTATTCAGTCCAGAGCTGCAAGATCCTTCAGGGATGACGATTTTTTTTTTGCCGTAAGAAAGTCGAGCAACATTTATTTTGAACCGCAGAAGTGACAGATGTTATTTAATTTCCAAGTGAGGGGGGGTCTGCGACTTGGAGATAATTTTAATGACACAAGAATGTTTAAACAGGCAGTCTGTGGACAAAATCAATCAAAACTGAGAACCTATTGATGAAAAGTAAAGGTTAGAAGGGTTGTTTTCTCATTATTAATGCAACTGAATAAATCTTAAGGGGGAAATGTGCAACCCTGAAAGTTCAGATTAAATAATGCAGTAAAGTTAAAATGTTCAAACTATTTCAATTTATTTTCATTTTCAGGAAGTTAAACCAATTAAACAGGATTCAGCCACGTTTCTTAAACTGACTGTGAAATAAGAAAAAGAGCTTTCACAATTATTATTAATAAAAAGTTCATCTTTATCAACATGTGACTAATTAATTCATTTGAATGGAATATTTGCTTTCTTACAATCTGAACTGCTCATAAAGGCAAACAAATAAGAATTCTCTTAACCAATGAGACTGTTTATTCTTTTGGAATCAAACATTTTTAGAATATCAAAAGATAAAAATGGAAGCATATTTTGACTTGTAAGATCACATCAAAGTTAACAACAAAAACTGATGTAATTTGATGGAAAACTACACCCAATAAGTCAGCCTTTGGTTCATTAAGTCCGTTTTTAGTTTTTTCTGTGTATCTGCAACCTTCACAGTTTTATAAATAGTGTCACAAATGATCTGGGATTGTTTTTGATCACATGTTAGCAAAGCGATAAACCTGTTTTAACAAAATGAGTGCAGGCTGAGAGAAACGGACGTGCATCTGTAAGGCTGGACAGAAAACCGGAGGAGAAGTCGCAGGTAAACAAGTTTTCCACATATTTTCTGGCTGATCATTTTCATCTTAAATAAACCTACTTAGTAACTAAAAACTCTACATTCGATATTTAGGCTTTTATAGACTTTTCAGACTCTTAAACTGAGTTTTTGAGGAGTATTGAATTGATTTTAACCATTATTTCGGTCCAGAGCTTACAGGAGTTTTTTTGGGATCTTTCTGTTTACTGAAATAAAGGTGAGTTAATACAGACATTTTTAATTTGATAGCTCGGCCTTCACATGTGTGTTCATTTACAGCTAACAGCTGATAAAATCATTTAAATGAACCCGTATGACCCAACCCTTTGTTGAAGAAAGGCCTCTAAAAGCTGAGGATTTATCTGGAAAACTTAAAAGTGAAATAAAAGCTTTACTGCTTTTATTTCTCAGCCTCTGAAGGAACTAGAAATAGGGTTAATCCCTCTGCTTTCACTGTAAATTATTTACTTTGCCCTCATTCTTATCAATATTTCTTAAAAATACACAATTGTTTGTCTTGAAAATATTGCCGGGAAGCTGGTGTGGGATCAAGCTTTAAAGGTAAAAAGGCTTTTTTTGTGTGAAATCAGGTCACAAGGGGTCAAAGCTAACTTGGAGTTCCGGCTGTTTTTACTTTTACTCTCCAAAGCCGTTTCTACCTGAATTACAGTCCAAAAATGTTCTGGAGAATTTCCAAAGTGAAAACGTGAACATTCCCAACATTTATGCCAACTTTGCCCCCTTGTAAAATGTCCAGAAGATGGTCTGATGAGACAGTTTGGGAACATGGCAGAAAATGTTGAAGAGCATTTCCAACCAGCAAGCGATCGTGCTCGCTGATAACAGTTTGCGTGTCACATCATTTTCTCCTGAACCCATCTGGGAGCTTCATCCTCCATTCTCAGCGGGTTGGAACACTGTTTTCCTGCATGTTTTAGATGCTGTTGCCCTGCCTCGTATTTCATGCTCTGATAGCAAAACTGCAACAGAAAATCTACACGAGGAAACAGCAACTCCAAGAAAAAGTCGGTCCAAAGCGTTTGCAGATTGTCCAGAATATCTCCACCTGCTGATGTGTGAAAACGGGTGGAGCAGATGAGCTGTTCCTGATTATATCAAATAACAAACTAAATCACCAAACTGTCCCTTCATCATTTATACTTTTAGTTAACTCTCATGACTGTTTACTTTCGGAAGCTTAATCACCAAACTTAGCTTCAGCTGTTCGCTCTCAGACTTCAAAATGTCCCAATAAGTTATTGAACAGACGTGAAAATCACTTTATCTTTGCAGATGTAAACAAACTTTGCATGTTTTTGTGACACAACGCACAGCGTTCAAAGGGATGTATTTCAGTGGGAGGTTACTTTCACGCCTGCAGGTGGGACTCACAAAAGAAATTACCATGAAACACAATCATCTCTCATAAACTACATGGTGCAAATCTATTTGTCTGGCGTCCCCAAGAACACTTCCACTTATAAATTATACTTAGAAAGTGGTGCTGGGTGTCACATAGAGATGTAGATTTCATGGCCATGCAATCTTTTGTTGTTATATTGGGTTGTGTCACTGAATTAGAGATTAGAGTTTATCTGTACAGCACAATTCAACAACAAGGTGATTCAAAGTGCTTTACAGAGACATTAAAACAGTACAAATAAAAAGCACGATTTAAATTTTAAACAAAAAAGAAAGGAATAAGAACAATAGATAGAATCAGATAAAATTAGAAGTTAAAATGGGATTAAGTTGTGAAACTCAAGCTTCAGATTTGGAGCTTTATTCAAACGCAGCTGAAAATAGGTGCGTCTTCCACCTGGACTTAAATACACTGAGTTTCAGTTGATCTGAGGCTTTCTGGGAGTTTGTTCCAGTAACACTGCGAACAGGTCTGTTCAAGCTAAGGTACAGAGAGGGTTAGAATTAAGTGTAAAATAATCAATAATCAAGCACAAATGAAAACAGTGATTTACAAAGAAATGAATTAAAACATGGATGTTAAATAAAAACTAATATAATAGATAATAAAAGGGAATATCTTTGTTAAAATTAAACAATTCTGCACATAATTTATATAATATCCACATAAACTTGTACTTTTAAAAAAATCCTACCAAGATTTCATTTTGTGATGTTTTCCTAAATTTGCCTGAGACACAGTTGGATATTTAGCTGCTCTTCTAACACCAGGAGCTTAAGTCTCTGGCAGGTCGGAGCGAGAGATGGACAAACGGACTCATCAGCAGTAATGAGGGCGCTGCTCCTGTCCGTAGAGTGAGCTGAGCCGGAAGAATGAGCTCCATCTCTGTTCCAACCCTCACCTATGGTCACAGATCTGGGTCATGACTGAAAGAATGAGGTCGTGGATACAAGCGGCTGGAATGAGTTTCCTTCCGGGGGGGCTCAGCCTTAGAGACGTGGTGAGGAGCGCCACCATCTAGAGGGAGCTCAGCGTACAGCTGGGGCTCCTCCACATTGAAAGGAGTCAGTCAGGAGACCCCCTGGTCACCTCCCTTTAGAGGTTTTTCACGCATGTCCAACTGGGAGGGGGCCCCGGGGTGGACCCATAGCATGCAGGAAGGATTACATGGCCCGCCTGGCCCGGGAACGCCCCGGGATTGAGCTGGAAAGCATCGCCAAGGAGAGGGATGTCAGGGTTTCCCTCTTGGACCTGTTGCCTTCGCAACCCAACCGCAGATAAGCAGAAGATAATGGATGGATGGATGGATGGATGGATGGATGGATGGATGGATGGATGGATGGACGGATGGATGGGTGGGTGGATGGACGGATGGGTGGACTGATGGGTGGATGGATGGATGGATGGATGGGTGGACTGATGGATGGATGGATGGATGGATGGATGGACGGATGGATGGGTGGACTGATGGATGGACGGATGGGTGGACTGATGGATGGATGGATGGACGGATGGGTGGACGGATGGGTGGACTGATGGGTGGACTGATGGATGGACGGATGGATGGATGGACGGATGGACGGATGGACGGATGGATGAATGGATGGATGGATGGACGGATGGATGGGTGGACTGATGGATGGACGGATGGGTGGACTGATGGATGGATGGATGGACGGATGGGTGGACGGATGGGTGGACTGATGGGTGGACTGATGGATGGACGGATGGATGGATGGACGGATGGATGGACGGATGGGTGGACTGATGGGTGGACTGATGGATGGACGGATGGATGGACGGATGGGTGGGCTGATGGATGGACGGATGGGTGGACTGATGGATGGACGGATGGATGGACGGATGGGTGGGCTGATGGATGGACGGATGGATGGATGGACGGATGGGTGGACTGATGGATGGACGGATGGATGGACGGATGGGTGGGCTGATGGATGGACGGATGGATGGATGGACGGGTGGATGGATGGATGGATGGACGGATGGACGGATGGATGGACGGATGGGTGGACTGATGGATGGATGGATGGGTGGATGGATGGGTGGACTGATTGATGGATGGATGGATGGGTGGATGGATGGGTGGACTGATGGATGGGTGGATGGATGGGTGGACTGATGGATGGACGGATGGATGGATGGATGGATGGATGGACTGATGGGTGGACTGATGGATGGATGGGTGGACTGATGGATGGATGGATGGATGGATGGACGGATGGATGGATGGATGGATGGATGGATGGATGGATGGGTGGACGGGTGGATGGATGGATGGATGGACGGATGGAAGGACAGATGGCTGCTCATCTTTCTCGCCTGGCAGGCTGTTTTTCTGATAGAGATGCAGGAGCATGCGGAGGTTGACCCTCACACACTGGAGAAGACGATGACTTCATTTACATCACACAGGCGTTACAGCAGGGCAGACCTGGAAATTCCTTCAACTACATACGCTACAGCTGGCAGTGGGAAAGACTTGAACTGGACTTTTAACAGCTAAAAAACCTGCATGTATGCACCTTTTTAAGTGTCTTTATTTGAATAGTTTGCCCCTCTTCCTTCACCTAAACTGTTTTTCTCAAAGAGAATAAACATGTCTGCACCATAATACTGCATTTCCTCTTTGTGCTGAAAAACTGCAAAAGGTTCGAAGTTGTAACTGTTTCGGTCATTTTCCCCTGCAGCTTTTAACACGAGGATGCTGTGAAACAAACAAAAAGCGGACAGGAATAGACAATAGAGGAACAGATGAATGAGGTGAAATGATTTCCCACCACAGAGAGGGACACTTCTTTCATTATGCCATTGTTTGTTTATTTGGATTACAGTGTGGTTGCTACAACCGCAGTCAGGTTGATTGCAGTTGTTGCATGGTGGTCTGTTATTTAAAGCCATTGGAGTGATTTTTAACTATCTTATGAAACGCCAGATCGTGACTCGTCCCGTCTGTCTCTCTCGTCTCTGCTCGTCTCAGGAAAGGCTTTTCCACGGCAGCCACAACCCCTACATGTCTCTGGCTGCCACGCATCCTAATCAGGCCTGATTAGATGCACTGTAAGCGACAAGAAAGCCAGCTTTCCACAAGTTCTGACGACAGGATGGAGGACGGAGATGGGCTCCCATAAATGAAGCCATCATCGGGCATGGAGCAGAAACATGTGGATCTGTTTATGGAGACACGACAGTGGTCAGAAATCCAACTGTTCCAGCACAAGTCAATTCCCCTCTCCGTCCTTTTATTCTAACGCCATCAGTGTCTGCATGAAAACACGCACATACTGTAAATGTAAACGTTGACATTTTCACTCTCATCTTCACAGAATAAGAGATCCAGAATCAGCAGCAGTGAGCACACACTGGAAAAAATACCCCTCCAAAAATAAGTAAGAAACACAACAAATACGAGACGTTTTCGCTTGAAATAAGCAAATAAATCTGCCAATGGAACTAGTGAAAATCGGCTTGTCAAGATTTCTTGAAATAAGATGTGATATTTAGGACTTTTCTCATAAAAGTGATCATGAAATTAGCTTAAAAACCTCTTCAAATGTCAAAAAAATTGCTTGTTTCATATGATATGTGACTCAAGACAATTTGTTTTCAAGACTTTTTCATTTAACAAGATATTCCAGATGTATTGTCTTCAAACAAGTCCCTATATCTGGCTGAAATAGTACTTGTTAGGCAGTTGTGTCTTATATTAAGTGTAATGAGATATTTTGACTAGAAATGAGACAAATTTACTTGGTAAGGCTTTGATTTTTGTCCAATGCAACAGCAAGTAGTGCGAGGGACAATTTGTTCACATCTGGAGCGTATTTCCCTGCCACCAAAAAACTCAGAAAAACCCTTCTTTCAGGGTGTGCTTTGGTGGGAAATGACTAAGTGTGCGTTTTTATGTGTTTTGTTTAAGACAGATGGGCTGTTTACATTAGTGGAGATGGCCGATAAACAGCTCGGAAAGGAAACGCCGGGACACAAAGAGAGAGACGCCGCGTCGTGACGTGGAGCCGCACAGACCTGGTACTGATGAGTACTGATGAGCCTGGGTCTGAGCTCAGCAGGTAGGATGTCTCAGCCAGCATGTTTTTTTCTTTTGATCCGTATGTGGGCAGAATTCAGGAACAAAAAAAAAAAAGCCGTCGTCATTGTGTTTGCGGTTTGATGGCTGCTGAAACCCAACCTCAAACACAAGATGTTACACAACACGTGAGCGGCTGCTGAGGTCATGCCTACCTACAGGCCGCCTGGCTTAAAGGTTACATACTGCGAATATGATGTAACCCCGGAGCATCTGGCGTGTGATAAATACTGGGTGGCACAGCGTGGAAGGTGGGGAGGTCTATCTGAGCGTTGCCTGGGTTTTCTGTGATGAGGTGGGGTATCAAGGCTCAGGCAGCCGGCCTGTGGCAGGTTGATAAGGTGGGCGGGTGGGGCAGCGCGTCCCGTCCAGCCACACCGACACGTCATGAAGGCACGCCACAGCTGAGAGGAAGCCTAAAAATAACAGCAGGCTATTTATTCAACAACTTCAGATAGAAATTCAGCTTTTTTTACTGCAAGAGTCGGGGTGGTTAGAATGATTTGTTTGAAAAGGTTCTGGACAGATTTGCATGAAATTTTTTCCCCAGATGTGGAGCATGTCCGAGGCAGCCGTGGTCGTCTTTAACTGCTCTTTTTATTTATGTGACCAAAGACACCAAAGTCACTGCCAGATGGGATCCTGGCTGAGGATGAATACCGTCAATTCCGGACTATAGAGGGCACCTGAATATAAGCCGCACCCTCTCATTTTAAAAAGAAAATCCATTTTGTACTTGTATAGGCCGCACCGGATTATAAGCCGCAGGTGGCCACATAGTAACATGAGATATTTCCACAGAAAGATGTTACACGTGAGGATTTTTAAACTTTTAATTAAATGCATATGGTAACAGAAACAAATACATGCAAATGCTTTTTTTCCCGAACAGTGCCTGTAACACCGAAGGTAAAAAAAAAAAAAAAAAAAGACAGTAGCCTACCAGGAAAAGTCATTGATCACCTTCAATTTAAAAGCTGCATCATACGCATTTCTTCGTTTGTTTTCCATGTTGACAGTGAGTACAAATGACCGATTTACAATAATTTAGTGGTGTAAGTGTGTTTGATTTATCGTACAATTTAATTGGACCACTGTGAACTATTCCTTAATTTTATTGGTCTAATGTTACGGTGCAAAATGTTTTTGGCGGCATGAAAACAAAAGAAAAAAAGCATATATTAGCCGCACCGTATTATAAGCCGCGGTGCTCAAAGCCGGGGAAAAAGTAGCAGCTTATAGTCCGGAATTTACGGTACTAAAACGCAGAATTTACATTTTCTCAAAAAGAGTTTTGTTGTTGTTGGCAGCTTTTCCTGTCGTCGCTGCGTCAGAATAAAAGTTAGGAACCAAAAATGTCTCTCAAATATACGTCTTTTGTTAGATTCGATGCAATTTTATTTCATTTAGATTAAGATTTTAATTACTTTGCACTGGAATTAGTTTCCATGTGTGTCATTGAAACATGCTGCTTATCTTAACAGAAACAAATAATATAACTTATGGGACTTTTATATGGTCAACATTTTCATCCTTAAACACAAATCAATTCCAAAGTATCCCCTTTATCAACTGAGTTTTGTAAGTTTTGTATATTTTTTATCAACATTTCAAATAAACTTAAATTAATTTGACACAACTCCTGGATTAAATCGTAACTTTATCCACCTTTAAGTGGCTCTTGGTGTTAAAAACTAATCTTTCCAATTCTCTACCGTCTTTAATTAAAACTTAAGATTAACTTTGCCTGTTTTTTGGGGGTTTTTTCTGCACTTTTCAAACTAAATTAATGTTTTAGCGGATCCCTTCGAGCTTTTACATACGGGAATATTGCTTTGGTGGAATCAGTTTTTACATGTGTCACAAAAACACGCCACAGATATAATCCTGACTTATATAACTGATACTTGGCATCATAGTTATAGTTTCTGGGGTTTTTTTTTGTTAGATAACCAGTTTGTTCAGTTTACGAAGGCAGGCTGCTGCCAATTCTGGATCTTTCAAAGGTGATTAAAACTAAAAACAGGGATTTTATGTTGGCTTTTTCCAGGTTTCACAGATTTTCTTGATAACTCTAAATTCTCATAAATCCCAAAACCTTTTTTTTCAGACGGCACAATGGTGCCAATTAGAGGAAGATGAGGAGAAAAGTGGGCTTTTGGCTGGATTTATCTGCTCTTAAAAATAAAAAAAGAATGTCTTGAGACTCTTTACATGATCTCAGTTTTAGTTTGCCTGGTCGGCAGTTGGTGTTTGAGGACAATTAGCCGTAGACATATCTGGTTTCTGCATGCTAAAACTGTGAAGTGACGCTACACCATGGTCGTCACAGTCTTAAGCTGAACAGAAAGCCAGGTTGTCAGTAACGACACAGAAAGGTCAGCAGCAGGCGGATTGTTTTGAGGTTGACTAGCTTATTTCCCCCTTGTGAAAGGCCACAGGCGGAGTGACAGGCCTGTTTTTTTTTCTGCACCAGCAGCAAGAGAGGCATAGGTTAAAACAGAGAGCGGAAAAATGGGGAAACACTTCTGACACTTATATGTACGCGTACATGTTCTAATGAGCTGCAAATGTCTTCCTCTGAAACTGCACAAGGTAAAGTGTTATGTGTGAGGAACTTCCGAGTCAAAAAGGGAAATGAAATTGTTAGAACACTAAACAGTGAGTCGTAGAAACATAAAGAAAAAGCAGGAGTGCATTTTTATGCTTCATGTCATCCACACGATCCGTTCACCTAACGGAAGTCTTCTCTTTCTCGTACTTTCCGTCTCTTTCTCATACTCGGGCTGTGAGTTGTGGTTCTTTGCATTGTTATCATTGCTGTCATCGCTAACAATGAAAAACAGTGTGTGTTCAAGGGATGGGGGAGGAGCGGACCGAGAGAACGACACAGGAAAAGAGGGAAAGAGCAGCCAGCTGTCGAGCATCAGAAGAAAGAAAAGAAAAACGAGAGTGATTGAGTACAAAGAGAGAGAACACGTTAGGGAAGGTTGGCCGAGTCGGATGATGCAGCTAAAAGCTAAAGCCTGAGCAGAACACCTCAGACGCCTCTGCGTGAAGAAATGGGAGAACTTTAGTTTAACTTCAAACACAGATTATCTGCTCTTTGATTTTGTTTGTTTTTTTCCCGATCGCACGTTCTATCTGTCACATTTTAATAATCTGTTTCCATCCTTGATTTGTAGCAATTATCAACAACAAATTGTATCCAGATCACACCAGCTGTGTTGCTCAGCCTCTCACCAGTGGATCTCTGTAATGTGACATATTTAAGCAATTATCAGTTGATTCAGTCAAACAAGGCAGGCTGGCAGAAAATCCACACATCTAAATTAAAGTTTGGAGACCGCACCCAGGCCACATGTTGCCATGCCTACCCAGCACACTACGTTTGGGCATGTTGAGCACACATGTGAACATCTATTGATGAACATATAATGACAAAGCTCTGGGATCGCTGCTGTTCATTCCATAGGAGTCTTTATCATTGGCCTGATTGGCTCCATCCGACTTATGCAAAGGAATCAAGGGCAGGGGTAGATGATTTGATTCCATTTTTTTTCTTTTCATTGTAAACTTTGTCACCTAATACAAAGAAGACGTTTTTAGTGAATGACTGGTTTTGTTCTTAAGGCTGAGATTTTATTCCATTTTCAATATGTGGAATTGTGAGAGCAGTTTTGTGGCTTCTTCAATATGAAAACAAATTCAATGTGTGGTGCATTTGCAAGGCTCACTGAGATTTAAAAAAAAAAAAAAAGGATGTTACATCCCATAACCGTAGGGGGCGCCGAACTTGTAACTTTTTTCGAGGGAAATTAACAAAACAATCAATCAACAAAAGTACTAAAAAGTTTCAAGGATCCACTCCTGCTTGTAAAAGCTAATGAGGTTAGCTTGGTCTTGGCTAAATCCATTCTCAAAATGTTTTCCTGTTTCAAATCATTTAAAATATCTGAGAAATAATTTACTTTACAACACAAGATAGAGAAAAATATATAAAACATAACTTGCCCTGTAGACAATTAAGCGACAAAACTGATCTTACTCTGCTAAGCTAGGCTAGTTAGCAGTTAGCTTTGAGTATGAGCCCTGTTCGCACTGGATTAAACAAATCCCTCCCATTACATCTTTTTAAAATCATAGATGCTGTAATATATATACAACTTAAAGAAACTTGTTATTATTACAGAAATGAATCAAAGATTCACAAAAATCTTTACACTAGCTATAAATCTACCCTAGCTAGTCATGGCTAATGAGATCATTTTATAAAACATTTCCTGTTTAAAAACTTTGGAACATTAGTTATTTCAACGAAACTGATTGTTTTTACACCATAAAGTAAAAAAACACAACTAAAAATTAACTAACACTGTAGACAGTTACTCAACAAAACGGTACTACTCTGCTAAATTAAGCTAGTTAGCAGTTAGCTCCTAAAAGGACGGGCATGAACTGTATTTAACTAATTCCACTGAGTTTTTTTTTAGTTTCATTTCTTTACCCAATGTGTTGGCTCATGCCCAATTAAAAAAATGTGACTACTACATCCTACAACCCTAGAGGAAACCAAGGAGGGGGGGAAAAAACCACATTCTCTATTAATACTTTATCTTTATTTATTTATGTATACTTTATTTATTTATTGTATTCACTGTTCTTTTATTGTTTTTATTTGTTTTGACTTATTCTTCTCTTTATTTATTACCTGCTGTAAAGCACTTTGGTACACCGTAAGGATTGTCTGTAAAGGGCTATATAAATAAAGTACATTTACATTTACATTAATACTTTATCTCGCCTTAACCCATTTTCAAAATAACTTACTTTTATACTGCCAAGGTAGATACAGAAACCCCAGAACCTATGCTCAGTCTCACGTTTCTGACTTAAAATCCTGTCAGTACAAAATCATGAACAGGAGGTATTTTTCGGTGGAGTTGATGCCTGTTAAGCTGACTTCAGATAATACTTTTAATGCACTTGATTCATAATTAATCCATTAAACTAGTCCCTCAATGGCCAAGAGAGCTGACAAGGAAACAGTTATATTGTTTATTTGTTGATTGTGTACTAGATTATCTATGCAACCTTTCAATAGAAAGTGCATTTATCAAAATATATACGTTTGACATCCAAAAATAAACAGTAAATTTACAACTTGTGTACCTTTTTTACATTTCAGCTAAGAACATTTAAACTTCAACCCTTTTTTCTCTTTTTGTATTTGCTTGTAACCGTTGTCTGTTTTTTTTAAGAAGAATATTTCAGTGCTTTACTCCACCACTCACAGGTGTCTCAGTTGTCAGGAAGGCTAAAAACCAGAGTTAAAGTGTTGTTTTACTTATCAAATCAAATCAAATCAAATTTATTTATATAGCACATTTCATGTACAAACATGATTTACATGGATTTAAAAATGTCTACATTTGGTGAAAGTTTAATCTCCACTGGCAGTTTGTTCCACTTGTTAGCAGCATAACAGCTAAATGCTGCTTCTCCATGTTCGTATGCAGGAAATAATTTAACAATTTGATCTAAGAAAAATAAACTAACATCTCTTTATACATCCTCATTTTTGGGAGAGCTGTGTCAGATTTTTAACACTTCATGTCTCAGTTTGGATTTAAATGTGTCACACTTTATCCACCCTGATAAGAAAAAAAAAGCAAAAGTCACATAAATACTGCTATATGCGATTAGGGTTGCTTAGTAGAAATTAAATCTTTATTGTGAAGTTTTTACAAACTTTGAAATTTAACAGCAATGTTAGAGCCAAATTGTCATTTTTAATTGTCTCAGGAATATCTACAATTTACAGTTTAAAGACCTTGAAAAATGATTTTTCTTATAGGTTTTGCTTGTTTTCCAATCAGTTTAGCATAAAAGTGGAAACAGCTTTGATCATTTCAGTCTGGGGACTGGGGAACGAAAGAGGGTGGGAGCCTCATGAGTGAACGGAGCAATTTAATTGTAAAATGTAGAAATATTGTGAGTCTTTTTGCTGTTGTTTATTCGATCTGATTCTGATAATACCGTTTGGGTTTGCCTGAATGGTCGCCAACATTTCAGATTTACTTGTCAATTTAATGGGTCTGATGTTCAACTGGCCAATCAGAGCGTTGTACGTGAGATTAACCTTTGGGGCATCTTCTTCCTATCGCCGCAAAACAACATCCATATAAAAAAACGTGAAGTGCAAAATAAAAAAACCTGCCACAATACAACTGGAGAAACATAACAAGCATTAGAAGTATTATTTTTGTTTTACCAGTATTATTATTGAGGAAGTAGACCAAAACCCACATTTTCCGAGATGACCGAAGAGGACACAGACACACTGAGTTATTATGTTTTTAACAATATAAAGCGGATTTGAACTCAAAATGAACCGACTGTTAAACCTTATCTCTACATCAGCACATGCTCAAAATAGAAAACAACTTCAGGAAAGATCAACAATGAAATCACTGACAGGCAGAGGTGAAATATCTGAGGTATAATTTTGGAGTGCTTGATCTTGAAAGTTTCCATTATACTTTCAAGCCTCTTGATACATTTAATCCGAAGTATTAAACGTTTTGCCCACATAAATTAATCAAACAGCTTTAGTAAATATTTCCTTTTAAAAAGTTTATTTTAGTGCACAATAGACGCAGAGGTTATATTTTTTTTTAATGTTTTTTAAAATCTTTATAAATGATTAATTAAATTAGGTAGTCTGATTAATAACAACAGCTGATAGATATTAGCCTTTTAAACTTCTTTGTTTCTGTTTTGTGCCTATATTGACTAACCGTGACCTATAATTTCTCTTAAGTGAGAACACAAATTGTTTCCCCTCAGCCGCTGAAGAAAAGGAAACATTTCTCTGAATAATTAAGGGATGAAATGGTGCAGTTTGGTGTTTTCAGCAGGGCAGCAACCATGGATCAGAACACACTTCTGGCTCCAGAACACTGGATGGCAGCAAACGCATGTTCAGTCCGGTTTGAGTCCTTCACAAAAGCCAAGGAAGAAAAAGGCTAAACAGCAGTGCACTCTGGGAAATAAAGTGAGCCACATAAAGTGACTAATAATCTTCAGGGTTATATTAGAGACTTAAAGATGATCGTATCTCTGGGGAATTAAGATATCTGTTGCAATGTCACGTCATTGTCATTTTATGCTTTATATTTAAAAGAGAAGGTTGGATATTGTGTCATTTAAATGATACGGTTTAAATATATTAAGTGATTTAAGTCTGTGGTTTGATGAGAAATATTTATGGAGGACTCATATTAACTAGGCTAAAATAAAATGGTTCAAGAGTTCAAAATCTGGGGTGCAGAGACGCTCCTTGTCAGTGACATGTCCAGGATTACACCATCTGTTGTTAACAAGCACTCCTCCACTGAGTTTCTGTCTGCCCGTATAACCATGCTGCGTCCTCATCAGGGCTCCAAGCTCGTCCGTTTTCTCTGCCAGTGATCTCACACTTCCCACAATGATCAAGGGAAGAAACTGTTTACACCTCCTTTTCCTTTTGTCTGTTTGGTCCTGCTCTGCATCCTTGAAGTCGCCTCTTCAACTCATCTGGATTTTATTCCAGGCATTATTTGTACTTGGGAAAACTTAATCAGCTGCTCCCACATGCAAAAAAAAAAACATCTCGTTGTTGTTGTTATGCATCATAACGGATGTAGAATTATGCCAGAGTGAACATAGCATAGAATTTTTTTTCTAAAAACCTGTGTTTTCACAGAAAAAGGCCAATTAGAAATCTCAAAAAGATGCAAAGAAAGAGACAGTATAGCCATAGCTACTGCCTCAGGGTGCCATCTAAGTGGCACCATTATAGAACATTTAATAGCAGAAAAGAATATAGCTTAAATAGATTACACTTTGGGCCAAATATTGTGTGGCGTAATGTTCCGCCATGGGTTTTTAAAGTGCCTAGTATGCATATGAAACTTGTAAAGCACAAATCTGTTGAGTTTGATATAACAACACTTAATGGTAATATATCTGGATATACAGAAGAAATAGTAGGAAAGACAAGATGTAGTCTTTTGCCCTGTTTTAAATAGTTTGACTTCAAAAAGGAGCTGTAAGGAATTATATACTAATAGAAATGTATATAATATTACTGATGCTCCAAACCAAATGGATGTTCATTTATGTTGGGTTCCTGCACATGGCTGCTAAGAGAGGGTTGAAGGTAAAAGTTTTTAAAGGTGAGGCTGAATTATTTATAAGTATGGCAATTAGAAATGTATGGCAGAAGAAGTAGGATATGAAAGGAAGACACACAGTAATCAGTTAACGTGAAAACATTTGGAGGAAAATGCAGAGCAGAGGGAGACTTGGGCACAATGGGTGAAAATAAACTGTAACTTAGATAAATGTGATGTTTGGAATGTTTCCGAAAGGGTAAAACATGTAATAATGAGCAGTAATAAATATAATTTGGAGTAAAACACACGAGACAAGACGGTTTGAAGCGCTGTCGTTACACTCCCGTACAGAAGGTGGCGGTATGCAGTTAGACGTTAACTTGTGATCCACCATTAATGCAATAGAAGAAGAAGAACACCGAGCCACAATGGCGGCTGAGAAACAAACAGCTCGAACTCTCACACTGATTTGTTTAGTTTTGTTACTTCTACGCCAGAGTTGCCGAACTTTTGCCGAAAAGCTGAAGTGGGATGAGAATGGCTACGTTTTGTACTGCCCTTGCATGGGTAACTTTATCTTGGTTGTTATATTTTCGCTTCATGTTTTAACGACATAACGGAAACTTTACTCATTCATAAGTTGAGAGTTCTCCAAAGTAGTGTTTCAAGGGGTCCACAGAGTGATTGATTAGTACAGAGGTACTGTTTCTAACCACAGCACAGCAGGAATATAAATATAATCTCAAAGTTGAGAATGAGAAGATTTAGCCAGTTCGCTGATATTTTGGGCCGTTAACGGTCATGATTGAAAAACCCAAATAAAAACATCAGCTGTACTCCATTAACAGGGAGGTTCTCTGTCTGTTCCTCCGTTTTTAATTGTCTTATGATAAGCGGGAGCTTTTACTTTGTTAAGTGCCCAATCTTATCCATCAGGTCGCTTCGGAAACCAGGCAGACCACTTTCTGGGGTCCCTGGCCTTCGCCAAGATGCTGAACCGAACCCTGGCGGTCCCTCCCTGGATAGTGTACCGCCACCACAGTCCCCCATACACCAATGTAAGTACAAGCTGGACAAGTGTATTTAACCTCAGTGACGCGCTGTAATAGTACTGCTGCACTCACAAAAACCAAGTAAGAGAGAAAAATAAATTTTAAGAATCCAGATTGTACTCCTTTATATGTTTGCAATACTGTACAAATAGTTTAAATCACCCCTCATTTCTCTCCCTACACACACACACACACACACACACACACACATACATATATATATATATATATATGTTGCCAGGAAAACAGAAAGTTGCTGCAGGGATTTATGAAAATGTGTACAACGAAGTTTGGACAATTCTAAGGAGTGAATATCTGCTCTGAGCTCCTTTATCCTCCAACACAGCCTGAACCCTCTCAGACGAGCTTTCTGTCCTTTCTTTAAGGAGTCTTCAGGAATAGTTCTCCAGGCTTCTTGAAGGACATCCCAAAGCTCTTCTTTGGATGTGGGCTGCCTTTTGTTCCGTTCTCTGCCAACATGATCCCACACTGCTTCAGTAATGTTGAGCTCCGGGCTCTGGGGAGGATTCATCCCTCCATCAGACCTGCTGCCACTGATTTTCAGCCCACTTCTTGTGTCCTTTGGCACAGCTCAGCCTTTTCTCCCTGTTTCCCTTCCTTAAGAACGGCTTCCTGACAGCCACCCTTCCATGGAGCCCATTTCTGATGAGGCTTGGGCCAACAGCAGATGGATCAGCTGAAGGTCCAGATGCATCTCTCAGCTCCTGTGTCAGGTCTTTGCTGGAGTTTTTCCTCTTTCTTAAGGACATCACTTTCAGATCCTGTTCATCTGCTGTAGATAGTTCTTTAGGCCTGACACTTCTTCTTTTGTCCTCCACTTGTCCAGTTTCCTCAAATGTTTTAAGGACACACTGCACACCGTGCTGAGATATGCCAAGTTTTCAGCTAACAGCTCTTTGGGAATCAGCTTGTTGCAGCAGAAATCCTGTTTTCTGTCTGTCAAACTGTGTTATCTTTGCTGTTTTTCACAGATGCAACTAAAGAAATGGGAACAAATGATGTGTCTCTGTGACAGGCTGCTGGTGCTAGTTCTTTGTTAAGTTGTCTGTTATGTGTAGACACAATATTGGTCAAATGGCTAAATACGTCTAAGTAAAGAAGAAGAACTTTAATGAGGAAATCCTGCACCTGGTCAAAACTTTACACTTTCAGACACATGCAGCATTCATGCAAGTATGTCCACTCAGTCCAAAAATATAGTCATGAATGGGTTTAGGTTGTTCTTCTCATTCCTTGGCATCACAATTTCTCTTTGTAATGTTTAGCCAAATAAAACTAAAGGTAAATACAGTGGCGGGCACAGGTTGCAGAGGACATACCCAACAAGACAGCACTGCTATCCCAATTAGCTACACATCAGACTTGATGAGGTTGTATCTGAAATGAGGTCATGGGAGCAGTTACTCACTGTCCCAGCATTAAGGGACCAAGTCATGGCAGGAATAACTTCTTATTTTATGTCCGAGCAGTTTAAAAGATCACGTCCTTGACTCGGGTCAGACCACATTCAGAGCAGTTATTATTGAAAATAACACTCGTTTCTTTCCCATTCAGGCTCATGTTCCTTATAGTGAGTTCTTCCAGCTGGAGGCCCTGTCAGCATACCACCGTGTGGTGAGTTTGGAGGACTTCATGGAAAAGCTGGCTCCCAAACACTGGCCCTCAGGACAGAGGAATGCTTACTGCTTTGACACTGCTGCACAACGGAGTGCAGACAAGAAGACGTGCCCGATGAAGGTCAGAGCTCCACCAAACGGCATCTCACGGAAGCCGTGTTTCTCTGTGTGTTTATCAGATGATCAAACTGTCAGGAGACAGAAAGTCACAGGATGACTGTGAAATGCTGCCCTCTGGTGGCTGCTAAAGTGAAGCTGCTGGTTACGTTTCTGCGCTCCTCTGTGGACTGATGGTTCTGGTTTCTTTTCAGGACGGGAACCCTTTCGGTCCGTTCTGGGACTACGTCGGTGTGGAGTTTGACAGGTCAATTTTGTTTGGTGGGATTTCTTTCAGTGCCTACCACCAGCCTCAATGGGTTAAGAAGTGAGTGACAGTGAAAATGAAAAGAACGTGTTGCTCATCTTTGGGTTTCCTGGAATGGCAGCTGTTAACAGGTGAGTTCTTCTGCTTCCAAAGGTTTCCTCCGTCGGAGCACCCTGTCCTGGCGCTGCCTGGGGCTCCTGCTCAGTTCCCGGTGGTAGAGGAGCATGTGGGCCTGCAGCGGTATGTGGTGTGGTCGGACAAGATGGTGAAGGAGGGAGAGGAGCACATCGCCACCCTGCTGACCAGACCGTATGTCGGCATTCACCTGAGGATTGGCATCGACTGGGTGAGACGAGCCTCATGTCTCATTTCATACATACCGAAGTTCTCTTGAAGGCACAGAATCAGATCAATTCACCTTGTGTTTGTCAAACATTAACTTTATTTAATAAATCTCAAGCACAAAATGTGTTTTTCAACAGTTCCAGATATAAATGATCTTTTATGGTGACAAAATGTAATTGAGCTACATCCTAATAGTGCTGTGCTTGGACGCTTTCATGGTGTTCAGAGAGGAGACTTTATGGCTTTTTACCTCACTGTACCACCATTTTAATCTGCAGAAATCTGTGTTTTGTGCAGAAAAAAACACAGGGATGTGATTAACAGGCAGCCTGTTTAAAAAGTACGCTGTGCAGTTGAAAGTAACACCAGACGAAATTAAATTTAAAAAAAAAAAGTGCTTCAAAGCTCAAGCAAAGCAGGACACACCACCATCTCTGCAGCTTCTGGCTCATGAAACTCATTTGATTAGGATGCCTTTAAATCATATTTATAAATTGATGTAGTTAAAGATAAAGTTATTATCTCATTAGTTCAAATAAGTAGGAAAGTAGCAACAATAACAATGTGAAAAAGATTTATTATCAGGCTGAGAAAGCATAAAATGAAGGTTTCCTAACTTGATCTCTGATCCATAGTTTGGATAAGAGCAATAAAAGATGTGGGTATGTTTAAGTGAACCCAACAGATCTAACTGAGCAGCTCAACAACACTGCTTATCAGCTCGCTCATTCAGTCCAGGTTTTCTGACTCCAGGTTTTCATGTAAAACGGGCAAAGCTGGCATCTCATTTATATACTTCAAGCAGGCTTAAAAATAACGCCGGCTGTAGCCAAAGCAGGAAGGAGAGCTTGTGTAATTTATCAAATGTATGAGCTTGCAGGTGTGTTCCTGAAGCATGTGAGAAAGTTTCAGGCTTACTCCGTTCTCGCTGCTCTATTTTACCAGATAAAGAACCAACAGAAAAGCAGTCAGTAGGACTTCTGTAAATGTACGAGCTGATTTTTCTTCTCAGGCTCTAAAATTATGCGATTTAAAAAGGGTTGTGCTTGTCCCATGATTGGGAACTGACCTTGTTTTAAATCCTTTTATGGTGGATGTGGATATGAACATGAAATGAATAGCAGTTTGTCCAGTTTGATACTTGGCAGGTCAACCGTTTATTGTTCAGTCCGAATTTTAATAAATGATGTTTGTTCCAAATCTTTAAAGTAGGGCTGGGCGAGTTAGCCCGTTAATTATTTAACGCCGATAAATATTTTATCGCGCATTAGCTCAGGTTTTATTATTTATTTTATTTTGTAAAAGTCTGTTGCTGTCTGCTGCGGAACCGGAAAAGAAAGTAATCGGCGGATCCACCAAACATGGAGAAGGGTACGGAACTTTTACTCGGCCATTTTCATTTTAAAGTTCTTCCAGACGGGGGAGTCGACAGAACCAAAGTCATCTGTAAACACTGCCAAGTTGAATTGTCTTCTCAGCGTAGTAGTTCCAGTCTAAAATATCACTTAAAGGCAAAACACACAACTGATAGCAGCAAGTCATTCAAGGAAACAGACAGTGGAGCGAGGCTTCTACATAAAAACTACAGAAAGATGCTGATGTTAAAAGTGTGTTTGCACAACAAATGTTATGGCACTTTCATTCATATGACAGCACATTTAAAATAAAACTAAATGCTAAAAGCTGTACACTACTTTTGGATTCATTTTTGGATTTTGCGAACAAATGTGATTAATCGTGATTAATCAGGGAAATCATGTGATTAATTAGATTAAACATTTTAACCGTTGCCCAGCCCTAACTTTAAAGTCAACAGAAAGCAGTTTTAGAGTAATCAGTCTTTGTTTTATGCTAATTATTCTCTTCTGCTGACACTTCTCCCATGAAGCATAGTTGTTGTTTTACTTGAACACAAACGGGCAGAGACGCTCACTGTCCACACACTGATGTCTTTTTGTTTTTGTCACCGTCTAAGAGAATTGATGGTTCGTTTTTGTCTCTTATTTCGACCGTAACCTGCTCCGGAGCACATTGTTCTTTATTTTTTTTTACTGTTTTTCCACATTGTAGAACAGTAATGCACCATGTTGATGACAGCTTTGCACACGAATCTAAATTACGTGGTGGTCAGCTGCATTTGTTTCAGGTCGTACTCTGCTTTTGTGACGCGTTTGTGCTGAAATGCCTGGATTCTCACCTCTGAATATTTTCCTGCTCTGACAGCAAAACGCCTGCAAGCTGCTGGAGAGCGGCGACACAGGGCCTCACTTCATGGCCTCTCCTCAGTGTGTGGGCTACAGCCGCCAGGCGGCGCTTCCCCTCACCACGACCATGTGTCTTCCTGACCTGGCGGAGATACGCCGGGCTGTCAAACTGTGGGTAAAGAAGACCTCGGCTCGCTCCATCTTCATCGCCACTGACTCAGAGTCCCACAGTAGAGATATCGAAAAGCTCTTCAAGGGCAAGGTGTGTTTGTCTGGAATACTCTTTTTTGTGACTCCTTAAAAGTCACTCCTATCACCTGGTTGTTAATTGTGTGTTTCACTGGTGCTCCTGCAGGTGAAAGTAGCGATTCTCCAGCCCGACTCGGCCCAGATGGACCTGTACATGTTGAGTAAAGCCGACCACTTTATCGGCAACTGCGTCTCCTCGTTTTCGGCCTTTGTGAAAAGGGACAGGGACGTCCACGGCCTTCCGTCCTCCTTTTTCGGCATGGATAAGCCTGGAAAAGTAACCCGTAAAGAAGAACTCTGAGCGTTACGTGGTTGCCCTCTGGACATAAATGCTGGATGACTGTCACAAGGAGGCCAGAAAGCAGGTCTAATCTTAGAATGAGCTTTATTGTGAGACATAATGAAGAAAGAAGGGTGCTGCTCCCAGGAAAGAAACATTAATACTGACTGATTCCTGCTTAAAAATCCATTCTGTGGATCTTCCCTCTACAGTTATAGCCACCACCTGTTTGGTGGCTTAGCCTTCAGCTGCTGCCATGTTGTGAGGTTGCAGCCATGTTTTGCAATCCATACATGTTGACAGGACCTCGGCGAACCCTGGAAGAGACTGATTGCTCGGTCAGTGATCGTGTTCTGCCTTTCACTGATCCTCCTGCTCAAACTAATTATAGAACGGAAAAAACAGAGATAACCCACCTCTGTTTACCAGGACCAAACACTGATATCTGTGTGCTGAATGTCGTTGGGTGAACAAGCTGCAGTTGAATCAGCTGATTTTCTCAGCCATGGAAGACAACTGTGTTGAGACTCGCTTGCCAAAATAAGCCTGGAAACCTTGAATTCCTCATAATGGGCGTTTGTTGATATGCATCCCACTTGAGTTCATGTATTTTTGTAAGTTTGTGATACTCTCAAAATCACAATTGGCTCCTTAGTAAAAATAAATAAAAAAATGCCACCCCTGTTTATCGAGTGCGCAAATTATCCAAATATTACGGTTAGAGCGGATCTGAGAAGCTGTTGGAAGTAAATTCCAGTTTCCACAAATATGGGAAAGATTTCCCAGAAGTAGTTGAACTTTCCTGATTTTAAAAAAAAAAAAATAATAATTAAAAAAATAAAAATCCAGAGGAAATCATCCCAAGAGACACTTTTGTAACATTTTAAGGAGCTTGTTCACTTGAAATGTCATTTACAGTAAATCCATAATGAAAACATTGGTTCTTAATTTCAGAATCATCTTTAACGCCACAGCATATATCTGTAGTTCAGTCATTTATTTATCTCTGTTGATTGTTTAGTTCAGGTAAACTGATGCTCAAAGGTAAAGGTTTTTGTTGCTTTCAACCCTCGTTCTTACAAAAATGACTCAAAAAAGAAGCAAATGAAAACGTTTTCTTTTCTCCGTAGTTTTCAACATTAGACGTGTGTGTCGGAGCTAATGATTCGATTGGGTAAAAGTAAAGGAACCATGTTTAGAACCATCTGTAGAGGCCTAAATGCTGCCATCAAATATGAGAAAATGATCAATTACCTTCTACAGCCAAGTGAAACTACAAATATAACTTGTTTTAATGTTGCATATTTCACCAACCGTGCCTTATTCTGGATACATTTTCTGGCTTTTTGGTCCCAAGCCTCTAATGTATTTAAAACTCTGACTCATAAAAAGAAGAGAAACTGCAGTTTAATGGAACAGCAGAACATGTTGAAGACATATTAGCAGCTAATCATCTTCAATGTGACGACAGCAACAAGTTGGAGTTGGGGGCAAAAAAACGTCTGAAAAAGTAAATCTTAGTACAAAGAAAGAGCCGGAGGAACGTGTTACAAGTGGGTCAGTTGCCAACAGGTCGGTAACACGATTGGGTATAAAAAGAGCACCTTACACAGGCAGAGTCTCTCAGAAGTGAAGATGGTGTTTAAAGAAGAGGCGATGCCACGGTGATAAGCACCGCCCTGTCCCACGGTGGGCTCATATTTCTCATGAAATAAATTGTCAGAATTCGATGCATTTTAAATCAGATTTTGATGAGAATATCGTTTTGAGATTTGTTTTCTTTTTTTGTATTTTAGAAATGGGGTTATGAATTTATTTAGCCTAGCTAGCTATCAGCCTGATGAAAGATGGCAGCAATTAAAGCTTTAATTGTGTGCAACACTACTTTACAGTACTTTACTGTAGTTAGAAGATGCAGAAACAGTTCTGCGACACTGAGGGAGATGCAAATCTAGGTTTTCATCCGATTCTGGTTCTCACTTGTTCTACATTTTGTGGCGCATCATGAAATCAGGCGCCACATTTCTCTCATTATGGTTTCATCAACTGAAAGACGGCTTTTTTTTTTGCACAATGAGACATTCGGGCAAGACTTGCGGAGACCTTTCGGGTCTACCACACACAGGATGCAGTTTGCAGTCGGATACTCATGCACGTTGCTGCAAACCGCCGACCTGAGAACAAATGATATCCAGTGTTAAGAATAGTTTATCATTAGCAGGCATAATACAGGGGATCTGTCCAGTTGAGACCAATCCAGTGATTTAACAGTATTCAGGCATGTTTTCAATGTACGGACGTGGCATTGCTTCATTATATCCATCAGTGATGAGTACCTGGTTAAAATGGCCACCGAAAATGACTTTTTATTGGAAGAAAAAAGCCCAGCGACCGAGCCACAGCATCGATGCAGCATCTCGCCACTCGTAATACTCCGCTGGTATTGGTTTCCCTATAAAGACGAGTCCCAGTTAGCACAACTGTGCTCCAGCTGCTGTGGTATCACAGTTAACCTCATGCAGGCGTTTATTACCTCCAGGATCCCGCCCTCCCACAGCATAGATCCTGTCTCTGACCGTGGTTCTTCCTGGAGCGTCTCACGGGACACAACACGCTCCACCTGAAGAGGTGAAATTAGAGGGCGGCAGAACACGGATGAGCTGCAAAACAATGTACTCCTCTGAGGGGACGTTTTCTATGGGTGCTTGCAGACCACAGGAACTGCTCAATAGTTCTCAGAGCAACATGAAGAACCCACTCTCATGTCTGCGCAGCAAGAGTTGCAGACAATTTAGTTTTTAGAACTGCTTTTATAGGGTCCTAAACACCCATGTATGACCAGCACCTGCCTACCGCTCGTCTATTAACCGACAGCTGGCAGTCAGGCTGCTTCAGTGTTAAATCCCTCCCTGAGATGCATTTTTAAACTCTTCTCTTGACAAACCAGAGGCATTCGCCATCATAAATCTTCTCTGACAGTTGATCTTGTTACACTCTTCTTCCCTGACTGGAGCCCTACCGTATTTCCTTCCCCTTACAGCCCGTGTACAACACCCTTCCTGCTCTATTATACCCGCATGGGGGCTGAGAGAGGACCCAAACTGCAATCTCTGGTAAAAAAAAAAAGGGACACTCGCACACATACAGTCAGGTTGCAACTTAGCCTCGGCCCAAAGACGGTATAGGTGGTGCCATGAAGAGGCGTTCCTGTCCTGACACCTGGCACTTTGGAGGTGAAGAAGGCAATCACCTTCATCAAGGAGGGAGCGAGACCATACTCAACCACAAGATCAAAAGCCTTTCCTTCTGCAGCATGCTAGGTCATGGGAGTGCTCTCACTGGTTAAATGTAACTACATTTAAAGAAGAGCATGACCACACAATCTGATGAGGAATGCCAAAAAAACTATGGTTCCACTGCCCACACAACCCCAAAACTGGAGGGTTTGCATGTTTATCTTGAACAGGGGTTTCCAGATGATTTGAAATGACCAAAGAACTGTTTGTGCAGATAAGACCATATATAGTCCTTTGGGAAGATGCCCGAACCGCATTACAATCCGAGGCCCACGAACAGTTTGGTCTGAAATTGATTCTGAACATTGGTTGGCAGAAACCGTTTAAAAACTTTGGGCAAAATCTCAAGGTGTGTCAAGCTACCACGCGGGCAACATTTATCCAATTTCCTTGGAAGTTTTGCATTAAAACATAATGCATTAGCAAAGGGTAGAGTCCCAGGATTGTTAGCATACAGACATTTTCTGTTTCTCAGACTCACTGTCATGTGATGGGGTTAGAGGATCCGGACAGAGATACTGTCACACACCGCTCCACGAAACATAAATTAACCCATTAGCCTCCACTGAGCCGTGATGTGTAGGCCTCGTCTTTGCTAGTGCCAAAAGATGCTGTTTAATGTGGGTTCATTGCTAATTTGTTGGCTAGGTGGAGACACAACACTGGCCTTATTTGGCTCAACCAGGGGCCTTTTTTATGCTTGAATGAGTCATATGTCAGTCTTAAGTGGTACAAAGACTGGACTGAAATGAGGAAAAACCTCCAGAAAGTCTGTTGGTTATTGCTCAAAACCATTTTAAACCATCTTGTGAATTTAAAACTATGAAGAAGTCTGGTCAAAGAACATGTACCTGCCAGCACTGCCATTTTAATGCAGTTAAGTGTAATAACTTGCAAAGGGTATATCATAAACACCACAATAATATACTGTATACATCCAGTTGGACAACTTGGCTCCATCATGGACATTTTTGACCAATTAAAACCAATGAAAACTAAATTTATTAAATTCCTTCTTATTCACAGTAACAATACAATTGAGATAAAATGTCATTCATTCTACCCTCAACACTTAAAAATGATAGTTTTTCATGTTTTCTACCAGATTAGGACGTCACCAGGGCTTATGATGGTTTACTGCACTCCAATGGAGCAAATTAATAACATACACACACACACACTATTTAATATGTGGTATTTTTGTAGCCTCTTGTAAAAACAAACAATAATGGCTGTTTTTGGCCATTAACGCGCCAAGTGGGAGTTTTTATTTTTTTCTATCGCTGCACAAAAAAAGTAATGATGCATTAAAATAACTGATACTGATCATTATTAATATATAGTAATTCAGCTGCAATGATGGTTAAAAAATAAGTCGGCTTGTATTATTTGGTTAGAAAAACAGTGATTTTATACTTTTCTCCCTTTATAAATCACATAACTAACGATGCATAATAATTAGTTCTATTAATAATACTAGAAAAAAACATTAGCAGTGGGAATATATATATATGTATATATATATATATATATATATATATGTATATATATAAAAAAATAGTGATTTTTGAGGTTGTTTCTCAACAACTTCATCGTGCATTTGAGGGGTTATTTTATACTGATGTTAGCTCAAAACGTTTTGTTGTAAAATTAGCATTTTGGCTCTAACCGACTGAGTGGAAAGTGATTTTGAGCAAAGCCAGAAGGTTAATAAGTCAAAGTTTGGACGCTTCCAGCACCCGTACCGTAAGTACACGAAGAGACGCGCAGTCGGCGGCTGGTTTCTTTGGGTTTGACAGGGATTTTGCCATCGACGGCTCTCTTGGACGTAATGGGAGTTTTGGATTAGCTAACGTTCACCGCTGGTAAATCTTAAACGACGTTATTCGGGTGTCCGACGTAAAGCTGTCGTTGTCTGGAAAGTCTTGAGTTTAGTCAGTCATTTACTGTGTTTTTTTCCGCGGGGTGATATGACTAATTCACGTATAGCCTCTTTAAGAATGCTAGCCAGGTAATGCTATCAGATTTGTAGCTAAGGTTACCAATGTGTTTGTCGTTGCTAGGCCAGTGTTTTGGTCTCGTTAACGGCTGTATTTATGCTAAGCTAACGTTAGCTGAGCCGCTGCTTTGATGAATCGTTGTTTAGAATGATTGACGGGAGCTGACAAACGGTTCCCAACGGTTGTGACTTAACGACCTGTCATTCCAGCTCTGATTAGCATTAGGGTAGTTAGGGGCTAAATTCAGTTAGCTAATTTAGGGTGTTGCCATTGAACTGTACTCAACACTATGGGGGCATAAATAAGAAACGTTTATCGTCTGGATTGCAGAATTTTACCCCCTAGGCTGTAATCCCCGTGATTTACATGATATCAGTCAGCCTGGTTTTTAAATAATCTTTTGTCCACATTGATCTCAAACAATTGAGTTTTCCAGCTTGGTTGTGTGTCACTGATATTAATCACTGATTGTGTCTGCTCCAGCTGGTTCAGATGTGGGCATTTCCTGTAGTGAACTGTTCTGAAGCTGCTCTGGGAGGAAGAGGACACGAGGGAGCCAAGCAGTGAGGGCTGGTAGCTGCTATCCACCATGTCCAAGAGCAAGAGCTGCGAGTCGGTCAAGGTGGTGGTCCGCAGCCGCCCGATGAACGAGAAGGAGCGGGCTGCTGGCTTTCAGAAGATGGTCTCCGTCGATGTCAAATTGGGCCAAATTCTTGTCAGGAACCCTCGGGAAAGTTCAGCCAATGAACACCCCAAAGTCTTCACTTTCGATTCAGTGTACGACTGGAACTCCAAGCAGATAGATCTGTATGATGAAACCTTCAGGCCCCTGGTTGATTCTGTTCTTCTTGGGTTCAACGGGACGATTTTTGCCTACGGGCAGACGGGCACGGGGAAGACGTACACTATGGAAGGCGTGCGAAACGATCCGGAGAGGAGAGGGGTGATCCCCAACTCGTTTGAGCACGTATTCACACACATTTCACGGTCCCAAAATCAGCAGTACCTGGTGAGAGCGTCGTACCTGGAAATTTACCAAGAGGAGATCAGAGACTTGCTCTCCAAGGACCAGGCGCGTCGCCTGGAGCTCAGGGAGAGGCCCGACACGGGCGTGTACGTGAAAGATCTTTCATCGTTTGTCACCAAGAGCGTGCGGGAGATCGAGCACGTCATGAACGTGGGCAACCAGAATCGTTCGGTGGGTTCCACCAACATGAACGAGCACAGCTCGCGTTCTCACGCCATCTTCGTCATCACCGTGGAGTGCAGCGAGTTGGGAGTGGACGGAGAGAACCACATAAGAGTCGGTAAGCTGAACCTGGTGGACTTAGCTGGCAGTGAAAGACAGACCAAGACCGGTGCTCAGGGGGAGAGGCTGAAAGAAGCCACGAAGATCAATCTGTCGCTTTCTGCCCTGGGGAATGTCATCTCGGCTCTGGTGGATGGCAGGAGCAGCCACATCCCCTACCGAGATTCCAAACTAACCCGTCTGCTGCAGGACTCCCTGGGGGGAAACGCCCGCACCGTGATGGTCGCTAACATCGGCCCGGCCTCCTACAACGTGGAGGAGACCCTGACAACGCTGCGCTACGCCAACAGGGCTAAGAACATCAAGAATAAACCGCGCATCAACGAGGACCCCAAAGACGCCCTGCTCAGAGAGTTTCAGGAGGAGATTGCGAGGCTGAAGGATCAGCTGGAAAAGCGTGTAGGGAAGAAGAAAAAGAGGAGGCAAAAGAAGAGAACTGGGGAAGGGAGCGATGGCGAGGATCTGGAAGAGGGAGAGACTGAGGACGATGAAGAGGAAGGAGACGACAAAGGGGACTACTGGAGACAGCAGCAGGAGAAGCTGGAGAAGGAGAGAAAGGCCATCATGGAGGATCACAGTCTGGTGGCCGAGGAGAAAACTCGTCTGCTCAGGGAAAAGGAGAAGAAAATGGAAGACTTGAGGAGAGAGAAGGAGGCCGGCGAGATGCTTTCAGCTAAAGTGAAGGTGTGCAGACTTCCAGCCATCAGAAAGAATGAAAACAGATTTTAAAACGTAATACATCTCCTTAAAAGTGCAGTTTTGTTTTCTAAAGTCGGTGCTGTTATTTTCTTTCATTCAGGCAATGGAGAGTAAGCTCCTGGTCGGTGGGAAGAACATAGTGGATCACACTAATGAGCAGCAGAGAATGCTGGACCTGAAGAGGCAGGAAATCGCCGAGCAGGTAAACCGGACGTGCGAACTGCCGACGTTAATGAAAGGAGAGCTAAACTCCTCGTGCATCTCGGCTCCTGCAGTCTGATTTTCACTTCTGTAATATATATAAATATATCACTGGTATGTTTATTGTGTTTTACTGGGGACATAAATGCATTCTTAGATTTAATGTTATTAGATGAATCGACAGGACAAGTTTAAACGGTTTATCTGTGAACTTAGTAACACAACCAGAAATCTAAAATGAGTTTCTACTTATTGGCTAAGTGGAGCGGTGGATGCTTTATCGTTTCTCGCATGAACACCCTCATTTGACTCCTGTTACACTGCTCAGTGCACGGTCCACGAGCAGCTTCAGTGGGGAAGCTAACATGTCGGGAACAGAGCAGGGCGGGTCTTTGCTGACTGCCGTGGGGGGGCATGTGACAGATTCTGGGCAGTTTATACACCAGATCGACGTCTCTGCCATGTGACGGGACATGCTGTCCTACTGAGAGAAGTTAAAAGGATCTGTTGTAGATGGGAGGTTGGGTTACGTCATGTCAAAGTAACGTCCACGTGAATGCCGGAACGTCACCTGTCGGCGGTTGGAAGGCCGCGGTTGATGCGTGTTTGTGCGTTGTCTCCAGAAACGCCGAGAGCGAGAGATGCAGCAGCAGATGGAGAGCCGTGACGAGGAGACTCTGGAGCTGAAGGAGACCTACAGCTCTCTGCAGCAGGAGGTCGACATCAAAACCAAGAAGCTGAAGAAGGTAGGAAGTTAACTGGGAGAAGGTAGTGGACTGAATTTATACCATGATGTCACAATGAAACAAGGTAAGTTTATTTTAAAGCACAATTCAATAACAAGGGGTTCAAAATGCTTTACAGATACATTAAAACAGTAGAAATAAAAAGCACAATTTAAAGAAATGAGAACAATAGATCAAATCAGGAGTAAAAATGTGATTAAGTTTTGAAACTCAAGCTTCAGATTTGGAGCTTTATTCGAACGCAGCTGAAAATACGTGCGTCTTCAGCCTGGACTTAAACACACTGAGTGTTTCAGCTGATCTGAGGCTTTCTGGGAGTTTGTTCCAGACGTGTGGAGCATAGAAGCTGAACGCAGCTTCTCCATGTCTGGTTCTGACTCTGGGAACTGATAGAAGACCGGATCCAGATGAGCTGAGGGGTCTGGAAGGTTCATACTGGGTCAGGAGCTCACTGATGCATTCTGGTCCTAGACCATTCAGAGCTTTATAGAGCAGCATCAGAACTTTAAAGTCTATCCTCTGATGGACAGGCAGCCAGTGTAAAGACCTCAGAGCTGGACTGATGTGGTCCACTGTGCACAATAGCGACCGCTGACGTTTTGTGTGTGCGCCAGTACTTCCGGTGAAAACTTCCGGTGATTTGACAGCTAGCGCGTCAGGTTAGGGCCAGTGGCCGTAAACAAAGGTTAACTTATAGCCGATAAGAAAGATGATAATATAACGTAGCTAAAAAGACTAGCTTTCTTCTGTAGCCTAATGCTTACCGATTTAGCAAGCCTAGCAGCCTAGTTGCTAATGCTAGCCGCCGTAACGTTAGCAACCATACCCGACGTCAAGGAGTTGGCTGAGCAGGGGCAAGAGTATGGCGGGGCTGGCAGAGTTAACTTCATAATGGGTGAGTGCAGGTTTCATTCACTTGTTTTCATTCTTTCACAGGAATGATTCACTTCATTGGTTTATCCGATTGCTGGCCGCCGATTGTCCTGTAGTGTGTGGTGTTCCCTTGTGCGTTCAAATCTTATGCGATCATGTTGACACACTGATTCAGTATCACTGAAGCACACATTTCACACTGGACTTTTTTTCAACACCGAACAGCCTAGAGTGTAGTTTTATATATATTTTTGCCGTGGTAATGGTCTTAATTTTTATTCTTAGAGGTCTTAAAAAGGCTTTTTTTTTTATCCAAAGCGACTTATAAGAACACATTATTGGTTACAGTCTCTGGAGAATTGTTGGGTTAGTTGTTTTGCTCAAGGTCACTCCAGGTGTAAACAGAGGTAGCCTAATCGTGGGATTTGAGCTTGCAACCCTGTGATTTAAAGACCAACTCCCTAAAAATTAGGATGGCTCGTTAACATATAGCATCTGCATGCCATTAACGTATGATTGGTAATGCAAAAAAAAAAAAAAACCCTGCACTTTTATGTCCCCACCAATGTCAAAATCAAAGTTACTCCCTTGGTTGAATTGGGCAAATGCTTGTTTCTTGTAAATAATTAAAGTTGAACACTGTTGAGATGCTTTCAAAGGCAGAGGAAAAATACAGAATTACTAAGAGTTTTTTAATTTTCACACGAGCTGTGAAAGGCTTTAATGTCGGTGCATTTAACTTAAAGTGAGAGCCGCAATAAAGAGGCCATCTTTATTATTATTATTGTTTTTTTTTAATCAAATGATGAGGTGGCTGAGGCTTCCTAGAGAACACAAAAAGTCTGACTTGCAGTGCTCAAAGCTTTACGTCAGGTGATCAAATGTCTTCCAACTAAGTAGGTCAGGCTCTATTTTAAGTCGGGTAAGGATCCATTATTGGCCTTTTTGCTTTAGTGAACCATTATTACTCCTGACAGTCAGGTGTCTACGCCAAGTTCTAATGAGGACATACTCTGAAAGTCCTTTTTGTCACGGTAACCGTGGTTTCCTCTCTGGTCTCCAGCTGTTTTCAAAGCTGCAGGCTGTGAAGGCAGAAATCCAGGACATCCAGGGGGAACACATTAAGGAGCGGCAGGAGTACGAACAGACCCAGAACGAGCTCACCAGGGACCTCAAACTCAAGTATGGAGCCTCTCTATCAGCCTGATACTGTTATGAAAGAGCTGTTTCCTGCTGACAGAGTCCAACCCGATCCACGTTTTCAGTGTTTTTGTGCGTCTTCTGTCTCCTCTGCTGTTGTTTTGCCTCTTGCCTCTCTTTGCCGCTTGCCTCTCACTGCTTGTGTTTGTCTTTCAGGCATCTGATCATTGAAAACTTCATTCCTCTGGAGGAGAAGAACAAAATAGTCAACAGGGCCTTCTTCGACGATGAAGAAGAATGCTGGAAATTGAAGCCCATCACGCGTATAGAAGAGTAAGTTACAGAGTATTCTGACCTTTTGAAGCACTCTTCTTCAGGTTAATGAGGCCTAAACATCCACAAACCTGCGTATGTTTCTGTAAAACATTTAGTGTCCTTTACAAGGAAAGTGTGATCAGCCACAACATTAAAACCATTTGGGAAAAGCTCAGCTTTTTATTTCAGATGTGAAATAAAGATAGTTTTAGTATCTGTCACGTCTGTTAGTGTGATGTGCACACTAACATCACTCCTGTTCCTAACTCCCTCCATTGACTTCCTGTCCTTTATAGAACTGATTTTAAACTTTCAATGTTTGTTTTTAAAGCTCTTAACGGCCTCGCCCCATCATATTTATCTGAGCTTTTAACAGTCCTGGTAGAGCTCTGAGGTCAACAGATCAGTTTCTGCTGGAAGTGCCCAGGTCAGAATACAAACCCTGGGGTGAGCGAGCCTTTTCCCAAAGCTGCCCCCAGGCTCTGGAATAAGCCCCCCGTCCAGCTGCGTCTTATTTCTGACCTGGGCCTCTTCACATCTAGGCTAAAAACCTACTTATTTAGGATTGCTTTTAATACCCAGTAGTATGATGACACTTTTATCTTATTCGATTTTGTTGTATTTTATTGCTTTCGCTGTTCTTTTATTGTTTTTATTTGTTTTTACTTATTCTTCTCTTTATTTATTACCTGCTGTAAAGCACTTTGGTACACTGTAAGGATCGTCTGTAAAGGGCTGTATAAATAAAGTACATTTACATTTAATAGCATTTATCATCATATAAATCAATTTATTTCTCATTTATATATTTTCGGATTTATTTTGGATTGTGGCAGTTTCAGTCCTCCGAACATTTTGTGTCTCGAACACCGTTGCCGCCACTTTTCTTGCCTGGGGGAGGCTGCGGTCACCGCTGATCTGACCTTTAACCTCAGGTCCTCTGTGTTGAACTGGTGTTGACACGCTCACTGACCACAATAAGCCAATCGGATGTTGGCTGGAAGCAGAAGAAGAAGAAGCGGTAAAAATTCTGAAGCCAAAACCTCGATACAAACCTCCACGGCCTGGTGTTGGGTTCATGCCTTCACTAAAAGCTCACTGTGTGATGCTCTGAAAGAGAAGCTTTCAGCACGATGCTGTGTAACTTATAGTTTCCCTCTGTGTGCGTCTCCTTTAGTGACCATCAGATGATGTCCAAGCCTCTGTCGGCGGTCGGCTACAGGAGGCCCCTCAGCCACCATGCTCGCATGGCCCTGATGATGAGGCCTGACATGAGATACAAAGTAAGCTTCTTCTCCTTTTTCAGGGAAAAACGTCTTTGTATGTACAGTATAAACGCCACAATGAAGGGTCCGTGTCCACAATCAGCACAGGAGACGCAGCGGGACAGATTTATTAGCACAAAGAATTGATTAGATCAACTCGAGGAAATTCAGTATATTATGTTGCAGGTGGAAAATAGTATTCTGTTTAATTGTGACACCAAGCTAAAGTCCATCCTCCTGCTGACCTGAAAACAAATAATAATTCATAATAATGATTCCTACATACATATAGTCCATGCTCAGCTTTTATATGCAAATGTCTGTATTTATTGTCCACAAATCTGTCAATCCAACAGATTATCAAACAACAGGCATTTTCTATAAATAAACTCCCACAGAAACGCAGAGCGGAGGGATCAACAAACTGTTGCTACGTTGTGACTGACACACACAGTACAAAGGTGTGACACCCATTAGTTTAATGAGTGTTTGACATTAGGTTTTTCAGTTGTTGTCAATAAGGACGGAGCATGCAGCAAACTGGGGGACCAGAAGGATGGATTGTATTCAGATTAGCCACATTTAGAGCATATTAGCAACAGGTTTGACTGTTGAAACGGTCAGAATCTTTCAGAAAGGCTTAGGCATAATAACGTCTGCTGCTTTCCAGGCAACAAGTCGCATGGCCAGAAATGATCAACCTGGCAGTTGTACTTCAAATCAAGTCGAGTCAAATTTATTTGTATAGCACATTTCATGTACAAAACAATTCAAAGTGCTTCACATCAAATAAAAGCATTGCAGCAGGGAGTCTAAGAAGCATTAAAAATACATAAAAGAAGAGAAAAAGATAAGTTCAAAGATATTGTGCAGATTTCATGCATAGACACATGAGAAAATAAATGTTTTTAACCTGGATTTAAAAATGTCCACATTTAGTGAAAGTTTAATCTCCACTGGCAATTTGTTCCACTTGTTTGCAGCATAACAGCTAAATGCTGCTTCTCCGTGTTTAGTCTGGACTCTGGACTGGACCAGCTGACCTGAGTCCTTGGATCTAAGAGCTCTGCTGGGTTTATATTCTCTGAACATATCACAGATGTATTTTGGGCCTAAACTTGTCTGGTTGATCTGTAAGAAACTATCACAGGGCAACGAAGCCGGCATCATGTGACCAGTCGTATTTTTTGAAAGCAGCAGAACGACCTACAGACTTGGTGGGCTGCCATGCCCGTTGATTTCTAACAAGACCTGTATTATTCCTGCATTTTATCCCTTACTAAAGAAAAGACGAGGCAGGTACCAGTTTACATCAGCAGGTGACACATTAAATGGGATTTAAAATTTCAATAGTAGACACATAATGAAAATGTTTTCAGCCGCTTTCAGCTCTGTAAATACTCTTGAAAAGAAGGAAAAACTACATATAAGTGAACATGATTTAAAATGTTTAGTACGAATGTGTCTGTTTTTGTTCCCTCAGGCTGAAAACATCCTGATGCTGGACATGGACCTGCCAGCACGGACCACTAAAGAGTACCAGGAGCCGGTTATCGCCCCAAAGGTGGCGGCAGCTCTGGAGGACGCTCTTCGGGATGAGGATGAGATCCAGGTCGACGCCTCGGGCTTTCACAGCAGCTTGGGACCAACGCCGCCTGCCAGCGCCAGCAGCAGCCTCAAGAAACCAAAGTCTGGGTAAGAGTGTCCCCTGCAGCTCTCAGCCAGATGTTTCACGCCCTGCGCCGAGGCTTCCTGATGGGTCTGTTTAACCTCTTCCACTGCTCTCTGTCTCTCAGTCGACCAAGAACGGGCAAGAAATCGAGCACCCCGACCTCTCCGTTCAGCCCCTCCAGTCCAGGGTCCCCTCTTTACCCACAGTCCCGTGGTCTGGTGCCCAAGTGACAGCTCTACCACTACCACCAACCTCTCCTGTGCACCTTTTCACTTTAGGACTCAGCTGTGAGAGGATAAGGATTCTTAAGAAAAAACCTTTTAAGATAATGCTGCTTTGTAGGTTTAAACTGTAACCACACTACTGTTAAAATGTTGCCCCCCTCATCGTAACTCCACGCCAGCGCGGAGCCTCACATCACGCCACGCTGCGAGTACACTTTCCCTGCGTTTGGCTGTATGCCAGTAATGTCTTAACCATCACAATGTTCTTAATATACAGACTGCAGTATCCTCAATGCACTTCTACATATCTGCACAGTGTGTGTGAACTCTACTGACTGTACGCATCGATGTGAAGAGACATGGACTCACCAGGAGGCTGTGTGTGTCAGTGAGCTGCATTTTTGTGGTTCTTCACATCAACTTTTCAGTTTGTTAAACTGCGCTGTTTTTTTTTTTTTTTTCCCAGGGTTGGAGTTCTGGTTATGTCGGATTGGAGCTTTAATTCTGTGTTGTTTTCTTTGTGAAGGGATTTTTTTTCAGCACAGTGGGGAAATACATTTGCTTCCTTTGTTGCAGAAGGTTTTGTCTTTTCACTGCATGTTAAATATGAAGCCAGAGTTTCTCAACCAAGTGATAATCAGCCGAGATGCAACTCCACAAACGTCCAGATGTGTGTTTCTGTATGTACACATTGAGGGATGCTTCTGATTTGGGTAAGCTCTGGTTTCTTATTTAGCAAACTTTTTAAAAAAAAAAATTTTTTTTAGGGTGACATGGAAGCAAATGTCCTCAAAATGGTGAAATATTCCTGTATCTCTGTATGATTGTACATGTAAGGGCCAGAGAGTGGAACACACTACGGGCTCGGCCTCGGTAACGAGTTGCTGTAATCGGCAGATGCCGTTCTTCCTGGGGCACATGAGATGGAGGTGGGGAACGACGGGAGAGAGCTCGGCACATCCTTACAAACACCCACTGTGGGACGCATTGTAGACTGCGTGACATCGCAGTTAGCCTCCAGATTTACCAGCCTGAGATCTTGGTCACTTCAAACGTTCCTGTCCTGGAATGTGCCTCAGATACATCAGGGTTCCAAGGTGCCTTAAAATCTGCGTCCTCAATCTCTGCGCCTTCATTTGAAGTGTTCACACATGCCCCTCTTGACAAGTGTCGTTATTTATTCCCCTATAATATCATGAGGACGTGGGTGCACCCTTTAAAAGGAGAGGCAGACTGTGGACGCAGCATTCAACCGCCCCTCGGTTTTCTGGTAAACGAAGGGCGATGCATTTCCCCTTCTAATATGTCTCTCTCATACCTCATGTTACCTTCGTGTTGGCCTGATTGCTCCTTGGAATGAGCTAATTTGCTCACCAGAACTTAAACCATCCTGGGAGCACAAAACTCAGTCAAAACACTCTGGACTTGAGAAGATCTCGAGGTCTTCATGCGTACGCCTCCAGGTGGTGGTGGATAATATGCAGTTTTAACCTCCGTGGTTCAGCCTGCCTCTCTGCTGCTCTCAGTTCCCCACACTCTGCAACTGTGAGGGGTGTAACGTTCACTCGCTGCTACTGTGCATGGGTTTTCCGACCCACTGTGACATTTCAACAAGCCTGGGTCAAGTGACAAAAAGAAGATCCTCTCACATACTTGTGAACTGTACTGTTTCTTGTTTTTGTTAAAAAGCCATCAACCATCCGACTTATGGGATCTCTCTTGCTGTTTGACCCAAGCCTGCTTACATATTTAGATATTTAACGTTAAATAAAGACGTGTTGAAAGGCAATCCGAAGTCAGTTTTGCAGATGTAAAAAAATAAAAATAAAAACACAAATAGGTTTCCACATTTAAAAAAAAATAACTTATTACAATCTTTCATTTTTATATAAAGATGTAGATATAATGTTTATATTCTTTTTTTCTTTAAGATAGTTTTATTTTTTAGAGCTCTGTAATTTAATGTTAAAATTTTATTTTTGGCATCATACATGCAGTATGTTTATTCTTTTGTATTCAGCATGGCTTTTTACACTTAATAGGTTCTCCATAGGGAAGATGAAAGCATGGGTCAAGTCGAAGTGTAGTTATTGATCATATACGTGTTAGCCATCATTTAAATTACTAAACACAAACATAATCTTTAGAATAACAGCTGATTGTTTTAGCTAACATTGCATTGCTGTATACCTGCCGCATGATTTTAGCACATTTGACTAAAACGTTTGGTTATGAGAATATTCATCAGTAATGGGAATTTGGTGAGCACAATGTGAAATGTCTTTATTTAACTGAACACTTATACATCTATATCGCCTAGCTTCATCACTGGATCCAAACCTGAATACTTTTGTGACCAACTTTTATGTGCTGGTATTGTTTTCTAGCCAAATGATGATTCTGCTGGTGCACTTCTGTCTGTGACTGGCTGTGTCTTTTACTTGTTTAGTTTGTTTTTATTATTAAAGACAATTCATTGGAAAGACGATGTAATGTTTTATCATTTAGAACAACACATTTCCCCCTGCTTCCAATGTTTGGCCAAAGCTCAACCTAAAGTTTCCTCCTGCTTCCAATGTTTGGCCAAAGCTCGACCAAAAGTTTCCCCGTTTTCAATGTTTGACCAAAGCTAGACCAAAAGTTTCCTCCTGCTTCCAATGTTTGACCAAAGCTAGACCAAAAGTTTCCCCCTGCTTCCAAAGTTTGACCAAAGCTCGACCAAAAGTTTCCTCCTGCTTCCAATGTTTGACCAAAGCTCGACCAAAAGTTTCCCCGTTTTCAATGTTTGACCAAAGCCAGACCAAAAGTTTCCCCGTTTTCAATGTTTGACCAAAGCTAGACCAAAAGTTTCCTCCTGCTTCCAATGTTTGACCAAAGCTAGACCAAAAGTTTCCCCCTGCTTCCAAAGTTTGACCAAAGCTCGACCAAAAGTTTCCTCCTGCTTCCAATGTTTGACCAAAGCTCGACCAAAAGTTTCCCCGTTTTCAATGTTTGACCAAAGCCAGACCAAAAGTTTCCCCGTTTTCAATGTTTGACCAAAGCCAGACCAAAAGTTTCCCCGTTTTCAATGTTTGACCAAAGCCAGACCAAAAGTTTCCCCGTTTTCAATGTTTGACCAAAGCCAGACCAAAAGTTTCCCCGTTTTCAATGTTTGACCAAAGCCAGACCAAAAGTTTCCTCCTGCTTCCAATGTTTGACCAAAGCTCGACCAAAAGTTTCCCCCAGCTTCCAATGTTTGACCAAAGCTAGACCAAAAGTTTCCCCCTGCTTCCAATGTTTGACCAAAGCTAGACCAAAAGTTTCCCCGTTTTCAATGTTTGACCAAAGCCAGACCAAAAGTTTCCCCCTGCTTCCAATGTTTGACCAAAGCTAGACCAAAAGTTTCCCTGCTTCCAATGTTTGACCAAAGCTCGACCAAAAGTTTCCCTGCTTCCAATGTTTGACCAAAGCTAGACCAAAAGTTTCCCTGCTTCCAATGTTTGACCAAAGCCAGACCAAAAGTTTCCCCCTGCTTCCAATGTTTGACCAAAGCTAGACCAAAAGTTTCCCTGCTTCCAATGTTTGACCAAAGCTCGACCAAAAGTTTCCCTGCTTCCAATGTTTGACCAAAGCTCGACCAAAAGTTTCCCTGCTTCCAATGTTTGACCAAAGCTAGACCAAAAGTTTCCCCCTGCTTCCAATGTTTGACCAAAGCTCGACCAAAAGTTTCCCTGCTTCCAATGTTTGACCAAAGCTAGACCAACAGTTTCCCCGTTTTCAACGTTTGACCAAAGCTACACCAACAGTTTCCCCCTGCTTCCAATGTTTGACCAAAGCTAGACCAAAAGTTTCCCTGTTTTCAATGTTTGACCAAAGCTCGACCAAAAGTTTCCCCCTGCTTCCAATGTTTGACCAATTCTAGACCAAAAGTTGCCCTGTTTTCAATGTTTGACCAAAGCTCGACCAAAAGTTTCCCCGTTTTCAATGTTTGACCAAAGCTCGACCAAAAGTTTCCCCCTGCTTCCAATATTTGACCAAAGCTACACCAACAGTTTCCCTGTTTTCAATGTTTGACCAAAGCTAGACCAAAAGTTTCCCCGTTTTCAATGTTTGACCAAAGCTAGACCAAAAGTTTCCCCGTTTTCAATGTTTGACCAAAGCTAGACCAAAAGTTTCCCTGCTTCCAATGTTTGACCAAAGCTCGACCAAAAGTTTCCCCCTGCTTCCAATGTTTGACCAAAGCTACACCAACAGTTTCCCCGTTTTCAATGTTTGACCAAAGCCAGACCAAAAGTTTCCCCCTGCTTCCCATTTTACAAACAACCTTTTATTTTACGTCCCAAATTAGAAAAAAATAAAATAGTACAAGCAGCAAAGCTGGACTGATTTTTAAGATTGTATTAATGAAATATTGGAAATTCAATACAAGATTTTTACGGATCGTCTTGTGTTCTAAAGGAAAAAACAACCTAAATAGTTTTCCATTTGTATAGTATTTTCTGTAAAGTATATTTAAACTAATAATGTCTTATTTTCTACTTATTTAGACTTTGGTTTGGTCATGCTTATCCTGGATTTAGCCCATCACATCACTGGAATCTGGACTTTCTTCTTTATAATGAACTTTATTGTCAGCAGTTAATAATACAGCTCAATTTTAAAAACAAGCAAGTCATCTCATCAAATATTTAAAAAAAAGAAAAGAAAGAAGAAGAAACACCATGATCAAATACATTCAGCAGAGAAGCACAAATGCACAAAAGCCAAATGTGAATGGCACCCATGAGGAATAAAGGAATGGTCTACATACAGTCCTGAAAGGTAGATGCAGCAGCTGCAGAAATAATTCAGACTGGGATGTGACCCGTCTGTTTTTTTTATTTCAAAGTTGGTTACCTTAACAATAGAAACTGCACATAGTCCAAATGCTATGATCACAACCATAATTTATCCAAATACCTCTAATTGCTGAATAGTTTGGTTTGGTTAAACACATTCTTCTTTCATGGGACACATCTGAGGCTTGTGTTTGAAAACCCAGTGGGAGTAGTAGTTACAGAAATAATAAACCAATGCATTTGTTTTGTTGTTTTTAATAGGACTGACTTGCTGTTGATTTGCCCTTTCCTCTCAATAAATTGGCTCACACCATTTAAGTTTGGCACAGATGAAGAAAGTTTGCAGGGAAAAATAAAAAAGCGAAAGATTCAAAGAAATAATGCCCGTCAAACTACAATCCACAACAGAAAAAAAAATGTTAAAAGATACTTCTTTTATTCTGTAAAGTATCTTTATAGTTTTTCATAAATCACGACACACAACAGCTTCGTATATGCACACCACTTCAAGTCTCAAACGGTTCAAAGAAAACTCGTTACAGGAAAAACAAAAACCATGAGAGCACAGTGAGAGAAAACTGTCTTTTTTTTTATCATGCTGGTTTATTTTTGTAAAAAGAAATATCAGTATGCATTTTTTTATGGTCATAGAGAGAAACACGAGAATTCCTTTTGAATAAGCATGTAAGGATTTTAAGTCGGTTGAATCTCCAAGGAGACTAATTGGACCAACACAATGAAACATATGCATAGAAAAATGGAAAAAGAAATAATCAACCATCCATCAAATCAAGTTTCCTGAAAATGTTTTGAAATGACAACTAACACTTGGTCTTGGAATAGCTCTTGATATAAAGGGTTATGGTGTATTTCCCCATTAATTACTGTGTCACTATTGGTCAAAATACATCTGTGCAACTCCTCGTTTCTCAAGAATCTCTTTTGACGGTGGTGGAAAAAGCCAAAACCCCATCAACCACATTAACAGGAAATCTGCCGGATTGAAATAAACCTACAAAAGGACAACTAAAAATAGGATAAGAAAGCGACAAACTTTTCTTTTTTTTTAAATTTCAAGGATAAAGCTGAAATGTTGAGAATAAACTCTCAATACCTTTTTTTGTGTGTGCCAAAGGCACACCTCCAGGATTACTGTATGTTGTGATGCATTCAGGTGTAACCATAGACACCGATTTATCTGTGCAGCTGAAAGGGACCGAGGCCACGTATTTTCAGTTTTTTTTTCCCAGTTTCCGGCTCTCTTTAAAGTACTAATGTTAACCCACCACACGGAGCTTGTTGTCACGACAACAGGAACAAATAAAAACAGACTTTTAAAATGGATGCAAACGTGTCAGTCCGGCCAAAATGCTCCAAAGTTCCAACTTTCAGAATCTTTTCTGAAAACGTCACCAAAACCTATTCTGAAGTAAAACGTCACCAGTAAATCAACACGAGGCGTTTTGATACAGGACTTTAACCCTGAGCTGCAGAGTTTATTCTCAGTGTTTCAGCTTTAAATCGTAACTTTAGTCTAAGTATTTCAACTTTATGTTCAAAATGTCGACTTTATTCATGACATTCAACTACGCACTCGAGTCAAACAGTCTAACTTTATTCTCAAAATTTGAAAGAATTCCTTATTTTTCTTTCCTAATGCTCCTTATTTAAACTTGATGTTATCTTTTGTGCCGCAGGCAGAGCTCCTGTTTTTAAGTCACACACAATCACACCATCTTAGTCACAAGCTTCAAGATCTTTACACCCAAAGTTGGGCTTTGCATCATTCTTTGTAAAAACCAAACACCCTGTACTTTTTACATGGGGGAAAGAAAAAAGCACGCCAACTCACGAGGACGATCATCACACTCAAAATGTAATCAGCGGATTGCTCCTCACTTGTTGCTATAGTGTTTGATCTCTGTTGTGATGTCAAGGAGGACCAAACAACTTCTGTCAGCAGCAGTAAGCGGCAACAATGGACCCTTCTGCTATATTAGTTATGTAAATAATCTGTATTACGTACCGATTTGTGATTTTTTTTCTTCTTTTTTTGCATCTCAAATGAGGCAGAGTTTGCAAGAGCTGACGGAAACACTCCCACCCTCCTCCACTGGGAAAACAGAACGGACTCTTTACAGCGTCAGGATTTGGGTAAAGAGCAGAGCAAAAAGAGGGAGAAGAGGGTGGATGAGGATGAGGTGAGCTGGGGGTCAGTGACGTACGCTGACCTGTCTTGTTCAGGTGTTTGGTGGGTTTGTAACGGAGGCGTCGGCCCCTGCAGGATCTCAGCTCCGGGTTTGGACTCGGGACCGGCTGTGGCTCCAGCTGGCTCTCACTTCTCTCTGTAGTACAGCAGGTACATCTTCAGAGGCTCGGGCAGCGGCAGGCCCAGGATCCTCTCCCTCAGCACGTTCACGGCCGGCTGGGGCCGGAGCAGCTCGCCAGTTTCCTTCTCCTCCTCTTCCTCCTCGTGCTCTTCCTCTTCATCCTCCTCCTCCACCGGCTCCTCTTCCTCCACCAGCCCTCCTCCGGCTCCTCTCCCCGCCCTCCTGCTCCCTCTCATCTGCCGCCTGCCCTCCCTCTCCCCCGCCGCCTCCTCGTCCTCCATCCGTCCCTCCTGGTTGTTGTTGCTGTCCAGGGCCGCGGGGCCGATCCCGCTGCTGGCCACCACTTGGCGGGTGGCCAACACGAGGGCGTTGCAGTGGCGCCGGTGAACTCGCCGGCGTTTGAAGCGAGGGCCGTACTTATGGAGCCCCGCCACCGCCAGCCCCCTGCCCACGCTGAAGGAGGAGCCTCGACCGCGCGAGTGGCCGTCGCCTCCATCGGTGGTCACCCTGAGGGTGTGGCGGATGCAGATACGGGCCAGCTCCTGTAACGTCCGCACCTCGTATTTGGCTGCAGAATTCAGAAGGACAAAACCACAGGTGTTACAACCAGAGGCACGAATGGTAGGAAGACAGCCGTGTTGGAGGAAGTAACAGAGACTCACGCAGTGGGGCTGTTTTGGGTTTGCCGTTCGTGCTGTGCTTAGGCAGCACCAGAGGGGCAAAGGACACAGAGATGATCTTTTTAGTTTCCCAACTGTTCAATCCAGTACGAGTGATCTTCGTCAACTGCAGAAAATACAACAGAGTCAAACAACAAACTTCAACAAAGTCCCCCCACTTTCAAGAGGTGTAAATATTTTCCAGGAGCATAAAGCGTCATGAAGACTTAAAGGGATAGTTCGCCTCTTTTGACATGAAGCTGTATGACATCCCATATTAGCAATATCATTTATGAACATTTTCTTACCCCCTGCTGCGTCCTGTGAGCCGAGTTCCAGCCTCGTTTTGGTGTTGATGAAGGTAGTCTGGCTAGTTGGCTGGGGCCACAAAAATAAAGCGTTTTGCTTCTCAAAACAATATGTGTCCAAAAGAGTAATACATTTGCATCACAAAATCGTTCTTCAGGAAAAATTCAGACCTCACAATCGCTTGGCGCTATTTTCTCTCCCTTCGTATCACTGCGTGCTGTGTAGACCGAGCATTAAGCACCATAACAGGTACGGCTATTGGCAGGTGGCTGCACGCAGTGTTTTGAAGGAAGAGAAAATAGCGCCAAGCGATTGTGAGGTCTGACTTTTACTCTTTTGAACGCATATTGTTTTGAGAAGCAAGACGCTTTATTTTTTTTGAGAAGCAAGACGCTTTATTTTTTAAACCCCAGCCAACTAGCCGGACTACCTTCGTCAACGCCAAAATGAGGCTGGAACTCGGCTCACAGGACGCAGCAGGGGGTAAGATAAGGTTCATAAATGATATGGCTAATATGGGATGTCATACAGCTTCATGTCAAAAGAGGCGAACCATCCCTTTAAGACTCGGTGAGATACTCAGGCAGAGCACCAACCTTTTCCTCAAGAGGCATCACCAGGATGCCCCCCAACTTCAGCAGGTTTTTCATGTAATCCTCGTGCTCTTTCTGCACCCCGGCCCCACAGTACACCCTGTCATAGTGACGGCTCTCTGGAGGGACCTCCAGGCAGTTACCCACCACGAAGGACGGCTCACAGAACTCAAATCTGAACAGAGAGGCAGGGCCCGCTAACAATAAGTGACGCAGCCAAATAAAGGTTAAAAAAGTCAGCGAGGTGTCCGGGGACCTACTTATCGAAGCTGTCGCTGGTTTTGATGAAGGAGTCCAACTTCTGGTAGGCGTACTCGATCACATCTGCGTGCAACTCGATCCCATGATTCACTCCAAATGGTCCTTGAAAAAAGGGAGTAAAATGTTTCAAACCAGAGTTTTCCCCTGTTTTCTCCTGCTGATGCTGGACATTAGTTTTACTGTTGGGCACCTTGGAAAACATTTTAAACTGTAACTGCATGATAGGCCCATTTACAAACCATTCTATGCTCTGTGTTGGAGCTTTATGTTTGTTTGTACTGATGATAAAGCTCTTGCTCATGGGTGAAAACATACAATTTCAATTGTAATTACTCCAAAACACATTTTCATTTGCCCTATCGCCACAAACTAACCTGAAACGTGCCGATTTTTGTCATATTTGATTGGCACAAAACAGGAGATTCTGATTAAAAAGAAATGTATTAATAAGCCCAAAATTAAACCTCTGGCGGCGTGCAAAGAACAACACGGAGGGACAGAGATCACAGAAAGATAGCCACCATCAAGAGGACACAAAAAATAGCATGAATTTAGATGTTAGATCAGTATCAGAGGAATCCAGAGATGGCCGTCTATGTGCTGTGGGAGAATGTAAACAGGAAGTGTGAATACCTCATATTACCACACATTTTTAAACTTTCTTTGTAGAAAAAACATTTAAAGCAGGAAATAAATTTGTCCGGAGAAATAACCAGAATAAGAAAAAGCAACAGCTGTTGTACTGTGCAGCTGAGATATTCTACTCAGATATTTTAGGTATAAACTGGATTTGTACCACCGGATGGAACGGGAGTCACCACGGTGTCTCGTCTCTCATAGAGCCACAAAAGAAGAAGAAGTAGGAGAAGGAGAGAGCATGGAGAATAGTGCTGCCTACACCACCCCCTCCCACAAAGAAACAGCATTCAGCAGCACAGATACAAAATGACAGAAATATAATGGTGTTGCTTTTCTTCACTCGAGACTGAAAACTGATGCACAACCTGCAGCTTTTCTTCTGGAAAACGTAAAAAAGCTTGTGTTGTTAATGTTGTGTAGCTACAGCTTTTCTCAGCTCCCGTCTTTTTGAGCCAATGTGTAAATAACTAAAAAAAAAGGAGCAGCGGAGGGTCAACGAGGACGTCTTTTCTGCAGCGATAAGGCAGAACCAACAAGTGAAAAGGGCTGAAGTATCACAGCTAATCCCATGTTATCACCTGTAAAAATCCAACTAAGTTTACTCATCTTACTGTTAGTTTTTCAGCCACTACTGAGCTGATGAAGAAGAGTTTTCCCCCTCTTTTTGAAAAACAAAAGAGAATGAAACAATCCAGACTTAAAACTAAACTAATGCATCTTGAATTGGAAAGGAAACATGCACCTCATCTGGTAAAACTCTGCCCCCTTGTAGTGATACATTTCTTAATTCTGGAGTCACAAAATGTGCCTTTAATGGTGCTGAGCTGATTAAATGTAAACCTGCACCTGCTTCAATGATGACTAAATGCACCGCAGCATCATACTTCCTGGTTTCCCACCAAAACTTAAGCGATTATCCTCCAAACAGACATTAAAGACATAAATCAGCATCCAACGATCATAACACACCTCACTAATAGGTTTGCACAAAGCTGTGTGCACATACCGAGTATGAGTCCAACCATGGTGCTGAGGTATCCGGTCCCACTGCCGAGGTTGAGGAAGGAGAGCCCAGGGTGGAGATCCAAAGCCTCCATCACCTCAGAGTAGATGCATGGAGCAGACAGGTGGATGTTTCCATGCCGCCACGCTAAGTCCTATCAACAACAAAGAGGATACAGTGTGAATTTCTCAGGACCCCGGCTGGCCGACTCCACAGACCTAATGTAGCTCACCTTGTAGGCGTTGTCCCGGTATTCATCCAGGTAATAGTCGGCCCTGTCGATGGCTCGAAAAGCTCGCTCCACCAGGTCTGAGCGGATGTAGTACGCTTCCTTCAGGTTGTCGATCAAATCGTCGTTGTCCTCACCGGCACTAACAGCTCCGCCCATCCTGACTGGAGGCACAAAACATGCAGGATGTGACTAATGGAGGTGTAGAGGACGCAAAAGAACAGTGACATTTTAAATGGAGCAACTACAGCAACCTCCATAATAAACACAAAGTCAACAGAAATTCTGGAAACGCTTTTTAAGAGAGGAATTTATGCCAGAGCTGCTGAACTGAAACCAGAGGCCCCCACCCATCCAACAGACCTCTAACTGGCCGTGCTGGATCTTTTATTGTGTCTCACTGGGCCACTTTGGTTCGTCTTAATTTGGATGTTTCTTTAGATCTCATTTGGGATATTTTCTGTGGTGATTTTGCCTTTCATTTAAGCCATTCTGTCTCTCTCATCCAATTTTGTTTTCCTTCTCTTTTTGTGTGCTTCGTCTCTCTTTGTGGCCTATTTATGTTTTATTTTGGTTGTTTTGAATGATATCAGCTGTTTGGTGTCTTTTTGTTTCCTTCTGGTTGTTTTGCATCTTATTTTGGGTAATTTCTGTCTCCTTGTGGTCATTTTACCTTTCATTTAGGACATTTTGTGTCTCATTTTAGTCATTTTGACTTCACTTTGTTTTTTTGCATCTCATCTACAAAGCTTTTTGTGTCTTGATGGTCATTTGAAGTTTCATTTGGGCTGTTGAACATCTTATTTTTATGCATTTTGTGCCTATCAGTGGTAATTTTGTATCCCATTTTAGCCGTTTTGTATCATCTCAGCTGTTTAGTGACTCCTTTTAGTTATTTTTTTTATTGAATTTAGGTTGTTTTGAGTCTTGCTTTGGCTGTTATGCATTCAACGCCGACAATTACTTTTAGTTTTGGTTTGTTCTTTAACCATTTAAGTCTTTTTTGTTGCAGTGTGCCTCGTTTTCCATGCCCTTTTACTAACCGATCTATTATTTGTGTTGCAGTCTTTTGTTTGTTAGTACCAAATATAAAGCCCTTGCTCATGGGAGGAACATACAATTTCAAGAAAGGTATTTCTGAATGATGTAAATGAGATTTGAATTAATCAAAAACACTGAAATAACCTTTTTTTTGGTAACTTTTGAGAAATCCCTCGTCGGATTTGATGGCACAAGACATCAGATTCTTATTAAGAATGCACAAATGACCCTGACAACCAAAAGAGGATGAAATTAAGCTTCTGGTCGAGCTCCGGCGGCGTGTGAAGAACAACACTGAGGGACAGAGATCACAGGCTGCAGGTCACCATTCATGAGGCCATAAAAGAACAAAGCACCTGTGGATTTAAGTACTCCTACAGCTCCAGCCTTTGATGCCATTTTGAGCTGAGCTGAAAAGAAGTTAGCAGGTTCCAGATCAATCAAAGAACAAACAGCGTCGATGCATCAACTCATTTTTAGAGGAGGGGTTCAGAGAAAGCAACACTGACCAACAGGGGGCACTGTAATTCGGTCCGGATCGTTTTAGTAGAAGAGTGCAGCACACGCTTCCTGCAAAACACCAACATTTCAGCCTCGTAATACATCAGCTGATTCAGTGTAAAAGCAACCAAGGCCAATCTGTTTTTTTTCCAAACGTGTTTTTATATGGGCTCAAAGGTTCGATGCGGACCTGCAGCTCCGCTCTGGCAGGTTTAATTCGGCGCAGCCTGCACGCCACCACGGCGGATGTTTGCGCCACCCTGGTGATCCGATGTCGAGGAAACACCAAAAAACCCAAAGCTCTAACCAACTAAAAGTGCCTCAGCATAAGCAACAAAAGCAACATTTAACACCTCCAACGGGCTGCCATGTAGCTGCAAGGTCAGCTCAAACGGAGGCAGCCGCTTTTCTCGCCTCGCTGGAGGAGAAACATCGACAGAAACCCGCTCGCTGCTGCGGGTGTAGAAACATCCACCGGCCGCCGCTGCGCCTCCACATCCCGCCTTATACCTGCTGCAAACGCCGACTAGTTTCCTCCGGTTCTGCGGCTCTCCTTGTGTTCAGCCTTTTGTTGTTGGGGAGATCCAGTCAACACACCACTGCTGGATGTAAACATTCGACCATCTGACGCGCTGACGTCAGACGTTACGCACGCAGAATGCCGGTCAGTGGAGGATGGCCTACTTTCTGCAACCAGGGGGCTGTGGGGACATGAGCGCTTCGGCCCTAGTAGGGACTCTAGTGCCGAGCTAAAAGGTGAAGAAACGCCACGCTGACCATCGAACACCGCCTTAAAGAGGGATTAGGGGTCTTGCGTCAGGTATGTGCACCTTAATGAAGTTCCCACGTGACTCAGCCACTCGCAGCTGATCTTCTGGCCTCAGTCTATCTTTAAACTCAGCACCTGTGCTCTGATTGGCCTGGAAAACTAACTGCTGTCAGCTTGAATTAGTCTGTAATTAATAATTTAATTGGATAAGTGGTTCCTCTGCTCTGTGAGCCCTCACTGACCTGCACTCAGATAAAGGGTAACCTCTGACCCCTGGAACTGTCTAGGAGCCATTAAAAGTCACACCTGAAATTCCTTATTATAAATCCTGAAACAACACTGTAAAGTTACCTAATCACCTGGGGAAAAAAGCCTGTAATGAGAGTGTTTAAAGTATTTAGGAAACTTCACTTAAAGGAAAATTTCTTTATCTTATCAGTAATTTACTTTAGCATATGATCTCATTACACTTTCTATAACAGTTTCTCTATGTTTTTATTTGAGATGTTTTGTTTGTTTTGTGGTCATTTTGCATTTCATGTTGGTTGTTTTGACTTTGAATTGAATTCTTGACTGTATATTAGCCCAGGAATGGACCAGCAACCCATCCAGGATGTACTCCACCTGTCACCCAGTGGCAGCTGTGATAAACTCCAACCTTTTATGTAGTTTGAGATTGCAAAGACACAAAAGATATAAATCAGCTACAATGAGACACAGAATGACTGGAAAAATACAGAGAAAAATGCACTCAAAGTAACCACAAAGTTCTTATTTTTAATTTCCTCTCAGTTTGGGGGTCTCTGCAGGAGACATGTTGACTATGTTAAAGGATAAGACCGGTTTTTTTTGACATTGGGCCCTTGATTTCACATTATAACATGATGTTCTACTCACCCCTGCTTGTTGTTGGTCATTTGGAGCTGTTCCGAAGATATTCGCGAGGCGTCTGGCTGCTCTCTTGAGATTTTCGGCCATGAAACGGTTTCCTATGGGCAAGCTTATACAGGCACAAACTATGCTGTTTATAATTTATTATTTACTGTACATTAGCACTGATAACGTGGAGGTGCATCGCTTACTTAAAAAAATCCGGGTTACTGTAATTTTTATTTTTTTTTGTCGTAAAGTGGGTGTTACTGACGTCCTCGTGGTGCTACTGCCACAGACAGCCCACAGACCTGCTGCCTATTTATTCATTCGGCTAAAATTCAAAATTAGTAACCCGGATTTTTTTAAGTAAGCGACGCACCTCCACGTTATCAGTGCTAGTGTAGAGTAATTAATAAATTATAAACAGCATAGTTTGTGTCTGTATAAACTTGCCCATAGGAAACCGTTTCATGGCCGAATATCTCAAGAGAGCAGCCAGACGCCTCGCGAATATCTTCGGAACAGCTCCAAATGACCAACAACAAGCAGGGGTGAGTAGAACATCATGTTATAATGTGAAATCAAGGGCCCAATGTCAAAAAACCGGTCTTATCCTTTAATTATTCCTTCTTGTGACATTTTACATTTGCAGCTATAACAATACAAGAGTAGCTAAAGTTAATATGACCTCTCATTTAGCAGGGGGGTTGTCATAAATAAGGAGAAGTTTCTTACTCTCTTTTTAATCAGTTTATTTAAGCAGGAAAAACCCCATAGAGATAAAAATGAGTTTGTTTAGGGGAGTCCTGGCAGAAACTCAGTTAACACAACACATCCAGACATTTTTACAGAAGAAGTCACATCAAACTAAACATGTCAATAAATAATGGTGATTTTTAGCTCTTATTGCAGGTGCACAGTAGGGACATGTCGTTTTTCCCAACCATGTTAAAGCCTTTAGTACATTAAAACAAAGATTACAAAGATGAGCCTTTTTCTACTGAAAATAAGAGAACAAATATGGCAGAGATATAATGGAAGCCTCTAACTAGATTAACCTCTGTTTTTTCTACTTATAAAGTCCAATTTTCAAATGCTGCTGTTTGCATTATTAATTTAGTCCATTTTTTTTAACATTTTTTACGTTTTGTTTATCGTTTGTCATATTTTCCTTTATATTATAAAAGAGTGTTCCCGTGGCTCACTTTGCGCCATGTTAGGGGTAAGTTGATCTGTCTGGGGGTGAACTGACCATTAAACTGAATCTTAATCAAATCCACGAGAAATTCGAAAGATAGCTTGCCTTTTTGAACAAATAAATACTTAAATAATTTAGCCTATCTTTGTTTTACATACAGTCATGTGTCTTAACTTAAAGAAAACTTAATATAAAACCCATAAAAAGATTCCACTAAAACTGTAATTTTCTCCAAAACAGAATGTTTGCTGAAGATTAGATAGATACTGATGTAGAATGAGTAAAGAAATGTCACTGAAACTAATAACCATTTTAGTCAAATAACAAAAAAATGAATAAAAAACTGCTGCCAAAATGAACATTGGCCCGTGTCAAATGTAGAGCGAGTCCCTTTTTTTTTTACTTCTGGCATCCTGCAAACACACCAAAAGCTGCGTCTTGAAGATCAGAGCAAATTTCTTTTCAGCTTTTCTCTTCATCCAAGATGGCAGTGAAATATGACTCATCACTCCCTCCAGCCTCTGACTCAGATTATTCCACAGCGTTTGACTCTCTTTGCTCCACAGCTGGTATTTTGGAAGAAAAAAACAAAACAAAAAACAATCAGCCAGCCATCCATCCATCTATCCATCCATCCACCCATCCACCCATCCATCCATCCATCCATACATCCACCCATCTATACATCCATCCACACATCCATCCATCCATCCATCCACCCATCCATCCATCCATCCATCCATCCATCCATTCATCCACCCATCCATCCATCCATCCATCCATCCATCCATCCACCCATCTATACATCCATCCACACATCCATCCATCCATCCACCCATCCATCCATCCATCCATTCATCCACCCATCCACCCATCTATCCATCCATCCAGCCATCTATCAATCCATCCATCCATCCATCCATCCATCCATCCATCCATCCATCCATTCATCCACCCATCCATCCATCCATTCATCCACCCATCCACCCATCTATCCATCCATCCACCCATCTATCAATCCATCCATCCATCCATCCATCCATCCATCCATTCATCCACCCATCCACCCATCTATCCATCCATCCACCCATCTATCAATCCATCCACCCATCTATCAATCCATCCATCCATCCATCCATCCATCCATCCATCCATCCATTCATCCACCCATCCACCCATCTATCCATCCATCCAGCCATCTATCAATCCATCCATCCATCCATCCATCCATCCATCCATTCATCCACCCATCCATCCATCCATTCATCCACCCATCCACCCATCTATCCATCCATCCACCCATCTATCAATCCATCCAGCCATCTATCAATCCATCCATCCATCCATCCATCCATCCATCCATCCATCCATTCATCCACCCATCCACCCATCTATCCATCCATCCACCCATCTATCAATCCATCCATCCATCCATCCATCCATCCATCCATTCATCCACCCATCCACCCATCTATCCATCCATCCAGCCATCCATCCATCCATCCATCCATCGTCATCCACTCATCCGAAGTCGGGTCACAGAGGCAACAGGTCCAGGAGGGAAACCCAGACATCCCTCTCCCCAGCGACACTCTCCAGCTCCTCCTGGGGGATCCCGAGGCGTTCCCAGACCAGATGGGACATACAATCTCTCCAGTGAGTTCTGGGTCTGCCCCGGGGCCTCCTCCATGTAGGATGTGCCCGGAAAACCTAAAAAAAAAAAGGAGGCGACCAGGAGGCATCCTAACCAGATGCTCAAACAACCCCAGCTGACTCCTTTCGATGCACAGGAGCAGCGGCTCTACTCTGAGTTCCCTCCGAATGGCCGAGCTCCTCACCCTCTCTAAGGCTGAGCCCAGCCACCTTCTGATAGAAACCCATTTCAGCCACTTGTGTCCGCGATCTCATTCTTCAGATAACTACCCAACCCTAGGTGAGGGTTGGAACAAAGATGGACCCAGTATATTGAAAGCTTTGCCTTCCAGCTCAGCTCCTTCACGACGACGGACCAGAGCAGCGCCCTCATTACTGCTGACGAAGCCCCAATCCGTCAGTCCATCTCTGGTTCCAACCTGCCATCACTCAAGAAGGTTACCAGCACTTTAAAATTTAATATACAACATTTTAAGCAAATCAGACCTTTTATTACAAATGCAGCTGCAAAAGCCTACCTGCACTGTATGATTTTATCCCATATCAAATACTGTTTTACATCCTGGATGTTTGCGGGTGTCACCACTCTTAAACTAATTAAACAATAATACAAGAAAGCCGTAAAGGTCTACGATCGGAAACCCCAGTCTTCCCATCACTGCCCAATTTTAAAAAAGCACTACTTATTAACCTTTGAGAATCTCAGAACATTCAAAAGCACCTGTCTCATCTATAGATTTCTGAACGGGCTGGCACCACAACAGGGTGACAATGACAAGATCAGCCACCAGGGGGACTGTGAGGTACAGTTTAGGAGAACGGCATTTGCACAGAAGGTCCTATCAGTCTTTGGTTGCTCTACATGGAACACAGTTCCGTTGGCCATAAGGGAAAACTCAACATATGTAGCTTTTAAGAAACAACTAAAAACATGGCTTACAGATACCCAGGACTGTAAAAATGAAGGGTAGTTTTATTTAACATGCAATACTAAAAATAAATTGGTAGTAAGTCTGTAATTCTTAAAATGAGTTGGCACTTTATTCCGTGCACTTTAAAAATAGCACTTTAGGATAAATGCACTTTAATAAATGTATATTTCATTTTGTATAGGAGGGTAAAACATTATTTGCCAATCAGATGCATTTTAATGTCTGAAACTACTGTGCGACAAAATTGTGTTGATATGGTTTTTCGGTATGGTATTCATACCATAACAGGTCATTTGTTGTATATCTTGTGATGTGGTTAAGTGATATGGAATGTTGTACGCTTTGTTTTCTTGTTACCTGTTTTTGTCTTTGTCTTGTCTTGATTTTAGTGTGAACAGCAGGACTGCAGATGGAAATTAGCCTTGGAGCTAAATCTGGCATATTTACATTGTATGTTTATGAATATGCAGAGTCCTGTCACAAATAAACAAATAACTAAATAACTAACTAACTCATGAACAAGATACCCAGATACTTAAACTCCTCCGCCTGAGGCAGGCACTCATCCCCAACCCAGAGAGACCATTCCACCTTTTTCCAGTTGAGAAACATGACTTCAGATTAGGAAGAGCTGACTTTCATCCCGGCCGTTTCACATTCAGCTACGAACCGCTACAGCGCGCGTTGGAGGTCTTTTTAAGATTAGAACATTTCAGATTGTTCTGGAATTTTGTCTAACTACAGAAACTATAGAAAAGTGTTCAAGGGTACTACTGATTGTTTGTTGGCCCTGAGATGGACTGGTGAGCCATCCTGCTGCTGGTGTAGGCTCCAGCCTGCCACAGGATCCTGAAATGGATCAAGCTGGTACAGAAAATGGACGGATGAATGGTTGTTTGTGAGTTTACACAAATATCCACCAGATGTCAGCGCTGCTCAAATGAAAAAACGGCACCTGACTGCACATGTGGAGCAAAACGACGTCCCCCATTTTGTTCACAGTTGAGACAAACAGTCTGTGATAGAACAACAAACAACAACACACACAATGAAATTGGTAATCTGTTACTTAAAATGAGCTTCATTATCTGCCAGAACAACAAGAAAATGTTTGACTTTACGAGGTTTATAAAAACAAGACCAAAAGATCCTCAAGAGATATTTTGAGATTTATCTTGAAGCTCGTAGCCAAGTTCAGTATTTGATTCAAAATGAGATGATCTGACATAAAATAACCCCAAGAGAAGAAATAAACAGGGTCTAAATGATCATACACACTCTAAATGATGATTCACACTAATCCATATATTTCTACATGTTTTTTGCATTAAAGTTTACAGCTGATTTAAGGTCAGTTCCCTCTGCTAATGTCTAAAACTCCAAATATAACATGCACATTACACTAACTTACAGTCATTTCCTGCCTAAAACCAAGTTTCCACACACAGATCAATGGTTTCCTTTGTGGATGTCTGCTTTTTGTTAAGCAACAAAAAGAAAACATATTTAAGTGCTGATGGTTTCAGCCATTAGACCTCATTTTTCTTCCCATTAGGAGATAAAGTCCCACAATGGGAATGTAGAACAACATGAGGAATACAAATGATTCTAACCTGAAACCGTTACTTTATATTTTACTTCAAGCAACCAGACTTATTTGGTCTTTTAAGCCGACCATTTAAAGAGGAATGTGTTTTTTTTTAGAGGATTGTTTTTTTGTTGTGAATAATTCAGATCTAAAGAAAGACACCCAACACAAGGGATGAACCAGTATTGTGTCTACACATAACCGAGAAACAATTTTCTTGTATGAAACTTTGTTCCCAGCAGCCTGTCACAAAGACACATAATTTCTTCCCATTTCTTTAGTTGCATCTATGAAAAACAGCAAAGATAACACAGTTCAACAGGCAGAAAACAGGATTTCTGCAGCAACAAGCTGATTCCCAAAGAGCTGTTAGCTGAAAACTTGACATATCTCAGCACGGTGTGCAGTGTGTCCTTAAAACATTTGAGGAAACTGGACAAGTGGAGGACAGAAGAAGAAGCGTCAAGCCTAAAGAACTATCTACAGCAGATGAACAGGATCTGAAAGTGATGTCCTTAAGAAAGAGGAAAAACTCCAGCAAAGACCTGACACAGGAGCTGAGAGATGCATCTGGACCTTCAGCTGATCCATCTGCTGTTGGCCCAAGCCTCATCAGAAATGGGCTCCATGGAAGGGTGGCTGTCAAGAAGCTGTTCTTAAGGAAGGGAAACAGGGAGAAAAGGCTGAGCTGTGCCAAAGGACACAAGAAGTGGGCTGAAAATCAGTGGCAGCAGGTCTGATGGAGGGATGAATCCTCCCCAGAGCCCGGACCTCAACATTACTGAAGCAGTGTGGGATCATGTTGGCAGAGAACGGAACAAAAGGCAGCCCACATCCAAAGAAGAGCTTTGGGATGTCCTTCAAGAAGCCTGGAGAACTATTCCTGAAGACTCCTTAAAGAAAGGACAGAAAGCTTCAGGCTGTGTTGGAGGATAAAGGAGCTCAGAGCAGATGTTCACTTTAAAGCTTATAACTGTGCAAACTCAGTTCTTGCTTTATATACTGTATTTCCATTCATGTTTGCACTCATTTTAATACATTTATCCACTGATTTACAGTTTCCCTGGCACTATATAAAGAAATGAAGGGTGATTAAAGCCTTTGGTACTCTTAGCTTCCTCGTGCTTAACTCTCTTCTTAACACTGACCGACACCAGATCTCAACCTGAAAGTATTTTTAAGTCTCAAAGCAAAGATTTTCCACACACGACAAAGCGCACACGCATGCATGCTGAAACAACAGAGTCCTTTTGTCTATGAGTCTTTATTTGTATTTTTCATAGAGAACATTTAAAATGGTTCATAATAACCGACATCACTTCTCTGCTTTGTAACACTGACACAGGAACAGGGGAACATGTATACAAGTACACAAACACACAGTCACAAACTCGGCCCATCTACAGTGTCGTACCAATCCCCCCCCCACCCAAAAAAAGATGAACAAAAACATGAGACCCCAAGGACGCACAGCCAAGGCCTGTCCCACTTTACAAAACGGAGCATTAGCAAAGGAACCTCATCTAGAAAAGTAACAAAAATCACCGTACAATCTATTGTTGTGGAAGTGCTTGTCATACTGGAAGTTTTGTACTATTTTAAAAGGATTTCAACATCAGTGCCTAGAAAATCACCAGTAAAAATAGCTCATCTCTGTAAAAATTTGCTAGCAGGACAACCCTTGGCTGTGGATTTTTTTTTCTCTTTGTCACAAACTATTTATTTCATTTTTTTTTTCATTTTAAAACCATTTTTAACTTCAACACAACAACAATAACACTGTTTCTTCTTAATACAAATATGTACAGAGACTTCCACTTGTTTTAAAATAATGCCCTGCACACTGATGCATTATCTAAGGATGAATGATGATGATGATGATGATCTTCAGATTCCTTCACAGAAACTGTCCGTGCAGTTTGGTACCTGAATCGACTGAATGAGATCACAGTTTCTTTAGCCAAACAAAAGCTTCTTGTTTTGTATGTCCTCTGTAACAGAACGGTCTCTGAAAGTAAGACATCGAGATCCAGACCGACAGTTTTCAGCCGTGTTTTGAACCAGGTGTAAACATACCGTATGTTGACATGAGCGGAGCGAGAAAGGCACACATGATGAGACCACACATCTGAGAACTACAGCAGGGAGGCGGGTGGAGATGGGCTCTTTTGGTTTTTTTTTGGTCAGCTTGATGAAAAAGTGCCACTCAGTTCCTTCTTTTTGCTTTCGACAGGCGAAGGCGAACCCCCCCCACATCCCCCCCCCCCACATCCCCGCAACTCACATTTGGAATTTGGTGCGGATTGGCTTCCCTGAAAGTTTCATCCCGTTTGAGTAAAAAGCTCGTCCCAGCTGCTTCGGGGAGACTGAGCCCTGTCCAGTTTAAAGGCTCCTTTGCTGTTTGAGTAAAACTCGCCCCATCCCTCAGTACTTTTATGTAAATAAGAAAACATACAGTACGTGGGCACAGAATTAACCGTGGGCTGCGTTTGCTTCCTTAGCCGACATTCTTCCTGAAAAATGCTCTGCTTTCATGGCCTCAGTGTTATTCATTTACATACCTCAGTAGACAATTTCATCAAGCAGTTTAAAAGGGGTCATGCCATATCAAATAGGTTAGGAGAATATTCACAGTCTTAACACTCTCGGGTAGTATTCTCGTGCATTTCAAGAGGAAGGATACACTACTTTGTTAACCAAATGCATCCAAACTATCTTTCCTGAGGAAAGGTTACACAAGACATGAAGAAGAAGGGGCAGGGGGGGCTGAGTGGTGGAGGGCTGGTTGAGGGAGTAAAAAGTCATAAAAAGCTTTTGACATTCTTTTGAGTGACATACACATATTTATGCAACAAACGCCTCCTCCTAAAACAAAGGGGAGATTGTGTATCCCGGCAAATCAATTTCCCACTCCCACACACTCATCTCATTTCACACGAGGCCTTGATCCAGCCGCTGCTAGCGCCTCTAGCCTCAGCTAACTGGCCGACCTATGGCATTGCTCTATTCTGCTTCAGCAGCTGCCCCCCGGTCACCTGAGAACCAAACTCTGACTCCTGTCAATCTCTTTTGGTTTTCCGTTTTGGAAAAGAAAGTCTCGCTTCCTTTTTTTTTTTTTTTTCAGTACATTTTTGAACCCTCGGATGTCTCAATGCGAACGGCGACAAACAGGAGGGACAAACGCTCGCTATTGCCCCCGAGATCTAATCTAGGAGGGTTTGCACAGGTCTACGCTCAAATGCTGGCATTTTCAACAGTTATTCAGAAAGTGCACAAAGGAGTTTCATTCTACATTGGCTAAGAGTACATTTACAACATGCCTTTGACATCAGAGTTACACACGGGTATCGTACTCTACACCACAGCAGTTTCCACACATCACTCAAAGGCAGGTTACACTAAACTCTCCTACGTGTTTGTTTGGACATTAAAGAGCTCGCAGCGAGCAGGCCTTTACCATCAACGATACACCGGAATAAACTGCACAATGTCGCTATGTGCAGAACATTATTCAGAGGCATCATTATCCATTTTTTTTTTTTCCTTAACTACACATGAACTCACATGACACTTAGGAACAAAGAGCCAACCATCTAGTTTAAAAACCCGACAGCCATTTCTCAGATTCAGTCAGAGAAAACACACAGTTTTTGACATTTTTAGATTAAAAGACAAGTGAGTGAGAAGAGGGGGGAACAGAAAGGAAATCTATGGGAATATTTCCACAGTACTGTAGCTGTATCATCAACAACACCTACTTGGCCTTAAGCTTGACTGAAACGGTATGTTTAAAGCCACAGTTGAGCAGGTCTTAGTGATATTGAACAAGTTGTAACTGCCTCCTAATCAAAACGCCCTCACATCTCTGAACAGCTAGGGATCCTTTGATAAGGTAATACAAGAGAAGAAGAGCAAGTCAACAATTACACTGGAAAAATATATGTATGTTTATATTCATATATATATAGCATCTTTAAAATCTATTTGTACAGAATGTATATATAGTGTACTTATGGCCATCTTGGCAGAGAAATAAAGGCATCTGAAACAATCACCACTCTCTTGATGCCGTGGTCGTCTCGGCGACCAGACATTATTACATTGCAGAGATGCGAAGAATCAGGAAAAAAAAGTACGTTTTTTTTTTCTTTTTTTCCGTTTTGTTTTGTTTTTCTTCCTCAGTGGCACTTTGTGCATCAAAAAAATTAAAATCTAGAGTAAGGCTACAAGGGTGTGTATGTTTATCTGATAGAAGGTTGTCAAAGGAGGCCATCTTATTGTATCCTCGAGGGCTGGATATGTCGCCGTGTGTGTGTGTTTTTTCGAGCCATACGTCCAGACTAAAACACTGCTGGAGCAGAGCTTTACACGTACCGCTGTACTGAAGAAGATCTCAGAGTACATCCGAGGTTTTGGGTGAGCCAGTGCTGGCCGCTACAAAGCGCTTGGGAGAGGTAAAACTTTTCTAACAATGTTTGCCTTTTTTTTTTTCTTTCCTTTTTGTAACACTTTTTGTTTTCACCTGACAAAAGCGAACACACAGAGACCGGATAGCAACAGAACAGTGAGTGCTTTTGTTGGGTTATTTTTACAATCAGCTGCTGGTATGTCTAAGTACACGCCTAAACAATCAAACAGTGTGTGTATTAATTTTGTTTCTTTATTTAGATATTAGCAATGGATTCTTAAGACTACTCAGACTCAACCGTCACATCACGCACATAAATAACAAAATAAATATACAGCCATATCAGTCGATTTCTTTCATATTAAATAAATAATAAATACATATTTGCTTTTTTTTGTCTCCTCTCAGCAGTGGGTGTTTTTTTAGTCTAGCAGTAACAGAAGAAACACAAACGAAAGGGAGGAAAACAAAGAAATAACTCAAAAAATACCTTTTTGTTGTAAAATTATCAAAAAACTTTAAGTGTTATAAAACATCTGCACTTAAAAAGGTTTTGTTTGTTTTTTTTTAAAAAGTACTCCAAAACAAAATATGCCTCGTCAGTTATCATATAGATTCTTAAAATATTGATGTAGGACATCTGCAAATTGGTTATCAGTAAAGATGCATTCTTATTTTTTTTTCAGTTTTACAAACAAAAGTTAATAAATAGATTGCTTCAAATAAATAAACCTCAATAACATAAATGGCAATAAGTTACAATTTAAAGGTTCACAACTTTAAATAATTCATTTATAACAATAATTATTGTACCACAAAACTATTCATTGAAATGAAGTGCAATTCCTATGTTGATAAATACTATTGATATGACTAACTGACTTTGAAATGTGTGCACACTATTACTATCATTTCAGTTTAAAAAAAGGGAGGGAAAGGGTTAATCTGCGGCTTTTTGAAACACGATAGCCACTTCCAGCTGTTCTGCCTCCTGACGTTCGCTCGCAGATTGAATTTTTTTCTCCGCCGACGTCTTTTTCTGCAGTGATGCCACAAAGCAAACACACACATTCAGTTGAGTGCATGCTTGGTATTGCTGAGGTGTGCGTGTGGTGGAGCAGAGAGCTTTTCGGAGCTGGTGAACGCACACGCTCGCCGCGGTGAATGCTACGGCACAGCAGCGAGAGTCATCTCGTCCCTCCTGTTTCCAGCGATCCCGCCTTCCTCGGCGTTTCAAATGAACTGAGGCGCGAAAAACAAATCCATCCGCGCAACGGTGAAAGCCTCTTCCCAAAAACAGATGAGGACACAAAGGAGACAACAGGTACAGCATGTCAAAAAAACCCCAGATTGAGTTTCTAGTAACATTATTCTTCTTTTCCATCCACTCTGACTGAAGGGTCTGTTTCCTCTGAATCCCAGCAGCAGCATGGTGTAGATTTTGGTCCGCGTCACTTTTCTTCAACAGAGTTCCCTGGGTTTGATTTTTTTTAAGTTGCCGTTTATTTAAATAACCTGAATTCCCTTTTTTTTTTGTTTTGAATCATGTTTCCATATATTGTAGAGTATTACAGCATCTCTCCTTCATCTCTTCGTCCCTCCGTCAAGCCTTCCAGCTTCCGGACAGCTCGGGTTTCCCCTTTTTGTACGCACGTCGAGCTTCAGACTTTGATGCCCTTCACAGCTTTGTTGATGCTCTCCAGCAGAGCCTTGTTCTCGGGGCTCTGGAAGCAGTCCTTGTTGGTGTACATGTCGGTCAAGGTGCTCACGTAGCTGTCGAAGTTCTGCTCAGTGATCGGCTCCTGCTGTGGTGCAAACGACAACCATTCTCAAATGTGAGGAGCGGGATAAAGGAAGAGCCGCGCGCTTTTCAACGCGTTCGATTCGCCTAAAAATGGATGCGTTTAAAAAGAAAAACACTCACCATGTGCGGCAGGCGGATATTAGCGAGGCTGCGGATGAGGGCGCGGCTCAGACCGGACAGCTCCATGAAGAGAGCCTCGTTCTGCTCCTCGATCATCTTGTTCTCGTGCTCGATGCTCTTCAGGTTCTTCTCCATGGAGGAGATCTGGAACACGCAGGTAAAAAGGGTTAAACAATAGCACCACTTTGGGCTTAAAGCCGTCATTTATCTGCAACAAGATGATAATGTTTGATCTGTTTTATGCCACCGAAAGATATACAAACAAAACTGTAGAGAAAGCAGACTGAGCCCCTGCTGCTGGTCAATCTCAGTTAAAGTAACAAGAGAATTTGGCAGTTTTTTTTGCACTTAGGCTCCGCCTACAGTTGTGGGATGGTCATAAAAACATATCTCCAGAGAGCCCTGCACACTTACATGTATCATGTAATCATGTATTTTTAATGCTTCTTCCACTCCCCGCTGCACTGCTTGTATTTTATGTAAAGCACTTTGAATTGTTTTGTACATGAAATGTGCTACAAATAAACTTGACTTTGACTTACACCCATACACATGTATTTGTTGTCATGCTGTCATGTCAAGAGGCCACAAAGATGTGGTGTGTGTTTCAGACCTGGAAATGTGCATGATAAAAGTCGATATACTTCAAAACCAGTTAAAAGCACAAGTTTACCGGCTTCTCAAGTGTTGCTTTAAGACTCGAAGGTGGATTAATTCGCTACTAATTAAAACTACAAAAAAAAAAACTAAATAACATTTATAACATTTATATATAAATAACCACAAAGCAGTGGTGCCTCAGATCAGACTGCAAATTAATCTTCTGCAGAAGAAGAAACATCCAGAAGGTGTGAATGAGCAGTTATCCCTCTGTAGGGAAACAGATTTCTTCACGTGAATCAAGTTTCTCTCCACAGTCGCCTCGGGCACGCTCAGGCCGGGAGATTGGACCGAAAAAGAAAAAGTTTCTGTGCAATCTGTTGGTTTCCTTAGCTAGGAAATTGTTTTTGAATTGGCTCTATATGAACGAATTGGATTATTTTATGAATAATTATGATTACAATTAATTGAGTTCCAATTGGCTCGAATTGGACTTTATTATCTAAGTGCCTTGAGATGACATTTGTTGTATTTGGCGCTATATAAATAAAAATGAATTTAATTGAATTGAAGTTAACCAGAACTAAGATGTGTACTATGCACCTAATTAGCAGGATTTCCATCAAATGTTTTTTTTAAGTAAAAGGTGAATGGAAACTGCACAAAATTTCTTAAAAGCCATTAAAAATGTATACACTCACTATGGGTGTTTTGTTTTAAATAAGACTTTATGCAAATTAGGGGGACTGGCGACTCATTAAAATCGGTTGTTTCCAGTCTGGGCAGGCAAACCTTTGATTTATCCAGATTATTATGATTAATCCCGGATATTCCCTGAGATTAAAATCATTCCCTAAAGAAAGAGAGCCGTCTCCATTTTCCTTTTGTGGATGTCCATCACAGCTGTTGCTGTTTTTTTTTCTCCTAGAGGTTTGTTTCCGGTTAGGACAACTACTTCTTCTCCTGAATTGCAACCCTGACCCAAATATCCTCTACCACCATCCAGCCTAGTTTATTCACTTGAAACCAGTCAATGAAAATATGCCTGATTCACTTTTCTATTTTGAGGCCCAAAAAGTCAGTCCCAACACCCACTAGAGGTGTGTGGAGGTGTATTATTCTGCATAGACATGGCCCTCACCCTCAACTCCCACTTAGGATTGGAGTGGCCAAGTTTGAATGCTGTGTGCAAACAGAAACTGAAAACAGATGCTTAGTTAATATTTACTGCATGCAGGATTTACAGCTGATGAATGAGTAAATAGTCTGCTCTTCATGCAGTTTTTGTGATGTCTTGGTCCTTTCCTCTGTTGTTCTTCCTCTGTAGATTGTAGTCTGTTTATGCATTCTTCTGTCGTTACTGAATCTGCATCTTAATAGCCTTTTTTCTATGCGTTTTGTTCCTGTGAAGTGAGTTTTTCCATGAATTTTCAGTGGAACTATAGTGCACAATTGTTTTAGCAAATAATTAAGCTTAAAACAAAATTTAAAAATACATTTGTGAGCATGTTTTAAGGTGTTGGAGCTGAGTATGGACAAGGTTTTGGCCTTTTCGTGTGATTTCTTGATGATTACAAATACAAAAAAACACCAAAGTAATCATTTTAAATGAGCCATTGTAACTTATTAATCACAGTGTAAAAGAAGCAGGTACAGAAAGGGATTAAACACTCTTAAGGACATTACGAACAGCAGCAGAAAAGCCCTTAAGTGTACTTAAGAAAGCAATAGTTAAGAAAATATTTTATGGCATGGCTCTGGTTACATCACTGAGAATTCAAGTCTTGGACAATATTTTAGATTTTGTTGGACGCATTTGCACTTCAGTTCTCAAGACTTAAATGAAACAACAACAAATTAACACACCTGAGTCTGCAGGTTGACCATGTCAGCCTCCATTTCGTTGTTGGATTCATTGAGGTCGTTAATCTCTTTGTTGAGCTGCTTGATGTCCTCATCGTTGTCCAAAACTAAAGCATTAGAATAAAAAAAGGAAAACATTCTTGGTGAGTGAACTGACTTTTGCTAGTCTGTATGTTTTTTTTCTTAATTTTTTAAGGGATTATATCCTTCATCCTTATCTTGTATGTACCTGACCTTACGTCAGTGCCATTTGCCCTTCTTTAAGAAAAGGGTATCATATTCTAGATACAAATTTAATCACTTGTGGATTTGTTTTTATTTATTATGTGAAGAAATTTATTAATAAAGGATCTTTAAAAAAAAGTTGTGTTTTTCCACACAACATATGCACTAATTTATGGATAAATACAGCATATCTTACCATCAGTGGCTCTGAACTTGGTGCTCAGGTAGTCCTCTGTGGGGAACTTGGCCTTTTTCTTGGCATACAAGGCTCTAGGGCATCCTGAGAGGCTGATAGCACAGGCAACAAACAAATGAGATTACTGGATGGTTCTTAATGTCTCTTGTATAATGTATCAAATTCAAAATTACATCTGTATACATAAAACATAATTTGTGGAGCATAAGCTAATTTGGCTGTCAGCGCTTGCTACTAGCGGGCAGTTAGCACAGACCACCAAAATGGTTGGAAATAGCTCACCTGACTTTATAAAAATATTCTTCCCAATGAATTTCACTCTAATTAGGTTGTATTATGTACTATTTTAAAAAAATACACAAACAGAGATGTATAAGACATCAAGTGAGCTGGTCAATACATTCTTTCGCTTCGCTAGCTTGCCAAAGAACTAGTTTTCTCTAAACAAGTCAATGTCTCCTGGCACTAGCTTCATGTTTAACTCACAAAACTTCTTTCAAAATTCTCATCTAACCTTTGACAAGAGGACAAGAAATAGTTCCACAACATGATTTGCAGAATACATTTAATTGTTAAGCAAGATGTAGCAGGAATTTGGCTTAAAATGACGACTTGAAACAGCTGCCCTGGCTTGGTCTAAAGTTAAAACATGCACTTGTCGGTATATGTGCATACTAATACTAAACATGGAGAAGCAGCATTTAGCTGTTATGCTCCAAACAAGTGGAACAAACTGCCAGTGGAGATTAAACTTTCCCCAAATGTAGACATTTTTAAATCCAGGTTAAAAACATTTCTTTTCTCATGTGTCTATGCATGAAATCTGCACGATATCTTTTAATTTATCTGGACTGTTGCTTGTTTTTAAATTAATTTTAATTATTTTATTTGTTTCTCTTTATATTCTTTTATGTATTTTAATGCTTCTTCCACTCCCTGCTGCAATACTTTTATTTTATGTAAAGCACTTTGAATTGTTTTGTACATGAAATGTGCTATACAAATAAATTTGACTTTCTAAGAAAGCTAATGTATAACCACAGCTAATGAAAATTCTGTCTCTGCCAAATTAAAAAACTTGAAGCTACCGTTTAAAGGGATATGCCACCCCCAGGCCAAATTAAGTGTATCCCCACATTCCTGAGACATAAATAAGTGTGTGGGAGCGTTTTCCTGGCGACCCAGGCATTGTCCGAATCTCACAGCACTGACCACTGCTTGATTGCGCGTAATACATACATGCTAGCGTTGCCAGCGTCGCCAATCGAACCCCCCCCCCCCCCCCCCCCCCCCGACTTCCTCAAACAAACCAGCGTGAAGCAGCCAGGGGGGGGGGGATTCCCAATGACGTAGCGGGGAGTGTGCTTCGGCTGTGTTTTCCGCACTGGAAACTAGTTCCCAAACTGACATGAGCAAACCAAGCCTTCCGTGTTGATTTACACAGTCATTTGCACTCGATGTGAAAGTACACCACTCACACAGTAATTAGAAGGTAAATCAAGTAAATTAATTCACGTTGGGCGAAATATTTCGATTGGCGACGCTGGCGACGCTAGCATGTATGTATTACGCGCAACCAAGCAGTGGTCAGTGCTGTGAGATTCGTGTCTACAGAAAGAGTTTTGTGTCTCTGCTGTTACCACATGATGGAAAAGGATGTTGCCATTTATAAATATAAATAGCCAATGCTAAGTTACTACTTGGTAACTCTACTCTACAATAACAAAACCATAATTGTGTTTTACTACATTTCTGTCAGGAGATCCCTCTAAACGTTGAGCATTGGACACAAAATCAACATTTCAAATTAATTTTTCTCTCTCTGTAAGAAAATTAACAAGAATTCCAATGATGTTGAACTAGTTCTTCAAATAAAAGGTGTTGTAATGTTTTTCAGATCTTTAGTAATAAGTCCATACTGAGGACAAGTCCCCTGTCAAATTATGTGCCAGTCATTAAAGGTAATTTCAGGTCTTAATCCTGTGATAGCTTCAGATTATATGGAAATTTAGAACATTTTAATCCAGCGTTGAATCTCTTATTACAACAGCAAAAAAACAAACAAAAAAAAAAACCTGACATCTTTGCTTTATTGAGTGTCAGAAAACTGTAATTACTGCTCATAACCCACAATAAAACCAAATTGTAAATTCTTCTGCAATCTGCAATTAAAGTCAGACTAGTTCAAGACATGTAGCCTTAGCCCACACCTCCACTTTAAATTAATAATAAAAAACAGACACACACAGACATGGAAGTTTCAAAGGCTATCTAGATTTTTTTCCACTGTCAGATCTAAAGTTTAAAATTGAGAAACAAAACTGTGCCGCTCACCTGCGGTGTGTGAGGAAGCTTCCGTTAGCATGTCCGGATCCGTCACAACCAGGGGTGGGGCAGGTCGGCCCCTCTGTCTTGAAGGCCTTCCAGTTGAAGGGCGTCCCGTTCAGGAGACCCTCCTTCTGCCTGCGGGCCGCCAGCGGACACCCGTAGGCGCTGCGGTGCGTGGCGTATTTGCCGCTGATGTGGCCCAAGCTGTCGCAGCCGGGCACCGGACATCTGCAGAGAGCCAAGGAAAGGAGATGAGAACGAGAGGAGAGTTCAGAAGACAGAGAGGAAGGAGTGTTGAAGTCAGGCAGCAGAGGGAGAAATAAAAAGGTGGCAAAAGGATTAGACAAGGAGAATCCACATGAAATCTGTAGAGAAGGTTGAGATTATTCTAATGAAAATAAAAAAAAAATATTCACTTTATTTTTTGGGCCTGATTAATTTACATCAAAATCTTACATCAGTGTTTGGCACAGTAGAATTACTAGTAGATTTGTTACAAGCATGCTGCTATGTTTTGTGTGAAAATGCAATATGAGGCCCATGTTTTTCTCATGTATTGTACTCTATAATACTCTACCATGAACTACATTCAGAGTCAGTATCTGCAGTAAGTGTGTTTTCCCATCAGTAAGGGCCTTATGGTTTGATTCAATTACGGGGGCAGGTCAGTACCTCTGCATAAGACTCACAGTGACTGTCCTCTCTCTTTCTCTATCTCTCTGTCTTTTATTGCATTTTACTTTTACCGTCAGTCACGCTAAAAGCAGACATTATGGCTTTCTGAGCGGTACGAACTTTAAAAGCTCGGAGTCCTCCTGGTTGTCCTTGGTAGGAGTTTTAATTCCACTTTTCTTGGCACGCGGGCACCCAGAGAGACTGAAAACAGAAAGTATGGAGTTGATAACATAAGGTTGAAAAACGGTCTGGTGAAGTGATTGCTTCATAAAGGGAGAGAACATTAGAAGGAAGAATAATTTTTACAGAGGTTGTTCAACCAAATGACAAACCAAATCAACTCAAAAACGCCTACAGGTGTGAAAATGTGTATGTGTCCCTGTCTAATTCTACCATGAGCTGTCACTAGGCCTCATAGACTTGACTGGGTGTCGGTGTGTTCATGTGAGTGTGCGTCTTTCTCTGTGTGTGTGTTACCTTCTGTGAGAGGCGTAGTTTCCCGTGATGTGACCTGAGCCATCACATCCTGGAGTGGGGCATCTGAGAAGAGGAAAAGTGCAATATTTAGCAACAAGAAACAGACTCAGAATCTTTCCCTGGAGCCTTGAAAATGGAGTTATGCAATGAGAGAAGCTTCTTAATTGTGTTCAGGCTCATTGCCATTTAAACTCTTCTTGCATCTGCCTATAGTGAGCAGTGAAAGGTTTAGTTTCCAGTAAAGAGCTCACTGCATGATGCAGATATACCGTTTCATTCTGATTAAAGTGAAAGAGCAAGCATAGGCCGATCCAATTGGAGAAAAAAAACACCATGACAGATGCAGCAGCAGCAGCAGCAGCAGAGACAGCAGCCAGCAACAAAAGATTAGTTAACGTCAGCAGAATGAAGCATTGTGGAGCTGGACGGTGTCGCTAGCAGTGAGCTGAAGTGGCAGTGAAAAGGCAATGAAGGTGTAGAGCAGACATACTTGAGTTCAGGGGTGTGGGCCGCCATGAGGGACCGAAGGCTCTTATCAGCGAGAGGACACCCAGACAGACTGAGAGAAAAAGGAGAAAGAGCGAAGGACAGGCAGAGGAAAAGGGGGACGAGGAAAGCGAGGGGTGTGAGGGGATTGAAAGGAGAAAGGAGAAAGACGTGAGTGAAGGGAAATCAAGAATGCAAGGCATACCAAGGTCATTTAGGAATAAGAGGACAGACGGAAAGAAGTAAATTACTGATGCATATCAAAGTCAATGACCGTCTTTGCTTCCAGGGCTCACACTACATTATTGCCTCTGGCATGTCAGAATCAAATGAAATATTTGAATTAGTCTTTCTGTGCCTGCTTTGGACGCAGGCTCAGAGGGGGCAGCAAGAGGAAGAGTCTCAGTGAAACTAACATTTCATATAAGAGCGGAGCGTAGGTAGAGAACCGGCTCGCCATTTCACCCAAAGAAGCCTGCAACTGTGCATACCTGCGGTGGGACGCGTAGTTTCCAGTGATGTGGCCGCTGCCATCACAGCCCGGTGTGGGACACCTGCAGACCGAGAGATGCACAGAAGAAGAAAGTGAGGCCGAGAATCCGATTTAGCAAAAGCAAAGATAAGCAAGAACATCTCTAAATGTGAGAACTGAATCGATTACTCTGAGAAGGAGAGAAGAGGCTGATCCAAACGTAACATTCAAGTTTTTAAATCACACAAACATCCATGTGAACGACAAACAAGCCACACATACAGTACTGTGCAAAAGTGTTGAGCCACCCATCAACTTCTTTATATATTGCCAGGAAATAGGTGCAGCTTTCTATGTCTGTCAAAATGTGTTATTTATGATGTTTCTCGTAGATGCAACTAAAGAAACGTGAGGCAACGACAACAAATGTGTCTTTGTGACAGGCTGCTAGTCACAAAGTGCCTAAATAAACCATTTAAAGTTGGTTCTTTGCTAAGTTGCGTGTTATGTGTCGACACAACACTGGTTCATCCCTTGAGTTTGGTTCTTTTTATGCGAAAAAAAAAAATCACGTTCCTCTGAAATTGGTCAGGTACCAGGACTGGACTGAAAATGAGCGAAAAATCAGCCAGTTTCCACAGAAAATCTGTGAAATACCTCCAGAAAGTGTGGAGAACTATTGATCAAGACCACTTTGAAAGATTACAACAAAGTCAGACCGCTTGGACGTAAAATATAAAGAAATGAGGGGGACTCAAGACTTTTATAGAGTACTGTATGTCAAGAATTTGTCACATGTTGCCTCCTAATTGTAGACGGGGTATTCAGTCTTTATGTATAAAGGAGGCTTGTTTGCTGCTCATGTGAACACTTGCATGTTACGGGATACAATAAGGCAAGGCAAGGCAATTTTATTTATAGAGCACAATTCGTACACAAGGCAATTCAAAGTGCTTCACAGCTACATAAAATCACAAGAAGGCAATAAAATCACTAAAAAATAAAATAAAAAAATTAAATGAAATTAAAAAATTATAATAATAATAAAAATTTTAAAAAAATAAAAAAAACATTAAAAATAACCATGAATGAATTAATTTAAAAGTGAAGAGTGCAGATAAAATACTTTCAGGTGTCATATGCACAGCTAAATAGAATTGTTTTCAGCCTGGATTTAAACATTGTCAGAGTTGAGGCCTGTCTCACATCTTCTGGAAGACTGTTCCAGATGTTAGGAGCATCAAACTGAAACGCAGCCTCACCTTGTTTAGTCCTGACTCTAAACCCTTGGGAGATTCAGGCAGCCTTCTGTTTCCTTCTATGCTGATTTGGAGAGCTGTAATCATGTGTTGCACTCTGATGTGTAACCAAGCTAGCTTTTGGTTTTGACTAAAATGTCTCAACATTTGAGTTAATTTTTTTTTATCCCGATCAAAATTGTAATCGTGTTAACCACAAAGTTTTAGCCTTAGCTATAATTGATGGTGAACCTGATAAACCTGATGGTGTAGAAGTTCTTTTTACTTACGAGAGCAGCTCTTTCTTGCTATCCTTGGGCTGAAACTTGACTTTGAAGCTTGGGGTTGTGACCTCTCCTGGGTACTTCCTCTCCTCCATACAGTCCTGCATCATGTCACAGTCCTCTGGGTCTGATGAGACATACGACTGGCCCGTGTGCTCCATCTAAAAAAATCAGAGCAGCGCTTAGAACAAAACTGCAATTGTTTTGTCATTTCATCTCATCCTGATGTTGTGTTGTGATGATTGATATTATTTGGGTGATTTCCTCCTTGCATCACTTTCCAGAGTTGTATACAAGCAAAGAAACTTTGTGAAACACCATGTGCACACGACCTCCTTTTATTCTTTTGTAGACATGTCATGTTTCTAAATGCAGAATGTCCTCATAAAAAATTAACATTCAAGGCCCTTTATATTTCTTTTGAAAAAGTTCAAAGGAGCGAAAATTAGCATATGCCAAATCCAGGATGGTGCAATGCACCTGACACACCACCTCTGTTACACAGTGCAATGTTTTAACTGTACAGTAACTCTTGCATTTGACTGAAATAAATGAATAATAGAAGGAGAAAAACGGGACAGGAAAAAAGGAAAGGGGATTAGACAAAGACAGAGTGATGTAAACAAGAGTTTTTCATTCAAAAGGCTTAAGGGGGTTTTTGTCTGTTGTTATTTATGTTGCAATATCTCCTCTGTGACTAATGTAGCAGGAAATACTGCATGTTTGGAGCTTGTTCCTTTATTCTGTCTAATTGCACTGACCTCGTCTATTTCCTCCTCCCTTTGGCGGTTGGGTTTGGTGAAATCCAGAGGTCCCTCCCAGTCCTCCTGCTTGTATGTGTGTAGGTTCGGTGATGTCATTCCACTGTTTCCACCATGATGAAGCGAAGAAGAGGAGGAGGAGGAAGGGTCTGGGGACCGAACCCCGGGGCTGGTGCCTGACAGACTGCCCTCTCGTTTAATGGGTTTCTTCATACTCAGGTCCAGGGTGCCATTCTCATCTACCTCAATGTCCATTTCCTGGGAAGAAAGCGTCGAATATTTAATTGGATGAACTAACTAATTACTTCTGAATGTCTTTTTGTACCCCACAGTTACAGAGCCCCAAATCAAGAATTTACACAATAAAGAAAGATAAACATTATTATGAAATAATTGGAGGAATTACTACAATCATATCAAATTATATGATTTATGTGAGTTCTTTTTTTGTTTCATAACAAATCATTTTTATGCACATAATTTTTACTTTTTCTTTTTTTAGTGAATGGAGAGTGTCAGAACCGGCTAATTCTTTATTTAATTAGATAGCTACAGTACAGCTCACACCCAGTGACCAGGCCACAAAAAGCCTAATATAGCCATCTTATTGCCAAAGCTAAAGGTACTCAGCTGGCTAACAGCCTAGCAACTACTGAGCTGACTAGAAGAGCTGGGAAGTTGACCAAAAATAGTCATTAATTTTGGAGATCATTTACGTAATTCACTGTAGATATAACAATTGCATTTTTAAGATAATTGCGTATTTTAATGCCAAAACTTTGGGACTACATGTATAACTAATACATAAAATGTAGTATTCTCAAATTTGAATAGTGAAACATGGCTCCTCTTGTGCACTGCAGTGTATAAAAGGCAGCCCTGTGGGATGTTTATTGTGATTATTTTAATTATACCTTCTAAATACATTTCTGTACAAGATACATTTCTCTCGATTTGTAAATTCAAACACAAACTAGCTTCCATGGGGTAAAATTATTGATTTTTTTTTTTTTTTTTTGCCATTTCTGCCTAACCAGCTCCACCTGCTTGTAAAATTGCCCCCAAACTTGAACTGAAGAAGAAATTATTCAGTCATAGCCTAGAGCATTGATGCACTTTCTCTGAGTGTTTCACATTCAAATGCTTAAGATTCTCAGCTACGATATCTTGGCACACCGGTGCCAACGGCACTAATATCGTGCTGCAAAACTCCACGCTTCCTTTTAGCGCTGGCAGGTGAACAGAAATAGAGGGATGAGAAGATGAGTAAGCATGTAAGATGGTGCTCATATAGCCTGGTCAAGATCTTGAAATATCAAAGGGGTCTGAGAGCAGGAAAGAAAACTGGAACAGTTCCTAGAAATGTCCAAGGTTGACAAGCACAGTGTTTCAGTGTTTTAGTATTGGATTTCAACTGACTCCGACTCAGATTCCAGATCAGTCCCTGGTTGATCTGCACAGCTCTTGGATCGGTGCCTTGTGGAACAACAGTTTGCTTTGCTTTGCTGCCAGGCACACTCATTTTTCTTTTTTTCTTTTTATCTCCCTAAAACCATGTCAGAAAATCGAAAAAATGATGAAGCAGTCACTTTCTCTGTTTACTGTGAGGCAAAAAGGCCTTTAAAAATCACAATATGGGGGAAACCAGTGCTTCAATTACACCTCCTGTGCACAGACAGACGAATGAGTTAGTGAGTGATAAATAAAGAGGTACAGACAAACACAGAGACTGTGAGACTTACATAGGGAGGAAGAGATGGAGATAAAATAAAGTAAAAGGAGATGTGAAAAGAAAATGAAAGAAAAAGTGGCGGGGGTGGAGAAACAGAGTGGGAGATCCGTCCGGCAGATAATGAAAAAAGGCTACCTGGCGTAAAAGTAATCCAGGGAACTGGCAGTCAGCCAAATTCAATAACAACATGAAAAGTGTGTGGGATGGAGGGATAAAACGATGAAAGGGGATGGGAGAGGTGATGCAACTGAATCTCAACACCATCCTGTTGCTGTAAGCCAATGCCTCCTGATGATATATTCATGCGGGGTTGATGGGGAAAGAAAAAAAAAAGATGAACTGGAGGAGAGGAGAAGGCACACCCTCTGCTATCTCCTCTCATCTCACCAGCTGTGGCCTGAAATGTTTCATCTGCACTACAATCAGCTTATGATCCTACTCTGAGTGCAATGGTGAGAATAACGGGGCAACACTTAAACTTTCTGAAGAACTGGGGCAGAGGAGAAAACTATAGGGTTTACCTTATTCTGTGGTTTGGTGCTGAGGTTCTCCGGTTTCTCCCAGCAGCGAGTGGACAGGTTGAGGATGGCAGTGGCAGCCATGTGAGCAGCTTCGGCATCATGGGAGTAGTCGTAGGCCAAGGCGGAGCTTTTCCCATAAGCATGGAGACTGAGACTGGGCGATGACGACTTAGGGAATGAGGGCTTAGCTGTGGGAGGGCAGAGAGTTAACTTTGACACCAGTGGGCAAAAATAAGTGCACATCACCAACATTTATTTAAACTGAATACTAAGTGATAATATAAAGGTAGACTAATGTAAATGACAAAATGCAGAGATACTAAAGCAAAAAAAAAAGAAAAAGAGGCATGGAAAGAAAATGTTCGTGGTAATGTTTGTTGGAATGCATTCATTGCTAGAAGGATTACTGCAGGAGTTTGTGGAAATAGCCTCCCAACACCTCAAAAGCTCTCTGAAAAGTTCCAGTAGATAGCTACACTGGAAAAAATGCCCCTCTAAAAATAAGTAAAAAAACAACAAATACAAGGTGTTTTTGCTTGAAATAAGCAAAACAATCTGCCAATGGAACTAGTTAAAATCAGCTTGTCAAGATTTCTTGAAATAAGATGTGATATTTAGGACTTTTGAGTTAAAAGTGATCTTGAAATTAGCTTAAAAACCTCTTCAAATGAAAAAAAAAAAAGCTTGTTTCGAGTGAAATATGACTCAAAACAAGATGTTTTTAAGACTTTTTCACTTAACAAGATATTCAAGATGTATTGTCTTCAAACTAGTCCCTATATCTGGCTGAAATGTTACTTGTTAGGCAATTGTGTCTTATATCAAGTGAAATGAGACACTCAATGAGACAAATATACTTGGTAAGATTTAGATTTTTTCCAGTGTATTCATACAAAAAACGCCTAATTACAGTTTAGCTGTCTTAAAGGAGCTGGTTGTTGGATTTTGTTAGGTTTAAACTTTACACTGACGTAGGGTAAGTGTGTAAAACCACAGCTTGTTGGTTTCTGTATTGATTAACCACACACGATATAGCTAATTTCAATAATTCCTCAGTCTTCCTATATGAAATACTGTGCAAAAGACTTGGAAAAAAATGTAAAAAACAAACAAGAAAAGGTATATTTAACGAACGCAGCACATCACATTCCCACCACAGCCACAGAGACTAAACCAGTCGTCAAGTCTCACTTTTGAAGGCTTTGGGTGAAGTTTCGCTGGTGGTCATCTTTGGAGCAAGCGTGCGCTTCCCAAACACTTGAGCGTCAAAGCTTGCATAATCGAAGGAGACTTTGGAGTATTTCTCCAGTTCCTTGGCCAGGTTGGCGCGAGGCGTGGAAGGCCCCATGTTGGGCCTGTAGTTGCCGTACTGGGGCACCTCCAGCTGCTTAACAAAGCACATGGGCCTGTAGGGTGGAGGGGGAAGAGGAAGAGCACGTCAGGATGGAGCCGTTAGCAGCGGGGATTAAAGATGAAATAAAGCATACAGCAGAAAAGATTAGGAGAGATGAGAAATAAAAGAGGATTGAAAAGAGGAAAAAAAAGTGACGCAAAATAAAAACTGAGAGGAGAAAAAGAGTAAAAGAATGAGAGAAAGAGGCAGAGCGAAATAGAAAGAGTAAAGATAGGGGCAACGGTGTACTTAGTAGGAGTGCAGCAGGATTAAAAGCTCTCTTATCAGCAGAGGGCACATTTGCATGTTGTACAGCATGGAATTTATGAGCTTTAAGCCCTCTCGTTTTCCTGGAGAGCCTGAGCTTTTGTCAGACCTGTTGGCATAAATCCACCGATAGACCAAAGAGAGGTAGAAAGAGGAGAGAAGGGGGGATGGTGGAAGAAAGAGGAGGGAGGTGGAGGCAGAAGAAGAGGAGAGATCTTCCTTATCTTTGTTTTTCTTCTTCTTTTCTTTTTCTTCATTCTCTTTCCACCATATTTCTAAGCCCTCCACCTAATTTTTTTCCTCCTCTGCCGCTGAATATAGCGACTGATGTCCATATCGCAGACTCTGGTCACCGACCATGTGCTCACTAATAAGCTACATGACCTGGCCTGTGGTCACATGGCCACCACCAACAGCCAATTTAAAGGAGGACTCTCATAACAGTGAAAAACTTTCTACCACTGATCACAGGGGATCCCCCCCCCCTATTATTAATTCAACATGGATGCCATTAGAACATGAATTGCATGAGGAATTCAGCTCCGCATATAACGGACAAGCAAGCTCATTTGAATAACAATCTGAGGAGGAAAAACAAAGCAAGCCTTATTGTGTTTTAATCCAATGCTTTGTCCAACCACTGATGAGGTTTTCCTCTAGGAAAGCAATTATTTTTCCCTAGCCCCCCACCCCCTAAACCCACCCACCCACCATGCCCCTATAACTTGCATAATTAGCATATCGGCTGCATTATTAATTAAAATACCAACGAGGGAGAGCGCGGACTTAGCATAATACCAGTGTCTAGTTTGTGTTAATTATCATTCTTTTGGCCATGATCATGGCGCCTGGCTGGTTTGGAAAGATGAATAGAGATAAAGACTTCTTTGCATTTGAGGTGACAGTAATGATTAGCCTGCCAGCCTGGATGCTTCGAGACTTTGTTATTATTGAGCCATTTACAGGACAGCTCCACCTCTGGTAACCAAGGTCAGGATTGTCTCCGTGGTTTCCATGTGGCTCAGTAGCAAGGCATCTGACCTTGTCAAGGATTCAGCTTTGAAGGGCTGGGATGGAGAGAGACAGCTTTTATGTAGATGGAAGGGTCATTATACCCAGTCTACCTTAGCTCCTACCACTCATTATCTTATCTACAATATGGGACTGTGATTAAGGGGAAAAGGGTCGCTACACAGGTCCAAAACGCAACCCTGTACATTAACTACTATAACTTGTAGTTTAAAAAATGAAAATGAAGCTTAAAAAGACATTTACAATCAACTGATAAAAGAGAAGCCATGAAGTTGACGTCGGGTTCTGCGTTTCATGGAGCAGTGCTCTCCTTAACGTGTTCCGATGCGAATAACGAGTAACCGCACATTTATGTGTAAATATGTAAAAAGCCTTAGCACCTCTAGGCTAGCCTAAATTTAAATATTCAATATTGATTTTTGTCCACAGACACAGAATTTTTGCTGTTTTTTTTGGTGCGACTGAACACTAAAATAACTCCAAAGAGCAACACAGTGCCACAGCCTTTTGTGAGGTCGTCTGTGGGTCAGTTGGATGTAATTTGGAGGCTTGTGGGACTAGAAGTGTAAACATGTTGGCTTCGAGAGTTACTTATTGAGAAATTTAAAGAATTTTCCTGCATTTTGGTGTAAAAATGATGCAGCTAAACATGAGGAGTTTTTCAGCCTCTTCCTTTCTGCTGGAGATCAAGTCCATGAGGCGTTTAACATTCCGTCCATTCACTTGAATTTTTCTGCAATGCAGTGTTCAATTCATTTGACTATTTTTTTCAATTATTTGTCACCAAAGCTCGATGTTTGGATACTTTTTTTTGAAGACCCACCTCAGCACTCTGTCGTTGGGGCTTCCTTTCAGGTGCTCAGGACCTGGTGGAGTGAGAAGCTGCTTATCGTGGCTTTTGGACAGCTTCTCAGCAGCAGCGATGGGACAACCAGAGAGACTGGAGAGGGGGAGAAGAGCGGGGAATATTAAAAGGAGGGTATGCTGCTGACCACGTAAATCTGCATCACACTGATGTGGGCTGACACATTTGCTGTCTTGCATGCATGTGCTTGCAAATAACACAAAGGGAAACGCATGCCCTGTGCAAAACGCTTTCACCTGCAGAAATGCACACATTCAAACAACACAGATAAATAACAGTGCAGACAATATACCTGCGGTGCGTGTTGCGGTTGCTGTTTACATGGCCTTGACCAGTGCAGCCAGGAGTTGGACACTTCAGCACATTTTCATGCATGGCCAGAACTAAGTAGAAGACAAGCAATCACAGGTTCAGAGGAAATATACAATCTAAGCAGCTTTTTCATGTACATGACTGTGTGTAAACTGAGGCTTGAAATCTGTATTTCTTTATTTTTCTTTGTCTGCACTGGTCCCCCTTTGAGTGTGGACAGGTGAGAAAATGGTAGGAAAAAAAACCCACCAACTGTTCTCAGTTTAAGAATAAATACCTCCTGATGTTGGCTAAGAAACTAAGTTTCAGGAGTGAGACAAAAACAAGCATCAGCTCTGTGCTGCGCAAATTCCAAACAATAGGAAAAAATGCAGAATTAGATGCCTGAGATGTTTGAGCTTTTTAGCAAACCCAATCCAATCAAAGAAGCCTCCAGACAGGCACACCAAACTATAAAGTGCAAGGTTCACAAACTGAGCATGTGGCCAACACTATTAATATATGTGTTTTTATTTCTGTTGCAATTCATTTAAATTAAAACCTTTTGTTTGGATATATATGTATATATGTATAAAGTAGACCTGAATCAGAACATGAAAACCAGAAAAACTCATCGGAGAGGCATCTCTCCATTTTATTGTCCATCTTTCAAGCAGCTGAAATTAAAGATAAATAAATTAACTCACTCTCCGGGGGGATCCTGTCCTTGTGCGGACAGCCTGACAGGCTGCGGTGGTGGGGGTAAAGACCGGTCACGTGGCCCGTCCCATCACACCCCGGCGTGGGACACTTGATCTCTCTTTTCTCTGGCCTGGCACTCTCTGGATAACATGGGGAACAGGTAGGAGGAAGCAGGAAAGAAGGATGAGCAAAGAAAGGGAGTAAAAAGGGCGATGAGGTGGACAGAAAAGGAGAAGGAGGTAGAGGTGGATAGTGGAAGGTGGGAAGAGTAAAGAGGACAAAAGAGAGTGGTTAATGCCATCAGACAGTCTGCTCGGCTGAGCGTGAAATCTAGACATATTTCAGACAACTGTACAAAAGCAACACCGTCTATGTCCCTTCATGTCTTATGCATCAGTGTGAATGCACAAGGCGCATCAGACTAAATGTGATTTGCATGTTTCTATCCTGAGCGTTTTGATCATTTGTGCCCTCTTGCTGCATTTGTCTGATCTCGTTTAGATTTCGGACAAAATAATACCTGAAAATAGAACAAAAAAACCACCTCAATATAAAATTTACCCTTAATTAAAATCGCCCCCTTCACCCTGCTGCTTTTGGAGGTAGGCCAGCAGGTATCTGTGGCAGTGGTGAGAGGAAAAAAGGAGCAAGAGGATGGTGCGATGCTCTATTGGCCTTCAAATTGAATGTTAACGAGACATGCATCTCCTAATTAGCGATGAGCAGAGCAGGAACGTCGCCACAGGAGGGAGTTGAGGCCAAGGAGAGGGCAGCACTACCAGGCATGTAATCACACTGCAGCTTTAGCGTGAGCATGACAAGTGGGCAGAGTGCCAGCAGTGAAATACAAGGCCCGAACGCATGCAGCACATAAACAAACACTCAACATACGCAGACTGTGGAACAACCTGCACTCCTCCGCCTTATATCTCGATATGCTGCTCTTTCCCTCTTCGAGGACTTCCTGGAAGTCTATTCAGCTGGAGCCGCTTCATCCCTTTACAATGGGGAAAAGGATCTAAACCGAGCTCTGTGACTCATCGCTGCTTATTTGGTAAACTGTGTTTACTTGTATGCTCTGCTCCCGTCATTAAGCTGGTTTAGTGTAAAAGTTTCTACACACTAGCCTATGACTGTTGATTGTGTGCCTTTGCTTTTCATTATATTCAGTTATTAAAATCCTTTTACTTTTTACAGTATTAGATGACAATGATTCGCCCCTTAAGAAGGTTTGCTTGATATGAAGTTTAGGTTTGAAGCAGGGAGAACCACGGCAGCCCTACAAGACAAGTTAGGATACAACATTTCTTGCAGTTAATTTATTTAAATGTGATCTAAACTGTTTTCTCCTCTGTGTGTAAGACTTGAGAACAGATTTTTTAAAGCGTGGGGCAGGGGTAATCTTTATAAATGGGTTTCTTGTTTACAGACATTAATGGATGCAGACACATCCAGAGGTCAGAACCCCCGCCGGTGATCGCAGCAATTGTTCATTTAATGTTAATGGTTAAAGTCAAACTGTGCAACCTGCCACATTTAACAGAAAATTACACCTACGGTAAACGACACCTTAAACCACACACTGTCAGGAATAGCATATTAGCCCCCCCGAGCTGCAAACGTACATTTGTGATGATGATATTTATGCGAAAGCACACATATCTATGGTGGGAAAACTTGGATTTTCTTACTAAGTTGATAACCAGCAGCGTGATACCTGCTTATCAGGGTTAGTTGAGCCAGATGACTTCAACGCACCCTGAATATGTTGAACCAGCTTCATAGGACGGATCCAGAGCTCAGTGAGAGCAACAAAAACCAGACTGTTGCTCGTTAAGTTAAAACTGCTCTCAGTCACACAAACACAGGAAACCAAATCAGACGCCAACTGACATCTAATTAAAACATAATTGTAATAACATTTAAAATCCCACTAATTGTATAAGCTTAAATTAAACAGTTACAGTCTAAATGTTTATTAATAGCAGATATGACAGTTATGTGGACTGAGTGGCCGAAACATAATATATGTGCTTTGTGTTTCGAGTGGATGAAGAAATTTAACCTCATCTGGAAGGACAAATGACCGTTAGTAAACAGACAAGTGGCTGTCTGGGTTTAAGTCCGTTAGATGCCACAAAGTGCAGCTATCTTGGGCAAAGTGAGATTTACAAAAATAAAAACTTGAAAAAGTTTGCAGAAAGTGGTGAGTAGTTACCTTTACATTTCAGTTGCATACATGTAAAACAAGCAAGCTTTTTTTTAGCCTTAAACAGAGCCGTACTGGCTCATGCTCCCTGCTTCAAGTTTAAAAATCACCTCTGAGCTCACGCTTCACATTTAGTGCGCAGACTTGAAACTGTTTAAGCGTCAGACTCTTTCTTTTATTGTTTCGTCTGAATTGGAGATTGAAAAAAAGAAGTCTTTCCTGTGGTGATAATTGGGTCTAAAATGTTGCTGTGCAACTATTCTTAATGGAAAGCAAATCCAGACATCCACCAGTGATCAGCGATTGGTCCCTGAGGCACATTTATTGCTCTTTAACACATTTATCTGGCTGTTGATTGGCTGGATAAACATATTGTTGTGTGATCACTAGATACACAGTTGCTGAAGGAGTCTTAAAACTCAACAGACCTATCAAAAAGCTGACAAAACTGCACTACTATTATAAATCTAATGTAGCTAAGATAAAAAAGAAAGTCAAGGAGGACTGAGACTCATATCCCTCTGTTTTGCATGAATAAAGCGTCCCTTTTCTTTTGGGGATCAAGCTGTAGTGGTCATCTAGCTCTTTAACTAGGGTTAGATAACCACTAATATTTGACACTTTATTCCTGAAAAACAGAGGGGTAGGGCCAAGGGGAGGAGCTGGGATTAGGCCTAAATGTGTATGATCTACAGCTTACATTGTAGCTCTGCCCTCCCTTTTGTGTTTCTTCACTCTACCTTTGCTAAAGTAGCTCTTGCGGATGATATCCAGGTGCTTAGGCCTGTCTTCAATGGTGAAGTATCTCTGATGGTGGATATCTGGGGCCCGGAGAAGCTCTCTGGGCCCGGCCGGCTTCACCTGCTCTGCTTTCAGGGCGATGGCTTGCTCCAGCAGGCCCAGGTTCCCTCGGGTCATGTCAAACATCTCCGACTCGTCGGTCACCGTGGAACGTTGCGAGAGGCTGTCCTCGTCATCTCGCTCGCCGTCTCCCTCCAAGTCGTCAAAGTCTTTCTCGTCCGTCTTATCCGATCGCACTTCAATAATGTCGGGAGAGGCGGAGGACGACGGCTTGTGGATTTTAAAGTTCTCCCCTCTGGGGATGGGGAAGAAGTCCTCCAGTGGACTGGTCCTGTGGGAGCTGAAGCTCAAAGGAGAGCTGGTCATGTAGTTTTGAAGTGAGCTAGGCTTATGTGAGTCATATTTGTCGAGTGGACTGGCCCTGTGGTAGTTCTGGAGGGGACTTGCCCCGTGTGAATTGTAGTCCTCCAGGGGACTAGCATTGTGGTCTTCAGTCTTGATGTGCGGTCCCTGAGCTGCTGCTGTGCTGGTGATGGTGCAGACGGCAGTTGGCACATCAGAAATGAAGAGAGCACGGCCCATGTGCTCCTCTTCATCTCTCTCTTCATCCTCCTCATCGTCTTCTCGAGTTTCCTGCCTCTGCTGCACAGACACTACCATCTCTTCCTCTTCCTCCGCGTCATGTTTGATGTGTTCGCGGTGGATCCCCTGGGTCAGATACTCTCTGCTCACATCTTCGTCCTCCTGTTGCTCCTCCTCCTCCTCCTCCTCCTCCTCCTCCTCCTCCTCCTCCTCCTCCTCTTCATCCGCCTCCCTCCGCAGAACAGATGACTCCTCCAGCACTTGAACTCTGCGTGCTACCTCCTCTTCCTCATTCACGTTCCCCTCCTGCTCATCTCTCGCTTCTTCACCCCGCTCAGCTGCCACGCTGACATCTTCAGTCGCCATGGCAACAGTCTGCTGAACGGCCACGCTTCCAACATTGTTGCTGAAGACTCGGCCCAGGTGGAGGAGAGAGTTGGCCACCTCCTCGGCGCTCTGCGAGGGACACTCCTCGGCCGCAGGTGCCGCTGCTCTGTGCTCGGGCTCGATGATCACGCACTCTTCCTCTGTGGAAAACCAAGATGAAGAGGTTACAGCAGTGACACACGGGAAGGAGTGAGTCATGCGGTGAGCGCAAGCTGTTGTCAGCAATATCTCTGTCACCACTTGCACCCCCCCCACCCCACCCCCCCACCCCTCGCCCCCCGCCTCCTAAGTCACTCACTGTGGATGGAAAATGAAATAAAAACAACCTGCTGTGACAAATCTGTGGATGTGAAGCAGCTTTTAGATGCTGGTGTCACAAGTGGTCATCAGGAGGTTCAGAAAGCCGCTCCATCTGCAGTTTAGTCACCCAAAAGAAGACTTATTTCACATAGACCGATGCACTTCTCACTGATCTCATTTCTGACATGCGGTTTGCAGCATTATTGGACAATTTCTAAATTTGAACTGTATTGAAAATGATGGGGCTCCGGGGCTTTTTTTGCTCTGGATTAAGCTTCTCTCAGCTAATGTCCATTTTTTTTGCAGGGTTTTACCGCCACGAGAAAAATGTTTCCCAAATGAAAGAATGTTGAATCAGAATTTATGCTCGTCATTAAATATTTGATTGACATAAGTATGTATTTTTGTAGTTGAGTAGAGGAGCATTCCACTAATAACCTACTTATCAACTCCTCAGGAGGAAGACCGATCAAACGGGAGTTTCAAAAAGATTCAAAAGTTATGTCGGTGTCTTTGCAGACTTTACAATGGGAAGAACTAAAGCTGGGATGTGAAAAACACATTTGCATTGTGGGAAATGTAAGATGTAGTGCTTGTGAATCTTGACCCATACAAGAGAATTTAACATTAGGATATGTCTGCCTCTGAAGTTGAAGTAGAGTAAAAAAAAAAAACTTCCTCAGCTTTATGAAATAAAAATAAAAATAAAAATATAACACTAAGTCAACAGAATGCCTGATTTAAATCAAAGCAAACGCGTTGATCTTCTCCTCATTTCTTAATATTTTGCTTCCCTTCAGTCAGACCTTCTTGTATTCTTGTAAAGTGATCTTGAGCAATAGTTCTCCAGCTTTCCGAAGGTCTTTTTAAAGTTTTTCTTTGGACATTTCCTGCTTTTTCATTCATTTTCAGTCCAGTACTTGTACCTGAGCATTTTCAGAGGAATCTGTTTTTTTTTGTTAAGCCACTTAACTCTGACTTATGAATCATTCAAGCAGATAAAAGACATCCGAAGGGATGAGCCAGTGTTGTGTCTACACATAACAGACAACTTAGGAAAGAACTTGTTTTAAATTGCATCTTTAGGCACTTTGTTCCCAGCAGCCTGTCACAGAGACACATCATTTGTTCCCACTTATTTTGTTGCATCTATGAAAAACACCAAAGACAACAGTTTGACGGACAAAAAAATAGTATTTTTGTACTAAGTGAATGTATATCAGACATTCTGCTGGTTGAATAACAAACTCATTAAACGACTAAACAATTCTTTCAGGAATACCTTCATCCACTGCACTTTTCCCCTCTTTCTGACATGTCTGTTCCTCCTCTTTCTGCATCGTCCCCTCCTCTTGTCCAATTGTCTGTTCATCCTGATTTAGGTACTCAGGTGTCACCTCCTCTCCCTCCTCCTCTACACCTGCATCCTTCTCCTCCTCTTCCTCCTCCTCCTCCAGCTCCTTGGCCTCTTCTGCTTTCCCTCCATCTTTCTCTCCCTCGCCGTCAGCCTCGCTGCTGGCGTCGCTCTCGGCGCTGAAGCCTTCGTCCAGGGCGAGTTTCAGGGGGTGGGACTTCCTCTTGGAGGCGGGTCTTTCGGTTTCCTGCTCGGCCTCTGCTTCCTCTAGACGGCGCTTTCTTGCTATGGGGCAACCCAGAATGCTGTCGGAGGGAAGAGAGGGAGAAAGAAATGGATTCAGAAACAAACTCTGACATGTCCAATAAAATATAATCCGATCCACGGAAAGATGGAGGGCGTGTTTTGATATGAGAAGCATGGAGCAGTATGAGTCAACACATGTGGCCTGAGGGTGGCGCCATGCACGCTCACTCAGACATCACAACCAATTTCAGCCAATTGAGTGGAACGTTTAATGAACAACTTGTATGGAGAGGCGGGCAGGAGAGGCAGCGGAGGGTGAAATCCAATAAACTCTCTCTTATTCTCACCTGTGAGACGCAGAGGGAGACTGAGGGACGATCTATAAACAAAGTGCATCTGAAATTGCCTGCTGAACGAATACACATGTAAACAGATAGCTAATATCTTCCCCTCAATAAAGAGGAGTCACAAGCCACTGAGCTGCCCCGAGTCTTCCGGAGTCTCTGAGGGCGACGGCGCAGGCGAGGAATGGAAGGAGGAGAAACGAAGCCGGAGTAAGACCTGGAGAAATCACACTGCTGTGAGCTTTAAGCTCAGATTTAAAAGGCCCAGAGAATTTGTTGTAAACTCCAACACGGCTACTCTCACTGGAATAGGATTATTTTATAATTATACCGGCAAATTACTCTGGTTTTTTTTCATTCTTATTTGGCAAGTGCATTTAAAACTCATTTAGATCAGTTAAACCTTGGACTACTACATAAAAAAAAAAAGAATAAAATCGGAAGAATCTCAGGAGTTTTAAAACAAGCTCAGTTTTAGGACTTGAGAGGTGATAAAGGGGCAGAAGAGAAGAATATATTCAGAAACTAGTGAAATTTATTAAATATGGTCCAAAAGAAAGGGAATATTTTCACTATTTTGTGGAACAAGACCTCTATTTTTTGTATTTAAGTATCATAATCTAGTTTCTACAACACAACAGGGCAATTTCACATTTCTTAAAATTAAAACTATGGATTAAAATGGAAATTGTATCAGCAGTAAGCCTCACTTTTACATCTGGAATGATCTAACCCGGCAGTGTCCACAATAAGCATACCTGCGCATTTAAAGCTCATTAATTAAGATGTTCTGTGGTGTTTGTTTTTCTTTTGTAAACCCCAGGGAACCGCAATATTTCATGGTTGCGAGCAGTGACTTATTGAAGTCTCGTTTCCATCTGTTCTCATTCTAACATATATTATGCCATATCAATGCGAGGAAGTCACTTTTCACTAAACTCACGTAGTTTTTAGATAGAAAAATAGTCTGTTTAACCAGGTTTCTTTGTGTGGGAAATGTGGGTCCAACTGCTATAACAAGCCAATTAAATTCTTCAGCACTGGCAGTAGCAGTGTGTGCATCTTCAGGGCTTTTTGGGCTACAATGGATTCAGAACCGGTTCAGTAACTACCACTGCCTCCCTGGGGAAAAGTCTGTAACAACAGCAACATGAAGGGATGGAATTAAGATGTATTATACCGACTGTGTTGGACCAGTTTCTGATAGTACCTCGGATATAATTAGTTTATTATTTTTTATTGGACTGTGGATGTCAGCCCCTCTCTGTAGAACTGTCTCCCAAACAGATAAAGTCTTTTTGTCTGCAACTTGTACGTTTCAGAGACATTAAGTGAGACGTTACAGTCTGTTATCGTGCGTTTCTTGAGCAGAAACAGAAAATTGAGCAGTGCCCACTCATGCAGCCCTGAGTGCAGCGGCCTCGGTGAAAACTAGCATGTGCACCCAGATGTTGAAAGTGTGAAAGTGTGTATTTCAGTGTTATTATCAGACTTGATGGATAAGGGTTGTAAAACAGTATATTTTAATCCCAACAACGATTGTTTCCTTGAGTAAACCAAGTAGTTTTAGTCCCTAAACCCCACCAGAACATCAAGATTTAAGCAAATGAAACAGTGAGTCTGGTTGTGGTCATTTTTGCTGAGGAAGACTCCAAACTGACTGAAATGTCTGAGTGGCAGCCATGATAAGAGCTGGTCAGATTCTCTATTTGCTAAGGAAAGGAGCATCAGTGCCCCCATGGAAATGAGATTATTCTTTTTTAAGTGACTCTTGATTATTTCTTTAAATATCGTACTAACTGGGATTCATTTAAATAAATACGAGGACGAGAGGGTGACAACATCTTCCACTGTTGTGGCTTTTTCTTTACTTTATTTTAATAACCAACCTTAATAATGAAGTAAAACTTTATGTTGTATCTAATTGTGATATACATCAGATATCCCTAAAGTGATAATACTACATCAGAAAAAGTATTTAAAGTGATTTTTGTGGAATATTTTGAAACAGCTCTGGTCTCAGTGCTGCAAACCCACATCGCAGCTAAGCGTAAGAGTGATCACATTCTTATTGATTGAGTCCTTACATATTTCTCTCTTCATCTCTCCCTGATCTCATGACACTTTCAAACAAGCTCAAGAAAAAGTGCAAAGGAAAAGACTATAAGAGGTCTTTTTTCTTAATATTCGACAACAACCAGCATGTGAAACCCAAAGTAAAGTCTCATGTGGGTGCGCCCCTCTTCTCCACACTGGAAAAAAATGCCCCTCCAAAAATAAGTAAAAAAACAACAAATCCAAGATGTTTTTGCTTGAAATAAGCACTAATAAGGAACTAGTGAAAATCGTCTTGTCAAGATTTCTTTAAATAAAATGTGATATTTAGGACTTTTGAGTTAAAAGTGATCCTGAAATTAGCTTAAAAACCTCTTCAAATGAAAAAAAAGCTTGTTTCATATGAAATATGACTCAAAACAAGATGTTTTCAAGACTTTTTCACTTAACAAGATATTCAAGATGTATTGTATTAAAACAAGTCCCTATATCTGGCTGAAATGGTACTTGTTAGGCAATCGTGTCTTATATCAAGTGTAATGAGATACTCAATGAGACAAATATACTTGGTAAGATTTAGATTTTTTCCAGTGCATCCACTTTGTTGCTCATTAATACAACTCCAGAAGACATTTGGTGTTTATTGCTTCATGGATGCCGAAGGACACCTTTGCACGCACCTCAGGGACTTTGACAAAACAGCCAAATTTGACACACGTGGAAAGAGAGCAGCTTGCTTGTTTTTAACGATGAGGATTTTCTAATAATATGACACGACCAAACTACCAGTTTCCCCTGACTCCTGTAGCTCCATAATCAGTGGATGAGGTATTGATCTTCTCATTTAACTGTCGACATTTTCTTTTAAAAGCACAAAGCAGACGCTGTGGGGCAGTGAGGGCGAGGAGGACAGACAGAATAAGGACAGACAGAGGGTGGGTTTTTAATCCGCCCTACCTTCTGTGTCGTGAGTATCTCCCACTGATATGGCCAGAGCCATTGCATCCAGGGGTGGGGCAGCTGGATGGGATGGATGGATGGAGGTTAGAGATATGTTTAAGACATGAGTGCATTTTAGTCCCTGTGCAGCAGCAATGATAACCACAGGCAGTACAAAGAAAATTAAGATAAACAATACAAAGCGAAGACATGCAAACTGAGCAAACGTGTCACACAAATGCACATGCACAAAGAAATGCTCCCTGTCCAGCAGACACACGTAATGCATGAAAGCAGGTGGCAACAAGCCGGAAAGGCATAATATTGTATGTCGTACATCAACCCTGGCCTATATCCTGTTACTATGAGCGATAAGAATCAGCCGAGACCTGCTGTAATTTCCCCTGCTCTGCTCTCTTCACCAGTCATCATCAGGCCTCACTCGTTCTCTTCTCTCTCGCAGTGCCTTGATTCAGGTTGCTATGACCCCTCAGGAAGGCTCATTTCAATTCTCATTAACTTCCCCCAGCAATTGCCCTTTATTACTCCAATTATCCTTATTATTAATTTCACTTATTAAAAAATGATGCATTTGCATTTTAAATGAGGCGCTCCCTGGCCTTCCCCACTGCTTCACCCCCCCTTAATCCCAAAACCTGAAGCTTTTTTTGGAGTGCTGAGTACAGATCAATGCTCCGAGGTGAAGTGTGACAAAATGAGGGAGGATAAAAAAATCATTTAGGAGGAGGGAGGGGAAAAAAGGACAAGTGGCCTGCTGGCCCTGAAAGCTGCCGCCTGGGTGGGAAGCTATGGGGAGGAGTGAAGAGGAGGAGTAAAAGCAAAAAGATAAAAGTAGATAATCGCCCTTCACCATCCACTCTCCTTGTACTGTATCCTGCAATCGGATGGCAAAAAGATCACACGCCCCTTACATTGCATCTACTGTATGTGTTCATAGCGGGAAATAGCAAAAGGCTGTGAAAAAAATCGATAGCAGCCTGTTGGAGCCACTGAACACGAGCCGAGAAGTGCTGATGACAGGAAATAAAAACTAATAATATACAGGATCATCTAAAGAAGCACCGATAGTCTATGAGTGCTGGGGAAGCTGCACGGCGGTGCACATAAAAGAACTTTATGAAAGGGATTTGCACAAAGATGAAGGTGTCTCCTTACCTCAGCTCTTGTCCTACGAGCTCAATAGGAACTGAAAGAAAGGAGGAGGGAATGGGGGGAAGAGGCAGGGAGAACAAAGGTGAATGACTGCTCAGAACGCAGCGCTGCAAAAAGAAACTCAGATCAATAAATCACAAATGCACACGATTCCCATGAGGATTTCCTCATAGAGGCTTACACACTGCTGAGTGCATGATCAGGAGAAAAGAAAATACACCTCCAGTCTCCTGAGTTTACATGCAAGCACGCACACATATCTACATGCTAAACAAACAGGAATGCAAGCTCTGGTGTGCTGAAACACATTGAATAAATAACAAACAAACAAACAGAGAAAGCCCATATCAGCTGAACAGTAAATTACAGCTGAGAAAAAAAAAGTGACAATTATATGTACACTTCAGCATTAAAGCAAGATTAATTGTTACATTTTAGCTATCATAATTGGGAAAATTAAATTAAAACGAAAACTGCCTTCATCAGTAGAAAACAGCACTTCTTTCAGGGACAACTTATAGTAATTGGCTTCAAAACATAAATCAAGCCCTGCTCACTAACAACAACACGCACTCATTGCTCTCGGCTGGCTATGGGCATCGATTGGGAGTTGAGCGATAGAATGAGTTTGGAGAAATATCCTGTTTTCATTTGGAGCAGAATGAGAAAACAATACCATCCTGGAGAATTCAGTTTGGGCTCCAATATCAAATGCATTAATCACATGTCAGAAAGACCTCGGGTATCAGGACACTCCAAGAGCACAGAGAATAAACACTGTTGGTGTGTATGTGCGTGCGCAGCATCTCAGTTTCTCGGTCTTTCATCATGCAGTTGGGATGACTGGACACTGTCTTGCGCTCTGAGTGCTTTGTGAACTGTTGCTCTGCTGTCTCCTTTCTAAACATCAAGCACACATACTTGCACACAAAAGCACACAAAGACACATGTATAAATATGTACATAGACACTCATTCAGCAATACGCCACACATCACATACGCCACACAACACACTGTATTTATAATGAACACAATATTAGAACAATGTCTGTATATGAATACAGAAAGAAAGGGGCAAGTACGACATGGCTAGAAGTCCTCTAGAGCATTGTGTAGAAGTATTGAGGCACCCTCCATATCTTTACATTTTGCTCCCAAAGGCCAGACTTTCTTGTAATCTTTTGAAACTAGTCTTCAGCAATAGTTTCTCAGACTTTCTGAAGGTCTTTCAAAGTTTTTCTTTGGACAAAGGCTGCTTTTTCATTTATTTTCAGTCCAGTTCTTCTTCATCCTGACCATTTTCAGAGGAATATATTTCTATTCTTTTAATGTTTGTTTGTTTGCTAAGTTACTTAATGCTGATGTAATTCAAGTATAAAAAAAAAGAACATGTTAGTCCAAGCGAATGTTTTTCCACCGTCACTGTTTTTTCTCTTGCTTGCAGTATGTGCAACAGTAACGTTTAGCTGCTCACATAATGTACAAAATAACATTTCAGTTAACTTTTAAGGCTGTTTTCCAATCCAAAATCTGCAACAATTATTACAGATATCAGATAACAGATATGACCTTTCTTCTATGCAGATTATTAATCATTGTGAGTGATGACTATAGGCTTCTGTGTTTCAGCCAAAATGACTAACAAAATATGCTCTCATGGGAGCTTCCTTGCTCATTTCAACAAAGTACATAGTTGACTAATTGTGTGATTAAGTTAATCTAAATTGATTATTAAAGGGTAACTTAATCAAAATTAATTACATGGATTCCATCTGAGTTGGCAGCTAACGAGACAGCAACTGCTACATTGTTAAGCAAGACTAGTTTGCTTTTAGCAGCGTGACTTTAACTGTTTAAGCTGATCTTAGTCCAATTTCCGTTCAGTCGCTGTCTTATTTATGTGTTGTTACAAACTATTATTAAAGTGTTAGACTATAAAATACATTTTTCAAATAGCCCAACGGGGGGGAAAAGGCAGGTAAATTAACTTTAACTAAGGCTATCTCAAAAGCTAGCTTCAACTAGCCAAATTGCAGTGGTTAGCGCAAGCTACATTTTCAGTTTTTGGTTTTTCTTCCAAAAATATTAATATTATAATTGTGTATAAGCACTGTACAGTACTATAATTGTATGTTATGAAATGAAATGCCAGAAAATTATTCAAATTGTATTGTGCTTTGTCCATATAATGTATAAAACAGATTGATGTAGCCTCTCACACAGCAAAAACCCAGCTTTGAAGACATAAAGTAACCAAATAGAATAATTTGAATATTATCAATTAGAAGCAATATTACTGCCTACAGTACAAGAAAATCTGACTGGCCAGGATTTTTAAAACGAACAATATATTTTCTAGGCTTTGCAACCCCACATATATCATGAAACTAGAGCGATGAGATTAAAAACGACAACAAAAAAGTATATTTGTCTTGTTAAAAGGAATTAGTTCATAATTATTTTCATTTTGGTACTTTCTGGTGTTTAACAAAAAGCATTATAGTTTTCACATTCTGGTTTCGAGCATCAACCTACGTAGATCCTGTAACAAAACCTATAAGTTAGACTATATCATAATAACAAATAAGGACAAAAATGTTGTGAAAAGAATCCTGGGAAGAGGAATGAAGCATATGTTGTATTGACTGAATATATGTAATTTGAATTAGATTTTAGTTTTTTTTGCAGTATCTATGAAAAATGAACCAAGTCTCTTAAACTTGCAATTTTTTCCAATGACCAGCAGAGGGCAACTCTTCGGGCAGCAAAAAGAAGTTTTGGTGTATAAATCTTTTTTTCAAAAATCACCCTACTAGCTTCATTCATTTACCTTATATTGACCAACTGTGTTTCTGTTCCTCATGCAATTTAACATCTTTAAAAGACTTTAAAGGCAATAAAGCAACGTGTGCTTTGGAGCAGGTCCACTTTGTGATGACAACCCAGTTTTATAGGATTATCAATCAGATCCAAATTTTGCTCATTCAAAATGGCTTCAAGGCTTCAAAACAGTCGTCTTTAAACCAGCCAAACAGGCGACTTTGGGGAGGCTTTGACCATGTTTTGAATAGAGTTTCTGGCTTTGTCTTTGTAAAGAAGAGTCAATACTCGGATAACTTTGATTCTGAAAAAAACTTTAAACCTGGAGTTGCAAAGACCGTCATCTTTAAATGTACACAAACACATTTATTGGCTGAAAACATGAACACATAATCATCTCCAGCTGACCGGCAGACCTGACGTTAGCATGTGAAAAAGCGTGAGCATGTGTGCATTGAACAAGTGCAAGATGGAGAGATTCCACCAAAACTCACCTCTGATTCCCTTGGACCGAGTTCGTGTTCGTTTGTCGTCACCCTCTACACTCATCTGTGATGAAAGGAAGAGACAGAAAGAGCAAGAGGAGGAAATGAGGGGAGAGAAGGAGAGCCATCAGTGGTTATTTCTCAATGTTCTCACTATATTCCACCACACATCCAGAGTTCATTGTCCTTGATTTCCTCTGCTTCAAAACAGCTGCTATAATAAGCCTTGTTCAGAACGTTCCCTTTGAAACGCACCAAAGGTAACGCTGACGCAAACAGGCGATCATGTCTTTTATTCTCACAAACAGAGCTCCCCATCTTTCCTCCCTCGTTGTGTTCCGTCACAGAAAAAACAAAACACACTCAAAACAAACCGACTAACATCATGTTCACTTCATCAAAAATAAGGTTTACGTGCCTCCAGCCCCGTCACCCATGCACACACCTCCCCCCCCTATAATTTCCTATTCTTTCCAATTTTCAATCTGAGTGGCGCTTATGATTGTAGTCTATGCAGAGGCAACAGGCGGCGCCCGCTCAGGGGCCACGGCCCGTATAAGCAGAGGGACTGGCAATCATAACGATGCTGAATATGATAATAAAGCAAATACACAAATGCTGCTAAAAGGCCACCGTAATAACCCTTTTAAGAAGAGGAGTTATGTGTGTGTGTCGTACTCGCTGCTTACTTCTAGCTCAGCTTTTAAGCCACAAAAGAGCAGGTGTTAACCCTGCCTCGACCACACCTCCTCAGCACTACCTCTCCACGCTCAGCTCGGCTCTCGGTGCACTCTGAAGCTATCAGATGCTTTCTAGACACAATGGAGCCATTAGCTTTGATTACTGGAGTCCCTGGTCTCCCCCTTTTTTCTCTCTTTATGTCCCACACTTTCTCCCGTCTGTACACTCCCCATCTTCCTCTGCTTTTATCCCCCTGGTTGCCTATACTCCCCTCGCCATGCCCAGCCACTTAGCTGCTTTGTTGCCTCTCTATAGTCAAGTTGGCACCGCCACAGTGGGATTCAAACACGGGGTCCCTGTTTCTCTTCGTCTTTTTTGCCTCCCCCTCCTCCTCTCTATTTGGCATTGCCCCTTTCCTGCTAATAGACCACATATGAAAAGACGGAGAGAAAGAGGGATGAGAGGAGGATGAAGCACGCTGTTGTTGTTCTTGTTAAGGGCCCCCTCCCACCACCACCACTCCCGACGAGTGTGCGCTTCCTTCATTAGCGTTTAGTGTTTGGCCGGAGGTACAGGTGCAGCCGCCAGCCCCTCCCTTCCTGCGCGAGCGTCCACCGCCTCGGCCTGCTCCTCGCCGCTCAGGCCTCGACTCTTTTGATCGAGCGCTGTTAAAGTAGAAGTCAGGCAACAAGCAGCAGCTTTGTGCTCATCTGAAGGGAGCAGTTGACTCTTTCTGAGAGGGAGGAGGAGGGGATGAGTGCGTCGTGGAGACTTTTTGGTCAATTTGTGTGTTTTTTCAGCCTTCAAGAGTGTGAGTCTGGCTTCGTCTAACTTTCTGCACTTGTGTGTATAAACGTGTGAACAGGACAGACGTGAAATAAAACACTAGTACGAATTTAAAGTACTTGTACTTCACTTGACGGTTTCTTTTTCTTTTTCAACTCAAAGAAAATGCTCGACTGTTTTTTTTTTTCCTCTACATTTATTTGACGGCCATTTGTTCCCAAATTTTACCGTAACACACACACTACACACAGCCAGTCTCTGAAGAATCACTGAATGAACTGCCCAGCATAGTTAAAACCTGCTTTGGCTCAAATAAAATGCTATGAAGATGATCTGGTAAGCCTTTTGATAATCAAAAGGACTTCTGCAGCTGGTTGTCGGCACATGAAAAGAATGTCGAGCAGCTTATTTTGAAGGGAAAAAGTTCAGATTACTCATTCGATTTAAAGTTGAAAGTTAAACACAAATGGTTTAATTATTGCCTCTGGTGATATCAGGTTTTTAACACTGAGGAAAAACAAGATTCATTAAATCACTACAATGAACCAAGTTTCATTCTGAGGGGTTTAATCAATGCCCAGAGATGTTTTAACAGATTTTGCTGATAATTTCCAAACACAGACTCTATGGTACACGTAGTCATAGTGAAATTAATTTCCCATCTTTGGCTTTTTGGAGTCAGAGATGCAGAGTGACTAGAAAAAATTAGTTTATTTGACCCTCAGTATGTTTTTAACCCTTTCATGTCCTTCTCTGTTGGGGTTTTCACATGTTTCAGTGACTATCATGTATCTTATAACATTTTTGAGGAAGTAAACCTGCCTGAGCCATCTCTACCACTTGGTTTAAGGATATAATACTGAAGGTCAGGACGATTACATGTCATGCATGTCAAGTTATAGTTCGAATTTGACTTGGTTGTTGAAAGCAACTCTCGAGTTCAGCATTTATTTTTGCTCTTTGGCTCTCCCTACAGTTGTGGGATGTAACACCACATAAAAACAAACCTCCATATGAGCCCTGCACAGGTGCAGCCATACACATCAATCTGTTGTCATTTTGAAAAAGCCACAAAGATGCCATCAAAAGCCCATAAAAATGTCATGTGACTATAAAGTAAAACGGTGTGGTGCAGAAATGTGCATAACAAAGATCAATGTTCTTCAAAACCAGCAAGAAGCACATCATTTTTAGGTTCATAAACTTATCCAGTGTTGCTTTAATGCTTTAATTTGATCTGAAATAGCTGAACAAGTGCATAATACTAAAAAAAAAACTAAAAAAACAAAAACAAATTAAACAATCAAGTCTAATTAAAAAAATCTTGGATCCAGATTTGAATTGTGAGCTAAAGTTAATTGCTTCTGAGTTACAGTCACCGTTACTTTTTGATGAATAACTTTAATACAGTTAAAGGAACAAACTGAACATCCTTTTCTTAAAGTTACAGTGTGCAACAACCAAAAAGATCTATCTATCCTTCTTAAAATCCCTATTTAGTTTTGTATGTAATCACTCTGAAAAATCAATCTAATTTAATTTAATCAAATGTTTAATTTAAAACACTCTCAGTATGCATGCACGGGAGCAGAATCGAGTCATTGATTGAAGTAGTGTCCCACGCTGCATCACTGTGGACTGTGAGAAAATATTCAAGGCTTCCTGCTGCTTCTAACTTTCTCGGTGGGAGATCATGGTTCATGTAAGTACTAATTAACTGCACAGACACTGTCTTTAAGTTACTTAAAAGGGTGATTTTATCAGAAGAGGCTGCGGTTATAAAATCAAAATTTTATTAGAGCAGAGCAACAGTCTGGATATACTTTAACTTGACATTCTGCGTTTAAAATCACAGTATCTGATGTTTTTAGCCATCTGACAAAACATGAATATGTGAATGAGTGCAGCTTTATTTGTTTGTATTAATATATACTTACACTGACCTTTACTGCAAATCAACTGAAATCAAGACCCGACTTTGTTCAGAATGATTTTTTGATTAACTGTATTGCTTTTGTAAGCATTGTCAGTACTGTTATTATAAACCTTTAATGCATACAACTAGAATATCTACAGAGGTCTTTGTCACCTTTAATTTTCAGACAAATCATCCATGCTTTCGAACTCCTTCGTGCTTTGCTTGCCTACAATCACCTTAATCTTTGGTAGGCTGCAAAGATTCTTATTGTGACCAGCAGCCTTTAATTCAAGCCCAATTCTATAACAGGTGTCAGCAGTCATGCTAAATATTTTGCCACCCAAGAGCTGTGATAAAGAAGGGAAGCATGTCTATTCACACCATTGGAGTGGGATTGCACTTTATATAGAGAGTCACTACATATATATTTTAAAACAATCTATATATAACACTTCTACACTCAATTAAACTGCAACCGTAATAAGTTATATTTTAAATCTCAGTTTTTCTTATTGATTATCTAATTATTTCACAGATTAATATTTTTTGCTGATAACAGCCTCTGCCATCTCCAAAAGCTCAAAGAGACAAATGAAAAATGTGAATTTCATTCAAAGAAGCCACAACATCCCCACAAAAATGTTTCTGATGTCTTTCTGTATGTCTTTTCATTCACATCCCTCCTTTTGTACAACTGCAAACTAATTATTTAAAACCAGCATCTCAGCGTGATTAGAAGTGGTTTGAAGGTTGGTCTGATGGAAGGTTAAATGCATCTACAAAATGTGTTGTAGAACCATTTTAACGGCTTGAATGTAACCAAACACAAAAGGAGAGGATGTGAATAAATATGAACCGCATCATCTATGCTTCATGAAAAGGTTATACACTTCTGCCTCTTCTTTTTCCTTCCTTTGCATCCTTCCTTACATTGACCGTCACCGACTGAATCAAAACCTGGATGGTAAAGTGCTCCTGTTGCTTTCATCTTTGTGTAACCATAGTTACGTACATTTAAATAGGTAAGTATATCTCAGTCCTCCTTTTTTTCCTGTCCTTTTTCTCAATTGCAGCTCATTAAATTTGTATGAACACAAAGTCGCCGCAAATGAATCCACATGCAGACGGGCTGGCGTTCACCTGATTTGTTCAATCTCTTTCAAAAGGGCCCTTTCCAATGTGTGTGCAAAACTTGTCCTTTACTTTACGGTCTCTTAATTAGACTCCATGAAAGGTGTACATATGTGGACCTATAGGCGCTGTGGTCAGACACGTGTAGGGGAGTGAAATTAAAAAAAAAAAAAGAAAGAAAAGGGTGAAGGGGGTTGTGTGTGTGAGGTTTAACGAGGGTAAAATATGTCGAATTTTAGCAGAGGAAGAAGAAAATGAAGGAAGAGGAGGAGGAGGAAGAAGACCCGGCTCATACCTACAGGCTGTGTTGTACATTATCAATTATGTCCTTCTTTGTGTGCAGCGGTTGCTGCAGGACGGCTCTGCTCTGCATTCTGACAGCTCCATGTAAATGGCTGGCTGGGGGCAATGACTTCAGAGAGAAGGTCACCCTTCGTCCCTCGGTGCACATAAATGACTATTTTATTCGTTTTCAGGTTTACAAGAGTAGATGAGGAGAGGAGGGGGTTAAGGGGGGGTGGCGACACAGAGAGAGGAGTTGGAGGGGGGGCGTTCGCAACTGGCAACGAAGACTGACATCTCCAAAAATTACCTGCGGACAGCAGCTGCCAATTAGAGGCGCACTGTGTGCTTCCCTCGACAGGCAGACCACGCTGCGCGGCCTCCATGTTGGATCACCGCACGGCAAGCCCCTGCACAGTTTCACTTTAATGATTCACGCGAGGAAGAGAGCAGATAGCGAGGGAGAAAGGAGGAGGGGAGACGTCACGTTTCCCCATCTCATATGTGAAAAGACTAAGCATGACCACATATGGGTCATATGTGTGAAGTGAGTCATCCCGATGTGATTTCAGGGTTCAAATCCAAACATCTTTTCAGCTCCAAACACTCAGTCCATTTCATCCGACTCAGTTTTACTACAAGTCTGAAACAATAATAAGAGGGTGTCATAAGTGCCAGGCCCAACAGTCAGAGGCCGCTTCACATGATGTAGTGTTTGAAACCGACGCCTTTCGCTCCTCAGCTCGCTCAGTGGCAGAAATCAAACCCAATCAATAAAAGTCATCTCTTCAGATGAACCCGAGCCATCAGGGGAAGCAAAACTACTTTTACTGAGCCCAAGGGAAAACAACCCCCACCCCTCCCTCTTTCAATCTCCCCTCAATCCCTCCATCTCTTTGTTGAATGTCACTCTCAGTTGCAGTGCACTAGAGAAAGGGGATCAGGTGTTCTGAGAATGGGAAAACATCCTCGACATGGTGGTCAGAAGTTTCAGAGCGAGGCAGCAGATGGAGGGTTAACTGAGAGGAAAAGACCAGGAAGAGGAGACGGTTGCTCTGCTCTGCTGATAACGCAGAATATCATGAGCAAAAAAAAAAAGTATGAGCAGCTCAAGGACACCCTTTTGAGTTTCTTTTTTTATTGTGTTTCAATAGAGGAGGAAAAAAAGTACTGTGAAGTGAACTCAGCAGCTGGAAAACGCTGAGCTGCACCATGCTGAGCTTGACTAAACTGAACCGAGCTGAGCGGGGCTGAGGCCATGGGATGGGCAGGGCCGGCCAGGAGATTTGATGTGCTGCTTGATTCATGTTTTTTCTGTTCGGTGTGGCCGTCAACACCGACCCCCCCAATCCCAGCCCCCATAATGCAACACACACACACCTCCCCCTTCCCTTCTGCCTCCACCAGCTCTTACTTTCCCCGCTGAGTTAGGGATTGGGGAAATGCCCAGGAAGCAGAATTAGGTTGGAAGGGGTGTTGTGGGTGTGGTGAGTGATGAAGGTGAGGAGGAGGAAGATGGGGGGCTTGTCACTCACCATGATTGGTCGACGGCTCTGCAGTCTCTGGGAGGCCTGACAGCGGCTGCTAGTCCTCTCGCCTCGTGTCCACCGCTGGTTCACCAGCTCACCCCGAAACTCATTTTCTAAAGAAAAGAAAGAGGAAACAAAGATGGAGGTGGGGCAGAAAGAAAAAAAAGGAGAGGAGGGGGGGCAAGATGAGTTGTCATGTGAAATCATCAGCATCAGCACCAACGGATGGGGCAGCGATTTGGATGAGGGAAGGACAGGAAGGGTGGGGGGTTGGAGCACTGAAGCATGCTGCAGATACTCCTTTATTAACTAAAAGAAGAGTATGTATTCTCCTCACACACACACACACACACACACACACAGGCATGGCTAAGTGCCCCAGCTGGGGCCCCTGTCAGTCTGCTATTAGAATCAATCAAATTTGCGCATTTTTATCGAGCTTTTCAGGGCGCATATATGAGCGAATGGGGCGAGTGGGGGATGAAGAATGAGGAATGGTCAGTAAATAATGAATCATACATAAATCAAACCTTTTTTCCCCCTCCCCCTGTTCCTTTTTTTTTCATCAAGGTAACAGCTCTTCATCTCATCTCTCTGATGACGGCCCAGGAGAAGCGGACTCCTACAAATCCTTTCCTACATTAAAGATGCCGGTGAAACCGCAGGAAAGTGTCCCAACAGTTTCAAGTTGGAGGGAGGGGGGGGGTTTCTACTCTGAACGCCCAAGGCTGAACTTTTTCAACTAGTTCAGCTTTAAAACCCTTTAGAAGGAGAGCGGATGTCGCTCCCTCTATGCGTTGCTGTGCGAGCTGGTGCGGTGAAATCTGATTCTTTTTCAGATGAATATATATGTTACATCTCTACCCTTTAGCTCTCACCTTTATGTGACTCATGAGTCTTTGCAGCAGGCAGCAAAATGTTGTGAAAGAGGAAGTGCCCCAGAGTTTACGGTGACTCCTCTACTTGCACAAGGCTGCCTTTTTAGTCTGTCCTCAAGAACATCTTAAAGCAAATACAACTCAAACAGAGAAAGGCTTGGGTCACTCTGATGGAGAGGTTAATTAAAGCAGCTCAGGCTTTCTAGTGGAATTTCATGGTGGAATGTTTTTATGTGAATTCTGGCTGGTTTCGAATTTGAAATGATTGCAATGTAGGGACAAATCCCTGAACTTTGAAAATCTCAGAATGCATGTCCCCCTCTCCTGTTTACCATCTTCACATTCTTCTGTCTTTTCTTTTTTCCTGCATGCTTCCCTGTCCTGTGCATGAACCCACAGCACACATTAAAAGCAGTGAAAATAAAGTAGGGGAGACAACTAAAAGCTGCAAATCCACCACACCCTCCCGACTTTACCCATCAAATGCAAACCTTGCCAAAGCTCAGCCAGCACTCTTTACAAAATGCTTGTTTATCAACTTTCACCCCCCCCCCCTGTGAAAAAGTGATTACAGCAGCAATACTGTTGGCCTGCATCACTATCTCCGTCTCAGCTATCTCACAAGCACAAAAACTCTGATCCTTTTCCTTTTTTACCCCTGTTTTTCTCTCTCTTCTCTCAGAGGGAAGTTAGCATCCGTCCTGTGTTGTTAGTTTGGGGGCCAAGAAGCTGAAAGCCCTTCCTAAATGCCAAATATATAACAGCGCTCTATTAGGACATGTAGCCCCGGGCTGTGTGTCAGCTTCCTCAGTCCTGAGCCACCGCTGCTACTACAGAAACATAAAACACATGTGGACATTTTGAACCTGTATCTGTTTGATTTTTTTTAAATCACAGAAAAGGCGGCTCAAAGTGATCCCTCTTCTCTTTCATCTGTTGTTTCATCTGCATTCTTCAAACTAATTTGAGCCTCGTCTGCTCAGGATATACAGTCTCTTATTGTTTGATCACATGCTGCTAATTCCCACCTAAAAGACACACAGCTCGTTATTTTGGAGTGAAAATTGGAGGAAGACAAGACAATTAGCCATTCACTGGGGGAGGCTTGGTTCATCAGAGGCGAGGGGGTGGGTGGAGGGATGAATACAAAATGAGTGCATTTTCACTGCCAGGAGTCTTGTCTTTTTGAACAAAGCTTGCATTTTTTTGACAAGCTGTTTCCTTTCCTCTAAATAAATGAATGACTAAATCAATACATTGATACAGAAAAAAAACCTTTTACCAGAAAGCAAACTTTAGGATCAAGTAATACTATTACAGGGCTGTGGCTTACTCTGCTGGGACAATAGCGCAAAGAGGCCTAAATCCGCAGTTAGATTAAATACCAGGGTGTACTGTCTGTAACAGTATTAGAGCACATTCAAGGCCAGGGCCAGCTGTACACCCCTGGTCCTGTTAAGCAGGATTTAGAGACAACTTAGTGTGATTACAGCGAGCCGGACAGGGGAGATAGAGAAATCAAAAGTTGTGCAGCAGGACAGAGTCACTGCTGTTTTGTTTTTGGTTCCGTTTTTTTTGAGTGTGTTGGAGGGAAAAGAAGGGTGTAGAATTAGTAGAAAACGGAGTTTGAGATGTTTAGATGAGGTCATTGGAGTCTTCACATCCTGGTCTGAAGGTTAAATAAAACAAAACGAAAAGAGGCTCTGAGACAAAGTGGCAGATGCTGGCTCTTATCAGCTATGGTTTGGGAGTTTAAGGGTGGGGGGATTGAGGGGAAGGCGGCACCATGGTAACCAGCTTTTGGAGGAAGTCCCCTGAGGGCCACCCTGACCTCAGCATCTGAGAAACAGCACAACTGTGGCACTGCTGCTGTTAAAACACAGCCCTAAGTGTAAGGATCTGCTGCACACCTGAAACGACCGTGAGCTTGTGGCCATCCAAACATCTCTGCGTACCATGGGTCTCCTCTCTGCCCATCTGATGATTTATGCACATTTGGCGTACTTTTTTAATTAATTTTCTTTTTCTCTTTCAGCACCAGGCGTGAAATTCATTATTTCCAGGCTTTCGTTTTAAATGCCTTCTCTCCATTGAAAGCCCGGCCGACCCTGACCTTTGCTTGTGCTGCTTAGATTTCTGATAGGCTTTGAATGACGAGGGTGCAATTTGGCCCCAGCTGCTCCTCCAACATGTTTATTGCACTCCCTCCTCCGGCACCTGCTGTCCTCACCATCGGCTATTCAGCTCTTCACAAATAGAGAGGTTTCCTCCTATCACAGTAACTAAAAAGAAGACACAAACACAGAGGAGCAACTTCATATCGAAGCCTGCTATACTCTGCCGTTATGGCTTCTGTTGGCAGCATAAGGCACCAATAACCTAATTCTGTAATCCCCTGAAACTAGGCTACATTTTACAGAAAAGTAAACAGAAGAAAAACAATAGGTATTTAATTATTTCTGCCTCTGATGCATTAGATCTCCAGCTCAGTTTGTTCACCACGCAGGCCCAACAACAGACTCATTTAAATAAGCTCCATCAGGAGGTTTTAACTCCTGAAATACAACATTTAAAACGTAGGTTAAGTCAGTGAAACGTCATCACAAACCAGCCAAACACCACTGAAAATAAAAAAAGAAACTTTCATTATTTGATGCTGTTTCTGCACGTGGATGCTTTTCAAGCAAGCAAACAAACAAACAAACAAAAAAGGCAGAAGTAAAGTAAGTTTAGTCCGTTACCTGTTTTCAACCCTGAGAGATTTAACATGTCTACTAGCGGCTGAAGTTTCTCTGAGGAGCAGCGCTTCTCAGAGCTGAAGCGGTGCTGTGCGGTCAGAGGATGGAGAGTAACTTAAAGAGCGGGTGACATAACGCTCCGCGCAACATCATCCTTCATCTCTTTCCTCCATCTTAGGACGCAGGTGCTTTGACAAACAGCGTGGCGCACACAGAGCACATTACGTGGCCATCTAAGCAAAGCAAGAAGGTGGGGCGAGGAGGAGAGGGAGGTGGGAGAGGAAAAGAAACAACGCACGAGCTCGCGTTCTGCACCGAGACACAGACTCGGGGTGATTCCGACAATATGAGCACCTGGAAATGGGGTGAAATGTGCAGCAGGAGCCTGGCTCTCCGATGCCCGCGGTTTATTTCCGGCGCGCTTCTGAGGACTTTTTTTTGTTTTGTTTTATCTGTGCACTATTAAAGGCGGCTGACATTTGAAGAGAGCATCTCTGTTTTTTGCTGCAGAGGATCAAATGGCCAACCCCTCCCTCCCTCTGCCTCTCACTCCATCCTTCCATCCATCCATCTGTCCATGCATCCACACGCACACAGGGGACTCCTGCTCAACGCCCACTGTAACATCCAAATATCACAATCCTCTGCTGGACTCTAGAAACACGCCAGAAACAGAGCAGCGGCGCAGTTTAGCGGGGCGACCAGTACAGTAGACGAGCTAATTTATTCCTGGAGATACAGAAGGTGAAACTAGAGGACAGAGTAGTGAGTGCACTTCAGCTACGACCCAGTCCGCTAAGAGAGCATTCAGAGGAACGTAATAATGTCCCATTTTTATTCTGAGTGTGTCTGCTTCAACCCTACACACCGCTGAACTATCCGACAGAGGTAGAGTGGGAGAGAAGTGGGTAAACACGCATCACCGAGGTTCCGAGAAAGCGCCATAGTTGGTTTATTCCCTCTTATTGTAAAGGGCACCGGTGTAAACACAGGCAAGATTAAAGGGCTAAAACAGCATCATCTCTATTCTCAACACGAGAAGGTGAAGATTTAAACGAATCAAGTTCAAGAAAAAGACACTTTAAAAAGACAAAATCAAGTCAAACTGTTTGGAGATCACGTATAAGTTTTAATCCATGGTGGAGAATTAGGAAAATAAAAAAAAAGGGGGAAACAACATTAAAAAGGAGAAAATCAAGCTCTGCGCGATGCTTTAGATTATTAAAACGATGCGGAGAAACATCAAAGTTATGCATAAAAATGGCCGGATAATCCCAGATCAATCGTTACAGATCTATCTAACAATCCAAACATAAACACAGTTGATTTGTGATTACCTGGATCCGACAATATTTCCTTTGAGGGTTTGTTCGTCCTTGCTGTGCTCTGAGAGTTGCAGGTCGCTGTCAAGTAGTTTGCTAAAAAGATATCCCGAGTAAAGGTTTAAAAAAAAACGATCATCTATCCCGCTACAAACGTCCAGATGTGATAAATAAGAAGAGCGGGGCGAAGGTTGCGGCGGCCTCTCCTACGCAGCGCCTCGGCGCACGGCTCCGTATCCCGGCGTTAAGATGTACTTGTTTGTAAGCAAAAACATGGCTTCATTTGCCTTTGTCAGCGAGGAAAAAAAAAAAAAAAACGTAATATTGACTTACCTTTCCCTCATGAGCCATTGTACCACCCCCCACCTCCCTCCATCCCATCCCCTCTCCACCCCCGAACCCCCTCCAACTCCTCCCTCCGCCCTGTGCCATGACATCACGGAAGCTGTAGTAAAACCTCCAGCATCAGATGGGCAGGGCTTGAGCCCCCCCACCCCACACACACCTCCCCGCTTTACTACACACTAACTCAGTGGGCATGTGTGCACCAACGCACGCGCACGTAGACATCACTCTCTCGCTCTCTCTCTCTCTCTCTGTCAAACACACAAATAACCTGAGCCGACAAAACTGACTCCAGGACAGATTTTAGCGGCGTTTTAACACTCAGTGCGCGAGATTTTCCCCCACCTGCTTCCGCCTCTAAATATTTCTGAAATCAATAAACATCTGATGCCAACGCAAAATTACAGACTGAGCTTATATTTTATACATTTCTCCCACTGACAAGTTCTTGATGTTCCGCAGATGTATTATAGAGGTTATACCCACTGTAATCCTTCACTATAAAGTCCCCCCCCCTCCCCTCCCCCCCTCCCTACTCATCTTGGAAAGTGGTACCGTCCAATAATTCATTCAGGGGAACTTTTTTTTAAAATCTTAGGCTGAAAATTGATGTAGTAGTTGTATGCATCTGATAACTCCTGTATGGAAAGTGGGGGTTTAACGACATATATGCACAGATGCAGGTCTCCAAGGGAGCTTTACTAAAAAATTATTTATGCTCTGGGGAGGTGAGAGGATGGCAGCCGGTATCAGTTTGAATAATCACGTGTGGGAAACTGCTCCAGACACAGGAGTTTTGAGGAGTGATCACTGTCAGAAATCAGATGTTTTGATAGTTTTTAAAGTGCCAGCGCGGTTCTGAACAACAAACAGCCGAGTGCAAGTTGGAGTCACTCCCAAACGTTGCTCACACCGTGGGTTTGCTTTGCTGTTTTGAAACCATTAGTGGAAATGACAACCATTCATTACAAGCCATTTGAGAATAGTCCCCACAAATGCCATCCTTTATCTGCTGTCTCCACGCCGCGTACGCAGGGAATATTCAAAAAGCCCAACCTTCAGCTTTCAGAAATTCTATTAAATTCTTATCTCTTTGCAGCAGGCTCTTTTTGTGCAATCCCATTGTTATGCATTGGAGCTGAAATCAATCATCGGCCGTGCACGCCGCCATCAGAATGATTTCAGACTGTGGGTGCTGAGAGGGGAAGGATTCACAACTGCGGCAACAACACCATCGACAAACGAATAAACAAAAGAGGAGGAAATAAGGAAAATCCCCAATCGGACAGAGGGTGGACCCGTGTGGAAAGTTGGGGCCTGTACAGGTCAGGTGGGCTGAGGGGCTCCACAGCGGGGTTCTGGAGATTATAAAGCAGATGGAAAGTAGCTGCTTGGACGGGAAGCGGTGAAATACACCCACATAGCTGTAAATGTTTCCACTGTGGAGAGATTTCAGTACTGTGGACAGCTCCAAAGTGCTGAGAGGGTGTGTGTGTGTGTTCAGGACTCTGGACAGCTCCGGCCTGAACAATACCGCTGAAAGTCATTGTTGAGGCAACAAAAGCCTTTGTTTGAGCGCTGTTCAGACCATCAGAGGAAAATCAAGTTTAATGGCGCCACACAAAACTCACAATTTTGTAGGTAATCTTTTAGTTTGGCCCAATGTTATATCCCTCCACTTATCTGAGCACCTTTCACGTATTTCAGTTTTTGAAGAGTCACGATTAAACTTTGATTTAATTCAAAACAGTAAAATGTGGAAGATTGTTGGGAAAGTTTCTTTTCTTTTGCTCCAGAAACTGTGCCACTAAAATATAATCTGTGTGAAAAGTTGAAGTGAGTTCTGTCTAAAGTAACATAAGTGAAACAATCTAAACTATCCATAAACTTCAATACATGTTTGCTAAACTAAACTAAAACTGAGAGGAACCAAAGAAATGTGTAAATCTGAGTTGTTACTGATGAAGTAAACAAAAGGCAGTTAAAGACAACTTTCCTTTGAGGGATAAGCCTCAGTAACACAGCAGCTGGTACCCAATTTTATATCCCCCCCACCTATCTGAGTACCTTTCGCATAATTCAGTTTATGTTTCCATTGGTAAGAAAAGTCATGATTAAACTTTATTAACCTGAAAACGTCTTTTAAAGGGCAAAGCCATTTAAAATAATTCGCTTTATCTTCATTAATAGCTGAAATACACAAATCTTTTTTTATATTTAACGATAAAAGTCAAAAGATTTCTTGGAAAATTTTAGCTCTAAAATCTGTGCCACTTAGATAATAAAGTTGAAGTGAGTCCTGTCTAATGTGAAATAACTTAAAATCATCAAAGCTGCCAATAAACTTGGATAAACGAGGAAAAAAAAATAAGAAAATGTGTCGATGTGAGTTGTTGCTGCTTAAGTAAATAAGAGTGAATAGTTAAAAGGAACTTTCCTTTGAGGGATAAGCCTCAGTGCATCAGCTGGGAAAACTTTTCAGAAGTCTGTCTGTAGATGCAGATGGCGCAGAGGCCCGCAGCACTACAGCAGTTGTATGGTGGATATATTGTGCGGAGTCTGGACCGTGTGAGCAGCCAGTATAAATATTACATGGGGGCAGCAGCTGACTGAGCGCTGAGGTTGGGACCGGGGAGGCCCCTATAGTCCCTCGACAGATGGAACAAGCCGACAGACTTACACAACAAAAAAAGTTTTTAATAAGCCCGCAGCTTGGCATTGTCCCTGTGGTACCGAGCCACACGGTCCCCTCGGGGACCAACTGTCCTTTGTCTGGACCGTTTTTAGCTTTCTTACAAAAGGAATCAAAGTTTTATTTTCTACTTTAGACTCGCCTGCATGTTATAGTGTTTGCGTCTGTTTGTTTAGAAGTTTTAAACTCAGAGCCGGTGATTAGACAAAGCTGTAAGCCTCTTTTAATCATCCCGCACAGCAACAGCTACATTATCTCTAAAAGGTTTTATTTTGACCCACAAAGCTGCAGCAGATTAAACTTATTTTCAAATAAGTTATTTTAAAACTTGTGTCGGCAGAGAAAAAGACAAGTGCGCGCTTATTAAGCACAGACATTTATTCTAAGTAAAAAACACAAATGCCGAAACACAAAGTTTCATCTTTAAAAGTTTCGAGTCAAACTTAAAGACAAGTGAGTCATACGAACCTAAAAAGGTGCGACACAGCTTCATGTTTGCGGTCCTGCTCCTCTCTGTCTCTCTTCAGTTCCGCAGCGACCGCCAAGTGCTGCCGGCAAGTTTTACTACTGCCGAGCAAAGTTGCTCAAACTTTAGTTCAACTTCCCCCACAGAGTTCAGCAGGTCCGCGAGGGCGGGGCCGAGCAGCTGACTGACACGCAAGCAGAGCCAATGGGGAGCGGCGGTGTTCTCCTGCTGCCGGGAGCTGCGCCCAATCCCGGCCTCCGAGTGTCAGCTTTCAACAACAATAGCCCCGAACAGCAACAAAGAGCATCTGCTGCGCCCGACAACTTCTCACACTCACAAAGCTCCCCTTTTAAATCTGATTTAAAGCATCTAAACCCTTAACTCTGTCTGCTATCGCATCTAACCGTTTCATCGTGGATCTATGTATTTATGTTTTCAAATCTGCATGCTGCAGTGGGACAAACTCCAAAAGAACATGGAAAGAAAAGGATGAAGTGCACATTTATTGCTCAAAGTCAACAATAAAGGCCACATGAACACAATAAGAGGGCAGCAACACTCTTATCTGCCCTCCAGCATCCATTTCCATATTTTCCCAGTCATTTTCTTACATGACTGGTGCCTCCTCTGCAGGATTCAACCACCCCATCATGTGTGACCAAATGTACCAGATGTACAGCTAATTTAGGTAAGTTAGAGGAACATTTTCACTGCAACTCCAAGCCTATTCAGAGAGTCTGTGTCTGGGACAGACAGACAGTTCCTCCCTCCCAATAGCAGATGGTCTGCCAGATAATGAGCTCTCCCATTGCTTGCTCCCATTACCCCCATCCCCATCTCTCTGAGACGTAATGGGGGGTAAAGCAACCTCAACACATATTCTACTGCCTTTACTTCGTTATTTCATTTTATTTCATGCACATTTAATGACAGCCCTGTTTTGTTGCCATTGTTTGTTCTCCGTGGCCGCACATTGCCGAACAGTCTACTCTCTTTCGCTTTTTTATCATTTGTCTTTTTAAAGCTCGACTCTTATAAACTAAAAAGTTTTTAAAAGTTTGTGCATTTTTCACAGATTGTTACTCATTTAAAGACCAAAATCAGCATAAAAAAACAAATTAACAAAACTCCCTGGATCCTTTATAATAGTAATAATCCCGTATAAATGAATAAAAATGTGCAATTTACTGCACTCTCCTTCTTCTTCTGAATGTAATCAGACAGAATTAAAAACTAATTTAACACAGCTTGTCATTAACCAAATTATCATCTTGAACAGCTAAATAATTGTGCTACAAATTCAAGCATACGACAAAAAAGTTGGAAAAGAAGAATTAGCAAATCTTATTCTTAACCCCAATTATCCCCAACTCAACTAAGCAATGCCAAACTAAACTCAATTTGTATGAATAAGTGGCTGAATAAGTGGGAATAAAACCTAAATAGCAAGTTTAAATCCATTTATCAAAGTCAATAACTGACTTAAATACTAATTTTGAAATACTACTATAAAACTAAGATCAGTTCAAGTAAACTAAACTCAGCCGGCAATCCATTATATGTCAAATTTGTTTCTATAACTAACTAAACTCATATTTCTTGATGCCTTATTAAAAGATCGAACCTATCGCTTTTATGTCCAACTAAATAAACTCAAGTCAAATTGCTTCTTTCCTACAAATCAACTTGAAATATTGTTTCAGCTTAAGGGAAAAAAGCAAAACACAACTAAATTAAGCTCAAACCATAAAACTCTCTTTTATAAGCCTGAACTGAACTGAACTGAACCAGCGTCTGTTGAGAAAAGGAACAGTACAAATAGTTTTCAACTGAAACAAACAAAAAATGCTCAAATAAATAGAAATAAAACATTCTTCAGCAAGATTTTGTGTTTAATTTTGCTTTGTGTAATTTTGAAGTGAAAAAAAAAAAAAAGCACCATGTAGAGGAGCTGTATTGTGTTTCAGACCAAAGCTTTTTAAAAACTCTGGCTCCTTGAATCCCAACAATCAGCAGCCGTGGCCTCTGAGCAGCTGCTTATTACTCTAAAAAGTGTATTCAATTATTCTCATGAGGCCAGAGGAGACTATAGAAACAGCAAAGTGCTTTCAGGTAGATATTTTCTTGGTCGGGAACATCAGTTATAGATGCCAGCTAACAGGAATGGAGGAGGTCAAGTTGAGGTCTCGAGGATCAAGAAAACCAAAGTGTTGCTATAGATCTCTCTGACACAGTGATATGTCAGGACTTTTTCCTAAAGGAGGTTTGTTCAGGAGGTACCTTTGTTGTTTGCCAACCACTTGCAAGGTTGCTGGATCAGTCTCCAGCCTCCCCAGCTCGCATTTCAAAGTGCCCTTTAGAAAGAGAAATTACTTTAAGTTAATGACTTTCATCTGCTGTTTTTTTTGTTTCAGAGTTTGGGTAACTTTAGGCACCAAAACTACTCAGTTAGAGTGAGGAAAAGATGACAGTTTGGCTTAAAAAACAGCCAAAGTTAATCCTGCAAGCTGATAAACAACACTGAGGGGTACGCTGTGCGTTATAATCTGATGCCAAGAGGTCCTGACAAAGGACCATATGGGCATGTTGATGATGGAAAGTGCCTTTAACCCACTGATTTGAGCCTGAGCCGTCACTACTGAGCAGAAGAGGACAAAACTACACAAAAGAAAAGAACAAACGCAGAATCCTTCATTTTTTATTGCCCATATCAGATGAACGAAATCAAACTCAAACAGTAGTTTGGACTCTATTATTGTTTAGTAAACTTGTCTGAATCTAATTTTAACGAAGCTTTCACAGAGTGAAGTCATGGATATGCAATCCATGCATGTTTTTTTGTTGCTGTGTTTAGTTGGTTAAGCTGAAATTGAGTAAAAAATGCCTCATGTTTGTCAGTTTCAGCACGTTAATACTGTTGAAAAAATGCCTGTTTGCATTCATCACAGAGATTATTCAGTCACTGAAAATTAATTTCCCCAAGAACTGACCAAAAACTGAGGCCTTCACTATGGGACAGTAAATCCACATCTAGATTATCCTGTTTAAATGTATTAAGTTTGAAGATTAAGTTTTGATGTGAGAGTGTCATGTGTGAGTGTGTGTGTGAGTGTGTGTGTGTGTGTGTGTGTGTGTGTGTGTGGGTGTGTGTGTGAGTGCTCCATCTGATGCCAGCCCTCGCACGGGTCATCAAAGAATGCTAAAAAGCCCAGGTGTGACACCCCTCCTTCTGTGTGGGTTTTAACTTCTAATAATCCTGTTTTATTGTGCACCCTCTGCTGTTATAAACCCGAACTTCTGCAGATAAATGAAACCAAACAAAATGCCGGCTTGTGTAAATTCCTCCTGAAATCAAATTCAGGAGGCTGCTCTACTGCAGCTTGCGAAGGCGCAGTGTTAATTTATGAGATATGTGAGGCAGCTATGATAAACATGCATATCTGTGATTAAAAGCAAGTTTATTCCTGTTATTAAAGTTTAAAATGTGTTTAAAACTGCTGATGAAATAAAATAACTTACAAATTTTGAATTTCAGTAGCTATAACATAAATGTGGGTGTGGCCTAATGAGGTCAGAGGAGCTGACTAATCAGAGTGGGCTGGGCTTAAAGAGGGAAGGCTTCCAGTCAGAGCAGTTAGAGCGAGCCTACACATGGGAACTTTAAACAGTCTCACCGATAACAGTTTGGTGAAAGTCAACGTCTTTCAGAAGATATTTAGATCACTGGAGATCCGCGTATATAGCAACAACACGGCAGCTCTGAGCTAACAGTGCAATAGTACGCGTTCATTCATTCATTCGTCTTAAAGTATTGGTGAAATAAAGACAGATAATGCCTTACCAAAGCGGGGGGGCTGATTGTGTCGCCACCATCTGGGCGAATAACACAGCACTTAAAATGATTTCAAACTGCCAGCCAAGTGTTTTTAATCATTTTTGTTTTCAGGTTACTTCCTTCCACATGACGACGTTTTCACGTGAAAAATTATAAAGAAGAGACTGTGTGTGATGTGTTGAGTTAGTTGTTTGCCTTCTACCATCCTTCTCGCCAAAAAAAATGTTACCAGAGTTCCTCTGTTTGTTGTTTTAGGGCCGTAACAGTCTTTCATGTTTAGGAGGCTTCCTACCTGAGTGAAATGACTCAGAGTCATGAAATTGAAAGAAGCTTCGATGCTTCCTTCTTTGTTATCTCCTTTATCGTATCGTATGAAATTAAAGGAGGAAAAAGTCCTAATTGCTCATTTTCATTCAGTATTCAAAAATATGAGATGAGGAGGGTGAGTGTGAGCAGCCAGTGAGAAAACTTTCACTTTGGGGGCTTTTTCTTTCTTTCTTTCTTTATGGTCTAAAATGACAAATCTTCTCAGAGTATCTAAGAGGCTTTTTATAGTCCAACTTTATAACAGTTTTAGTTTCACCACAGCAAACTGACATCCCAGCTGAGGGAACATGTGGGTGGATTTATCTTCCTTACCATGATCTTTGACCTCATGATGATTTCCATCCCAGTCAAGGAAAGATATTTGGGAAAAGTGATTTTTTTTAACACTATTCGACCACATCGTCAGACTTAACTGCTTCCCAAATGGGATGGATTTAACCTCAACTGAATCAAACCAAACTATGACTAAAACTTGTTCATTTCTTTGCTCTTTGGCTCCTGGTGGGATGTATACACATGAATTTGTCGTCATGCTGCCCACAAAAACATCAAACGACCATAAAGCTCACGGTGTTGTGCGGGGCTGGAACCCAAATTCAGGGCACTTTCAGTTCAGTCAATGTACTTCAAAACGAGTCAGAAGCACATCGTTTTAGGGGTTCACAAACTTCTCTGGTGTTGCTTTAATGCTTAAATATGATCATAAATCGAGGCTGATTCAGAAAATCTTGGTTCCAGATTTGGATTGTGAGTAAATAAAATCATTTGTTCTGAGTTGGCCTCAAACATCTGGTTTAAATTTTCATCCAAAATCCACCCTCATTTTTGAATGAATTATTTCAACACAGAATAACAAACAAACTTGACAAATATTGAACTAATACTTTTCAAAGTATTTTTTTTTAATTTAATTTAATTTCAAAACACGAACTCAGTAGTTAACTCGCTTTCTTAAAGTTACACAGCAACAGTTTAAAAATAAAAAATAAACCATACTTTTTATCAAATTCATGTTTCAGTTTGTATGTAATCACTCTGACAAATGATTGGTTGTGTTGTTTATTACCATTTAAATCTGTCTGATTTGTGGGTCCTTATAAAGGAATCAGACGTGGTTGGTGACACCTTTTGGAGAAGTTTGAGGGCTTTCAATTGAGAAATGGAGGATTATAACTATCACATCATGAAAGAACAGGTAACGGTGTGCAAATCAATCTCCATCAAAGATGCGAAAACGTAAAAAAGGAGAAAGATGAGGGCAGTTAAAACCCGTTCCCCTAAACGGGGGAATCCCGTCTACCAATGCAGACGCAGTTTGTTATCAGATTCTGAGTGGACGTCATTTTACTCATTGTTCCTTTACGTGATCTAAAATCAACTATTTCTACATTAACGGGTGCGACTGAACACAGTCAATCAAACCCGAATGGCACATTGTTTGATTTGAAACCCACAGATTTACCAATCTTTCCATCTCCAGCCTTGTTCCTTCTTCCACGGTACAAAAAAGTGAAGGAGCAACACACATTTCTAATGAATTCACTGCTTATTTAAAAGGCTTTTCGGAGGGAGTGGACAAAGAAGGTGTCGCTGCTAAGGAGGACTGCTGGGTCTCCACTAATGCCCCTGCAAGTTTTTTTTTATCTGGGCATGCCAGACAGCCTCTTGTATTCTTCCTGAGCACGGTGCTCTCATTAGCCTATTAACTTCACTATTCAACCCCCTCTCCACCCTTCTGTTCCAGATAGGACTGAACACACACTCTCACACTCACACTCACACACAGATACTGCATGTTCACAGGCGTATGCAAACTAACATAAATGAATGCACACACACACACAACCCCCCCCCCCCCCGCACTCCTCTTATTCTCTGCTCTGTATAACAAGCAGCTGAACTCTGACATAGCCTCCAGCTGTCCGGGAGACGGTGGTGACAATAAAGTTTAAACAACTATACACACACACTCACACATATATGCATCGAAAAGCAGGAAACAGGACCTTGTTGGGAAAATGACCCCCGTGAGGTAATTAATGGAAATTTTACTCCATCTTCATCATCATCATTATTCAAAAGTCCTCTTAAATGTTCACTCCTACGCTTCATTATCATTATTCAGCATCTTCAACAGCGGCAACTTTTGGCAACGCTGGAAGAAAAACCACAGGGTCACCGCTGCGTGAGAAGTGCTTCCTCTTGATAAATGTGCAGATTTGTGTTTGAAGGAACAAAGAAAGAAGAGGTTTCTGTGTAACATTCAACTAAATCCTTGGTTTTCGTGCACAGATGGACATTTGACAGCTCAGTCCGGCTCTCGGTCTCACGATAACCGTCGGGTTTCGTAGCACGATGACTTTATTGCCCTGCACACCCTCCCCGCTCAGTTTCACACCCCCAGCCTCGCTCCCTGATTCCCTCTAACATCCGTGCAGCATGATCGTACCCATATCTGTCAACTCTCATTAGACACAGATAAGCGCATCACCCACAAGTCTGCACGGAGGAGACTTCTGAAAAAGCCACCAGTTTAAACTTCTGTCCAACAAGGTTTTGTTTCGGTCACTGCAGTCGTTTCTTTGGGTTTCAAAAGGTCCTTCGATGACACGGCGTTTCAAGTCTGCTTCCTAAGTTCATCCTTTTTTTTTGTATCTGCATACAATGAATTCTCTTAAGAGAGAAAAGAAAGGCCTTCCCGACACGTGGCTGGAATAGACAGTCGTTACCAGGAAGCAAAGCTTCAAGGAGGATGACAAATGTACAGACACCATTGTCTGCATTTATCAGAATAATCACAAGTTGATTACTCTGTTGTGTTGAGATAACACTGTTTGTTTTTGCAAGTTTGTAAACCTTAAAACTATGTGCTTCCGACTCATTTTGAAGCACCAGGCTTTTTTTTGTACGCGCGACATTTTTGTGGCCTCTTGAATATGACAACAAATTCATGTGCATGGCTCACAGGAGATTTGTTTTTAGAACAGTGATGTTACATCCTACCACTGTAGTCGGAGCCAAAGAGCAAAAACACAAAGACAAAATCTAAGAAATTACTTTATTCTATGTCATTTTTGCAAGATCTTAAGAACAAGACATCTTATGAGTGATTCCTGTGTTGATACCAAATTTCTTCATTCATTCTTGCATCCATGGGGATGATCTATAACATTAAATCAAGGCATGTGTGTGTAAATCCATGTGCTGCAATGAGTTTGGTAAATGTCTTTTCCTCTTCAGTACAGACAGTGGCGTCTGGGGGCATGAATAAGAGTCTAACTAACTCCGTTTCGACTGTTTGTGGTGACTAGAAAATGAGCTTTATTGAACTGAGTTAATTAACTCCTTAAGCGTGGCTTCTCTCAGCTTCCAAACAAACACAAGTCGCCTCGACATATTTAGAAAAAAGGAAGAGAAGTCTTCAGGCAACCTGATCTAAAGACAGAGCTTGAATAACTACGTTTGTTCACACTGCAGTTTCACAGAAAAGGCTAACAACTTGTACATTTCTCTTTTCTCTGTCCCCGTACTTCAGTTTTGATTCGTCAGCCTACATTTCCATACGGGTGTCGATGTGTGACGATGTTCACTTTCCACGTCTTGCTGGTGCGGAGGTCACAAACACTCATAAGAAGGAGGAAGCACTAATCCAAAGACCTCCTGAACTCGTCTTCAACAGTCACTGTACTTTCATACTTCCATTGGTTGTGGTACTTTTGCCCCCTCTTTCCTATCCTCCCAACCCCCAGCCAGCCCAGCCAGATGGCCGCCCTCCCTGAGTCCGGTTCTATCAGAGGTTTCTTCCTGTTAAAAGGGAGTTTTTTCTTTCCACCATCACCTTCTGCTCTCTCAGGACGGGGGACTGACTCGAGTCAGTTTTTACTTTCCCTTAAAATGGAAACGTCTGATTCTTCTTGTGAATAAAATGTCCACTATGTTGAAATTATTCGCAGAATTATTTCCACCTCCCCTGAGGGGAATTAACTCTTATTTTAAAAAGGCAAAAACCATCTCGAGAGAGTGTAAAAACTTTATTGAGAAACAGGAGACTTTTGTATTACCGTTGAGTCTAAGACTGAGCCACAAAATGTGTTTTAGTACTTTAGGGAACAAGCATGATTGAGGTTTTTTTTACTGGAAGATTTTAGAAGACGTGTCTTAATGGCCGCTATGAACAAGAGGGATCATAACAGTAAGTAGAATCTGATCAAATTGAGACTTATCCCTTAATTTGATCAACCTTTTTAGTGTTTAAAAATACGCAGCTACCTCTTTGCATGATGAAGACACAGACTGCCCGTGGCGCTTCATTACTCACGGATTACACTTCTCCTTCCTCTGTCTTTTGTGGGAGTTATGAATTTTTAACAAGCATGATCACACACACTCAAAGTGAAAGGAAAAGGCCAAGAGACAGACAAAGTTTGGTCTGGGTGCCACTTTGGATGACCATCATCTCCAGAGACCCAACCCCATCCACAGCTTGGGCCTCCCCCATAAGGAGGAGGGGTGACACGTGGAATGGGGTCACCTCTGCCAAAAGGCATCACATCGCTGGACTCCTCTGCATCGTCTGTCTGCTGTACCTTTCTGTCGCTTTGCCTGTCAGTTACATGGATCTCCACTCGCTCTGGGAGGGTTTTTCTTATTTTTTGACCTCATGTGAATATCCTCGTGTGAGCTGAGAAGCCTGCAGCCATGAGGCGGCTTCTGAGGGAGATGTAAATAAGCCCCCCCGACTCCATCTCTGCCCCTCCATCCAGACATGGGATTGCCTCACCCCATGTCATCCTGCAAAGTCACTTCTTTAAGGGCCTCCTCCTCCACTGATCTCTTCATCTCCCCCTTTTCTGTCCAGTTGCCACACTCTCCCCACCCTTTCATCTTCCCTCAGCTTCTACCAACAACTATCCCCGTTTCCTCCCTTTTTTTCTTCTCTAGTTTCCCATCTCTATGTTTTAGCTCCCTGCGTCTCAGCCTCTCGCCCCCTCTCACCCAGCAGCAGCAGCAGGCTGGGCAAATATGCACCCTGAGCAGCGGTAAATACAGGCAGCACTTCACAAACAAGGCCTGATTACAATGACAAAGGCTGCCACACTTTAGGGAGGAGCTTGGAGCAATTTGGAGGCTGCGGGGGCCATTGAGCGAGTGGCATACTTAATGGGCTTTGTGTGCCAGAAGAAAAGGGTCTGAGCTTCTGGGCCCAGCTGTCACCACGGAAAATATCAGACTGACACAGCACCCGACGCTCTTTGGCTTGCTCTCTTTTCTTCTTTTACCCCCCTCTCCCTCAACTCTCCTCTCTTCTCTTTCCACGTTTTTTTTCCTCTCTCCAGTTAGGCAGCACAAAAAAGTGAAAGCTGTTGAAGAGAAAGGAAAAAAAACTAAACAAGAATACCCTCTCTTGATCTCTCACACTCACGCAAGCAAGGAAAACGCAAGCATGGTGTCACACACATGCACATAAATAAAATGCTCAGTAGGCTGACTCGGCAGCAATTATTCAAACCCTAAACCCAGAGGGATAAATGACATTATTACATTTCACTACTTAATTACGTATGTGGATAGTTACTAAGCGTTACCCATCATGCATACATAATGCAGTGAGATATAATCTTTGCTTCATAAAGCACCCTTTCTTTGCCAAACGTACAGAAGAAGAAAAACAAATGAACACATGTGCTCTCTGAGACACATACATATGTGGTAAGTGAGATAAAAAAAAATAGTGAAAACACATGATTGTTCAGCCTTGCAAGGCAAAAATAACTCCAACATTTAGTGGATTTCCAACAGTGCCAAACAACAGTTTATTTTCTGGAAATGATTTTCCTCCAGTGATAATGGACTTGGCTCGAAAACAAAGACTAGAGAGATCCTCTGAAGCGGCTCTCTGGTTCCGCTTTCTGAATCCTTGTAACCAAAGAAGCACTCACACTCCAGATGCAAGTGTATTACACCAGCTCTGTGACTTATGGCACTGTAACCCAGAGCATAATACGCACGCCCACGCACATACACGGCGAAGCTCGCGAGCCAGCAAGCATGCACTGGAGGCGAACAGGCACAAATACATGTGCACGGTTGCACAGCGCTGCATTATTGAAACGCAGCACAAAGCCAGAGTTGGATGTTGTTTCACCTAATCTCTTTGATACCACTGTGGTGATGCTAAGCTCCAGAAAATCAGCTTAGCAGATGTCCTAAAGTGTAGGTGGCTTGTTTCATGAGGCAAGAGAAGTAGATGCAAAAAGAAGAAGAAGAAGAGGAGAAAGACGGAGGGTGGGGGCAGGGCCACAGATTTGGAACGGGGCCCTGAGTTCAACTCAATCCCCTTTTTACTTCTGTCTGCCAGGCACAGTTGTTTTAGCATACTAGAAGAAGTGTTTTTTCACAGTTCAGCCATCCCTCCATCCTCACTTTCCCCTGCGGGTGCTCACTTTAGAGTGTTCGCTCTAATGTGTGAGTGCCACAGAAGTTGTCTTACTTCTGATAATGATGGCGATAATGACTGTAATGAGGATTTTTTTCAAAAGGTTGCACATGCTGCCTTCCCTTCAAGCCGCAACCTGTCCTCGGATGTCAGCTGATTACATTCACAGCCCGTAAAAAAACTCACACGCGCGCACATTCATACACACACATTGTCGCATGCATTATCAGCACAAGTGAGACATCTGTATGCAAATGTCATTATGTTGGCGGGGAGGGGGCTCGGAGTGGACTGAGTGATGTTATGATAGTGAAGGAGGGACTGAAGAAGGTCGGGCTCTAAAGGAGTGTGTGTGTGTCAAGAGTGTGTATGTATAGTATCCATAGAAACCAACTAACCCAACTCAAGATGGCTTACTGATTTCATGTTTTACTTCTTCGCCCGGCCTCTCAGTGCTCATCTGGTAAATCAGAGCATAAACACACGTGACCGTGTTTTAGACAGATTAATAAAACATCTAATCCTTCACTGAGATACTTCCATGGTGAGATGAAAAATGCCAGTAACCCCTGGTGTTGCGCAGCACATTGCATCTCCCGCCTCTCAAGTATCTGGAAAATTTTGTTCATCCCGCTGTAGTGAGTGACCTCATGTATGCTCATCTCCTCTGTGTTTTCTAAGTGGCATGCAGCAAGCACTTTGTGTGGAGCCGTATTATCTTTATAGCAACGCAATTCTTGCCATCCCAACTGGTGAAGCGAATGTGGGCAAAGATTCTGGTTAATTATTTCACCCCATTTTACAAAAACCTCATATCATCCAAACATCCTGACACTAAGCCGGCGTTTTTGAGACCAACAAATGAGAAGAGAATGACGTTTGAGGCCTTTCTGTGTCTCATCAGCACAAGGGTATCTTTTAGCAATGAAAAATATGATATCAGTATGATACAAATATAACCAAAACATAAATGTACATTTCTATATTTACTCATTAGCCCGTTTAATTACTGATAAAATCATATAAAGCACATCCAAGTTTTCATCAATCTACACAAGCTTGAAAATCTGGTAAATTGTTATCTTGGCTCTCTCGCTTTCTCTTTATCCCTCTTACTCTCTTTTATTTTCACTTTTAATCTTAATTTGTTTTATATTGAATGATTAGTTTCCCTTGTGTTGTATTTGTTGTTTTAGTGTTTATGATTATTTTTTATTATGCTTTTGCTTCTGTACAGAACTTTGGTCGACTGAGGTTGTTTTAAATGTGCTCTATAAATAAACTATGACTATCAAAACAATTTGGTTAGTTTTAGATAAGGACCAGGATTTGGGTTCAATTGCAGGTTATTACATTGCCATGGTTATGATAATTTTATTTTATTTTAATGTTTATTTAACAGGGACGATACATACAGCATTGCCACAAAGAATGAAAAATGCGACGCATACAAGACGTCTAGCTTCAGCTAATTTGCAGTCTTTCTCCCTGGTCAGGTTAGAGAAGGATAAAAAATACTGAGCACAATAAGTGCAATAGTACAAATACAGTGAAAAATATAATGAATGGGGACCATGAATAAATGAACACAGATACAAAATTTAGATTAAAAATTATACAAGATAAATATATTAAACATTAATAAAGTGCTGTATTGACAGTGACGAGAAAGAAGTTAATGTTCACATTTCTGCTGCTGCTTAAGCCAATCTACATATTAATTAATCTACATATTAATCTACATATGATAAAGATGAAACCATTACAACACAAAGCTTCAATCTAAAAAGTCCTCTAAAACTTTAGGATTTTCTGAAAAACTTTGAATCGTGAAATAAAACCATTTGAGAGATTAAATATTCTGCTTTTTTGGTAAATTCCTTACTTTGCCCACACGTCTACAAATATACATGCGATAATATATTTTTAATATAACTGACTGTGTGTTTTTCAAATGTTGATGAGATGCAACATCAGACCAGGCTTGAAAAGGTAAAAGCACACACACGTGTTAGGGAAAGAAAAACAGTCTGAGGTCCAGTGTTTTGTCAACCCACCATCAACCCCAGCTCCTCCTGGGGCAAACTGTGTGGCTCAATAGCTGAACACAACCTGATCTCATGGAACAACTTATAATAGCTACAGTGGTCCGGAGTAAAAACACAAAAAAAATTCACAAAAAACTGTACCACGACAAAGCTTCCTACACTCATTTACCTTTGCTTATGGTGATGTAGCTTTTATGACAACCTTCCAACGTCTACGCCCACATTCTCGCTACACGATGACATAAACGGACACGTATTGTTGCATAATGATGTCGTGTACCTGCAAAATGTTGCTACATGCCAAAATATACACGGCAACGACTGTTGATTTGCTTGATGGAACCTTTTCCAGTCATTCCTTTTATACTTCCAATACTCAAGATTTGTCACTTGTCAACTTTGGCGTCACGTGTGAAAGGTAAGTATCAGATAAAGGGCTGGGCGAGTTAACTCATTAATTATTTAACGCCGACAAATATTTTATCACGCATTAGTGCAGGTTTTATTATTTATTTTATTATTGTAAAAGTCTGTTGCTCACAGGCTTTTATTTTGTAAAACTGGAACCGGAAACCGGAAAAGAAAGTAATCGGCGGATCCACCAAACATGGAGAAGGGTACGGAACTTTTACTCGGCCATTTTCATTTTAAAGTTCTTCCAGACGGCGGAGTCGACAGAACCAAAGTCATCTGTAAACACTGCCAAGTTGAATTGTCTTCTCAGCGTAGTAGTTCCAGTCTAAAATATCACTTAAAGGCAAAACACACAACTGATAGCAGCAAGTCATTCAAGGAAACAGACAGTGGAGCGAGGCTTCTACATAAAAACTACAGAAAGATGCTGATGTTAAAAGTGTGTTTGCACAACAAATGTTATGGCACTTTCATTCAAATGGCAGCACATTTAAAATAAAACTAAATGCTAAAGGCATTAATCGTGATTAATCAGGGAAATCATGTGATTAATTAGATTAATCGTTGCCCAGCCCTAATGAAAACGTTAAGATGATAAAAAGAGTTGTTAGGCTTTATAAGGCACATATTTTTCAGGTGACACGTTTTACCACCCATGGGTTGCGGTTCCCGTCATGTGGTGCTGCCTGATAAAACAACAAGCCAGCGATACGTTGCTGTCTCAGGTTTCTACATTTTATCTATTACAGTTCTTTCTGTAAAACTGAGCTGCGAAGGACCTTACTTCATTACCAATTACAACATCCAATGGAAAGATGTGAGTTCTGCACAAACGTTTTAGATACTTGTGAGGTTTAGTTTCTTATCCATCACTCAGCACCATTGAGGTGTCCAGTTGTTGGAAATTCCCTGTTAAAGCAACACAAGATGAAACAACCCCAAGAGTTAGCCCTGCAACGGATGATCTCACCATCATGGAGTCAGACTGGGATTACACGATGAGCCAGAAGATACTAAAGGAGATAAGTTCACACAACAACTATGCCAGGGATGCCTGAACAACCTGCTTTGCCAAAGGACCTTCAAATATCAGGAGATAAGTGTATCATTTGTACCGTGCTGTTTGAAAGGCAAAGAGTGGTCACACCAAATTTAATTTATTATTTTCCTGTTTACTGCACTTTGCATGAATAAAAACTATTTACAGAATTACTTCTGAAAGCATCTTCACTTTGCTCGTAGCCCCTAAAATGTCTGCACGGTCCTCCTCGTGTGTGACTTCTAAGGCTCTCTTCTGTACTTTTAATTTATTTGGACGGATGCTGTCACACTCATAAATCATCTCTGTTCAATTTAAAATCTTCCCACAACTGCTGTATATATTTAAGTCAAATATAAAACTTGGTTATTTGCTTTACTTTACAAGCTGACAGGTAACAGGAATGTGGTCCTATCACATGGCAATATCCCTTCACTTTGCAGGGAAAAGGTGCCCTTTATCTTTTGGGGATCAAGGAATAGTGGCTATCTAACCCTTGGTGGCTACATGACAACCACATCTTTATCTCACAAAGAAAAATTACACATTCTTAACAGGTATTTAGTGGTATTAACATGGGGTTTCACCTCCTCGATTCCTTGTGTTTCGGTTTTCTTCTAAGATTAAATTGGCTGGTTTGTGTTGTGTTTTAGGAAGAAGAAAGTTGGGACTGGGCCGGAGTAAAGAATGAATCATCACTCGTCATCACTTTCTAAAAGAGGTCAATATCAGGCTAATGCTGTCTCTGCAGAGATTTTGAACTCAAGCACTCAGCTCGATGCAGTTAAAATTGGCAACAGAAACACAATCCTAACTGCAACTTTCAATCAATAACAACCATCAGCTATTAACATCAGTAAATGTATTTTAGATTCTAAGCAGTCGAAAATGTGAGCAAGTCTTTCTTTGTTATTTGAACTTGAGACCTCTGCCATCATATTATTACTGTCACTACTGTCATTAGTGCTACTGCCTTAACTGTTATGTGAATGCATGCGCTGTTTCTGGAAAAACTGGACATCAGGGACTTAAAAATCAGCTGACATAATCAAACAAATGACGTTGATTTTGGCGAGGTAACTTTAGACAGTAAATGGTTATATCAACTGGACTGTTCAGCACTGACAAACTGCACAACCAAATCCCTCTTGGTTGTTCTAAAGGCAGACAAAGACTCATTTCAATGGGGCATTTCAAGTGGATAGATTTCCTGCTACTGTGTAATTCCAACATCAGAACCGTGTTGTGTACTTTAAGGGGTAGGATGGGGTAAAACAGTGTGTAAAACATTCTTCTTCACAGTCACACTTTCTGTGTTTTTATCTCCACCGCACCTGGGTGCAATAATGTTTTTCATAAAGCTGAATTATGCTTCAGGATAAAAACACACATTTTTTTTCTTTTTATTTGACATAGATTTCTTTTTAATTAAATCATCGCGGGGTCTTATTTTTTATTTTTTAACCTGTAGAGATAAAAGCAGCAAACAAACTTGATTGACTCAGATCTCACAGCGACATGAGCATGATCCCTTTTTTTGTGCCATGAAATCCATGAAAGTAGGAGTGCAGAAATTTTCACTGCCTCAAAATGGAATTTTTCTCTGCTAAGTTCATAATAAATAAAAGATTATTTTGTACAGCGAGAAAAAAATACATGCACAGAATCTCTTGTAATGATCCATGGCTGAAAAATCATTCCTAGCAAATCCAATCTTGACATAATTTCTTATGATTTAAGCTTCACCTGTTTACGCTGCACACACCTAATAAAGCAAAGTATTAAGATTCTCGCTGTGATCTTAACTTGAGCAGCAGGCAAATAGCAGGATTATCCCACATGCTAACATAACTTCATGCTAACACTTTTAGCTTTAAGGTGACATCGAACCCAATATTACCTGTAAGAGCTAACTTAGCAGTAGCTAACATAGTCCCACAAGAAATCCTCGTTATGTTAGAAAGATAGAACCAACAGGCAGCCTGTGTGAGGCTTAGTGAGTATTAAAAACACATTAACCTGTTTCAATTACCTCTATAAAGTAAGAATTTGCTGGAAAATGTTCATATAGTTTCAGTTCTGATCTGTTGTAAAACACTAAATTATGTTTTCCATGTACCGTCTCATTTATATGTCAGTAGTTAATCCAACTAAATACAATTTGTGTATGCCCATCTGTGTTATGATATTAGAAGTAAAAGAAAAAGAAACATACCCTGTTTGTCAGATATCTGATCATAAAATTATTAGACTTGAAATTTAACAAGATTGCTGTGACACATGGATTACTTACCAATCACTGTGTCACAACAACTCCTACATCAACCTGGAGACTAAAATACTTTAACCGTAAACAGCTTATGACATGGATTTACTTCGTCACTGGAATAATCTGCAGTTGCCAATAATTGGCAACTGCAGATTATTATGCAGAGTATTTTTCTTCAGAGTGGAACAAATAAGAATAACTGAAAGGATTCAAGGGCTGTATGAATAGTCTTCATCTTCTAATTCAAGGATGTGCAAACAAAGTGTGAAACAATCAAATAAAATTATGATATAACAGCATGTTACCATAACTGCAGCTGAGCAGAAATAACTTTTCAACCATTATTGTAAATGTAAATGTTATTTGGATACATGGTTGACTGTTTAAATAACTTCCAAAAACAGAGAAAAGGCTGATAAACTCAACAATGTTTAAATAACTGAGAAATGTAATCAACTCGATGAAATATTATTCTATATGTAAACACGTTTTATGTGATTTGACAACAAAAAAACAAACAAGCAACGTCAGTTTTTTTAGGGTTTTTCGGTTTAAAAGAAAAAAAACATACAAAAAATATCACAAATCGCGTGTTTTAGGAAGAATTTTCATTCTTCTACTGAAGCTCAACCTGAAGCAAGAATTCAACATGTTTGGCCGAAGGTGAACATAAAAAGATCAAAGGCAACATTGCTTTTGTGGTAACTGTTAGCAACATGCATTGAAGCAAACATTACTAAGTGGCTCGTAACTTGCTTGACTTTGAGACAAAGCCATAAAAACAAAAGATTGTATGAGCTCATGATGCATAATCATATTTTGGGAGTAAATACAGAGCCAGAGTGAAAGAAAACAGATTTGTCCCTGTCGCAGGAATTGCTTCTGACAGTTTTGTTATAGCAATTTTCCAAGAAGTCCTTTGCTTCTTGTGTGTTTTCACAGCAGGAAAACAAATGTAGTGTTTAGGCAGGTGTATCCTCTGCTTCCCACTCAGAATATTTACAGACAGTATGGTCATTCATACAAATGAGCAGTTTTGAAATACCAATTACTTGATTACTATTTGCAGACTCTATAAAATACTATAAATAATTTAATGCTAAATGTTGCTCTTGATATGTTTTTCATGGACTAAAGTAAACTAATTAAATCAAATGAAAGCTGTATATATGTGGACAGAAATTATTTTGAGTCCTTAGATCGTACACCATGTCAAGTCGGCATTCAGCCATAGATTTTTCAGTGTGGCAGAAAATGTGAAAAGGAAGAGTAGAGCAGATGGATGGTTTTCAGTATGACTTGTAGCTTTGGGTTTAGGTGTCTATAGCGTGACAGGTGAGAGTATAAGAGTACACTCCATATATGAGAATAAAAAAGGATAGGGTAAATTTGGGAAATATCGGTTTGGAGGAAATAAAAGACACAAGGAAATAGGGAATTATCCATCTCTATATAGCTACACACACACTCTCCCTCTGTGTCAGGCTGATGGGTAATTGAGGCAGTCACAACACAGATCGGGATGCAGTGTCATGCTGTGCCCTGGGTCTGGTTCGCCGCCCTGTCCCTCTGGCAGCATGCTGCGACACGCTCTGGAGCGTGCGCACACACATAACACATGCTCACTGAGTCTGTGCATGGATAGGGACATGTGCACAATTCTCAGAAACACACTTCACACATAGCCGTTACCAACATACACAAACGGTAACAGGCTGTCTTTGCACAAATGTGCACAGTCACACAGACTGACGAAAACAGACACAGGCAAATGTAAGGACACCCGGGGCAGATTACCCATTTAAAGAGACCAAACTGAGCCCAATACGTGATACCAAACCTTTATGGACCGAACTGTCACGTTTAATGATTGGTTACTGGTTCGTGTTACCGCACGGACGCCAACGACTAAGAAAGATTCACAAACACTGCTGCCCACAGGGCAAATTTAAAATAACACGAATCACATTAAATCTGTGCGTCATGGATAAATTTAAACTGGTGTCATCTACGTGTTCATTCAAAGATGACTAAAGGTTGGTTAATCGAATCACAGCGTTCGATCACCGTCATTCTCTTTAAACTTTAAACTGAACATAATAATGTCTGATCAATGTTTCCATGAACTGGTTCCTAGTGAATAAACACAGCTGCATAGGATCGCCAGAGGGTGATGCCACAGGCTATGTTGCTACTGGTTATAATTCAGTAGAAGAAGTATTTGTCCAAACTGGAAACAAACCCCGAGAAGGATAAAAACTGGTGGAAATCCACAAGAGGAAAATGAAGAAGAGAGCTTTTGTTTGGGAATTACTTTGATCGCTGCAAACATCTGTGATATTGTATCACATCTGGGAGGATGCTCAGTTTTTTGTATGCTGGCCCAGACCGTAAATAAGTGATGACCCAGGTCACACACAGTTGTTTCCATTCCTTCTAATGTGTGTCAAGTAGGTTGCGGCTAATGATTATTTAAGTTATCCATTGATTAATTGAGTAACCGGTGTCTTATCGTGAACGACCCATTGGTTTATTTTTCATAAAAAGCAACAAATGTAGGTATTGGACTGCATGTCAAAGAGCAAGAAGTGCATTTAAGTGCCATGATTAAATATCTTTTACAAGATAAGAGTGAAAAAAAACACCAGTTAACACTACACCTTAACTAGAAGTCTCTGATTTTACAAATACATCGTCTGATAAAGTTACCTTGACTGAGAATATCAGTTCACACTAACAGTTTACAGGCTGAAGCTGCTCTGATGGGCAGAGGGAGATTAAGGAAAATATGATATTGTGATCGCGCTAGCCGGGTAGTTCTGGGGAATTTTAAACAGACAGGGACTGTTTGTCCAACACAATAAACATAAGTTTCATTATTTATTTTTTTGGGGGGGCTTTTTATGCCTTTATTATATAGGACAGTGTAGAGAGACAGAAAGCAGAGAGAGGGGGAATAACACGCAGCAAAGGGCAGTCCGATGCGGGACTCGAACTGGGGCCAGCTGCAGCGAGGACTATAGCTTCTTGTATATGGGGCGCCTGCTGTACCCACTACGCCACAGACCGCCCCATAAGTTTCTTTTTTGAAAAAAAATTTAAATCTCACCATACAGCCCAGCCCTCAGCTTACTTATTAGCATCCTTCTTAGCTAACAAGCCCACTGATTTACATTAAAATGCTAACATGAAATGCTATCTTGTGTTTGTTTGGCTCAGTGGACTTGATGTGTCAGATTTGTTTACGAATAAGGGAGCCTTTCTGTCAGTTATCAAAACTGTGCTTTGTTTTCAGGAATTTGGGTTCTCACATACAGTCCTCTGAGCCTCTAAACGTAAGAACAGTAAATATCAGACGTCCTTGCAATCATCAAACATAAATGTGTCCACGGGATCCGTGAAGATGAACTCGTCGGTCAGCAGCTGGTAAAAATCCTCATTTGTTGCACCGGTTTGTCTTAGTTTTAATTTGTCCGTTTCTTTCCCAAAAATTCACTTCTAGTCACAATGAAGGGCTTATTTTCTCCGTACTTTCTCCTGGGGGGAGCACGCACCCAAACACAATCCACCACTGAAGGACAAACATACATGTACACACAGATCGCTTGAAGTCACACTCTTTTCCATTACAGACTAAAACATGCCCCAGCAAGTTATTACTCCTTCTATTGTTTCCTTTATACGTCTAATTTCACATCCTCCCCCTCTCAGTCACCTCTTTCTCCTGAACTCTGTTTTTCCTCCCCCATGTCCTTTTCTTTCTCCTTTTCTCCTTCCCTTCACCTTTTTACTGTCCTCATCTCTTCTCCTTCCCTGTCCACCTCCAATGCCCCCATCCTCCTCTACCATTCTCCTTACTTTAGTCCTTTACTCATCTTTCATCAGTTTCTATTTTTCTACGTCTCCTTTCTCTTCCCTTAAATCCTCCTCTATACTCCTTTCAGTCACCTGCCCGCCTTTACCTATCAACCCCGTCCTCCTTCCTGCTAAACTATCACCCCCTTTCCACTCTTTCCTCCCCTCTGCTCTTCTCTCCCTCCCTCATTCTCCCTGTCTTTTCCTCTGCTTCCTAATCTCCTCTCCCTCCTCCTCCTGTCAAACCTGAGGCAAACAGGCTTGGCCCTCGGCATGCTCCTCTTCACTCCGCTCCCTCCATCCCTCTCCATCCCTCGTTCCTGGCGATCCTCCAGTTTAAACAGAAGGCTGTTCTGGGGGAGAGATTGGGATACAGAGAAATGAGAGTGTGGCCAGTTGCTTGTGTGAGTGCTGCATGATTCATGTTGCCCTGTAATGAAGCTAGTCCAGTCTTTTAAGTGTTTGGTGTATAATGGAGTTTCGGGGACAGGCCTATCATTTTCTCCTAATAGCGCTTTCTCCGCCGCACGCCATGACCCCTCTCTCCACGCCCCCGCCCCACGCACCCCTACTGTGGTAACTGCACATTACTACGAGGCGCACACACACACACACACCAGCACACGCACACAGCGATTACCGACAGCTGCGGGAGTTTCTGAAAGGCAAAAGTGGCCAATTTTCTCTCCCTTCCATTTAAACAACAAACAGGGCGGCGTGTTAAAATGGGCAAAGGGAAGAGAGAAGGGAAATTGGGCTGATAAGGGTTATTGTGAATCAAGGGGAGAGTGGGTTAGCTGCTGGGAAGTAGCCGTGCGTTGCTAGTTGAGATTTTAATATTCTTGAGGAATACTTTGAGAGTAACAACGAGCGGCTGCAAGGAGGTAATGTTCAGTTCTAACAGATGGACTGACTCTGAATCTAAAACACAACTGTGTTTCTGTGCTGTTTAAGCTCTAAAACACAACGCAAATCTGACAGTTTGCATGTGAATCTTCTGTTTGGGAAGTTCGCAGTAGACTAAAATTGACTGATCAAAGTGGATAAAACACTAACTCGAGGCCTCAAGAGAGTAGATAAACCAAGAGCAGATTCCACTTTGGTCGTGTCCATCTTCTTTCTACAATCTATGTGAAGAGTACTCCACTCTTTAAATGATATATTTTCAAATATTCTATCTATTTTCTAAAACACAATAGGGAAAATAGTCTGAAACACATTGTGGAAAATGCTAAAACAACAACAACAACAACTAAAAAATCAATACATTTACTCATAAGGTTTGAGCCATGTGTGTGTGTCTGTGGGCCAGTTTCACCAGAGCAGATTGTGGAGTGTGTGCACAGACCAGACCTGAGATTACTGAACAGATTGCACAGCTGGCAAGCAGCCCTCACTCCACACACAAACGCAGCCACGCACACACACCAATGCAGAACAAGAAAAACAAATATTGACAAAGTATTGATCTTGGTTGTATCAGTCCACATTGACAAGCCACTAATGCCAGGAATATCATTCTGCTCCATGTGCTAAATCACTATTGGTCAAACTCTATGATTAGCCGAGCTGTGTTGGCAACAAAGAAAATTCCACAACCTTGTGGAGGAACAGACCACCAGGTTAAACTTTATCACTGTTATATCTAAAACAGATTTTACATTTGCAATCTGTATTGGTCGTGAAGTGAATAATTAGGGCATCTGAAGGCCCTGAAAAGTCTTAGAAACTACCAAATTTAGTCTCTTTTTCTAGAGTTGGAGAGGTAGAAAACTTTTGCTAGTCAGGTGACAATAGCCAGGAAACTTAATTAAGATTTTACAAGCTTAAATTCACAAATTAATTGGTATTTGACTGCTAAATCCACCCATAAGTCCTCTGCTGTCCATCTGGGCTGTTTTGAACAGTTTTAATAGACAAGAGAGGAGATAAAAAAGCCTCCATTGCTCAACAGTCTGACAAACATACACAAGCCAAAAACACGTAAATAAGCCGGGTTTACATAGCTGTTTTATTCTGTTTAGAAGATGTGAGTAAGACCAGGTCGATGGAAACCTTTAAATTAATTAGAAATAAATTTTAAAAAAGACCTCTCCTAATCCTCAAAAATAATTTATACATATATGAGAAGGCTCATGTTGGAGGATGTAATTCTGGGTCCAAGTTTCGCTTTGTTAGAGGACGTCAGGCCAAAAAGTTGAGAATAGTTCAACTTTTTAAGCAGCAGCCAATCAAATTGCTTGAATGAAAGTGATATCTTCCAACTTGTAGCATTTGGTATTTTTATCATCGATTCTTTGAATACATTTTCTAATTACTCTTACATATGAAATAATTCATGTCTACAGGGTGCTTTTATGATGTAAAGGATCACAAAACAACCCGTTTACATCCCTAAATTAACTACGGGTGAAACAACTCTTTCAGTGATATGATCGATATCAAATGACGTTGTGTGTCTGTGTGATTGGTTACAGTAACGTTAATGTAGTTTTTTTTTTTAAAACATTAGTCCACTGCTGGCCATCCGTCAGTGGTAGCAGACATTTCTGATTGTTTATTGATTTTATAAAACTAAATTAAGACGACTAACTGCTCAGCCAGCTGTGTCTCAGCCTTTGTCTCACTGTAAGGTTAAAAAAAAAACACACACACACAACAGTCTGCTCAAGATCTGTCACTTTCAACACAAAGAGTAACATTAACAAACATTCAGGATGGTCTACCGGCAAAAATGCAATACAGTAGTCATAACTTTGTTTTTATTTGTAGAAACACGTGAAAAATAAGAATCTTTATGCATCAATTTCCTCATAACAAACTTTTTAAAAATAATTTAAATAAACTGAATACATGTGTGATATTCAAAACTCAAGCAGTAATTAACATTATAGATAAAAAGTTATAAAACTATGTATCGCTTTTAAAACTAAAGTTTTAACACTGCACATATGATTATTTCCTGTTTCAGCTTTATGGTTTTAAGTTCAACCAATTTAAAGAGTCTAATTCAAACCATCCGTAATCCAATTAGTTTCCCATTGTAGATCTAAAAGTTAAGATTTAAGATGAGTACAAAGGACGATTTCCACTTTCTGTAGTTGAACACAAGGACAAACTCTGTCCATCATCCTACAAATAAGTCAAATGCAGCTGAGATATGGACCTGAAATAAAAACAGTGAGCAGGATAAAATGAAAACCAAAAGTCAATCAAAGTTTTATCAGCTCCTGTTTGATAAACACGGGCCCAGGCAGGTGCTACAGCCAACACACAGGTACAGCTGTGTGTGTGTGTGTGTGTGTGCGCACGTTTTTGCCTTATCTATATCTGGTAGTAAATGGTTACACCTCTGCACTGACTGCCTATGTCCTTCATCACCGAGAGAAGAAAAATAAGGGAGGAAGAAAAGTTGGCTTCCAGCTTTTCCATCCACGGAACACCTGCCGTTTCACACCATGCCATCCCTGACATGTGTATCTTTGCTTTGTTGCTGCCAGTGTGCAGAGGCAGCGCTGTCTTTGTGTGTGCCTCCTCTTTGTTTTCCCCAAGGGCTGACAGAGAGGGACTTCTCTCTAAGAGTTGAACAAATAAACAGCGGAGAGCAGGAGAAACAAAGCCAGGGAGGGAGCACCTGCCGGGGGCTTTGTGTCTCTTAATATGAGACACTACTGACTGTGAGCGCACCCCCCCCACCCCCCTACACTGAAAACACACTGAATAGATCTGCGGATATGTAAACGCACACATACGCGTGTGTCTAAATATACACCCGTCAGCCACAACATTAAAACCACCTGCCTAAAACTGGGTGGAGGTCTCCCTCATGATGTTACACCCACTCTGACCTGTAGGGGCACTAAAACAGAAGCCTTGTGGTGTCTGGTGTCGGGATTTTGGCACCAGGTGGGGGTCCTTTGAGTTGAGCTGGTCCTGGTATGTTCAGCAGGTTCCCAATCAGACTGACTACATTAAGGTGGTGGTGGGGGGGGGGTATAGGCGTCAAAGAAACATCCACATGACCGCCATAAAGTGACATCAGTAGAGTGAACACACCATGACAGCCAGCGACTGGGGGTGCACAAGTCGGTAATATGTCAGTGCCAGTTTCAGGCCTGCACAAAGGTGATGCAGAGGCAGAGGATAAGCGTGTGGTTTATGGTGCAGTAAATTAAGCTACGGCACATCCGCGCTGAAGCCATCTTGGAACGATCGTTTCATTGGCTCAAATACTGTATGTTACCGTCAATATTTTTCAGCAGTATTTTCTCTGTTTTTGCCAGGAGCTGATTAAGTCTGGACTAACTAATACAGATCACTGAATCTGTTTTCAACAGCAGGTGTGCTTTAAAAAGAAACAATTATGACTGGATTACACCTTAAATAAGAGGATCCTGATCACATAAACCTCGTTGCAGATCTCTTCCCATGTCTAAATGAACCTTTATTCATCATCTTTTACATTTCTTTTAATCCTTTCATTCATTTATTTATTTCATTTTTCCCTGTTGTGTCATGATTTTTATGTTAGGGTTAAATAAAACTAAACTATTCAAAATCTTTTTTTTTTTTATTTCTGCTTTGAATCAGCTTCTGTTTACAGAGATGTGTCTCGACCTGAGTTGATGCTGTGTTTTCAACTGCCATGGCAACAGCTATGGCACGCTAAAAGGGGCAAATTATTGACTTCTGAGAGGCCAGCTAAGCATAAGGTTTTAAATGCCTGATAGCAGGCAAAGGGACTACTGATTAATATAAGCCTTTTGCATTTAACTTGTTTAATGTTTAATGTACAACATCCCTTTTTCAAATAAATTTGAACTCAAATATCCTCACCGAAGCAGCTCCTCATCTGGCCACTGATGGTAAAGGTGGGAAACGAGATGGCGACCACTTATCCAGCCAACCAACTCATTGACTCAGCTATTGGCTCAGCTGGGTGTCAGCCTGCTGTGGTCAAACCAGCCGCCCCTAAATCTGGAGTCCATCGGTAATCAGATATTTGTGGTGAAACAGCTCAAACCGAGCAGGAAAAATTCTTTCATCTGTGTTGTTTTAATGCATTAACTATAAAGTTTGTGTTCAATCACAAGTTTATTACCTCATATAAGCTGACTAACCACACCTTCCTTTGCACAGCACTAAAATACCTCCAAACCTCTTTTTTTTTTTTTGCAAAAGTTACACGTCTTTAAATTTTACTTTCATACCCTGAATACGATAGAAAAGCCAGAACAATGGGTGCATCAACGACGTAGTCTGTCATGTTTTCCACTGTGTAGCATCCCCTCTTCTTTTAACAACAGTCTGTAAACATCTGGGAACTGAGGAGACCAGCTGCTGGACCTTTGGGAGAGGAATGTTGTCCCATTCGTGTCTGATGTGGGATTCTGGAGCCCATTCCAGCTGCCATCAGGCAATCTGTCCAGGGTACACTCTGGACCGGTTGCCAGTCTCACTCTCAACATTTGATGTTTTCTATGTTCGATTGTGAGTAAAATATCAGTTTATGAGATTTACAAATCACTGCATTTGTGCTTTTATTTATATTTTACACAGAGTTCCAACATTATTGGAATTGAGGTTGTAAAATAGTGCAACACATTCCTGTATCTTGTGTTAAATATGCACACAGCATCAGATAATCTGTGAGCCTGCACGACCAACCTCTCTCTAGTTGTTTTTTTAGGTTGAAATATGGGAATACTCCATGTTTAGGGGCAGCTGGTTTGACCGCAGACATGCAAACTACAGATGAATTTTATATCGCAGCTTGTGATTTATCAGCCTCGATGTTCTAGTGATCAACAAAGCCAGGATGTGCTGCTGGATTAGACACACGGGTTGCCACCTACGTAGGAAGGTAGACTGAGCAGTCGCCTTCTCATTTCCTACCGTCAGTTAACAAAACCAGCTTATCTTTTGCCAGCCTGTAGCTGGCTTCAGAGAGGTTATATCCCCAGCTGGCCGCTTTTGATGTATTAATTTGTTCCTTGTAGTGCGAGTAGCGCTTGCTATAACGGTTGAAAATACACAGGACAGGAAGAGATGGAAACAAATTATCTGCTGAGGTGAGCCCTAACTGGTGCGTCTGAACGAAGCACAAGACTGACATTCAGCGTCAAGTTATTTGTGACAAATAAAGCACACTTTCTGTTAAAAAGATACACGTTTGTTGAATTGTTAACATGGTTAGTGATCTCTGTCATTTAGCCCTAACAGACACCGAACAACTAAAATCACTGAATGTACAATACAGTTTTTAAACCAATAACCAAGACATAGTATTTCCATCACATCCGTTTTTCCTCTAAATTCAAAAACAGAGAGTCATCTCTGGAGAGATGCAAGTTTTGGAAAATGAATTCTGAGAAGTCGGCTGGTATGCTGATTATGCTACTTTAGTTAATTTGCTGCATTTAGTGAACACTCAGCAGTCTGTTCAGCCAGCTCAACATTTCGGGTCAAAAGGCTGTATGCCAGCAGCAGTCATGGTTTTAAGCTCTAAAGTAGTCTGAGATGAAATGTTGATTCAAGTTGAAATCATTAAAATGTCCACTCTGACTTCCATTTAAAGATAAAATGTTACTTTGGCTGCCACTGTGTTGTCCTTCTCTGTTTAAAGAGAGCTGTTTGTTGTGTCAGTGTTGTCTTTTTTTTTACATAGAAGGACAGCATATGAAGAGTTTTATACATGTGGGTGGTTAAAGAGGGTGTTAAACATCCCATTATGCATTGCATATTCCTTGTTTTTATATACAGACTCACGTCTCCAGCCATCCCTCCTGCTGTCTGTACTGTCTTAGCCTTTGATAAGATTGTCTTTGACTCTTCCTGTGTTCACAGTTTTGTAGTTTTCTGCAAGTATTTGCCTCGATAAAGTGTTTTTTTTCCATTTTTGCCCACTTGTTTGACTGCGCTGGACCATATGACCATTCGGACTGTCATTTTAGATCTGGTCTTTGTCCGTAAGCTTCTCTGGAGTCTCGGTTCATATTGATGTTTGTGGAGCTGTTATCAAAATCAGGTTCCTCTTTCTAAAAATGCATCAAAACCAATGGCAAAAAAAAGAGAAAATGACAAAGAATTCTTTTTCCTTCATCGGTGTTGTCGCCAGATGCTTCCACAGTGACCACGTGCATCTCTGTAGGGGTTTCCATGGGTTTGAGTCTGCCCGAGTTTCAACACATTGAAAGGCAATATAGTTTTATGGCTGAATGGGACTGTCAGTCGTAAAGGTGTGGCAGCACTTGTGTGAAACACATAAATGGAGATGGTCTATTTCTGACATGTTCTTTATAGGAACCCTGAGGGGCCAAGGCCGTGCAAACGTGTTCTGTACCTGAAACCGAGCAATACGAGGAGAGGCTTTATTCATCTGATCTCATCCAGAGTGTGAAAGAAAAACAGGGCACTTATAATGAGAAGGTTGAGGAAATAAATCAAACAAAGAAAAATAAACAACAGAACACAGAAGCGTGGTGCACCGGGTATGTTTTCTGTACCAATAAATATCCAGTTAAAGGGTGCCTTCAACATCTCATAATGAGATAACAAATGTCTGGGAGCTTCATTACTGACTATAATTACCTTAAAATTGTGCATTTTATAGGTTGCATGAGTGATAACGTCATACAGAAAACCATTACTTCAACTTATTGGTGCTAAAGGTGGTTCTATAAGCTGTCAGGGGGTTCACATATGGCGCTTTTCCACTACCTCTACACGGCTCTACACGGCTCGGTTTGGTTGTGTTTCCATTACACTTCGTGCCTCCTCGACGTGGGCGGGGGGGTCGTCGTAACCCGGCTGCGCGTGTTGCTGCTCACCCTGTGGCTTTTTGTCGCACAGAAGGCAAGAGAAGAGAGCCAGAGAAGACTCCTGGCCGCCAGACAAAACAGTATTGAAAAGTACCGGAGAGTTTTGTTACGAGCTTCAAAAAGACGATGTTTGGAGGCAAGCTAACGGTTGCTAACGCTAGCTTTTATTACTCGCGTTATGACGCTTTCAGTGACGACACTCATCGCCCAATCAGTGGAAGGCAGTCGGCTGACGTCACGTTTTAGTAACGCGTCGGCCCGCTTGGAACCAGGGCTGAGGTGGTACGAAAAATCGTGCTGGTTGCAGGTACGGCGTGTTAGTGGAAGCCGAAGCGAGCTGGTGGAAAAGCGCCAATAGTTTTTCACACTGCTTCTGCATTTTGGTTTGGTTCTTATTAGAGGTTGTGCTCACTTAATTTTAAGAGTTGGTAAGAACAAGATGATTTAAAACTCTTTTAATTGAAAAAGCATCCATCTTCTTACATGAAGATGCAAAGTATAAGCAGCACATACATGGTGACAAATTAAAAAACTAAGATAACATGTTTTGTAAGGTGTTGGGCCACTTTGGCATCATTTTTTTTTTAAAGAAAGATACTTATTTTCATCATTTTCTAGGAAGGAACTGGCAACCTGTTCTGCATCATTGATCTGCCGGGTTTTCTGTCAATTTCTCCGACTTCTAAACGTTGCATACAGTCAACTAGCTTATCGATGCGCCTCGTGCCATTTATCGCTATCGCATCTCAGCTTCACTCATCCCCTCCTGCCACTGAATGTTATCCTGGGTTCTTCAGAAACATCAAACATGTCCACTGAAGCTGTGTTTGTTGCTTCCAGCTGTTTGTATGTAGGATGGGTCTCTGAGATTAATAAATCCCTGCAGCCATCACACAACAGGAGAACCCACGTGAGACTCTTCCAAAGTAAGACTGGAGCTGTGTACATTAACGTACAGGGTACAGCAGCTGCTGACTTATTAATCATCTCTAATCTTTAATCATCTGGACATGCTGATGTCATCGGCAAGGAAGTGAGGTAATAGAGATCTGTGCTTACTTCTAAACATCAGACCTGTCATGCTGTCACACAGTCAATGCAACCAACAACGTGAGAAGAGCTTTGACTGAACTGATTGAGCTCATTGGAGAATTAATCTTTCCTTAACAAACACATACATTTGCTGTACAGCTTTATTAAGGAACAAAGCAGTTACCTCCGACTGTCAAACATTTTCTCCTTCACAAAGGCAAGAAATCCATTTTTGGCCCTGAGTACGCTGAACGTAATCTCGCCAAGAACACTTGAAACTGAGACGCAATTATGATTTTGGTCTCGCAGTAGGTAAAACTAAATGAACGGAATGACAATTAGCAAATGTAATTTCCATATGTAAAAGAACCAGAGGAACTGTGTAGGATTTGACATCTTTTACATATTTTCCCACCAGCTGAGACACTGAATGAATATAAACCTGAGAGAAAGTATTGTGTCTGGTTCAGTGTACTTAAATAATAAAAGCTTATTTTCCCCTTATACCTGCACTTCTGATATCTGGTCCTACCAGTCCACAGGTTAACCACCTGCACCTTGTAAAATCAACTGAAAAACTGAACCATTTGGAGTAAATGTTTAATTTGGTCTCTTTTGTGAGGTAACGCTTTAACATTTTCTGTGTGTAATCTGAGTATAACACTGACTCAAGGATGTTTAAACACACAGCAGAAAATACTTTATTTAATTATTTTATTTTTTTTACCTCTTTTGTAAACAGATGTCCGCAAATTACTATAATTTACCTTATTAAGTCCTTGTCATAATTTGCTAATGTAGAATAGACTTTTTCATAGGGGCAGGTCCTGGTGTCTGCATATTTGGTGACTGGGATGAAGTGTCAATCAAAAGCCATGCACACTAGCTCCATTTTAAGATTTGGATATGACCATTTACAGCAGAATACATGAAACATATCAGTTCATTTAAATGACAGAAGGGCTTTTGCCTTTGTGATAAAACAGTTTTTGTCAGGATAAGACCATTCTGTAGGATGCTAGAAGTTTTCACAGCTGGGTTGGCAGATTGCTATTCCTGTGGAGTTTGTTTCTTTAAATGCTTTTTTATTTAATCAAATCATGATAATCCATTCTTTCCAAAGGTAGTTGTGGTATAGAGGTGATAAACCCGTGTAGGAAGCGGAGAATTGGGGAATTAATCAGGGGTTTAAAGTGCACCACCTGCAAATTCAGAATGTTATGAACTGATACTTGAGCTAATATTAATGCAACACATTCTGAAAATGAGCAAAAACTGGTTAATACCTTTGAACATGAATTAAATGGCTTGCTCAAAGGATTATTTATTCATGTGTTTATTTGTTTTTATTCAAAATCTTTATCTGTATCCACTTGTTTGTTTTAACTCTAAAGAAGGAGAGCGGTCACTTCTGTCAAATGTAATCCACTTAACATTTCCTTCACATATCCAACATATCTATGCGACTGTGAGAAAATTTTTCTATAGATGCAAAAAAAAAATGTGACGTATGCGTCCAGTGTTTTGTATTCAAGTCAGACTCTTAGTTCCTGTGGCCACCGTTTGTGTTGCTTAGTTTGAACTATTACTAATTACTACCATTTAATATGGAAACTACACATCCTCTGTCTGAAGGTAAGCCAAATTGTTATTTATACTGCACCTGGGTTAAAAAAATGCTTAACAATATATGTAAATATATGTATATATACAATAATAATGATGAGGAATAAAGGGAAAAGAGTTGCTGGTAAATGTTGTTTCGGCCAAAGTGTTTAGAATCATTGCAATGCTCAGATACAGTAAGCACACATTTCACAAACTGATCTAAATAAGTTGTGCAAAAAACTTTCAAAGACACAACAAAATAAATTAAATCGGGCAAAAACAAATAGAAAATATTGTTTAAAAAAAATCCACAAATCTTAAAGCTACACGGTGGGCTGTTAAATTATTTGGAAGATGTCTTTAATTTAAAAAAAAAAAAAAAAACATATGTAGACACCACCTGAAAAAAATCAATGCAAAAAGATATTCTTTAAGTCTACAATACAACCCATCTTCTAAATCTAAATCATCAATTGTTTTTTGTTTGATTTGATTAGTTTTGGTTGAGAAAAAGCTCAGCCATTCATCCTGAGTTGCTCTCAAGCCACATTTAGGATTCAGGTGTCTCGTATTAAAATGTAAGCCTAGTAAACCTACAGTAAGTTCGTTTTGCTTACTTTTACCATAATAAATAAAGTAAAAAGAAAAAAAGACAAGAAAAACACCACCATGTACAGAAACTAGTGTGGGTATAGAAAATGGATTTTTGTCTCACAGATGAAGCCTCACTTAGCACCTCCATCCTGTTCCTCTCATGTATAAATGTTCTGCCAGTTTTTGCAAATTTTATGCCAAAGTCTTGGAAGTTTGCGGCCTTTCAAGCGAACAAGTATGGAGAGCCGTTTCATTCAAAATTAAATAAATACAGAAGTATTTAAAAAGTAATAAATATGCCAAGAAATCAATAATAAGTCAGTGAAATAACAAAAAATTTACATTTTTCAATGGACAACTTAATAATTTCACAACACTTTTATTTCATAAAGGCATTTTTATTTACTTCAGGAGACTTATATTTCTTACATTTTTATTGCAACTCCTTATATTTAAATGAAGGGGCGTGGTTATCTGCGTTTGACCGCAGTCGGGAAAAATCTAGTCCCTACCAAAGCTAAGCCCAAACTTACGCCTTTGGGTTATGCACCTTATTATTGTTTGCCAATCACCCTGAAAACCAGAAGGAAGACATCACTCTACACTCTTTGAATCGGTTTATCAATGGAGTTCATCCAGCCGAATATATCACAAGCCAGCTGTAACTTTCTTTTACCGTCCGGACAAACCACACCAAACCAAACTCTGGCTCTGATGTCGGCCTTCAGGTGAGGGATATTCATTTGACTGCAACTTTCAATTTGTGCCACTAGATGTCACTACATTTGACTCACTGAGCAGACAAGGTGAAGGCTGCATTATTATATTGCTTCCAGCATTTCCTGCCTGCTTCTACTCTGTTTAATACTAATGTTTAATGAGGCAGTAACATTATGTAAACACTGAGTGGTTACACTTCAAATTTGTTCAGTTTTGACTAAACCCAGTGGCAAGAATTTACACACAATGTAACACAATTAAAACTCACACAAAGCTCCAAAAAATCCCAAGATGTAACTGAACTCTTGCTCCTCTGGTCAACACTGAAAGTCGCTGCCTCATAACTTATTGACCCTTTAGGCCTTCGTTGTTGTGAGGTTGTAAACTTGCTCCACTGTATGAATTCTTTACAGGAAAAGCCAAGCCAGAAGCCACAGATTAATAATGCAATTTTCTGTCTAAATTCTTATTTATGTGAAGCAAAAAGTTCCCTTGAGATTCTTGTATTATTCATGAGCATCAGAGAGGAGGAGGATACAAATCATTTAGCACAATGTGTGTGAACATCCAGTAAAGTAACACATCTGCAACACTGTGTGTGTCCTCTTATTGTGAGGACGGGCTCTAAATATGTGCATTTCTGTGTCTCTATAAGAATGTTTTTGCCTCGTGTTTGAATAGTTTATGTTTGGGATATTTGTATGCCTTTGTGCGATTGAGGGAGAATTTGCATCTGCTTATGTGTGAATGCATGTATGTTTGTGCATTCAAGTGATTATCTGAGAGGGGGGGGAGTATGTGTGAGCATGAATGTTAATATGAGTGTTTGTGAGTGACAAGCAGCGGAGTAATGGAATCACAATGTATGTGCGGGTAAATGTGGCGTGCTCGTGGGTGATATGTGCGTGCATGCACTCGGCTATATGTTTTGTGCTAATATGAACATGCAGCAGCACTTTGTATTCCAGGCAGCTCGTCCCTTGTCTATAAAGTGCGAGATTGAAAGTTTGAAGAGCTCAGGGCTCGCATGCAGATGAGACAAATTAAGTTGTTTTCTCCTTCTAGACCCCCTCAACTTTTTATTGTCAATCCAATGAATTATTCTTTTCCCCTTTCTTCCACTTTCTTTTTATCAGTATGACCACATTTTCCTCCTTCGCACGTTTGAAACCAAGGCCTTGCTGGAAACTGAATGTTAAAGAAGAAGAAGAAGAAGAAGAAGAGATGAAGGACAACACTGGAAAGAAAGCAGCAGCGGATTTTTGCTGTCATCAATAAAACTTGTTGTTGTGCTGCTTTTCTCTCTCTGGGAGTTGAATTAAAAAAAAAAAAACACATCATCAAAATCTAAAAGCATCTGCCGGGTGAGAGGATGATTTCCATCTGTGATGTAGTATTAATGGGAGTGTTAATAGGGGTGGAATGCGGAAGGACTGACAGAGAAACAGCCAGCAGCAATGCAACCTCCTCCAAACCAGCAACGAGATGGGCAAGATAAACAACCTCCCAGAATACAGATCCAGGGATGCACAAGAATGCAAATACAGCTTGCCAAACACGTGTGCGTGAGGACTATAGTGCTGACATAAAAATAAACAAATACACGCAGGTCTTGCAAACACACACCTTGTTGATGTGCACTCACAAATCAAATAAAACGCACGAGAGAGTCTCTCGCAATGGGATCACAACAGACATGAAGCTAATGAGCTCTTGGATAAAATCCTTTGTGGAAGACGTGTTTTTATGTATATTTTACACAGATTCACACACCTCATATGGACGGTTACCAATAGCTTGCAGATGAAAGAGGACAGTGGGTGTAAAGCAGGGGGGCTTTAAACAGCAGACCGCACAGATATTTGAACACAATCTTCATTTTTATTTCAACTACACGCGTTAAATTTCACGACAGCAACTTCCACAGTTGAACTAAATCTGGCTGCACGCAGGCATAAAGCCATGTGAAATCATCATCTACTGAACAGATGCTAAAACAGAACTAAGTACACCCCAGGTAGAGGTCTCTGACTGGACCATTGAACACCTTGATTCTTCTCTTCTTCAGACATTCTCACACAGCCTCACATCTGACTCTAGAACACTTTGGTATCCAGAGGAGTTCATGGTGACTCAGTGACTGCGAGGTGCCCAGGTCCTGTGGCTGCAGAACCAGCCCAGATCATCAGCCCTCCACCACTGTGCTTGACAGCTGGTGTGAGGTGTTTGTGCTGATATGCTGTGTTTGGTTTCCTCCAAACGTGCTGCTGTGCATTATGAGCAAACATCTCCACTTTGGTCTGGTCTGTCCAAAGGACGTTGTTCCAGAAGTCTTGTGGTTTGTTCAGATGCAGCTTTGCAAACCTAAGCTGTGCTGCCATGTTCTTTTTAGAGAGAAGAGGCTTTCTCCTGCAGCCCTTCCACACAAGCCATACTTGTTCAGCCTGTTTCTAATTGTGCTGTCATGAACTTTAACATTTAACATGCTGACTGAGGCCTGGAGAGTCTGAGATGTAGCTCTTGGGGTGAACTTGCTGGGACATCCACTCCTGGGAAGACAGACAGCTGCCTTGAATTCTTTCCACTTGTGAATAATCTTTCTCTCTGTAGAATGATGGACTCCAAGTAGTTTGAAAATGGCCTTATAACCCCAAAAATTGCTTTTCCAAGATCTTTGCTGATGTCTTTCCTCCTTGGCATTGTGTTAACACACACACACCTGAATGCCCCAGACCAGCAAACTGACAAAACTTGCTCACACTTGCTGGTGATTAATTAATCAGTGCATTTGATTAGCAGCTCCTGGCTGCTACCCTCTAAATGCCTGTGGAAGCAGTATGAGTGGACTCAGTTTTTCACACACTGCTTCTGTGTAGTTTCGGCTTAGTTTTTGTTCATTCAATGACACAATGTGATATGTCATGTGTTGTTTTTCACCTGAAGATGTATTTACCAAATATAAAGACATGATAAGGACCAGATGATGCTCTATTATGTCCTGATACATAAAACCGAAGAATTGTAATAGGGTGTACTTTTAATTTTTACATAACTGTAAAACCCTTTGTTTTTACAGTGACAGGCTGAATCACGGCATGAAAAACAATACGACAAAAAATGTAAATGAGCACTGTGGCATTTTTACATTTCTTTCTTTCTAAAATGACATAAGGTGCATGCAAACATTAACATGCACTCCAACATGAGCATAAGCACATTTCATCCCCCCAGTGGGAATGACAAATCAACAATATTACACCAACAACACCTGTTAACAGACACAGCTTTCACACAGAAAGCAGACACAGATGCACATATACAGCACTAACATGGAGAAATGCAGATATTCGTGTGAAATATGGAGAAACTTAATAACTGCTAATTAAGAGCACATAAAGCTGACATGCTTTAAAAATCCTGTTTGCACACAAAGTCAAATCAAACATGCAAACAGCAAACATGAGATGCGTGCCAATATTTATACAACTAAAGAGTGTAAGGCAAGGCAAGGCAATTTTATTTGTAGAGCACAATTTGTACACAAGGCAAGTCAAAGTGCAAAGAGAAAGAAGATGGCTTTGTGAAAGAAAGAAGGAAAGAAAGTATTCTCCATCATGTTGCTTTCGAGTTTCTTTTTGTTGCCATGAAAAGACCAAACTGAGGACATCAATCCTGTCTGTGTTTCTCAGTTTCAAGAGCAGCTGTTTCTACTGAAGACATTCATCTCCAGGGGGGGCATATTATGAAAAAAAAAACACCTTTTTTTGTGCTTAAGAGCCTAAATCTGGGTTTCTGTAATCACTACTAACTCTAAAATTCTAATAACTTAGAAAATCACGTAACTTTTCAAGGTTATGCAGCCCGTTTTTTGTTATCTCCGCCTTTAGCTTCACTGTACCTTGGAAATGGGATGCTTGCTTTTGCTTTTTGTTTTGCTATTAACATCAAATCTCACCATTAGTTACACAGTTCACCTTAATGACATGTCTCCTTTGAAAGAAAACTCATTAAAAAAGGGCCACTAATTTCTTAAAACAGCTTTTTCTTGTAGTTTTAGCTCAAATATTAGAAATAGTGGAATAATGCAACATGTTCTCAATCCTAACGTTCTGTGGCATAAAAATATGAAACTTAAGATTGTGGTTGGGTTTAATATCTACTGCAGGGGATAATGATGCAGAAATGAATCTTTTCACTATTCTGACCTGACATGTTGATAACTGACACTTAAAGTTACAATCTGCCATGATGTGTGATGTCAGCGTTTGTGTAAAAACCGCAGTATTTAACGCCATTAGAGTGAGAACGGGCTCTTTCACCGAAGCCGGCTTTTAGTGGAGCATTAATACACATTTAGAGGTTTAGGGCTTGTGCCCACATGGTGTTTTATTTATGTCTTTTTTCAGACTGTTTTGCCTTTTTTGTGGGGCCACTGAGTGCTATCAGTTGGAAATGTACAAAGTTTTCAGTGTCAACATAATGGCTACTTTTCAAGCCAGAAATTGTCGACCTTGAAAACTAGGAAAAAAAAAAAACTGCATTGTGGAAACACCCTTAGGAATATATTCCTGGCAGCAGGATATAGGATGTGACATTGAGTGAATTAACTTCAGCATGCTTTCATGTTAATGAACCAACTTGAACTCTGTTGCTTTGTGTTTTCAAAGGTCCTGCACACCGTCAGGTTGAAGCACTCAGAATGCAGCACCGAGGTTCATCATGAACCTTAAAACCCTGACTCATCGTTGTACATTATATGCTCGGGTTGAATGATTTGATTTGTCTTCCTGTACGCTTAAACACAGATAGATTTTTACAGACAAAGCTATTCATGGTCCGCTTCCGCCCCATCTCCCAAGCTGCATCACTCAAAAACATAAAGGAATATATTTCCTTTGCTCTGAAGACTTATTTCATCTCTGAAACCTGTACTTAAATGATGTGTGCACGGTTGTGTGATAAGTGCTTATAGAGCTAAAATGCCCATCTTGGCCACGGCTGAACTGGGGCTAAGTTTGGTACAAAAATTACAGTTAGGTCTATATGAAGATGTTGATTCTGCGTTAATAGAGGCGCTCACACTTGATGATGATTCATTAATCAGGTGCATTTCATTAGCTGCACCTGGTTGCTTCTTACCTGCTTGATTCTTATGGAAGCAGGAAGGGTGGACTTAGTTTTTGTTCAATAAAATAACGACACAGCGTGATATATCAGGTACTTTTGTTCATCTGAGGTTCTATTCACCACATTTTAAGACCAGGTAAAGACCACATATATCCTTTATTATTATGTCCTGATACATAAAACCTCAAAACTGACGAAGATGTACTTTCTTCATATGACGGACAGCAATGAGTCGATGTCGATTCTTTAGAGTTGGCTCACTTGTGTGTGGTAATGTGTTACAGGTAGTTTGGATGGTGTGGGTTTTATCTGTAAAAAGCTCAGAGAAAGTGAATTCTGACAGGTGTGACAGTGAAGGAGATGTAAGATGATTTCCACCGAGCGTTCACCTTCAATCGTGTCTTTTCATATATAATTCATGAATCCAAAAACACAAGGCTCGACACTAACCAGCACACAGCAGAGTAACCTGTTTACTAGCTGCAGGCGGATCGACATCTTTTCTCAGCTTCCTCTCTGTGTTTTGCATTTGTTGCTCGAGAGATCACAAGAATATCATCCGCGGTTTGCGTGTCGTGAAATGTCAGCCGCGCAGAGCCTTTTAGACTTCATCATTGTGGAGTCAGAAGTGAATGAAAAATGGCACGAATTGACTGACAGGATGAAAGACAACAAAAGAGTGAGAGTGCATCCTACGCTGTCAGCTCTGCTTTGAAACCCAGCGTATGACCCGGTGTCGGAGCTCAGCTGCAGTGGAAAATAAGAAGGTTTTCGTGTACAAGGAACAATCGTAATGAATAATAATAATGTGTGAAAACAGCAAATACTCTTCGTTCTGACACTATTTTAGTCAAACTTCAGTTTCTATAATATACAAGTTTAAGGTGCACAACGGTCAAGCTCAAAACAAAGTTTAAATCCAGTTATTTTCCATGTATTATTCCAATGATTTGTAATGATCCCATTAATTCCCCCCGACTTAGTTTGGTGTTCCTTAGTTAAACCAAATCAACAGCAGATGCACCGTCGTGGCAGCAGAATGTGGCACTGTGATATGACATCACACCCCTGCTAAGAGTGTGGCACAAACACAACCAGCCCTCTGCCAAGTAGAGGGAAAAAACATGGCACCAACACAAACACAACGTAATGAGCAATGACTGCTCCTGAAGATACGAGAGCGGCCCAGATCAGGCTGGATTCAGGATCTCTGGTGAGACGACTCATTGTCTCAAAGAACGTTTCATGTCCTGAATATAAACGGACAAAATACAACTATGATTTTAACTTACTTTGTGTCATTAGCATTGTTTTAATCCCTTAGTTGTGTTCGTATGCACGCCAAAATGAGCCTGCTGACATCATAATGGTAGTTGCCGTTACTACATGCTGTAATTTAGGTATTTATGAGACTATTTGTGCCTCCAGTGAGAGATTTGTGCAATCTGAGTGAGACGATAAAGCAGAAAAATGAGGAAAAAAAAGTGACGTTGCCAGGTCAGTGAAGCCTCTGCTCACTTTGTTCTTTATTAAACCCACATCATCTTTTGGTTGTCAAGTTTAAGTGTGTGAAGTAAAAGACACTTGCTTTATTGACTTTATTTCTAAACACTGTGGAGAAGTCTTGAACCATCCCTCATTTCTTTGTACATTCCCAAGAAAATGAGAAACAGGTGCAGTGATTGATCAAAACGTGTGTAAACCTAAATGTGAGTGCATGTTCTCCAACACAGCCTGAACCCTCTCAGACGAGCTTTCTGTCCTTTCTTTAAGGAGTCTTCAGGAATAGTTCTCCAGGCTTCTTGAAGGACATCCCAAAGCTCTTCTTTGGATGTGGGCTGCCTTTTGTTCCGTTCTCTGCCAACATGATCCCACACTGCTTCAGTAATGTTGAGCTCCGGGCTCTGGGGAGGATTCATCCCTCCATCAGACCTGCTGCCACTGATTTTCAGTCCACTTCTTGTGTCCTTTGGCACAGCTCAGCCTTTTCTCCCTGTTTCAGATGCATCTCTCAGCTCCTGTGTCAGGTCTTTGCTGGATTTTTTCCTCTTTCTTAAGGACATCACTTTCAGATCCTGTTCATCTGCTGTAGATAGTTCTTTAGGCCTGAGACTTCTTCTTTTGTCCTCCACTTGTCCAGTTTCCTCAAATGTTTTAAGGACACGCTGCACACCATGCTGAGATATGCCAAGTTTTCAGCTAATTGCTCTTTGGGAATCACCTTGTTGCTGCAGAAATCCTATTTTCTGTTTGTTAAACCGTGTTATCTTTGCTGTTTTTCATAGATGCAACTAAAGAAATGGGAACAAATTATGTGTCTTTGTGACAGGCTGCTGGTCACAAAGTGCCTAAAGATAGAATTCAAAATGAGTTCTTTGTTAAGTCTCCTGTTATACACAACACTGTATCATCACTTGAGTTAGGTACATTTTTATCCTTGAGTGCCTAAAAAAAATAAAATAAGACACATTTCTCTGAAAAATGAGCGGGTACAAGGTCGAAAATGATTGAAAAAGCAGCCAGTGTCCAAAGAAAAACTTTGAAAGACATTCACAAAGCCTAAAGAATTATTGTTCAAGACCACTTTAAAGCAAGAAAGTCTGGAATGAGGAGCGGCTCGAGGCAGTGCTTCTTTCCACAGTACTCTGACAACTTTAAAGAGGACCCATCAAAAGACCCTTTTTGTTATCGTGCTAAACACTTAACAAAGAAATTACCGTAACTAATAATGTTCTACTAGTACTTTGTCTTATATTGTACAACAGCAACTTCCTGGAAGTGACAGGGTCGATCGATTTTACCAGAGTTTCTGTCTCTGATATTCGATTTCTTGGTAGTTTCTTAGATTTCTTTCCAAGTTGTAAGTTGGAAATTTGGAGTTCCCTTTTGTTTTTGAATGCAGCATCAATAGGCAAGTATGAATGCACCAACTGAACCCGCAATTAAAACAAATCTGCTTTTTTAAATCCATCTTAAAAATGCTAATTAGGTGTTATGTTCTCAAATAGATGCCGATTTGTTTTATGTTGAATGGACAAAGTAGATTTTACAAAGTCTACTGAAGAGAAATTTGCTGGACTTTAATTTGCTGTCATCTCATCTTTAATTCAAAAACATATTAACCACCATATGACCTTTGCAGTCGGAATATTGGGATGAAAAAAAGAGCAACTGAGTTGAACAGAGAGGAAGGTATAAAACCAGAGCACTGAGCTATCACACTGCAGCTCAACAAATGATTCCTGAGAATATCGGCTGTACTAAGGGTTTTGCAGCAAAGCGTCAAAAAAAGAAAAAGAGGAAACAAATAAAAGTAATGGCCGCATCAAGACAAAGCAGTTCTCTGGGTGGTGAGTAACCAGCGGCCTGCTGAGAGTCTGATAGTAAGAGTGCTTTTCAAGTATCTCTTTGTGCTTTAAAGGAAATGTGAACCACAAATGAGCTTCAAAAAACTACATCCCTGCAAGTGTCACATATTGTCAGATAGAGACTGGTGTGTTCAGATAATGTGCCCCATGCAGTATACAGTATACATTTGACCACCTTAAAGCCTCTTTGTCCCCAAGCCTCCTCCACCCACGCCCCCACACTCCCACATGTCCAGGCCCATTAACCCGGGCAGCTGGTTTTGGGGCCGGCTGGCCAGAGAGGAAGCTCAAAGTGGAGTCTAATTCACTTATTGATTCCTGTCCTGTGTAGCAGGATACTTCACAGCTTTAATCAGTGGGTGGTTCTGAGCTGAGGATTGGTGGTGGTGGGGGGGGGGGTGAAGAATAAGGGTATGGGGCCACCAGATGCAGTGTTTGCAGGTGGGTCAAATTGAGTTAGCATTGTTTTCTTTGAGCCCTGCTGTCATAATTAAACACATCCTGTGTTTTCTGCTGTGGCGAACACTTCAAAGACATTACTAAACTCACGAGTGATGTTACAGTGAGAAGATGAGACATGTTTCCTGGAATTCTGATCAGAATTTGACCCATAGAGAAAAACAGTGCATGACGGACAGGAGAGGATAAAGCTGCTGTCTTTGCTCTTTTTTTTTTAGTTTTGTTGTAGGAGCCTCGGTCCTATTTGAGTTTATTGATATCTGGATAGCTATTTGAGTTTACATGTTGAAATATGATTTACGTTAATTGTATTAAAAAAGGAGCTATTTACAGTATTTATAGACAGATAATTAATTTAATAAGTTAACAGTTTAATTCAGGTCATTATTTAAAAAGTTTAAAAATTGCGTACATTGCCTTTAATTTGTTGTTAATCTCGGGAGAGTTTGGTTACCGGAGTCATTATGGTCAGGCGGCTAAGAGTGGAGCCACACAGTTTTTTGACCTTTCTCTCTCTCTGTCACTTTCTTTGTTTTTTCTCTCACCTTTTTTATTTTCTCATATCGGATCATTGCTGTACCATTCTTTATGTTTTTGGAAGTAACTCGAGAAACAAAAGAGGATCTTGTGGAGTTTTTATTTTGTCGTGGATGTGGATGACAAGAGAGAAGAGCGTCAAGCTAATGGCTTCATTAAGGAACGTACATTTGTCATTGTTCATAAATCACACAAAAAAGACCAAAAAAAACAACAATGTGATTACATGTAATCAGTTTTTTGGGCACTTTCACAACTGAGGTTCAGGGGTCTTTTACACACAGTCTATGGCACCAAGTCAAGTTTTTCCTCCTAAAGAAGGGAACTTTTACAATTTGCATCATTAACTAAGTTAAAAAAAATAAACACTCAAACAGTTGGGGGCTATAGTTTCTGGATAATTTTACCCAAACAGGGGAAAATAGTGCATAAGATTACACCTTTTTTCTGCTGTAGTTTAATATACGAGAGAATATTTACAGTGGTAAAATGGAGCGTGATGGACTGGATCAAATAGGATCTTTGTTCATGGTAATGAAGGTTTTCAGCACGTTTCAACAATTTACAGATGACAACAAAAAAATCTGTGATAGTGAAATTCTAGAATAATCCTCAGTTGTTTGCCTTAAGGCCTCTGGATTCACCTCTCACCCAGGTTATAGTCCGTTAACATCAACGGCAGCCTGAGACTGAGACAGCAGTCAGAGATTACAAGTCAGCGCTGAATAATCTAGGCTATTTACTATTCAGTCTATGCAGGACTCCTGGTTCTATAAATCTTCAATTACAATGCTGGGAGGCTGACAGAATAAAAATAAGAGCAAGAAACTGAAAGGAACATGCTGTGCAGCTACCGGATAAGAGCCGCAGCTGGGGAAAAAAAAAATAAAAAAAATCACCTGGGAACATCGACACGACACTGTCTTCTGATTTTTTTGCAATGTCGCACTTTAGATTCAAAGGCTATGTCATGTGCTCTCTAATCGCAGCGCGGAGATCAGAAAGGAGCCACAACCCAAGTCTATGACATTAGTCCACATTTGATGTAGCTTTATGTATAGATTTTTTAATGTACGATTGGCTGCTGCTTTGACTTTCAAGTTAACAAATAAGATTGGGTTATCCAGAGAAGAATAACACAGCTCACAAATGCTCGCCAGCTCCTCACTGACAGCAAGCTATTACCATCTGTCAGGCCTTTGGAAAACAAACTGAGTGAAAGAATATTTTACCCTTAGTACCACTTATTTTTTATGACGAGGAATCTGAAATCTGATGTGCTTCATTTAAAATGCATTTTAGATATCAAACTCATTTCCATATTGGCTCTAAGGGGATCCCCAGGACGTGCAGTATCAGGTTTCTCTTTTAATGTCAAGATAATTCATTGTTTTAAAAGTACAAACCACATTTCCAAGACAGTTAGGACGCTTTGTAAATTGCAATAAAAACTTAAATGTGTAATTTCTTATTCATTTAAGCTCTAATTAAACAGACACAAGTGCAAAGAAATTATTTTCAGTGCTCTCACTTACCAAGTTCATTGTATTTAGAGAACATGCTGCAACATGATTAAAAAAAAAGTTGGGAGAGAGGGAGAGAGAGGAAGAAAAGTTTATACAATGTAGAAGTAACAGCGTTGTGGAGGATTCTACAATTAGCTAAATGAATGGTGACAGGTGAGGGTGTCAGGATTGGATATAAAAGGAACATCCACCAAAGGTTTAGTCTCCCCAAAACAAAGATGGGGTTGTGGCTCACTACTTGTGCAAATGTTGATCAGAAAACCATCAATAAGTTAAAAAATAAACATTTCATGATGCAAGATTGAAAAGAACTTTGGTCTTTTACCATCTACAGAACAGATTATCATGAAAAGACTCAAGGTGTCTGAGTAAATATCAGTGTGTGAAGACCAAGGACAGAAACCACTGTTGGATGGCCTTGGAGCCCTCAGGCAGCACTGCATGAGAAACCTTCACGCCACCATGATCAATACAGCCACATGGGCGCGGGAGGACCTTGGACAACCATTTTTACATCCAGAGATGTAGCACAAGGAGGAAGCCATATATCAACTCTGCAGAAACATGGCCCAGTTCTCTGGACACCAGCTCATCTCAGATGGACAGAAAGACAGTGGACACATGTTCTGAGGTCAGATGAGTCCACGATTCAGCTGCTTCTGGGAAAAACTGACGTCTGCTTCTACAAAGATGAGAAAGAGCATCCAGGCTGTTATCAGAGAAAGGTTCAAAGCCAGCGTCTGTGATGGTGTGGGGGGGCATCAGGGTCCATGGCAGGGATGGCTTCATATGTGTGAAGGTGCCACTGATGCAGAGGTGGATGTTGGAGTTCTGGAGAGACAGATGCTGCCATCAAGGTGACGTCTTTTCCCGGGAGGTCCGCGGTTATTTCAGCGGGACGATGCCAGACCTCATTCTGCACGACCTCAGAAGGCGTGGCTTCATACACACAGAGTGTGTTTGTGTGTGTGTGTGTGTGTGTGTGTGTGTGTGTGTGTGTGTGCTTGACTGGCCTGCCCGCAGTCCACATCTGGCTCATGTATGAAGCATCATTAAGAGGAGAATCAGACAACAACAACCATGGAATGTTAAGCAGCTGAAATCTTGGATTCGGCAACAATGGACACAGATTCCTCAGTTCCCGAACCATTAAAAGTGTCATTAAAAGGAAGCTGATGGAACAAACATAACTCTATAACAACTGTTTTAGTGCGTGTTGCTCCATTGAATTCTATATTGGTTTATATTTTCTAAACAACATGAAGTTGGTTGATGAGTAGACTGAAAGTATCCCAACTTTTCTTGAAATGGGGCTCATATAAAATATTCCTAAAAAATTTCATTAAGTACTTAGACACTGATGAACACTGCAGCAACTTCAAGAGCTGAAATTAAAGAAAAAAACTGCTAAATGAGAACTGCCAGAACACCATTTATTGGCCTGGGATGAGATAGAATTTAAATCCCCTTCATTAGTAATATAAGATTCTGTGACCTGACACTCGTCTGTTCTTTGGAATAAAAAGGCTTCCAGCAGGAAGAGTCGTGCACGCTTTGCACACCCTGTGACCTGTAGACCCTGTGACCTCTCACCTCAGCACAACAGTTCAACAGCCAGCAGCTTATTGATCTGGCACGTGCTGAAAAGACAGATTAGATAGAATGGATAAGCCATTACAAAGACTTGCATTTGCTGTCGTCGTTTTTAATAATAATCCTATTTGATTCCCCTTGAGAGCAAATCTCTGTGGGATGAGCAGAAGAGACGGGAGGAGAGGAAGGGAGAGGTTGAATGAAATCAGGAAAAACAACACATAAATATGAGGCAGGAAATTGGAATAAAAACTCCAAGCCAGTTATAAATTAGTTTGAATATGCGCACACAGAAGAGTGGCTCAAATATTCACATAAATGAGATCACAATGCAAACTCAACATTTGCTGCCCCGGCTGTTTTAGTTGCACATGCAAAGTATTTTGACCGCAGCCCAATCTTCACACCTCTCCGACTTGCTCTCATTGATTTCCACGCTGTTAGATGGAGTGGCAAGGTCTGCGTGGGCCAATGAAAAGAGAGCGCACATAAGGAAGTCTTGTTATGGAAAAGATTATCTCACGCGCACACACACTCACTGAGACCATGCAACGCAGCTGGAGACGAGCTTCAGCTGTAATAGCACCTGAATCCATAAGTGAATCCAGATGCATTAAGACACAAACGTACACCTGTGTCTCCCTTTCTCTGTAATAGTTGCAGTTCTGCACAAGCTACACAAAAACACACACACAAGGACGCAATCAAAGAAATGCAAATCTGATTGTGTGAAAGCTAACAGCTACATGCAGGTGTGCAAATACCGTTTTATGCTCAACACTCACACGCACGCTGAAGCCAGATTTACAGCACACACCAGTTACTGCGCTAACAGGTTATAGCTTGCCCCATGCATTTCAGTAAGTGTGTTATTTTATCGCCTCTTTTCATCCTCTCCTTTCCCTTTCTGCTCGGTGACAGGGAGGGGGGGGTTGTATGTGCGCCCTACTTTGTTGCCATGGATACCACAAACACCCCACACAGAAAATTCTACGCAGAATAATAAGTGGCCAATTGCGTGTGTTTGCTCTCCAACAAACCTCAGGATTAGAGGCATTTTCCTGTCAGAAGCATAAACTATTTTTATGTTTGCACATAGAGGGAGAAGGAGGGGACGGAGGGGCGGGGGATGAAAAAAGAGAAACGGGAAAGGAAAAAAAAAAAAAGAGGCATAGATATGAAAAGAGCATACTAATGCTGTGTGGTGACAGGTTTCTCCCTGCTTGGTGAGATGAGAGAGGTTGAGAACAGAGGAGGGAAGAAAAAGGAGGGGAAGAAGAGATGCTCTTAAAAAGGAACTCAGGTGCTCAGGGCAACCTGAACAAATGAAGGAGAACATGACAGAAAGAGGCAGAGAAAGACGGGGCACATCATTTCAAGTCCAGTTAACTGGCAGCGCTGACATTTGTAACAGACGAGCCGAGGAGGTGAGAAGTGGGTGGCGTTTAGTAGTAGCAGGGCAAAGTAAAACTAAATGTTTTTGAAAAGCTCGGTGGGGTTTCTTTTCTTTTTTTTTCCACCTCTTTTAGATGAATCAACAAACACGTTGATGTGTCATGTGTTCTCTTCTCCTAATTTATTCCCTCTCCTCTGAGTTTAAGAGAACATAACCCTGGTGTGCAATGATGTCATTATGATACCATCTGTTTGTTGCAATGGCAGATGCAATCTACTCCCACACGTTTACACACACGCATGCACAAGATCAGATATCATGCAGAAGAGAACCTCTGACATTTGCTTAGTGCTCTGTATATCCTTGCTGCACATGTCAAGATTCCTACAGTTTCTTTTGCAGAGACTGTTGACACACAGGCAGCTCTGGATGTGCGATCCAAAACTAGATGTTCTAGATAGTCTGTTTTCACGGGGACAGGGCAGTTTCTTGCGCCTGTCCAAAGACGACATGCCGAAGCATCACGTCTGTCAAGGTCACAAAGGAGATGCTCGATGTGGATGTCACTCATTCCCATCCCCCATCAAGTCAAGGACACAACCTCCCCCCAAGTACAATTTTTACACCTTTATCGTTTATTGGCGTGGCCAGCTCAGGGAGGATCCAATCATGGCAGAGGTCAGCTGATCTCTAGTTTAAACACGAGTAGGGACATTTTTTGTTGGGTCTGTTTTGTTATGTCATACATACTAACATCTATGCAGAGCTTTAAAGGTCCCATGATGTGTTTTTCCATATATTCGGGCTCACCTGCAGTGTTAAAATGATAAATTGTTATGCTATGTTGAATTCAGCATAGTCAGAAAAAGGTTTGAATTTGTTGTCCACACTTCACAGAGGGCAGTTTCTTAAATATGAACCAGTACGGTGCTGGCTTTGTAGGGAATCTGAAGTTTAAAGTCAAATCTGTTCCAACACTAAAAGGACACGAGTCTGAATCTCAAACAAGGAGTGAAACCGTTTCAAATGTCTGTATTGGGTTGGCATTAGATGTATGAATGGATTTTAGTCACTTAAAAGGAGTAAGGAGGCTAACGGTACTTTGTATTAAGTAATCTATGCACAAGACAACTGACTATATCCATTTGTGGCTTCTACAACCACTGAAAACAGCTCTTCCAATTTCAAACCATTAGGAGTTATAAAGTGTGCAAAGCTAATCTTAAGAATTAAACGATTTGAAATGATGACGTCACATCCACTTTAAACTATAACAGTTGCTACATGAATTATGCATTTAATTAAGCAAAAGTGGCCAAACAACAGTGTGGAAATGCTGCAGGAGTCCATGCTACAATGATACATGCATTTATTTTAGCCCTCTGACACCAAACGTGTCTGTTATACAAGCTTATGTGAACAGATATACTATCCAGGGTTCTTTATGAAGCCAAGATGTTACACACACCTGTAAAGTTGGTGGCCCCGTCATGGCCCTAAAAGGCAGGCGATCCTCCATGACATTAAAACTAAAGCAGAAGAGGCTAAAGGTAACATTAAAAATGTCACGGCACAGAAAAAAGCAACAAACCGCCGGTAAAACCATGATTTTTTTCTTGATAATTTTAGGTTTGGGGACACTTTCCTTTCATAAAATCTGAAATCTCTATTAAAGTCACTGATAGAGTGCAAAACAAAATACATCTGTGGGCTTACTGTGGTTTTATTTCACTTAAGACTTCAGGAAAACAAGCAGAAAAAATAAATTACTGCGTTAATCACAAAATGGGTGATTTCCATGGTGATTTTTACTTGCTATAAATTGCTCCAGTAAATAGAAGTTCCTAATAACAATGTTAAAAAATCTGTAGGATTTTTTTCATAATCTGAGTCACACATTTTCAGTCCTTAAGCAACAAGACTTTTTAAAAAAAAATTATATTTCTTATCACCTCTGAAGGTTTTTTAAGGATGTATTTATATATCTTTTCGAAACCTAAGACCCACCAGCAGCTATCAGCTGTTTTCTACACAACTTTGCTTTGTATACTTGCATGCTTTGTATAAGTTGTTGCACATGCGACATACTGTTGGAAAGTTTCGATTCTTTTCATTTGATTGACGCTAAGCAATTACAACAATGAGGCTGCTCATTTATAAAGTCTTCTGATAATCCAATGATTTATATTTCTCCAACAAATAAGTATTTTGTCATTGATAAGGGTCCTGATTGTTTCTTCAATATATTCCCAAAGACCACTGTTGTATCACCTCATAACAGCCAGCAGCTGTGCCTAATCTTTCTAATCTTTCATGTATTCTCTCCTATTGGTCTGGTTTGCACATTAACATTCTCGATGTGGTGATTTCAACACATAGCCAGCCTTCTCAGCTTTTGATTAACACCTCGGTTGAGGCTGGAGGAGCTTTAATGTCCATCCACAGGCTATAAAACCCAGCGAGAGTTCGTGTTTAAATAAAGCGACTGGCTCTGAGATAGATGCCAATGAGTTTGTTGAAAACTGTCGCATCGAAAAGTGGATGAAATTCCAAAAATGAGCATATGGTGTTTGATTGTGTAACTTTAAACGGAAACCCTGGGTATAGTACTATCTTGCGTAAGGTCATGCAGAGTTTTGAGGTTGAAATGTTGCACTGCAGACAGCAAAACTAAATCAACACTTCAAAACGTAAAGGTGACCTATGGTTGTTGTAACAATGACAAACCTGTGGAGGACAGATTCAGATAAAAAAGAGCAGTGTTTCTGAGAACCGTGTTGAGTCATATTTTACATTTAGAAAATCCTATAAAATATTAATTTAAGATGCTATGGTTGTCAATTTTGTCTGTGTTCTGACAAAAATGATCACAAATATAACATCTGTAAAGCCCAGTAACAAGTCATTCTGACTGTTTGGGAAATTATAAATATAGAATGTTAGCTGTTAAAAGAGGCCAGAATTAACCATATATGGTTCAATAACAGCTTTCAATCTACTGTGGATATGCCAGGGAAAAGCAGTATTGGACAATTTTAGTGGATTGGGAAGGGATTAAAAAACATGGGTTCAAAATTTCTCTCTGTAAAACCTTTAACTCTTATATGTCAGTTCAATAAAACTAAAATTTTGAACCTGGCTCTCACTATCGTTCATACTAATTAGTGTATTTTTGACGTCTCATCTGAAGACTTATATAAAAATAAAAAAATTATAAAAAAAAATCTCATAATTTCGGTCATAAAGTGATGTTTAACTCTTATATCAGTTAAAAATGCTATATTAACCCGTAGTGTCTCCTTTTGAATTTAAAATAAGTTGAAAAATTTGCAGATACTTAAAACATCTCTGGTTATGTTGAGGACAATGTTTCAGTTTGAGCAGTCACAGTGTTTGTCTCTCTGCTCTGAACTGGGATTTGTCGTATATTTACAGCAAGATTTATTAATGGGAAGTTCATTAAAGCATTGGTACAGACCCAGTTTGTTTTTCCATAGATAAATATAACTTTTTAAAGCGAACATTCGCATTCAGGTGAAAGAGGAAGGTCAAAATCACGCTACCTGACAACTTTGCCTACAGCAACAGAATATTCTATCAGAGTATTATAAATTCATACGGATCAATTTCTTCCTCTTAGATGATAAATTATGTCTGTTTGTCTTTATTGACACACAATGATGGATAACGGAATGGACAAACAGAACCAGGTCAAAACCACATTGTTTTAATGTCAGGGAGCTTCTGTCTGTGAATTATGGTCGATGCAGGGATGTTGCAAAATGTTAAATATCAAGAAGAATAAGAAGGAGAATCATCTCGTGGTCTATTCCAATTTCATTTTTAGGTTCTCTTTGAATTGTTCTGCCTAGGATTAAGCAGACTGATGCAATTTATTCAAATATTTCACATATCCAAATGAAAAGAGGGGGCACTTTCTTTGTGACATGACTGTAAATCTGCAATCTGCATGTGATATAGAGAAAAAGTCACCCTGTTTCTGAATTTAGATAATACCATCCAGGTGTGATTCAACATGTGCATTTGTGTTTGTACTCATGTTTTGGCCTCTGCACTAGATGTAGACAAACAGCAGGTACAAGCAAAGCCACATGGGTAAAGTGCCGTGCGGCGCATGCATGAGCAGGCAGAACCGACGTAGCAAATGAATTTGGAGGGGCGTAATGAGAGACGGCGCTGGGCTCAGGCCCGATTTCACAGCCACATCATTAGGGTGAGGCGGCCCCTACCCCTGACTGAACACACACACGCGCACACACACACACACACAGCACAGCAGAGCGGCCCTCGGAAAGACGACCAAGGTCAGTCGCCGCGCCGCAGTCTAATGAAAGGTGACAGGTGAGAAAAGAAGCTGCAGACTTCACCCATTAAAGTTACATTTTTAGGGAGTGTTTGCGCGTTTCCCCGTGTGTGTGCGCATGTGATCTGAATCGCAACCAAATTCACGCAGGGCCGATACTGTATGTGTGCACAAACACACACACAATACCCTCCCTGTGACCTTCATGTACTTCCTGGCAGGCAGGTGTTCAGGCTGTGGGGGCTGAGTCGAGTGGCCAACAGGAGATGGTGTTATTTATCCACACGTCCAGGCTTCATAAGCGAGAGATTTTAGTACAGATGTCCTCACTGACTTACTGACTCATCTCTTCCCGTCAGACTACTTTCTCTAGTCAATAGGCTTTTAAAAAAAATAAAAGGTCATTTAATTTGTTTGTTCACAGAAGAACAAAGAGACAAAGTAAGGCTGACATCAACTTTAAACTTTTACCTTTTTGTCTGGTGGCTCGGTCAACGTGCCATGCAGCAGAAGGATGAGACGCGTGTCCGTGTTTGGGATTTAGAAAGCAGAAAAAGTTGCTGTGCTTGTTGTCAAAATAGTTTTCAAAAAAGGCGACTGATGGGATTTACAGAGCAGATAATAAGAAATGGTGGACAACAGATCAGTACTGTTCTAATCAATTCCAAGTTCATTTAGAAACGGAAAACTATCAAGAAGACATTTTGAACTAATGATAACAGATCTTTTTAAGCTATCTGGAAAAAATAAACAGTGTTTCTGTTTCCCCAGCTGAAAGTGTGGATGAAGAGGGTTTACGAAGAACCCGCTTGCTCTCAGAGTTTTATGCGTTCCACGGCTAAAATCTGCTTGAAACCCGTCATTTGAGTTGGTTGATCTCTTCTGGCCGTGATTGCGAGTTGTCTGACACAAATGTTAACGCTCGAGCGAGTTTGGTCTGCGTCCAGATGGCTAACCTTAAACAAGTCACTCCGCAGCTGTCCTCTTTGCCGCAACTCTCTTAATGACTAGTAACTCGGGACGCGTCTGACATTTCTGGTGACAGCCTCGAGCTTGACGAGGAAGCGGGGACGCCTGATAATCGCCACGGTGACACCATTAAGATGACGTTTAGGGACCTCCCTCAGACATTTATTAGAAGATGAAAGAGATGAGAGAAAAACCCACATCATTGTTTCATCTCGGGAGGAAAGTGACACTGTAAAGCTGCCCGGCGTGGTCACTGGTGGCGTGCTGGAAACAGCAGCTTCGCCATCCTCCAGCTTGAGACACTAACATTTATGACTGGTATTGAGAGCTATCTTTTTTCTCAGCAGAGCATGTCTGAGTGCCTTTATCCATCCCTTTGCTCAGATCCTACTCACCTGACATGTTTTGCTTTGCCAACAAAGCATCATCCCAGAATACATCTATTGTGGTTGCAGGCTTCATAGGTCTCTCAAGAGCTTTTCATATGTGACATTCTCAATTTCAACGCTGAATAAAATCTTTACCTACAATAATATGCCTCGTCCTTGAGGCTCAGGAGAACCTCTGCGCTGAAATCCAGCTCCGATCATTTTTTCTTTTCTCTTCTTTTTTTCTTTTATAGACAGCCTTGTAAAGCAGAGATGCTATAAAAATACTCTTCATAAAAATAATGAGAAATCTTATGGAGGTTTTGTAAAAGAGAAAAGCAAGGTTGTAATATAACTCATCTTTTTTTTTGTAAATGAGAGTTGCCCCTGAGTGACTTTCTTATCCTGTTAGTATGTGTTGTGAGATCATGTTCCCTCACTAAATGAAATCAAATCAATCACAACATGATCATCAGTCGCCTTCATGTTTTCAGACGTCCATTTTTCTATCTCCAACTGAGCCACAAACTATATTAATAACTTATTAAATCAGATAATTACATTACGGGCATGCGTGCATTTATATATGTGAGCACATCATCTTCTCTCCGATGGATTTGCCCCGCAAATCAAGTTAATCACAGCACTGAAAGCAATAATGAGTGTGGCATGCTACTCAACAAACTAACAAACCCATTAGAAAGTCTGCCTGTCCCCAAATCCAAAACCTTATATTCATTAGTAACTAATTCAGAGCAGAAAATGAGATTGAGATCCTCGATACTACAGAAAAAACATCCCAATCCAGAAAAATAGGAAAACAAAACTGCAATGGCTGCGACTAGATCGAAAAACAAATTTCTAATTTCGTCCATGAAGCGAAATAGGAGTTCATAATTAGTCTGGGATGAGAGGAAGACGTTACAGACACAACCGAATCAGTTCTCAATCCATTTCTCTTTCTGTTCAATTTAACACAGCTGCTGGAGCCGATAATCCTGAGGAGCAGTGTAGGAGCTTATGCAACTCCAGGAAGAAATGGTGTGAAAAATGGTGTCATCAATCCATTTTGCAGTTTTCCACACTTTGCTTTTGGGGACTTAACAGCAACTGGAGTGTTATGATCCAATTCATGCCGGTTCTTACAGGTACCTCTGACTAAAAGTGCCAAGTTGAGCCAAAATGGAGTCAACCATCTCAGTAAATCTGTCTCCCTGTAAATGTTGTGTGCATTTAGAAAAAAAGAAGAAAGAAGAACCACCACTAATAGTCTAACCACTCAGTCACTTGCTCCAAAGCACTTTAAACTCACCACCACCAATATTTTCATCCCACTGCCCACCAAGTCACCCTGCTCCGTGTCCACAGGTCTGTGTTTCCACAAAAACTCTGACAACTTCTTGCTTTACTGAGCAGCAATGAAGAAGGACGTGTCTGAGAGGAGAGGAAGCAGTTTGTGGGGAGAGCATTGAGAGGGCCTGTATTGAAGCAGTAGGGTTATGGTCATTTTTTAATTAATCCAAATGGAACGCGGATAATGTCACAGGAGATATGCAGGCCTGAATGGTGATGAGCTAACAGAATTTAAAGGGAACTGAATCAAGAAATAGATAATAGTAACAGTAAAAATGGCCGTTTAAGGAATGTAAATGACCGTCAACCTCATCCTCGTCAAATTTCCTCAAGTTATAAACTATAATGACAGAAACTATAATTCAGACATATTCAACTATTTGAGTTTAGTGTTTTTTGTGTTAATGCAACCTGCCCAAGCACAAACTAAGGCTGTGTATCCTTCCGCACACCACTGGTGCTAATGTGCCTCTGAGCTGGTCGCCAACCGCCAAGAAAACCCAAAAGCAAAAATAGGAAATAAAAAACACAATGACCTTCCAGCGGACCGAGGACGGAAACTGAGCAGAAACGTAGGAGAGAACGAGTGTAGCTGAAAAGAGAGCCACGAAAGCTGCGTGACTGAGACTGAACGTGTCATCTTCCCAAACCGTCGAAGTAGTTAGAAAAAGGTCCCACTGAGTCAGTGATATGGAGATGGTTTGGATTCGGTAAAAGAGATGGAGAACAGATTATTACAATATGCAGATGATGTCGTCGGTTGGTGAACACCAAAACAAGAAGCAGCAGATACGCAGAAAGCATGAAAATGCAGGCCGATGCGAGTCGGTGCCTCAAACAGAAAAGCTTCACCTCATCATTTGTGTCTGTCACCCTGTATGAAAAGTATTCAAAATCAAGCAAAGAGATTATAATCGCTTTATTTGTTGTCAACAAATAAAGAATGTCCAGGGTTTAATATCACTGCCGGAGTTAGTAGGAAGAGGTGGAGTTTGGTGACCTTTAAAGTTACTGTGTGGAGTAATTTCTTCTGAATAAGTCTGTGCGTTTAGCTGCATGTGGCTGAGAATAGAGTGTAAAAACACTGTTCGAAACAGACACGACGTTGGATACCGGCGTCAGATCTCATGGAAACTCAGGGCATCGCATTAGAGAGAACGCTTAACAATAATAACAATAAGAAGAAGAAGAATCAAACTACTGTAGGTGATTTATTTTTCTTTTCATCCATTAAAGTTTCAAATATGGGTGATTGAGAATAATTTTTCAATATTCAGTCTTATTTACAAAAGGGTTTAATAAAGTAAAGAAATAGATGCTCTTCAGCTATATTTTTAAAACTATATTTAAAAGCTATATTTAAAAAACACACAGTTGTTTTTGTGAGTGTTAAGTCTTTTCTGCAGAACTTATCACAAGGATAAATATCATGTCAAAGGGAGTCTCTGTGGCCTTTGGTGGAATAGTTAGAGTGAGGTTTATTGTTCTCCTTGGGGTCGTCTTTAAAATCGATTTTTCCTTCAGCTGGTATAGGCGTGACAGCAAATCTTTTTACAATTTTTTAAGATTTTCCAGTAAAGTCCAAATCATCCATGCAACACGGAGGCATCTGTGGAGGTAAAAAAAATCTTTAAACAGCATGTCTTTTATCATATTCAGCATTATGTGTGAGATAAATTTCATCTTTTCCTTATTTTGCACTTCACATTTAACTGAATAATAAATTAATTGTACCCAAAAAAAGTCACATAAAGGTTTATTTTAGAACAAAATGTATCTATTAATCAGATCGGAGAGTTGTTTAGAGATAAAAAATATGTTCGTTAGTTTAGCTTCCAGCATAGAAGGACTTGCTGATGAAATGTTGACAACTTAAAGGGAACTTAGGTAGCACAGAAACCCCATATAAGTAGAAAATATACCCAACTATTTTATAGAAGGACTGTTAAACCAGAAGCAGTCAATAGTTTCATGACTTATTTATGCACATTAATAGCATCATTCATTGCTTAAAGGTTGGGATAACGACAGAAGATAGCCTAACTGAACTAAAAACGCATAACAAGTCGTGCGCGTCAGGTCCTCGACCAATCAAGGACGAGTTGAGTGGTTACAGAAGTGAAGATGGAGGAGAGCAGCTGCAGCACCTGACCCGTCCTGACCGCAGCTGTGAGGTTTTAATGTCACGGCGGCATTCTTTAGCGTCGGCCACAGTTGATTTCTAACCAGCATGCACTGCTTCGGGACCATCATGAATCAAGTCAGATGCACTTAATGCGATATGGATTTATTTATTATTTTTTTTTACATGTGTGAACTTGTGTTTTGGTTATTGCACCAAAAGTAATTAGATCATCTGATGCTTTATATTATGCATTTGTTTTTTACTTTATAGACTCAGCTGTAATTAGTTGTTTTAATTACTATGACCTTCTATTTTTCGACTAATACATCTTTTTTTTTGCAGCTCTCTGATCAAAAGAAGCTCCATCTTAATTTCATATTCACACTCTGCCATCACTCTGACATTCTGCTTGACATTCAGGTAGCATAGCAACATGACAACATGCCCCTGCAGCCTGGTGTGAGAATATAGATGCTTTTTGAAAAGGTTGACAAGACAGAGGGAGAGAAGAGATGAAGAGAAGGAGGAGGGGGGGCATAAAAAGTGGTGTGGAGCCTCTCACAGATTTGTTTCTTCTTCTTTTCAACCCGCCTCCAGAATCCCATTTGAAATTTAAAGCACCGAATTTTGTGCCTGAAAATACCTTTACTCACGCTGCCATAATACTGCCCAGAGGGGGAAGACTTCAGTTCCTACTGCTGACTTGCATGATTCAACAGGGATGAGCTGGTCTAAAGGAAATCACACATGTGCATACAGTATATGTGCACAAACACATTACATATAACTGGAAATATCATCACATTAATGTGTTCTTTAGTTGTTCTACTTGTATACATGAAGACATGTCTCTATATTAGCGCCTACACTTGTACTGAATCAATATGCACAAGGACAGACATGTGAAAGAGTGCTAGGGACATAATTTGCTGTAAAATGTGTTGCTGAAGCAGAGCACACATAAAACATGAAGCACTGGTCATAGGGGTTATGTAAATGCCGACTCTTTTTCAACCACAGAATTCAATTCATAATTCATAAAGATTAGAGATGAATTTCAAATGAGGCTGAAAGCCTGATCTATTGGCCATACTCCCCGGTAGAAACACTACAAACCAAAGAGCTCCTCATTTCTCAGTAATAAGAGAGCGACCAGATCCTGTCCCTTCTGGCCAGATCAATACATCTCCTGATCTGATCCTCCCCTCCAGGCTCCGGTTGCTCTCAGACAAGTCGGCACAGTGTGGAAGATCACAAACTCAAACGACTGCCACTATTCGCTTGTAAGGCTCAGAGAAGCTTTCAGCTCTCTGTGTTCAAAGGATACGATTTTACACACTATGAAGTATTAATCATAATTTTGGAGAAAAGTTTTGTAGGTTCTTACTACACAACAAGGGGAGACAGGACCTGGATGAAAATGTTGCTATCCTGTGTAAGAAATCATTGGCTGCAGTTATAAATCAGCCAGACTTCCATATTGGTTTTAAATTCACATTTAAAGATGTAAATAAGAAAATGGTAAATATCAACAAAACTTCCATTAAAGTTTAGATTTGTTTAAAGATGTTTAAAAGTTTCAAAGATGACTTGATACACGTTAAGGGCCAAACATATTTCTCTGTCTGCGCTCACGTTTAGTTGTCGTAGCGTTTTCCTGCCTCTTTGGGGCAGTGTCTGAGTTGTGGGCGGCTTTAAGCAGTGTTGTTGTTCCTTTAGCTTTGCTCTGCTGTGGAAAAGTCAAAATCACATCCCGGCGCTGCCTCTCAGCCGGCACGCCGATTTTTCCCAGTGGCCAGTGGTGGTATTGCAACAAAAAAATCCCCTGTGGCCCATAAAGCATTTTTCCTATAGACCGCAATAGTAAAAGAGATGCCTGTAAAACTGTTCACAGGACGCCTTCAGCTGTAACCGCTGTTATTTACTTATCTTTGTATTCTATATTTTGAAGTCATGGACTTTTTATGCGTCAAAAAGTTTTCTAACGGCCAGAAAAGCCCCAGAAAAGTCTCTTTTCCAAGCGTGACGTCACAGCTGTGAACGTGCACTGTGATGTGTATGTACGTGCACGTCCTCATCGCACCGGGGCATGATGGGAGGCCCCAAAACATTATCGGGGGTGACTCTACTGCGCATGCCCTATGGGCCGCATAACGCGGAAGTAAACCCGGAAGTCAGAAACTTTTTCGGCGTATGCACCAGGCGAACAACTCCATTGAAATCAACAGCGGCCATTTTGCAGTCCCCTATCCAGTTAATATAATACACCCATGGTCAAAATGGACAAAGATCTGCTCTGTTATGGAGTGAAACTAAGTGATAAATATTGAAGATTGTCCAATGTGTTTTTCTCCTGTGCTTCTTTGCTCTTTGTGGTTTTTGGCGTCTCGTCCTCTTTGTTGTGAAATGGGTCGTTGTTTGGCTCCTATTGGCTCGAGCTGGTTCAATCTAACTTTCAACCAATCAGTGCGTGCTCAACACTTAATGTCACCACGGGAGCCTGTTTGTTAGTTGGAAAAATGGTCGGAGGCAGATACGCCTGCGAAGGTATGAAACCGCTCTTGGTTGCTCCACTTGTGCAGCCTCTGTGGTCCACGACCTTGGTTTCGTTCTGAACTCCACCCTCTCTTTTGAGTTCCACATCAAATACAACAAAAAATATACTTTTTTTCATCTTAAAACATTCTCCCGACTCCATCCGTCACTCCCTGACAGTGTGGCAGAAACATCTTCCCAGAAAGCTTGTCTCAGACGGTTACGGCTGTGTTGAAGAATATAGGCTCTCATACCAAATATTGACTTTCAAGCTGCTTAGAATTGTACAAACTCTATTTTAGTCTCATTTACTGTTTACGTTTCCATAAATAGCTGCCCCTGTGTCCTGGTTTTCTGGCAATAATGTAAAAAAAAAAAAGAAGGTGTTGATACTTTTGCAGAGAACAGTAAAATCCCTTCCCCTGATCCAGGTGTTTTTTTTTTTCAGATTATAGACTTACAGTATATCCATCCTTCCCTTTATTTCCAAAATTAAACAAAAATACAACAGTGAATTGGATCAACCGTAATGTTAATCTTAACATCCATCCTGCCATTTATCATAGATCCGGTTAGATAATTCCTTCCTCTTTACAAAGCTGATTCAGGCCTTCAGTGACTGTAAACTAACAAATGGCCTTCCCGCTAAACTTTAAGAGGAGAAAAAAAAAAAGGCTAAAAGGCCACAAATAGTGCCTCATTTTCCCAGAAAGACACAGCAGCCCACTCCAGACTTTATCACTGACTCCATGATGCAATTAGCCATCATGGTGGTGCAGCTGTGGTTCTGCTGATTGTATTAGGGAATCAGTGATGTCTTTCTGGGCAAAACCCCAGAGATTGAGAGACGGACACTAAAACAGCCCGAAAAACACAGTAAACATGAGTGGCGAAGCCCACAGCTCTCTGAGGGTCTGCTCTTGGTTGGGCCAACCCTGAAAAATGAGAAGGAAAGTTTCTCTCTTTTTTTTTTTTTGCTGTTGTTATGCTGGCCAGTCTTTGAGTGTGTGTGTGTGTGTGTGTGTTTTCTTCTCCTCGCTGTGGTTTTATAGCTCAGGGGTCGTTATCTCTCAAACACAGGGAGAAACCAAGACTCAGCTCCAAACAATGCACATACGCACGCACTGCTGCACACGCAAAACTTCCATAAGGACACAGGGGACGGCTGGGAGGAAGTTCCCCTGGAATAAAGTGACTTTTGACATGAACGGCAACATATCATACCCCCAAACACACACACACACACGCAGATCGAACGTCACAATCACCACCTTCATCCACCCTGAGGGGCAGAGAGAAAGAGGCAGGCAGGGGAGATAAGCTCGCCCCACCACCTTTCTCATCTTCTCTCAATTCTAAACCCATCCACCCCTCCACTTCCCCTTTTCCCTTCACACCTGCCCTGTTCAGACAGCCAAGTAGTGTGTGTGTGTGTGTGTGTGTGTGTGTGTGTGTGTGTGTGTGTGTGTGGGCTATCTGATCAATCTTTGGCTCTGACACACACAGAAGCCCCTAAAAGCCACTCCATTCAGGGACAACAGACCTCCCTCAGAGAGGCCGTGGATGAAGTTTTTACAAGAATAGGGTTAGAGTAATTAGAAAGGCAGTAGCCTTCTGGAGGAAATACAGCAAAGAAAAAAAATGGGGGAGGGGGAGTTCAGGAAAGACGAAGGATATTGTAGTGTACTAATACCCCCTTTTAACTAAAGCGGCCCCAGTGCTGGTTCAGAGTTGGTGTTAAGAGTCTATTCTATAAAGAATCAGCCAAGAGCTGTTTTGATTTCCCACAACAAGACAGCCGTTACATCATTTTAAACATCTCTTTCAAGACATGTTTGAGCCTCCTTTCTGAGTTTTCTGATTTTCTGTACCACACTGCAGTGTAGGGAGACAGAACAGAGTTGATCTCATTTTCTCTGCCAACCCATGTCTTGATATCCAACAAGCACGCCAACTCAAAAAGACATACAAGCAATTTGTTCAGCCGTCTTAAAACGGCTCAAAACGGCATCCTGTAAAGTACCGCCTCTATAAGTGCCGGAGGGAAAATACGACACAAATGAGCATTTCGACATCAGAGCAAACGTTGCTCTAAAGTCTTTTGTTTAAGAAGCCACAAAGTCCTCATAAGGAGGGAGGAGGGAGGAGGGAGTGGATAGAGCAACTGAGCGCTGTATTTTAAAACATCGGCCTTTGACTGACGTGAGATCGAGGTCAGTATATGTTCTGTCAATGACAAAACAACACTTGACTCACACTTTTGTTACTTCCTGGCTGGATTAAGGCAACAATATTACTAGTTTAAGGTTAGAGAACGATCATGGTTAAGGCTAAAATACATTATTTTTACCATGTGACCGCCACCTTCGCGGAGGCCATTTTGCTGGTTGTCTAGTTCATTTCAATTCAGTTCAGTTCAACTCAATTACAATTCATTAATCCCTGAAGGGAAATTATATTGCTGCAGTTTTAATTATCATAAAAAATATTATTGTTATAGATAGATATAAAAAAATAAAAATAAAAAAGATCAGCTGACAAACATTAAGGAAGTTGAAGTGTAGCTGAGAGAAGAGGTGGGGTAGAAATCTTCAGAGATCACTGTGGACAGATAGGACTGCACTTTTTGTAGCTTGGTAACAACTTAAGCTGATGATGTAAATCAGAGGAACAAGGAGATCATACTCTTCCACTGTTGCTTTGTTCTGCGCTTAGGCCGTCAAAACAGAGAGAACTAGTCCTAAATTAGGCATTGAGCCTGCTTTGATGGAGAAAAAATGTTTAAAAACCACCAGAATTTAACTGTAAGGTAAATAAGGAGAACAAATCTGAGGCAGAGAAAGATGGAAGACAGAAAGAGAGACACAAGAGGCCTCCAGAGTCTTGCTATAATCCAGCTCCTGTCATTGCAGAGGTTGTAAAGATGGAGGAATGATTAAGGATGAGATACAATGAAATGATGGCTGGAGGGCAAGTAGAGATCACTCTGCGGTCATGACATGCGAGAGGAGAGGTTTACTGCTTTAGAGCAGTTAGGCATTAGAATATTAGATCAGAGAAAGAGCTCTTGAGGCTCAACAAAGAGCCTCATCCATCAATAATCTCTTTTGAGCGAAGCCACCACAATATCTTTAAATTTCATGTGTTTTTCTGCTGTGCCAACAATCAAAAAATGCTTCTAAGCCTAAAATGTGCTCTAAATTCACCTCTAGCTCAATTTGTTTCCTCTCAATGAGACCAGTAGCCCAAGATGAGATCTAATTACAGAAGTCAATCTCAGTGCTGTCAGCAGGACTAGGCTCAGATTAGGACTGGACCATATGGCTTGTTGGGGCAACTGTAGCTGTGGGGTGAAGTTAAATACACACACACACACACACACACACACACACACACACACACACTTATACTTAGAGGAACTTTGGCTTACTCATACCACATAAGGAGAACGGAGTTAACCCATGCTGTCAGTCCAATATGTCCACGCTACGATGCCATCAGGAGTCATTTTAAATCAACATACTTTCAAATTTGAGTTTATGCTCACATGAAGAGTTCCAAGATGATTTCTGTTAATGAGTTAAATTTGAATGTGAAATCTGGAGTTCATTTAAGACAGGCTTTTACCACTGGAGTCATGCTCATGAGAAACTTATAAAAGCCACATTTATCAACATTTAACGACTACGTGCAAAGCAAAAGAGATTGCTCAATGTAACAGGAAGATTTGTTACTTACGTCTCCAATTCATGTGATTTTTGGACATATGTTTCAAGCAACAAAATATATAAAAGCCATAATCACAATTTTATACCGTGGTGTTATTTACAGATTATTGTGCTGCCCTCAAGTTGCCAACAAATTCATTTATCATCAATTACCATCAACACTGCTACAAGAAAATAAAAATTATGTTGAAGAAATGAGAATCTCCAAAGTAAGGCTGTGAACAGGATTGTTGTTGTGCCATCCCCGTTTAATGTAACACTCAAGCCAATTCTTAAGGTTCCCGTGAAACGGCAGGCATTAAACTATTTTTGTGTGTTTGTTTACACATTTCCATTAAAGCCAGAAGGTGGGGGGGTGGGCCGCTACCCAAGAAAGCAAAGACTGCTCTGATTGGTCAGCTCCTCTGGCCTGAATTGGCGCCTTCCCGTGGTCCACATCAGCAATGACTAAATTAAAAAAACACAGTGGTCAATGGATGTAAAATTATATTAATTACATTACTATACTTAAAACCTACATAATACCTCTAAAACTGTTTTTTTCCCCTTTTTTGTTGGGCCGGATACTCGTGTATAAATAATCTAAAGCATTTAAATCATCTATCAAACCAAACAAGATAACACTTGTGGAATATGTGTTAACACTAACCCACCACCAGAGTTGTGGCCTGCTTCTATGATCTCGATCGTTTGGTATAAGGTGGTCAAAAAAACACTCCCCAAGTTGATTTCTGGCGAACATGTTTAATATTATTTTAAGTCTTCAGTCTTGTTTTATGCAAACTGTGTCGTTCAGTTGCGGATTCTGCATTTTCAACCAATAAGTGCGCCGTTGTTACTTCCAAAGGGGAAGCAGGGGAATCTGTGGCTGAGAGTGACCAATGGCAATAAGGCCAAAAAAACGTACGGTTTAATACGTTGGCACAGAAGGAGGAGCAACTAACTGTATAACGGCAACAGCACGAATGTCTCTACAACGTTTTATCTCCTTTGAACCATGACAGAACGGAGAAATAGTGGGACTCAATATAACCAGTGCAAGATGGGAAATAATCTCAGAAGCATCTAGTTCTGGTGTTACAAATAGTGACCCTGCAAAATCTTTAGTCTGTGAATTAAAACTCAGTGACATTGCCTTTAGGTGTGAGAAGGCGTCAGATGTTATCTTTTAAAAATAGATTGTCCAAAAGTTGTCCAGAGTATGAGAGGCATTAGTATGTGCTTATCTATATTCTTGATGTTTTATGGCAGCCAGCTAGCCTGGGAATTCCCATGCTGCTTTGCGCTCGATTTCATTCTCACTGCAAAGTCAGCCTGGAAACCACCGCCCTTATTTTTGCCAGAGTTTGGGAACCAATCACAGAACGGGGGGGTGGGGCGCGCAGCAAGACGATGACGACGTCTATGGCTACACCGAAGCTTGTAGAGTGTTAATCCAACATGGCAGCGGACACAACGTTACCGTTCGATGCAGCCTTAGAAAGTGTTTCGGAGTAGATTCACCCTGGGGTCATTTGAACCGTGATATCCAGCCAAGTAGCCCACCCGAAGTTTTTCCGATATTGGCTGAACATCAGCTGAGTTACCGAGTTATCCCGAATAGCTTCGTACAAGCGCTAACGGACCCTGGCAGTATCTCCAAAATTACCACACTAAAATCACATGCCATGACACCAAACTTCTACAGTAGTACAAATATGGTCTGTACTCACAAAACGATGCATTTGGAAGTTTGTACATAGTCCAGGAGTTTATTATTATCATCAACACAAGCCTGATAGCTTTTCTGCTGCTAAAGCTTCGTTGACGTCACTTCTGGGAGCTTCAAAGTAAGATGAGGGTTGATCTACTACTGCAGACAACAAAGCAAGGCTGCTCAGTTTCTCCATTATTAAAATAAATTCACAACTCTACAACATAAAAATTCATGTAGAATATAGCATATAGGCCTACTTTGTTGTCAATTTAAGTAGCTTAGAGCGCAAGTTTACTTTTATTTTACTTTTTTTTTCTTCTTCCTCGTCGAATTTCTGTCGTCATCTGGTATAAGTGATACAATTGGCTATGAATCACGCGCATGCTTATTTGTTCTTCATTTATTATTAATGATACTTGTCATGTTTTTGCACTATTTTTGTATCTTGTAAAGCAAAATAAAGTTGTATTAAAAAAAAAAAAAGCTATGAATCGCGCGCAAAGCAGCATGGGAAGAACCTGACGTCATTTGATAGACATTCGTAGCGCCCAATAAACAGCTCTAGGCATTCGTAAACCACGCCTCAAATACGAGAAAATGCACACCTAGTTCCCAGACCACCATCTCATCGAGATTGTGGATGCGTCAGCCAGGCTAGCAGCCAGCTGTTAATTAGAGGAGAATGTGAAACTGGCATTAGGACTGTCTGCTATGTTGCCTATGAGATGTAAATAAAGTGGAAACCAACTTAGAAAACTCCACAGAAAACCTTCAACATCTTGTCATTCTGGGCTTTCACTGTGATAAATGATGAAAGTAATGAGAAAACGTATAAGAGGAGTAACACCGACGACAAGGCCAAGCTTACGCTGCGCTCAGAGTTGTCATTATTCCATCTTTCAACTTGAGAATAATGTTTCAAATCTATTGCTCATATAGATTGTGATAGAAGTGACAATAATCCTTTTCACCATTTACTTTTACACCAAGTGTCAAATGTCATGAAAGATTTATGTCTCTTTCGTCAGATCCACAGTCCTGTCATGTCTGAATGACAAAAACACATTCCTGTAACAGGCAGATAAAGCCTGAAATGTTACATATCCCCAATCTGAAAGACAATCTACCCTGCAAGAGTGATGTGTGAATTTACCTCTACATGTTACTAAGCTTTTAATAAAAGTCCTGTGAGCCTGGACAGCCTTGAAAGTGTGTTGGCAGATCTTTTTCTCCCTGAAGGGCTTAAGTTGTTGATTGTGTTTACACCTGAATTACAAACAGAAATGAGGTTTACCTCTTTAAAACCACAGTCCAACTGATAAATCATCTCCTATGGTCAAAAAAAAAAAAAAAAAAAAAAAGACAAGGCAAGTCGAGGCAGAAGCAATGTTTTGCAGGAAAAGTTAGTGGCATAAATAATGAGTAAACTCAGACTACGCCTGTTTGGCCCTGCAGTTGAAACAAGTCTAATTAGTCCTTAAGGGAGAAAAATGCATTTTGTTTAGAAAATGAATGATCCTGAACTAATACAATGCCGTGATAACAAGAGGGGTGAAACGGTAGAGTAAAATGATCAAAACAACAAAAGACTGACACAGAGGTAGATAAAGCACTTGAGAAAGTTGCAGAGGAATTGCAAAAAAAATCCTCATTATTTGATATTTGTGTTTTATTATAAAGGCAGCGTTTTGTCAAAGAGGAAAGAGATGCAAAGAGGTAAGAAAAGGATCCAGATCGATAATGGGAGAGGAGGGATTGAGTTACACTCACACAATGAGACACACTGTCCCATTTGTAATGCATTTAAGGTCGGGAGGAAAGCATTAAATTCAGCTGTGATTTGACTTTTCATCTGTCTACCCATTTATCTGAAAACTGTTGCATATTTATGGAAAAGAGAGTTTTTTCTTTTCACATTTTGGTTCTGAATCACCATCCTGTTTCAGCCCTGTAAACTCTATTTTTTTTTTTTTAATGGACCGGAAACTTTTGTATGCAGTAAAAATCTGTAAATGTGTTACTATATTTGAACCTTTATTTAACAGAAACAAATATAAACGAATGGTTTCAAGTGGCTGTTCTGACCAGGTTTGTTGTCTTTAAGTCAAAAGCAGCAACAGATCTTAAAAGAAAGGTGACGGGTGAGGGTGTCAGGATTGGATATAAAAGGAGTTTAGTCTTTCCAATACTGGATGGGATGTGACACACTGTATTGTGCCAAACTCCATCAGAGAATCATCAATAAGGTGAATAAAAATTCTTAATTATCATGAAGGACTTTGGCCTGCTGCAGTCCACATCTGTCTCCTGAATGGAGCATCATGAAGAGGAGAATCAGACAACAACAACCACAAATTGAAATCTTGGATTCAGCAAGAATGGAGACAGATTCGTCTGGAAAAACTCCACCAATTAGTATCCTCAGTTCCCGAACCATTAAAAGTGTCATTAAAAAAAAGCTGATGGAACAAACAAGACTCTATAACAACTTTTTGTGTGTGTTGCTGCATCAAATTCTAGATTTGCTTATATTTTCTACATATAAAGACGTTAGTCCGTGAAGACACTGAAAATCACGTTCTTTGTACTTGTGTCTGTTAAATACAAAGTACAAATTGATAAGTTAAATTAATTTTAAACAGGTTTGTAAGCTCAGCAACTGATTTGTCCTCCAAGTACACTTTAGTATGTGCAACAGTATGATTTAATGAAGCTAAGGACGTGCAACAATAGGTGAAAGCTTCAACATTCAAATATACCTTGAATTGTGTTTGATTTACTGCAAAAACAACAACAGTAACTGAATCTACGACTAAATTCTTTGACATTTGGTGCCGAGTAAAACTTAAATCTCCAAATTTTAATTTTATTTTTCTAAGAAAAGCTCCTGAAGACAAAAAAAAAGCATTTTAGGCTGCAATAACCCTCCCTCTGTCCCCTAAAAGAACCTCAAAATCCTAAAGTGAAAACACAATGCAATGTTTATAACTCAAAAGTCAACGATCTACAGTAAATTAAGGATGTCGTAACTTTTTCTGTGGATTCTGTCTCTTAATAAGCTACCCTATTGATCCATTTATTCACACGTAATTCAACCACCTATCATAACAAGCATGTGAATGTAGACGTGGAGTCAGTTAGGAGACGAAGCCAAGGTAATACATTACTAACACAGAAAAACACACACCTAAATGCTCAGGTGCTGCTTACACTGGCTCAAATGTTATCGAAAATATGCCCGACACAAAGGAATAAAAAACAAACTTTTCAAAAAGCCACATATGAAACGCAAAATGCTTCAGTGGGTTGGACAAGATGATGCAAGTCTACCTATTTATTTGTTCAGGCTTCTATTCATAGTGCCTGTGCTCTAAGCCTTTTTTGATATGTTTTATAATGGAATTCATTTCTTCCCCCTCCCCTGTTCTCTTTATTCTCCTTTCCCCTCCTCCTGTCCTGCACGCCATCCATTTAAAAAGGAAGGCACTGCATTTAAATTATGCCGGCAGTTTACTGTAAGAGTCCACCGGGGAAATCGAAGAAGAGACGGAGAGAGAGAAGGGGGAGGAGGGACGGGGTGGGGTGGAAAACAGAGTTATGGGAAATAGCAGAGGGTGAAAGTGCGTCTAAAGATGGGGGAGATACTGACGGACATGTTGGGAAGAGGCTGAGGGGAAGTGGTAAACGAGAGTGGATGTAGGGGAGGGATGGAGCAGAGAGACCAGTGATGAAAAAAATATGAAGTAAAGAAAAGCAAAAGGTTTTAAAAGAAGGAAATTTTACATAAAGAGGTGAGCTAAAGAGCAGTAAGTGTCAGTGTTTCTATCCTCTGTCCTCCATCTCAGTCGTGTTGTTTCTGGTGACCATGCTGACCGCCCCTCCTCTTTGCTGATGGATGACAAATAAGCGCAGGCAATCCCAGAATGCTCTTTGTCATCCCTGCAGCGGAGGACTGGTGCCTTTGGCTATTTACATGCAAATGGGCCGGTGGCACCCACCCCCACCCCACACACACAAGCTCACACACCTTCCATCAGCCCCATCTTAACTCTCATTTATTCCGTACAACATTGGGTTCACTTTATTTCCTAGTTGTACTTAATGGAGTGTGTGTGTGTGTGTGTGATGTGTTGGGGGAGGGCATTAAGGGGCTCCCCCCCTCCCTGCAGCCACACCCCACAAAATGAAGAGAGAGCATGTATGAGTAAGTGTACCTCCTTAAACTACATGACCCGATTACAAACCCAACTCCAAAACATTTAGAACTTTATGTAAAATATAAATAAAAACAGAATGCAATGATTTGCGTATCTCAAAAACCAATATTTAATTCACAATAGAATATAGAAAACATCCCAAATCTTCTTACGATTTTAATGAAAAATATCAGCTCGTCTTGAATGTGACGGCAGCGACGCGTCTCAAAAAGGTTGTGAGGGAAAACTAAACAGAAACAGCATGTTAAAACTAATCAGGTTAATTGGCGACAGGTCACTGTGTCTACAAATTGTGGAGCAGAGCAATGTTCCTCAACCTAAAACTGAGAAGACTTTAAATATTCCTTCAACTACAGTAAGAAATGTCATCCAAAGATTCAGAGAATCTGGAGATATCTCTTTGCACATGGGATATGGCCTGTGACAAAGTGGGTGAGATCTCATCTGCTCACCACTTGTCCCTCACGTATGTATTCTCTATATAAAGCTTTATTCTACATTTGCTCATTTAGCTACAGTTTACCATTGCCACTGTAACACTGCTACACATATTATCCTGGGTATGTTTGTGTTGGCATTGTGTGTAGGGCTGTAGCGATACACTAATCTCACGATAAGATACGATACACGATATTCATCCAACGATACGATTCGATACACTTACATCATTTTCTAAAGGGAAAAAAAGGGACAGTGTGATTTGACATGAATCGTTGCTGATTGGACTGGTGGTCCAACCTTTGAACCGGAAGGACAACACAGCCAGACAAACAGAAACAAACGTACATGTCACAAATGTGAGAGCTGTGCACTTTATGACATTTTTATGAACTAATTTATCACTGTTTTGTATAATGTGACCCCCTGGCATTGTATTGTATTATATTAAAGGCAGGGTAGGGGATCTTTTTCTGGAACATTTTTTTACATATTGCTTGAAATACTCTTCACACTCCCATTGCAACCAATTAATTAAAAGTTTTGACACAAATATCAAAAGTTTTAGTGGCCTCTGGAACGTACAATCTAGGAAAAACAGTATCCAATCATTGTGAACGGACCGTTCACAATGATTGGATTCTGATGCCGTCTATCAAACTGCAATCTGCTCCTCCCTCCCCCCCCCCTCCTCCCCCCCCGTGCGCGTACCCTGCTCCGTGAACGAATTACGCGTCCAGAAGCTTGGCAGGAAGCTAAACTAGAGCCAGCTTGGCTAGCACCTAGCATTATTAAACGTATAGTTAACGTATACTAAATACTAAATATTAAATACGGCAACGATCGATGCTTGCTGTCAGAACAGCGCTCGTGCACCTTCGTGCTCGTTCATGTACTCTAGAGGCGTGCCTTCGGGGGGAAAGTGAAGAAAAGGGTTGGGACTTTTTACCTGTGTATTTTCAAAATGCAGCTTCGCTGGACTCAAAATCCAGGATCTCCGACCCTACCTCTAATGTTTTGTGTTTTCACTAATTGTAATGTCTGACTTTTCAATAAAGTTTGCTTTTAAAAAAAAAAAAATTCAATTTAAAAAATATATAAATAAATAAATTGATACTCGCGGATGAAAAATCAATACTTTATCGGGAAATGAAATATCGATATATATTGTAGTATCGTTAAAATTGATCAGCCCTAATTATGTGGCAGTTATCATCAAAGCGTTTAAGTGGAATCACAACAAAGACTTAATTGAGCTACCTTTACTGAGTTGCAGGTTTAAACGTTGTTGATTTAATCAAACTTTACATTGTTTAATTTGTTCAGACCTACCATGCAGGATTATTAAGGTTTGGGAAAGGCCAGCCGGTGTTGGTGATGTCATCATTGGGTGAGACCATGAGGAGGATTTTTCTCTTTGCATTAATTTGTTTTGTGTGTTTGATTTCTTCTGAAGAAAACTTGTTATCTTTTTTCGGCCATTTAACTTGTATCAGAGTTTTTACATTAGCATGGCAATGTTGTTTGATTTGCTTGAGTTAAGATGGCTGCGTAATACAACCCCCTTTTCAGGTTTATCGTACAGACTAAAGCAGAACAGGTGGGCACCCAAGTCTTTTTAAAGGCTGGATTTTGGACTCTGGGGGCTGAAAAGTTGATATTAAGCTTTGCCTTCGCCATATTTTGACCAGATTTTAATCAAATTTCACCTTAAAGAAGTACAAAGAACTGCTGAGTCTGCCAACCTACCACCTTTCTTGACCCTTGAGGCAGACTAAACTACTCGGCCAAGAATCAATATTGGATGTCCATGATCTTCGGGCCCTCAGGCAGCTCTGCATTAAAAACAGATGTGATTCTGTCATGGAAATCACTGCATGGGCTCAGGAACACTTCCAGAAGTCACTGTGTGTGAACATAGTTCGCTGTGCCATCCACAAATGCAGGTTAAAGTTCCATCATGCACAGAAGAAGCCAGATGTGAAAGCTTGTGTGTGGGTTCGTCTAAAATGCACTGAGGCATCTTTGTAGATGAAAAGTAGAAGGGAAGCTGATCCTTCATTATCAGGCTCCACTTCTGTGGAGCATGCTCAAAGTTTGAGTTCAGTAGGCAGAAAACCCTCGCTGGTTTTCAGATTAGATGAAAAACTTCCCTTTTTGGACCCCCCCCATGATGCACCGAGTATCTGCCCTCAACCTACGACTCTTCTCAGCCTTTTGATGCTTTTCTTAAAGGGATAATCCGGAGTAAAATGCACTTTAGGTCAATTTACGGGATGTTGGGAGTACATACGTTGAGTTGACATCAAAATCATTTAATTCTGATGTGTTTTGAGAATTTTGATTTGACCATTTTCAGCCAAAAGCCGTTAGCCTGGAGGAGAGTGGGGCATATGGTATCGCCGCTACAAAATGCTATTTTTATACCTCTTCTACAGCACCAAACAACATAACACTTACGTGGTAGTGAGTAGAGGGTCCCTAAATCCAAACAGAAGTGTCCCGAGGTCTTCATGTGGTCGGATAGAGAGTCCAGAATGAATTTAATCAAGCCAGTATCTTTCCGGAAATGCTCCTGCTGCAGCTGGCATCTTCAGCGTAAAGTCCGTATAGTAGAGCCGAGTGTGGAGTAACACGCTCTGGAAATTCACAATTTCGTTGCCGTTTTTTTTTTTACAAACATAGTCCAGTATTTCTTTCAAAAGTGAAATGAAGTTGTATGCAACAGCAAAGCCTAGCTTACTAACAGGTTGGAATTTTATAAAATGTCACGTGACCTTACGTCTCGCATGACCTAGCTTCCTGTTTACGGAAGACGTCTTTTGCGTGACTGGAGTGACCGTCACAGAAGAAGGAGAGGTGTGTGAGCAGGTTGTTGAACAAACAGCAGAGCAAACTTTTGGAGTTATGGTGCGTGTTTGTTCCTATCCTGGCTTTCGAAAGAAATACTGGACTATGTTTGTAAAAAAAAAAACGGCAACGAAATTGTGAATTTCCAGAGCATGTTACTCCACACTCGGCTCTCTACTATACGGACTTTACACTGAAGATGCCAGCTGCAGCAGGAGCATTTCCGGAAAGGTACTGGCTTGATTAAATTCATTCTGGACTCTCTATCCAACCACATGAAGACCTCGGGACACTTCGGTTTGGCTTTAGCGACCCTCTACTCACTACCACGTAAGTGTTATGTTGTTTGGAGCTGTAGAAGAGGTGTAAAAATAGCGTTTTGTAGCGGCGATACCATATGCCCCACTCTCCTCCAGGCTAACGACTTTTGGCTGAAAACGGTCAAATCAAAATTCTCAAAACGCATCAGAATTAAATGATTTTGATGTCAACTCAACGTATGTACTCCCAACATCCCGTAAATTGACCTAAAGTGCATTTTACTCCGGATTATCCCTTTAAGTCATTATTGTGGGTCCCTAATTTGTATCTGTCTGCTCTGTATCTCCAGAGCTGAATCATTCTGATGTGCAGTTATTGGCCAAACTAACAACAAACAAACACTGCCCCGTGTTTCTTTTTCTCACGCTGTCCTTTTCTGTCACCTCACCTATAACTTATCCAAGCAGATGGCAGTCCTCCCTGGCTCTGCCAGAGGTCTCTTCCTTCCTTTCCTTTCTTCCTTTCTTCCCTCTGTAGTTAAGTGCTTACCTGGATTGAATTGCTGGGTTTAACTAGTGCTCTGAGATGGCTGTTTTGCTTTTTTTGACACATGTATCCTTTCATCCAACAACAACAAAAAAATCTGTCTAACCATAGAAAGAAAGTAAATAATACATTTCCTTCTTAGTTTTTTTTCGTATTAAGTTCATTTGTTAAGTTGTACCCTTTCATAACATCCTTTAGCTTAAGCAAAAGCAGCTATTAACAGAGTAAACTCAGGTTTTTGGATAGAACCAATGGATGATACTGTACACAGACTTGGTGAAACCAGAGTCAGGCCAACATAAAGAAAAAGAACTGCACTTAGCTGGTATCAATGAGGCATAAAATATGGTCTCAACTTAAGTGGCATTACTCACAGTCCTTGAACATGGCACAGCATCATACTATACATTACATCAGTCTGTTAACAAGTCATTATGAGGCGGCATTTGAGCTTTAGTTGAACACTGCTGTGTTTAAGCACTGCAAAAGAGCCTTATGTGAGCATGAAATACATATTTAAGTTATTTTAGCTACACCTGTTTGTTTTTTTTTTTAAAAGGTCAGGATTTGTGACTGTTGCTGTTTATATCTCCTCAGAAGACAAATGTTAACGTATTTTTCCATTGCATCTATTACACACACACATCTATTTTATCAAAACATTTCCAACTCTGCATTTCAACTGCCTTGTGTAGCATTTCTGAAAATCATTTAAACTAAATAATATAGATGAATTGTGTAGTTTTCATAGAATTACAATAAGAGGAACTCTCTATGAGATCCAGCTGACTTCCTCATTCACTCTGATTTACTAAGAACCGCACTAAGTATGCTTTAACACTTAAAATCCAATGATTTACTCAAAGGTGTCCATTTCTCTTCCAACAGTCTAGTTTTGTGTGTGTGTGTATATATACACACACATATATTTGAAAAGGAGGGTGGATCTAACTGAGAAATTGAGGACGGAGTGCAAATCCATTGGAACCACATCAATGAGAAGGCATCCATATCCTTAAGCTCATCATGGTCTATTTTCTATTTTACTCGATATGGGATTAACAAATGACTTGAAACTAATGATTGAGACCATAAACTCATTGATCAACAATTAGTTACGTTTGCTCTCGTGGACAAATTATTGGTTAAAACTCACAGAAAGGGACAGCGCACGTCCTCCTCCGTAAGTTTGTAGGCATTAACAGCTGTGATGTTTCCCAAGAACCAAACTCAAATCAATTTAAATTAAATGTACAACCCTTCAACTGTATTTGAGTGTTTAAATGTTTTTAAAAAAAGACAAAAAAACAACTCCACTGAGCATAAAACCTTTTGATCAGTGCTGAGATACGTTTCATGAATTTTTGAGATGCAGAATTTTGTCTCTAAACTAAAATGAGAGGCTTCCAAAGGAGGAAAAAAAGAAGGGGAAAATGATTTTTACACTGCGTCACTTCTGCATCAAACAGTTGTTTACACCTCCCTCGGACTGTGTCACAGACTGCATAAATAATCTAATTTTGGTCGCTCTTCTCCCTGTCGAGCTTTTGTCGTGACAGAACGCTCCCTCATTTGGTCAGGAAGCTCAGAAAAGACAAGAGTTGGATTTCCATTCTCACTCTGTTCATCTTCCCCTGGGAGAGTGGTTTCTTTTTCACAACAAACACCAGAAAACTTTGAAATGTCACTTTGACAATTCACATCCAATTGACCTCACACCCACCGGTTATTTAAAACCTGCTGAAATATTATTCATATTTAAGATACTGAACTCGCCTCAGGTTGGGTGTTGTACAGCTGTTTTCATCCTTTATGCTAACTAAAGCTAACTAGCTCCTTAATCTACATTCATATCTAATGTACAGGCATTGGGGCTAGGGATGCACCGATACCGATACTGGTATCGGGCCGATATTATTCTAATATACTCGTACTCGTTAAAGTTAACCAATACCATGAACCAATACCAATTTATGGCATGAAGACCGCAATCAGAGGGTGGCTTGTCATTTTTGTTGTATTTCTTTAGATTGGCGGCTCGGGAAGATGTCGAGCTAATCAGGAACAGTGGGGTTAGGCAAGTGAGACCGAAACCTGTCTTCCAATTCATAGCATTTTTTTTTGTAGTAGAAGTATCGGCATCGGTACTCTGTATCGGCAAGTACTCAGATCCAAGTATCGGTATCGTATCAGTTTGAAAAAAAGTGGTATCGCTGCATCCCTAATTGGGCCAGTAACAATCTTCTTATTTAAACTTCCATCTGTCCATTTTTTTCCTACCCACTTGTCTGGGTTTGGGGAAGGCGGAAGCCTATCCCAGCTGCCAATGGGCGAGAAGCACCCAGAGAGAACGCATGAACACATTAGGGAAAATATGCAAACTCCATACAGAAAGGCCTCTGCTGGGATTCGAACGGGGAACTTTCTTGCAGTGACGTGCTAACCACCATACTACATCGTTTAAGACTTTAACAAGAAGAAGAAAACACTTATCTTCCCAACATGCCAAATGATTCCTTTAGAGTGGCTAAAAAAAATGAACTCGCACAGCTACAGAGTTTTTCCTCACTCTGCTGCTCCTTTCTTGGCATTTTCTTGTCCTTCCTTCAAACCATTACAGAGCACAAACAGACCATTATGCCAGACAGGCAGACACGATTTCTCTCTATCTGTCACCCTTTCTCGCTTGCAGACACAAACGCACAATGCACATCTCCGCCGCTTCCTCTCCCCGTAAATGAAAGAGGAAGTGCAGAGGAGACCGAAGTGTAAAGAGTCCTCTGTCTCCCTCGTCTTCCTCAGACAGGAGTGACACCACAGCCGACAACAACAACAACAAGGACAGTGACAAGCGGTGCTGCCGAATTATTCATGAGGGCAGAACGCAACTGCAAAGGAGCTCAGTGTCTCCAAAACTCACTCACTCAGCAGTCTGTGTGTTTTCAAAGCCGTCCCGTTCATGAGTTACAGCCCCAAACTTACACCCTCCAAGAAGGCATTTCCCTCTCAATGGCGCCCACCTGGTCTGAGGAAGGAAAAGCGCCACGCTAAGAACTCAAGTATCAAAGAGCCTATTCTCCAACTTGGTTGAAAAGTTTGCAGTTTGTCACAATTGGCGCTCTGTTACAGAACAAGATAACTTTGTGTGACACCTGAGCTCGAACAAAGCGCCTGTTTCAACACTCTGTGTGCTGGTGGGAGATACGATTCACATCCATAATGAGGAGATAAACAAACTTTGTCTCAAGTTACTTTTGACTGCGTGAGACTTTGAGGAAGTGTGAAAACAAAACTTTCCCCCCAGAAACAGCATAAAGACAGGCTTCTGCTTTGACAAAATAAGCAACCATTATCTCTCATCTTTAAAAGAAAACTGTGACTCCCACGTTGTAAGACTGCATTTAAATGACTGGTTATTGCTCTCATTATGCTTTACGGGTGTACTTGTTTAGCTGAAGAAGAGTGCTTTATTTTTGCTGAGAGCTACAGGTCTCAGTGGCTCTTTAACACTGGTAAGTTGGGAAAATAAGACTTATTGGTTCTTACCACAAATTCCATCCCTTCATATCTCTCTGTTGTAAAGATCTCGGATTACTCTTGGATATTATCCTTGAATTATTTTGGTGCAAAAACACTCACAGAAAAGACTCAGATTTCAATGCAAAACAATGTTTACATGTGTTTAATCTCAACCAGTTGATTCCACAGGGCTTTGGGAAGCAGAGCCGCATAACTTTGAATTGTGTTTCATATAAGAATGAATCTATTTATCAAAGGGAAGGAGCATGTTTTTGATATTATCTGTAAATTATATAGTTAATTAAGATTTGAGCTCAGGAAGACAGCATTTTTAGACATTTTCCATTCAGGTTTTCCTAAAACGTTCTAAATATTGTGAAAAAGAAACAACCAAAAAGCTCAGTTTGTGTTTGCCTTTGTCAACCTCACAAATGAAGGTCTCCAAAATTGATGTCATGACGCCTGGTGCACCAGGCGCTTTGGTTTGAATTTAATTAGGTGTGTACCTCGCCATTTTTGCAACCTGTTTACTGTTTCTCGAGGGGCGAGTTTGATAAATAGAAAGAGCTAAAAATGTTTGGAGGTCCGTCTCTACGAGCATTTGTACAACCCACCAAAACCCAAGAAGGTACAGTTGTTGCAAATGGTCCAAAAACATCAAGCCCTGCCTAAAAGTGAAACAGAAAAGATGTATGCACGATGCACGTCCTGTACGACTTATTCTAGTGTTTTTCTGCATCACTTTTTATTCTGACTCCTGCTGTTTATGATGAAGACTGCAGACAGAAGTGGGAGAAAAAAAAATGTATTTATCTCAAGGCATCTTATTTTGTTTGTTTTGTCCTCTATATTTTACATTTTATTTAAAGTTATCTACTACACATTATTCACTGCAGCCATGTGAAACGTATATTGCCGTTTTCTAACATAGCTATGCAGCCTAGCTTACTTGCCTCAAACCAGGTGACGGAAACAAACTAGCCTGATGCATATTCTTTACATAAGAAGTCACCTGAAATTCACTTGACAATAACACTGATGGTCATAGTGCTGAGCAGTGTCTAAGAAGGCTTCATAGACTCATCAAGTTGTATCCGTTCAGCATATGTCGGCATTATTGGACAAAAAATCCATAATGAGTAAAAAATAAGGTATGAGGCTTTCATGTGATGCAGAAATCAGGGGAGGAGGACCCAGATGCAGGACACAAGACAGATAAAAGTCTAGAAAACCAAAGTTTACTTTAAAATAGGGTTAAACCCCTGAAGCAAACAGTGTTCATGAGTAGGTGTATGCAAGACAATTTAAAGAAAGTCATACACAAAAACTGGCAAAAATATGAAAAGCTTGAAAGTAAAACAATTCGTACAACAATAGTCGAACACCAGGAAGTAAATTTAGTTAGTGATGATTTACTGAACATTCAACAAAGTGAAAACAGGTGTGAAGGGAAACAAAGGCAGGAAGCAAAAGTATACAACAGTAGAGCATTTATAAAAACAGGAAGGGCGAGAGAAGCTTACTGAGGTTAATAAAAGGCAGAGAATACCAAAGTTAAACAGGAAGTTACAGACAAGTGTCCAGACAGACGATCACCTTCTCCTCGAACTGAATAGGTCTCTGAAACAGCTCCTTTAACAGCAGAATAACTAATAGCTATTTTATTGCAGTGTGTCACCTGCCCCATGCACAAACTTTCCCAGCAGTGGAAGTACAAGAAAGTGAAGCTATAATAAAATAATAACTGAAACAAACTACTTATATGTAAACAGGGGATTCAATCTCTGATTGTAGCCATACAAGACTTCAGGTCATTATAGAAGTTCCTAAAAAAAAAGATTCCAAGTAGTAGTCCCATCCTCTATTAACCCACTCTTTTCAAGATTTATCAACCTTTTAATGTCTAAAGAGCCTTCTGGTAGCTGTGATTAAACCAAATGTAAAAAAAAAAAAAAAAAAGAACATTTTGCTACATTAGTAGACTTCAGACCGAAGTTAAGGGAAGAGCTGACCAGCTGCTCCAGATCGCCAAAACTTTAACTCAGGACGAGGTCAGTAAAGCCCATGCAGAAAGCAGGCATGGTTCTTCATTCTGAAATAAATAAATTAAAAAAAAAAAAAAAAAAAAAAACAGATGACCTCGTGGTCTCTGATCTCATCATCTCAATAGGAACGTCTCAAAAGTGGAGCAGACAGCATTGATGACTCCAGTCCCCCTGGACAGAGTGGAAGCTCCAGGGTTCATGAGCAGCAGAGTCAGTCACGGCCTTGCCACAGTGCACCACGCTGGGGGCATGACTCCCCTGAAGCTCCCTGGAGGCCCCGCAGGGTTGGATCAGATGAATGTGGGTCACAAGGAGCTTGAGACAGTCTACTCTCAGACTGCCTTTAGGGGTAATAATAAAGAATGGACCTACTTCTGAAGGCAGGCAGTGGGGCGTAAAGATGACACATACAAACACGTGAAACAGGCAGTCGTGTATGTACCCAAGAAAAAACAAAAAGCAAAATGTAAATCCTCTAATATGGAAAAGGAGCCGTTCCGCTTCACAGATCACACATCAAACACAAAAACCGACAGCAGCCTTTCGATGCATGTTGTGTAACACCTTCAGCTCCCTGCTGAGCAGCGCACTTCCACAGTGTTTGCCGTTTGCTTCATCCTGCCTCGCGGATCCTGTGACTGAGCCATGAATACTGCATGGCTTTCCTGAAAGCACAGGGCCCTGTGGAACCACCAGGCAAAGTGTGCGGGTTCCTCTGCAGGTCACTGTGCCACACTGTCTCCGCTCTATATTTACTCTACGGGAAGCTAATGTGTGTGTGTGTGTGTGACGGGGAGGATGTGTGGGCTGAGATGACAAAAAGATGATGAAAGAGCACACCATTTAATGTGCACGCGCATTCTGACGCGTTTGTCTGCACATGCACGCACTTTTAGATGCATTATACCCATTTCATGAGCCTGGCATTCAAATATGTGTGTGTGTGTGTGTCTGTGCTGGAGGTGAAAGAATACACTTTTCCTGGTAATGTCACATGTTTTGCCTGTATGGACCTCAATGCTCAGGCTGCATGGAGAATGTATTCAGTGTACCAGAAGAATCACGATGTCTCACACTGGGCAGGGGTGGGGGAAGGGTGTAAGCGTGTGTGGTTACATGTGAGACAGACAAAGATGACCAAACACTAGCTACAGACAATATGTGCTCCATATTTCCCATTTCCTTGTTGTTAAGGGGGGTGCAGCACTTTCGGTGATAATAGCAGGGAATACAGACAATGGTGAAGGTGATTCAATAAACAGCCCAGATGCTTCATTTTACAACAAAACACACACACACACACAATCTAGGTGTACAATGAAAACCTCTTTTGCAGAACTTGACATATGGCGCACACAATTTCCCTCTCAATTTCAACTCTCACAGACGTCCTCGCACGCCGGCAAATTGCCCCACCCCGCCTCCTCCCCTCCTCCACCCCTCTTTCCTCATCTCCCCATATCTTCATCCTTCCCTCCCAATTCACTCTTCTTTCTGAAAGTCATCTGCTCTCTAAGCAGTAAGCAACATCGCGGGCCGCTCGCAGAAATGAGAGTATACAAATGATTTGTGGCACAGGCGTCCCACTGGCGCCAGCCTAGATGGCTGTGAGAAGGAGGAGGAGGGGGTACAGGGTGGTGGTGATGGGGGGGTAATGTCACTTTCACCTTGTGTTTCTCCAGCAGGCCCATGATGATCATTTTTCCCCATTTTCATCGCAAATTTGTTTCGGGCAAAGGCTAGCGAGGGGAGGGAAAGAGGCAGAGAGCATGAGGGGAGAAGGAGGGTGAGAGCAAGTCGCCTGTGCTTTGAGAGGAAAGGGGGTGAGGGGGGTGAACACAGAGGACTGGGAGGAGGAGGAGGGTGTGTTTTAAGGGGGGATGGAGCAAAGAGGAAAGAAGTGGGGGGGAGCATCTGCACGGTGACCTTTTTCTGATCCAATCTCACTGATGAATCCTAATGAAGGATTTAATAAAATCACAGTTTACAATCTGTCTCTGCATCAAAGCGTGCAATCCAATTCAAAAACACAGGCCCATCTACATTTCCAATATTGTTGCAAACCCATCAACCCCACCAAGCCCTTCCCCGAAAAAATAAGTGAGCACATGTTTGTGTACGCATGTGAGAAATGGAGGGAAGAAAAATTGGCCGGGCTGGCGAGTGAGCGGCTGGCGCATTTGTTCCAGCTGTAGCCTAATGTCACAACTCGTCATATTCATTTGGCCTTCTAATGAGCCTAAAGTCAACAAGGTGCAGCATACATGAGTGGAATTGCTGCTGCAGCCGGCCGCTAAATGAGCAGAGAGAGAAGAAGACACATAGGAACATGGGAAATCATTTCAAACTTGATATTGTACAGGCCTGCCATGAGTTCACACAAACACACTCCTCATACACATCAGCATCTGACATTTCCCTGAAATCAAAAGGGCACACCTGTTACACTGTCAGTGAGCCGGGAGTCTGTAAACAAGACAGATGGACAGATCAACGCAACCATCTGAATGTTTGTAAGGTGATTCAGTGAAGTGGAGAAGTGAGGACAAAATGCTGTAAAGCAAATCCTTTAAAAAACAGGGAGTTCAAATCTGTGAGTCAGGAAACATTCTACAACAGTGACATCTGCTGGCTAAAGCCTGTACTAACAATGAACTGTGGGATCGAGCAACAAACTCTACAAAACACTATGGCATAACTACTATATGGAACTAGTGCAGCTGTATTAGAGCCTGTGGTGACCAGGGGCCCAAATGAAGAGACGATTAATTAACTTAGAGAAAGATTCGGATGTGTAAATGCATTAAACTAACTGACCAGAATAAAATGTGCCTCTGTGGCATGGTTTCACAAACACTGCAACGTCCATTTATGTCAAAACCACAAATATAAACCTAACTCTAAATATCTGGTTGAATTTAATTAGAAAAAGAAGCTTGCTTGATGACATGGTCATCAAGCAAGTGCTCATACCCCATGACTTTACCACAAAGTACGAGTGTCTATACCGCAGATTCTGGGTCGAAAGTATCTTCAAAATTAGACAAAAGTCTTCAAGAAAGTAACGAGCACAACCTGTATAGGGAAGAAATGGTAGCAGGAATCTAACAGATACATTTCAGGGGTGCAGTGCACCAAAATATTGAAAAATCTCAATGAAAACTAACAAATTCAACCCTTTTGGAGAGGGTCCAAAAATCAGTCCAGAAAGTCCAGAAATCACACATCTCAGGCTCTTCTGCAGAAATCGTGGCTCTAAGGTAGTCAATCGTTAACTTTTTCTGGAGAGTCATTTATACTGAACTGTTAATTATAATCAGGTTAAAAACTGTTTTGGGGAGGGGGGGGTTCCACACTCAACATCTGCAAACAATAAAACACAAAACTTGTTTGGGATATGAAGGATTGCCCGCTACGAAAGAAATTGCAGAAAAGTGTCTCAACCGTAGAGGATTGTTATGATGTAATGACATTTTTATTATGGCAAGAATCACCATTTCGGCGAGGCTTAAAAAAGAAGCAAAATTCAAGAAACTTTGGGAAAGGTGTCTGAATGTTACTCGCTGTACTCTTAGTTTTTATACTACCGTGTTACTCAATAACTCATATGTTGCAAATATAAGTTAAGTTCTGAACAAGATTAATAGATTATTTTAGGTTCAGAACTGGTAATGATAAAACTGGAAACAACTATGAATGAATAAGAACAAAATCATGTTTCAGAGGAGAGACATAAAGGCCCTGCCAGGTGAATCTGAAGGATTTAATAGACAACTTGGTCTAACAGACCAGTAATCAGTAATGTTCTCAAATCATTTCTTTTAAGCTTTTAATCTAGCATTCTGTTGCTGCTAGTTGACTTGAAGTTGTATTCTTTTGCCCGCTTACCTTATGTTATCTAACTAGCTAAAAGGGCTCCATCAACCCTATTAAAGGGCTACACAACCACTATGACTTGATCCCCATTAAAAAAAATAAGGTGTAAGGCCCAAGTGTGGGGCCAGGGCTGGGATTGGTTGTGGACCTATACCAGGCTGATGCCACATTTTTCATAATCATTGTTAAGTATTTGAGTAAATATAACTGTCACAGAAGCAGGAGGCATTCTTTAATTCGTTTTCCCCTTATATTCGCGTTCTGTTTTGTGAGAAAAAAAAAGACAAATAAAAACAGCCAAGATGAGCCGTTGAGTAGTTTTTCTTCTATAATTCGGTTGCTGTGAAGTTGGAGTGAAAACGAGTGCACCGAGACTGAAAATGATGTTTTCTTTTTGCTGTTTGCTCGTTAAAGGTCTTGACGTGGCCTTATACCACAGAATCGTTTGCATTTGTTCTCTTGTTATGATGAATGTGCTCTCATGAGAGTGTGCCCCAGCTGTTTGGTTAACGCACCACCAATCCTATAAAATGACTCCAAAGCCATCTGCACAAACAGAAACTTAAAGTGGACGTGACATGATCATTTCCAGTCTAGATTACTAGTTTAGACCTCTAGATTAACTTTGCACGCTTCATTACTCCAAATAGTCAATAATTAGTTCAGAATAAGGAAGAGTTTTCTCACAGGGGACGCGTCCCTCTTGAGAAGGAGAGGAAAGTGTTTTGGCTAAAGTGTTTTCTGATTTGGTGAATTCCTGGAAGTTTGCCGAGATGCGGGGAAGGGGATGGCGGTGAGTCATGAGTGAGCACGGCTCCAGTTGCTGGCTAGGAAGCTGCGACAACATATTACCAAGCTTAACAGCACATAAGGTCCAGCTGTACGTGTTTGAGCCTGAAATGGAGCCCGGAATATCAAAGTGAGCAGCACGGCATCACAAGAAAGATGATAGCAGGACGCCTCCGTTTGGTAGATTTCTGAGTGGTTGTAAAGGCAACAAATAGATACATTCAGTTGTCTTGTGTGTACAATTATTAACACAAAGTACCGTTAGCCCCCTTAGCTGCCTTTTACTGCACTAAAATCCGTTCATGTCTCATGCCAACACAACACAGACATTGGAAATGGTTTCACTCGCTGTTTGAGGTTCAGACTTGTGTCCTTTTAGTGTTGGAACAGCCTCAACTTTCAGCTTCAGGTTCCCTGCAAAGCTAGCATCATACTGGCTCTTGTTCATAAAACTGAGAACAAAACCAAACATTTTTCCTCGACTGTGTTGCTAACCAGGAAAAACAAACTGCATCCACTGATCCAAGATTTCTGGGTCTTTATGGAAGCTGTAAAGGGTAAACCCGCCCTCCATAAATGCACCATAAATGCATTTTCTTGAAGACGTATCATACTCTCAAAAAAACACTAGCGGATCAATTGTTCCTAAATCCTAAATTGTGATGTTTGAGTGAAAATGTTGTAGAAAAAAAATTTCTGCTCCATAATACTAAAACATGCATACCTCTTTTTTAGCTTTGGGTGTCATTTAAGGTGATAAAACATCAGTTTAACCCAGCAGAAAAGCATGCCATAGGACCTTTACAGTGAAGTTGAGAGAGAATTCAAAGACAAACAATGAAAATCTAAAGATATAGAACATTTTTCTGAAACTGTTAGGGAAAATAATACACTTAGGGAGGAAAGAGGATAAAGCTCTGCATTGAAAGCTGTTATTTTAGTGATTTGTTTTTCTCTTAAGACTTAATTAGTTTAGCTGATCTCCTACTAAAACAAGTCATTATAAGAATAGAAGTCTGCTGTTGCTCTAATTTAAGCAGGAGCTCACATTCAGAGCCTTGGATGAGTTCCTCTGTACATCTATGGAGTCTTATTGATTTCGGTTGAGGGACTGTGAGGGAACTGATCTGTAGAGGTTGTAATCAGCCGCCACTGATCTACATTGTGGAAAATACTTTGATTAAAAAGTATGGACATCTTCGACTTTTACCACTCTTATTTAAAGAACCTAGAGTTACCCATTTGTATTGTCTGTTTTAAGAAGTTATCTAAAGCTAAAACAAACATATTTGGCTTGTTCTTGTTAACTAAGAGGCTGAGAACTGAAAGGTTAACATTGCCCGTGTTATCATACAGCACAAATCAACAAAAAAAGCATTTATGTTTAGCAGAAAAATAAAGTTATTGATAAGTAAAACAACCCCCACTATCCTTCGCACAGGCAAGGATGAAATTACCAAGCCAGCAATATTTCACTGTGACAATTTATTATTGATTCACCAATGTCAAATAGTTTTTTTCATCCTCCAGCCCGCCTCCAACACGAGCTGTCGGTTCGGCTACAGATCAAACCCACTTGGAGGAAATCTTAGTGGGGTGGATGGCCGGAAACACAGAGGTTAAGCAGTCCCTGCTCCATCTGCTCTGTGAGCTTCTGAATAACACAACTCCATTTGCATTGTATCCACAAAAGCGGGATCAGAGCCACACGATCAGTAGCAGCTTATAGATCAATAGCATCTCTGTGGAATAGGTGCATTGATTGAATATGAGATCTAATGTATGACCGCTAGCTGTAATTTCTATCTGATTAGACCTCAGACTGCAATTACTTTCTGTATCGACAACACGCGTTAATGAGACCGCTTGTGCCAAAATCCAAATCTCTGTGAGCTTTGCTGTGAGCATGTGCGATGTCGACACGGATGTTTAGGTGTGTGCTCAGTGGTTGCTCATTCCTTGTGTGTCTGTGCATGTGATGAGAGTGTGGAGCGACAGCTGTGCTACAAATCAGCGCCCATTTACTGTTGACAGAGTCATTAAAGCTTGCTCATCTCATAAAACACAATGCACACGGTCAAATACCATTCACTCCATTCACACTCATAACTCAGTCTGCTGGGCACACAAACAAACACACTCAGAGATGCAAATGCAAAACACACAGTCCCCAGCGAAGCTAAACCGAGTGTGTCAAGTAGAGTGAGCGCAGGGAGTGGTTTCTGTGGATGTGCTGTTTGAGAATCCGTAATAAGCAGGGTGATAACGACACAGAGGTATAGATGGGTATTTACTAAAAGCATAGCAGCAGTTAACAGTGTCACACTTTGGCTGAGGGTTGGTTTACGATAAGTGCACACCAGCCTTCCTGTCCTCTTTCCTGTCTCACTTTAGCAAAATGACACAAAACACATTTACATTAAACTAATCTGCAGCACGGACGAAAGTCTTTCCTTTTGCTTTCCCCGTCTCTCTGCATGTCTTTACAAATATATGTTCAAGTATCATCAACTAATTTGATTCATTATTCAAAACAAAGGCCAAAGGCACGGTGAGTTCCTGCTTTCTCCATCACAGGTTCATACAACATTTTACACGGTGCTATCCAGGGATTAATGTGCCATGAGCAAGCACTGAGGTGTAAAATGTCACTAACCTCAATTTGATCTGGGGTCAGCTGCTAGAAAGCCAGAAGGTTACCACAACATCTGGGCTTTCACAGTGCAATGTTACAGTTTGGAGAGAACTCGTTGACAACACTGTGGACACATGTGTGTTTCGCTTCGAGAAATTAAAAAAAGGTCATCGCCATGAAAGAATACATTCTTATATTCAGAGCTTTTTGGTTTGCATTTAGAAGACAAAAAAAAGGTAAACTAAAACGTGTCTGACCTTGTCCACGAGCCGTTTCTGGGCTGAGCAAAAAACTAAATACAAGACATCTTCCGAGCTGTCGCATAATATCCCAAATATTCCCGGAGATAAAAAGTCATTCCTGAAGAACTTTCCTCTTTTGGATGTCCACCACAGAATTATTATCATTATTTTGGTTTGTTTGTTATTTACTTCTTCAAACGTAGCCTATATGGCCACCTTCTGCCAACGCCATGCAATCTGATTTATTTTGAAAGTTTTGTTAAGAAAATAGAAACCTTCAGATTTGCTTCCAAAATCAACAATCCAGTTACACTTTTCTACAAATTAGTACCAGCTGATGTAACAGATATCAGTGCATAAAGATCACATGAGACATGCAAACTGAGCCGCATATATCTAGAGACTTGAGACTCACGATTCATATGGAATAGCCCAACACAATTTTGTTCCAACTCGTCACTCTGACTCTTGGTTCGAAAGCCCTTCGCATTATTGGCACTTATCCCCCTGCAGGGATTCGCTTGTAGGCCGGTCTGATGTTCAGATCATTCAATACTTGATATACTGATTCTGAATCCAACACGGATGAGACAATTTGTTTATTTAACAGAGTAATTTCCAAATTTAATTAAATTTCCCTTTAATTTGGGCTGAGATAGCTGATTTCCACATTATCATGGGATAGTGTCAAAGCTAAATGAACTTCTTCAATATGAAATTAGAAGTTTAAGAGGTTTGTGCAGCTAAACATGAATAGCAACATGTATAAAACGTACTCATTTGGACAGCTAACAATCATCTGCCCTACATCTACCGCCCCCTGTTAAATGCAGCATCAAGACTGCTTTTTGCTGTGAGGATGTTTGTATTCTTTGCACCTTTCCATTAGTACAACCTGCTCCTCTCGTATGACTGAAGTCTGAGGTGATCAATAATCGTCAAATGTCTCGAAAAAGACGCCTTTACATGCAAGTATGCACAAAGACTGAAGAGGAAAGCCTGAGTTGATAAAGAAATATCCCTGTATCAGTTATCAGTTATCTCTGAGTAGATGTTCTGGTTCTGTTGAGCTGGCTAATGAAAATAAAATATGGCCGTTTTGAACTTGATTTTTGTTGAGAAACATAAAGCTTTGTGTCTTTTATTGCCACTACTAACACTAATATTTTCAAAGATTGATCACATTTCTCCTCCTTAACATTTAAACTTGTTGTCTTTAAGACTATTTTCAATCAGATAAAAGTCTTTAAATATCTGCAAATCGCTGATTTCTGGTGTTTTGAATAATTCTAAAATTTGACTGTGACCTTCAATTATGTCTATATCTCAAATACATACTGATTTAGACTGTTTTAATACAACTCATTACATTTTACACCTGTCTGCCGGGGAAAATGCAACAAGATTCATGGAGGATTCATTCATGCGGACGAATCCGTACGTAGTAGTTTTACAGTGATACAATCTTCTTAATATATCTGAAGATATAGTAAGAATAAGGAGAAGTAGAGCTTCCTCAATAACATTTGAATTCCATCTGAAAAGTGCACAGACATGCAGGCTAACAAGCACACACAGACTTCCTCATCGTCAGGCATGCGTCGTACCTTTCTCTGAGAATTCACAGTCCTCCATGGCGTGGTCACAGTCAGAGCACGGTTTGTGATGACCCGATGACCTCAAGAAGAAGATTTTGGCTGGACATCACCATGCGCCCGATGAGGAAGCTCACACAATCAGGGCGCCAAGTATCGTCCACTGCAGAGACGCCGCTTCCTTGAAAAATTAACACACATTTTATTGTAACTTGTGAAAATAAAACGTGGAGGAATTGGTTTTATTTAGTGAACACCACCAAAGCATGGTTCTCGTGCCACAAATGCAGCTGAATATCGTTAAATGTTAAAAAAAAGAACAATAAAAGAATCATTTTCGTGTTAACAGATGAGACTTGAAAACAAACAAACAAAAAAAACTTACCTCAGCTCACAAAAGTTTCGAATCTGCTGCCACTGAAAGGTTCAAAAAGTCTCAAACTGTTGATCCCCAACAGGTCTCTAAGCTTTGAAAGTAACTGTAGAACCGAACACAACTCCACAATGACAGCACAACAAAAGACAAAAAAAAGTTCCTCTTTTCTTAAAGAATGCTGTCGGAGCTGTTTTTTTTTTTTTTTTTTTTTTTACCACTTAAGCGTTGAGGAAGAGAAGAAGGCACAATGCTGTCCTTTCAGGGGTGAGATGGAGGGCTAAACAAGGGGGTCACACAAATAAAAATATGCCCGGGGGCTTAAACTCCAGAGAGCATGTGCCATGAAAAAGCAGATTTCACATTTAGTTGGAAGAAAAGGCCATCTTCTGTGGAAAAAGCAGGATTAAAATGATGCTTTTAAGGTTGAAATCTTTCAGTTTTTATAGCTCCAATGGTTTGACATCGAAGAAGTAGAAAGTAAAAGGTGTCATTCAGCAAACTGTTTTGCCTCCAGGCAACTCCAGCAGTCCCACACACAGTTCCCCATTGTGTGGCCTTGTGACTGAGTGCATCTCCTCTCAGCCTGCTCCTTTAAGGCCAGAGTTTTCCTGGGCACACCAAACACAACGCAGGGACAAAAAGTCACAAGATTCCTTTGAGAGAAAAGTTTGAAAAGTTTGAAAATCTGTCTCTTAAAAAGACAAAAATAACACACAAATGATATCTAAATCCACAAAAATGCGTGACTGACACTAAAGCTGCAGCACACACTGGTTCCTGGGAGGCAAAAATATCAGAAAGAAACAGCAAGTGACCCAAATATAAGCTCCCACCTGTATTTTGTCAGTTGAAGTCCGTTGGAGGCTGGAAGACATGAAGACAGGTGGGTGGAGGCTGCAGTGATTTCCCTAAACAAACACACTCGGGGGAGCACCTGCATTTTAAATACACACCGGCATGTAAAACAAAACCATGTCAAGTCTCAAAAACCTCCATTTGCCTGTATTTGAATACAGCAAAGTGATGTTAGCATGCTCTTTCTGTAAGCCACTGGGCTCTTCTGATTCCGATACATGAAAATAACACTTATTTTACAACATAATTCAGTACTACCTCTTTGTTGTCCCCCATCAGTTGTTGAGACAGCATGTGACAAACTGACAACTCATTATTCAAGCATTTACAGTAAATATGTGGTGGTTGAACAGGTTTCACTTTGGCAGAGGGTCTCTCATTGGGGAATGGCTGCCCTCTTGTGGACAGACGCTCTAAATGCAGCACCTCGAAAATGAGAAGTATTTCTTGACATCAAATAAAATGCAATAGTCATTATGAAGAGGAAGTGATTTGATTTGCATGCTGATCTGCGGTTTGAAAGACTTGCAATAGGTAATGCATTGTTAAATCTCCTTTCATCAATAAACCTGGTGTTCATCTGGATCTCAACAGTATTTAGATACAAAATTATGTTGTTTTTTTTAAACTCTACAGTCTTTTATATCTAGTAAGGTCAAAAGTCAGCAAGAGAAAAGTAAGCATTAGATATTAAAACTAAATCTTGGAACTTTTGTAGGCTACAAAGATCAGCTCTCACAAAAAGATGAAAATTATATAGTTTAGCTATTCCTTTACACGTACAAGATGACCCAGAACAAGTTGTGCAAATGGTGTGAAGTCTAAAGGATTTCCGGTCTACAGGATGATACTAGATTAGTAGATTGGAACGTGCATCGGATGATTTTATCAGTAGAGGTACCGGGGTGAATGAATAACCGTGCACACTGATTATATCTGCATCATGTATTCCTTTGATAAGAGATATCTGTGTTCTTAGAGCTCAAAAGACAGTGCTGCTGAAACAGACACAGGCAGGCCTGAAACACAGTTATTTTCCCCTGATTTTCTTAGTTTCAGAAATGCCAGTTTAGTTCAGATGTTCATGCAAAATGGATCCAATGCTTCCATAATAGACCGTGGGACCAAGGAATCTTTCAGAAACTAAGCTGTTCTCTCATTTAAATGTACTGACTGAGAACCTGCTGCTAGTTTCCTTAAAATCCAGGTTAAAGACATTTCTGTTCTCATGTGTCTATGCATGAAATATCTTTTAACTTATCTAGACTGTTGCTTGTTTTTAAATTCATTTAAATTATTTTATTTGTTTCTCTTTATATTATTTTATGTATTTTTAATGCTTCTTACACTCCCTGCTGCAATTATTTTATTTTATGTTTACATATGTTACACTTTGAATTGTTTGTACATGAAATGTGCAATACAAATCAATTTGATTTAGATTTTTTTTTTTTTTTTTTTTAAAAGGCTGGGTCTATGGGTGAAAACCACATGACATATATACAGGAAGCGACTCATCAGCAGCCCGTCTTGTTTCTGAAAAGTCTCTTCCTGATTACCAGCAACTTTGCTGCAAAAGTTGCACTGCATCAGTCTGCCTTGAACTCCACTGTCCATCTTGTGAACTTGTGTGTTTTTTTTGAGAATCTATATCTAAGTTTACACCAAGCAATGTTTGTTTAATGAAATGGCTTTAATCCATTAAAGATTCATACTCTTAAGACTACAGAAAGCTGTTGCTGTTATTTTGATGTGACATGCATCAGACAGTCACTTTCTATAATAACTGGTTGTTTTTAGAATATGTAAAAACCACTCCACATTTCTTTATATGTTGCCAGTAAAACAGCAAACGGGTGCAAACTTTTACTGAAACAAGAGCGAAGGAATATAAATAAAGCATATAAAGGCAAGAACTTGTAAATTTTAATGAGCTTGAAAGTAATTATTTCTTTAAGGAGTCTTCAGGAATAGTTCTCCAGGCTTCTTGAAGGACATCCCAAAGCTCTTCTTTGGATGTGGGCTGCCTTTTGTTCCGTTCTCTGCCAACATGATCCCACACTGCTTCAGTAATGTTGAGCTCCGGGCTCTGGGGAGGATTCATCCCTCCATCAGACCTGCTGCCACTGATTTTCAGCCCACTTCTTGTGTCCTTTGGCACAGCTCAGCCTTTTCTCCCTGTTTCCCTTCCTTAAGAACGGCTTCCTGACAGCCACCCTTCCATGGAGCCCATTTCTGATGAGGCTTGGGCCAACAGCAGATCGATCAGCTGAAGGTCCAGATGCATCTCTCAGCTCCTGTGTCAGGTCTTTGATGGATTTTTTTTCCCCCTCTTTCTTAAGGACATCACTTTCAGATACCGTCCATCTGCTGTAGATAGTTCTTTAGGCCTGACACTTCTTCTTTTGTCCTCCACTTGTCCAGTTTCCTCAAATGTTTTAAGGACACACTGCACACCGTGCTGAGATATGCCAAGTTTTCAGCCAACAGCTCTTTGGGAATCAGCTTGTTGCTGCAGAAATTCTGTTTTCTGTCTGTCACACTGTGTTATCTTTGCTGTTTTTCAGAGATGCAACTAAAGAAATTGAAATAAATGACACATCTGGGACAGATCTCTGATGACAAAGTGCCTAAAGACACCATTAAAAATAGGTTCTTTGCCAAGTTGCCTGATATGTATAGACACAACACTGATTCATCCTTTGAGTTAGGTGTCATTTTTTATGCCTGAACAGTCAGGTCAGTGTTAAATTTCTTAACAAACAAATAAAACAACACATTCATAGAAAATGATGAAGGATTGGACTGAAAATTAGTGAAAACCCAGTCAATTTCCTTTAAACATATTTTCTAAAAGTAGAATCATAATTTTCTCAGGTCAAAAACATTTCATTTTGAGCTTACTATAGCAGGCAATCTTAAAATGAACAAATACTCAGTTAAACAGGAGACTGCTTGCTACTAAAGTAGCTATCCATATCCAAACGTACGCTTTTAGCTCTAAGGTGCAGCTTGTTTTCTTGGCACATTCAGATATAATGAACAATATGTTTGCTGTGAAGTCAATAGGAGCCTTAAGAAGCAAAAACAATTATGGGAGAATATCTTGGCTTTCAAATAACACAGGTTTAAGAGAAAAATTTGTGGTGTCATTGACGAAGAATGTCAAACTTGGCCAAGCGACAAAAAACCTTTCCTGACATTTTACCTGGTTTATTCCACTTCACCAAACCTTTAAACGACATACGGGCGTCAACATGGCCGAAGTCCACACAACAACTTCATGTTTTGACCCTGATTCAAAACTATAACAAACCGTCCCCTTCCGGCATTAAGTTTCCATCCTTCTACTCACCTTCCTTCCTTTTTTATGAGCTAGCATCCCTGTTTGTCGCTCCACCACAGGCTCCTCCTATTGGCCACTTTCACTGCACCTGTTCGATCCAACTGCCAATCACGCGCTCCGGCCGTTGCTCTCCAAGATGGCGACTCCCAGTGAGCCGTTTCCGACATCATCGCAGCCGACAACTAAATATCGCTATCTCCCGACCGTTTAAACAAGCGAGGAGGCCGATCAGAAAGGGCTGAGCGCGGCTGAGTCGTCGCTCCTGGAACGCGGAAGGGGTTTTTATCCATGGTTTCATCGTGCGAGGAGCCGGTCTTGGTGGCGGTATAAACGGGGGTTGTATTATCCGACTATGGCCACCGAAAACAGGATCAATTTCTGGAGGAGAAACACAAAGGTTCCCGGCAGGTTGGTTCACATACGTTGCTTATTGTTAACAAAACAGTAGCACATTTTTAAGCGAGTTTCAAACCGTTAATGTTTAAGTGTTGTTAAAGATTGATTCAACTGATAAGGAGGTAACTAGAAGCTAGAGCTATTTAGATAGAAACGCAAGCTTACAGCTGAGTTCCTCGGCTGGCTTTAACGTATAAGCGGTTCGTGTAAGTACTCCAAAAGTCGTTATCAAACGAGCAAATTGTTTTGGTTTTATATTTCTTTTGCTTTATGGCCTTACATACGTACTGTTTGTGCATGTGTGTGTGTGTGTGTGTGTGTGTGTGTGTGTGTGTGTGTGTGTGTGTCGTGATAATAGCCTCCAGCTGAAAGAGGCAGACCTCCATCTCTGTTCTCTGCGGTTTCCAACGATCAAAGTGGGGTGTCATCTGTCACCGACCGCCATATGCTGTCCCTGTCTGTGCTGAGAGCTGGTGAAACACAATCAAGAGCACAACTTTGCGATTAATCAATGTGAAGAAGACTACACTATCGATTATACTCCCTGTCTTGTATTCTACACTGTGCAAAATTCTTGAGCCACCCCAGATTTCTTTATAATAGCCAGGAAAGCGAGAAATATGTGAGGTGATTTGTTGAAATATGTGCAAAAATGAATGGAAATACAGTATTTATGGCAACAACTGAGTTTGTGCAATTCTAACAAGCTTAAAAGTCAATATTTGCTCTGAGCTCCTTTATTCTCCAACACAGCCTTCCCTGAACCCTCTCAGACGAGCTTTCTGTCCTTTCTTTAAGGAGTCTTCAGGAATAGTTCTCCAGGCTTCTTGAAGGACATCCCAAAGCTCTTCTTTGGATGTGGGCTGCCTTTTGTTCCGTTCTCTGCCAACATGATCCCACACTGCTTCAGTAATGTTGAGCTCCGGGCTCTGGGGAGGATTCATCCCTCCATCAGACCTGCTGCCACTGATTTTCAGCCCACTTCTTGTGTCCTTTGGCACAGCTCAGCCTTTTCTCCCTGTTTCCCTTCCTTAAGAACGGCTTCTTGACAGCCACCCTTCCATGGAGCCCATTTCTGATGAGGCTTGGGCCAACAGCAGATGGATCAGCTGAAGGTCCAGATGCATCTCTCAGCTCCTGTGTCAGGTCTTTGATGGATTTTTTCCTCTTTCTTAAGGACATCACTTTCAGATCCTGTTCATCTGCTGTAGATAGTTCTTTAGGCCTGACACTTCTTATTTTGTCCTCCACTTGTCCAGTTTCCTCAAATGTTTTAAGGACACACTGCACACCATGCTGAGATATGTCAAGTTTTCAGCGAATAGCTCTTTGGGAATCACCTTGTTGCTGCAGAAATCCTATTTTCTGTCTGTTGAACTGTGTTATCTTTGCTGTTTTTCATAGATTCAGCTAAAGAAATTGAAACAAATGATGTATCTTTGTGACAGGCTGCTGGTAACAAATGCTAAAAGATTGTCTGTTATGTGAAGACACATAACTGGTTCATCCCTTTCTTAGGTGTAAAGGATTTACAGTGAATGAAAAACATGCCAATGTCCAAAGAAAAACTTTGAAAGACCTTCAGAAAGCCTGGAGAACTATTGTTCAAGATCAATTTAAAAGAATACAAGAATATCTGACTGCTTGCATTTGCACAGTACTGTATGCTGCCTTTACAATTACAGCTAGTTGATGTGGAAGAAACGAGGGATGGCTCAAGGCCTCTGCAGAGTACTCTGAGTCACAGGTGTAGGTAAAGTAAAGCTTACAGAATCACAAAGTCCTTCACCATTGATACAATGAGAGAATAAAAACATTAAAATAGTAAAAGAAGTTATAAAATACAAAGTATGTTTACTCAGTTTCATTAAAGCTCTCGCTGAATGAGAGTTTGTCCAATTTAAATAATGTCTCTTATTTTTAAGAGTCGGTGAAAGGAACGATCCCTTTGGTTTTATATTGTTTGAGGTGAAACGCTGCCAGTCTCTTTCCAGATGGCCCAAGAATTAACTGGTGACCAGTGAAGAGGCAATAAAATGGGAATCATTTGTTCTCCTTTGTTTCTTCCAAGGAAGAGTTTTTCAGCAGCAGTTTGTCCACTCAGAAGAAAATCGCAGACATAACAAAATGTGTGTTGCAATCTGAGCAAGAAGATTTGAAAACACGTCAAATAATTCAGTCTTTGACACCAGCATTCCTCATTTTGAAATATTCCTGAATGGAGAAGGCCGTTTTTAAGCAGTCATTTAGGCTGAGGCAGGACTGGACAGAGCTCCTCTACACTTCGAATGTAGATATCTCCTCATTTATCAGGTAGCAGCTTCTCAACCCAGGTAGTTAGAAAGGAAAGACAGTGTTTTACAGTTAAATATCTAATACAAAGAGTATGTTGTTCATCTAGGAACTATTGCCTTGGCTTTTCACATTTTGCGGGACACTTATTTATCCATTCTATGACACAAATGAGATAATGAGGGACAGAAACTGAGACTGGGCTTGTCACAACCTGCAGGGCTAACTCATTTCATCATGGCTTTGGGTTATAATGGGAACAGGAACTCTCACATTTCTTTGTGCTGCTCTTCTGGCATATGTGGAAAATGAAAAACTCGGTAAACCTCGTCAATAAGACCAAAGCTATTCATGCTGACGTGCGTGTCTTTTTTTTTTCCCCTCATTGACCTGCATGTTTTTATGACTGATATGATCCTCTGATGTCATGTAACTGCCAGAGGGTGGAGCAGAACAGAAGGAGCTCGGTCTGTTTGGGAAATCTGAGAGGATCTCTAAGGAGAGGGCGTTTCTGTCTTTGTCACACACACACTGATCTTTCTCTCAAACTGGTTGGAGTGGTCGACTGGAAACGCAAACATATGTTTGAACAGGAAGGCGAGGAGTTGGTCTTGCTGGCTGTCCTTGAGCCGCTTCTGATAAAACAAGTGAGGCTGGTAAACAGGAGACTCTGGCACTGCCAGATAATCAGCAGGCCTGGTTCTCAGCCACAAGGCTCACCGTCATTTATTTAACGAGAAAGGGCATGAATTACCTCTATTAGCCACAGTTTGATCAAATCCTCAGACTAATGGTTATGTTTGTTGCTCTATGAGATGCTCACTTAAGCCTCTTTAAGGCTATTTCAGATGAAGGAATTATCATGACTGATGGGGCATATTTTGGATTAAAGGAAGATTTGATTTAGACCTCCATTGTGGGGAAATTCCTTAAATCCCAGTCTGTAAACGGAATCCTCCTCCGTGAAGACCTCAGGCAGAATTCAGCCTCCCTGTGACCAAAAGCTGACCTCTGGAGAAATGTTTTGCTTTACGGGCAAGTTATTTGTTTAGAAGACTGTAGAATCAGATTCTCTGCTGCTAACACAAGCTTTCATAAGCACAGATGTAAAGCCTGAGATCAAAGGTGGAGGAGGCGGTTCTTCTTGGCTCTCTGCGAGGCAAAAGAGATAAAGAAAAGAGCGTTGTTGGAAATCATGGCTCTGGCCCAAAGTGTTGTGTTTTTTCTGCTTTTGGTTGCCAAAGAGTTGGGGGGGAAAAAAGCTGGTGTTTAAGATTTTCACGTCCTCTGAACATACTGCCCACCACAGGGAGGTGAGCAGCATGGGAGTTGTGCAAGCTGTTCACTAGTTTTATTCACTACAGACTAAAAACAGGCTAACCTAACTAAGACAGGGAACTGAGTTGTCATTTGTCAGCTGAAGCAGAATTTTGTGGCTCCGTGTTTCACAAAATGCTTCCCACTGGGTTTGGAGCCAAGTTTAATCCTTCAGACACTGACACGACGGATCCCAAATTAAAACGCTATCATCGGAATATTCCAAATGTCAACGAGATGTCATCACTCACACAGCAGGAAGACACACTGAAGCAGAACCCCTCGTGTGTTTGATGTTCCTCTCTGCTCATGTGTTTTGTGAGGAAAAACATCAGGCCTGCAACTTTCTGTGGGGATGGTGATCAAAAGCAGATACAATAAAACAAACGTTCACAACCTGCGGTTTCGTTTTAGATGCCTTGCCGAAACAGTTTCAATAATGCCGTTTTGTTGTGCATCTGTACCCGATGGATGTGCACACTAACCACTTCCTTCACTTGTGTAATAAATGATTATTTTCAAAAGAGTTTTAGCAGCTCACTGACAGGGGAAGACTGAACAATGATTAATCTGTAGATGCTCTTTGATTAGCCGGGTCAACGTCTGAGGAGCTGCAAATGTTTTTCCACTCAGAGGTGACAGTATTTCACGCTATCTTCCACAGCGTGCAGCCAGTTTACGGAGCACAGCACCCACCTCTCGATCCCCGTTTGCGACGCACGTAAGTGCTCGGTGTACAGCTGGGCTGCATGGTGCATGGCTGCGTGTTAGTTTTCACTCCCACATCCAACTATTTCTCAGTGTTTTCATACATGTGTGAACTGCATGCAGCCGTGCTGTGCAAGTGTCAAATGTTTATGGTGTACACCCCGATTGCAACACTGTTTTTGGCCCTTTTTGTTTTGGATTTGCAGTTTAGTTTCATTTTATCATATGTGTTAGTTTATCGACCATTTGTGCGGCTGCGTGTGAGATCACTCGGCTCTTGAATGTCTCTTTCAAACTGTTAATCTCTCAATCCGTCCCACTGCAGGTATCCAAAAGACACGAAGACCAACTTTAACAACCTCAAGTCTAAAAAAGCCTCCAGCTTCCACGAGTTCGCACGCAGCACCAACGATGCTTGGGACATCGACGATGAGGAGGACGAGGACTTCCATGGGATTCCCTTTCCAACTTCCTCTGCTCCATCAGGCCAGAACTCTACGTCATCCCTACAAAACCAAGTAGCTACATGACATCATCTTTATCACTGAGCGCTTCCTGGCTGGTCTGAAACTGTGGGAGATATTCTCATTTGCTGTTATTTCCTCCTCTTAGCGGCTGCAGCCTCTGTCAGGTGACACAGAAAGTGTGCTGTCACACAGACGGGCACCACCCAGGACGGAGGCTCAGACCCTGCAGGAGGATGAGGACACAGAGTGCGAGCAGGTCAATGGCAAGGTTGTGAAGTCGAGCAGTGAAGCAGACCTCAACACGTCCCCAGGTATGTCAGAAACACGCTGCAGCAGCTCATTCTGGTTTAAGAGACGGCGAGCAGCTTATCAGGTGATTCACGGCGAAGCTAATTAGACTCTTTATCAGTGCCGGAGTGCTGCCGGGATTATATCAGGTGCCTGACACGACATGCTGAACTTTCATCTTCATACATTTAGCTTTTTTAGTTATTGAGGCAACACAGCGAACAAGTGCTGATGGTTCTTTTATAAATAAAAACTTGCCTCTTTCCTTGATAAAATTGATGAATTTTAAAAAGAGTCAAAATGTATAACTTGTTGTATTTCCATATTAAAAGGTCTAAAAACAACTTGACCGATACTTGAATGATTCTAAATGTCATCAACAATGTTTAAATGTGGAATTTAATGCTCATTTATATATTCATCGGCTGTCATGTCTCGCTTTCTAGCCGTGTGGGGCGCCGATTCATAACTGTAAGAAAGTAATTGACATGTTAGCCAGCCTCATTTGTGGACAATCATGATACTGAAAGGAATATTATTCCTGAATATATCACTGTATTCTCCAGATTTAGATGTAAGAACTGTGGGAACTTCAGAGATAGCTGAAGGACCATGTGAGTGTCTCGAACAATGCAAAAACAAACATAAAAGCAGGTGTCGGTCATCCTCTTTTCGGCTGGTCCAGGCAGTGGGAAACGTTTCTAGCTGTATACATATTTAGGTCCAGCTGTCTTATGAATAGTCATATGGTTTTCACCAAGCTCCTGGACCTCTATTCAGATGTCATCTGGCCGCTGAATATTCATACTGTTGCAAATTAATCTTCTTGGCTCATTCACTCAGTAAAAGCAGTGTCACCACAGAGTCGAACCAAATTACAAATTAAAGTGGCTATTCAGCTAATTCTTCCTCATCTGGATGATGCTGATGAATAGCTTAGTTTTGGAGTGAGTAACTTTAAGCTCCATTCATCTGCTTTACTATTAAAATCTATTAGTAGTAGAACAGCATTTAAATGGAAAACCCAAGTATTTTTAAGCTAAATAATAATTATAGGAATTCTGAATGTTTTAAACACAATAGATTTGAACAACTTTAATCATTCGATTGTCTCATTTGTACCTCTGCAGTTCGCTCTTCACTACAGAAGCAGCAGTCGCTCCCAGTTCGTCCCATCATCCCACTGGTGGCTCGCATCTCAGACCAGAACGCTTCAGGGGCGCCACCCATGACTGTGCGGGAGAAAACCCGGCTGGATAAATTCAAGCAGCTGCTGGGTAGTCCAAACACCGACTTAGGTACAGCCTGCGGACAAAAAAAAGGCTTCCACACACTGTCTTTTAGTCTTTCTTTTTTAATTCTATTTTGGGATATATCAGAGAATCATTTTCATTGTATCACGACTTGTAAGCCTTTTTTCTTTCAAGTTCTTTATATTTACTTGTAAAATCAGAAGCCAGACAGTCTGCACTACTTCCAAATTCTTTCTGCTCATTTTGGTTAAGATAAGTATACAATATGCACCTAAATGCAGAATGAGTACCCAGAATTTTCTACTTAATTATTCCAAAAAAAAAAAACATCAGGAAAATAGTTTTCTATAATAATAGAGAATTTATAAACAATAAAATAATTTAATCACTTGCAGTATATTACAGTCTGCTATCTAAAAATGATATTTCTTTGCCATATAACTTTTTTTTCAGATGTTTAGATGACATATTGTGCAGCACAAATCATTAATAAACCTTCACTAAACATGATTTATCTGTAAATCGCTGTGTACGAATACGCCGTAAACTACAGAAGATGGTGAAACACATGGCAGGGAATTTGCAATAAATTTTGCTTTCACATACCTCCTCACACTTGTAGCACCAGTCCTCTTGGACTTTAATTCATGTTTATCCAGTCATTTGTTCGGATTTATTTTTATATTTGGGGCCACTTTGTTTTAATGGACAGTCTGTCAGCAGTGCTCAGAATCCAGATTAGATATCAAACCTAACAGGTAACATTTTCTGAAGACAGGTTTTCCAAAACGAAGGATCTCCTAATCTCCAAATAACATTTTAACCCAGAGGACACATTGCAAAACTTTGCAAATCCTCCACCAGGAAGACCTTTATCCCAAGGAGGTGGACCTCCAGCCACCGGGCAGTTGGGAACAATAAGTATTTGAACAGGTGCGATGAAAACCCAGATCAGCTGACCTCAAAGTTTGTCATCGTGGCTTCAACAGATTCCACCGTCTTTCATGGCGAAGAAGAGTCTCTTGTCTCTGTTTTACCAACCAGCTGCTGGTTGTTTCTGTGTGTTTTCTTCAGACTGAAACTGGGTGTTGACATTGGTAATTTATGTCTTACTCTGCTGTTACAGAAGAGCTCCGGAAGCACAGTTGGTCAGGAATACCAAGAGAAGTCCGGCCAATCACGTGGAGGCTTCTCTCTGTAAGGCTCATGACCTTCAGTCTCGCAACATCACATATTCTTTCAAACCTTTCAGCTGCTTTGACTCCACACAGCTTTCTGTCGTTTGAGCTGGATTTTTATTCTCTGTCTATCTATTAGAACATCTTCTTAGGAAAAAGCTCTCATTCGGTCTAAAGCTTGGTCATCACCGGCAACCTTATCTCCTCTTTTCTCTTATCTCAACTGGCCAGCCTGTTCTGTTTCTGAGAAACTGTCGACTTAATGAACAAGAGAAGTTTCTGTTCAGCGTTTTCAGTCCTCTCCCTCTTCGTCTCTGACAGGGCTACCTGCCAGCCAACAAGGAGCGCAGAGAGTTGGTGCTCAACAGGAAGCGAGAGGAATATTTCGGCTTCATAGAGCAGTATTACCACTCCAGAACAGATGAGCACTATAAAGACACGTACAGACAGGTAATGCTGCAATTCAGGCCAAGAATATCCTCTTCTCTCCATAATCAGAAAGCACCATATTCCAACTTAAAATAAAACGTGCACAAACCAGTTCCTGCTTTGCTTGTACTGAGTCTTAATGTTTGTTCCTGTTAGATCCACATCGACATCCCGAGAACCAACCCTCTGATCCCCTTGTTCCAGCAGCCCGCAGTCCAAGAGGTAAGATCTGGACCCAAGAGGGGCAGTTCAGATATCACAGAAGTTCATTGAAAGTCTCTCTTGGTAAAATCTCCGCCTTACAACCAAGTTTAAACACTTGATATCATTTTCTTTCGCCATTTTATTTAGTTTTGGTTCATCGGTAAAGTTACGAGTTGAGCAGGGGTTTGTGTCAGAGTTCGTTGCTTATCCATTATCTTTTGTCTGGTCTCGGGTTTTCCAGCATCATACAGTTATGATGTCTCTGTAAATACAGAGTGATTTCCTGCAGGACCCCCACAGAAACTCAATGCTAACTGACCAGTGAATGGTGATGCATGTTAATTATTCTGTCACTGCAGCTCAGGAGGAACCTCAGGGACAAATCAAATGTGTCACACTGTTTATTTTGTCACAGTTTTTAAAGGTAAATGAGATGTTTATTGTTTCTGTTTTCCTGGAGGAACAAATCTCAACGCTTATGCTCTTGAGGCTATTTTATCTCTGGCTTTGGTAGCATTAACGGACTGGATATGGTTCCATTTTTAGTATTATTCATTCTTTCAGAGACAAAAAAATGTTCCCAGAATTCTTTTTGGAAAGGCAAATAAATATCATTGATTTAATTTTATTTTTTTTATACCTGATTTAGCCTACTGAACAGGTTAAAAATGCCGACAATGATCAAAAAGAAACAAAATAGTCCCCCTTATGTGTCAAGCATCAATAACAGTAATAAGTAGTTATATATTATTCATAAAGGGTCTATGTTTTGTTAATCTATCATATTTATGGTCTTATTTTGGATGATCAGTTCCAGTTAAGTCCAGTAAACCGGGGTTGTTTCTTTATTTTGATGCCTTCACTTTTAAAGTGTTAAAGAATGATTTTGATAAAAATCAAGAAAAGGACTTTTATTTAGGCGTGTTGTCCAGTGTTTGTCTGGTATTGTTTCACTTCATACTGCACAACTTTTTGCTCTGATGCTTCTGGCTGTGATTCTCTCATAATTCATCTTTCCAGCTGAAAGATGAATTATGAGAGGTTAGAACTTGCCTCATGAGGCAGGTCATATAAAAATCAAACATTTTGGGCTTTACTGAAACAAAAGGGGAGAAGGAGGCGAGCAAAGCTGAACTCAGTTCATTTTACAGCCTTATGTGATCGGTAAAGTCAAATTACACTGACTGACTTTCTTCAAATAGGTGACAGCTGCAAGTTTTTACATATCTGACCTAAACCTGCGAAAAACACCAGAATCTTTGTGTTCTTTTGTCTGTATTTGGTTGCACTGAATGTTGCCTTTTGGAGCATATAAGCAGGGAACTGAGAGTGATATAATGTGGTGCTGCGTCATTGCGGAAGAAGCCGCATCAGGTTGCGACACTTCGGAGGAACTTTGCTGTTAAAACAGAACTTGGCTTGTTCCCCAAACGTGGTTTACGATTTTTACGTGGTTGCTTAAAACACTACAGCTTTGTATCCAGATTTACTTGAAATCTGCGATAGGGTAATACCACAGTCTTGCAACAGCAGGGCAATAATTATCTTTTCGTATGAACCCTGTGTGACGAATTTGTTAAACCCGTCTTGTAATTGAACTCCGGTTAATGCACACAGGTTTAGCTCTGGCTCAGTTTTTACAAGCTTGGCCTCAAAATTTGACAACAGACACAAAATATAAAATATTTCTCATATCAGGTAATCCTCAATGGTCATTTATGTGGTCATCTAATTGTAGTATCTTTTTCTCTTTGTATCAAGAGATTCTGCTGTAAAAACTGAGACTGCGGTTGTTAAATAATGTTATCCAGAGCAGCACACTGTGTGTCTCAAGCCCAGGCCTGGAAAAGTAAGAATAACACTCAACAATCCACCATGTTGTTGTTGTTGTTTTTCCTCAGGTATTTGAGAGGATTCTCTTCATCTGGGCCATCCGCCACCCAGCCAGCGGTTACGTCCAGGGGATCAATGACCTGGTCACGCCCTTCTTTGTCGTCTTCTTGTCTGAGTTTGTCAGTAAGTTAATTGTGTGATGATTCAACCCGAGTATTACCTGTACTTTAAAGGGATAGTTCGCCTCTTTTGACATGAAGCTGTGTGACATCCCATATTAGCAATATCATTTATGAACATTTTCTTACCCCCTGCTGCGTCCTGTGAGCAGAGTTCCAGCCTCGTTTTGGCGTTGACGAAGGTAGTCCGGCTAGTTGGCTGGGGTCCCGAAAATAAAGCGTTTTGCTTCTCAAAACAATATGCGTTCAAAAGAGTAATACATTTGCATCACAAAATCGTTCTCCAGGAAAAAGTCAGCCCTCACAATCGCTTGGCACTATTTTCTCTCCCTTCATATCAATGCGTTCAGCCAAATGCAGACAGCCGGACCTGTTACGGTGTTTGCTGCTCGGAAGCAGGGGACTGCTCGGTCTGCACAGCAGGCAGTGATACAAAGGGAGAGAAAATAGCACCAAGCGATTGTGAGCTCTGACTTTTTCTGGATGGACGATTTTGTGATGCAAATGTATTACTCTTTTGAACGCATATTGTTTTGAGAAGCAAAACACTTTATTTTTGCAACCCCAGCCAACTAGCCGGACTACCTTCGTCAACGCCAAAACGAGGCTGGAACTCTGCTCACAGGACGCAGCAGGGGGTAAGAAGATGTTCATAAATGATGTTGCTAATATGGGATGTCATACAGCTTCATGTCAAAAGAGGCGAACTATCCCTTTAAAGAACATTCCTTCAACCTGTGCCCTCGATATATCTGCGTCCGTTAAAAGTGTTGTTAAGAGTCATCCGTTTAAGTGAAGTGATGCTTGTTGTTCCAGCGGAGGATGTGGAGAACTTTGACGTAGCAGCGTTGCCTCTGGACACCCAGAGAAACATTGAAGCCGACAGCTTCTGGTGCATGAGCAAACTGCTTGATGGCATCCAGGTGAGGTCATACACACTTTATATGTCTGCAATTATGTAAAAACTGTGTCTGTGCCCGTGTACTGAACCACATTTATCTTTCAGGACAACTACACCTTTGCACAGCCGGGAATCCAGAACAAAGTGAAAGCTTTGGAGGAGCTGGTCAGCAGAATAGATGGTAAGTAATGCGACAGAAAAACTCACCTAAAAGCTGAAAAAACACAGGATTTAAATGTGTGGGTTTTTTTTGTTTTTGTTTTTTCGTCTCCAGTGGACATTCACAATTATTTCAAGAGGTATGAAGTGGAGTACCTGCAGTTTGCTTTCCGGTGGATGAACAATCTTCTGATGAGGGAGTTGCCCCTTCGTTGTACTATCCGTCTTTGGGACACCTATCAGGTAGAGCAGAGTGTCCACCGTCATCAGACTTTTAGGACTTTTAGGACTTTTAGGGCTTTTCTGAATCCAGCTGCATCCTTTTCAAGTTCTGTCGCAGCTTTTCGGCTCTTCTTTCTGTGTCGGTGCAGCTCTGTTTGACTTTCAGCTCTTTTCTCTGCTGTGCAGTCTTCTAACCATAAACTTTGGGACGATTAGCTTAGCTAGATTAGATTAGATTAGTTTGTATAATTTTAAACCCACTGCAGAATCATTAGTTTATTGGAGTCCCATGTTCAGGCTGAAACTTATAAAAGGGGATAAAGGGTTTTATTACGTGTTCTTAAACCACACAGTCACCCTCACTGAGACGAAATATCTATTGGATTGTTGGTTGTTTGTACAACAAAGACTGCACAGTGCGTTATGTATTTAATGCACTTAGAATTAAGTGTAGGCACAGTTTCCCTGCTCTTTAAACCAAAGTCAGTGATATGCAGGGTGAAATCTGACATCTGTTTCAGAAACTAGCTTTTTTTCTTTAATGATATGACTTTTATTGAATGTAGTTTGCCAACAGAGTGATCTTTTTTTTGCTTCTTGGTGACATTTCTCTTCTCATCCGAAGGCCTATTCATTTTCAAACACAGTCTTCAAGAACCAATAAATATCCAGTTGCCATCTGTTCTCAATAATTTAGGATTATTAATTTCCTGGCTGACTGAGAATCGTGTTTTTTGTAGGATGCGATTTCTTCCATTTTTCACTCCCTAAAAACTACAAACCTGCTAAGATTCTGCACACATCTTTAAGTGTTAGAACTGAGCAGAGTTGCAGGATATTTTTCACTAATATTTTTGCTCGGAACAGTGTGATCTGACCAAGTTTTAGGTTCTAAAGATAGATTTTTGAAAGCTGCAGCTACCATACTGGGGATTACTGCAAAGAGGCAGACAGATCACCCTGCTGGAGAAGTCCGTGTTGTAACTGGCTCTGGGGAATTTTCTGTTTTTCCACAGGCTGAAGCGGAGGGCTTCTCCCACTTCCACCTGTACGTCTGCGCTGCATTCCTCATCGAGTGGCGCAAAGAAATCCTCTCCATGGTTGACTTTCAGGTACCGATGAGCTTGTTGTCATTTATTCTCACTTTAATGAGAGCTCAGTTCATCCAGTCTTGGTCCATCTTTCACCACAGAAACCCCCCCGCCCCACAGATCTTATCTAATGTTGCTTAGAAGGATGATTTCTAAAGAAAAGCAAGTCATTTTGATATCAACATTTTATTCCTTAGATTTTTGTTGCCATTCCAACTATCGCCAAACTTTTCCTTTTTGCTAAACATTTTTCCACTAAATGAAATAATAATGAATTTCCATCACTTATTTGCTTATTACAGTAGCTAATGTCTCAGTGCTATAATGAATCAAGTATTTTATCAGTAAACCGTGATAATAATGAGCTGAGTTTTGCTTTCTTGGCTGCTGGATGGATTCACTTCAGATTCAGATTCAGATTTTCTTTATTGTCATTGTAACGAGTATAACAAAAAGTAAGGTGCAGGCCTTTCAGTCCAGACATATAACAATATGGGCTTGGAATACCAATGCCATCTATAAAAAGGGGCTGCAAAGGCTTTATTTTATGCGAAAGCTAAGGAATTTCAGAGTCGACAGAGACATGATGCGTCTTTTTTACCATTCTTTTGTTGAGAGCATTTTATGTTTCTGCTCTGTGGCCTGGTATTTTTCTCTGTCAGTAGCAAATAAAAACAAGCTTCATAAGATAATTAATATGGCCAGCAAGATTGCCTGCCAGCCATTTAACAGCATCGCCATCACTGTTGAAGCAAGGGTGGTAAAGAAGGCACATACTATCTGTGATGATGTGTCACACCCCTTACATCAGAAAAATGAGTTGTTGCCTTCAGGCAGGAGGTTCAGGCTGCCTTTATTCCAGACAAACAGAGCCCATAGATCATTTATACCCACCAGTACATCCCTGTTAAATAAGGGACTGTGAAATTGTACCTTAATAACCCATTGCACTTGGTCTCTGAATAACTGCACCTTACAATTGTATTTGCTTGTTTATTGTGTATTTTTGTTTTTTGTAATTGTATCAGACGCACTGTCAATGGCACAGAAAAATTTTCTGCAAAGACAAATAAATATCTATCTATCTATCTATCTATCTATCTATCTATCTATCTATCTATATATAAAGGGACAGTATGTACTATGTATGTATATGTACTAAATAGAAAAACAATATAAAAAACAATATGGCTATGTATTTAAACACAATATTGCACTTATGAGAAAACCAGTATATTGCACTTCACCGTAATGCTGCGTGTACACCATTCTGTTCGCGGAAACAGACGTGTAAACTTTGGTTCCTATCCAAACAATAGTCGTTTAATCCTGAGACTGTTGCAATTGTCGTGTCGAGTGCTTCAATACAATAGTGTAGTAACCCCACGCATACCTTTCTCACTGCAATTAAGTTTTATTTTGGATTTTATTTCGAATTTAGTTTATTTTTACAACTGCCTCTGCTATTCCTGCTCTTCTCAGGTGTACCTAATGTAGTTTTACATCATTTGTAACGTGATGTATATCTTGTATAACAAATTGTAAATAACAACACGTGTATTCGTGTCCCTGCCCTCTCTTTCCTCATGTTCTTTTCTGCGGGGGTGCTGCACAGCCGCGGGGCCTTTAAGAATTGAACATTCTAAATGTGACGTCACGAGCTACCAAAGCAAATTCTCAAGCGAAGCTTCTTCAGCGACCTCCGCTACCAGGTAGCGTAGGTCGCTCTTGGTGTACACGCAGCATTAAGAGGCATTTATGGCTATGACAGCAGTTGGAAAGAAGCTGTCTTTTAGTCTATTTTTCCTGGTTTTGATGGCCCTGTACCGTCTGCCCGACAGCAGTGGCTCAAACAGGAAATGTCCCGGGTGGAATGAGTCCTTCAGGGTGGTGTTGGCTCTCCTGAGACAGTAAGAGCCATGAAGGTCCTCCAGTGTGGGTAGAGGACACCCAATGACCTTCTCAGCCATTTTGGTGACCCTCTGGAGTTCTTTCCTGTTTGCCACTTGTGCAGCTGGCGAACCACGTACAGAGGCAGTATGTGAGGATGCTCTCCATGGTGGAGCGGTAAAAAGACACAAGCAGTCTCCGGCTTATATTGTTGCATCTCATTCAGCTTTGGGCAACAAACAGATATCACTTTTTATAGCTATAAAAGCAGGTAAATGGTTTTTAAAGTAGAAAAAAATCAAGAGTTAAATAGTGATGAAAGCCTCTCTTTGCTTCTTGTTATATCAGATGGTGTGCAGTACATGCATGCACACCTGATTCCACCATCTTAAACCTCGGTTTTACCTGCTAACCTACATTCTTTACTCACTGTGAAATGTTATTATCCTCCCAGTGTGGTGATGTTAATTTCCCTTGCTCTTCAGGGCCTCCTCATGCTTCTGCAGAACCTTCCCACAATCCACTGGGGGAACGAGGAAGTGGGTCTCCTCCTGGCTGAAGCTTACAGACTCAAGTACATGTTTGCAGATGCACCCAGTCACTATAAGAGATAAGCCCGAGACTTCTCTGAGACACTCCAGACATCAGTCATTGTCTCTGAGGTAACATGGAAGAAACTGATGTAGTCATGTGACTGTGTGACGAAGTAACCACTCAACTTTATGCTGTGAAAAAATGAAGTCCGGTGACTATCACGTGGATTTTGGATATATGGTGCACCCATAAAGCTCAGTGAATATGAGACTATTTGCAGAAAAACACACTGCAGTGTACAATAGACTGTTACAATGTATTTAACCCGGAAAGTTCTGGTTTTGTCATTCTGATTTTGGTTGTTTTAAGTTTAAATGTACGCTCAGAAGAACACAAAGTCGTTCAACGGGATGATGAATGTTTGTGAGATCATCCTTTTAGTGGAAGATGGTATCTACATATTCTAGTTTTTTTGCAGAGATGTTTTACAAGGGAAAAATATTTGGCATAAACCAGGCAACTACAATACTTTTCTCTTTTAAAGCTTATTTAGTCAGACACTGTCGAGCTGTTATAGATAAAATGCACTCTGAATCCTCCCCTCTGTGTTTGGTAAAAGAGCTTATTGGTCAGTAGACTTGGAGTTTGGTTTAGGCTTACCAAATCTGCTGTGTACAATCAACCTCTTAAAGTCCACCTCGTGGGCTTCAGCCAGACCATTTGATTAATTTCCAGCATAGGTGTTGTGGGTTGTTTTTCGGTGTAACACCTAAGAGAAACTAAATAGAGGTACTGTATTACCATTTCAGGTTTCCTTTGGGTTTAAAAGCAGAGAAAGTGATAATCTGTTTCCTTTCCTGTTCATAAATCGGATAGATACAATTTTTAAATGACTGTCAGATTTTGGAGTACAGCTCAAATATATCATTGATAGGAAAAATTAGCCTTGTAGTTAGCTTATTTTTTTAATTTCAGGCTCATACATCGGCTAAATTTAAAAAAAATATATATTATTTAATTTTTAAAAAAGTTTAAAAACCATTTTAGGCAGAGATTGCAGCTCATGTCAACAAAACCGGTAAATTTCGACCTGGGGGCATTAACTTTAACAAACAAGTTGGGAGTATATAATCATAAATGGTGAGGTCACGGTAAAAAAAATCTGCATTTGAGTAGTTAAACATGTTAAAGAGAATAAAAGCTTGTTGGTACTAAAGCACATCATGCAACAGAGGACAGCCCAGTGCAGCCCACCATACATGACGATGCCTTTTGTTACGAGCATTTGCAATGTACTCATGTGATGTACTGTAACTCATGCCTGTATTTCATGTTGGTTTCAGGTTAGGATGTACGTATATGTGACCTTTCCCTGTATCCAGGTTTTATTCACTCATACAGTGTTTTGTTTTTTAAATATTGGTGTTTTTACTCATCTACCTTCATTTCCAGTGATAATTATAGCACAGAATACAACAAGTTGGATATGACAATCATTAGCCTTTGATACGTTGATTTTCTCACCACGGATGTGCATCTTCAGGGTTTAAGTTTGGTTGTATCCAAACTAGAAACTGGACCATGTGGCAGAATTTAGGCTACGTTCACACTGCAGATGATACATTTTAAAAATGATTAATTGGTTAAACCTTTTTTTATTATTATTATTTATTTTTGCTAAGATACGATTTTTTTTTTTAAACGTGGTTGTTCACAATATAATTTGAATCAGTCTACGGACCTGAAGTGCGCAGCAGAAGACGTGACGTCTTTTTTCGGGAGTAAATATGGACGCTACACATGTCAGCGTGTGTGTATCAATGCTGAAGTTGCTGTGCAATCGGAGCCGACAAAATTATGACCAAGTGTGACGTCCGTTTCATATCGGCGACACCAGATGAAATGGGACCTGACCGCCTTTGAAAAACACCAGATATGTATTCAGTTTAAGACCACATATGAAAGTGGCCTGGGTCTGAGTTGAAATAAATCCAATTTGTGCTTTTCAGACTGAAAATGATTACAATTAATTTAATTCCAATTGGCTTGAATTGGACTTTATTATCTAAGTGCCTTGAGACATTTGTTGTATTTGGCACTATATAAATAAAAATGAATTGAATTGAATTGAAAAAAAGTCGAATTTGGGCCACTTTTGCCTGCAGTGTGACTGTAGCCAGGTCGTCCTAAGTGGGTGAGACACAGGGCTTGATTGAATCGTCCAAAAAACAAATGTATATCGGTCTTCCTTAAATGTCACGAGGTTACAGAAAAGTGTTAACTTAAGTTATTCAGGAGCTTCTAAGCTGTGATGTTCAAAGGATATTCCACCCATCCTCTTAGTTTAATATAAATATAACTTCCTCATTAAGGTTGGTCATTTAAAAGAGTAAAATAGGTGAAATATTTTGTTGTCTCAGGCTCACACACTCGCCTTTCAGGCTTCATAATTTCTCTACTCGACTCACAGTTGGTACAAGTGGATGAAAAGAATCGAGCTGTGAGAAACTCGGGGACAGAATTATCTCCTTTCCTGTCATAAACGACAGTCCGGCGGTCGTCCAGGAGTCCGGTCGAATAATCACATTTGCTTGGAAACCTTCCTGAGCAAAACGACCCGGGAAGTATCCAAGTAGCAGCCAGGGTAAGAGCCGTCTTAGTTATCTCCTTTAACATCGTTTATGAGAGAAAGGAGACGATTGCGTTCCACATTTCCTTTCAGCCAAAGCTTCTATAGCGACGCTCGATCCAGTCGTGCTAACTGTGATTCATAAATATGAGGACAGCCTGAGACAACACTTACGAACTTTGATAATAAAGTAATATTCCAATTATCTCTAATATATATATATATAATAAATCATTTTAACAACATAATATTGCAGTAGACAAAGCATCTAAAGCACTTTTTTGTTGAACATTGAACATTTTTCCGACCGTCTGACTTTAACCTCATGAGGTTTTTCACAAGGTCACCGTAAAGAAGATCTTTGTTTTTTTGTTTTTACTATTCGAACCACTCGAGCTCTTTTTCTCACCATTTAGAGAATTCAACCACCTCTTTTCATGACTGCTGCTTGAATACTTCCATGTCATTTCAAAAGCAAACAAAAAGACCAGCCAACAGGAAACCAGTGTTTCGCATCATGTCAGCTACAGCTTAAGATCAGAGCCACTGATTGTCAGACTGAGGATGTTACGATACTTACAGTAAGAGTGATGCAACTGATTACTTTTGAGTTATGGGGAAAGTGTCACTCTGTCCTATTCTGTTAATAGTTGAGTCATTGTAAGTATTTGAAAATCAGTCCTCATCATCCCCTCTGAATGTTGTGTGAGTGTTAACAGCGTACCTGTAGCCTTAAGACCACGTTCATTCGTTCGTTCAGGTGGGCCATCTGATTGTGTCACTACCGTGATGGTATTGTTCACTTCCATGTTGGGTTTCTTTTTGTAAAGGTCATATGGTTTCAAAAATGTGATGTAAATAACTAAAGGCTGATGAACGTGATGCCAAATTTGTGTTAGGCCAACATAATCGGAGCTGGCTTCAGCCTTAAATAAAGAATGATTAAATTATTACAGTACCTGCTGTATATTCACTGTTTTTGTTTATATTAAACGAACTGACGACCTTCACTTTGGTTTGTTTATTTGGATGTGTTTGGAGGGAGTTGTCAACTGTTTTTGACAAATATTTTTATATGTTAAGGGTAATTTTAGATCTGCACAAACAAATGAGTACCTCACACTCGTAAATTGTGTCTCCCCAGAGGGTCTTTTAAAGAAATCGGGTGTAGACCCTTCTGTTTTGTCCAACTTTAGGCCCGTCTCCAATGCTTTTAAATCATCTACACCCAGCTGACGTCCTTCCTAGATGAAGACGCCATTCTGGAGGTGTTCCAGTCTGCTCTATTGAGGGTTTTAATGATATTTTTTTAGCAACAGACTCTGGTGTCTATGTACTATTCGTACTTTTGGACTTAACAGCTGCCTTTTACACTTTTACACCGTAGACCACGAAATTCTGGAGCAGTGGGTGGGCATCACAGGCTCAGTTCTCCAATGGTTTAGGTCCTACCGCTTGGATAGCAGTGTTTTTGTATCAGCACCTTCACCTCTGCTGCCCTCTGCTGGGAGATACCACAAGGCGCCATTCTTGGACCTCTTTTATTCCCTTTGTACCTGCTGCCATTTCCCCGGAAACATAGCGCATCCTTTCATCTTTATGCGGACGACTGTCCATTTTATTTCCCACTGGAGCACTTTGGTGCGTGCTCTGTCCAGCCTGATGGATGGCACTAAACTTCTTTTTAATTTCGATGATAGTGAGACTGAAGTCATGTTGTTTAGACCTCACAGCACCAGCAGGACCCCCTGCATCGACCTTTCCTCTCGTATGAAAAATCCACGATCTCAGATTTAGGTGTGAAAATGGCTCTTGGTTGTCAAAAAGCCAGCCTGTTCGGTCTAAACACAACCTTGAAACAGTGATACATCCTTTTATAACCTCTTGAGTCGAATACTGAAAGGTGCTTCTTTTCCATCGCTCGCTTACAGCTGGTGCAAAAATGCCGCCGCCTGATTTTTAACTGGTGCACGCAAGCCAGAGTATAACCCAATTTTGGCTTCCAGTTTGCTTTCGAACTCACTTTAAAATTCTTTTATGTTTCTTCAAGTCTTTTTAATGTTGACTGTGACCTTATTTGACTTTTTATATACTCTTTTATTCTTATTTCTTCAGTTCTTTCATATGTCTGCATCTTTGACCCCTGACCCGTGTTACTTTTATGTTCGGTTTTATTGTGCAGCACTTTGGTCATCCTTGCCGTTGTTTTTAAAGTGCATTATAAATAAAGTAGGACGGAAAATTAGACCATTATTTAAATAGGTGTATTTATTACACAAGTCTGCAACACTAAGCTTATAGATATAATATATACACTGGAATAAATAACTAAAGCGCATGTTAGAATTGGCTTGTTCAGCAAAAACCTTTATATTTAGTCAGTTTAACATGTGCTCTAAATATTTTCCAGGGTAGAAATGTACGATTAGATGTTTATTTCTACTTGTAAAAGAATATAATTACAGTTTACAGTACATATGTTGAATAATAGAGCTGATGTATAACATATTAACAGACTGTCCAAAAAGGTAAGGAGCTGAAAGATCAAATAAAAAAAAAAGAGAGGTGTACCACTATTCAAGATTTGTGGAAAAGCGAGCTATGTCGAGCTGAAAGTTAGAGTTTTTAAGGCTTGTGAAGTCTATCCTGAATGAAAGCAGCTGGACTTATTCTTCTTTGGTAAAGAACCAATTTTAAATTGTATCTTTAGGTACTCCCTTTTCTGGCATATGATTTATTTTGAAGAAACCCAAGCGTGTCTATGAAAAGTGTTAAGAGTGGAAATAAAACATAAGGTTTGGATAATTTTAAAATGAGTCAAAAAAGCAGAAAATGTCCAAAGAAAAAACTGAAAGACGTTCAGAAAGTCTGGGGAACTATAATTGCTCAGGACCACTTTAAAAGAATACAAGAATATTTGGCTGCTTGGAAGCAAAATATAAACATTTCAGCTTTTATTTCTGAAATTGAGCATGTCAAAATCCTTCTGGTTTCACTTTATATATTTGCATGTCTATTTGCTGTACACTTTCCAAAAAGAGACGTACAGATACAAACAGGTGTTTCATTTGCAAATTCAACCAAAACATGTCAGCTCTTAAAAGTTGAGTTGAGAACTCAGCTTAAGTGACGTAACGGAAGTGACCCAACAGCTCAGGGAAGAAAATAGCCACTCATTTCGTTTTCACAGACTGTTGCAATCATGCCTGTGTGGTTTGTGATATCGAAACCAGCTGTTAAGGGCCGTCGCCGTCTTACTTTAACTGCCTGTGAGTACAGAAGCCGCGTCGCTTTTGACTGAGAGTCCAGGTAAGCTGTTGAAGACAACGGAAGTGAGCATGTTTAGCATGTTAGCACAGCTAGCATCGAGCTAACGTTAGCAAACAAGGAGCTAGCCTGTAGTTTTTGTTATAATGTTTACACTCGTGGAGGTGTTCAGTTAAATTTTTAGTGGACGTGTAGCCGGTCACTGTTTACAACAAGTTGCAGTTAAAAAATAAAGTTGGCAACCAACCCTTAGAGACGATAGGGGGATTAATGAAGAGGCTTACAAGTAGAGATACTTCCTCTTTCACTGTGAGATCAGCTGCGCCTCACTGGCTGCAGCACTTACTGTCTGTTTATCTCTGTTGTGTCTATGTGATTTAAAACCCGGTGACTCAGCCATCATTTGTCTCTTTCAAAGCAGGAGAGCTCCGCACAGGCATGGATGGAGTCAGCTGGAGCACCACCAGGTCTCAGGAGTCGTTCAGCCGCTCCCCTGCAGCAAATACTCAACAGGCAACACTGTCCAGGCTCGCCAACCTGATTGCGCGCACCGATACTAAACAGCACGCTCATAACCAGCGTCAGCAGCCATCTCATCTGTCCACGTATGTTTGTCAAGAATGTGGTAAGAGTTTCCCATATTGCACAGATCTGTTGCAACACCAGGAAATGAAGCACACGCTACCAAAGCCTCACCGGTGTCCCTCTTGTGGGAAGGAGTTCTCCCTGAGGTCGTCCCTGCAGCTCCACAGATGTGAGAGCGTTTCTTCTGCGTGTGAGCGCTGTCGGGGCGTGTCGCTGCTTGGTTCCCCATGCCCTGCGTGCGCAACGCGGCCTTCGGATCCGGGCAGGCTACAGGATAAGTCACCTCTCCGCCAGCCTCACCTCATGGACTGCAGTCCTTACGCGTGTGCGCCGTGCGGTAGAGGCTTCAACCAGAAGCAGGCGCTGCTGCACCATCAGCAGGCCGGCTGCAGCGAGCCGTCATCCCCGTCAAACATAATCCACGCCAGCTGCCATCCAGATGATTCTCCACCTGCTTCCGAAGGCGACTCCTCTCGCTCTGATTGCTCAGACAGTCCAGGACCCAGCAATAGAGGGATCAGTGTTTGCCAACTCTGCTCAAGAACCTTCCGCACAGTTTCGGCCCTGCAGCGACATAAACAGAGAAACCACGTAGAGGAGGAGCAAAAGACCAAAGCCGAAAGCGCTGGTGAGGAGGTGAGGACGCTAAGGAATGCCAGGTTTAACAGAGAACCAAATGCAAAATCCAAAAAGAAACTCCTGAGCTGTCGCTCTTGTGACATGGTTTTCGGGAGTACCTCTAAACTGTATGTGCACAGAAACGAGAAGCACAGCAGAGAGAAGAACGCCAGGAGAGAGTCTCGGCCAGCCAACAGCAAGCGTAAGAGAGGAGGAACGTATCCATGTCAGGTTTGCGGCAAAGTCTTCTTCCACCATTTGTCACTTCGGGCACATTACAGACGGCACGCGGCTTCAGGCTTCGCCGCCATCAAGAACCGAAACCAGTCTGTAGGATGCGCCACTAAAGACTCCAAGTCGTCAGAAAACAAGGTAACAACAAGCCTAGTGGAGAATAAGACAGTTCGGCCCGGTCGGGGAAGGCCCAGGAAGGTGCCCAAAGTGTTAACCCCTGTTCCTGATCCAGAGAGGAGCAGAGAAGTGCCTAAAGAGGTGGTGCAGGAGGTGGTGGAGGTGGAGGAGGAGGAGAGGGAGTTTCCGTGCCCCTCTTGTGCAGAGGTTTTCTCCCTGCAGCGGCAGCTGAAGGAGCATGTGGAGCTCCACCAGTCCTCCGTGAGGCGGAGGCAGTGCAGCGTGTGCACGAGCGAGATGGACACGTGCAAGTGGCCGGGCTCGAAGAGGCAGCGGCTGTACCACTGTGTGCCCTGTCAGCAGGGCTTCTCAGCACTGGACTCTTTCCTTGAACACTGTCAGGAGCACCTGCGAGTCCGGGTGGAGGAGGACAGAATCTCAGAGGGATACGCGCATCAGGCCAGCAAAGCCTGAGGTCCGGTTTGAATGTCCCCAACAACTGCCTTTTTGCCTTTTAAAGGATGAGAGTGATGAGATATCTTTGAAAGTAACCAACTCACTGATCGAGCATTAATCTTACACCCGTGTGGATTGGCTTCATGCCGTCCATACCAACACGTCAGGGCTTAAACAGAGTGGATTGTTTCTATTTAACGCTTTTTCTACTACTACATGTGGCAGCTATGTTGTCTGTAGCCACTTTTTTTTTTTTTTTTTGTCTTGTTTCACAGTACAGAAGGTGGATCAGTTGGTCATAGAGCCATCATAGCGGCCACCAACATTTGGCTTTTCACGTGAACAGTTGAGAACCTCCTCAGTACTGCATTAACATGCTGTTATATCCACAGATGAGATGAAGCAAATGCTGGTTTGGGATTTATTAAGAACACCCGTGCAATCTGTTGCCGACACTTCTTCATTTTGATATTTTAAAGCCTTAAAGTGGACGGTGAGCATGAGTTGATTCTCGTACTTTAATGATCTTTAATGACCCTGTTTTCTCCCGATCAGATGGGTGTACTACGGAGCAACGCTCGGCAAGTTATGTTGAGCTCAAAGTTTGAGTCTCATGAAGGTGGCTCCATTTTAACCAAAGAGATCAGCATAATATCTTAGGCTGAACACATAACCTGCTCCAGAGCAGTTTATCTTCAGTGTTTTGGATTAAATCTTCTGTACAAAGCTCCACACTTTCATTAATTCTTTGCCCGAAAATGTCCCAGACGGCAAACTCGGACTGAAATTTAAATTTAGTCTTGAAGAGCTGTGATATCTATGCTGATATCTGGCGTTATAACCAAACTACGACGTTGAATCAGAGTCGATTAGTCAATTAATCGTTAGAAAATCAGTCAGTTAAAAATCCTCCTAAAAGCCGGTTGTCGTTGATCAAATGTTGGCATTTTATTTGCCATATTTAGTAATAATGTAATAACATCTTTTCAGCTTTTACTTTATTAAATAGCTGGTTATCAGAATTAAAAAATCAACTCTTTTGACCAGAAATTGTTCAATTAAAAACTTTATTAAAGTCCATTTTCAGCTGAGGGAATACGACCCGTTATCTGAGTGGAGGTTTGGTTTTATCTGTTGAACCTGCTTCGTAGTGCACCCCTCTGGACATGATAAATCCTATGTTTGTGTCTTCTTAATCAAACATTTTCAGTTCTCTGGTCAAGAAGGATAACAGCTCCATCATTTTTCTTGCAATAACTGGTCACTTGTTGAGTCATCCCATGTGTGTGGGACCTGGGTATTTATAGCATCAGATGCTGCAGAATGAGAGTCATGAGGCTGTTTTTCAGTTGGACAGATTAGTCCCATCACAGATGCTGCACACGTGACCTTCTCGTGAGCAGGTGATGTGTTGAGCTTTTCACTGATTGTTGAAGTGACATTTAAAAGTATTTCAGCCAAACTAAAAAGCTTTTTATGATCGAGGTTGAACAGACGTCGGAGTTTCATCTAAACCGAACAGTAAGTGATTCAGCTGTCGTTAAACAGCACGTTGAGACGATGTTGAAGAAACGTTTGTGTTTCAGCAATCAAATTTACGAACACAGTGTTAATTCAATGACGTTTTCAACGTTGAATCTGTTAAAACTGTTGATCCAGGTTGGATTTTTTTTTTTTTTTCCTTTTTTAACCTGAACCAAATAATGAACACTTGATGCGGAAAATACTTAATTATGTTTGTATATTCCGTTCCAGCTTTCTTCCAAGTTTGTTTCTCACTGTCTGTGTTTTAGCCAATAGAACAAAGATTAGAAAATTATTGGAAAAGTATTTGTATTTATTACAGAGAAAACTCAATCAGTTGCATTTATTTCCCTTTAATTAGGCCAAGGAATGAACTCCAGCCCACTGACTAACTTTCAAAAGACAATTATGTGCAATGTTTCGGTCAATTTTCATCAATCAGAAGTGTTTCAGACAGGAAGAGGCTGCAAGTGTCCGACCAGTCACATTATTGCCGTTTCCATAAATCGAAATCTTAATCACTTTAAACAAAACGATCATAAATGAGCCTGTGTGAGTCACCACATAATAAAGATGAAAACACATTGAATTCCAAACTGTAAACTCCGGTTGCTTTAAAAATTTTAAGTAATACTCATAATAAATACCTCATAATTCACTGGGAATGTGCTCATCTTTACCAGATGCAGCAACAATAAAAGATGCTAAATAAAAACGTCTGAATGCAAGAACAAAAGAAGAGAAATGTACATGAACACACCAATAAATGGCATCTGAAATCCCAAACATTTGCTGAACGATTGATTATGTTTGTTCTTTTCTCTGATGCATTACTTACTTCTTTGACATGTGTTAAGAATCTGATTGGTCGCACACTTGCAGTAACGTCCTATTTAAGAAGCTTCTGATTGATGCCTGGAGCAGGATTAGCACTGAAACGTTGCAAATGAATTGTCTTCTGCAGGTCAGGCAGCAGGTGGGAGTTGGTTTTGTTGTCTTGGATTTGTTCATCCTTCTCTTATGCACATTTCCAGAAGTAAGTGTGAAGTAAATCCCTTGTTTTTGACCTTTTCCGTGTATCCCTGATTATGAAATGCTATCAGATGTTTAACGTGTGTCAAGTTTAAAAGTTTCTTTTGCTTTTCTTTACAGTCGCCAGTTTTAAACCTGTTGATTTTTAGAAAAGCAGGAGGCAGTTTATGTTTGTGCTGAAAAAGCATCAATTGCAAAGCCTGAGCGACAACCGTAGTGGAGTGTTTTACATCTAATATGAGTTTGTTTCTGTGATCAGGACGACAGGATTCAGTTTTTCCAAGTGCCGCCACAGAAGTGTGTCCCCGGAAGGGTGAATTGATTTGAATTATTGTTTGAGCTTTCATGGAAAGGATGCCTTTGGGCTGGCTTGAACTCGGGTCGCACCTCCTACCTATGCAAGCAGAAGGACCGAGAGCTGCCATTCAGTGTGTCGCTTAACAAGTGCGCTTCGGTGAAATGACAATTATCCACGTTTTCTTAATGTATTTTCAGCCACTGTTTTCAGAGTGCTACTGTGAACATGTAGAACGTGATTTGATAGGTTTTGAAAAACTTTTTGGGATCTTTTCTAAGTTGTTTCTTTCTAGATGAATGACAGGATTAAAACTTGACAGTGATGAGATTTTTTTTTTTTCCTGTGTTTCTGATGTTGTGAATTCATGAATGCAGCCAATTTAGCATATTATTAAAGTGGGTTGTGGATGTCTTTTTGACCACATCACTTACAAAGGACCCCATCTGCACTGTTACATACAGCAGAAAGACAACGCTCGATGGCTTAAAGATGTAGTTTAGCCTTCAGAAAACAATTTTAAGATATCAGAAATTATACAGTTGCACAAGTTTCACTTACAGTACTGTGTAGAAGTCTCAAGCCATCCATCATTTCTATACATGTTGCCGGGAAAGCGAGAAATAGTATATATGAAAACACAATATTTGGTCCGAGTACCTTTATTCTTCAGCACAGTCTGAACCCTCTTAAGACAAACTTTCTGTTATAGTGTTACTGTCAAAGTAACAGTAGCAATAAGACCGAATGAATGAACTCATCAATCTGATGTCAACAAGAGTAAAGAGACAACCGTTGCCTGTGGTGCTCCAGTGTTACTAACTAGCACATCAAATAATCAACAAATGGGGGATTATTTTATGTAATGTATTTTCATCATAGAACAGAGGGTCTCACTCTCACCATGTACAGTTCTAGAGGGAACTCCAACTTTACCGGCTACTGAATGAATTAAAAGTTTTTATGAAAGTGTGTTCAGTTGATATCTTAAAATAATCCTTTCAAGGGTTAAAAAAAAAATTTTCCCCAACATATCAAGATAGGGTACTTCCAGATGTAACAACATCTCTCCGAAGAGCTTTTCTGTCCTCTTCAACCCAATGGTGAACTTCCTATATAGGCTAGCCTAGACAAAGACACTATGTTTTCAGAGAGGTGTTGTATCCTTTTCTCAAATTAATATATTATCGTAATTACTATTGTATCTAAGTTATAAGCAATATTTTAAAGAGGAATACTTCTGTCATTTACCGATTACCACATAGCGAGGAGAGGAGGAGAATCAGATTTACACTTAGTTATTTATTTCCACACATGAATTAATTTCCTAAACTTTCTTTCCAAAATTGCCCAGTTGTATTATATTTGAGTAAAGTCTCCCAGTAACTAAAGTTCAGCATATTAACTCTTTAATAATTGTAATCCGCCACAATATAATTCAATATATTGTTCCAAAATGGATCATTTGCTGTATTTTATCGCCGCTTTAGCTCTTCCACCGCTTGCAGTCACTGACTCTACCTCCTCTTGGCCTCTTGGGGGCGCTGTGGAAACCGAGCAGGGTCAAAATCAGTTGTGGAAGTCAGCCGTTTAACTTCCGGTACCCCTGTGCACGCTTTCCTTCCGCGGTTTTGTCAAACGAAATCCTTACGAGTTAGCTCGCCGGCTTCCAGAAAATAAAGACAAAATGAGCAAAGCACATCCGCCCGAGCTGAAGAAGTAAGTTTACTAGCTTTTAAAAGTAAACTCGTTGAATGTTGGTCGTTCTTTGTGTTTTAAGCACATTAGCTCCGCAACACTGTTTTCAATAGCATAATGCTAACATTAGCTTCCCCGTCTGAGTGAGTTCTGAATCAACTGTGAGCCTCTAACAAAAAGCTTGTGTTTTTTTTGTCTTCCAGGTTCATGGACAAGAAACTTTCATGTGAGTATGACTTCAGTCTGATGTAAAAACACCGATTAAAAGCTTAATTTGAAACTATTGTTATAAATTGAATAAATAGACGTCGCTGAAGTCGGCTTAAAGGGCGATTTCACCTTATTTTTGGGCATATTCACCCCTTTAGATCAGGTCCTGTTTAAAAAAAAAAAAAAAAAAACTACAACATTTAGACTTGACTGAATTATTTGACAGAAGATGTGAATTCTTAAAAACGTAGCTTATTTTTTGTAAAACCCGAATTCAATTTATCCTTTTTTTTTAATGGCCTTTTCACTGCTTTTATGTCAGATAGACCACCTTAAACCTGTTTGTGTACAAAACCCACAACTCTTAAACTAGTCAAATCTGGATTCATAAATTCTAAAGCAAATGCAGTTTCTTGAAAACAGTTTCTTTTTTTTGTCTTAGAATTAACAGAAGTGCCTTTCCATTACACAAATGCTTTAAAGTAGCTCTTTATTCCACATATTCACAAATAGAATAAATGTTTCACAAATCACAAACATTGGTTTACAGACTCTTTTGTAGAATAAACTATCTATCTTCTGTAGAATAAATAAATCCAGATTTGAGTAGTTAATATTCAGGGTTTTGAATACCTTTAACACAGGCATATGAGATCTCTTAAAGCTCAACATCAAATGTCGAACATAATTTTTCCTCCCTGCTGCTGTTTAGAAAAATAAATAGCATATTCATGGGCTTTAGATATTTCTAATTAATCCATCTATCTAACTGTGATAATTAAAATGGATTTATTTTTATTTGGGCAGCCGGTAACACAGGTTTTGAGATTAATTGTTTTATCGTTGTCCTAAAATGGTTATATTCAGTTTAGTGTCACATTTTACATTAAAGCAGAAAATCCTGTACTTTAAGACACAATCTGATCGTTTTTTACATGAACATTGGTTTGTTGATGCTCTCATGGTGCCACACCACAGAAACTGTGACTAAAACAGGAGCTGAGTTACTACTTTCAATATTAATTTATAGCTTGTCCGTACAGCAACATTGTTCCATAGATCCTGCACATTTTCAGAGATTACGTCATCAGATGTTTTGTCTGATCAAATGTCAAAGTAATCCTCAATTGTTGAATTTACTACAATGTAAGAAAGGAAAGTGCAAGATGATCTGTTGAGAAGCCAAGAAGAGTAAAGTATTTGGCATGTTTTAAAGATTTCTGTAGATATAAGGATTCATTTACCGATCATTTCAACTCCTTCAATATGTTTACACAACAAAAGAAACGGTTTAATTGTTAATTCGACCAAAACCGCATTTCTAAAACTCTTGTAAACATTTTAGTCCGACTGAAATTGTACTAAATCAAACTCTTCAAAGTGAGACAAACTCGCCAGATAAAGCAGTTTGAGAGCTGAATTATTGTTTAGGTTCTGGACTCAAACGAGCTGAGGTGCTCTGAGCATGCTCCCTAGTTTGTCAAAGTCAAATTTATTTGTATAGCACATTTCATGTACAAAACAATTCAAAGTGCTTTACATAAAATAAAAGCATTGCAGCGGGGAGTGTAAGAAGCATTAAAAATACATAAAAGAATATAAAGAGAAACAAATAAAATAAAATAATAATGTCGATTTTCACTGGGAGGTTATAGAAGAAGCCGGTAAGAGCAGAGAGTAACCACAAAGTAGACAAACCAAAAAGTAAAACTTAAAGAACTTACAAAGATGTACAGAGCTGGAAAGATGTCCAGCTTACAGCCCGTTATGGTACCAATTTGCCAGCTGAATTGTTTTATCAATTGTTTTGGTGCATGGTGTAACGGGTCAACCTGAAAAAGCCCGATGCTGATCATGTGAAAGGAAACTTATCGCCTCAGACTGATCAATGAATCGATTCGCCTCCTGCGTCTGTATTCTGGGAGGATAGTTGTCCCATCATATGTTCTGCTTGAGTTCATCATAGCTGCATGTAAACACACTGATTGGCTTTGCTCTACTCGACTGCATACAAGCAAAGTTCCTCACAGACTTTTTTTCCGTCCTCCAGTGAAGTTGAACGGAGGCAGACACGTGCAGGGCATCCTGCGAGGCTTTGACCCCTTCATGAACCTGGTGGTGGACGACTCTCTGGAGATGGGCCCCGGAGGACAGCAGAACACCATCGGCATGGTGGTCAGTACCTGAGCTGAACTTGTACTTCCGACCTGTATTAGTTGGTTCTTTTTCTGGTTTAGAAAATTACTCTTTTGGTTTATCAATGAATAGCTTGAAACAACTGGATGAAAATGTTAATCATTAAAGGAGACCCAATGCCCAGATGCCCAAACCACCGCATCTGATTTAGTTATTTGTCTATTTAAAAAAAAAAAAAAATTTAACTAGGAGCCTTTAAAATAATGTGATTAAACTGAACAATAAGTATATCCTGAGTTTAGTTTCTGATTTAAAAACCAGTAACCTTCCACGTAAATACTGTCTAATCCAAGATTCATGCAAATTAATTTGAAAAAGAAAAATGGTGGTTTTGAGATTTTGCTGATGGCTTCAGCCTCTGGTGCTCTCTGCATCGCTGAGCTGCCAAACATCCATTAGACAGGATTGGTCAGCACAAGTCAGACCACAAATGAAAGCCAGTTTCTTACCTGTACATGTGTTTATCTCAGAGATCAGCTTTAGACTTTAACCATCTGTCTATAATCAGCATTTGTTGCACAACAAAATATTTGGTCAATAAATGGCCTTTTGACTTTTGATTAAATGACTTTGTGATCATTTTTGCCCTTTAAATTCTTTTTATTGACAATAAGAAACATTTGGATTTCCACAGAAAAACACTAGTATTTGGATTGTTTTTAGATTAACGTCATGTTAAATACTGTAACCGATGATACTGATAAACTTTAATTTTGTGTCGATTTGCACCTGAATGGACCCGATCTTTGTGGTTTTCTTTCAAAGGTCATCAGAGGAAACAGCATCATCATGTTGGAGGCGTTGGAGAGAGTATGAGAGCGGAGGCTGCTGCAGACGGAGAGAATCAGCTACACCCTTTTACATTCTGTTATCCCTTCTTAGTTCTTTATGAAAGAGGCAAAGCAGTTGGCTTTAACTTGTAAGATGTCTGATTTCCATTGAAACTGATGTTTGGAGTGTGTTTTGATCTGTGTGATTTTTGTGAATAAATCTGGTTTCCTTTGTATTTGTTTTTGTGCATTCACTTCTTCTTACTTAGAACCGGCAGTATGAGACGTATACGACAACTCAGAGACAGTTTGCTGCTTTATTTGTGGCTTCTTTGACATCTTCATCACCAACATAAAGCTTAACAGCATCAATCCTACAACCCGAAGACTTCAGCTGTTTTTGTTGCTTATATGCATAAACATAAAGTGTGTCCACATTAGTGTGTGATATTTATTGTGCTGAAGTGCTGTCCACAAGTCTTGAACCAACCCTCATTTCTTGATATATTTTTGGGTGCAGTGATGTACTGATATGTGCAAACATAAATGTAAATGCAGGATATATATATACTAAAAAGAGTTTGTACAATTTTAACGAGCTTTAAAGTGAATATTTGGTCTGAGCTCCTTTATTCTCCAACAGCCTGAACCCTCTCAGATGAGCTTTCTGTCCTTTCTTTAAGGAGTCTTCAGGAATAGTTCCAAAAGGTCCAGATGCATCTCTCAGCTCCTGTGTCAGGTCTTTGCTGGATTTTTTCCTCTTTCTTAAGGACATCACTTTCAGATACCGTCCATCTGCTGTAGATAGTTCTTTAGGCCTGACACTTCTTTTGTCCTCCACTTGTCCAGTTTCCTCAAATGTTTTAAGGACACGCTGCACACCATGCTGAGATATGCCAAGTTTTCAGCTAACAGCTCTTTGGGAATCAGCTTGTTGCTGCAAAAATACCATTTTCTGTCTGTCAAACTGTTATCTTTTCTGTTTTTTCTGTTATGTGTAGTTAGCAGAAAACTTACTATCTGCAACACTGGTTCATCCTTGGAGTTTGGTGCCTTTTTTATGCTTGAATGATTCATAGGTTAGAGTTTGGCAAACAAACAAGACATATTCCTCTGAAATTGAGTGAAAAAGCAGCCAATGTCCAAAGAAAAACTTTGAAAGATCTTCAGAAATCGTGGCAAACTATCACATTAAAAGATTCCAAGAAAGACTGACTGCTTTGAAACTTAGTAGAAATTAGGGGTGATTCAAGACGTTTGCAGAGTACTATAAAAATCAAAAACTGATGAATGCTACATCAATATGCAAAGAGGTATAAAGAACAAAATGCAACTTTTAGAAATTCCAACGCTGGACATCAAATCTCAGCCAATGTCATCCTATCGTTTCCTGAGAGAGACACAAATTGTATATAATATTATTATAATATAAAATTATACTATAATATAAAATTGCATAAAAAGTTATGCAATAAATATTAGGATATAAAGATAATGAAGTTAGTGCTAAAAATAAAGAAAATTAATCGTTTCGTTTAATAGTGAAAAGAAAAAAAAGATTAAAACTATTCAAATTCCCTATTATTCATAAAATAAAAAAGCTTGAACCACATTTGTTTTTGAACCTGCTAAATAGAGTCGGACCGACAGGGGGCGCACTCCGCTCAGCTCACTTCCTGTCCGGCGGATTGTCGTCACATCGGCTGCGTCACGTTGACGTTCTGTTTCGTAGCCGTTTGACGGTATGTGGAAAGTAGCAATGTCGGATGAGGTTGGCAAGGCGATACAGTCGGTGGTGGAGCGGGTGAACCAGGCGGCGGCGCGGCGGCCAAAGGTAACCGAGGCCCGGGAGGCTCCGAGCGGCAGCCCCGGGTCTGTGGCTGCCGTCTCGGGGTCCCTAAATAACCGTGCTGCAGGAGCACGACTTGTTATGTAAGGCTGCCAAACATCTCAACCTTTGGATGGAAGGCAGTGGAGCTGGTGGCAGCACTTTCATAACACCATGCATGATTTAAAGAGCCAGCGTGGAGTCGTGCGTTACGTGTGTGCATGCGCATTTCCGAGCATTATGATGCAGCCGAAGGCTACTTTTAGCATGATTTTTGAACGTGTAAATAGGAGCCAGTGACTCTGCTTTCCTGCTTGCATCACAGCTCTGTAAAATGAGTGTAAATGAGGTAAAAAAAAAATCAAGGTTATCCGAGTCGGAGCTTGTTTGAATGCACAGCGTGTTTCCACTGAGTGGCTTCTTAATAATAATAACCCTAAACGGATCTGACACTGGTGTGTAACAGAGTCCCAGCATTGTAGCAGCTTTAATCATTATCTTTGCTGAGTCACTGCTCTAAAAAAAAAGAAAAAAAGGGCAAAACACCCACTCTGACATGCAGCACCACACTGAGCTCCTCTGCTGATACAGATGAAGAGTGTTTCGTCCTTCCTCAGACACTCCCAGCTGTGCCACCCCGGCTCGTGGCTGTCAGCAAGACAAAACCCCCAGAGATGATCGTAAAGGCCTACGGACAAGGGCAGCGCAACTTTGGAGAAAATTATGTGAGTATGAAACTCTGCGTAAACTCTGAAAGTTGGAATGCAGAGGTTGACCTCTCCTCATGTCTCCGCCCAGGTTAACGAGCTGGTGGACAAAGCCTCAGATCCTCTGGTAGGTTTCCATCCTTTAGAGGTCGAAATGGATTAGTGTGTCCCAGTGTTCTTACGCGGTTTCTTTTCCTCACATCCAGATTTTAGAGTCATGTCCTGAAATCAAGTGGCACTTTATTGGCCATCTACAGAAGAATAATGTTAACAAACTTTTGGGTGAGTGAGCTCTTTCCTCCTGAAACTGAAACGCAGTGAAAGGAGAAAAAAAAAACCTTTGACCACCTAGTCTTCTCTCTCCGTCCCCAGCTGTTCCGAACCTGTTCCTCGTGGAGACCGTCGACTCGGCGAAACTGGCCGAAAGGGTCAACAGCTCATGGCAGCGCGTCCGAGGGGCCAGCAGCCAGAGGTTAAAAATCATGGTGCAGATCAACACCAGCGGAGAGCAGAGTGAGTTTACCGCAGAGGACCGTGGCTCAGCTGGTTAGGATTACTGGTTTAAGGAGAGGTGGAGGTGACGTCCTGCCCTGTGGGTCAGGAGGAGACTAAGGCCACATTTACACATAGCCGGGTATTTAGAGAAACGAATATTTCCCCCCCTCCGTTTTCAATAATAACATTGTGCACACAACATCGTTTTCAAAAAACTTCTCATTTACATCAACCCGCATAAATACGCCGTCAAGCGCCATAATAACTCTGCCAAACCTATTGGCGGCAGTGTAGGGAAAGGAATAAAGCCATGCAAGCCAATCAAAATCCTCAGAATCGAGGACTTTCCTCATGTGAAGGAGGAGATAACGCGAGCAAATATCACAACAAAACTGAAGGCAATAAGAGGGAAATATAGACAGTCCGTGGATACTGGACGCAGGAGCGGCCACGGAAGAGTGGTGCTCCTCTATTTTGAACTGTGCGAGCAGGTTTGGGTGGCAAATGCAATAAGGCCAGAATCGTTTGCACAAACGTAAAAATGAGTAGAACTTTAACATCATCCATGATCATCCTGATCAGTAGCCAAACAAACTGTAAACATAAGGCGCTCGCATGACGTTAAGCATTTTCTGGCGCATAATGTGACGTTTAAGAACCTAAAACGCCGTTTCTCCCAGTTGACACGGCAACACATAACCGGCGTTATCAGAAATCTCCACTTTGGCCGGAGGTTTTAGAAATAATCGTTTTCTGTGATTAAAAACGGGGTTTTGGTGTAAATGAGGGGCCAAACCGCAGGAAAATATCTGCGTCTTCCTATCGTGTAAACGGGGCCTCAGAGTCTGGTTCAGTGACCAGAACTGACTGTGGAACCGCAAGATAAAGCCTGAAAAAGGGACAAGTAGAAGGAGGGATGAGGGAGAGGAAGAAAGGATAGATGAATGGATCAGGGAATGAAGAAGAGAATGTGAAGATGGATGGATAAGACGGAAGAAAGAAATAATGAATGGATGAGTGAGAGGGCGGATGAATAGATCTAAGGATAGAATAGAGTAGAGTTGAATAGAACAGAAAAATACTTTATTCATCCCCCAATGGGGGAAATTCAAATTAGTCAAGTAGCTCAAAAAAATTATTAATATTTACAATGATTGTATATTAACAACAACAATAATAATACCAATTCTAATAAAAATACTACTACTAACTAATAATAATAATAATAAATGACTAAATAAATTTGAAAAAAATCAATCAATCAATTTGAGAAGAACTCAGCAGTCACTGTTAAAAAGCCTTATGGCTGTGGGAACAAAGGACGTCCTGAACCTCTCAGTCCTCAGTCAGGATGGGCAGGTGTGACAAGAATGGAGAGGGTAGAAAGGGTGGATCTATGAATGAATGGATGGGTGGGTGGATGTATGAGAGAAAAAAGGATGGATGGATTATAGAGAGTAAGAAAGAATGGGTCTGGATGGAAGTATGATGATAGATGTATGGAAGGATGATGAAGGGAGGAAAAATGGATGTGTGGATGATAGAAAAGGGGATGGATGGATGGATGGATGGATGGATGGAAGGAAAATGAATGAGGGAATGAAAAAAGAATGGATGGATGGATGGATGAGGTGAACCAGAGAAACAGCTCTGTATAGAAGAGAAGGACAGCGGTGTTGCTCACGTCTTCTTCGCATGTGTTCGTACGTTGGCTGCAGGCAAACACGGCCTGCCGCCGGAGGACACGGTCACCACGGTGAAGCACATCGTGTCTCAGTGCTCCGCCCTGCACTTCTTAGGACTCATGACCATTGGCCGCTATGGTTACGACCTCGCCCTCGGACCCAACCCCGACTTTCAGGTACGAGAGACTCCTTGTGTGTCGTTCTAAAAGATAAAAATATCCAGAAAAGAAGAAGCATTACATCTGGTAACAACGGCTGTGATCGAAACCACATACTACATACTACATACTGCATACTCATCGATAAGACAGTATGCAGAGCGTTGACCCACAATGCATTTCGCTCCTGCCCGAGCCGAAATCAGCCGGCCTGAAGCTGATTTCCCTTAAGCTCTAAACTCTGTAAACTTTAGCAACATTTGAAACATTTTCAGGTGAGAAAGTAGTCGTTTAGATCCCCAACGTGTTGAAAACCTGACAAAATACCGGCTATTTACAACTTTGTTCCCACGAATACGGCGCTGCTAAAGCTAGCCGCAGTGAGCAACGCACTTCTGGTTATTTTCACAAAATAAAATATCCGTTGCCTTTTATCATAGGGAAAGCCATTACAATACAATTGGTGCTTTTGTTTTGAAAACAGGAAGTGAACCTACCCTCGTTGTAGCTAGCTTGAAACTGCCGTTTTGACAGGAAATGACGATCGGCGACGTCACGTTACGTTGCATCTTGGGTAGTTTGCGTATGAGTAGTAACCTCATGATGCATACCCAACATTTCAGCGAATCTAGTATGCATCCGGGAACTTCTTACTCAAACTGGCATACTAACTCAAAAAGGTAGGAGTAGTAGAAACAGTAGTAGAAACAGTTGAGAAACGCTGTCACCAGTTTAGAATCTGTACTGGGACACTGTTTTAATGTATTTGTGATCTCCACTTGATCGTAGATGCTGCTGAGTCGGAGGCAGGAGGTGTGCGACAGTCTGAAGCTGCCTGTGGAGGAGGTGGAACTCAGCATGGGCATGTCCACCGATTTTGAGCATGCGGTGAGTTTTGACCCCTTTTGTCAGCACTTAGAAACACTTCCAGGTCACAGGAACTGTTTGTCTTCAGGAGCTTCTCAAAGCGGCAAATATGACCAACGGTTGTCGCCTGAAGAAACGTTTGAGTCACCACGAGTGTCGGGTGCCAGCTTTCACAGCGAGCTAATTTTATTGAACTGGTAACGACTTCTCGCTGTGTTTCTCTGTGCTTTCATGCGTGTGTGCTGAAGATCGAAGTGGGCTCCACCAATGTGCGAGTGGGTAGCATCATCTTCGGCAACAGGGAGTATCCCAACAGTGCGGCAAACACCCCGAATCCCAGTCCATTTCCCAGCCCGGCTCCCAGCCCCGAGAAAACGGCCAAGGTGGTGTCGGAGGAAGCTGCCAAGAAGATGCATCACCTCACCGTATCTGAACACTAAGAAGAGCTTTTCTGAATAACCTCACGCCGATAGGAGCGAAAAACTCTTTAATATGGAAGAAAACTCACATGCAACACTATGTGGAGCTAGGATTGCTGAGTTCTTGCAGAATTTGAAAGCGTTTTAACATAATGTTGACTTTTTGTGTGCCCTTTTAGCTCTTTTAAGCATTAAAGTGGCACTCGGTTGAGAATTAGTTTTTCTTTTAACAAGTCTTACTACCCATTTTATCCTCCGATTTCCTCCGCACGGAATCCCGTTAGTGAAAATGAACGGATCCGAGGAAAACATAACTTAAGGAAAATTATTTCAGTTATAATGAGGATTAATTGTGCTGATGTGTTGTTTTTCTTTTTTTAATCTCTCCACCCGAACATGCGACAGTGGTCAGGACTTCCACGCTGTACAATGTGCTGTTTTTTTTTTGTACAGTTGAAACAAAGACTTGATTTAATAAATCATTAATCCCTTTATAATGACACGTAGTATTGTGCGTTTGATATGGTTTCGTATCATGTGCCAAATGTGTCAAATCTTTTTTCTGGAATTTATCTCCAAGGTGAAAGTGCTTTGTTTCGTGTCGTTTGTGTCCGTGCTGTGGCGTGGCGTGTCGATCGAGATGAAAGAGAGTGAACCTATGCAACGTGTTGATTTTGTTCGATTTTTAAAAAGCAGCTACGATGTCGCAGTGGTTTCCTCGAAGATGTCAAGAGCACCGCGTGATTTTCTGTCGTTAAAAAGTATAGGTTTAAAAAAAATAAAATGGAAAAATATCAAATTGTGCTTAGAAATGTGGTTCCTGTCTTAAGGCTTTTCAGCGTTGTTTGGTTTGGAGTCTGGCTCTGAGGGAGGCCAAAGCCAAGCAATAAATTTTACTGTTGAAAATATCTGCCATTTGCTGTGTATTTCTTCCTTTTCGGGGGAAAAGTGGCACAAATTACCTGACAAACAGTTAGGCCAGATTTTCTTTATTAAGCACATGGAGATGACATCCACACCAATGAAGAATTAATTATGTGCAACTGTAGCTTAAAAATTTGACTTTAAACTGAAGGTAAAAATGAAGAAACTTGTTAAAATTCCTCTCCACGAATCACTGCAAACTAACAGATTTCTTTTATGATTTGTTTAATGCAGCCATGTACTACTGACAAATGGATCTTAAAAATAGCAAACTTGGCAACAAAACACATTCTGCAACCGCTCAATAAATAAGATCTGATGAAACACAACAGAAAAAGGAGGACAAAAGACTTGTGTGTCATTCAGTTTGTGTAAAAGCCGGTAGAAAACGAACAGATCTGTCAATAAGCTGTTATTTACAACACAGAATGCTGTTAAGTATCACAAACTGTATTTACAGAAGTTTCTGGTCAGCTAAAAACTATACAGCCTGCAGAGGGATTCAAGGTAACATTTCACATTTATATAAAAGAAGATGGTTTATTATACTAAAACGCAGCTGAAAGCATAAATAAACTCCCCATGATATCCAAGTTGATATTAAGGTGTTGATCTACACACCCTTTATGTTGACTGTCTAACCCAGCAGTGACAGGAGGCTTTGTAGGTATTTGTTTTTTTATTTATGGGGCGTTTACTATTGTAGCATCCAATTAAATGCTTAAATCCTACTACGTGGATATGCCTTCAACTTTATTTCTGCCTTTGATGTACTTCTGGGTGTCAATTTTAATATTTTTACATGATCGAGTCCCACAAAGTGAGGCAAAATCCTGGCCTCCCGGTTTGCGTTGTTGCTTAGTTACTCACGCTCCACAGTTGAGCTTAAATTTAGATTTGACGTTTTATTAAATCGAGAATAATAAAAGACAATTCTGCATTTACTGCAAGTAGTGGCTGTTTTGGGAAAATCTGCCATTTTGTGGTTTTTTCTCAGACGTTTGCAGCTGCTTTTGAGTGCTGCGTAAATTAGAGATGCAGAATTGTGATTGTTGGTTGCTCGGGGCAACTGAAGCTGACCAATCATGAAAGACCGGCTTTTGTTTTTACAGGAAACGTGCAAATATGCGTCGCTAAATAGCAATCTGCTGGATATTTTGTAGACATTTTAAGGGTTTATTAATGTATTAGTCATAATATTTTCTGTGAAGCACCACTGAAAATAATACAAACATCCATAGTTTAGAGCACAACTATTTTTTCCAGTTATATTAAATTTAAGCACCTTGAGATCAGCAAGAACAGGAAAACCATGAAAGTTAAAGTAATCACTTCTGACAGGTGCTTCAACTTTTTGAGTGTACAAAGGGTGGAGCTGGAACAAGCCAATTTACTTCACCCTGCGAGGCATTGTTTGGGCCGCACTGTGCTGTAGGACGTATAGAATGATGAGATGGAGCAGTCAGTAAAAAAATGGCTTCAAATAATATGTGAAAATAATCGACTGTCTCCTTATAAGGCCTGATCTACTCTGATTGGTCGGCTCCAGTGGCCTGATCAGGCACAAGCACCGCCCACCATTCAATGGATTATGGTTACAATGAATTGAATTCCAATTGGCTTGAATTGGACTATATTATTTAAGTGCTTTTGAGATGAAATTTGTTGTCATTTATAAATATATAAATAAAACTGAATTGAACATTGGCTTGTTTTGAATTTAAACTTCGAAAAAAGGCATTTCATTGGACGCCCAGTTAGTATATGCCCCCCGAGAGCTGGACCCTTGATCAATATTTTAAATCATTTTTGTAACTCATCATCAGTAAATTTATGGGGACCTACAATTGAGCTGGTTAGATGTGAAAACTAAGCAAAATACAAGAAACACTTTTTTGAGAACGTCTGCTAAAATGTTAAGACAAATCCTTTCACAACTCTTTATTTCTACTGTAGAAAGTGTGGGTTTTTGTTTAAATTTAGCATTTAACAATTCATTATTCCTTTATTAATGCAAATTTTACCAACAAATGAGACATGCTCTAAAGCTGATGGTCATAAAATAGGAAACCTAAACACCACTGGATAAATTCAGTTTATGAAATCTAACTAGGTTTCTATTTACGTCTCCAGTGACTCGAAGGGGCTACGATGACTTTGCACTCTCCACCTCTGTTGCAGAGATCTGGAGGAAAGATTAGTTGCACAAAATAGTGCGAGCTCCCTGAAACTTTAAAAAAGTCTTTATCTCGTAACAAATAGGAATGATCATTTATATGTTACAATAAAGTATGCAGCTGAAATCTTTAGGTAAAATAATAGACAAAGAGTGTTTTTCTTCTTCTGCCGTTTCTTATTTGATGAATAAACTGTCAGGTTCAACCTGTTTTCATGAGTTATGAACAAAGTCTACACGTGAGGGAGATAAATGCTTAAATGTCTCCTCTATGCTGCAATACTAGTAGTTATAATGCGTTTCTTAAGAGAAACTCTTTTGTTTATAAGTACTAAATAAGGGGGCTAAATTTTGGAGATATCACATTGACATGGACGGAATCGAGGCCAAAAAATAAAACCAGTTACTGGGTTACTTCCTGTAACAGTTGACATTCACTCCTGTGGAACAAAACGCCAGAAACACAATGAGAAAGGTGACTGGAATGTTGTGCTACTGTGGAAAACCTAAAACATCTACAAGGAAAAAAAGAATGCATCTCCCAGGAGTGATCTGTGGATTCATTCCTACCATTTATGGCTGATATCAAAACCACAAGTCCCGGATGCTTCTTCACTGAAAGTGGAGCGCAAGTCAAGTCTGTTTTGCTTCGTACTCGTTATGGAAATTACACCAGTTTCTTGGCCTCAAAGAAGCTTTTCAGGTGCTTCATCTGCCAAATGCCGGTGACGATGAGGATGAGCGTCTGAGCGATGGACCACCAGAGAACGCGCTGGTTGGTGCTCTCGCTCGTCATGCGAAACCGTTCCTCGCGATACTGCCAAAGACACAATCCAGTCACCACAATGAGCTGATGGTTTAACGAGCTGCATGCCTTGTAAGAAACCGTTTTAAACTGACCCTCTGGTAGTTTTGCTCCTTCTGGATCTGCTCGACCTGGTCCAGGAGCTGTCGAACTCTCAGCTGCAGCTCGGTGAGTTTGTCCTTTGCTGCAATTTCAGGATAGTTGTTGGTGTGTTCTCCGACCTGAATGTCCAGATGCACTCTCTGTAACATCGGGGGGGGAATAACGCTTTAAGTTAGCAGACCTAGATGAGATCACAACAAGTCGCCACAAAGTGACAGGAAACATGTTTTTAACTATTCAAATACAGCAAAGTAAGGCACAAACTAAACCCTCAAAATCTACTCCGGAGCTAAAGGCTACGAAAGTACAGTTTTATTAAAGCCGCTATCATCAGAGAGTTTTACCCTTTACAAGTATCAAATTCACCTGACAACCCCGATCATGAAGTCAAAGTGTGAAGGGATTTCAAACATAAGAGAAATACTGCAGATTCCTGCAATAAATCTGCAAAGGACAAAAACTCTTTGGGGGAAATAGAAGAAACAACAGCTGATGGCTTATACTTCAAGGACTGTACCAGAGATACAACAGTTTCATCAAAACAACACAAAGCTTATCTTAGGTATTCTCTCAAGGCCATAACACTGATTTACATATGTTGGAAAAAATAAAGAGAGCAAGGGCCTTACTGATTAGTTAAAGGGATAGTTCGCCTCTTTTGACATGAAGCTGTATGACATCCCATATTAGCCACATCATTTATTTAAATAGAAATTTTCCGAGCAGTAAACACCGTAACAGGTGCAGCTGTCGGCAGGTGGCAGCACGCAGTGATATTAAGGTAGAGAGAAATAGCGCCAAGCGATTGTGAGGTCTGACTTTTTCCTGGAGAACAATTTTGTGATGCAAATGTATTACTCTTTTTGGACGCATATTGTTTTGAGAAGCAAAACGCTTTATTTTTTAAGCCCCAGCCAACTAGCCGGACTACCTTCGTCAACGCCAAAACAAGGCTGGAACTCGGCTCACAGGACGCAGCAGGGGGTAAGAAAATGTTCATAAATGATATTGCTAATATGGGATGTCATTCAGTTTCATGTCAAAAGAGGCGAACTATCCCTTTAAGGTTTAATTAAAAAGCGTGACATACTTTAAAAGTCAACCATGCAGTGTAGAGAGGGAAAAAAATAGCAATAAGCAGGTGGAGAGCACTTCTTTTATTTTAAATACATCATTGTTGGTTTAGCCTGCATACGATAACGTATCTATTACGATAACTATTCCTTTAAGTCGAGACCGTAATCAAGAAAAAAAAGCAGCAATTTGACATCTGCAGGTCATCTTGTCCTGATGCATGATGACAGCAAAGTAATAACCAAAGCAACCTTTAAAAACCACTCGGCCACAAGAAAAACACAGACTTAGCTTGTTTCTTGTATAACCAGATCAGTAAATGAAGCATGACTGAGAACATTTGAGCCGGACAGTTAAGCTCTGACTCACTTTAAATAAATCTCTACTTTTTCACAACTGTCAGAGGGCTTCATTTTTGCTTTTCATGAAAGACGATGATTAAATTTCTCATTATCTTTCATTGTTCAGGAGCAGGGGAGCGGCATCATGGCAAATCCTCTCAGGAAACCATTTCCTAAAATAGGTCGAACATACAAAACGATCATGAAAACCAGGGACTCTCAGTAGGGAGGGCTACTTTGAAAACATACCCAACTCATGTGAAAAAAATCTCCCCTCAATGTAAAAAATAAAGAAAAAAGCTGTAAACCTTACACTGTGTTTTCAGGGAGTTTAATGAACTGTAAGTGGAATTTAAAATCATTTCTAGCGTCTGTAAAATAACCGTTTTAAAGTTTCCTCGTGGTTGCTTGATTTAAGAAAGCATCGACTTGTTTACCGTTTCTTGTATTTATGTATGCACTCAAAGACTAAATGATAAATATGATGTTTGAAAATATAAAACATGCCATAAAAATTTAAAAAAGGTTAAAGACTGGCTGTTTTTTGCAGCTCTCGTATTCTAAATTTACAAGTATTTATAATTTGTGAAGGATTTTATGTTTATTTATGATTTTGCTTCATTATTCTTCTATTTTGACTGTCACTTTATTGGATGCAATTCTGTTTTTTGTCTTTTCTCTTTTTACTATTATTTTTTTTTCTTCTTCTACTTTAGTATTTGTAAAAATATAGGTTGATGGGTAGCTTAATTTTGTTCAACAGGACAGGCTTAAAGTGCCTTTTCAGTCACTTAAAAATGCTATGATTGTACTGAACACATTTGTTGTATACTGTGTGACTGAATAAGCAAACAATAATAATAATACATTTTCAAAAAAAGGGGTTTACAAGAAGCAAAAATAATGTTTTAACACGGTTCGTTGAGTCTAAAGTTGACTTAACTCGTTAGATTACCATGGTAGCAAGCTGAACACATAACCAGCTCTGGAAGACATTATATTCTGATTTTAATCAGCAAATAAGACAAAAAAAAACAAAAAATAAAAACATGCTTTCACTGACTCTCTAGAAAATGTCCAAGATCACAAAAGATGACTGAAGCAAAGCTAGCTGCATGTGCCACGCTGCCACAGGTCGCGGTTTAAACCGGTTTAGGTTTCAGAGCATTTGAATTTGGTGATGCCAATTTCTTTTATATATATATATATATATAAAAAATTGTGCTTATTAGCTTTTTTTTTGCATTTTAAAACTAGCAAACACATTTCTAACATAAGTTAGATGTTCAGGATGCCTAACAGAGCCTTTAATCAAGTTATAAATTAGTTAGTTTTGCATTATTAAAGCTCGCCTTTCTGCTGGAGTGCCACCTGAGTGGGAAATATTATTCTAGGGGCATTTCAGGTAATGATCAGAGAACAACTGTGTGAAAGATTAAAAGGAAAGTCAAAGCAGTTGCTGTGCTCATACCAGCTTTCCTCCTGCAAACAGAGTCATCTTTGTGGAGTTGGAGTGCAAACAGATCTGATGCTCTCCAGGAGTGTGAGAGGTGAACGTGAACCGTCCGTCGGAGCCATACTGACGAGAAAGGATCATCTAGAGCAGGTGAAAAGAGTCATACTTTTACATTTTAATTGTTAGCTCAAGTATGCAGATGTGTTTTGGAATTCTGCCCTGACCAAGCGCGTTTACCTTTGTGTCTGGATCTTTGATCTCGACGTGCATCCCAAGTCCGGGGGTGGATGGGAGGAAGGAACCGCTTTGTTTGTCCCAGAGCTGAGTTCTGTATTTTCCTGCCGGACAGGAAACACATGCACATATCATCAGGTCATCCAGTAATTATTTGAAGGACAACAACTTTAAATTCTAACTGCATCCATCGAGTAGAATTAGCATTATATATCACAACTTGTGTTGTAAATTTATTACAAGGAGGAGAGATCAATAAAACATGTAGTTTTAATCTGAACTGTACACTGATTTGGTTTAATTTTCTTTTCCGCTCTTTCAACAATGTTTTTTATATCCTTTTATCTAACCGTCTGTTAAATACAGGTTTGGTACACGTCATCATTTCTAGAGAAGATAAAACATAAATTCCAACTTCCAGTGTGTAATTTGCAATGGAAACAGGCTTATTATCAATTTAAAGACTGGAATAAATCAATATCTGTTCATTTCTACTGTAAAGGAATGCTGTCTTAGGAGAGTCAATCTGACTTAAAAAAAATATGTCAATGCAATTATTTAGTATTAAACACAACAATCTACCTTTTAGATTATTAATCTTTAGACTGTCTGATTATAACATCACAATTTGATTTCATTCATTTATTACAGAGGACTGTTGCTAAGCACAGAAGTATACAGTATATCATCAAAAAGAAAGGGAAAGAAATAAGAAGGTGTGGTCCATTTGTGACGGAGGATTTACAACATGATGCACTACTTGATTTAATTCATTCACGTTACGTTCTGTAGTAGACTGTTTTAACAACCTGCACCGGCTCAACACAACTTTATTTCCTCATATATTTATTTCTGTAAAGGTTTATTTTAAATAGGACTAATACAAAATACATAGATAAACTGAAAACAGCTCTCCAATGCAAGAATCCTAGTGTTTAGAACAGATTCAAATCTACAACACTTGCCCCGTGAAGGCCCAATATATGATTAAAAAGTTAAAATAGGAAAATTAAAGGAAAATAAACAGAAAACTGTAAAAAGAAAAAAAAATATTGTGAGGAGATTGTGCCCTGTCGGAGATCAGTGCCAACTGCCGGCCAAACTGCCAAAAGTATGAGAGTAAAACTGTTTTTCCAAGTCGTGTTTTTTCCTACCACTTTGGTGTGAGCTCTCAGTTAATGTACTGTGTGCTCTGTCACAGGGTAAAAACGTGCTTCATGGGTTATGGAGTGTTATTTTACTTCAAACATGTGTTTGCATGGTAGATCGCAGCTGCAGGACAGAGGCACACCCCAAGAAAAGAGGCGTGGAGTGGACTGAGTGTAGCTGCTATACACAGAAGTAAAAAATGGCTTTAATGGAGTCCTTGTACTGTACTCATTTCAAAATTTCACTAAAGAAAGTCACTGACACTTCATTAAGACCATTCATTAAGAAATTGTGCCAACTCTGGGGTAAAAAAGGACATAAAATGTGCTCGTCAAGATTTTTTACAAACCTTGTTAGATCATCAAGTAAGTTAGTCTTGTACATACTGTAACAAGGTATAAATTTTGAATTAAAAATGTGTGGTGTTTTGATCTGTGATGGAGCACAAGCAGTATCCCACTACAATGCAAAATTGCAGACAAACAGGTGCATGCTGTTGCTAACTGATAAATACACTAAGAGGCTAACCAGCTGCTTTTAAAGCCCACAGAAAATCTAGTCTTTTTGTAAATCTAAACACGTCTGGAATGAGTCTGAACACAAATTTTTATGTCTTGTATTTATGTAATCACGGTTCTCAACTAATTGTGCAGCTCTGCTACAAAACAGCTGTTAGCCTGCGTTGCTAGTTAGCCGCGTCAAGCTAACCGGCCGCCAGCTCACCGATAACCATCGTCTCGTCTGGGATTTCTTCAATGAAGCATTTCTTCTCCGTCTCTCCTATGTGGAAATACAGCGCGTAACTTGGATAAATCCAAGATACGAAGAGAATAACTCCAGCTGCGGGGACACAGAGCATCTTGTCACCTCCTTCAACTTAGCGCACATCAGCACAGGGAGCTGTGACGCCAAAAAGCGCATTGACGTCACATTCCACTGCGGAAGAAGGAAGGGGGATTTCCTGATTAGACGTTTACCCTTCGCCCTGAGTTTAGCCTCACAGACCGAGGCTGCGTTCACAAGTTCGCCATTTTAAGCTTCCGTCGCATCGTACGGACCTGAGGATAAGGATTTGCAAACATATCGCTGATGAAATATAACAGACCAAACGTACGGAAGCAAATAATGGCCATGGAGACCATTAGTTATTCTAATGTCACAATCTTGAACATCTCAATGTTGGATAAACATTGGAAGATGTTGTCACCTGGCGGATAAAGGAGGCTTGATGGAGGAGTTATAACAGACAATACATCAGTTTATCCTTAGCAGATCTTTTATTCAGCTTTGATCCCACACTGAAATTTGAACTATAAAGTAGATATAGTCTTTGTTGCAGACACTTTTAATGCTCACCTGACATAAATAATGTGCAGCAAGTGAGATGATGCAGATCTGTCTCTTCTCACTTCGTCAGACTGGAGGAACTAAGACATGAGGCAAGGAAACCAACGATTTATAAGATGGAAAATAAGATAAGAGGTGAGTTGCATCATCAGGAGATACAGTATTTATGGTGCCTTCGATTTGAACTTGGAAGTCTGAACTGAAAGTCACCAGTCATGACATCCCAGCTGAAGTAAATGTGTTCCAGTTACAAGTAGGAATACCAGCAAGATTTGCTCACTTACCAGATTACCTAATATTTACAAAATAAGTGAATAAACATTTACATTTGGGCAATTTTTGTGATTGTAACCTGAGATTTGACACTAAAAAAGCCTCAAATAGACTTAAAATCTCAGAAGTTACTACTTCCTGGTGAAGTAAAGGTTAAATAAAACACTATGGCTTTAAGAAAACAGAATCTATCTTCACATATTGAGAATGATTAGTGTCTGATTAATTTGAACACAACAGATTTCAGCTTTCAGGTGTCACGGATCCTTCAGTTTACACATAAATGTTGGGGTCCTTTTAGATGCTGTTCAGTCATGAGGTAGATGATATTGTCAGACAGACAAAGAAGAAAGGCTGAGCAACTCCCGCTACCTTGCCTCAGTCAAGAACTGCTCAAATGATCCCCAATCACAGACATCTTTACCTTAAATCTGTAACTACTTTTGTTGAAAGGACAATTTTGCACGCTACCATGGCACTCCTGATGTCATGCGTTTGGAGAAAAGAAAGCTGTTTTCTTTTTGTTTTTTTCTGTAGTGATTAATTGCCAAGTAACATGTCATGACTAGAAAATAAGCTTCGTCATGCTGAAGTAAAACATTAACCTGTTATCATGACCAGGCAAGCCTTGTTATCTCAAGATTACTAGATAATTACGTTGTTACATTGAAGAAGATCATTGATCCAACTTTAAACAAAATTTTGTTTGTTATGAGCCAATTTAGCTGACAAAAAAGATTAAATACGAAAACCTTTTGTAAACGTTTTGGAATATAGTTCTAAAGCCTGTCAAAAGATGTTCTTTTGTTTAAAGAAACAAAATTGTCAGTGTTAAATTTGAAGGATTCTGCAATTCAAAACCCAGAGAGATTTGGGTCATGACTGGACCATAAAACACTTTGATTAATGCAAGTTAGGCCCGGCTGACAACTTTCATTCCTTATAAATTTGAGTTGCAAATGATGTCTGATTTATTAAACTCTGGGAAAACGATGAAACAGGTCCCTGTTTTCATTAAATCATGGTAGTTGGAACCAAATTACTTTCGATTTTATCTTTTTTTTTAAATCTATTTTCTTAAACTTGAAAGCATATTATTCACCACTTCCATTGATATAATTTGATATTTGTTGCTGCTACACGTAATAAACGAAATAGATTGGTTCAGCAGAGGAATGAGGTCCTGCAGGTTGTGCTACCTGACAGGGGGAACCCAGGGTAAAATATCCCTATAGATTTCCTGAGCTAACAACACTCACCTCGGCTCTGACAGATAACCTCAGCTAATCTCAAACACATTCGGCATAAGGCTACAAAATTAGACAAAAATGTATTTTGGGAGTTACATAGTTCCTTAATGTAAATCGTTGTTTATGTCACTCAACAAGCGGCTCAATGTGCCAAGCCAACGGTTGGCTACATTAGCCTAGCTAGCTAGTTAGCTCAACTGCCTTGTTTTAGCCCGCTTTTTGACGCTGGTTAAACAACGTGAACTACTAGTTTATAAGTGACAGCCTGGTTGTTTACTATTCCGGATAACAGAACCAAAACAGGAGAAAAGGTAAGATTTTTTCTCTCTATGCAAATAAGCTACGTAGTAATCAACTGTCTTTAAAATACACGTTTAAACCGTCTGAAAGCGGAGAGGAACGCATCAGTTTAAGGTTAGATTTAATACAAGTGAGACGAATACGTGCTTTTGAACATATTGGCGGCTAAGGTTGACATTTGGTGGTTTTTATTAAATCACATGTCTCGTTTGAGCTCCATTTAGCCCACTGGTGGTGTGGATGACGTAATGTTTTCCTCCTGTTCACCTGCATTCAGGTTAGCTCTGACATTTTCCCAAAGAACCGCGAGACAAAAGCCCGTCTGAAGTCCACATTGTTTCCTCTCACATGGATTAGATTTGGTCGAGCAGTAAAACTGAAAGTGAAAGTTTCCTCCTCGTGCTTTCAAATGGGGGTTGGGGCGTTGTTTGTCTCAAAAGCCGTTTGATGAAGGAAAGCATTGTTATCCCACACTGATAACGGTTTACCACATTTGCATATGGAATAATGATGATATTATTTCTGCTTTTGCAGGGATGGTGCAGCCTCAGCCTGATGGCCCAATGCAGTGGGACATGTCAGGAGACGACAGTGGATGGGCCCTCAGGGTCCCACCAGAGCTTGCTGGCAATGAAGTGGTGACCAGACTGCTGTGTGACAACCAGCAGCTTAGAGGTATTAACATTATCCAATAAATAAATCTGTATCCACTCCAGTTACAGCCTGGTTGACACGTACATTCTCATTTCACACTCGTCAGGTGCCTCTCACGTCAGTTTTCAAGCCACGTGTTACCCTTTTTCATTCGTTTCTGATGCACAGGGAACTACTTTACACCTTCACGTTGGCAGTTATCCTGTAACTGATGCACTGGTCCAGATGTAAACCGGAAAATGTGCTGCTCGTGTTTGGTTATGAGCAGAAATCACAGACCTTGCCAAGCGTATGACTTGTTAGAATCCAAACTTGTAAACACTGATTTTTGCTCCTTGTTTTTGACTTTCTTAACTCTACCACTGTGCTACTTCTTGACGTTAAAAGTTAATGATAGTAATATAGTAAAGTTTATTTGTGTAACACCAGCAAGACCAGTGTTACAAACGCAGTCGTGATTTATTAAACAAGCAGGCCGGAAAATAATCAGAAGAATCAGGAGCTAAACAGTGTTCCAGCAGTGATATTTCGCCTCCAAAAACAGCCCTGGTGGGGCGGTACTTTTGAGATTTCCTGGAGCTGTCTGGGTGGGGCTTGGAGTGCTGTCCATAGCTTATTAATTCAGTTTTCCCATCATCTTTTTTCTGCTTTTCTCTCTTAGTGATCTTACATTTCATATCCCTGGTAGCTTTTAAGTCCCTCTCTATCTGGTATTAACCCCCCCCCAAACTCATCTGTATTCCTCAAAACTGTGAACTTCAAAGACTTTGCTGCAAAAAGAATAGCTTTCAGGTAGGCTGGTGAGCAAAACCCAGGGAAGCAGCTATCTGAAATGAAAAGGGAACACTGCAGAGCTGTGTTCTCTGTTGCATTTTGAAGCTTTTGGCTTTCGTTTAGGTTCTAGGTTCGGAGTCTTAATTGCAAACATACTTATGTGTTGAAAAGAGGCTTTAATAAGTTGTTTCTACGTTACTGTTCTTCTTAAAATGCTGCTTAATAGTTGCACAAAAACAGCAGAGGAGAGACATAAAGTCAGAAATATCTGCAACACCGAAGCTTTAAACAGAATATATGCATATTACTGAAGATACTAATTGTTTTTTTTCACTTTCACTCAATTTTTAAATTTGGCAGTATTTGTTGAACGGTTAAGGAGTGCTCAGTAGTACAAGGAAAGAGTTGTGAGGTTGGGGAACAAAGAATATTAACGGAAACTGAACAAGAGCTCCTTTCTAAAGTTTGAAAAGAACATTTTCTTTGTAAGAGAACAGCGGTCTCCATCTGTCTGTTCTTCAGAGGCTCTGCGGCGAAGCAACCAAGCCCTGCGTCAGCGTTGTGAAGAGATGGAGGGATGGCAGCGAAGAACAAGAGAGGAACGAGAATTTCTCAGCTGTCGTTTCCAGGAGGCCAGGGCCTTGGTGGAGAGGTTGGCCCAGGAGAACCACTCCTTACAGGGAATGGTGAACGGACCGGGCTCCCCCTCCTCCTCCAGTCACTGCTGCAGCTCGAGCCAGACCGAAGACCTACAGGGACGCCCTGCCAGGAACGGGCCGTTGGACGGACCAAAGGTCAGCTCGCTGAAAATGCACATTTGTCTGTTTGTAATCGTGGAGAAATATTTTGACTTTCCTGTGAACCTGTAGGCTTTGTTGGCACAGTACTTTGAACAAGGCACATCGAGAAGTAGGCCCGCACAACTAGGCTTGAGTGATCTGACACCATTAATGCAGTTTATACGATGTGGTTTACAGATTACATCATTAGATAATTAACAGCATTGCTCAAACTCCACCATTTCCCTGCCGTTAGTCGCAACATTTCCTTAGTGCATATTTCACATCTGAAAATGGCTTAGTTAGACTGAAATGGTGCCATTTTGTTGGTAAAGTGGATTAGTTCCTCTAAGAAGTATCTTACCCGCTTCACTTTAACCACAGTGACTGATTGCCCAAGTTCAGCTTGTGAACATGAGTTTTGAACTATGTGCTTTGTCCGATAAAACTGGTGATTATCGGATTATTTTTTCCAGTTGTTTTCAATGTTGACACGAGGCCCAGTGGAGGCATTTGAAGAAAAATAGCCTCTTTGTAGAGTGCTCTGCAACTGTGAGCGATTCTAGTTGGAAGTCTTGTTTCAAAGAGATACTGGAATCATCGCTCCTTTATCAGCTGCCACTCACGCTGCATGTTTAGTCACAGCTGTGTCATCAGCCTGCTGTTTTTTAATCAGACGCAGGAAGAAGCTTTCCATGGGAAGAGAAACGTGGACTCATGGAAGATTCTCCTTGTTGAAAGTGAAACTGTCACCATGCGTTAACTCTTAATGATTTGGCCTTGCATAGAAGAATCAAACGGATAGTTTAGTCATTTAAGAAATGTGTTTTCAGGCATATTTTTGCAGAGCTTATTAGCAGGGAGAAAGATGGGACTGGGCATTGCATATCTTTAAGTAATCGTTGCAAAGTGTGTGTGGTTTCGTGCATCTATTTGTGTTTAATGCTGAACTCTGACTACATGATTTATCTGTTTGTTTTGATAGTTACTGTGACAGATAAGGAGATTGTTGATTTCTGACTTCATGTCCTGACTTGAATTGTCAGGAGTCACAGCTTGATGTATTTGGAAGGTGTCAGGAGCCACCTCCACATTTGTCCTTTAAATGACACAGTGTGTTGTTTGTCCTGTGTGGAAACTGTAGAAAGGGTTTGACAACCAGGCGTTTTATTGTAAAGGTGTAAAGCAGACTGTTTTCTAATGTGTGTGTGTAATTTTTTTTAAATTTTTGGTAAAAATTATGGACAAATTTAGCTTTTCCCAATAATTAAAAAAAAAAAAATTATTTCGGGAAGTCCCCACTTGGTGTCTCATGACCTACAGTTTGTCCTTTTCAACCAATCGCAGGCTCAGGGTCGCTCAACCTACGAGCTGAATTTAAGAGCCACAATGGAGCCAAAACATTAATGTCCTTTTAAAAGTTCTCTTTTAACACATGTTTGGCCCAAAACAGTAAATTCTGTGCTTCTGTAGTCCAGGGAGAAAGTTTATCTGAAGGAAACAACAACCGATCCCAGCGTGTGTCTCATTTTCTCAGCAAACAGTTTTTTTTTTTTTTTAAATGCTAACTGGTATTTAAGAAGACTGAAACCGATTGGCTTTGTACACCGTGTTGAAAGCAGCGTCTCTAAATACCAGCTGACTTTGTTAAAACACTCGACTATATATCTATATATATATATATATCTATATATATATAAAAATGTAGCTGCAAACAAAAAACTGGGGGGAAAACCCTTTTTACTGTCTGACCTGGAGCCACAATTCGTTGCCCATGATGCACCATATGTCAAATATTGTAATTCATGAAAATATCAGCCAGTTCTCTCTTAATTTAAGCTTCTATACTGAGAGAAACCCTGCAGAGAGATGAGACAGGCTACAGCAGGGATGTGCAGTGCATTCAGCAGTCAGAATAATTTAGATTTGAACCAAAACTGCATCTAGAATTTTAGCGTAACATTTCATCTTAATGCTGCAGATAGAATTAACACCACTCTTATCTTAGTTCATATATTCATGGTATGTCTTTCAGACTCTCGACCATTTTGGTAGGAAAAAGATTGAAGACACAGAACAACACACACAAACCATACCACCTCGCAGCCTGGTAAGATGCATGTGAGCTTGTTTGATCCCGTTTCTATGGGAAACCTTCTCTACCTTCACCACTTTTTTTTGCCACTACAGTTTATCTTCGCTCAGACTCCGGTTGGGGGTTGAAATCCTGGCTAGACTGTAAAATGTTTTAAGTATAAGCTCAACACCTGCTGAGGTTTTGGGAATCGTGTCTTAGATTTGGTGACGTACGTTTTGTCTTCGCTCTGTTGGTTGGAAGCCAGAAGTTTCTTAGCTTTTTACTTTGAAGCAAAGCACAAACACGGTGTTCTCTTACTTCTGATGTCCAACAGCCATTTTGTTCACAGCTCTCACGTTTCGCATCATTTCATGCACGTAATCATTTCTCCTTGTGTTGTTGTCGTCTTCCTTTCTCCTCAGCCTGCGGAGGGAGGAAACGATGTCCTCCTGTGGCTGAAGACTCACAAAGAAAACCTGGACGAAGGGATGAGAGAGCTGAGGAAGAAGAACGAAGAGCTGGAGAGGGAGAAGGGGGAAGGAGAGAAAGAGAGGGAGCGAATGCGGCATTGCATTGACCAGCTTCGAGCCAAACTGGTCCAGGCGCAGGTAACGCTGAGATCCAATAATTATACCTATATCTTTATTTTTAAGATATGGTCTCCAAGGCCCAGCTTCTCCTAGCATGCTTATCACTCCTCCCTTTTCCGTTATTTGGGGTTTGAGACCTCCATCTACCTCGCAGAGAAGAAGGTCGGTTGCAGTAGAGAATGAGGAGTTGGATGAGGTGGTTTTAAAAAAACATCCAGAAGGTTTACATAAACCTTCAAATTAAAAGAACTATTAGCTTCTCTTTACTTCCTCCATTTCTTTAAGATTATTAAGTTAATAACTGTTTATGTGAGGTGATAACGGTTAAAGGAATAACTTTTAACGCCAGGGAAATCAAGCCTCCGTGGAAACAGTTGTATTTCATTGCTGTAAAAACACTTAATTTTCTTAAATTAAGAACAGTTTTTAAGAGATTTGATGCAAAACCCTTAAGCGAGTCCCTCAGGTGAGAAGGAATTAAGACATGAGCGTCAGAAAACTTAACGTTCCTGTGGAGGTGGTCCCCCTTTTGACTTTGTTTGGACTAATCAGTCAGTTGAAAATAACTGCTGCTATTTTCATCTTTACCAAAAATTAAAAAAACATTTACTGATGCCACTTTTCACATGTGATTGTACTTCTTTTTGTTGAATATCTGCAGCATTTCCTGCTGTGACATGCCAGAATGTCTGATAAGAGAGATGTTTTCTGAAAGACAAACGCAACAATCCGTCTAGCTTGGGACCTGAAAGGCTTGTATGATTTGTTTTTCAGTCGAGTGGCGGCACCGAGGAGACCGTCCAGCTTCGCTCCGAGGCTCAACACTCCTCTGACTGGTACGTGTTTCTCCGCCATTAATGCGAACCTCAGTGCATTTTTTTAAAACTAACATCACTCATCTGACCGTCTGCTAAACTTTGGATGTTAAACTAAGCGTAACAGTACTGTTGTATATGAGCAGATGCGTTTCCTCTGCTTATTAAAACCTCAGAGATGTCCTCTTCCTCCTCTTCTTCCTCCTCCTCAGTCTGTTTTTGTTCCCTTTTCCAGCTCTAGCCTGGCTAAACTCACAGAGCAGCTTCAGGCTACACAGGGCAGGTGAGCCCACAGCTCTGTGTGGCTTTCTCTTTTTCACTGTGTGCATGTGGCAGCCGTTAATCAGAAATTAATCATCTCTTCATTTCTGAATTCATTTAGTCTCCTGTGTGTGTTTTTTTGTTTTCTCTTGTAGAAGATGCACATTATAGATTGTTTTCCATTCATTTCGGTATTGTCTTCTCTTGTGCGGTGTTAGCATTGCAACTAGCCTGCACGATTGGTCCCAATCATTATTATTTTGATTGATTTTGAAATCAAGCATGATTATTCATTTATTTCAGAACATCATTTCTCCTTATTGAGCTTTAACAGTGGTACTTCTTTTAATCACTATAATTTCTAACTTGAAACACAAACAAGAGACTGAAGTGAAGATATTTTGACATGTTTTAATATTTTAGTGGGACTTACACCAGAGCTGACAATCTTGCACAATTCATAGCCCAAAAAAATCCAATTAATTGATTGAACATGACCTAATATAACAGTTGCCTGAATTAAAATATGTTAATTCGACTAAAACTTGACTTTTGAAATGCACGTGAACACGTTAGTCCAACTTAAATCGTACTATGTCAGATTTCTCCAAGTGGGACTTGTGTATGCAGATAAAGCAGTAAGGAGGTTGGTGAAGTACTCCTGTACGTACCCAAACTGGCCCAGACGTGTCGTACACACTGCACAGTTCCCATCTTAGTCTTTGACCCATAATTAACTAAAGGAAGCCGGCACACAGAAGAAAAAGGAAGCAGAAAACTACTAACAACTACCACGAAAAGGGATAGCGTGCACTATGCAGCTGGAGAGTGTACAGAGCTGTAAAGCTGTCACATTCAACACTGTTTCTCTGTGTTTTTACTCCATGGTGTAATAAATCAGCTGGAAAAAGTCTCAATACTAAGAACCTGAAACGGGCCAAACTCTGCCTGTTGTCATAAAGTCAAACATATTTCTGTATGTCAGAGAATTGATTCCCCCTCCCCTGGTTGTATATCGGAAATAGTCCAGTTAATTGAGCTATAACTGTAGCTCAACTTAAATAAGCATGTTCTGACTATTGCTAAACAATGTAAAATGGCAACGCAGGCTTAAAAATCCTTTGAAATGAAAGGTTTAATGTCCTTAAAGATAACATGCTAACATTCATTTGGTTAATGACACAAAAAGCAGATCTCCTGTAAATAATACAGAGCTAATATCAGCTATCCCCATAGTAACCATCTGAGTATTAGTTACTGTGGTTATAGTTTAATGTCTTAAAAAGTTTGAAATGAAAAATATTTAACTTCAACTCTCAGGAGATCTTAGGGACATTTCAGTTTTAATTTTTTTTTATTTTCAAGCCATTTCGTCTGAGCTGAATGAATAGAGTTCCAATTGTTGCTCAAAATGTTCTTAACAACAAAAACTGTCTCATTGAAAATCACATTTTTTTTTATCCTACGTTTATCTTGACATCAACTACGAGCTTTTAATTTTGGATTTTTATATTTGTCCACCAGATGGCGCTGGTAGCAAAAATCGACACTTTTTTCTGTTTTCTGCAAGTAAAATTGCATGAAAGTCAGCGTAGCTGCCAGTCATTAACTCAACTTATTTTATTTATTCGGGTCTTAAAAACAGTGAATCTATGTAAACATGCTGCCCCTCAAAGGGTTAAAATCCCCCAAATATAATTAATATTTTATACGTATACTTCAGGCTGAAGTAGTTTAAAGTGGATTTTTTTTTTTTTTTACTATATAATATTTTTACAGCAGTTTTAGGGAAGCTGACAGTTTTTGTCGTTAGAGACGAATATATTTGGACCTCCAAAGGGTTAAAGCATGACTGCTGTCATCCTTCTGTTTTTAAAAATGCTGCAGGTCCCTTTAAATAGTCATTTTTTTGTTTCTTTTTAATCAAAATGATGAATGTTTCCTGCCTGATTTATGCAATATAACATATTGTATATATTGCATAGTAATGCATCAGTTCATCTCTTAGAATCTGAATCTAAACCTTTCGAGTGAGCTCTTCGCTGATGTCTTCTTCAGCTGACAGCGACCGATGATGTTTTATCTGTAGGTATCGGGAGCTGGAGGAGAAGCTTGATTACCTTCAGAAGAGCTCAGCTCAGCGCGACAGAACAGAAGCTCTGCTCAAACAGAAGGACAAAGACTGTGCCCAGGTAAGCTGGCACCTCTAATCTAGAATAATCAAATCTTTCAACTCCTGTAGCTACAAAGGTTTAATGGAGATCTTTGTGTTTTTGCAGCTGGCCAAGGACTGTGAGGCACTGAAAGCTCAGGCCACGTCCCTATTAGCAGAACTGAATGAGAGACAGAGCTGCTTAGACAAAAGCGAGCATGAGCGCAAAATACTGGAGGAGAAGTGAGTTGTCACAACATATCAGACTGAGTATATTTTGTTTTCCTCCTCTCTGCTCACCCGTGGATGCGCTGCTGTGTTTCTGTTGCCCGTGTGCAGGCTGTGCGGTAAAGTGAAGGCCCTGCAGGTGGCCGAGCGGGAGCTGGAGCAGCAGAGGAAGCAGCATCACGTGGCCATGGACAAGCTGCTGCTGCAGACCCAGAGCCTGGAGCAGGCCCTGAAGACGGAGAGACATGTTGTCACTGAAGAGAAGTGGGTTCAGCACACAAACAAGGAGACAAAAAAGGAACGAGCTATTCCAGAAAAGGGAATGATTAAAGTCTGATCACTCTTTATTTTTTTATTTCCTCAGGAAAAAACTGACACAACTCCAGCATGCCTACACATGTTTGTTTAGAGACTACGATGCTAAACTGAAGAGCGAGGTAAAAAAACAACAACACACATTTCAATCTGTTTTTAATCCTCATTTGTTTTACAGTGCATGTCTTAATTTTTATGCGTCTTCCAGGGAGGAGATCTGTGCAGCCGGCTGGAGGAGGCGGAGCGAGCGCTGGCCCTGAAGCAGGACCGGATCGATAAACTGAAGGAGGAGGTGGAGCAGCTCAAAGGGTCACTTGACACTGTCCCCGTCCTCACTGCGCAGGTACAACAAATTAGAAACTTTTTAGTTCAGTACACCCCATTATGCCATCAAATTTCAGCATTTCCCTTTACTTCTTTCACTCATTAGTAATTTTAGTCTTCTTAACCCTCATACCTGATTTAAAACACAACTTAATTTCTGAAAAGGGACATTTTTGTCCCATTTTAAAACGACCTAAAAACATCAAATGTTAATAGTTTGTTCCGCTTTGTTTTCGTAGATCTTTTATTCCACTTCAGTTCTGATCATAACTACCAAGTTTTCAAGTATTTTCAAAAAAAATAACCCTTTAGATGCCAATTTAAACTTTTTAGCCAAAATTTTAAGCCTTTAGGTGCCAGTATTTTCAAAATATGGAATGCAAAGTGGAATTATTGAATAGGGATAATTATGGTCTGGGATATGTCAATGATTAGCAACAACATTGATTTTTAGAGATTTTTTTTATTTTTTTGTTATGCCTGATTTAAAAAAAAAAAAAAAAAAAAAAAAAAAAAGTCCTTAATTTCTGAAAAGGGACATTTTTGTCCCCTTCTAAATTCTCAGTGACTTTAACTTTTGGATTTTTACAGTAACAACTCGCTCATTTTTGTCAGAATAGTCTAAAAAACCTAATTCAGTTAACTATTAAGCACAGTAGCACCCAAGAACCGAGTTTGTGGCCACATAGACTACGTATGAAAGATGGATGGAACAGTGTCCCCTTTGTTAAACGATGCCCATGCAGAAGTGTTTCGAATCTGTAATTTACCCATCCGCCAACAGAGAGCGGCTCGTAGGATATTTGTATATATGGAAGTCTTTGGAACACCAACTTCTCACATGTTTCATGACTGCTGGGCACGATGATGATGACAGATGGAGTAAGTTGCATAATAAAGAATGGTATGCTTTCGTGGGATCGCAAGCATTGTGTCAACAGTGCAGACTGCTGCTGGTACAGCGGTGTGGAGAAGGTTTTATCTGCACTTTCCTTCCCAAAAATCGATCATATTTGTGAATGTGGCAGCCTCTCTGACTGTTGCATCATGTGGACTTGGGATGCATTATAGAAGGGAACTCTACGTCTGAAATGAAGTGTCATCAGGAGAATGCTTCTAACCTCTTGTGAAATCTAAGCCACGAAGAGTTTAGACATGCCACATAAACACAATTGTGTGTTGGAGGAACAAGTATTTGTCCATTTTATGAATTTGCAGGAAAGAAATGAAAAGAATTCTTGAGAAATGAAGCAACTGACACGCTCACTTTTTTTTTATAATGAGACCAACAGAAGACTTCAGGGTCATGAGTCAGACATCCTGCAGTGGAAGGACATTCTGCATGTGCAGAGTTGAGAACAATGAGGAAAAACTCGGTGATAAAATGATTTCCACTGCAAATTAAACCGTCGGGTTGCTTTCTGTCTGAGTTTTTACGCCACCCCTCGGCACTAATTTGTCCACCAGTTTTCAGCACTAAAGATATTTGGGGAGAATAAGTCTTGTTCATCAATACTTGATGTCGGAGGTCTTCAAGGAACAATATTTAGGAACCATCGCTGTACAGTGCACATCTGAACACATGCATAATGATTTTAAATTAGGTTCCTGCAGCTGTGTAACGTAATATCTTCCATTCTCTCTGGCTGCCTTTGTGTTTGCTCAGGCTGAGATCTACAAGGCGGATTTTCTTGCTGAGCGAGAAGCAAGAGAGAAGCTGAACCAGAAGAAGGAGGAGCTACAGGAGCAGCTGAATCAGACCTTGGGGGACATCGAAAGGCTCAAGCAGGAAGCCATGTCACGGTAAAAGCAATGAAAAATAAAAGCAAGCTCAAATCTCTGTCCGTGCCATTTCCCAATCGGGGGGGGCAAACTTGTTCAAACGCAGAATCGGCTTCTTTAGCTTTGCTGCATGTGTCTTTATAAGACTGAGCTCTAATATGCAAAGTAGATGGGTTAACGTTCACTCCTGTTTCAGTGCACGAATGGAGCAAATGAAACTGAGACACCGGGAAGATTTTCCCGCACGGCCGCCACTCATTCCCCCTCCACAAGGTACATCACAACCAACACATGCAAACTTAATGAAGTGTTCACTTAGACATCAAATGAAATTCTGGCAAATGCACATTTTAGCCAATACCGATTGGCATGTATTTTTAAATATTCAGTATAGAAAAACAACAAGCCTGTTAAACCATTACCAACTCAGACTTTTCAGTTCTTAGATGGCTCATTAAAAAACTCAGCAGATAAATATCTTATAACTTATTCCTAATTAAGACGCATAGTGTAACTAAAAGCTTTACTGTTAACACAGTAGGAAGGTATCTCTGGTCCTTTTTTTTTTTTTTACTTTTTTCTGTTCAAATGATTATTTTCATCATGTGATGATTGTTTTACTAATAAGTAAATTAATGCAAAAAAAGCCCTTTGTAATAGACGACATCCCACATTAAAGCCTGTTTATGCGTAATTTAATCCGAGCACCAATCCATCTCACTTCAGAAGCTGGAACCGGTCAAACATTTGCCATTTTTCCGCAATTAAAATAACATTTTAGACGTTTGCCGTCAACATTTATCCCAGATGCTGCCTCTTATTTTGAAAATCCTAACTCGGTGACAGCTCAAATGATCACTGTAAGCAGCTTTATAATGATGTCACTCATCAGTAATCATATATCAGTGATTGATAAACTAGCAGTGGGTTGTATAGTCATTCACTTCACAGCAGAGCTGTTCGCTTGCAATAATAAAACACTGCACAGGGAGCAGAAGCAGGAGTTATGCTGTGGAAATGAGTCTTTTTGTCTGCTGTACAGCAGATAATGAAGCCAAATTACAGAAATACATAATTAATCCCAATAGGAAATTATAATTTTTTAATATATATAAATAAAAACTAAAACTGTGGTAGAGAATTGAAAAATGGAAGAGAAAAAGATGCTTGAACAAGATTTGTCTGGTGATAAGTTGTGTTTAGATTCTTTATTTCTTTTTCTCCTCAGGAGTGTTCTCTGGTGCAGCCTTCAACACGGTGCCTCCGGCTCCATCTTTCCGCAATCAGGGTTTGGTGCCTATCAGCGATCAAGGAGCGGGGGGAGCGGAAGAGCTGCCCGATTTATGTTGTCCTAAGTGCCAGTACCTGGCTCCAGATATGGACACTCTGCAGATACACGTCATGGACTGTATACAGTAACAAAAGCGTAGTTCAACACACCATGACGCCAACACAGACACGCGTACCTTTAGATAGTATATTTACATTCAGTATATTTCTGGGCACAGCCTGGAAGAACCATGTTTGGTAGTTGTACCTTATGAAAAGACAAATACACAAACCAGAACACAGTGTTGGATCTTACTCTTAAAAATCAAATATCTTGGAGTCGAGAGAAGTCATCTTAAGACAAGTGAAAGAAAAACTAAGGCATAAACATTGTTATATTTCCCCAGAACCACTTCATGGATTCAGTTTCTGCTGTAGCCCTTTCATTCCTTAACCAAAATGATCATGTTGTCCTTTTTTATCCAGACACCTGGCCTTTTATTCCCCTCCCCTCCCCTCCATTCCTCGGTGGCTCACTGATGCAAATATCCATTGCTATTTATACATGATTCCTGCTCGCTTTTTTTCCACTGTTTCATTTGTCGAGCTTCTGCACTGCAACACTAGTTAAAGAGTAAAACTACATGTTGTGGAGTGAACGTGTATGCTTTGACTATATATCACCCATCCATCAAACCAGTTTTTATTGGACCTAATAAAAAAAGTGACAAATCAGAGGGGTAATTTTCCTCCAAAAAGGAGGAACCGCATGACCATGTGAATTACCTAGTCGGCTTTAAATAATAAAGAAAATTCAAATATGTTTTGGTTGCAAATGTAACTTTCTGCATTACGTCAAAACGTCTATTATAATGTATTAGAGATGGGTTTACTCTTGTTGAAAAATAGTAGCCATTCTCTGTCATCTGTGCCTGTGTTCACGTTAGACTGCGCCGCTGCTTTATCTGTGATGCTTACCCACCGCAGACCCTGTTGTGCCCCCCTCTGTCTCACCTTTACCTGTGGCAAACCGCTGTTTATCTCTATGAATGTGAGCACACTGAAGTTCTTTAGCAGTTTGTGTGAATATTGTTTGTTAGATAATTTGTTCTAAACCCTCCAGTTGTTGGGTATTTACCAAATAAATCAGTTATTCATTTGTCCTTGGCGTTTATAGTGAGCGTACTCTGAGTGCGGCGGTACTCGGAAGAAACCATTTACGACCGAAGGGGGAAAATCGTTATTTTTCCCCCTTTTTCCCCCCTGACATTACCATGTAGCTTCTGTGAAATTACAATATTTGTTACTGTTGCGCTAAAAAATAAATGTAAAAGTATGCTTAAAGTAAAAAGCTTGAAAAGAAATGTATAAGTAGCAGAAATACACCTGTAAACAAGAGAAGATGGTAATGAACGGTCCTTTTCTTTACGTTGCGCTACGTCAGTTTAAAAACCGTAACCGGAAACTTGCCTTCAAAATAAAACGTTTGCGCCCGCATTTCTCACCACATAATTTTCTTTTTACCTAAATAATCAAAGTCTATTGTATAATTGTGCTACAAATGTGATGTATAGGATCATTTGGTCTCGTATAAACCAGTACATTTTGATTATAACTTTATGTTGATGTGTAGCAGGAAGTAGAATTGGTTTTATTTTGGTCACTTTACGTTAGTCTCTCATTCAAGCGACACTCGAGACGCACGCTTTGAGCTACGTCTTTACTTGCCGGTGTAGACCACTCGCCCTGTATTGTGTTTTGGAACTGGTCTCCGGGGAGGCATGTCAAGCTCAACTTCCCCACCTCCCACGGTGGAGCTTGTTGGAACCGAGGGATGTATTCCTCCCGGATACAAGCCTTTCAAACCCGAAGAGCACGGCCTGGAGCGCGGGTTCCGTCTCACAGCCTTTTCGGACCTGAAAGGATGAGGATGCAAGGTCCCGCAGGAGGCTCTGCTCAAACTCCTGGCGGGACTGGAGCCGGACCGGGCCGACGGGACGGGGAAGGCCGGAGACCAAGCTTCGGAGTTCGGCCAACAGTTACCTGGTCCGCGGCTTGGTGAGGAACAAATGTGAAGTTAGCTCAATCCCCCCCGTGTTGCCAAAACCCGGCCGCTAACCTCAGTCAGCTAACGAACTGTTGCTAATCTAGCTATCTTGTGTTAACTCACGCCGGCTAATTTGACAGATGGATGGTAAACGGCAAAATAATACAGATTACTTTGATACACTTTGGCTGTTGCATCATAAAACCTTCTGGGGACCTGAGGTTTAAACTTCGCCTCATACTTGAGCCTTGGAACAAATGATAAATATTTAACAGAGAGCTGTCAAATCACCAGAGGGCAGGTATGATTCAGCAAAAATATTTATGTTGCCTTGAGTCTGAAGTTCTGTTCTTAAAAGAGCAGGGCTGTATGTGCTTTTCTGCCATTTAAAAAAAACTCTTAATTGTACATAATTGCCATTTACAGTGACCACGAAGCTAGAAATCCTTGTATTTTAATATCAAACAGCACAGATAAGCATATACTTAAATTAGCAGTTGCATTTAAAATAAGTTGAGCAGAGATAACTTGTCTTTCCCATATTATGTGGTGTGCTTTTAGGCGTTGGTATGGACAGTTGTGTGATTCCCCTGAGGCATGGAGGGCTGTCACTGGTCCAGACCACCGATTTCTTTTATCCTCTGGTGGAAGATCCCTACATGATGGTGAGTTACTCACAGGAAACACTTCTTAATGTTTTTGACGCTGGATTGAAGATCACTGACAGAATGGTAGTCTGCATTTTGCCAACGATCATTTTTATAATCCAGAAGGTTGTTCTGAAAATACTTCATTCACAAACAAGATCAAGAGGGAAGTTTGTGCACATACATACTTGTTAGAGGTGATATTAGAAGAAGCCCTGGGCTGTGGCATGAAAGGCGTCCCTGGACAATTGGGAATACCAATAAACTCTGGACGATTTGGTAAAAAGGTCTGGGTTGTACCTGTGATGGTAAATCGTGGGAAAATAAAATAATCAATCGGTATTACTACACTCCTTCTAGATTACATTGAATGGGTTTAATCAAGGATGCTCCATGCTGGAAATGTAGACAGAAAGAGGCACTTATGTGCATACGTTATGGGAATGTTGCAAAGTTTTCCCTCATTGGATGGATTTTTTGCACTGTATGGGTCAGTGGTTAAAGTGTGAGTTGCCCAGACTGTGTCTCCTTGGGTCCAGGGGTGTCCTGCCACAGTTAAATAAGCGTTTAATCAGAGTATTAATGGTTGGGTTAGTAATTCGTGCCAGACTAATTCTTAAGTTTTGGAAATAGTCTTAAAATGTGGACTGAAGAAACTGATGGGCACTGTGAGAAGATGCTGGGAAGGCTTAATTGTAAAAAAAATTAGTTGGTCAGGGAGGACACTTTTTGTGAGTTCATATCAAAAGATAAAATGACGGCATAACTTGATATGGACCGGATAGTTCGTACTGGACTGTTTCTATACTTAATTCAATAAAAACATTCTGAATTATGTAAAAGAGAAGTAAAAAGATGGAAGTTTCGTGTGCCACACCGCTGATCACCTGCGTCCCTGTAAAAACTCACATTGTAGTTCAAATAAGCCAGACAGTGTGTGATATTTTGAAATGATAGTGGCAGGGACAGTTATTTTTGTAATAATCTACTATGTCAAACAATGCAGTTTAATTAAAGACACATTCAGTGCTGAAATGAGCACTAAAGTCCATGTATGTGCAGCTTCACAGCCTCTTCAAATAGCAGACAGTAGCAGAGAGACCGTTCAGATGGAGTTTCTGATAGAACAGCTTTGATTTTACCATGAAAACGCAGGTAAATGAGTAAAGTTGGTGACGAGCTATAAACGGATCTCAGAAATGATGGTGATGTGAGGTTGAAACTGAGCCTGGCTCTGCCTGAACTGAAGAGCTTTCAAGCTCTCACTCTGGTAAAGTCTATTTTTCTTAAAGTGAGCCTCCAAGTTCAGGTAAAACTAAGGTCAAAGGGACGTTACCTGGCTGCATTTTCCACAGCAATTCGATTCGATTGATGTTGTACGTTGATATGGATGAATTTGTACCTCTGATGGGACTATAAATTCAGTTTGGTTTCCATGTTTGGCTTTTGGTTGAGAGCAGTGGTTTATCAGTGTTTATGTGTGTGGCAATACTATATTAATGCATATTAATATCTGAAACCGTAGTGGACTCAGCAAAGGAAGTTCATTAAACATGTTTCTTACATGAGCAGGACTTTTATGACAAGTTTACACACTCTTATGGGGCCTTAATTAAATGTTTGTGACACAATTCGGTCAGGAGACTTTCCTTTTACAACTGATTTTACTGCTTTTTTTTCTTTTACAATGGGGTGTATTTTCATTGGGATTTGTCCCATGGCTTCTAACTACAATGCAAATATAAATTGGACACGAGTTACACTCAATATTATAGTTTAACAGAGCATACGGGGCTTAGTTATAGAGCTAATACTAACACAAATACAGCAATCAGAGCTCACAATTCAACTCGCCACAATGTTTGAAGAATACTTGACTTGCAGGTAAGAACGAAGAGCTGGCAGATAGCTTAATAATCCCAAAACTCGCATAGTAATGGTTAAGTTTAAGAAGTGCTGCTTATACAAGCTACTTAACTTTGTTTTTAAACGAAATGACAAATTGGAAATTGGAATTTCTAGCTTCCAACTGGGAAAAAATTTTAAAGATCACCAGTTAGAAGTCAGATTTTATGGATATAAAACGGTACACTAAGTACTGGTAGTACTGGTTATTAGCTCATTTCTTTCTTCAATGAACTACATAACTGCAGATGAGCATTTACTGTTAACAGCAAAGCAGAAGAAAAAGAGTTTGAACTTCTGAGGTACACTCACTGATCATCCCTCTGGACAATTCCCTATTCTTGTGCAATATCCAAAATTATGGCCAAAAACTGTTTTGTGCAATATATCCATTTATTTGAATTTACTTACACCTTGTTTATCTATCACCACTAACACCATATTTTATTCTATTTATTTTATTTACCGTAACAAAAACTGTTGCATCTTACACCCTTCCCTTATTGTACATATTTATATATATTTTTTAACATTTTTATTTTCTCTTTGCACTGTTTTGCACTGGCTTTAAATTTCTGTACCATGTACAATGACAATAAAGGCTGATTCTGATTTGAACTTTAAGCTAGGAGAAGATAAAGATACTTTCAGCTGGGATTTGTGACAAACGTTTTCGCTGCAGATCTGAACAGCTCCCTGGGTGACGCATTTTCAGATCGAAGGGCCCTAAACAGCGGGCGCTCGCAGCTCCATGAGGTTTTTATTTTTTTTGTGGTGGTGAAGGTGCAGGTGAGGATTCTCTTTAGGGCCCAGCACTGCACTGCAGGTAAAGATAAGAAGGTTAGAAACACCCTGCAGCAGTGCTAATCAGCCTCTCATTGCTGCTCCACCCAAAACATCCACCACCACAGCCAAACTAAAATCCTGACCCTAATCTAAGAGAAATGTTGGAAACATTTCAGAGTTGAAGCCTTTCTCTACAGAGGACGAGTCTGAAGTTTTTCCACGCAGATAGACAGGACTGCTCCTTGTTGCATATGTCTGTTCAGTTATTTCATCCACCTGGAGGACCTGGACTGCTCCTTGTACTTAGACGGATCGTAAATGATTTATGAGAGGTCATGTTAATGGTCAACTGAGTAAACTTAACCGTCACTGGCTAACAGACACTGAATAGAGTCAGAAAGCTTGAACATCACTCTTATTCTGGCCTTGGCAATGTATTTGGGAAAGAAAGAAACCTTATTTTTCTTCTAAAAGTTGGAAAAATAAGCTTCTTTTTCTTGGGGTTAAGAATACAAGTGTGTTTTGTCCTGTGTGAGAAAATAAGACCTTTTTCTCTCATATTTAGACTCAAAAAGATGAACAAATGGGTGAAATAATTTCCCTTTTAAGCTATTTTCAGAATTGTAAAATATCTTTTAAACTATTTACTTCTTGTTCTCGAGGAGCACCCACCACTGTAAAGAGGAACTTGGACGTTCATGCTGGGAATCTCTTGTGTTGAATAAATTCATTTTGAGCCAACACGGACGGCTTTTAACGTCTCACGTGTCTGCGTTTTGGTTTCTTCTCTCAGGGAAGGATAGCGTGCGCTAACGTCCTCAGTGATCTCTACGCCATGGGCATCACGGAGTGTGACAACATGCTGATGCTGCTGAGCGTCAGCCAGAAGATGAATGAAAAGGTAGCATTATGTATGTTTCAGAGTGGACACCAACCACATGGCTGCATTCATTTATTAAAAGCCCTTTTGTTTGTTTTATTTAAGATAGTGTCGAGTATGACATCGTCTCTTTACGAATACAACAGACCCACTTTCCTCTTTTCAGTCATCATTTAATAAAGATGTTATTACACTAATTTTTTTATAAAGAGACAAAAGATTTTGTCATAAATCCCTGAACCTAATCGTTCCTTATGAGAGCAGCATGAAAGACGGTCGGCTGCTGTTGCCATGTTACATCCACAGCACCAGATAACCTCTCATTAATTCATGTTTTATATCAAATTAAGCATGTTTTCTGTAGTTAAATACACCTGACTGCTGTTTCTTGATAGTTTTTTGGCATGAAATACAAGTCATAAGCAGATTGAGATGGATTAGGAGCTTAAATTTGAAATAAGATCTGATTTTTATGGCGTCTGTGCACGCAGGATCGCGAGCGAGTGATGCCGCTGATGATTAAAGGGTTTCGTGACGCGGCAGAGGAGGGAGGGACGTCGGTGACAGGCGGCCAGACCGTGATCAACCCCTGGATCATCATAGGAGGTGTAGCGTCAGTCGTCTGCCAGCCCATGGAGTTCATCATGTGAGTTATTTACAACTCCAGCTGTGGCTCTCGTACTGATCATTCTTTCACTGAACAGCTGCACATGGCATTGACTGTGACACACTGAATCAGAGCAGGATCGTGCACAGCAGAGGCATTGTTGGCCACTGAGGGACTTTGCTTTAATCTTTGGACATTTGTTTTTTTTTTTTGGTTCATCGAGGAGCTTTTTGGGGCAAATCTTGGCTACTTTCTCTGGATTTGAATCTCCATTACTGCCCCTTCCTCCAGCAGACAGAATATCAGAATATGAGCGGCCATTTTGACCACGTTGATGGCAGCAACAGCTGACCCGGCCACTGTCTGTTCAGTAATGATTATCTCTGCTCTGCCTTCTGAGAGGACGTGCTGGCCTGGCCTGTCGTGCACCTGTTATGAAGGAGGCAGCATGAAAGAATAACATTGTGTGCACTGAAACGAGCAAAAGAGTGGCTATTTTGGGCCCATTTTCAGACAGTTGGGGTCGATCTTTGTCCATTTTTTTTTTTTATTTAAACTTGTAGCAAACACTTGTTAACACTTTAGATGCTTCTTTGCTTGCTGCTAATGCTACATGCTTGTTTTTTTTTCTCCATTTTTCAGGCCCGATGGCGCTGTACCGGGCGACGTTCTGGTTCTGACTAAACCTCTGGGGACTCGAGTGGCTGTAAATGCTCACCAGTGGCTAGATCAGGTCAGCCATCCATACTGTCATCATAATGAAATGCTCCCTCTGTGACTTAGTCCTTCTTTCTTCAGCTTTTTTGCTTGTAAACTGTCTGACATTTCTCAGACCATCTGCTTTTTTTAAATTCTTTACTTTTACTGACTGAGCCCGACTACTGATCCGAACAATAGATGAACACAGTAGCCTCTAAACTTGAGGATTATATGAGAAGGTTGATGTTTTTATTTCTCTTGTCTCGACAGCCTGAAAGGTGGAACAAGATCAAGCTTGTCATCACCAAAGAGGAAGTCAAAGAGGCGTATCAGGAAGCCATGTTCTCCATGGCAACATTAAACCGAACAGGTACGGCACCCTCATCACTCAGAAAGAAAGTGTGTGTTACAGCTGATTTATTCTGAGCGGTTACACACTTCTGGAGTCGATCAGCCCTAAATCTCTAAATCCTTAAATAGCTTGCCGGGGTTAAGGAGGTCTGGGCTTCACCCTGTTGGTCCGACCTCCAGCCAGGCACAGCCGGAAAGTCGTACACAGGACCACCGTCCCGTGGTCAAAGGCTAACCAGGCTGCTGAATAATGATCTCGTTGAGTTACTGAATGTATATTTTATATCACAGAGACCTCAGTAGACCTTCTGATGTGCTGTGTATTGCTCAGCTGATTTTACCGATTTATTCACTCCGAGCTTCCGTATTTCAGGCCCTTCTGCATTTAACTCCCACAGGGACACCAACGACAACATGCCAGCATGTTGGGAAAAGTTTGTTCCCAAAACAGGGCCCAGTCTCTTTTCTGTTGTTTGGAACTGGCTTGAACCACGGTCCATCGCATAGTTTGTTCGGCAGACTCATTTATTTCAGCATCTCACTACGAGATGCAAAAGACCGTGACAAACACCTGCTGGTGGAATCATTTTAAACGTATCAGTATTACAAGAAGGGATGGAAAGAGGGAAAAAAGGCCATTTTTTTTGTGTGTGGTTGTGTTTGAAAGCAATAAAAAAATTTTAAAAAAAAAAACGTTAAAATCGAGTTTGGGAGGACAAAAATCTGAGATTTTTATTTTTAGGCCACATCGCTCGGCCCTAAGAGAAGGTATTTTAATTCCAGATGTGATCACTAGCACTTTCAGCCGTCCACTTATGATTCGGTGACAGTGGACACACGATGAAACTCATAAAGTTGCTATTGCTCTGACTCATTCGTGTTCCTGTTCTGTCTCCAGCGGCAGGCCTAATGCACAAGTTCCAGGCCCACGCCGCGACGGACGTGACGGGTTTCGGTTTGTTGGGGCACGCTAACAACCTGGCAGCACAGCAGCGAAACGAGGTGGCCTTCGTTATCCACAACCTGCCAATCATAGCCAAGATGAGTGCCATCAGTAAAGCCTGCGGAAACCTGTTCAACCTGCTTCAGGGCACGTCGGCAGAGACCTCTGGTATGAACGGCGAGATTGACCTTTAAATGTATAAACGTGTGCCACAGTTTGACCCTCACGCCCTCCTGTTCGTCCCTCCAGGTGGGCTGCTGGTGTGTTTGCCCAGAGAGCAGGCCGCCAAGTTCTGCTCAGAGATGAAGAGCCACAGCTCCGGGGCAGGAGGTCAGGGCGCTTCGGGGGGAGCGTGGATCATCGGAATAGTCGAGAAAGGCGACCGACGAGCTCGCATCATCGACAAGCCCCGCATCATCGAGGTGCCACCACGAGGAAGCCAGGCGGCACATCAGGAGAACAGCGCCACCAGCCCGGACCCGAACACCAACTTGTCGTAGACGCCGCCGCCTCTCTGACACCAGCCTGCTCTGTGTATGTCTGTTCGGTAGCTGTTCGCCTCGTTTTTCAGTCAAAATGTTGAGAGCGCGCGGACTAAAGTCGGTGTCATGTGATCCACCGAGGATGAGACTGGACGGCACACGGCATCTTTATCCATCTCGTTAAAAGCTGTTGGAGCAAGTTGAATCTTTCACCTTTCCATACTGTAAATTCGGGGTAGTATGCAGCCCGTTCTGACCCATTTCCTTTCGTTTAGAGTGTAACGCCTCGTGTTTCCATCTTTTCTTTCCTGATCCATACAAACAAATGGTTTCATGTTATTTATCTGAATGCTAAAGATGTTTCCATAGAGAACTGAGGAATGTTTCCATAACAGAAGGACAACATTCCAAATCATTCAGAAAGTAATGAGTATGAATCTGAGTGGCTGAGCACATTTTTTTTTTTTTTTTTTTTATCCGATTGAGGTGATTTGTTTCTACTTTTGTGAGTGGATGAAATTAAATGTTGGTGAATGAATGATGTTGAAAAGAAGCGGTTCATCCATTCCGGCACCTGGATCTGCCCACACAGCTCAGAGGAAGGCTTGAGCAGCTTCCTCTGGGATTAGCAGGGGCAATGTCCAGGATTCCTGCCTGTTTCAGCTGATTGGCCATCCAGCTCAGAGTTCCAACCACTCCTCCTTTTTAATGAAGCTCTGCCTAATAAACCCCAACCAGTGGGGCCAGGTGGAGCCGATGTTTCCCTTTGGATTAGGGGTTGGACTCGGAGGGATGGAGGTCTCAAGCTGTTTGTTTTTGCTTTTCACAATCAATAAAACCATCATCAACTCAGACTGAAATACTGTTTGGATGTTGTTTTTTATGTGATGTTTTAACGTGGCTCAAAACAACCGATGAATGTCCTCGAGTAAAAAAAAGAAATTTAGTTTTAGGCTGTGCACATCACTGTTGGTTACAGCAGTTATCCTTGTTTAAAAACAGCTCTGGGACACGGATTGTTTCCCGTTGTGTGAATGGGACTATAGTTTGACCTCAATAAGCCTGGTAACCCTAACAATGAGAATTAAAAGGGTTTAACCCACATTTGTGAGAGTCTGCCTCCTTAAACTCAGACATGACTCAAATCTTTGAGCTGCTGCTGACCTTTTGGGCCTCGCAGCACTGGCTCTAACCCAGGTCAAGGCTGGCCCACGTAACACTTGCAGTGGCTCAGATTAGGACCAAATGTGTGTGTTTTGCAACAAACATTTCTAATTGGTAAAAACTAAAGTTTATCCACCTCGTTAGAACTGTTTTGTTACAAAATGATGGTCACCTTAAAATTTGTCCTATTTCTGTCACTAATTCATAATTTATTACATGTGTAACTAAATCTTTTTGTTTAGTTTGGCTTGTGAAATAATTATTTGTTTAGTACTTGGTTTTTTCCCCCCGCTTTGGCATGAAAAACTACTCATCTGCGATGATTTCAGGACCCAAAAGAAAGTTGCTGGGCCGTGATGATCCACAGCCCGTTGGGTGTTATTCCCACACCTGCCAGCAGAGGGCAGCAAAGACCCAACGGGGACATTTAAACAGAAGAAGAAGAAGACGCGATGTAAACAAACAGTCATTCTAGTAGCTTTGCTACGGATGATTTCCTCATTTTGAAGTATTTTTTGGTAATACTTTTAATCTCAATCGATATTTGTGTTAGTATGTTTTTTGTAACAAGTGATTTAGGTCTGTATCAACGAGGTCGAGACGTTTGGTTTAAGTTTTTAACTGCGGTTTAACGGTTGTCGCGCCTTGTCTCAAAGGCCAGCAGATAGTCCAGTTTATCTGTTGACAAGCTAACTTTTACCATACACTGTGTGTAAAACAGAGTAGGAACTGACATTATTACTATTATTATTGTAGTGGTCATCTGTCTGCGGCAATCATGCCGTATCTGGGCGGTGAGGAGACGGTGAAGGAGCTGAGGAGGGCTCTGTCCAACCCCAACATCCAGTCTGACCCGCTGCGCTACAGGAACACCATCCTCAAAGTCATCAGGTAGCTCACAGACGCATGCTGCTTTCTTTTTAATCGGTATACCTGCACATCCATATTAATCCAAGTGGGGGGACAAGGTCCGAAATCTGGCCCCCTGCTGACCCCACCCTGTGTGATTTTCTGTCTTAAACGGCCTCTTTATTTGGTGCACTTCGTCCCAAAGTGACTCTGCACCCATAGAGCTTCCTCTATTTCCCCCAGTCAGTGACAGTCACAGCCCGTGTGTGGAGCCCTAGGTGAACCTCATCACGGGTGCTTCATGAAATCAGAAAGCATTTCACCTGTTAAGTTTCCTCAGAAAGTAATTTATGTTGGACTAACACGTTTATATGCATGCTCAAAGGCTGGTTATGGTCTGAATAATGCAATAATATATTTGTTTAGCGCCATTTAAACTAGCCCGGTGTGCTCCTAGTCCTGGACAAATTGGCAGTTGTTTGAAATCAATGCCACTTGTCTTTCGGGTCAAGGCCACCAACAAACTGTCTTCTAAATCTTTCCAGAGAGCCTGGTAGACCTCGTCTTAATGACACCACACACAGCTCTTTATTTGAGTTATTTAAGTAAGATGAGTTCCACATATATTTATGTAAGACATCTCTAACTATTGCCTTCTCATGTGGGACCCTCATTTACTCATTCTACTCCCCAACATCCTCCTCCGTCTCAGGGCGATGTCGCAAGGGGTGAACGTGTCGGGCCTGTTCAGTGAGATGGTGAAAGCGTGCGCCACAGTAGACGTAGTCCAGAAGAAACTGGTGTATGTCTTCCTGTGTTCTTACGCCACTTTAAACCCGGATCTTTCCCTGCTGGTCATCAACACTCTGAGGAAAGACTGCCAGGACCCGAACCCCATGGTCCGCAGCCTGGCCCTGAGGAACATGACTAACCTCAGGTGAGCTTTGGCATACGGGCATCTGAGTGACTGCAATCATAGAGGTCTGTGATTGTTTTTTTTTATTCTATGTGTCTGTTTGTGGCAGGTTGCCGAGCCTGGTGGAGTATGTGGAGCAGCCTCTGACAGCCGGACTGAGAGACAGGGCGGCGTGTGTACGGCGGGTGGCCGTACTCGGCTGGGCCAAATTGCACAATCTCCAACCCAGCTCTGATATAGGTGAGGCTCTCGTGTCTCGTTGTCAATCTTTTTGTCTATTCCTGTCATCCAGAGAAGTTTTCAGTTCTGAAGAAAGGATCTATTCTGTCAGCTCAGATTGCAGAAATAGCCGTTAGCATTAAAACGTGAATCGTGACTTATTTAGAAATCTGGGTTTACACCGCAGTCCAAGAGCTGACACATCAGGTAAGCTGATCTTCACTGGCACTGAGATGAGCCCCGTCTCAGGGCAGACAAAGTTCAGGAGAGTATAATACCGTTGTCAGGAACATGAGTAACTTTTGGCTCAGTTGGTTGGACGGTTTAGGTTGCATGGATTTGCTCTCACCTTGTTTTCCAGCTGGATCAGTGCTGAAAAGCAGCCTCACAGAAAAAAAAAAAAATTCATCAACCAAACCGAGCATTTAACACTTCCTCAGAGTCATGTAGGCTGAATAAAACTGAACTTAAATCCCCTGAGATGACCTCGTACTGTAGACTCTGGCTTATAAAGACAGACATAGGGAGGTTTGCTTGCAATTTTATTGATACTGCGATATATATTGATATTTCGTTTCCCGATAAAGTATAGATTTTTCAGTCGCGAGTATCGATTTTTAAAATTTATTTAGTATTATTTTTATTTTTTTTAAAGAAAACTTTATTGAAAAGTCAGACGTTACAATTAGTGAAAACACAGAACATTAATTTAATACAATACAATGGCGGGGGGTCACATTATACAAAATAGTGATAAATTAGTTAATAAAAATGTTATAAAGTGCACAGCTCTCACGTTTGTGACATGTTCGTTTGTTTCTGTTTGTCTGGCTGTGTTGTCCTTCCGGTTCAAAGGTTGGACCGCCAGTCCAATCAGCGACAATTCATGTCAAATCACACTGTCCCTTTTTTTTTTTTTCCCAGAAAATGATGTAAGTGTATCGAATCGTATCGTTGGCTGAATATCGTGTATCGTGAGATTAGTGTATCGCTACAGCCCTAGTCACCAGGGCAGGCATTGAAAAAAAAAAAACTAACAAAATATTTAAGCCTATAGATGCCATTAACAGATCGATACAGTAATCTCACACTTACTGATGATTAATTAATCAAGTGAAAATGATAAGCAGAAACTGGCTGCTACTTCCTTTTCTTAATTCTCTTGGATGCAGTGAGGGTGGACTTGGTTTTCCACACACTGCTTCTGCATTTTGACGTAATAATAGTGCAATATGTAATTTGTTGTAAAAGGTTATATTTGCCTACTTTTAAGACCATGAAAGTATCAGATGATTTCTTGCTGTGTCCTAATACAGTAAAACTTTCAGTGTGTTGTGCAAGCACAGTTATCTTATCCATGGTTTGGTTTTGTCAGAAAGTCTCAAGTGTACTATCTTCATGTCTGTAGATGAAGAAATCAGGAGCTAGTCTCTGTAGTTAATGGGCTTTTATCCATAAGCCTAAATGTGCCACCATCGTTTGAATATTTTATGCACTCCTTCAATTATAAATCTTCGTCTGACATCAAGCACTTAACAGAAAACAGATTTGATACAATACAGCTGTGTATTTTCCGTGCATCTGCATCAGGCGCACAGACCTCTTGTTTATGATATTCCCAGACGCCGCTGTGGTGAACGAGCTCTACAGCCTGCTGAGGGACCCGGACCCTGTGGTGATGGTGAACTGCCTCCGAGCTCTGGAGGAGATCCTGAAGGATGAAGGGGGAGTTGTGATCAACAAACCTATCACACATCACCTCCTCAACAGGTTGGTGCTAAATCATAACATCAGTCAGTAATGTCCACGACTAAAATGTGTCAAAACAGTAGAAATTCAAGTCACTTGAGTGTTTTCTTTCTGTTTTTGCAGTTGTTCTTCCTGATTGTTTTGTATTTGTTTCTGTGTAAAATGAGCCTTCGTGTGCAGGGCTGAGCTGGTCTCTCCATAATAATCAACCATTCATCTTTGTACAGCTTATCAAATCAACATAGCCTAATTGCTTCCTGTCAGGTCTGTCTCTAATCCAGTGTTATTTGAAAGGCATTAGAGGCCGGAAGAGCCAGATGGGAGGATACAAGGTCAGTCTTTGTATGCAACTCTCAGAGGGAAACGTGTAAAAGCAGGGTGGGGGATATCCAATCCCAAGGAAAGACCAAGAGTTGAAGCACTTTCTGATTTCTTTACCCTCTTATTTGATGTGAATCTTCTTAAAGCTTCTGGTCACTGCAGATGTTCTGACACTTAAAGCAAACAGGAGGCTATTTTGCTGTTTTTGCTCTATGTTTGGAGTGTATTAGTTCCCATTTTCAGCAGCAGAGTCTACATGCTACATGCTACTGGCACCCCTAAATTCTAAGCACAGAACACAGGAATAAATGCAAATAAACAAGTTTGTATTGATGCCCCAAGCTATGGAATAAGAAAAACAGAAAAAGACTGTCGGAGTTAAATAAAAAGACAGATGGGGCACAATTATTGGCATCATTATGAAGAATTTAAGAAAAATGTATGTTTATAACCAAAAATCTAGCAATTCCAAAGGCTTTAAAGCAATCTTCAAAGATCTTTAACACCCTGTTTTAACAGTTTGAAATGTTACCGATAATTTACACAGTAAATTTAAAGTTGATGAAGGACGTGGCTCTAAGACGTCAGTCAATATGAGAAGGGTGGTGTGGCTTGCATTAAAAACACTGTGCAAGACATCTATAGAGCTTCGGGATGATCTGGAGTCGGGGTTTCAGCTCGTAATGCGTGTCTCAAACTAAACTGAGTAGTGCTGCATGTGCGGAGGTCGAGGAGGACACTGCTGTTGAAAGACAGGCGCAGTGCTTTTTAGGATGATGTTTCATGGTGAGAGAAGCTAGTTAACTAACTAAGTAAAAGAGAACCCTGCTCATAGTAAATCGTGGTGGTGGTTCCATCGTGCTTTGTTGTCTGGTGCCGGAGGTACTAATTGTATCAAATCTGCGATGTGATTAGAAGATTTACAAGACACTTTACAGCAAAATAGGTTGGTAAGTGTTCCAAATCTACTATAAGTTTGAGGTGAAGGTCTGAATCGGTCAATAGGACAACTAACACTAATTGAAAACTAACTAAATGTGGCAAAAAAACCTGACATTAACAGATATTCTATAATCCTGAAATCCTTACAGTTCTGACCAGGACTGTAGCAACTCATCAAGGTAATTAAAAACAGGGCAGCTTGGTTTGTTCCCCAATTTCCCCAGTTTCCATATCGTAGTATCTTTGCCTCGCTATCTTCTGTTATTACAAAAAAACATGATATCTAAGCATTCTGCGATATGTTTAACGAAACCTAAAAAGTTTTTTAACAACAGCAACAGATCTGTGATAAATCTGGCTTTCCTATTTATATCTTCAGCTCATACAGACCGACTGAGCAGACATTAGGGGCAGAATGTTTTATTGTTATTCACTTTGGTATCACACAGAACTGTCTAAACCTAAAGTCTTTGTCCCCAGGCTGAAAGAGTGCGATGTTTGGGGTCAGTGTGAGGTGCTGAGGTTCCTCCGGCGCTACCGGCCTCAGTCAGAGGACGAGCTCTTCGATATCCTGTCCCTGCTCGATGCCTCCCTGGACAGCCCCCATCCTCCGATCATGGCCGGCACTCTCAGCCTCTTCCTGAGCCTCTGCTCCGGCCAGCCCGCTGTCAGTCTGGCGGCGCTCGAGCGGGTACGCGGACCCCTGCTGGCCGCGTGTGGAAGCGGGTCGAGGGAGATGAGGTTTACGGCCCTGTGCCACATACAGGTCGGTCCAAATAGTTCAAGGATGGTGGTGCAGGGCTGTTGGATTAAAAATACCAGTCAAAAAAAGATGAAAATTGAAACTCTTTTAAGGTTTTTCTTTCATAACAATATTTTTCTACTAATTTAAAAAAAAAAATCAAGTCAGTTTCACGAAGTTTGGCCGTGAATTCTGAAGAAGTCACCAGCAACATTTCCACCAATTTGTTTGTATTAGTTATAAGAAAAGAACTATTCTCTGCATCACTGTCTCTTTATCATTTCTTGTGGATGCATGAATACGTTTTGAGAAATAAAAACGTGTTTGTCTTGTTGTAGCTGCTGTTGCGTTCTCTTCCTGGCCTGGTGGGGGCGCACTACAAACGTTTCTTCTGTGGGTACGCTGAGCCGGCCTACATCAAGCAAAGGAAGATGCAGGTGATGCTTGTTTGTTGTTTTTTTCTTTGCTTATTTGGACTTTTCCTACATTTTAAAACCAGAATAAATGCAAAACATACTGACGTTTCTATAAATGTCACCTCTCCTCAGAATATGATCTCAGTTTTAAACAACTAGAAGGATTTCTCAGCTCCTAAAACGCACCCGAAGCAAAGAAGAGACTAATTGAGGAGATAAATCAGAGTATCTGCAGATGTGTCACATTAATCAATCTTTTCAAAATTAGATTAAAAGTAAATGCACCCTTTGCCCCGAACACATTTATCGTTCATCTGACAGAGATAATAGAAAATGAGGAAGTAGGCTGTAACAAATGGGTCAGACGACATATTTGATTTCAGTTTAAATACATAAACAGTCATTTTGTTAAATGTCTGTTATCGTGACTCCCATTTTGTGTTTCCTTCTTTCCTTCTCTGCTCACAGAGGAACTGAGATGTGGCAAAAGGAGTTGAGGATGTACTAATGTGGGCTTGTGAGGTGGGGAGGATATAGATGGACAGATACTTTATTTATCCCTTTGGGGAAATTTGGGTTAAAGTGTTCAAACAGCACCATAAAAAAACAGTGAAACATCATGTCGGACTGGAAACTGGTCGTAGGATTAGCAGCAGTTAGATGAAAGTGATTGTGATAAAAGCTTAATTCACTCCACTGAACAATGACCTGCCACCACACTCCCTCCCCCGACCATGCTTGTGTTCATCATTTCACTCTGACAATAGGCGAGAGGCTGAAGATGAAATGAGCTGTGCCCTCACCAGTCGCTCCATCTCACCTTCCCCTCAGTTGTGAATAAATGCCAACCCAGAGGGAGCGGTTGGTGGTTTTCCAGCAGAGAACAATGGACTTTAAGTGCCGACTTAGAGCTCAGCTGCTTCACGCTGAGCTGCAGCACAGGCCCAGGTTCAGAAACAACGTCATCTGTAAGGAGCATAGATGCAAACAAGAGATGTTTCGGAAACACTTATTAATACCACGGAGACTCAAAATCACTACAACTCTCACCATGAATGCAGTTCGTCAGCCTGTCTTCAAGCTGCTTTGATAATCTTGTAATGTTCCTTCCTTTCATTTCAGGTTCTTACATCACAGTTTCATAATGTTCCGATTATTCAACTCAAACCCTGAATAGCTCCATGAATGAATGTTGTTATTGTGTCTTTATCCTCATTATCGTGTTCTCTGGTACCTCTGCAATACCACAGCAAAATAAGTACCATTCTTTTTTCAAAGGTTCTGCATCTTCTTGCCACTGAGAGGGGGTAGCGCTTCACTCAGGAGTTTCTGAAAGGACTTCCACTTTATTAATTCTGTAAAGGAGCAGAACATCTGTGGGAGAAAAACATTCAAACAAGCAACGCAGACAAAAAGGATACGGTCTTTGGTCAGATTAAAACCACAGGTGTTGTGTTTGCAGGTGCTGGTGGAGCTGGTGAACGATGAAAATGTTGCAATGTTGCTGGATGAGCTGAAGGGATACTGCACTGATGTCAACGCTGACACCGCCCAGGCTGCAATCTCTGCTATTGGTAAACACACACCACTTAATGCTGCTTTATACCACACTGTCTCATAACATAACATTAAAAAACATTAACTCTGTCTGGGCACGCTCATAACGTGGAGGTTACTGTGTTTGGATAAAAAAACACAGTTATAGGAATGTTGAATATGTTTATATAGGAAAACTTACTTTACTGTGGAAAATTCTTTTGTCACTCCTCGTTTGTTTATTTTTCAACCAGGAAAACAGGAAATAGGCGAGGCAATTTATTGAAACATGTGTAAACATAAAGGGAAATACAGCATATCAGCTAAAAACAGAGTTTGTACAATTCTAACAATCTTAAAGACAAGCTTTCTGTCCTTTCGTTAAGGAGTCTTCAGGAATAGTTCTCCAGGTTTCTTGAAGGACATCCCAAAGCTCTTCTTTGGATGTGGGCTGCCTTTTGTTCCATTCTCTGCCAACATGATCCCACACTGCTTCAGTAATGTTGAGCTCCGGGCTCTGGGGAGGATTCATCCCTCCATCAGACCTGCTGCCACTGATTTTCAGCCCACTTCTTGTGTCCTTTGGCACAGCTCAGCCTTTTCTCCCTGTTTCCCTTCCTTAAGAACGGCTTCTTGACAGCCACCCTTCCATGGAGCCCATTTCTGATGAGGCTTGGTTCAACAGCAGATGGATCAGCTGAAGCTCCAGATGCATCTCTCAGCTCCTGTGTCAGGTCTTTGCTGGATCTTTTCCTCTTTCTTAAGGACATCACTTTCAGATCCTGTTCATCTGCTGTAGATAGTTCTTTAGGCCTGACACTTCTTCTTTTGTCCTCCACTTGTCCAGTTTCCTCAAATGTTTTAAGGACACGCTGCACACCGTGCTGAGATATGCCAAGTTTTCAGCTAACAGCTCTTTGGGAATCACCTTGTTGCTGCAGAAATCCTGTTTTCTGTCTGTCAGACTGTGTTATCTTTGCTGTTTTTCAGAGATGCAACTAAAGAAATGGGAACAAATGATGTGTCTGTGACAGGCTGCATTTTAAGATGGGTTCTTTGCTAAGTTGCCTTTTATGTGTCAACACAACACTGGTTCATCCCTTGAGTTGGGACCCTTTTTTTCATCGGTCAGTTAAAGGGGTAGTTCGCCATTTTGCACATTAAGCCCTGTTTTTAGGTAGTCTGGGGTGAATTATAGATGTTCTGATCACAATTTGGACATTTGGTGCTGAACGGAGCATTTAGGTATCCACTGCTGCAGCCCCCCCCCCCACCTTTGCATTGAGTCAATGACCACTCAAGCAAACAATCATAAAACGGCATTAAACTTTCGTTTGAAAAGACATGGAACTCACCGTGTGTTCAGTGGTGGACAGCGATAAATTGACCCGAAAATCGCAGCGAAATGTGCCTTCTAACAGTTGTTTTAGCATTTGGTGGACCTATTTTTCCGGACACCGTTGAATAGCAGCAGCAAGACATCCAGCGACATACAGCGCGCGGAGTAATACTAGTCAAACCAATACAAATCAATGAAGACGGACAATAATGGTAATATAACTTCTCTGGAAGCGTATTTCGCGGTGATTTTCGAGCCAACGTATCGCTGTCCACCACAGACCACACGGTGAGTTTCATGTCTCTGCAAACGAAAGTTTAATGCCGTTTTATGATTGTTTGCTTGAGTGGTCATTGACTCAATGCAAAGGTGGGGGGGGGCTGCAGCAGTGGATACCTAAATGCTCCGTTCAGCACCAAATGTCCAAATTGTGATCAGAACATCTCTAACTCATCCCAGAATACCCCCAAACAGGGCTTAATGTGCAAAATGGCGAACTAACACTTTAAGTGGCTGAACAAAGAAAAACACATTCCTCTGAAAAAGGTACAAGGACTGGACTGAAAATGAGTGAAACGGCAGCAAATGTCCAAAGAAACATTCTGATGCTTTCAGAAAGCTGGAGATCAGCTCAAGACCATTTAAAAAGATTACAGGGAAAAAAGTCTGCTTGGAAGAAAATATAGAGAAATGTGGACTGGATCAAGACATTTTTTCCAGTACTTTAAAAGTATTGGAAGATAATGTAGTTAATACAAAGAGTAAACACTTTAAATTAGCTCACAGCTCGTCAGCTCCTTTGAAGCACCTAATGTAGTTCTTGCCATAAACTGCTGACTGATAGTTAGGACCAGATCATTTTGGCGTCCTGTTACACTCAAAAACATCTACTGTAACAGTATTGTGTTCATTCAAATAGGAAGATTAGTTTTATTCCCAAAGCCTTTATTTTACATTATGTTCTTACGGTGGCTCAGGTACATTACAACCAGGTGGCTTTCAGGTAATAATCTTTAAAATGATATATCCTCTCTGTGCTTAGTCAGTATAATTCACCTCATGTTTTCTCTTGTCTTGCTTGCATCCAGGTCGTATTGCAAGAAGCTACAGTGACAGATGTTTGGAGATCCTTACTGGGCTGCTGGGCCTCAAACAGGATCACATCACCTCTGGTAAATCTGAGTCCTCGCACGCCTACAGATATACACTGTCAGTAAGGCTGTCAGTAAGCAGCTGCGTCATTTATCACTGCTGAAAGCCACTTTGTTTTCCAGCCACATCTTTGCACATGACATCTTTCCCTTTCTCTCCCTCCCAACTCATCTCCTCAGCGGTGGTGCAGACGATGCGTGACCTGGTCTGGGTGTGTCCCCAGTGTAGCGACACAGTGTGTTTTGCTCTAGAGGGCTGCGAGGAAACGCTGCAGGACAGCCAGGTTAGATCCCAGACGATACCACCGCCACACCCACACACTGCCTGCATGTAAATATGCCAATAACCACTCACAGCATCCCAGACTCGTAATGGGAAGGTTTTAGTACCTGAAATTCAAGTACTGCAGTCACCTTCATTTAATTTTCTTTTCTTAAAAAAGTAAAAGCTCCTTGTGTCACTGCTTTTAGAAAAAATGTTTGGACGCTTTGGAAAGTGTACGTTTAAAACAGAATGCAATGATCTGCAAATAACCCCTATATTTAATTAAAAAAGAAAAAAAAGGTACAGAGACGACATGTCAAATGTTGAAACTTGTTTTAGACTAGAAAAAATCTGTCATCTGGCTAAAACATCTTACAACTAATTAGATTAACTGGCAGCTGATCAGAAACATAATTATGTTATTAAAGGATCACTTTACTCACCAATTAGGACTATTTTGTGTTGGTCAATTACAAAAAAATCCCCCCAAAAGATCTATTTAAATGTAAAAACTGGAGAAACACCAAGGGGGGTGAAGACTTTTGCATGCTACTGTAGAAGTATAACATGGGACCTTTGGTGGTGGATACAGTTTTTCGTGTTGATGATTGAACAAGCCAGCTAAACACAAATAGTGATCACTGTAAACAAGGAAGATCTTTTCATATTTACATGTTCTATCCTGCACCACTGCTCATCTTGCCCTCGTTTGCATATGAAAACCCAACTTTGCATTTGTTTGCAGCCACATGAGGCCATTGTTGCATTAAAGGGATAATCCGGAGTAAAATGCACTTTAGATCAATTTACGGGATGTTGGGAGTACATACGTTGAGTTGACATCAAAATCATGTCATTCGGATGTGTTTTGAGAATTTCGATTTGACCGTTTTTAGCCAAAAGTCGTTAGCCTGGAAGTGAGAGGGGCATATCGTTTTGCCGCTACAAAACACTATTTTTATACCTCTTCTACAGCTCCAAACAACATAACACTTACGTGGTAGTGAGTAGAGGGTCCCTAAAGCCAAACAGAAGTGTCCCGAGGTCTTCATGTGGTCGGATAGAGAGTCCAGAATGAATTTAATCAAGCCAGTACCTGCTCTTCTCTGCTGCTCAATCAGAGCCTCTTCCATCAACAGGACGCTATCTGACGCGAGACATCACGTCACGTGACATTTCAAAATTCCAACCTGTTAGTAAGCTAGGCGTTGCTGTTGCATACAACTTCATTTCACTTTCGAAAGAAGTACTGGACTATGTTTTTAAAAAGAAGCGGCAACGAAATTGTGAATTTCCAGAGCGAGTTACTCCACACTTGGCAATCAACTCCTATGGACTCACGTGACGTGATGTCTCACGTGAGATTGCCTCTTGTTGATGGAAGAGGCTCTGATTGAGCAGCAGAGAAGAGCAGATACTGGCTTGATTAATTCATTCTGGACTCTCTATCCGACCACATGAAGACCTCGGGACACTTCGGTTTGGCTTTAGGGACCCTCTACTCACTACCACATAAGTGTTATGTTGTTTGGAGCTGTAGAAGAGGTATAAAAATAGCGTTCTGTAGCGGCGATACGATATGCCCCTCTCACCTCCAGGCTAACAACTTTTGGCTAAAAACGGTCAAATCGAAATTCTCAAAACACATCCGAATGACATGATTTTGATGTCAACTCAACGTATGTACTCCCAACATCCCGTAAATTGATCTAAAGTGCATTTTACGCCGGATTATCCCTTTAAGTAAGGCACCAATGAGTGCACTTTTTTTACAGATTGTCAAATATAGAAGCACCTGACATAATACGTAAAACTGAATCAGCTACTGCAGAGCTTAGTTGTTTCCTCTCCGTGGTTTTACTTTAATGGGGATTTTTATTATATTTATTATTTATAAAGGGGAAAAGTTGGAAGATCCTAATCCACCTTCCTCCAGCAAGAAGCTCCACATATTTTGGGGTTGTGGGAGTGTTTTCAGTAAGTTTCTCCTGCTAGATGATCATCACTGAAGCTTTAAATAAAAAAGAAATCAATCCATAATTCCCTATATCGGTCCTTCTTCTCCCCAAATGAAGGAGGAAATAAAACCAAATGCAAGAATAAGCCAATTGGAGTCTCAATTAAACTCAACATTACCAACTGATCCCTCTGTTTAGCCATCAATGTAACGTATTCCGCATTTTGAAATGGGTGGTTATCCCCTCTGTTAGCGTTTAACAGGCTCAGCGTCCCGGAGGTAAATGCAGGGATTGTGCCAGTGTTGAGGCTGGTGCTGATTCAGCAGATGGGGCGTCTAAATGTTCCACTAATTCTTCTGATCCTCCTTTAGGGCAGGCAGGCCTTGTTGTGGCTTCTGGGCGTGTACGGGGAGCGGGTCTCCAGCGCCCCCTACACCTTGGAGGTTTTCATTGATGGAGTGAGGAGCGAGGCCTCGTTGGCTGTCAAGATGGAGCTGCTGACAGCCACCGTGAGACTATTTCTGTGCCGGCCTGCCGAGACCCAGGACATGCTGGGAAGACTGCTCCACCACTGTATAGGTGCGTGTTCCCGGTTTGATCACAGACCTTGTTGGGACTAGAAGTCCTTAAAAGTCAAAGCTACGGCGTAACAAGAACAGCTGAGCGAGCATGTGTGGTCATTGAAGAAATCATTGTTATCAATTTTGTGTTCCCCAGAGGAGGAGACAGACATGTGTGTGCGTGACCAGGCGCTTCTCTACTATCGCCTGCTGCATTGTGGGATAGAGGAGACACGAAAGGTCCTCCAAGGTCGGAGATCAGACCCTTCTCTTGGCGTTTTGATTGGCCGCCAAGCCGAGCCCACCAGCCAGTGGGCATTCAGCTGCAACACCCTGGAACCTCTGAGGCCGGGTACCTTAGAGGCAGAGCCATCCAGCAGGGGAAGCCCTGAACATGTGGCCTCAAAACTTAAGCCAAACACGGACCTCTCAGACACACTGGACTGTAGCCACATTGAGTCGGCTCATTCTGGTGAGTAATGGCATCAAAATCTTTATTAGCTCTGTTATTGTTTTGTCTTCCCATTCCTGCATGGAAAAGTACAGAGTACAGAGACTATTTCATTTACAATGTCTAAGAACAAAGCCAATTTTAACAGCTCCTTATTTTGTGAGAAACACACCGCCACACAACTCTCGTGGTAAAGGCAGCGACATTTTGAGCTATTTTAGCCGTGCTATAAGTTCACATCCTGCTTGATGTAGTCAGACTGCACAGTGGCGATACTTGCTGAATCATAGGCAGAAACACAGATTCCAAGCATCACTTTAATGTAAAGTAAGTTTTAAGAGCTGATGGACTGAAAAAATACAGCTCTGTTGACACCTCTGAGCTTTGGTGTGCTGCATGAACTGTTTAAATCACATTTTCCAGTGTTTGGTGTGTCTTTGCAGTCTGAATCTACCACCTCAAAGGACAGGTGACTGATACATCTGCAGGATAATATGAAGGCTCCTTAAGAATGAGTTGTACTAACTGGCTTAGTTTCAGCTGGTGGTACATCTGCTTCTCCTGACTTGCCTTTTTGCATTGCAATTTCTCAAATGGAACAAACTGTCCTCGCTTAATGGGAGTATTTCTATGAGTGTGTGACCTGCCTTAAAGCAGTGGAAGCCAGAGATTTAATAAAGTCTGTCCCTCCAGCCAAAAAACAGCCGGAACTGAGTAATTTGGATGATGATACCCTGCATTATCATGCAGCAGACAGTGCCTCCAGACAGGCAGCATAACGCATTGAGAGCTTTTGTCATAACCTTTAAGTTGACCACAACATGCATCCTGTTTCCTGTGTGGTATTTGCATGTTGCACTGACAAGAGTTTTAAAAACTCTTACCTGTCAGTGAAAGCAGATCAAAATCTGTATTGGAAAAAAGATCTTTGTGACTAGATTGTATCAAGGTTTAGATTTGAGAAATTATTAAAATGAAACTGTTTTCCCAGGGCCAAGATGAGCGCCCATCTCAGCACCACCTATATGGCCAAACTGGCTTCCCATCTCCTCGTTTTCACAGCGTTCTCCCTGCCCTCCTCTCTCTGTCCTTTCTTTGTCCTCTCTAGGCTCAGACAGTGCCGATCAAAGCTGTGACTCCTCCGCCGGCGTCCTGGCTTCCAGCGTTGTGGCCCCCCTTGCTCTGTCCCTCTCCCCGGCTGTCAGCCCAGAGGAGTTTGAGCGCCTGTGGCTGCAGCGACACGCTTCGCATTCTGAACAAGGTAATGACTTTGGAGGATGCCGGTAGCAGCTTCGACCCACTCTTTCCTGCCAAAAGATTCAGGCTTGCTGAAAAAACGGTGAAAAAAAAGTTTAGAGATGCACAGATGATAGTTTATTTTTTCAGGCCTCATCAGCTTATTCTGATTTAAGCCTAAAATCACCTGTGGGAACATCACTTTTTCAGGACCATCTCTTTCTGTCACTGGAAATCTAGAAAAAGATCATTTGCAGGATAATTTGAGGTAAAATCCAACAGAAAAGGAGTTGTAGTATATTCCAGATCATATTGCACCATATTATAGGTCCTAAACCTTTTTTCTCTTTCACTTCTCTGAGTGTATTAAATCTGACATATTATAGAATAATCCCTTTTTTTTTTTGTTCTTGGGAGCATATTTTAGGGTGTCTGAGGTCACCTGCAAGCGTAAAACTCCTCAAAAACTGACATTTTTATTTCAGTTCTTTGTTTGAAGGTTCCTTAATTTAACGAGCCGTTCTCATTTTAATTTCAAAAGTCATTTGGTTCACTCCACCTCCTCTGCTGAGTCTGTCCCACTCACTCAGATCCACCGGATGAAGCCAGCTTCTGGTGCAAATGTTCTGTTGTCAGCTGCACTGAGGAGCATGCATCTTCCATCTACCAGCAGCCTCAGAGGATATAAGTGATTCTAAACTGATTGTATCAGTCATTTTACATTATTGCCATGTTTCCTTTAAAGATGAAAGTCTTCAAGTACCATTGCACACGTTAATATATAGATAAAAATGATTAAACGCAGTAATTAACGGTAGACTTGAATGACTATGAGTTACTCGAGTAGCTGCTGACCTCACCTAAAGGGCGAGGTTGAGCACCTGCTCAGTCCCCCCCCCCCCCCTCAAAAAAAACACACTGCTAACAAAGAGGGTGAACAGAAAGGCCACTGTGCTTAAACCAACAAGTATTTTAACCAAAGCCTGTCTCATACTTGTCAATAAAACCTCAGAAAATTCTGTCAAATTAGGCATTATATGACACCTTTTAAAGAAGTGGAGTATTTTTACTTTTGGTAATAAAAAAAAAATGTTCCAGTTAATAAAAACAATTTAGGTCCGGTGCAGTCGTTAAACATTAGTGGCAAGTTTTTTTTTTTTTTCTTCAGACAAAAACATTGTTGCCTCGTCACCTTAAGTTTTTTAGTTTTATTTACCACATTTCCAGTGAAGATGTCCTCTTTTAAAATTAAAGCTATTGAAATGATGCCATTAAGCATCTGTGTTGCTATGGACATCAAGCATTTACAGCACTGACCAAAAAAAGAAGAAGAATCCGACAAAAAAAGCGCCTGATCAGTCAGAGCTGGTCAAGCTAAAAGGCATAAATTTGAAGCCTTGTTTGTTTTTATGCCGTTTCAAACATTTACTTGCTTACGGAGGCATTTTGTCATTTTAAATATGTATTTATACTGAACTACATTTGACAGAGGGATGGGGACAATTGTTTTGGCGAAGGGTAGGATCCTTGCGCTGTCTTTGTGCCACTGCGTTTTGTTTGCATAGTATACCGGCAGAAAGGGGATTGCAGTGATAATTACAGAGCTGAATTGAGGTTTGTGTGTATTAAGACTCAACTTTAAGAACCAGCTGCAACTAAAGGGCCCCCAGCTGAGTCTCCACACATCACAAGCTTTTGTGGGGGAGAAAAGCCCCTTTGACACAACTCAAAGACCACCTCCAACTACCAGCTGGGACCCTAGAAGTTTATGTGTAGTTCACGGCTGTGGTTGGTAACACTTGGCCTGTTGGTGGTGGAAGAAGATGGGAGGAGGCAGAGACCAAAAAAAAAAAGGGAATTTTCCAGCTCCACTGAACAGCAAATCAGAGTCGTCTCGTTCTTCTCCATAACGTAGTTGCGTTGTACTGCCGTTACGCGCCCAGTACATCCGTGTTCAGCGTTGGTTTTCTTGTCCGAGTTTTCCCTCTCGAAGTACTTGGCAGCCAAGGCTGAAGAGCTTCCCCTACCCTGGTTTGTTTCTCCATGGTTTTCCTTCCCCGGGGCTCCTCACGTGCATGTTTTTTGAGGCAAGGCAATTTTATTTATAGAGCACAATTCGTACACAAGGTAATTCAAAGTGCAGGGTGGGAGGAAGCCGGAGAGAACCCACTCGTACACAGCGAGAACATGCAAACTCCACACAGATCCTGGGAATCGAACCTGGAATGCTCTTGCTGTGAGGCGACGGTGCTAACCACCACACCACCGTGCAGTTTTGTTTTTTTTTTATTATTTTTTGGGCTTTATTAGATAGCACAGTGTAGAGGAGAGACAGGAAGCAGGGGACAGAGAGAGGGGGAACAACACGCAGCACAGGGCCGCCCGATGCGGGACTCAAACCGGGGCCAGCTGCAGCGAGGACTATGGCCTTGTGTACATGGGGCGCCTGCTGTACCCACTACGCCACAGACCGCCCCACCACTGTGCAGTTTTTACCTCTTTTGACGACTGACGCACATTGTGCATGAAACTGACCTGGAGCTCCTGCGGTCCACAACATTGGTTTCCAACCTGGTTCACAGATACATTGGTTAACTAGATAAAAAAACACCCAAAGAGAACAGACCCAAGACGATGCTGTCGGATTAAATTAGAAAAAGAAAGACGATTTAGATGAGACAAGACGAGAGTAAACACCGAACAGGCTTTTTTTTATAGACTTTCTTTAATGGAAGCAATTTCACAGGTAGAAATGTAGCAGTACAGCGCCACAAAGAAGCCTTCCATTCTATAATTTTTCCCCAGTTTTTTTTTTATCCCTCTCACAATCCCACCCCAAGCAACAGAACAGTTCTACGCATTCAATATCAACATATAAACAGTACAAAACACATACAAACACATGAATATGGAAAATGACAACGTAAACTAGTAAATTTAAATAAAAATATAAAAAGTGAAAAAAGAAAATAAATAAAATATAAATAAATATATGGGGGGCTCAGTCGTCGCAGTCAGGCAGAGATGTCAAAGATTCAATATAGTTTAAGAGAGGTCTCCAAGTCTTTGCATAACTTTAGATGCAAGAGGCTGCAAGGGGGAACCAAATAGGGCCAAGAGGGGATCTGGTGAAATAGTAGTGTTGTAAGCTGTGCTAAGAGTTTTAAAGATTTCAGACCAAAATGTGGCAAGCCTGGGACAAAACCAAAACATATGGGAATGGTCGGCTGGGGATTGTTTGCAGCTATTACAGGAATCGGTTATATTGGGGTAAATCCGAGATAGCCTCAAATTAGTGTAATGAACTTTGTGTACAACTTTACACTGTAGAAGGCCGTGCCTCGCACAGATTGAAGAGGAGTGGACCAACCGTAAAACTTGTTGCCAATAATGATCGGGTAGTGCGGTTCCAAGCTCTTGCTCCCAAGAATCCTTGGGACCGGATGCTGGTGTGTCTATAGCAGAATTAATAAGGCTGTAACCAAACAGGCTTTTACACATTGAATTACAAATGGCAAATTAAACTAAATGATTTAGTTTCTTATTCTTTTGACAGATTTCTTCTTTTTGTGGCACTCCTATTTTCCCATGTTTGAGTAGTTTCCTGGTATGTAAAAGCCTTGGTGATTATTTAACCAATTGTTTTGTCGCTACAAGGCGCCGTGGCTGCTGAAGGGCGCGAGGACTGTGTGTGGATGGAAGAACACATCCAGTGCCCGACTGTCCCTCACTGTTCCCCACAAAGCCTCCAGGTTGCCATGCAGCTGGTCAACATTCAGACCCTGGCCTTCACGCCGCCGCACGCGCTCCCCTGGAAGGTCTTCCTTTATACGCGCACCCAGCACACGGGCACCGTCGGCACACTCATACTGGGGGAGCTGCTGTACACCGGAGAGGCCAATCAGAGACGAGGCGCACAGGCGGAGGTGGAAATGGATGCAACAGCTGACGGACTGGAAGGAACAGAAGACGGAGTGCATGAAGTAAAAGTAACTCTGAAGCAGCAGCCGAGAGATGATAAAGCTCTGAGGGGGTTCCTCTTAATCCTTACAACTGTACTGCACACGCTCTCCTCAGAGAAGGCTTAAAGTCAGCACACACAAACGTACAAATTATTACTGTATGTCCTCCCAATCACTGGCCTAAACACAGGGTTGTGACACCTTTCTCAAAGTCAGATTCAAGCACTTTCCCCCCCCATTTCACCATGGACATAAATTTATTTAAAAATACACCGAAACTGATCATTTCACTCCATCATCCCATCAAATCAGTTCTCCACAGGGAACCAGGACTATGTTTTGTGATTGCATTCCACAGAAGGATGACAAAAAAGTTTGGTTTTCTTATAAAGTGTGACCTACTCAACCTCCTGTGTAATCACTTTGCTGAAAATGAGTCTTTTTTTTTTTTTCCAAATCAGCTGGAGCTGACAAAGTGTCTTTCATTACTTGAAAAACAAAGCAAAAGATGTGTCAATTTTCCTCCTGCTGCTCAACTCGAAACCTCAAACACACAGCATGGATAACACCCTGAATAGTCAAAAGAACACTCCCTTGAACAAGCAAGAGTTGGTACAAGCGCTCCCTGTTTCCTTGAACAAATTGTGGAAAAAAACGGCAGATGATGGCAGCGAGGTAATGCGTGCTGCTACTCCTCTGTTCCGGCTGTTGATGTGGAAACGTCAAGAGGTAAAATAGTCAAGCTTTATTCTATTTCTTCATCTAAATATATCGAATCAGTTGGCAGTTATTGCAAAAATGAAATGAAATCAATAACTTTGCAAACCTTGAGAAAACCAAGTGTTTTCAAGGATTTCCTGCAGCTTAGAAGGAGGAAGTGTGTGACAAAACGAGTCTTACTCACTCAAAAACTATATAAACCACAATAAAACCCGAGGAAATGACTTACAGAATCAAGGCAGAGGGTGTGTAACAGCCTAGTAAAACCATGTTTACTTTCCTTTTCATGTTAACTAAAGTAGAAGAGAAATAAACAGCCGAGGGCCTTTAAGCTCCTCAATTTGCGGTTATTTCCCCCTCACAGCAGAGCCACTTTAAGTAGATTAAAAAGGTCCATTCGGTTTATGGCTGGCCTGATGGGGGCACCATGAATAACTACTGACATTGCAGCAAAATCCCGAGCGTTTTTTGACCTGCATACACAGAATATAATGCTGTTTATCCACAAACAAACCCAGATGAGGGTGGGTGGTAATCTCCCATACCCCATTCTCAGAGTCTGTCCCAGCAGACGACAGAAGGGTAGTTGCAAACATTTAAAAAATAAATAAATCAATAAAGCACTTGGACTGCACTACTGGGAGTGTCTGTATGAGGAAGTTTGATACTATGCTGCCAAGCTTTGTTTAAAGACGGTTTACAGGTTTTTAGCTCAGGCGCTTGGACCGCATCCAGCTGTGACGACACACCTATCCCGCAGCTAGCCGCCTCCACCTGATGCCTCTCACTGTCCTGCTCAGCGGAGACAGGCAGCTCTGAATGTTTGGACCCGTAAGCTCTCCTCTTCTTCTTTTTTTTTCTCTCTCTCTACCTTTTCACGTCTCTCTAGGGAACATTTTTTGTTGTTGCTTTTTGTGCCTTATAAGTACATTTGCCGGAGAGACCGCAACGCGCAGCCGTTTTGAGGCGAACTGCCGGAGAGACGACCGTTGGAAGTTTCATCACCAACGGCAGGTTTTACATTTCCCATATCTATATAATACTGAATATGTGGTAAATTATTTTTTTTTTTTTGCTTATATTTGCCTTTTATTTGTGTTAATCAAGAGTTTACAAAATCATTAAAGAACACTTAGTAAGTTTACTAACAATGGTGGTCGAACTGAAACGTTTAAAGGTGTTAAAAAGACGTTGACTGCATCTGGTTCAGATAGCAACAAGTGGTATATTTTTACGCACACCTTGATAATGACGTTACTTTTACTGACGCTTTGCTAACCCTGTCTACATACAGTTTTTTTCGCGGTAGCTGATTTGTTAAACTGAAAAACACAGCCTCACATGTCTTCAGTCTCTTCATTTTATTTATTTTTTTGCTTTAGACACGGTTTTGATTTTAAGCAACGGTCGAGGAGGGCATGCCTATTATAGCCTAGCTTAACTTTAGGGGGGGCCTGAGCTAAAATTAGTGTGAGCGATGCAGGCTCGGTGTACTGGCTGACAAAGAGAAAGACAGTGAATTTAATAAATGATTACCTGCCACCGCGGGAGAAACAGCCCCTCGGGTTAATAATGTACCCAAAACACGTCCTGGGAGGAACCCCCCGGTGTGGGTGCTTTACTCTGTGCGGATAGGAAAGCGGTCTAAATATAAATGTAAAGGTGACCCTTTGTCCGGCCCATGTTCCCCAGTGTTTACAAGATTAATTTGGACACGGGGGGTTTCAGATGTAGCACCCAGCAGCTGTAATTACCACACAGGGCTTAAAATCAAGTAAAGTAGACAAGAAGTGAAATTGTGGAATGAGTGACACACAGCTCTGGGTAAACTTCACCACCTCATTCATCATGCTTTCAGGGTTTCAGCCCCCCCCACGGCCATTATGTGAGTATCCGCGTTCTCAATAATGATCTGAAATTGGTCATTTTCAGCTAGTGTCAGGTGTGCACAGGTGTCAATCTTTTACTATTTAACTTCCGCACCCTCACAGTTCTGTCTGTTTTCAGCCCTTTTTTGCACAATTACATATATCTAATGGAAGAAAATGTTCACAAATCACTCAAAATTGTCTAATCGTGTCAACTGTAACTCAAATATGTATTACGAACAAAAAAATTGTCAAAATTAACTATGAAAGCAGAGTAGTTTTCTTTAAATCAAACTTAGTTTTCTATGATACAGTAGAAAACCTTTATATTGCACTAATATAATACTGCACAACATTGTGATAGTGCTATATTTTTTCTTTTCAGGCATGACTTCACACTTCTGTTCCTACCTGACAGTTTTAAAACGTGTTGAGCCACTCCACCCTAACCCTTTTGCAGGGTTTGTGTTTTTTAAGATCTTTGGTTCCGCTTTGTTGTACCATGCAAACAAAAATTTGGACACAAAGTACATGAAATGACCCTTGAAGCATGTTATTACCACACGCGATCATGCATTCCCGAACCTGAGAGTTCAGAAGAGTAAACACGGCAAAACAAGTTCAAAACACCTCGCATCAAACAATGGGAAAAATAACCAACTCACAGCTTAATTGCAAAAACATTTACATTTACATCATTTGACAGTTGGTTCTGATCCCTAATTAAGACAAAAATCTTATCAACAGGCCTGGGTTGATAAAACAGAGCGCCACATAAACCAGTCAAATATCACATAATTCCTTTGTTGCATTTTGACTTTTTAAACCCTGGGCTTTTCCGTCTGTTCAGTCTTCTGTGTTTTATCTCAGTTTTTACTGAGTTTCTACAAAGTTTGATCTGCTGTTTTTCCACTGATTGTGTATGCCATAACAAATGGAAACTTGGAAAAAAGAATCAAAGAAAATGCAAACAAGATGTCGGATCTTCTTGTCGGGATGGAAAATGTTAGACAGTACATCATTGAGCATCATTGTTTAATGACTTTCCTCAGTGAACTGTAAAACTATCGATTAGAACTTTCCGTTGATAACAAGATCACGGTCAGATTGCTTTGTAGAGCACATTTAAAGTGCGTACAAGTAAAATATAAAACTAAATCAACAAAGTAGTGAGAATGAATAATAAATAAAAACACATTAACTACAAATGAATGAACAATAAAAGACAGCAGCTGTTAAGAATGATTTTTTGACTGTCATACTAAGATAAGACAAGATACTTTGTTGTTGGCAAATTAAGGGTTTTAGATAATCCTCTGAATAGAAAAAATGGGTAATTCAACAAGAACTGATAGGTAAATTATACTCAGACACTGTGGGCAGCTGTGGGCATGTTGAGACTCTTATTTTGTGATGTAAAATGAGTCAAGTCTCAACAATACAAATAGTTTTCATAACTTCTTCTCAACTAACGACATAAACTCTGCCCTTACACTAATCTTATTGCACCAAAATACCTTGTCAGAGCTTTGAAGAGGGAGTTTTTGGATCGTGTTGAATGAATTAAGCAGACTAAATGACAGCCTTAATGTTTAACCTTTGATTAAATGATGATATGCAACAGGCTTCACTGCTCAGAGTATCACAGGGTTTTATTAAACAGAGCTGCAGCTTCACTTGGGCCTTGTTCTACACAGGATCTGACACATTGTTTATGACCACATGTCTAAACTCTCAGCAGCAGAGTTTATTTCAATCAGGCCTCGCAACACACACAATCCTGCCTCAGAGCCTGCTGAAAGATTCATCAACTGTCGGTTTAATTATTTACCAAACTGACTCACTCCAGCATAAAGGATCATGTTCATTTGTGGTGTATTTTATAGGAAATGCGACGGTATGCAAAGAAGAAGAATGCGGCTGTGGCAGTGCTGCTTATTGTCAGTGGGCTGTATCTCATGAATCATTCAAACTTCCTTGTAACTGTAAGAGCACAAACACGCACACACACACACACCGAATGAGATAAAAGGGTTACATTTCATGAGATTAAACATTTACACTTTCAGTCTTTACTGGACACAAAGTTTGGGAACACGCAGAGTAAACTTTCTTGTTTCTTACATTAACTCTGAATACACTTAGAAGCAGAACCAGAATCTGAAATGTGTTTGTTTTCCAGGACACAGCGAGATCCATCGAGCCAGCTCCAAGTGAGTTAACGTGGCAATCGGAGAGGCTGATCAGTAAGGAGTCCTGGGTCGAACAGGGAGATTACCTTCCTCTCAATGTGACCTATCAGCTGCTGGCCGGAGCGCCATCTACTCAACAGAGTGAGTTGGGACTCTTTGTTCTTTGTCTTATGATGTGAAGGCATCTGTGTTGATGTGGAACAAGGAAATTAAAGAGATGAAATCAAACCGGTTTATTTTAGCAAAAAGCAACCTTTTTCATATAATTTTTTATTTTTTTTATCACCTGACATATGACCCCATGTTATTTATTTAACAAGAACTGAGACAAAATACAGAAGCAGCATATGAAAAACTAAGTCCACCTTAACTTCTTTCACCGGAGTTAAGAAGGTGAATAGCAGCCAGGAGCTGCTGATCAGAGACACTGATTAGTTGATCATCAGGAAGTGTGAGCAGCTCTAGAAAAGAACAAGTTTTGTCAGTTTGCTGGTCTGGAGCATTCAGGTGTGTGTCAACACGATGCCAAGGAGGAAAGACATCAGCAATGATCTTGGAGAGGGAAGTGTTGCTCCCCATCAATCTGGGAGGGGTTATAAGGTCATTTCCAAACTATTCAGAGTCCATCATTCTACAGAAAGAAAGATTATTCATAAGTGGAAAACATTCAAGAGCTCCAACTCTCCAGGCCTCAGTCAGCATGTTAGATGTTAAAGTTCATGACAGCACAATTAGAAACAGGCTGAACAGGTATGGCTTGTTTGGAAGGGCTGCAGGAGAAAGCCTCTTCTCTCTAAAAAGAACATGGCAGCACAGCTTAGGTTTGCAAAGCTGCATCTGAACAAACCACAAGACTTCTGGAACATTGGGCCTCATGCAAGAACATTTTCGTATTTTTATTCTAAATTTCTCAAATTTTTTTTTTCATAAGAAGGTCTCGTACGAACACGCCACGTCAGATTCAACAAACGCTCTTAACTTTGGAAAAAGTGTGTAAACGACCTGCGTAAATGAAGAACGCCGACTCGATGACTGCAACTAAAGCCGTGCAATCAGTTGTTGCCTCATCATGATGGCTCTTTGATGGGGCGGTCCATGAGGGGGGTCTTCTGGCACCACACCTTCTGGTCTGCCTGGGCTGTTTAAGGTGGAGACCCTCGTTCATGGCAATATTGTGCAAATCTGGCATGCCTTCTCTGGGCTATAGAGCAGTTTGCCCCCCCCCCCCCCCCATATTGAGACACACCCACCTGGCCTTCAGCTCAGTGCGCTCCACAACAGCACAGGTGCTTTAATGCGTAATATGTGCGCAGTCTATTGCTCTGATTATGTTTGTCAGTCCAGCCACGGCATGAAAGTTAATTTGTTCTTGTTGGACAGCGGTGTATGGGAATGTGATGTACCATGGGAGATAAACTGATGAGAGCTTTGATGACCAAGGGGAGCGCACGACTCACAGACCCCCGATCTGTCTCCAATCTCCCTCTGAAAGGTTTCCGTGGCCAAAAATCCAAGGGTGGTGAGGACCTGGAGTTGTGGTGGAATTGGGTTTGATCGGCGTGTTTTTATCTGGAGTCGTGGCTCTAGCAAGCTGCATATTTACAGCAGCACAGTCCTTGGCAAAATAAATTGCGATGTCAGCCGTTCGTCTGTTAGGATATCTACACGGCCTTGGAGCACACGCTCTCTTCCAAGAGCCTGACGCGCTAAGGCATCCAAAAGTAGCAAGTCAGCCGCTGGTTACGCTTCCCATTGACCTTGTTATATACAGAATCAAATGAACCTTCAATTAGTGCGTAATTTAAGTCAAACAGAATAATGTCAGCATGATTATGGGGTATAATGTATATATTTATTTATGTTTTCTTCAAAGTAATTAAATATACCATCCATTAGTCAAGCGAACTTGATTGGACTATTTTACGAAACTCCTACGACACCTCTGGCTCACTCGTAAATTCTGTTCGTACCTGAAAGAAAACGTAAAATACGAAAAGATTGGTGAATGCGCAAATTCTCTTAAATCACTCGTACGGACGATTTAAGAACAGATCTGTGCGTACGAACGGTTCTTGCATTAAGCCCAATGTCCTTTGGACAGACCAGACCAAAGTGGAGATGTTTGCTCATAATGCACAGCAGCACGTTTGGAGGAAACCAAACACAGCATATCAGCACAAACACCTCACACCAGCTGTCAAGCACGGTGGTGGAGGGCTGATGATCTGGGCTGGTTCTGCAGCCACAGGACCTGGGCACCTCGCAGTCACTGAGTCCACCATGAACTCCTCTGGATACCAAAGTGTTCTAGAGTCAGATGTGAGGCCGTCTGTCCGACAGCTAAAGCTGGGCTGAAACTGGCTCATTAACAGGACAGAGATCCCAAACACAGCAGCAGATCTACAGCAGAATGTGTGAAAAAGAGAAGAATCGAGGTGTTGCAACGGTCCAGTCTGAAGAGCCGGGTCTTCAAGAGTTTCTTGAAAATACAAAGGGACGCCCCTGTTATGGTCGCGCTCGAAACGAGACACATGACAAGAGTCTGGATTGTCTTGAGCGCTACTAGACGACAATCCTTTGATGACCGCAGTGACCGAGTCGTGACATAAACCTTTGTGAGAGCATTCAAGTAGATGGGAGCCGTTCCATTAAGCACTTTGTTAGCTAACACGACTTGAATTTGATGCGGACGCAGAGGTTTCGCAGAGGTTTCACAGGCTGGGAGACCAGTTAGGAGGGCGCTGCAGTAGTCAAGATGACCACCGACTGCATCAGGAGCTGGGTGGGGTGTTGGGTTGGGTACAGCTTGATCTTTCTGAAGTTTAACAATGCGAAGCAGCATGCTGTGGAGTATGAGAGGCAACATGATCTTTAAAGGTCAGCTGGTCATCAATCATAATAATAATAATAATACATTTAATTTTAAAAAAGCGCCTTTCTCAACGCTCAAGGACACTTTACAATACATTAAAAACACAATAAATAAAATAACACAAGTTAAAAAAGAGGCTAGAGGGAGAATGCAGCTTGAAACAGATGGGTTTTGAGTTTTGATTTAAAGAGGGGTAAAGAGTCAATGTTGCGGATGTCTGGTGGGAGTGAGTTCCAGAGTTGGGGAGCAGAGCGACTGAAAGCTCTGCTCCCCATGGTGCTGAGACGGGCAGAGGGCACAGAGAGGTGGAGGGAGGAGGATGACCTGAGGGAGCGAGATGGGATGACAATGGCGAGGAGATCAGACAGATATGGGGGGGCGAGGTTGTGGATGGCCTTGAATGTGTACAGTAGGGTTTTGAAAGTAATTCTGAATTTGACCGGGAGCCAGTGAAGCTGCTGGAGGACGGGGGTGATATGGTGAAAGGAGGGGGTACTGGTGATGATGCGGGCTGCAGAGTTTTGAACCAGTTGAAGCTTATGAAGGTATTTGTGAGGGACACCAAAAAGGAGTGAGTTGCAATAATCTATGCGGGAGGTGACGAGGCTGTGGACCAGGATAGCAGTGGTGTGAGGAGTGAGAGAGGGGCGGAGACGATTAACCCATTGACACCGGTTGTTGCGTAGCGCAACATTGTTCATTTATCATTATTTTCAAGACGCATGCAGCATGTAATGCACAATAATTGGTTCAAATACACATGAGGTGGGTGTTTTCGATTAGCCTGTTCTGCAATAGTGCGTTTGTAGCTAATTTGACAGCTCGGCTACAATGGCTGCGGTTAACGAGACATACTGTGACAGCGATGGAAGTGATGTGGAGTTGGAAGGGAATGATCAACAGAATTTATTAGAGGAAGAGAGGCAGTCCGCTGGATTTCGCCCCCGACGTCAACAAAAGTTTACTCGTACACCGGGGCTGAAGGTGCCAATATCTGAAGATGCAAGTCCTTTAGTGTTCTCGCATATTTTCACTGATGAAGTTTGGGATATGTTGGTGACACAGACAAACTTATATGCGGATCAGGCGCGCGGCCACACTCCATCCAACTCGAAGTGGAGCCCCGTGTCAAAGCAGGAGATGAAATCTTTCATCGGTTACTGCCTAACTTTTGGAATAATCAAACTACCAACTCGCCGGGATTACTGGAGGCAGAGCAAGTGGCTGTATCAGACAAATGTCGCCCGAGTGATGGCACGAGATCGTTTCGACATGATGTAATTATTTATTCTTGCGCTGCATTCTGACGACTTCTCATTCTTATTTAAGTGGCGTTGGCCTTATGTCAAAAAAAAGAGAGCCCGGTGCGAATTACTGCAGTATGACAACTATGATGTTTTAGAAGTCGTGTCACTGAAGTATACAGTATAACTGCACAATGCAAGATATATTGCAGGGTTTTTTATCATTCATTATTATTGCTGATATTATGATTATGATTTAGTTATAGTATAGTAACAGTATAGTAATAGTAGTATAATAAATAGCAGCATTGGGTATTATCCTGAATCATAAAGCAAAACTACATGAACCAAATGTCCAACATTGATTAAAAAAAAAAGTAATACAATCCAGCCAGCGAAAAAAAATTGAATTTTTCTTAGGTGTTTTCAATAAATTGTTTTTAGTTCAAAAAACCCTCAGGCATGGGGGAGGGAGGGAGACTGGCGTCAGGTTTACTGGACAGATAGAGCTGGGTGTCATCCGCGAAGCAGTGGAAATGTATACCAAATTTTCGAAAAATATTGCCAAGTGGGAGGAGGTAGATGATGAAGAGACATGACACCCAAGTTTCTTGCTTCCTTTGACGGAGCAAGAGAAGGGCAATTCCAAAGCCCCACAGACAAGCGAGTGTCACAGAGTAACGTATGCCTTAGAGAGCGGAGGGGATTGAGGTTTGTGTGAAACCTTCTATGCGAATCAGAGACAACAGGAATGAGATTGAGGCCCATTTTAAAACCGACATGGTAAGTAGAACAGGTTGCCTTGTTCAGTGGCTTGTTGGGGCGACACATTCTGGTTAGACATGCAAGTCTTTACCCAAGAATGTCTTCACAAGGGCTGACGCTTCAGCCGGTACCCCTTATTTTATGCTGTGCTCACAATTGACAAATGGCTCTACACAGTGCTTAATTTGTAAATCATAAGGTGCCGGAACGCAAAGTACATATGACGGCTCAGGGATGACGAGACGCGTACAGGTCCCGGAACGTATACAGAAAAGGTGCTGAAAACAACATGAAAATGTCCACTTGAAACGCTGTGGGACTTACAAGCCTCATTTTCAAATAATATCCATGGTATAAATGTTATGACGATAATTTATAATTATTTTAGGCTAGTACGCAAAACATAGGCAAATGCCCACATCACCACAGGTGGGACTTCAGTATACAGCGAGCACTTAATTTCTCAACGGGTCTAACGTGTAAAAAAAATATTAATTATTCAAAGATTGGCACGGCGGCCTATTAATAGACAGTATGTTTGCTCACCATATTTAGTTGTTTAAAACACCCCACATCACGAGCATGTCCGGATTGTCCTCTACCTCTTGTTGTCTGCTTTTACTGCGTGTGTCTGTGGCAGTTCTGTGTCCTTTGGCCACCCAGGACCTCACGTACGGGACTGGATTGAATTTAGCCAGGGGGGGTCCAACAAGATTTAAGAAGAGTAAAGATGACATGGTGGATGTGAGCAAAGAGCTACGGTTGGGAGTGCAAATCAAGTTCATTTGAGAAAATCCGCGCTCACATTCAGCACTTGCAATGGGAATCCTGTTGACGGCAACAAGTAACTCCATCAGCTTATCGGGGGTGTCTTTACCATCTGAGTCTCTGTACATTCTGTAGGCCCGCTGACACAGTGACTCCCACAGTGAGAGCCAGCCTCCTGCCCGGGCTTGGCTAGCTGTCGGTGAACCCGGCTAGCTGTTCGCGCGCTAACCTCCTCCCTCAGTTGGTTTTGACCATCAACATGACCGCTGCAGCTGCCCTCGTCGCTGCTTGTGGAGGCTTTTCTGAATCGTTTTGAAGTGTCATGCAACTCTTCCTTTTTTTTTAAAAAAAGACAGTAAATTTAACTGTCTTTTTGACATGTTTGCATTGAAATGGTTACCGTTTCTTCCTCTCTGTGACGTGCTCCTCGATGTGGCGAATTTCAAAAGTGAAAGCTTTTGGATGTTTAGGACTTATTGGCATGTAAGAATTAGGGCTGGGCGAGTTAACTCATTATTATCGCGTTAACTCACCAATTAATTAACGCCGATAAATATTTTATCGCGCATTTACTCAGGTTTTACTTTTTTATTATTCTTTTTATTTAGAAAAAAAAAACATTTTTGGGGGCTTTTGTGCCTTTAATGAATAGGAAAGTTCAGATAGAAAAGTAGCAGGGGGTCAATTAAAGTAAATGGCTTTAATTAAAAAATTAAACTGTTTAAAAAAAAAAAAAAGATGGAACATTTATTTACAAAAAAAGCTGGAAAATTTTCCAAAATTCAACAAAAACTGTCTTGACATTATTTTTATTGTCTTTTCTGACCAACATCATTGTAGGAAATGTATTAAAATCTAGATTTTGATGCAGCAATGAACTCAAAACTTGGGAGAAAAGCAAAGATAGACAGGAAATATTTTCCGTTGTGTATCTGTGTCAGTTAAATAAAGGTTTAAATAAACTTTATTTTACTTTAAACTCTGAATTATCACTCTCAGCTTTCTCCCTTTTTTTTAACTGCTAAACTTTTCTGGAAATGGTGTTTTTATTTTATGAGAGATGATTCTTTAATGTTGTTCTGCAGACAGACTGGGTCAGCTGATCCAATCCAACAACAATCCAGGCAACCCACGCTTATAATTAGGGCATTTATTTCAGGATTTATCTCATAGCTTTATGCTGTCATTTTCTGATATTCGATTCTATTGCAGATCCTAATTATGGTTCAAAATATAATGAATCATTAATAGACCATTAGAATGATGCTTTGTTAATAAATTATAGAAACAGACCTTCCTCCCTATCTGACAACTAAATTTGTAATTTGATTTCTTACTATTTTTATTCGAATAATTTCGTAACGGTGACAAAATGTTTTATTTTTCTTTGCACATTTCAGGGTTTTTAACGGTTGGACTGTCATCGGTGAAGAGGCAGAAGGGCAGCTATCTCGTCCCCACGTTGCAGTCCCTGTTCTCTCAGTCGTCTCCTGAGGAGCGCGCCTCCATGGTGGTGGTCGTGCTGCTGGCAGATTTCGACGTCAGCTGGAGAATGGCCACAGTGAATGAGATAAAAACAGCATTTGCTGTGGAGCTGGAACAGGGCCAGCTTGCTGTCATTCATGTTTCTCAGGAATGGTACCCACCACTTACAGGTGCAGCAGACACGATCCTCCCTTCGGGACACGGTGGTCTTGTTTTGTCGATGTCTTGATATTTATCCGAGTCTTTCTTGTTCTCTTGAAGGTCTAAAGAGGAATTATAACGACGCTCCTGAACGGGTAACGTTCCGCTCCAAGCAGAACTTGGATTACTCCTTCTTGATCCACTACAGTGCAGGTCTCGGGCAATACTACCTCCAGCTGGAGGATGACGTCTTCTCAGCGAAAAACTTCCTTACAGCCATCAGGAGACACATTGAGGAGCAAAACCAGAAGAAGGGCACCTGGGCCATGTTGGAGTTTTCAGCTCTTGGTTACATCGGAAAACTCTACAAGGCAGCCCAGCTTCCCCTACTGGCTCGCTTCCTCTTCCTTTTCTACCAGGAAATGCCTTGCGACTGGTTGATGTCTCACTTCAGAGAGTTGATGACTCAAAAACAGACGATCCTCTTCAAACCGTCCTTGTTCCAGCACATGGGGACTTTTTCATCATTCCAGGGGACATACAACAAGCTGAAGGACATGGACTTTGAGGAAGGTTTATACTCCAACCCTTCGGCTAACGTCTACTCAGACATGTCCACCTACCAGAAACACTTCCCCCAACTGGCCTGGGACGCGGGGGAGACATTCTTCTGGGGTCGTTCCCCAGAAAAAGGAAATTACCTGACGGTTGTGTTCCTAAACCCTACGGTGGTGTCGGGGATATTCGTAGAAACTGGATCAAAGGGAAAAGACCTCCTGGACTCAGCTGAGGTGCAACTGGGCCACGATGTGGTTACCGCAGAGAAAGAGGAGAGTTGTGAAGAATTCCAGTCACTGGGAGTTTTAAAGAACGGGAGGTTTGAGATGCTGGAGTTGGACAAAAAGTACACCTCTGCCTCTTCGTGTCTGAGGATACTGGTGACGGCTGCGCAGAAGGACTGGGTCATCATTGAGAAAATGAGGATCTCCACAAAGCAGAGTGAAGCATAGTGTTAATTTACCCTCCTGCCTATTTTGAAGGATATTCTTGATCTTCTGGAGCTTGTTTCCAGACCGCACTTTGGGATTTTTGTGCCTTGTTAAACTGTATCAGCCTTGGCAAAACTGCGTCAAGCTGCCGTCAATCAAAGAAAATGTTCGTCAAAACTATGTGACACCCCGTTGTTCCTTCAACATAATGACATTTGCAGTGATAAGAAAGCCATAAGAAAGCAAATCTGTGTGATATTAGTGCTCTTAAACATGCTGTGTGATATTTATGTGCGCATTTTCTGGCAGAAATAATAGTTGCGCTGTTTTTTTTGTGTCCTTACATGTCGTCACTGTGATCTTTTTTCCTTTATATATCTGTAATGCTTCCTCTGAATTACGAGTTTCTTAAATATCCGGTACAACTTTTTTATAGAAGCTTCATCGCTGCTGTAGCTGTCACGATGTTTGCTCCTTGCTACCTCAGACATGACTCAAAACTTTGTGTGTAAACTCTTTTGGCAAGGGCTTGTTAATCATGGATGTTCGTTTATTTATATATATGTTTAAGTCCTGCACTCCAGCTTTAATTATAGTAGAATGCAGATAGTTGCACTGTATGTCGGACTGTCAGGTTATGGACAGCATTCACTCAGGGTGGTTAATTATGTGTCTTTGAACTTTAGAATAGAGTAAAAGAGTAGTGTCCAGTCCACGGGGATCTAAGGCAACGTGTAGGAAGGGGCAAAGTAACTGTTACCTTGACACCAGGTTGAAGTAATCTCAGCCGCTAATGGGAGCAAAAGACACTTTACCAACATGTTATTCAACATATTTGTGTAGTTGACAGACTTTGGTTGCCATAGGGATGGGAAATAAACCAATCATTTAATCTGGTGTCAGTGCTTAAAGTCTGTGTATATGTTCTGAGTTTGAAAGAAAAGAAAACATGTTATTGACCATGCTGTCAAACAGGTATATAAAACTTTAATAAACTAAACTTCACTGTTACAACAGTGTGTATAAGCAATTATACATGCAAATGCATAACTCACCTGAAAAGACATTTTCTTGACTAAAACTTTTCATGAATAAGGTCCCAAATCCAGTTCAGTAGAGCTTTTAAGACCCCGACAAAATGTTTTCTTCACTCTCTTCCCCACAAGTTGCTGTTAAACGTTTTAAATTGGCCAGCAGCTGTGCCTAATCTTGCACATGTTCTCCGTTACAAGCCTGGATTGCTTGTAAATGTTCTTGAAACCGTGATTTTTCAATAGAGCAAGAGCCTGTTTGACCATGTCCATCAGCAGCTGTGGTTTATCTCATGACTTTTAGGTTGTTCTGGGATGGGGCTCCGGTGATATATCTGTTGTTCTTCAATCCAAAGGTTGCTGGTTCGATTCTGAACCCCACACATCCAAGTCTTTGGATAAAAGTTTTCCAAATAAACGAAACATTTCGGTAGGATGATGGAGCTAAATATATGTGGCGAGTTTCACAGTTAGATGGCATGTTTGACTGAATTGAATCTGAATAATACTTAAATAATCCCACAAAAGGAAAGTTGTTTTGCTTTATAAAGAATCGGTAAGTTATTTGTCATCAAGTCGTGGTAATTCTTCTGGTATTTCCGACATCTTTGGGGCGGCGTCACCTTAATTAAATACTGCTGCAGCGTCCTCGTTTTTTTGTTTTGTTTGTTTTGATCTGTTTTTTTGCTGTTATTTTCTTACACATACAGCAGGTTTTAAGTTACTCTGAATTTGCTCTTCACTGACTTCAGTCCATAATGTCCCAGCTTACACTCACTGTTGCAGCTGCACCTAAAACTAATAATTTGGTACTCTTTTGAATCAAGACTGCCCAGAATAAACGGGTAGCTAGTTGGCACATCCAGCTATTAGAGACGAGCACTTTGATGCCAACAAATACCCTAAAAAAAATAATTTAAAACAAATCATATCATCGGTAAAAGTGATGTAACATTCAGTCTGAAATGTGTCTTGTTGTTTTTTTCCCCCACTGAGAATCATTGGTGTAAATTATGTCATTTATATGAAGGGAGAACATGTCGTTTCTTCAGTGTTTAGTAGCACATCTGGTTCTTGTCTATACCGTAAATGCTGTCAACGCTAAACTGATACAGCTCTGACTGACAAACACGTCCACCAGACAACAGAATGATGCCTTTGTTTTTGTTTTGCATAATTCGGTGATGTTGGAATTCAGTTTACTGATCAGCTGACAGAACAATAAGTCATTCTCCGCTGGAGTGACAACTGAAAAAATGAGGAAGAGGAAGAACTACTACTTCCCCATGGTAACAATCAGGCAAATGTGTAGAATGAAATGATTTTTTTTTTCCTGGTGACCAAATATTGATTTTCTCATGAGAAAAAAAAACAACCTTTTCTTTTTATGATACTTTTCAGCTTTACTAAGGAATGTAACTATATTCACTGCTATTGCTGTACGTCTGTGGTCTGGCTGGGTGATGGTGGCGCTGCTTTCTCCGACGCATGTCTCCCCTCGCCGGTCTCAGGCGTGGTGTGGGTTCCTTTACCAGCTGAAGCTGTCGGAGCTGGTTTTCCTTCATGCGAAGAGCCCTGGCTCAGTGGCCGGTCCTTCCCTGTAGCACGAGTGGCTTGTTCGGCGGGCGATTCGGCCCCGTGTCTCTGTGAGTCGCGGCTCTTTGTGGCAGCTGTCTCGCTCCATGTGGCGGGGCGGCTCTGAGGGGCTGGAGCAGCACCATCCTGCTGTGCATCCTCACGAGTCTGAAAGTTACAAGAACATATGATATCAAATTGATTTGCACTGTTATGGGTAAACATTTAAAAACGAGATAACTTTAATCCTGACGCCCACTTTTGCTCAGTTTCATACAGCTTTGCATTTACTCGGGTATAATCTCGCTGTAATACACCTCAAAACAATTACATCTTCACTGCTCGTCTGTTAGCTTTTTATTTTTATAGCCTGCAGCTGATGCTAGCTTGCATGTTTGTGAACTGAATTTATTTGCTGATTTCATCTTGTTTTTTTAGCACTACTTGGCATATAATTACAAATATTAGTAAGTTAGGCTTCGTGTTTAAAATGGAGCGTGCAGCACGATTGTAAAAGGTTTTGACAACAAACTGACAAATACTGGATAGATAACTGTACCTAAAGTTGGGTTACAGTAGTCTCCATTTGTTGGACTCGACTGTTATACTTGAGCATTAATACAACTTTATTCACTACGGAATTAGGGTTATGAAATGTTTGGATGTTTAGGACTTATTGGCATGTAAGAATTAGGGCTGAGCGAGTTAACTCGTTATTATCGCGTTAACTCACCAATTAACGCCGATAAATATTTTATCGCGCATTAACTCAGGTTTTACTTTTTTATTATTCTTTTTATTTAGGAAAAAAAAAAAATTTAGGGGGGCTTTTGTGCCTTTAATGGATAGGAAAGTTCAGATAGAAAAGTAGCAGGGGGCAGAGAGAGGGGGAACAACATGCAGCACAGGGCCGTCTGATATGGAACTCGAACTGGGCTGCAGCGAGGACTATAGCCTCTGTACATGGGGCGCCTGCTCAACCCACTACACCACAGACCACTCCTGTTTTATCATTGATTTTATTATTGTAAAAGTCTGTTGCTCACAGGCTTTTATTTTGTAAAAGTCTGCTGCTGTCTGCTGAGGAACCGGAAAAGAAAGTAATCGGCGGATCCACCAAACATGGAGAAGGGTACGGAACTTTTACTCGGTCATTTTCATTTTAAAGTTCTTCCAGACGGCGGAGTCGACAGAACCAAAGTCATCTGTAAACACTGCCAAGTTGAATTGTCTTCTCAGCGTAGTAGTTCCAGTCTAAAATATCACTTAAAGGCAAAACACACAACTGATAGCAGCAAGTCATTCAAGGAAACAGACAGTGGAGCGAGGCTTCTACATAAAAACTACAGAAAGATGCTGATGTTAAAAGTGTGTTTGCACAACAAATGTTATGGCACTTTCATTCATATGGCAGCACATTTAAAATAAAACTAAATGCTAAAAGCTATACACTACTTTTGAATTCATTTTTGGATTTTGCGTATAAATTTGCGATTAATCGTGATTAATCAGGGAAATCATGTGATTAATTAGATTAAAAATTTTAATCGTTGCCCAGCCCTAGTAAGAATGTAATATAATTTGATTTAAATGATCAATCTTGAATGAATGAACCCAGAAACCTGTTTAGTGCTTATGGGTTGTGTGCTGGCCACAGAGTAGTTGGACACAAAAAGGCAGAAGGAGGTTGAATTTCACACTGTTCTAAGTTCACCAGCTGTGTTCTGGGTATGTGTGAGAGTTCTCTTTTGCGGTGGTTCATTTAGAGAAATAGAGGTTTGAAGTGACTTTCTGATCCCTCGTGAAACTTTGTCTTTCTGTGTAGAAGGGTTATTTGCAGGCTTTGTGTTTTTTTTGTACTATATTTGATTAAAGTCTTTTAGTTCTCTCTTTTCTACATCCACGTCACGGCTGATCATTAGATTAACCTTTTCTTTCACACAGGCTGGTCACTTCGGCAGCCTTTGGTTAGACTTGTACAGCTCGGCTGTTTGAGTTTGTCATCATTTATTTGTGAAAGGGTTGTTCGATTTGAGAAATGTGCTCAAAAATGAGAAAAAAATAATGAACACTATTTTGGCTTTAGTCTTTAAAAGTGAACATTTGTATTCTATAAGATTAATGCTTGAAGTAGTTGATTGTTTATTTGCTTTGTCATAAACCTCGAATTATAACATGTTAAAATAGTTCATTCACAGTTTTATTCTTCTTATGTTTAAAATTTTGTTGTTTCACCCTAGCCTGGGAATTCCCATGCTGCTTTGCGCGCGATTACATTCACACTGCAAAGGCAGCCTGGAAACCACCGCCCTTATTTTTGCCTGAGTTAGGGAACCAAGCACAGAACGGGGAGGGGGGGCAGCAAGACGATGACGACGTCTATGCGCGACACCGAAGCTTGTAGAGTGTTAATCCAACATGGCAGCGGACACAACATTACCGTTCGATGCAGCCTTAGAAAGTGTTTTAAGTAGCTTAGAACGCAAGTTTACTTTTAAAAAAGAGCAAAGTTTGGCGTCGAAAGATTTCATTGCCAAGAAGGATGTATTTGCTCGTCGAATTTCTGTCGCTCTACATACGTCATCTGCAGTGGCAGCTGCTGACTTTTAAAACAGGGGAAGCCCATATTACGCGTTCAGGGTTGTAGTGGCTCGTGCCATCCCAAAGCAGAAGATAGCAAAGTTAAAAAGAATTAGTTATAACATAGCTGTGTCTAGTATGACAAGTATGCCCAGCAAATACACAGAAAGAAGGTATAGACTTTGAAAATTCACACAGCAAGGCCAAAATCAAGTCTGATCGAATCTAAGGCCTGTAAATGGCTGGATCTGTGGCTGGATCAGAATCTGTGGAGCATTTTTCCCTGTCATAATGAATACTTAGAGTTTGATGGAGCATAGCCGCCATTGTGACAAAACTACTAGCTAACACGACAAACAAATGCACTACAGGAATATGATTGACAAAACTTCTAAACAACAAGGATGTGTTTCTTATTTACAGTGTAATATTTACAAAAGTGTATGTGTGTGAGGATGGAAATGGAAACGATGGGAAATGAGTGAAACTCCGACAGCACTTTGACAGACAACCAGTCTCTTTCGTATCCGCTTTGGGACTGAAGTTCCAGCGTGCTTCTCCCCGCTTAAAAATTCGGCTGCCACAAAATCTCTCATTATGGACAAACACTGACTCCAATCATCACGACACAGCCCCTCATATTGACACGCCCACGTCTAATCTACCCCCAGACAGAGTAGCTCTGCCCCCAGAGATGTGGACGCGTCAGCCAGGCTAGTTTCACTCTGCTTTCAGTGCTGAATATTTACCAGTTAAGGATCAGAATAAGGTTCTTCCTCCACCACCTGACAGAAAATATCACCCTTATTTAATGCATTTCTGCTCTCAGATATAAAGAGAGATAAGGAGCGCTTCGGAAAAGCACATTTCTACCAAACGTACTCCACATGAAGCTATTCAGAAGTTGTTTTTTTTTTTTGGAACACATTTCCTCGGGCAACATGGAAGGAGCTCATTTCCGCCGGGACTCGAGCCAACGGCAGCAGCTCAAGTTTGTCGAAAAGACGAAAATTCTCTGACCTTATTTGTATTTTCTTTTTTCCTCGTTAAAATACATCAGACTCTCCTCAGGTTTGAGCACATAAGTTGTGCAGTTTTTATTTACAGAGAGAACGTGATGTAACATCCAAACAAAGGTTAGGCTAAATCCAATATCCTCATCATTTGTGATGTAGAAACACCTAAAAATCTGCCATAAATTAAGCTTAAACATGTTGGAAAGCGAACAACATGTGACCTTAATGCTTATTTTCTTAAGAGCTTTGTCGTATGAAAATGATCCTGATGGATTTTCATTGATAACCAGTTATAACATCCATGCTTTCAGGTCATTAGACCAAACGGAGGTCCATCTCTGTTTAGGTTCCTTTTCATGGCTCATAATGGGATCTACACAATTTCCTAAAAGGAACCTGATGAAATGAAATATTATAAACTTTGCTGCTTTGGTGGCTACTATTGATAACCTCAGTAATGATATCTCTTCCCATTGTAGTAGATCCCTAATGTTGTCCTGCAGCTTGTTGTCTTTAAATAGTAAATGTTGTTGTTGCTCAAATCCTTTTTAATTATGACCTCCTCATGCCAAAGTTTACTTCAGAGATCATATCTTTTAGTCTTGTACAAAGGTTGGCTCTATCCAAACAATAAACACCAGCTTTGTTGACTCAGTCACACCCACGAAAAAGCTGGGGCTTTTAGGGTAGAGCAAGTATGTAAATAAAGCAGAGCAGGAAAGCTATGAACAATAGTGGATGTGAAACTGTTCGTGTCTGTGTGGACCTGACCTGCTCGCCATCATCCCGCGGCCTGTCTGTGCTGCTGCTGCCTCTGTGTGGCAGAGACTTGCCACTCTGCTGTGGGCACATTCCCCACGACTTGAGCCTTTTGAGACCGTCCACAGAGCGGGCCGTGGGGTTGATGTGACGGGATGGTATACGAGCAGGCAGATCCCAGGTGCCCTTAAAGTCTGACCACGCACTGCCCGTCTGAAGACCAACACACACAGACACACAGCGAGCGCTGGGAGTGAAGTCCAGATTCACAAACAGAGACGGAAACAGAGGTGCGGTGCTCTTACCTTCACCACTCCTGGGAGCAGGTGTCCTCGATTATCTGCAATGAAGGAGGTGTGACCCACCTGTCCAGTGGGTCTCTGCAAACGCACACAGTTAAACTCTTGTTACTAAGATTCACAGGTGACCACCAGGCAATGGGAATTACAGCACTGTGCAAAGGTTTTCATCCATCCCCCATTTCTTTATGTTTAGATAGGAAAACAGAAAATTATTTCATGAAACATCTGCAAACATAAAGGTAAATACAGCATGTAGGGCAAAACAAAGTCAATATTTCGTTAAGGAGTCTTCAGGAATAGTTCTCCAGGCTTCTTGAAGGACATCCCAAAGCTCTTCTTTGGATGTGGGCTGCCTTTTGTTCCGTTCTCTGCCAACATGATCCCACACTGCTTCAGTAATGTTGAGCTCCGGGCTCTGGGGAGGATTCATCCCTCCATCAGACCTGCTGCCACTGATTTTCAGCCCACTTCTTGTGTCCTTTGGCACAGCTCAGCCTTTTCTCCCTGTTTCCCTTCCTTAAGAACGGCTTCTTGACAGCCACCCTTCCATGGAGCCCATTTCTGATGAGGCTTGGGCCAACAGCAGATGGATCAGCTGAAGGTCCAGATGCATCTCTCAGCTCCTGTGTCAGGTCTTTGCTGGATCTTTTCCTCTTTCTTAAGGACATCACTTTCAGATCCTGTCCATCTGCTGTAGATAGTTCTTTAGGCCTGACACTTCTTCTTTTGTCCTCCACTTGTCCAGTTTCCTAAAATGTTTTAAGGACACACTGCACACCATGCTGAGATATGCCAAGTTTTCAGCGAATAGCTCTTTGGGATTCACCTTGTTGCTGCAGAAATCCTGTTTTCTGTCTGTCAAACTGTGTTATCTTTGCTGTTTTTCATAGATGCAACTAAAAAAATGGGAACAAATGATAAACATACAATTTAAAACAGGTTCTCTGCTGAGTAGTCTGTTATGTGTAGACACAACACGGGTTAATTCCCTTGAAATAGGTGCTTTTTTTAAGCTTGAATGAGTCATAGGTCAGTGGGAAGAACAAAACAAAGATACATATTCATCTGAAAATGGTCAGGTACAAGTAGTGAACTGAAAATGAGTGAAAAACCAGCCAGCCAAGCCAAGCCAAGCCAAGCCAAGCCAGCACAAGACCACTTTAAAAGATTACAAGGAATATAAAGATATAAGGATATAAAGAAATGGGGTGTGTGTAAAAACGTTTGCACAGTATTTTATAACATAATCCAACAGGACAGGACTGCTTATATAACGGTCTCTACCTCTTTGAAGTGCTTTGGCTCACACCAGTTCAGCAGCCTTTGCGACTTGAAGGCGCCTTCAAACTGAGGCAGAAAAGGGAAACTGTGTTCTGTTAAAATGTAAAAACTGAACAGAAAACAACACTCTTAATGTGTAAAAAAAACAAACAAACAAAAAAAAAAAACACAAACAAAGCGCAGTGCAGATAGTTAGGTTACCTGGTTTGCTGAGAAACCGGACGACATCTTTGCCCGTTGTGCAGCCTCCGTTAATTAGGCAGTATATTGTTGACTCGTTGCGTAGCAACACAAACTATTCTGTAGTTGAGAGGGGAAAAAACTATTTAGTTGACAAAAAAGGATTTATTTCTTTAATTTAGTATTTTTGATACACACTGTTTGAATACCATTCAAATAAAGTATGTGGTTCATCAATGATAGTTCGATATCGATTACCTCTAATAACATTTAGTAAGACTTTTACATTGGCAGATAGAACCGGAAATTGTTGACTAAAAACATTCGAAACGTTTTTGAATAAATTAGAACATAATTTAGGAAAGTTTAGGTTAATTATAAAATAACTGAGACCATAAAGTTTAAGTTAAAATTGGATCTCAAATTAAAACTTTTATATTTTGGATATTTCGGAGGGGTTTTCCTCAACAGAAAGCATCGTAGTCGGACACTGTATTTAAATATGCCTAAATATATACTAAAACCATAGACGTAATATATATAATATATATATTATGTATATGACTAAAACCGCGATTATCAGCATTAAAAAAAAAAAAAAAAAAAAAGGTTTTTAGAAACTATTTATTTTGAAGTTACTGACCGGAAGCCTTGATGTTTTTCTTCCGGTAACAACTGTAAACGCGAATGAACGTTTGCTAGCAGCTAACCAGGCAGTTGCTAGTAAAAATGTTCAGTTAAAACAAACATTTTGCAGTGTTTAAGCTCAGTTTTCCCTAATTAGGACCACATATTGAATAACTTTGCATCACAGCGGGTTAAGTTCATATTTTGTTGAAGATAAAGTCTCAGTTGTGTCATCGAATCTCGTAGACACGCTGGCTTTTCGTTCCTATGGTCCAGCCGACATGGAGGGTCCGTCCTCTCGGTCGTCTGCCACCCTGAACGAAGCCGCCAGGCTGGCGGACAGGAGGGACTCTGGCGCGGACCCCACCCGGGACATGAGGACTCACTTTCGCGTGTGTCGCTTCATAATGGAGGCAGGTGGGTGCTGCGAGTGTGTCAACGTGGGGATGGAGTCAAGTCTTCTTCTGCCAGCATGTTAGATTACAAGTCCAAGAAGTTACGATATGACTTATTATGGCAAAGTTTTGCATTGATATTTAAAAGTAAGTACTTGATAGGTAAAATTCTTTGTTTTGTTTTTCTAACACTGGCTGTGAGTTTTATGTCCACACATCAGTGGCAGAGCAGCCATGCTCACCTGCCTTAGGGATAGTTCGCCTCTTTTGACGTGAAGCTGTATGACATCCCATATTAGCAATATCATTTATGAACATCTTCTTACCCCCTGCTGCGTCCTGTGAGCTGAGTTCCAGCCTCGTTTTGTCGTTGACAAGGTACTCCGGCTAGTTGGCTGGGGTCCCAAAAATAAAGCGTTTTGCTTCTCAAAACAATATGCGTTCAAAAGAGTAATACATTTGCATCACAAAATCGTCCATCCAGAAAAAGTCAGACCTCACAATCGCCTGTCGCTATTTTCTCTCCCTTCGTATCACTGTCTGCTGTGTAAACTGTGCAGACCGAAGTGCAGACCGAGCAGTAAACACCGTAACAGGTACGGCTGTCTGCATGTGGCTGAACGCATTGATATGAAGGGAGGCAAAAATAGCGCCAAGCGATTGTGAGGTCTGACTTTTTCTGGATGAACGATTTTGTGATGCAAATGTATTACTCTTTTGAACGCATATTGTTTTGAGAAGCAAAACGCTTTAATTTTTTAAACCCCAGCCAACTAGCCGGACTACCTTCATCAACGCCAAAACGAGGCTGGAACTCGGCTCACAGGACGCAGCAGGGGGTAAGAAAATGTTCATAAATGATATTGCTAATATGGGATGTCATACAGCTTCACGTCAAAAGAGGCGAACTATCCCTTTAATTAGCCTGATTAACGGTGTAGTTTAGATCTCAGTGTAAATTGCCGACGTAATATTGTATCTCTTGAAAAAGGCCCCGTGCTGTTTAAGTTCTCGGTGTTGTTGGTTGAACATTAAAACCTTCTGATTAAAGTACAACCGCCCTATGTCTGATCCACCGAGCAGTCCCTGTTTAGCTTTTAGAATTTGCTTTTACACCACTGTTCTACTTTGGTTCCTGTATAATAATTTGTTTTTAATGGAAGAAGGTTCTGAGCCAGGATCATTGCAGCAAAGTTCCTGGTGATTTCTGAATGTATTTCCTGAAGATGAGAAGGTCAGAACCCTCTTAGAGCTCGGTGCTGCTTTGTTGTTCAGGAGTGAAGCTCGGCATGCGCTCGGTGCCCGTGGCCACAGCCTGCGTGTTGTATCATCGTTTCTTCCAACGCTTGAGCATCCGTGTGTACGAACCCTACCTGGTGGCCATGAGCTGTGTGTACCTGGCTGGAAAAGTGGAGGAGCAGCACATCAGGACCCGTGACATCATCAACGTCAGCCACAGGTAATATTCACGGTAAAGACTGGATGCAACACGTTTAAAGCTCATCGCTCAGAGCAAAAATGCTGCAGCTAATCTCGGCTATTCTGCACTTCTCTTATAAAGCAACGGATTTTTAGTACCTTGAGTACTGAGAGAAGAGAAGCCAATGATGATAGAGTTGTTAAGACTGAATTAAAACTTGGCAATGCATGTTCTGGAGACATTTCTGTGAGACCACCGTTTAAGCTGAATGTATCAATGTGTGTATAAAAAAATGCAGATATTCTATCAGCTGTAAGCTCTGGTTGTCATGGTGATGTTCAGTGTGACATTCAATCTGTAAATAAAACTTTGTCTTGAATTACTGCTTTTGGGGAAAAAGTTGTAGGTCTTAATGACACAGTTTTGCAACCGTGAGCTCTGCAAGTCTTTCGCGTCAGTTTTAGTTTTAGAGTTGCGTTGTGACAGAGAAGACACGTTTTCTGACATTTTGATGGGAAAAGACTTTGAGTGTTGACAACTTTTACTTTGGACAGTGGCTGCTTTTTCACTCACTTTTAGTCCAGTCCTTAAACCTGACCTTTTTCAGAGGAATGTGTCATTTAACATCAACTTATGAATCTTTCAAAGATAAAGAAGGCTCCTAACTCAAGGGAAGAACCAGTGCTGTGTCGACACATAACAGGCAACTTGGCAAAGAACCCATCTTCAAATGCAGCCTAGCACAAAGACACAGTTTCTTACCATTTATTTAGCTGAATCCATGAAAAACAGCAAAGATAACACAGTTTGACAGACAGAAAACAGGATTTCTGCAGCAACAAGGTGATTCCCAAAGAGCTGTTAGCTGAAAACTTGGCATATCTCAGCACGGTGTGCAGTGTGTCCTTAAAACATTTGAGGAAACTGGACAAGTGGAGGACAAAAGAAGAAGTGTCAGGCCTAAAGAACTATCTACAGCAGATGAACAGGATCTGAAAGTGATGTCCGTAAGAAAGAGGAAAAGATCCAGCAAAGACCTGACACAGGAGCTGAGAGATGCATCTGAAACAGGGAGAAAAGGCTGAGCTGTGCCAAAGGACACAAGAAGTGGACTGAAAATCAGTGGCAGCAGGTCTGATGGAGGGATGAATCCTCCCCAGAGCCCGGAGCTCAACATTACTGAAGCAGTGTGGGATCATGTTGGCAGAGAACGGAACAAAAGGCAGCCCACATCCAAAGAAGAGCTTTGGGATGTCCTTCAAGAAGCCTGGAGAACTATTCCTGAAGACTCCTTAAAGAAAGGACAGAAAGCTTCAGGCTGTGTTGGAGAATAAAGGAGCTCAGAGCAGATATTCACTTTAAATCCGCTTAGAAATGTACAGACTCTGTTTTCCTGGTATGCTGTAAGTTTACATACATTTTCCAAGCAATATATAAAGAAGTGAGGCATGGCTCAAGACTTCTACACAGTTCTGTATGTCCCGACCTTTCGTTGTGCTCACATTGAGTCTTTCCACCTCCCTCCCTCCGTCTACTCGCTGCTCGTAGGTACTTCAACAAAGGCGGCGCTCCTCTAGAATGTGACAAAGAGTTCTGGGAGCTGAGGGACAGCGTGGTGCAGTGTGAGCTCCTCGTGCTCCGACAGCTCAACTTCCACGTCTCCTTTGAACACCCTCACAAGGTAGGAGCGCGTGCGTCCTCCCCGTTTCGTGTTCGGTCTCCTCATCTGTCCCTGTTACCGCCTGATGCCGTCATGGACATCCCACTATGTTTGTGTTCAGGCTCAGTGTGAAATCTGTAGAAATGTTTTCAAATCTTCTCTCTTTCTTTATGTTTAGGCTTTGATTTTTCTATTTTTTTGCTTATCCCGTCTGTTCACTGAAATCTTAAGTCACAGAAGTGCCTGTTATCTTTAAGGAGTTCATTTTTCTTCAACTTTATGATCAGTTTTCACACTTAAATGCATTGTTTTCTTTTCCAAAACCAACTAAAACCTCTGTCTCTGTTTTTTCCCCCGCAGTATTTACTCCATTACCTGCTGTCTGTGCAGTCGCTTGTAAATCGGCACGCTTGGTGTCGAACCCCTGTGGTAGAGACTTCCTGGGCGTTGCTGAGAGACTGTTACCATGGAGCCATGTGCATTCACCATACACCACAACACATTGCTATAGCAACCATGTACCTGGCCCTAAACAGCTACGGAGTGGAGCTGCCTGTCGGCGAGAAGGAGTGGTGGCAGGTGTGTGTTCGTAATTACCGACTGAGAATTTAACAGATGTTAAGAGTCTTATGTTACCTGAGCGGTAAATACGAACGTTATTCTTACCTCGTACAAAGTTATGGCAACATGGAGACATCCTACAGCTGGGGAGGAACTTTTACCGTCACTCTTTAACCAACGTCCACTTATTTGAAATATTGTTTGACAAGTAAGCGTGTCGCCACCTGACTCTCAGTTGAGGTATGAGTAGATAAAAGCAATCAAACTGTCGTCTAAAGAGCACGTAAAGGCAGTAAATTTCAAACCGCAGAAGTTATTGATAATTCATTTGGAGACGAGGCGCAGTGAGGTGCGTAGGCTGAAAGCGCTCCAAGCAGCAGTCGATGTGACGGCAGTGACGGCACTTAAAACGTCTGGTTGCTGGAAGCAGCCGAACAGTCGGGAGTACAAATTAAGTGAAGTGTGAGCCGATGTGTAGCGGCAGTTAAGCTGTCAGACGAAGAGTAAAAGGGCTTCCAGAAAGCGAGCGGTCGCTGCTGCGGCGGCGGCCCAACAACCATTTTGTGTGTTTCATTCTATCAGCAGCGGCTGATGTAAACACCACCGGGTTCGAGCTTAAAATATGAAATAATCAGCATTGTCACACAGTTGGAATCACAAATTTAGATGTTTGACTTTTTGAGTTGATCTGTCACTTCTTTGCTGCTTTAACCCACTCTGTTGTGTCTTCAGTAGCCATCGATTGTAAAGGTTTTATAACTCTAATGCATCTTTTATATTATTATTATGTGACATATTTGGTAGAAAACATATTTGGATCAGAAGAAATATTCCTTCTTATTTTACCATTGGATTCAGTGCATTTATGTAATACTAATTTACAGTCAGTCATCTCAGGGCAAGCAGTTAAAATGAATCTGATTTATAATTTAGTTAAATCTAATCTAGTTCACTAGAGTGTAGTTCAGTATGTTGGTGTTTATCCAAAGATATGTTGTAAAAACTGGAAACCAGCAGATTGCATCAAATCTTCCCTTTGATTCAATCCTCCGTCAAATGCTCAAAGTGACAGCGGAGGGGAAGAACTTCCTTTCAGTAAAACCATTATAAGCCGTATTAGGGGTTATTATTGGTCGTATTTATTATTACGTTTGACATATTTACCCACTGATGAACCAAAAAACAGAAGAGTCTAAAGTCATTATAGTGATCAAGTTAATTCACTTTAGGCTGTTTTCACTCGTGAATGTTTGGAGAATTTCTGAAACGTTCAGAGAATTGTGTCCCCGCTCTCTTCACTGTTGCTGCGTACACGGGCACCTTGTGGTAGGCCTGTCGCTCCTTTAGGTCCGTTTTCAAGTCTTCGTACCTTCTGGTGAGGAAAGGTAAAAATTAGAACATGCTTGTGTTGAAAGGAATTGGTTGGCTGACTCGTCAAAAGCAAGATTGCCTCAAATACACATTGTAGGTAGCCTGGGAATTCCCATGCTGCTTTGTGCACGATTACATTCACACTGCAAAGGCAGCCTGGAAACCACCGGCCTTATTTTTGCCTGAGTTAGAGAACACAGAATTGGGGGGGGGGGGGGCAAGACGATGACGACGTCTATGCGCAACACCGAAGCTTGTAGAGTGTTAATCCAACATGGCAGCTTTTAAAAAAGAGCAAAGTTTGGCGTTGAAAGATTTCATTGCCTTCTTCCTCGTCGAATTTCTGTCGCTCTACATACGTCATCTGGTATAAGTGATACAATTGGCTATGAATCGCGCGCAAAGCAGCATGGGAAGAACCAGACGCCATTTGATAGACATTCGTAGCGCCCAATAAACGGCTCTAGGCATTCGTAAACCACGCCTCAAATACGAGATAATGCACACCTAGTTCCCAGACCACCATCTCATCGAGATGTGGACGCGTCAGCCAGGCTACATTGTAGGTGCATGTAGACGCCTCTTAAATCTCTGAGTAATCCCAATCATTGTTGGCCACAAACGTGGAAAACATCAAGGTACTCTCTTTTCAGATAATCTAGCGTGCCTTTATTTTTTATGACATGGTGGTATTGACCTATGAAGCTCTGGAAATGCATTACAGGGTTGAAGCCTTCTTCAGAGAGTCAAACAAACTCCTTTTCTGGTGATATTCAGCCTAAAGGAATCCTGAGTTTTCCCTCAGTAGAGCTCCTTCCATAGAAATCTCAAAAAATGGGTTCAAAGACAACAGGAGAGGGTGTCACGTTTGGCCAGCAATAGTGAATGTAGACTAAATGGAGGCAGATGAACAGTATCTGAAAGTGAAATCCTTAAAAAAGAGGGGAAAAAACAGCAATTTGAGGGTTCGTCTGACACTTAGTGGAACTGATTTCATGTGCAGTTTTCATATAAATGTTTAAAAGCCTGTGGAATATTAAAGTGTTTTATAGTCGCACGACTTTACAATCGACGCATCTTTGACTCAACAAGTCATCTAATTCCAAATTGAAAGTGAGAAAAGTCTGTGCTTGTTCTAGTTTTCTGCCTCAAGACCTTAAAATCCAGGTCGTATGAAACGTGATCTCCTTTTCTGTTGAGGCCAGGTGTGGAGCTGAAGTCTGTGTTGTGTGTTTGTGGATGTGTAGGTGCTGTGTGAGGACGTGACCAAAGCGGACATCGATGCTGTGATCTCAGACCTCCTTCAGCTCTACGACATGGAGGCCAAGTGTGTCTGAAGGACACGGCCACGAAATCTGTGTGTGTCTGCGCGGTGTGTGCCGCTCTGCAGTCAAGTGTCAGAGTTCAGGTGTGTTTGATGATGAGTGTGTCTGTGTGTGAGATAAAAGAGCGCTTTGTATGGCGCGTAGAGAAACACACCAGCAGTACCGCCTCCTGCCACAGGGGGGAGACAGTTCTCACTTTTCGGACTCAGTGGACTGATGTGAGTGTGTTCCCTTCACACTCCACAGTCGACATATTTTTAACTACAAATACCACTGCAAGAATTTTACAAAGAGGCCCAAAATTCATTATTCAGTTATCATGAATAACTCAATTAATATTTCCGAAATATTCATAGAAATGCATTGAAACGGTGGCTTCAGGTAAATCTTAATAACAATTGGACCCGTAGATACTGATATTTATCCTTTGTAATTTAAATTCAAAACTCCTCTTGGCATTACATATTATTGTACTAAAAGTGTATTCCCAATTTGACTGCATTGATTGGCTGAATAGCTTGTTCATCTTCACTCTTAGTTTATGTACCGGTAAGTGCCTCGTGGTTTATTATGAAGTCTTTTTTGTGTTTTTGCAGTGCTGCCATTCACAGAGATCTTCTCATGAATTCTAGTTTAAATACAGTTGTTTTATTAAACTTTTAAACCAAGTGGCTGTGAAATATGCAGGGGCACGATCTTCTGTCTGCTCTTAGAAATAAACAATTCATATTCTGCCGAGTCTGCTCTACTCTGTTTCAACTTTTTAATGCAAGTGAATTTCATGAAAAGTAAGTTGTAGTCTGTGTATCAAAGATTATCTGGAAGAGTATATGGAATCAAAGCTCATTGGAGGATGTTCATTGTGATATATTGTTAAATATATATTTATTTATTTTCTTGTTTTATTTCTACAAAATTAAACAGCTAAATTAACCTCCTCCAAGAGTGATAATTCCATATTTCCCACCTTAGGGTTTTATCTTCTTCCTGTGCCTCAGAGCTCCATTGATTTCCAAAAATCTGTTAAAACGAAATCGGTGAGCCTCACTGTTTCGCCGAGTGACATATTTCTTCATTGCAATGAACACACACATCATCCTGCTGCCAAATTATTCATTAAGAGACCAAATGATTGTTGGTCCTCAGCTGAAAGTGGTCCCCAGAGGATGCATAACGTCCTCCTGTTTGAGTAATGTTTGTTAAAAATTTAGTTTCAAGCTGTTTGGAAACAATCAAAGCTGAACTAAATAGACAACTGTATATGCATTTAATTTTTTTTTTTTTTTTAAACAATGCGGCCACAGAGCTCATGCCAAAGCCTCTTTGGCACCGAACAGCGGAACACTGGACACAAATGAGTAACAGAGCTCCCGGTGTGCTCGCTGAAACTGTTCGTCTGCCTTCCCCAGGAGGACGAAAAGCTTATCATATTCATCCAGCCCCTCAGGAACTGGGACTGCTCACCCAGGGCCATGCTTAATCACACCCTTGCTTTGCCACATTTGAGCATGTTGCATTACACTGATCGTTGTAAGTTCAGGAAGGAGCTGAGAGGGGTGCGTTAATCACGTTTCTCCACGTCTTGTCATCAGCGTTGATAGTAAACATCCTGAAATTTTGTTAGATGTTGTCTCAGTTTGCCTTGTCTTGTGTGCATTAGTTCCATCCTACAGTCTATCAAAACTGGCTGTCGTTTCTCTTCAGAGTTCAGAAAGTAACTTTTAAGTGTGCCTGCCAGGACACTATGAATACTATTAAAGGCTGCTCTAATTTTCTTTCTCTTTATCTCACAAAGCTTCAAAGACTGGATATTTTTAGCAGATGAGTGTTGGCTTACCTACTATTTTTTTGTGTATCCTACAAAATCAGGTCTGACACACGTGTGTGTGTGTGTGTGTGTGTGTGTGTGTGTGTGTGTGTGTGTGTGTGTGTGTGTGTGTGTGTGTGTGTGTGTGTGTGTGTGTGTGTGTGTGTGTGTGTGTGTGTGTGTGTGTGTGTGTCCAGGATGAAGAAGTCAAAGTCATATGATCAGTTCTGACACATCTGAGTCTCTCTGTCTGTCTTCCCTCCATTTCTTCTTCTCTTGTTCCAAGCTTTCTGCTTCTCTTCTCGTCGCATGCATCCCAGTAGCATCACATGTCATGCAATATTCCTCCTCCTGATACTTCCTCTCCCCTCTCATCTGTCACTTGTCCAGTTTTTTCCCTTCTTTCTGTACCTACTGGGGAAAATCTGGCAGCTTCTCACTTCATTTGTTCCAGTCCTGTCATCCTCTCTTTTTACCCTCTTTTCCAACTCCATCTCCCTTTCTCACCCTCTTGCTGATCCTTTGACTTTCTTGCACTTCTTTTCTTTTCACCATCTGTCCTATTCACTGTCTCCCACTCTTTTTTTTTTTTTCTCCTCTCCACTCCTCTGGGTCTCCTTCCCTCCTCCTGCCTCTTCTCTCCACCTCCCTCTGTCTCCCTAATGTTATATTAATAATGGAAAGGGTGTATGTTCAGCCATGCTCCATGAATTAACCATCAGATGGGAAGGAATCAGAGGAGCAGGGAGAAGAGAGTAATGTGGATGGATGTGAGGGGTTTAGGGCTGAAGGAGACAGGAATGGAGGAGGAAAATGGCAATCGAAGGATGGGAGATTGTCACCGTATCACACTTCGCACACTCTTCACCCAGCTCCAGTTGCCTCCTCTCTGGGTTCCTCTGATGTGCTTACACATCACTTCAGCCTTTACTCTGGGCTTGAGGGGAAGTCAGAAGGTCAAACACACATGACCATCTGCGTGAGGCGCCATGTGCACATGTTTATATCAGAATGACAGTTGGGGATGTTTACGTTGCATCGAGCTCGCGGTGTAGATGTAGAGTGTCCTTGAACAGACAAAGCATCAGCAGTCTTCGGCCTTGGACCGATTAGACATCAGCCAAGCACTCTTAAATGCCTAATGCATAGACAACAGATTTAAGCGATCTCGTGTGTGTATGTGTGTGTGTGCAAATCAGGGGACGGCAGAGAGAGCAGCTTGCATGATTTATTGTCCATGTAAACTGTGAGATGATGAAAAGATGGATGGACGTGCAGACAAAATAAGCCATCAGACTGTCAGTCAGAGGTCTATCAAGGCCTTTCAAGATACTACCTTTCTCACTGGGAACACCGATGTAGTATTTATCTGTAAAAATAAGACATAAGGAAAACAAAATGTTTGGGGAAAATATTGTTGGTTATAATTTATTAAAAAGTTAAAGAAAATGAGGCAGACATGCCTGCACTCCTGGGGGCTGTTCTGAGATACAGCAGTTCAAATAGAAATGAGACAGAGTAATGCTTTATACCCATTATCTTAGTTAAGATTGTTAGCGTTGTTGCTAATTAGCAACGAATCAAATCAAATTTATTTGTATAGCACATTTCATGTACAAAACAATTCAAAGTGCTTTACATAAAATAAAAGCATTGCAGCAGGGAGTGGAAGAAGCATTAAAAATAAATAAAAATACATAAAGAGAAGCAAATAAAAACATTTAAATGAATTTAAAAACAAGTAACAGTCCACATAAATTCAAAGATATCGTGCAGATTTCATGCATAGACACATGAGAAAAGAAATGTTTTTAACCTGGATTTAAAAATGTCTCCATTTGGTGAAAGTTTTCTCTCCACTGACAGTTTGTTCCACTTGTTGGCAGCATAACTGCTAACACCCCACTAAAATAAGGCAAATTCACCTGAACTATAAGTTAATGGCATGCAGATGCTATATGTTAACGAGCCATCCTAATTTTTAGGGAGTTGGTCTTTAATTCACAGGGTTGCAAGCTCAAATCCCACGATTAGGCTACCTCTGTTTACACCTGGAGTGACCTTGAGCAAAACAACTAACCCAACAATTCTCCAGAGACTGTAACCAATAATGTGTTCTTATAAGTCGCTTTGGATAAAAAAAAGTCAGCTAAGTGTTATGTAATATAACTCATATAATGCAGTAAACTGCACATTTTTTAAATCAACAAATTTAATGACTTTTAAGACCTTTTTAAGACCTCTAAGAATAAAAATTAAGACCATTACCACGGCAAAAATATATATAAAAACTACACCCTAGGCTGTTCGATGTTGAAAAAAAGTCCAGTGTGAAATGTGTGCTTCAGTGATACTGAATCAGTGTGTCAACATGATCGCATAAGATTTGAACGCACAAGGGAACACCACACACTACAGGACAATCGTGCCCAATTGTCACACATCTGCGAAGGAGCGTGTTTTCGCTGCCATTTGTCTGTCTGTTTGTCTGAGGCTCTGAGCAAAATAAATCCATAATTGAACCTAATTTTCGAGTTATGTCTACTGTGCTTTTACAACTAGCAAAACAATTTTACTACCCAAGTGAACTTAAACCAGAACTTTGGACAACTCACGTGAACCACAGACTGGTTTATGCAATAGTCAGCTGTCCATATATGGACTGTGACTTTGCAGCATAAACCACACGACAAAATCAAATTTCCTTCGGGATTAATAAAGTATCTCCAATCTAATCAAATAAATAAAAACCAGCACAGACCGCTCATACAGTCAATGGCACGTAGCCTACCCATAGAAAAAATACACACTCTCACACACATCATACAACGTGACTATCGACTGCTAACAACCATGATCAGTAACCTACACAAACCCAGACACATAATGGCTCGGCGGCCAGCAATCGGATAAACCAACGAAGTGAATCAATCCTGTGAAAGAATGAAAACAAGTGAATGAAACCTGCACTCACCCATTATGAAGTTAACTCTGCCAGCCCCGCCATAATCTTGCCCGTGCTCAGCCAACACCTTGACGTCAGGTATGTTTGGTAATAATAATAATACATTTTATTTTTAAAGAGGCGCCTTTCTGGACACTCAAGGTCACCTTACAAAGTGGATAAAAAACATCAAAATAAAACACATCAATATTAAAAGAAGTAAAACACCAGAAATCAATAAAACACAGAAAATCATTTACAAAAAAAAAGGGGGAAGGGAATTGTTTCAGATGGAATAGGCAGTTTTAAACAGATGAGTTTGGAGTTGTGATTTGAAATGGGGGAGTGTGTCTGTGTTTCTGAGCAGGGGTGGTAGAGAGTTCCAGAGGCGGGGGGCAGAGCGGCTGAATGCTCTGCTGCCCATGGTGGTGAGACGGGCGGAGGGGATAGACAGGTGTGTGGAAGAAGAGGATCTGAGAGAGCGGAAGGGGGTGGAAACATGGAGGAGATCTGACAGATATGGGGGGGCGAGATTGTGAAGGGCCTTGAATGTTACTAGGAGAACTTTGTATTGAATACGGAACTGAACAGGGAGCCAGTGGAGCTGTTTGAGGACAGGGGTGATGTGGTGGATAGAGGGGGTTCTTGTAATAATGCGGGCAGCTGAGTTCTGGACCAGTTGAAGTTTATGGAGTGATTTTTGAGGGAGGCCAAAGAGGAGAGAGTTACAGTAGTCCAGGCGGGAGGTGACGAGGCTGTGGACAAGGATGGCAGCAGTTTGGGGGGTAAGGGAAGGGCGGAGGCGGTTGATGCTTCGTAAGTGGAAGTAGGCTGACCGGGTAATGTTATTGATATGGGATTGAAAGGATAGTGTACTGTCCAGGATGACGCCCAGACTCTTAACCTGGGGGAGGGGTGATACGGAGGAGTTGTCAATAGTTAGTGGGAAGCTGTTGGTTTTGGATAGAGTGGATTTTGTGCCAATGAGGAGAACCTCCGTTTTGCTACTGTTTAATTTGAGGAAGTTTTGGGTGAACCAGGCTTTTATTTCAGATATGCAATCTGTGAGGGAGGTGGGCGGGAGAGCGGACGAAGGTTTAGTGGTGAGGTAGAGCTGGGTGTCATCAGCATAGCAGTGGAAGTGGATGTTGAATTTGCGGAAGATATTGCCAAGGGGAAGGAGGTAGATGATGAAGAGGAGGGGCCCCAGGACAGAGCCCTGGGGCACACCTGAGGTGACGGGGGGAGAGAGTTGATTTGAGGGTCTTGAGTTGAATGAATTGAGTGCGGCCAGAGAAGTAGGAGGTAAACCAGTCCAGGGGAGTGTGGGTGATGCCTATGGAAGATAGCCTGCTGAGGAGGGTGGTATGGCAGATGGTGTCAAAGGCTGCACTTAAGTCGAGGAGGATGAGGATGGTAAGTAGTCCAGAGTCAGATGCCATGAGGAGGTCATTGGTGATTTTGATGAGTGCTGTTTCAGTGCTATGGAGTGGGCGGAAACCGGACTGGAACTGTTCATACAGATTGTTGTGGGATAGGTGAGAATGGAGCTGGGAGGCAACTGTTTTTTCGAGGATTTTGGAAATGAAGGGTAGATTGGAGATAGGACGGAGGTTGTTGAAGTTGGAGGGGTCAGCACCAGGTTTTTTTACAATTGGGGTAATGGCTGCAGTTTTAAAAGATGTAGGGACAGTTCCAGTGGTGAGGGAGGTGTGGATGATTGCGGAGATGAGAGGGACCAGAGAAGGGAGGCAGGTTTTGACAAGTTGGGTTGGGAGGGGGTCTAATTGACAGGTGGATGGTTTGGATTTCTGGATGAGCTCTGTGATTTCTGAGAGAGTGGGGAGATGGAAGGAGGAGAGGGAGTGTGTAGGTGGGGGAAGGTCGACTGGGGTGCTGAGGTGAGGTATTGATCCGAGGTTCTGGTGGATGTTCTTGATTTTTTTTCTGTGAAAAATGACATGATGGCATTGCAGAATGAGGTTGTGTAGAGGTGAGGGGAGAGAGAGTCCTGGGGTTTGGTGGTATTGTTGAGTAGGGAGAAAAGTGACTTAGAGTTGCTTTGATTGGCAGTGATTAGGCTGGAGTAGTAGCGTGATTTGGTGCTGGCAATGAAGTCCTTATACTGTAAGATGTGGTTATTGTATATTTCTTTGTGAATAGTGAGACCAGTTTTTCTGTAAAGTCGTTCCAGTTGTCGTCCTTTGGCTTTCATGAGTCGGAGATCGGGGGTGAACCAGGGGGCGGAGATGGTGAAGGAGACAGATCGGTTTTTCAGTGGAGCCAGAGAATCAAGAATATTATGGAGACCAGTGTTATAGTGAGAGACCAGGTCATCGGGGGTGGACAGATTGTTGATATCGAGGAGGCATGAAGAGTGGATACTTGCAGTGAGAGTGGAGGGGTTAATGTTCTTTATGTTTCGGAAAGAAATGAGGCGTGGTGTTTTAGCGATTGAGAGAGTGAGCTTCACTGTAAATGAGAGGAGAAAGTGGTCAGTAATGGGGAGTTCATCAGCTGTTATGTTGAGAGGGGTGACACCAGAGCAGCAGATTAAGTCCAGAATATGTCCTTTGGAGTGTGTGGGAATAGTGGTATGTTGATGAAATCCAGAACCATCTAAACAGGAAGTGAAGTCTTTGGTGAGAGGCAGATTGGTATTGTCCATGTGGATGTTAAAATCACCCAGCAGTATTATGTTTGGTGAGAGAGAGGATAGATGTGTGAGAAAAGCAGTAAAATCATTTAAAAAGTCACTATTCGGTTTTGGGGGGCGGTAGACAGTGGCAATAATGGTTGGAGTGGGACCAGACAACTGACAGACAATGGACTCAAACGAGCTCGAGACTGGCACGGGCACCGGCTAGACTTTACAGTTCTCGCGATAGATTATCGCGAGGCCTCCTCCCCGGCCAGAGACACGGGGTTGACAGGTGTAAACAAACCCACTTGGAGTGGATTCAATCAGCTGTGAATAGTCTTGGGGCTGTTGCCATGTCTCGGTTAAGCAAAGAAAGTCTAGCTTACGGTCGGTGATGAGGTCCTGGATGAGATGTCCCTTGCGTGTCAGTGAGCGGATGTTGAGTAATCCAAAGTTGAGTGAGATGTTGTCGCAGCTGATGGTGGTGTTAGCCGACCGAGCTAGGCGGGCTAACACGCTGTGGTCGACAGCCCGGCTGGTGGAGCGTGGAGGGCGACGTCGAGAGCTGGACCAAATGGATTTTATTGCTGTTGAGCTGTTGTGTTGGAAATCCCGGCGGGACCCTCGGTGGATGTATCTCCGGCGAGGCTGGAAGATGATGATCGGGTGAAGGTGGAGTGCCTCTGGCGCGGGTCCAGGCGAGTGACAGCGCAGCTGGAGCAGGTCAGTGGCCAAGTATTGTAGCAAACCCACCACTTGCAGGTGAACGGGCAGTAGAAGGAGCCAGACGCAGACAAGCAGGATGTATGTCCTACCGGTCCACATTATTGATGAGGGCTCGGGTAGCGTAGACGGCCAGAAAAAAGGCTCCAGGTGAGTTTTAAAACTTTAAAAGTTACCGGCGAGCAGCGGCAGCAAATCGCGCCAGCGTTCACTCGTGACAACGTTACAGTAACGCCGCAGTAACGTGGTAACGTTACTGCGGCTAGCATTAGCAACTAGGCTGCTAGACTTGCTAAATCGGTAAGCATTAGGCTACAGAAGAAAGCTAGTCTTTTTAGCTACGTTATATTATCATCTTTCTTCTCGGCTATAAGTTAACCTTTGTTTACGGCCACTGGCCCTAACCTGACGCGCTAGCTTTCAAATCACCGGAAGTTTTCACCGGAAGTACTGGCGCACACACAAAACGTCAGCGGTCGCTATTGTGCACAGAGCGATAGAAAATCGTCTCTCTAGACATATCTTTCTTTCATTTCGCCCAGATGAAATTTAATGCCACTCTTCGAAAATCGGCGAAATTTAAGACATTTTAAGACCTTAAAAAAAGTATTTTTTATTTAAGACTTTTTAATACTTTTTAAGGAGACCCTGAGTAGGGGGCTGAATATTGGTAGGGACGTGACCCTAGCGTCCCTACCCAAAATTACGCCCTTGGAATGCAGCATCGGTTTCCGCTAGTCTGCTTTTAAAGGATTACCAACATGATTAACTATGAGAATAGTGATTTGTTTGTGTTAAATTTGATAACCAAATAACAGTTGTTGAGATATTTAGCCTAAAATAACCTCATTACCCTCGTTGAAAAGTAAGATTAATCAGCCAGAGATCTTAAATAGTTGCATAAAATTTCATGCCAGTCCAACCAGTACGCTCCAAATGCTCCAAACGTTAGCATTGACACAACTTTCAAGGCCTTTTAGCGTATTTTTTCTTTAAATACTGCTGAACTCTGGTAAAAGACAACACTGTATACAAATAAATGTGTGTGTATTCAGCACAAATTATTAAAAAAAAACAACCAGAAACGTTTTATGTAACACAACAAAATTGTGTTTCCGTTGGCAGGAAGTTTAGGAAACAACCATACAAAGGAAGACGTGATTGAGTTACTACCGTTTTAGGGACTTTAATCTCCATAGAAAATCTGAATTATAACTGAATTAGTTGACATTTGGGGACACTGGAGCGAAAAGATACTGAGTTTTCTTGGCTTACCATTATACAGCATACAGAGTGATTATAAAAGATGAATGTAGCCACCATGTCTGAGACATGAAGCCAATGAAGAAGCTCCCTAAAGTGTATCCCTACTGATGGCTGCTGGGAGTTTGCTACAAAAGAGTATCTTGCTTCAGTAGAGTTCCATTAAAACTACATCAACTTCTCTAATAAAATACTAAATCTGGGTACATGGTTTCTACTTCTGCAAACCATTTGGGAGACTGCTGCGCTGAATCGTCCTGTGCATGTATTGGGAGCAATTCTCCTGCATCATCTCTGTTGTTTTTCTTCTGTTTCTCATCTTCTTTGTCAGATAAGTTGTTTTTCTGAAAGGAGATCAGTCCAGGTGCACACGAAGCCGGTGCTCTCAGTCCGTGCTGTTACAAATACTTGGGCTGAATGCAGCTGGCCGCAGAGGGACTCGATAGATCCTCGTGTCCTGACGCAGATGACGAAATTTACATCACACAAGCTGCACGCGTGAGCAGATAAGGAAACTTTGACCTTGTCTTTGAGTTGAGACATTTTTGCAAGCTTAACCCACTTCTTCAGATCTATTAAAGGGATAGTTCGCCTCTTTTGACATGAAGCTGTAGCTTCATGTCAAAAGGACTACCTTCGTCAACTCCAAAACGAGGCTGGAACTCGGCTCACAGGACGCAGCAGGGGGTAAGAAGATGTTCATAAATGATATTGCTAAAATAGGATGTCATACAGCTTCATGTAAAAAAAACCAAGAAGATGACGCCCAAATGCTAAACTGAAGATTCGAAATGCCACAAATCAGTGGGTGAAGTGATGGTAGCTCTGCCACTTCATATATATATATATATATATATATATATATATATATCTTTGCTTACAGTCCTAATGTTGCACGCTTGCATATTGCTGAAAGCGTGTATACTTAGTTAACACTGGGTTTGTCCCTTTTAAAAGGAAATGTTTTTGTATATTTTTCCTCCACTGAGTAGCATAAGTGAAGAATCAGCCAAGGCATGAAGATGGGTTGCAGCAAAGATTCTGGACAGCTGGCAGTCAAACTGTGCCCTCCTGAGTTTATTTGATATTCTCCTTGAATTGGACAGATTTAAAAAGTGACACTGTTGCCTCTGTAACCACACCCAGCAGTGATGTTACAGTTCACTGATGTACTCTGGAGTATGCTGCGACATCATTGAACAAGCTCAGAGGAAATTAACAGCAGATGTCAAGATAGTTTCCGACAATTAAGAGCTGGAGGTCAGGTGCAGCGGTACAAGTATGAGCCGTTAGCTGGCTCACTGACTGAAAATCAACTTCAGCTGTTTCTCCACCCTGAACGCTGCAGTTCGCTGCTCGTCTCGATGTAATTTAGCTCTGATTGGCTTCTTCTGAAATAACAATATACACTTTTAGGTCTGCCTCTTCTTTTAGAGAAAAGATAGTGTTAAATTTAAAGATATGGAACATTAAGCATGTTATAATACAGTGGGAGATCAATATGTTGGTTATATAGATATTGTTAAAGATATAAAGCAACACTTATTCCTAATTACTACTTCATCATAAAAGAATATGCAGTGACCGGCAAAATTGTGCCGGGATTACTTACTATTAAAGATTTAAGGTTTAAATTAGGTGTTGGATATGTCGAATGGTAGGTATGGTAAGGGCTGAAAGTACAAACACGCAGCTGCTCAGGAAATGTCCTCAAACTACATGGGGACAAATTACAGTAAACTACTGCAATAAAACAAAAAAACCTGCCTGGATGGTCAGGGTTTACAAACACTGATCAAAGCCAAAGATCGAACATTCGATACCGTAGCTGCGCTTAATGTTGACTTGCAGAGTTGTGTATGTGCATTACCTGATATTATTATTAGCAAATTAAATTGACTGCTTAGATAGATGAGAAGAAAGACTGTTGGGTCTGGGAACATTAATTGTATATGCTGTACACATACCCAAACATGCCATCAAACCTTCTAAAATATGAAACTGTGATGAGAACAAATTGGCCAGAAAGGTATTAAAAATGTGGATTCTGAAGTACAGCCTCAATCCAAGTAGATGTTTAATCACTGCAACTGAGCGAGGTTCTAAAAGAACCTGTAAACACCACCGTTTCTCAGTTCTGGGACGGCTCAATATGTTAAGAAATTTCTTTTAACAGCCTCATAAAGATGGAGGATTTCACAAGAGTATCAGAAGCCACTGAAACAGTAGAAACACAAGTGAACATGCACTTTGCAGGTATGGAAAGAGACGTACTACCATTAACAGAAGACCTCTATTCACAATGAACACAGAAGTCTGGACTTTAAATTTGCCAAACAACATGAAAATGAACTTGGTGAAACTTATCTGGCCAAATATGTTGAAAACTTTGAAGCTGTTCATTGCAAAAGTCTTGAAATATGTTCACACATCTATAGAAATATAATATGTAATATGCAACATGATCCCACACTGCTTCAGTAATGTTGAGCTCCGGGCTCTGGGGAGGATTCATCCCTCCATCAGACCTGCTGCCACTGATTTTCAGCCCACTTCTTGTGTCCTTTGGCACAGCTCAGCCCTTTCTCCCCGTTTCCCTTCCTTAAGAACGGCTTCTTGACAGCCACCCTTCCATGGAGCCCATTTCTGATGAGGCTTGGGCCAACAGCAGATGGATCAGCTGAAGGTCCAGATGCAGCTCTCAGCTCCTGTGTCAGGTCTTTGCTGGATTTTTTCCTCTTTCTTAAGCCTTGTATGGTCTTCACTTTTGGGACCCTCTGGTGTCCCTCGGGTCAAATTGACCCAGGACATATATTTGGGGCTTTAAAAACAATTCTAACATAAAATTGTATTTAATAAACCATTAACATGTATTGTCTTTATCTCAATTTAAAAAAACTGGGATAACATGTATGTTTCATGAATACAATCAGTCTAGTCTACTAGAACACAATTAACAATGGAAGTGTGACTACTCTTTTTGTCATGAGGTTATAATTGATGTTAAAAATCCACTACACTGAAGACTTGGGTGTCATAAATCATGCTTATCTTAGAAAAAAATGCATTATTATTATTAGTGTTTATATTATATAAATGCATTATAGGCTGAAACATCCAGCATGTTGTAAAAGATCACGAGTGGCCACTGTAGCGTTCTTCTTTGACAGCTGTAGCAAGCTGTTGTCTACCCGTCCTTTGGTGTCATCGCAGTCAAGTATGACCTCTGGCTTACGGTCCTCCCTGCTGCTTATTCTTCCATCCCTGTGTAGAGTGCTCATGAGCACTCTGTGCTTTGATGATAATAATTTAACATTGTGTGTGTCTGTGTGTGTCGAGCTGACCCTAAGACCATATGAAGGATGTAAATGTATGGGGTATGGTAGCATGTGTGCTCAAATTTTTCTTTTTTCATTTGTACATGTTTATCACAGAAAATAAGCTCAGGCCGTTGAGTTTCAGATAGAAAAAATGTATACTTGTACCATTTTTCTTCTTTTAAATATTTGAAACGGGTCAATTTGACCCGAATACCATACAAGGGTTCATCACTTTCAGCTGAACAGAACTGTGTGCTGAAAAGCGAAGCATCTCCCCATTGACTCATAGCATCCATGCCAAACCTGTGATAAGAAAAATAAAGAACGACAATTAAAAATCCATACGCACGCGCACACACACACACACACACACACGGCACAAACAGCATAAAATCCTAATGCAACAGGACAGATGTCAGAATTGTGGCTCACAGCTTGCAGCATAAGAAGCTGCAGAATGACAGTGACCTGATCTGATGAATCACTTTTGATTTTACATAAATGGCCAGTTGTGTATTTGGGTAAGAGAGGTCCACCGGATGAAGTATAAGAAGCCGGTGGAGGCAGATAAACCTTAGGTCCTAACATTCATGTAAGTATGATCATTATTACATATAGTTACACCGATACCAGCGCGACATCTAGATGGTGATTTGCCTTCTGTTCTTAATTGATTCAGCTCGAAAGGCGGAAGACATTTTTTAATGTATATTTTTGGAGATGATAAAGAAGATTTTCTTTTATTTTTTTGCATTTGCCTCTGGGAGATGGTGTGGAACAGTTAAAGATAAGAAGAAGGATAGATAAAATCAGCATCAAAGCTTTTCATCAAGATCTGTGTATGTGTGTGTGTGCAAGTCTGTGGTCCATCTCCCTGCAGTGTAGAGGATATCTATTAATAAGTTCATCTGATTCATCTATAAATACATTTCTTCTCTTCTTCCTTACGCTGGCTGGCTGTATAACAAGCTTTGACAGTAGCCAGTTGCGTACAGCCATGCATGTGGAGGGGTGGGAGGGGGAGAGTTGGAGCAAGGCTGCATGAAATCAATGTACGATTCTTTGCGCTGCACCTCCTTGCCATGCTGTGGACCTGATCCTCGAGGGCTTCACAGTTAAGGCGGAGAAACGCAGCGTTTTTACACCTCGATCCATAGAATTCGCTTGTCAACCAGCTCTTTGACTCCTCAGATGGTATCGTTGCACTTACAGAGCATCCATTTCTCTTCCTGTCAGGCTGACTGCTGCTGCTGCTGCTTCCAGAAATGTCTCTCCTCCCATGTCCCAGAGGACTATTCCTAGAACCACAGCGCAAATGGTCAGAACAGCAAATGGAAGTGTGTTCGATAACTGAACCAAAAACAAACGCAACCAAAACAAACATTTATCTGAACCACATTCATAAGTTCTGTTTCCGAAGTTGCATTTAAACATAAAGTGCTGGAAAGTAATAATTATATGTCTCATTTACACATGTACTGTACTTTTGAACATATTTTACCTTTTTCGATACTTTCGATATTTTTTATAATCCATGTTTATAGATTTGAGCTTCACATAAAAAAACCTGAAAGTTACTAAATATAATGCATCGCCAAAGATTAAAACTGTTTCTTTAAGGTTGCTGTAATTAAACCTTTATGTAAAAAAGCTACTCGATCTATTTCTAAAGTTCTCTGTACTTGTCTTGTTGTTTCTACAGATAATCACAACATTTTAATACAGAGGCTTAAACTTGTTATTGTGATGAAAGGAACAGCACTAGGATACTTTCAGTCCCGTTTATCTGATAAATTCCAGTTTGTTCATGTAAATGCTAAGATATCCTGAAACACCAGAGGTGGTAATGGAATTCCTCAGGGTTCTGCGCTTTGACCGATAACTTTTAACTTTCTATGAGCTTCCATTTGGTGAAAAGTTTATGTTTATGTTTATGCATTCAGCAGACGCTTTTATCCAAAGCCACTTATGATTGAGGATATAACATCAAAGCCAACAATAAGCTACAGATATTACACATAGAGATGGAGTGCAGACATGGAGGGACGTACAGGGTAAGTGCAAGGACAGGAGATGCTCTCTGAAGAGCTGGGTCTTCAAGAGTTTCTTGAAGATATTCAGGGACGCCTCTGTTCTGGTAGCGCTCGGTAGGTCATTCCACCATCGTGGAACAACACATGAAAAGAGACTGGATGGTCTTAAGCGTGGTGTAGGCGCTGCTAGACGACAATCCTTTGATGACCGGAGTGACCGAGTCGTGGCGTAAGCCTTTGTGAGAGCATTCAGGTAGATGGGAGCCGTTCCATTAAGCACTTTGTAGGCTAACATCAGATCAGTGACTTGAATTTGATGCTGGCGGCTAAGGGTAGCCAGTGGAGCTCAACGAACAGAGGGGTGACGTGTGCTCTTTTAGGCTGATCGAAGACCAGACGCGCCGCCGCGTTCTGGACCATCTGCAGAGGTTTCACAGCACAGGCTGGGAGACCAGTTAGGAGGGAGATGCAGTACTCATTAGACAGCATGGTATAAATTTCCATTGCTATGCTGATGATACTCGGCTTTAGTTATCTATGAAACCAGATTAAACCAAAGGAGTTGGTTAGATTTAAGCATGTCTCAGACATAAAGACCTCAATGACTGTATTTTCTGTTTCTGAATTCAGACAAAACTGAAGTTGCTGCCTTTGAACCTGAGCAGCGCGAGAAGACATTATATAGCCATATACTTAAGCCTAATTTATGGTTGTCTACGGAGAGCGACGGAGAGCCCTTTCCGAAGACGCTCTCCGTCGCTTGCGTGCGTCGGCCAAAATTCCTATCTATCCGTCGAGGCTACGGAGACTCGCAGAGACCGCAAGGGTTGTGATCGGTCGGCTAACAACATCATTTCCGGAATCACTTTTCCGGTTTAGCTCCTTCCTCTCAGAACAACAACACCGCCATTTTTCAAAGAGTTTACTGTGTGCCGGTCAACATTTGGTCAAAATCATTTCAATATCAATTTCAACAAGCTCCAACTCCAACAACAGTCTTTCTCTCTCGGTCGCCATCGTTCACTGTGAGGAGTGGAACGGAGCCGGAAGGTAAACAATCAATCAACCACTTTCACGATAGACGTCGCCAGATTGGGTCGTCTAAGGTAGCGACGTCTACTGATCGGGAGGTGAATTGCCTTTTGTATCCGACATCCCGACGGAGAACTTCGAAAGGTGTAGTGACCACGGAGTTTCACGGATAGCGACGGAGAAGCATACCGAGGCCTTAACTCTAAATGTTGGCTTTGAGAGCGACTGTGAAGGATCTTGGAGTTATTATTGACCAGGATCATGTACTTTCACTCCCATATAGAACAGGTTTCTTGGATCGTTTGTAATATTGCCACAATAAGGAACATCCTGTCTCAGAGTGATGCAGAAAAACTGCTCCATGCATTAGTTTTTTCAAGATGAACTATTGTAATTATGTATTATTGTACTGTCCCAAAAGCTCTCTTATAACCGCCAGCTGATCCAAAATGCTGATGGTTCTAACAAGAATTAGCAGTTTGTATCATATTGCTCCATTTTAACCTTCTCTCCGATGTCTTCCTGCAAAATCAAGAATAGAATTATTCACTCTTCTCCCATATAAAGCTCTTAATGAGCGAGCTCCATCTTACAGATCTCAAAGTTAGATATTTTCCCAACAGAGCACTTTGCTCTCAGCCTGCAGGTTTACTTGTGTTTCCCAGAGTTTCTAAAAGCCGAATGGGAGGCAGAGCCTTCAGTTATCAGACCCCTCTCCGTGGAACCAGTTTGGGTTCAGGAAGCAGACACCCTCTCTACCTTCAAGATTAGGCTTAAAACTTTCCGATTTGATAAAGTGTAGAGTTGGGGGTGGATGAACCAATCCCTTTCCTTTTGCTGCCATTGGCTTGGACGGCTGGGGAACCTCCCATGATGGGTTAGGATAACTGAATCAAACTGAAGCTTCAATGTGAGCTGTTGGTTTACTTTTTATGAATTAGTATTGAACTTGATAACAATAAATTGGACAGTATTAGATTGAATTAGATTATAATCGTATTTCATTGTATTGAACTTGTTTGGTCTCTCTTTAACATGTCCTGAAATGACATTTGTTGTGAATTTGTGCTACATAAATAAACGGAAATTAATACAACTGAATTACTGACAAACCCGAAACAGAGTTGTGTTTATTTGCTCGTCTGCTGAATTATTATTGAGTTAAGGTTATTTACAGAGCTACAGGTTTTCTACCCATCGTCTCTGTCCCCACTGCAGCTACAAAACCTTTAGCTTTTCACTCCCTGTCTGCAAGTTCACAAACAAATGTTGCCTTAAGATTATCTCAATACATTGTATTCGGTGGCGCGATTCCAATCAAATGCAGTTTATATTTTTCTGCCAGCATATACACAAACCTCCAAATCCCCTTTTAATGTGCATCTCTTGTATCAGTGTGCTGCAAGTTTCTGCTTTTGGCTGAGTGGTCACATTTGTTGGATGTGTTTGTCAGGTTGAGATAAAGATGATAAAGATTAATCCCAACAAAGTTTTGTTTCAGAATCACAAATTACCTCAGCTTCTCCAAGAGACAGTTTTACAGAAGAGACTACTAGCTCAGAAATTTGCATAAACTAAGTTATTAAAAGGAACTTTTATTAATATTCATGATCTGTGGGCTAGTACTTACAAATATTTCACCTGTAATTTGGGTAATAATGCTTACGCCTCTTGCTCCCTGCAGCCCAAACTAAGTCCTGCGTCTTTTCTTCTCCAGCAAACATGATAAACCTGCAGTTCATATTCAATGGCATCACTCACTCCTCGTGGTGAGGCTGATATTTTCTGGTTTACAAATTCAAGTGGGCGGAAAGAAAAATGTCAGTTCTCAATGAAAGCTCGCTCCGGTTTGGTGATAAGGAAAAAGGAGATTGGCTGCATTTCAGAAATCCTCCAAGTGTCTTTCAAGGCAGCTCTGTTTGGCATCAAAGTTGTGTTGCTCTTCAATGAATTTGAAGATATTTTCAGAAAAAAAAAAAAGATGCTTAAAGACGCAAGCAAAGCAGCAGAAGCCAAGAGACAATAAGCACGTTTACATGACATGTCATTGTGTTAGACAGACTAAAACCAGATTTTTTAAAAAGCATGTAAACGTGTTACTCAAAAGCAAAAACATCCAAAATGGGAGTTCTCAAAGCTGAACTTAACGCCATAATGCCTTTGGAGATGGAATCGCTCCTGCATGTACATGCTCAACTAGACTCAATTTTCTCAATTCCATCAAGCAATAAAGTGTAAGTTAATATTGCTGAATTCCCAATAAAGCTCCTCTCATTCACATGTTTTTTCTGTTTTGCCATTAGAAATTGTGACTGAAAATCCACCCTTAGACTGCTCTAATAAAACCCTGACTGAATAACTGCAGAGCTATCAGAGTAATTTTACGTGGCAAAGTCTTACAGTTAGGAAAAGAGGTGAGTTATCTTTCCTGGTGAGTATGTTTGAGAAATATTTTTTAAAAGGCTGCAGAGGATATTAAAGAGTTGACTCTATTCTACAGGAACAACCAACTCCTGGGGCCCAGTTCTTTGATTTGGATCCATGATAAGATCTGTTCGAATGTGCTAAGAAAAGAAGCTCCAATGCTTCCTTTAAGATCTCCCTGAGCAGAGACACACCAGACAATCCTGTATGAGAGAAATTGAAAAGTTCCATCCCACAATTCCTTAGATCCACAACTTTGTTTTCATGACTCTTGATTAACATTATCCAGCTGTACTAATTTGTAAGGATGAATATGAGGGCAGGAGGATGAGTGTGAGCTGCCATGTGACATATTTCACTTTTCTGGATTTTTTCTTTCCTTTTTTTGATAATAACGTAATGTATATTATCTCTAGTATGATATATGCCACATAGCCTTTGATTAAAAATGTGATAAGATGAAGTGTTTAAAGCAGTCTTTGAAAAATATTTATTGAACATTTGTGCAGTGATACAGACCCACATCACAGTTTAACTCCACGATGTTTTCCACTGAGGTCAAGTAAAAGACAACTTTTTTGACTATTTGACAGGACCCCTGGTCCTGGGCTCTGCTCCCCTTAATATTTTACAGCTTTCCCTCCTCTAACACGCCTGATTCAAATGAATGGATCTTGCTTCAGTATCTTGATATAGAGCTAAAGCTGCCCCAGTTCCCTGAATATGGGGTGTTGGGGCAGGGAAACATGTGAAACATGCCTTGCAGGGGTGCCTGAGGACCAGGATGGGGAAACACTCCACTATACTACTGATTGGAATATATCTGGGGATGGGAGGAACCTTTAAACGGCCATTAAGTGCAAAGTAGTAGCTGAAAGTCAACATTTGGAATTGGTTTCTTTGCAGAATAAGAATTGTTAATTAAGGAAACAGTGAGTAGGCTACCTTAAATGATCCAATGCACGTGGTTGAAGTGGACTATAATTGCTAGATATTTGAGGAAAATTTCATAATGAGCATAATTTATTTATTTTTGCATTTATAGGACTCACTACTTTTATTTGTGTATTTTATTTGCATTTTACTGTCCCTGCTTTTGATCTTAATATTTGTCTTTTATCCCACTGTAACACTTTGAGATTTTGTTGTAAATGTAAAAATAAATAATAATAATAAATAAAATGTATTATTATTATTATTACTATTATTATTATTATTATATCTCATGGAAGTCAAGCCCGTGCTTGACGCTCTTGATGCCAGCTGATAGTAGACCAACACCAAAAAGTGCGGTGCCGTCGTCATCACGCAGACGAGTAGGACGGGGTGACGTAGCTCACAGAGCAGCCGCTCAACAACCCCCCTCTCTCGGATGCTGCGACCGAGAGCTCCTGTACGCGCGAGCTCCAGCAGAGGCTCAACCCCTCCTCCTTCACCTACTCTTCCAAAGATGTCGCATGAGCGTCTCCGGTTCTTTTCTTTCTCCCTTTTCTTTTTCTCCCAGTGCCCTTAACAGTGAACCAAAATCGGTGAAATCCACACAGCTGGCGGCAGCAAGCCTGGTCCAGACAGCCCCAGCTCCCCCCTCCTCCCCTCCCCACGGAGGTGTTTAAACCCTCAACCCGGCGCATCCTCTCTCTCTCTCTCTCTCTCTCTCTCTCTCTCTCACTTCATCGCTCGGTGTCTCTCTTCCTCTCTCCTCAACCGCCGCATAACTCTGCCGACCAACCATCAGGTGACCGCGCGGAGCGGAATATTCATCAGCACCGTCGTCGTCTTTCATCCCTCCACTCCTTCGGACTCCAGGCAACCGGAGCTGCCGCAGCCCCGCTCCCCCTCCTGTATCCTCTCATCCGGTCCGGGACATTCTCCGCTCCACGCACACGCAGATTACCGGGGATTCTGCCTCCCCGCCCGCGCGCTGATGCTGATGTCCTTGAGCTCGGCCTGCACGGTGAGTCTGTGAGTCTGTGCGTGCCCTCGTGCGTGACTGTTATTTACCCCGAGCGCCTCTTTTTTCTTTTTTTTTTTAATAAGGGGAGATGTGTTGCTCGCGCTGTGATTCATTAATAGCGCGCGGGGAGTTTTTTTTGATGGACTTTGGTGGATGCTCTCATCTCAGGCCTCACACAGCTATTATAATAGCCCGTACAGTAGTGCTTACCATAATAACCTGCCAAACAGCGCTATGACATTATGAGGAAGTGTGTGCGTGTGTGCGTGTACGCGTGAGTGGGCTGGCGCGCGCGTGTACAGGGCTAATGATACATATCCATCCTTCCATCCATCCATCCGTCCATCCTTCCCTTCGTGTCCCGTGGCAGTTGATGGAAGGCTGCAATCCAACATTTCCACCGACAAGCACGCGCTCTTCTCCCTTTTGCCTCCCGGTCTTCCCGGGTGCTAGTTGGCTACAGGCAATTGGGCATCAATTGCGTTGTTTTGTGTCGGTTACGGCGCATCGCACCTGCAACGCCGAGCTGCGGGGGTGTCTCTTTGATCAGGTGACGATCCGTGGCGGGAGGGACCTTCACGATTTGCCCGGCGCAGGGCGGGTGTGAGTTTGGCAGAGAGGGCCGGCGGTGGCCGGGCCGGTAACCTTGCGGAGGGACACACCGTAGCCAAGTGGCGCACCGCTGTGGCAACGCTGCCTCTCTCTTTGCATGTCATTAGGTCCGTACTGTAGTCTCTCCGCTGTCATCGTGACCTCCTCTTGATGCTCAACCTGATGAGGAGAAGCGGAGACATGAAGCTGAGGCGCGTCTGAAGGTGACCAGGAAAGGTCGTTTTGCGTGGGGAAACACTGTTGCATTCGGGCAATTCCAGCACACAAAGTGCACCCTGTTGTTGGCAGTTGCAAGATGCATAGCTTTGGGTGGAGTTGGATGGTGGCTCATGTGGGCAGACATGGGACACTGCGTGTGTGTGTGTGTGTGTGTCTGTGCATGTGTGTGAAATGTGATTGTGGTGGATCATCCTCAGAGGAACTTTCTTCCTTTCTGTCTTTAAACTTCCACCTTCCTCCTCCCCCTCCTCCTCCTCATCATCATCCAGCTGCTTTAATGGCCTCTACAGTAATGCAGATATCTATGTCCCGTTGGCTGCCCACCTTTAATGGCTCCAGCCACTGACTGTGCCGAATTCTAAGTGTGCTATTCCCACTGGGTATTACAGAAGTGTGTGACTGGCGCCAAGCCAGCGGCGGCAGGCAGCAGCCCAGATACAAGGACCCTGCCAGAGGTGACCCCTCAAATGCCTGTCGGAAATTAGGACTGCAGGTGCACAGGTGGACCGCAGGCAAGCCGGCGTACGCCAGGAGATTAAATACTGATGTGCTCACAGACAGAACGTTCATGCGCTCACCTCGGATGACAGGGACACAGTGCTGCACACACTCGTTCAGTCACATGTGCTCAGATGTGTGCATATGTGGCCTAGGTTGCTCTATCCGGCACACACACACACACACACACACACACAGAGTCGCAAAACATACGTCGGCCCTGCTGGCCTAGAATCAAATCCCATGAGGAGAGTCTGCTCTGTGCCATTCTCAACCTTCTTGCTGCTGCGATAAAGAGAAAATACCCAAGGGGAAAAGAGTGGCCACTTTCTTTTAAACTAGAAAAAAAAAGCCCACAAATTACAAGGACCCTCTAAGGGACAGTGTGTGGGCTAGCATTCAGAATAAATGGGAACGCCGGTGAGGGTTGCTTTGACCTTTTGTTTGACTCTTTTCATGTTCAAACACACTCCCAGCCAGGGCAGCCCCCGCTTATATTGAAAGTGCTGTGGCGTATGACACATTTGTGTGTTTTAATGACAGCGATTTTATAATTGATGTCTCTGGGCGTAGTGAGTGATAGCGTCTTTGTGTGTACTTTGTCCATTCGAGATGCATGCATCCTGTGGCTAAAGGTCTGCATACGTATGTATTGTGAGAGTTACGAATGCGTAACAAATTGAGTAACCAAGTTATTATTTTCCCTTTTTGCATTATAATGCAACTTGCACACATGCAAATGAGCACGGTAAACATCAAAACTCTGAGACAAACAGAAAGACAGACTCCGATTTAGTTGGGTTGGGAGGATGCACAGAGGAGCTTTTTATTTGTGAGTGATATAAAATCAGACAGAATCAGTGAGTGAGAGATCGGGCTGGGAAGCAAACGTGCGACTGGCTGAGTAAATAAATGATTGCAGTAGCAGGAAGCAGATAGACAGGGAGAGCAGCAAAACGAGGAGAGAGTCAAGAGGGGAAAAAGAGGAAGGCGAAATGACAAGCAATGAGACATGTCACGAAAAAAATTCTTATACAGATACCGATAAATAGGTGGAAGAGCAAGCAAATGAGAAAAGATGGAGAGCAAGAGGAAGCTTCAAAGGAAGCCGGAGCACGGTGACTCAGTCATAAACTAACACTCTCAGTCAGGATAGAAGCATGGCAGGGCAGGGAGGACGAGGGAGGGAGAAGATGCAAGAGACAGAGGGAGCTTAGGGAGAGCGAAGAGTGGAGAAGAGGGATGAGAACAGGAATTAATGATGAGCTCCTGCTCTGTGTTTCTCCTGCTCAGCCTCATGTATAATACCCTGATAGAGAAATCAGAATATGTTGTGTCATGTGTGATGCTGAGAATATTTACAGCCAGTGCTAATTGCTCACGTGGGGTGAAGCTTCGTCAGTGCTGCTGAAGGAGAGCAAGTTGCTGTTCTACTAGGTTCGAGTCAAATCGGTTCCAGGGATGGTTTATTGAAAAGTTCTTTCTGATTAGTAAATTGTTTTTCAGGAGATTTTGCAGGAGCAGTTCACTCCAGGAAATTTCCCCACAGAGGTCTCATCAGATTCATAAAAACTAAAGAAGCTGAAGGTGAATTATTCACAACTATTTGGCATGTTGGTGTGGATGCACTCTTTATTTCTCTTAATATCAACACGAAACGACATAAATGAACAATTAAAGTATCCTCCTACTGACTGCTGTGTTTGTTTACTTACATGTCCTCTGTGACACAGAGCTCCTGAGTTATAGTCCAAAAACTATTAAACACAAATGAGCGTACCACACGAATTTCTCATTAGCACAAATGTACACACACTCCTACAGACTCTGCCTCTCGGCAAAAATGTGAAATCAGCCCGTCATAAGAAACTAATCCTCTTAAAAAAGAAACTGCTTTTTATATTGGACTACTTAAAAGAGGACTCATTTTAATATTGTAGTTATTTTTCTGATTCTTAGTTTTGATTCTTAACGTGGTGTAAAAAAAGATGTGTAATGTCTGTATTTTTAACATCCAAATTCAAAATGTAAGTTTTGGGTATTTATGTAAAACCTTCTCACAAAGATCATTGGATTTTTAAGTTGATGCACAATGTATGCAGGTCCTGAAAGAGAGCTGCAACCTATCCAGAGGGGGATCCAAAACCTCCGCAGCTTTCTTCCAGGACCTGTCTACGGGTGTGCTCAGGAACTGATAAGAACATTTCAAACTCTTTTTTTCTTTTACTATGCTATGAAAAATGAAAGGGGGCAGAATACGTCCCAAGATCAAGAGTTATCTCATCATCCCAATATAATTTGAATTGGTTAAGCTCTTATCTATACCCCCAGATGCCACCGCCTGTGCTCAAGAGCAGACATTTACTAAACTCATTGCAGCAAACAGATGAACACATGCAAGCCTTGACTTAATGTAGAACAGATCCTCCACAACTGTCACGACAGTGATAATGAATGATGAAATTAGGTGTTACCGCAGGAGCCACTCAAGCTCACCATAATCATCTCAAGAAAGCAAAACATGTTTTCTCTGCATCACAGGTGACTATATGTTTTGATGTTGAGCAAAGAAAAAGCAGATTTCTCAAGAAAAAGAGATAAATTAACTGCATAAACAATGTTTTTTTTTATCTCAAGATAACAGAATAATGAACTCGTGATCTCAAAGGCAAGGCTGCTCTCGGCTTCCGTACTGTGGGTCTCCAGTGCCAATTATTTTCTCATCATTTCCCGTTTGGAACTGAGTTACAATTCCCAACTCTGGTATTAATTAAGTTCATCATAGTTTGTAATTTATTATGAATACTTTCACGATTGTACGCTGCTGGACCCGAGTCACTAATGTCATTTTCTGAATGTTTCAACATGCTAAGAATAACAGTAATGATGTACCTTAAAATGAACTTTGGACCTACTCTTGTCTGAGTTGGATTTTGAAAGTCTGGAAGAACAGAAGGAACCAGCAGGTTAGAGACTGGTAGAGAGAGCTGGAACACAATAGTTAACTATGGTTAACTAAACCAAAATGTTGGTCTTGTTTTTATCTTTATTTACATAAAAGAGCAGGTAAAGGAAAGAGGAGGTGGGATGATATCCGGAAACATTTTAGATGGAAAAGTTGTGTGAAGTAAGGGAACGAAGAATGTTGCGGTTGCAGTTTGTCTGTTTAATGAGATTATGCAAAAAACTACAGAGAGGAATTTTGCATATAGCTTTAAAACTGGAGCAAAAGCAAAGAAAAAAACAGTTAAATATCAGTGAAATTAGAATTAGTTTGATTGAAATTTAAAAAAACTGCAGCATTGTGGATCGTTCTGATGCTGTAAGGCAACATTTGTTTACATGACGTTCGGAAATTTCGTGTGTATGCATGTATGCATGACAAATAAATCTGATCTTAATCTTAATCTTAAAAAAAGGTTTCTTTATGTTAGCCTGACTGAAACTGGACTTTTAAAATAAATCTAAACAAGTCAGTCTGACTGATTTTTTACTAAATTAAATTTTTCAAGTTGAACTAACACACCCATTTAGTGAGGTTGGGAGTCAAATTACTCCTGCATGTATACGCTCAGTAGGATTCAAACTGACCAAGGAGCTTAGTTCCACAGTTTCTGTCACTGTCTTTGGCTCAGAAGCAACAGAAAAAGTCAGGAACAACAAAGCCACAATGTATTAGATACATTTAATTTGAAAATGAATAAGTAGATAAATGAAAATATACAGCGGGTAAAAAAAATGTACTGTGAAGCTGTCCGGTTCACATCTTGACCTGGTATTAATTTGCTGTCATCAAAATTGTTTGTCAGTTGTTTTGGTCGGTGATGAAATGGGTCTATTGGGAAAAAGTCCAATACTAAGAAGCTGAGAAGAGGCATATCGCCCCCTATCATACCGGAGTTGGACATACTTTGATCAAGAAATCGATCCCACTCCCGTGCTTGTATACTGGGACAAGGACAGTATTCCACTTAGATGACCTAAGAGAGATAAAACTACAGCTCAGCTGTACTGTGTTTTATATTAAACATGTTGGAAACTGTTGATACAAAGTCACCCATATAACCTCGAGCATCCTGGTATCTTGTAATTGATTGATTAGGTATTAGAGCCTACTATAACCTTTCAGTTTAGGTTGACTCACTGCTTTTAGCAGCAGTTTAGGTACAAAGCAGGTGAACTCAGTGGAGCCTTTGGTTCCTTATGTGCCTGATGAAGATGCAGAAGGAGTATTCAACTTCAGTTGTGCTGCTAGCTGCATGTACCACCGTTTTGTTACTGTTGTATCCAATCATAATTTTATTACAGAGATAATATGTCAGTGTTGTGTTTACACCTCATTGTAGTGCCCGTTTGGCAGAAAAATCAATGAACGCAGGTTTAAATATCACATGGAGTGAGAGGAAAGCGTAAGAAGTATCATGTTTGTACCAGTTCTCTAATTTGGGTATTTTTTAAGATTAAGATAGATGCTTTTATGCATTAGTGCCACGAGTGAGGCCAGCCTTGTGTCCCTCTCTGATTTGGATGTAATGGTAGTGAGTTAGATCAATAGAACAAAGTGGTAATGTTCCTGTCTCTCTGCTCTCTCCCAGGTCCTGGTGCTGCAGCAGTAGCTACCTCTAAACTGGATCTGCTTCCTGTCTCTGATTTATCTGCCGCCCTTGCCTGGCTCGCCCCACTCGTCATCTGTCAGTCATCTCTTCATTGCCGTCTGTAGGTCCGCCTGTCCGTCCGTCCATGGAGTGGCCGTGACCCTGGAGGGAGGGGGACAGAAACAAGGAAAGAGTGGAGTCACAGGGGAAGAGAGGGAAAAGAAAGCTGGATTCATTCAGACGTCACGCTTCTGAAGTGCTCCTGCTCGCTGTCCTTCATCCCCCTCACCCTCCTCCCCCACCTCCCTCTGTTATGGAGATTTAAAGCAGTGGGAGGTTAGGTTAAGTTCGTGAGGAGCAGAAAAATACGCAACCAAAACCTTCTCATTGCCCATAAAGAATATTTAAAGAAAATTTTAAAAAAGGGGGTTTGGGTGCCTGATTTCAGTAACACATTTTTAAATAAAAAAAAATTAAGAGCACATGAACAACCCTTCACCAGCCAAACGAAAGAAGAGCTGAGTAGATTACGGAGAAACAGGAGGACCAAAACAAAGAAAGAAACTTACTGACATGTCAACAACGGCCACAATGGGCGAAATGGCAAACAGCGCTGTGGAATTTTATCCCAAAGGGACTCGAGGTGGCGGCGGAGGAGGAAGAACGGCAGATGGCAGCAACGCAGGGGAAGACTTTGGGGTCACGGTGACGGAGCTCAGGGAGCTGATGGAGCTCCGAAGTTCTGAGGCCCTACAGAAGATCCAGGACAGCTACGGAGACACAGAGGGGCTCTGCCAGAGACTACAGTCCAGCACCACTGAGGGTGAGCAGGCATGGCGTGAACTAATGGTTGAATGGGTAAAAACAGAAGACGAGAATGAATGGATGAATAATGGACGAGAAGATGGCTATATAGAAGAATTGGTGAGAGCACAGATTGTGGAATGATTGGTTGAATGAATAGATATATGAATGGGTGAATGGATCACTGAATAGATGAACTGAATGCTTGTGATCTGGACTGGAGTCTCACCTCATGAGTGATGCTGCTGCAAACTGTGTTATAATCAAATAATGAGTGTTTTCATTTGGCTCGGACAAATGACACAGATTGAAAACATATTCTAAAAACATACCGGAACTGACCGTTAATGTCATTTCATGCATGCATCATTACCGCTCAAGTAGCCAGAATTTACCTTCCCTGCAGGGCAACTCAGAAAGATAAATGGAGAATGAAATGAAAGCACTCCCATTAAACAGTAAAAACACATCTTACTCATGGAGCGTAATCCTGGTTATGGAAGGCAGTTTTTTGCGTGCACAGAGAGCATGGCTGGATGGACTGATTGATGAGTGGATGACAGGATTATAGTGGATGGATGAATGGAAAGCTGATAGAATGAATCAATAAATGGGTGAATGAAGTAAAAGTGTGCTACTGTAGGCTTAATCTCCAACAGTACACCTACAGGGGTGCTAGTATTTATGGAAGTTTATGTTCACAGTTTGAAGCTGGATGAGGACCTAAATGCAGGCAGAACACAGGAGGCTGGATGATGAACTAAATAAATATTTATTAAACATTACAAAGCAAAAGATGCTCCACTGGCAGGAGATCTGAAATCCAAAAGACTGGCGAAGCAAGGAAGAGATTTAATGCGAAGCTGGAAGAAAAACTCAAACAAACAATGAAACATCCACAGGAGGAAAAGAACGAAGATCATGCAATGAACAAAGGAAACCAAGAGGAATAAGATGGAAATTAATGACAAATGCAAGGCAGGTATGGGACGATCAGTAAATGAATGAAAGCTAGTAAAATAAAGCAGAATTACAAGGGAACAAGCCTTTATGAAATTAAAAAGGAAGCGAGGCTAACCTGAAAACAGAGCAAACAGAGATCATTACAAACCTGTGAATTAAAGGTAAACTTGGCTGTCCAGGGTGTACCCCACCTTTCGCCCAATGACAGGATAGCCCCCCCCCCCAAAATCTGTTGATTTAGAATAATTGTCTTCATTCACCTTTATAAAAGCAGGGTGAAATTAACTTTAATCTATACGGTTTACTAACTATTTTCTAGAGCTGAAAATATGCTGTAAATGGGTTTTGTTTTTCCTACAGCATATAGGTACCATTAGATTATTATTTCATATATTTCATAATCATGACAGCCCTAACTGAACTGCTTCATACTTTTATTATTTTGACCGGCCCTTTTCATTGCCTGAAATATTTTATTTATCCACACAAAGAACTCATTTTGTTGTAGAACAAATAATGAGTAATGAATAGGAGAAGAAATAGTCATTACAAGAAGTAATTTTGTATGTTGGGTGTAAACTGGAGACTCCACACACTTCACAGGTGCAGCCAATGAAGCTAATTAAGGCAGTGAAGCTCATGTACCACCTAAAGACTCCTGCAGTGCCATGGAATGGCCAAATTTAAATGACCTCCTGTACCAGTCCTTACTGCAGCAGAACTGAAGAAGAACCTCTGCCTCAAGAACTGAACTTTGTAACCTTCACGATGGTAGGATTTATTGCACTTAATTGGTCTAATCTCAGGAAGGCTTATGGTTTGAATCTTGGTTGGGTCCTTTCACTCCGGCTTCCTCCCACAGTCCAAAAACATGCATGCTCGCTTAATTGGTGATTGTAAATTAGCCCGTGGAGTGAGAGTGTGAGTGTGAGTATGCACGGTTGTTTGTCTCTGTGTGGCCCTGTGATGGATTGGCGACCTGTCCCGGGTGTCCTCTCACCCAACGGCAGCTGGGATGGGCTCCAGCTACCCTCTGTTGGATTAAGTGGTTATAGAAAATAGATGAATGAATGGTTTTCTCTCAGTGTTTTTAATAAATTGGCAAATCAAAAAAATACATATATATAATAAAATGTTTGCCACTTTTGCTTGAACAGAGACTCAGATCAACATTTAACCAACTAAATAGTTGGCAAGCACTGTTTTGGACGGATCAGTCGCTTAATTTGGCTCCTGTTTTGGAAATCTGAGTTTGGATCGTGTTCCTAGTTAACAGTTATTGCTGATTTATGCCAACTTACTGACCATTAATTGGTAAAATCGTGAATAGATTATGCAGATTCCATTTAAATATGGCCAGAGTAAAAAAAATGTGTTGATGTCTTCACGTCATTGGAACAGAAATTAGTCATATGATGTTGCCATGTGGTTAACTTAAAAATAAACTTGATAAGAATACTCCAATTAAAGATTTATAATGCTGCTCGAGGTAGAATTTGGGTTCATGCTTCTTTATTGGGTGTAACTACAGTACTTGTGCACACTGGTATGTTCTAACAGGGGTGTGGTACCGCACAACACCCACTCCTTCAACTAGTTTGTAACCTAGCAACACAACACCAGCGAGAAGTTGGCTTGGAAAGTCAGCATCAGAAAGAAGGATGACTGTGAGATGGTGAGGAAAACAGTAAATGAAGGAAAATGCGTTCAACTGTTTGTAGATGGTGTGTGTGTGTGTGTGTGTGTGTGTGTGTGTGTGTGTGTGTGTGTGTGTGTGTGTGTGAGAGAGGGGGAGGGTTGGTGGGTGTTGAGTTACAGTAAGTCTGTGTGGAGTGTTGCTAATTTGATACTGTGAGCTGGTCGGGAATCAGTGCAGCAGGTCTCAACAAACCCAACACAAACACACACAGAGTCATGTATCTGCAGATGTCCCTACAAAGCATAGTTGGCTGTGCTGACTTTCACAAGTGGCGTCATCTATTATGACAAACCAGCAAACACAGATAAAGAGAGGCTGCTCTGAGCCCACCCTGTTGAAAAACTGTCAAACTTGAAACTGATCTATCAGAAGTCGCCGCTCAAGATTTATTTTCTGCTCCACATCTGAGGCGGTTGGTGACAAAAGCTGCAGCCTCTGCTTTTCACACAGTGAAATATGGAGACTTCCAGCGCTACACATGTATACATAATGATGCAGATGATGCTGAACATCATCTGTAATATGATACACGGAGCAGGATGGGGGCTAAATCAACAAAGAGTCTCCCATACACACAGACACGTACGAATACCCCAGCACTGCAGTGTGAGACCATTATATCCACATTGAAAAGACAGAATGGAGGATGAACAACGGTGAGAAGGAAAAAGAGGGACTGTATGTGTGCGAGTTTGGGGGGAGGTAGCCGATGGGTGAGGAGGGAGAGCTCGAACAGCTTGCCGCATTGTCAAGGACACATCAAGGGGAGATTGAGGGAGAGGGAGAAAAAGAGAGGAGGAAGAGAGGCTGTGGAAGAGGATGAGGAGGAAGGAAAGAAAGGAGGGATGATGGAAGGTGGGGGCACTGATGAAAGGAGGATACAGCTCCCTACGATTACTCAGCATAAGGTCACCTGTTTCCTGTCTCACCCTGCCTCACCGCGGCCAGAGCCCTGTTGAGCGTCATATTGCCACACAAGTCCTCCGCATATGACTCCCTGCAGCAAGCACATTGGACCAGGACGTCTCCAAACACACACGCACACGCAAACCCAGGCAAACGGATGCAAAGATGGGCACCAATCTCAGCCAACCGCAGGGCACAAACAGCCCCCCCCCCATCTTTGCATCAGCCAATCAGAAAAAAATAAATAAAAAGAAAAGAGAAGAGACGCTCAAAACCTACCACAGAGGAATGACATCACCTGTTGCTGGGCAGAAACCTGTTAGACACAGGAAGGCCTGGACCTGATATCCTGGTCACCATGGAAACTGAATCACTTAGGGGTGAGGGTGAAGGGGAGATGAGGGTGAGGATGGATATGCTGCAGAGAGAGAGAGACAGATTTTGGAGGGACCGAAACTTTTCAATTTGACCTTTGAATCATTTTTCCGCACAGAGAAAGTTTCGACATTTGTTTTTGTCTTTGTCATAATTTTGCATGTGTGTAGCAGCGTGAATACATCCTGGTGATAATCTACTACCTGCTGCATAAGAACCCAGAGGCTTTCTAAGCGGCTCATGCTGTGAATGTGTCTGTTTGTGCAGAGGCACATTAGCAACTGTGACTTCTTCAACTGTCTCATCCTTCAGGTCTCAGTGGAGATCCGGCTGACATGGAGCGTAGACACCAAGCATTCGGCCAAAACTTTATTCCCCCGAAGAAGCCCAAGACCTTCCTGGAACTTGTGTGGGAGGCTCTACAGGATGTCACCCTCATCATCTTGGAGGCCGCCGCCATCATTTCACTGGGCCTCTCTTTCTACCAGCCTCCTGGAGGGGAAAGCGAATGTGAGTACACGGGCACCGGGTGGCGGGTGGAGTTGGTGGTGTAAGGGAACGTGTGAAGAGAAAACCTGGCATTGTGGCGAGATATTTTACAGACAAAGCTTGATGGGAGAAACAGTAATGATTAAAGAAGATCGGACAAATAAGAGGAGAGACTATTACTATTTCCATAAAAATGATGTATACATTTGAGTTTTTAAACTTGGGAACACCTGCTAAAAGAAGGCAACAGATTCCTATCCCATGCACTCTACTGTTCCCTTGATTTAAAATATTTCCTCACGAAACAACCCATTGAATCGCTGGAACAGTAAAAAATGGCATTTGATCTTTCTAAAAGCTGTGATAAACCACAGTTCCTGAAAAGCATTACTTTCTTAGAAAATGGTTAATTGCTATTGACTGGACCGCAGGAGTCGGCTATACTCAGCTGGACTGAGAGTGCGAGCAGCCAGCTGCCTTACAAAGCGGTAAAACAGATCTATCACGTCCCTCTTTGTTGGTGATGGCTGCTTCAGAGCCTCCAAGTGAGACGCGCTGGTTGGTAAACTTGTTTTGATGAAAGGAAAAGTGAGTTTTGCCCGCGCTTGCATTCCCAAGCACAGCACACTCACAGCCAATCAGAGCTGGAGGATCAAAGTTTTCTGTGTTGAAATATAAGGAGGAAAAATTGGCTTTTTATTAGATTTTTTTTTTTAACATTACAAATAATGCAAAACAAGCTGGAAAAACTGTTGGTTCATGTTCTTTCTAAACAAGGAAATATCTTTAACCATGTAGCCAAAGTAGACTCATTCATACATTCATTCTTCTGTTTATAAAAGTGGATGACTGTTTTGTTCTCTTTGGGTTTTCTTTACTTTCACTTCCTTGTGGTCTGTCGCCCGTTTTCCATTCTACATTTCAAACAGGGTTTGACATGAACAAACTAAACTGTGATTGGGCAAGTGGAAAGTCTCGTGCGGTTTTTCTGAGTTGACAAATATGATGCATATATTTATTTTTCCTATAAGAAACTGTGCTGTGGTTAGCCGTCCACTATCTGTTCAGTTGTTCTCACGCCTTGGCAGCTACAGTCTCAAACACACAACGCAGTGGAATTAAATTGGGAGTTTGGAATGCTTTTCCAACCACTCCAGTTTGACTGAAGAAAAAAAAAGCCAATAAAATAAAGTAGAAGGAAATAAAAACACAGGTTGACATGGTTGCAAAGTGAAACCCTTAAGGAAATTCCTGTGGAGGTGGTCTGTAGTGGTAGGTGGTTCTGCTAAAATCAGAAGAATGACACAGACTATTAGTTTAAATAAAACTCACCGTCAGTTGAATGGTGGTTGTTCAGTTTAGGTTATAGTAGAAATACAAAATAAAAAGATTTAGCATGCTAAGTTGCACATATTTGATAATGCACAGCAACAATAAACAGTAGGTGCCTTATTTTTCTAAAAACTACCCATGAGAGCTGACAGTGTCCATTATTAGTGCGGTAGCACCAGCATAGGATTACTACAACAAATGCTTTTAACCAACCTGCTTAAGTTTAAATCGGGAGAGAAACCTTCGTCTCCTTGTTGCTGACATCTGTAACAATGTTTATGCTGTGCAGACGGAATCAAATGACCTAAAAAAACCAGGATAAACATAAAAATGTCATCAACTTTCAAAATGACAGTTTTATAGATATTCTAGATAAAAAAAATGCCAGCTAGAACCTGGTCATTTTTATGTATTTTAGAAGAACATTCAAAGTCTTTGCAACTTCATATTTTGTAACATTTTTCCGATATTGCGCCCCAATTTTTAGATGCAGTTTCTTGCCGCTGACTCTACTTCTCTAAGGTGCTCTTTTTGTTGCAGATTACATTGCCAACCTGTTGCAAATTACCTTAATTAGTTACATGCACCCACAACTGTTTGTATTCTGTTTTTATTAACATTTGACACAATAGTATAAGGCTGTAAAAGGCAAAGTTATTAGTTTGGAATGTTTATCAAGCAACTTAAATTGCTGTGCTCATAAATCACTCATGTGTGGTGACCTAAAAAGCATACCAGTACAGATCTGTTTTTATCATAATGAAGGGTCCTAGCAGAGAAGAAGTGGGCTGAGTAAACACGGAGGCAACAAACATAAAGGGCTGTGGCTCTTTCTGAAACCTCAGACTGCACATAGGTAACAGCAGAACATGCAAACTATACAATGTTGCAATAGAGTAAAGGTTTGCCGTCATATTGGGCCATCTTTTTCATTATAAACTGTAAATAGTTGTAACTAAAGTCAAAGGCAGAGCATTTGGTCTTCGCATTGTTTGTGCCGACATATACTTAAATTGAGTCAGAAATCTGTGATCCTTCAGTTCTGATGGTGGATGACCCAATATTTGTCTCTTACACTTGATATTTTACCCAAACTTTTATATCGATAAGGTTTGATTGTAATATCTAACATTTATCTCTTTGCCTCGGTTCAGTGTGTGGAGAAGGCACAGGGGGAGCGGAGGATGAAGGTGAGGCTGATGCAGGCTGGATTGAGGGTGCCGCCATCTTGCTGTCTGTCGTGTGTGTCGTCCTGGTGACGGCGTTCAACGACTGGTCCAAAGAAAAGCAGTTCCGGGGTCTGCAGAGTCGGATCGAGCAAGAGCAGAAGTTTACTGTTGTGAGAAAAGGAAATGTCATCCAGATTCCGGTGGCTGACATGGTGGTGGGAGACATGGCTCAGGTCAAATATGGTAAGCAAATCAGCGCTAAAGTACATGTCACACAAGCTGGAAAACAAGCTAAACTGCTGACCAGCAATAAGAAAAATGTAAAAGTCAAATCCTCAAAAGTGTTACCTTTGAAGCTCATGAGTACTGCAGCGGTGCTCTTTTGAATTTGATATATTTCCACGTAAATATAACTTAAATGCAAAGAGATAGAAACCAGTTAAACAAGCATGAAAAACATTTTGTTTTGTAATTAATTTTTTTAAGGAAAATACACTTAAAATTACGATTAATTAAGACAATTCATTGTGTTCTAACTCATTGAATAGATACTTAGACTCCTTTATGACTTGAGATGCAACTCCACCCTTTTGCCCTATTTATTATTCTTGGATCTGTGAATATTCAAATTAGCTCTCCTTTGGGACTTTTTCTTGTTTTAGTTTTTTTTACTTTCGTTTGAATAATTTAACGATTCACGACAAATTGTCCATCATGTTAACAAGTTCATTTGATTTTCTTTCCAACTTGTGTGTATTTATCATGGCACGGGCAACAAATTGCTGGAGAGCACAGATTCTTGTGATTTTAAATGATGAAAAACATTACGCAATATGGCGACAACAGCAGATGCCATCAACAGCAACAACAATCTTAAAAAAAAATCTGATCTATAAAGCCTCCTGGTAATCCACTAATTGCTATTTCCTAGCTAAAATTGTCGAGTTTTAGCCTTAAACTAGTTTCTTCAAAACATTCCCACATTCATTTCAAATGAGCCAGCAGCTAATCTTTCATACATTCTGTGTTTTACGTCACATTCTTCATGTGGTGATATCAAAATACAGCTAGCTGTCTGGGCTTTTGATTGACTCCATTGACCGTAGGAGCCTCCATGTACAGGTTAAAAATAACCAACTAGTATCTGTCTCTCTTCTGCCTTGTTTACACAGCTGTACAGTAAATGAGCTTATTGAAGACTGATGCATCGGTGCAACGATGACGAAGCTAGGGAGTAAAATCACACAAATGTCAGTCAGTTTGATATTTCTGTCAACTCTGTTGAATCATTTCTGGAGGTCATCTCGACTTGCATTTAGAAAAAAAGCTGTAAAATCTAAATTTTTTGTCCTATTGTTGTTAAATTAGACTTATTAAGGCATCCGGCTGTGGTTTGATCGTGTTTTCCATCCAATATCACAGGCATCTTTTACCAGAAAAAGTTTCAAACTGACACAAGTTGTTATTTTTTCACTGTCTTCAACAGCTGCTACTCAGTTCCAGTGATGTTCATAGTTATTGTGACTGTTTGGGAGAGAGAGTTTCACATTTTAGCTGTAAAATTAGATTTAAAAAAATCAAAGCATTTACTCCAAATGAGTGTAGAACAACGCCCAATTTTGTTCTTGGTATGTCATGGATAAGCCTTTTAGGGCAATTTTACCCAAATATGAAGGAGTTAGTCACCATGTGTATAATATGAAATTTAAATTCAACCATCCTGCTTCCAGCCAGATATACATTACCTACACCCACAAACTGTGTGTTTACAGATAAACTAAAAGAATAGTTGAGTTTACAAACTGTGCATCGAAATCCCTTCTAAAAGCTGTACAATAAATTTGGCTGTCTGGTTGTTTTTGATTGATCCCTTTGTAAATTTCATGTTTCTTAGCAGTTTGACATTGAATTTTCCTCTTAAAAATGTACTGCTTATCGCTATAGTATGAATTGGTATATGCTATCTAATGTAGCCACAAGAGATGTGATTAAAAATAAATAAATACACGACTTGAACTATAAAGGACACTCGTACAAGGTGACTTTGATCTGTGAACGTTTGTGTTCAGGGGACCTGCTGCCTGCTGATGGTATCTTGGTTCAAGGCAACGATCTGAAGATAGATGAGAGCTCCCTCACAGGAGAGTCTGACCACGTAACCAAATCTGTGGATAAGGACCCCATGCTGCTCTCAGGTTTGGTTTCACATTTTTAATTATGACACCCTGCCACTTTGGTTCTACAGCAAGTCAAGTCGGTTTTAATTCACACAGCCTTATATTTAAGAAATGACCTCAAAGAGCTCTACAATCTGTACAGCACAGAGGGCCCTCTGTCCTTCGATGATTATATCCTGGAATGACCCTTCTCTCTGATAATGTAATTAGATGATGGACAACTTCAGTGGTATGAATGCAGAACTGTAGTTCAGCTGAAAATATTCCAAAAGTGGAAGCGGTTACACATCAAAATAATTGAATGCCAAAAACATTCTGGCCCTAGGCATTGATAAAGAGGTTTATTCGCATAAAGCACATGAAAAAATACTTACTTTAAGTTCCAATGTGTAACATCAATCAGCAGAAATGCAGTGTAACATAGTTGATTACACTTTATTTGTGTAGAATTGTATGAAAATGATAGTCTTTGTGTTTCCATTACTTTAGAATGAGCCGTTTATATGCAGAGACTCCTCCCCTCTCTTTCTTATTCCATATTACCACAGTAGCTCAGCAGGGACAAATTAAATACTCAAGTTCTTTTCTTTTCAATTTGAGAGTAGATGGAGGAAATTCGATTAGTTGCAATGAGCAGTTTGGGCTGCTCGATGTCACTACATCATACGCACAAAATATCCTCCATAACAGAAGAAAAGTTTATGAATTGGACCTTTTAAACTGGTCTGTTTATGAATCATCAAATACTGTACGTCCAAAACTGTTACTTTTCAGAAAGTAATACAAAAAAAATACATATATATTGCTATCAACTGATTATAATTAGTTTTTCTTTCTCCTTTTCTTTCGGTGTTTGGATTACACTTGAAATCAAGAGGCAACAAACTGCTAAAATTGTACAAAAACCCAAATATGCAATCAATAATGTTTTGATTTTATCGGCTGAGATCAAATCACAGTATTATCATAAGAGTATTATCAACATAATTTCAATGTTTGATTTATCTGTTGTTTGTTGCCAATTTTTGGCCACATATCGTGGCATCTTAACTGGATAGAGCAACAAATTATGTTGTGTGGCTTTCCTACAGCAGACTGGTTGAGGTATAAGTTGCCACCATTGCAGCATTTTTCACTTTGTTGGTGTCTCTCTTAATTCAACTTAAATTTTTATCTCAAACTTAATGATCCTACTCTTATAATTCCTCACACAAGATCAAATGACTGCCTGGATCAGAGTGATTAAATTTAATTAGACTTATTGTAGACATTGTTCTTTTATTGTAGTATTTCTTTCGTATTTTTATGCTTTTAATTCCTTCCATTTGTTACTGTAAAACAGTCCAAGGATGATTGTCAAAGACCCAAAACAGCTGAGAGAAACCGCAGGGTTGTTTAGGTGCCTTTTAATTAATTCTTCTGGAAACTTTACAAGCCAGTTTTCAGTTAAATATGCTGGTAAGAAAAGTAGAAACATCTCAGCCCATTTGTTTCTTTTTTTTTAGTTCTAAGAAGTTGATGGAGGCCGAATGTGAATATTGAAAGGCGAATTATAACGACCATATAGGGTGACCAAAACTTGACCAAATTTTGCCTGAAATATGAGTTTTCTTCATCACATTCTTGACCCAGCACCAGCATGTGTACGTCCTGTCTGGAAGATGTTTATTCCAGGCTTGCAAAATTGACAAAAGACAAGTCCTTCAAGCTTTTTTCCTTCAGGTCTTAAATAAGTCAAGCCACAAGTCCAAGAATCAAAACCCAAGACTACACATGTAGTTCAGGTGGAAAGAGAAGAGCATCTTGTTGGGTGTTGACATGTCAAATGTTTGCAGAATTACACATTCTTGGTCAGTGTGACCTTTTGCAAGCATCACTCATCTCTTAATGGAATCTGAACTTGTGTGTTTGGATGTTAAGGTACCCATGTGATGGAGGGCTCTGGCAGGATGCTGGTGACAGCTGTAGGCGTCAACTCGCAGACGGGCATCATCTTCACCCTGCTTGGTGCTGGAGAAATGGAGGAAGAAGAGAAAGAAAAGAAAGGTAAGTTCTTCAGTGAAAAGAGACACAACATTTACAGAAATAGTGTTTTAGATAAAGACTACACTAAGAGAAAGAATAATTTGTAGTTTTGTCTGCTTGTATAGTCATAAACTTGATGTTTTTTAGGCTATTTGTTTGTAAGCAAATGAGTAGAACATTGAACAAAGGTTAAACAATAATCCTATAATATATTTCCACTACTTCCAATTATTTCAAACTGCTTCCAAGCCAGTTAATATACATGGAAACATAAGGACGGATTACTAAACAGGCCTTCTTCAAACAGACTGTATGTCTTAGGATACAGGGGATTAGGGGGCCCTCGACAAAACTGCCTGTTTGAAATTACTAGAAACACTGTACTTCTAATTGGAAAATATATCAAATTACTAAAACCACATATCTATATTACAGAATTACCGCAGAGAGACGGGGAACTACCACAGAGACATAAAATTACTGCAGTGAGATGAGAAAAAATTACCACAAACCAACCTAAACACCCCAAAAGAATCATAGAAATCACAACCGATACCAAACAACCCTGAAGACACACATTACAATGACAACTATATTCAAAATGATGGCCACTAAGAGTCACAAAATGACCTTTAGGTGAAATTAAGTAAGTAAATAACCAGAAATGGATGATAAAATAACAACAAAGTCAAACAAAGAAGCATAAAACAACCTGAACTGATACAAATCAACCATAAAGAGACACTAAATCAAAAGAGATACAAAAAGACCAGAGACACTAGATAACCACTGAGGGAAACAAAAGGATAAAGAAAATATATTATAACTACATAGTAAAAAAAAAAAGAGCCAAACTGAAATACATGGAGGCACAAAAAGGTCATGAAGGGCTAAAACAACCATAAAAGAAATAAAATTACTATAGGGAGGGACCAACAAATTACTGGATTGTCCATCAAAACATGCAAAAGCGCCACAGAGAAGGACTAAAGGGACAAAACAACAATCAAATTAAATTGAAAATAACCACAGTTTCCACAAAAATGAGTCAAAAAACTGACTACAAAGTAATGTAAGACAGCCACAAAGACAATAACTGTGACTGACAGCTGTGGCTGTTTTATGTTTCCTACTCTCTGATAGTCATTCCACTATGGTGGGGATGGGATGGGGGTGGGGGTGGTGGGGGTTGTCACATCTGTGCCCAGAAGCCTGTTGTTTCATAATCCATCCATCCTCACACATTGCAACATGCGCATGCGGCTTGATAGTTTGAAGCCTTACTGATTTCAGATAAGAGCTTCAACAGGAAACGCAGCAGTTTAACCTCACAGATCATTTTCCCACATCCTCTCCATCCCTCACTTCACTCCCTGTCTCTTGTCTCACACTTTCATCACCTCCCACACCACTTTTTTCTCTGCCTTTCCATCTAACTTGGTGTCTTGTTTACCCCTCTATCGTGCCCTCTTTTACTTTCCTGCATCTGCCTTTGCCCTCCCCTGTTTCTCCTACCTTCCCCTAATCTGAGAGAGTGAGAGAGGCTGCAGATTCAATCAATTATTGAAAGAGCATGGAGGAGGAGGTGGGGGGGATACAGGCAGGGAGAGATTCAGGGAAGAGCGTTGGTTGGTCAATGCATGAGGCATTAGTCTATGCTGAAATCTGTTTTGGAAGGGCCCTGCAGTTAGAGCAGAGCTGCACACAACTGGCCACGCAGAAGCACTTAAGGTTAATATCATTAGCATCGCATGCGTCCACTGCAGCTCCCGCATCTGCACGGGAATGTGTGAGGTATTGCTGGCATCCTGAAAAACATCATGAGAAAACATCCTGGAACATGTCAACAGCTTAGCTGATGATGTTTATTTAATCAGAGGAATATTCTTATTATTTATCATCCTTATTCTGTTCCCAAAGTATTAGCTGAATCACACAAAAGCCTCTGTGGGCTGAGTCATTAAGGCAGTCATTTACTGGAGCTAATATATTATTCATAATACCTCTACAAATACCATAATATGTTAGCTTTTCCTCATGCAATGTGTGTCTTCTATGGGCCTGTTTACTCTTCTGTCTTTTCTTTTGGCACTGAGTTTACGTTAGTTAAATTTTTCATTCTTTAGTCATCTCAACAAACACTCTGTTTGAGGAGTTTTGCGTACAATCACATTCACTGCTTGAGGTTTTTTATTCTTCCCTTTTTTTTACTCTCTTTTGTTTTTCCCTTTTTGCCAAATTCCCCCCAAAACCTTCCTTCCCTCACACGTCCCCAAAACAGAGGACAGTCCTCAGTTGCCCATCTCTACAGATGCCAGTAACAGCACAGTCACCAATGGTATGTGAGCGTAAAGTTGTCTGCCCCGCCCCTTTCCTCAGTCAGTGAATGGACCCCACAGTGTACACAGTGCAGTGAAAGTGACAGTAACCTCTGATGGACTTATACATCTAAAAATGTCCCAGTCTCTTGACCCGGTGTATGAGGATGTGTGTGCCTTTACTATTCTTCCCTTTAGTATTGTTTCCGTGTGGTTTTCTGTTTCTGGAAGAGTGTGGCTGTCCCAAAATCAGATATATGAACCAAATTAGGACAATAATTATGCACTACCTGCTTCACACCTGCCTAACTCACCTCCCCTTCTCTCAGGAAAACAGCCTGACGGAGCCGTGGAGAACAATCAGAACAAAGGTAAAACATCGTTGAGCTCAGTTTGCATGTGGGATGAGCAGAACTCATTTGCAGTTGCACTTCTGAAGTGAGTGTACTGTAAAATGTTCTTCTGTTATGTGTGGGGGTTTTTTCAGCCAAGAAGCAGGATGGGGGTGTTGCCATGGAGATGCAACCCCTGAAGAGTGCAGAGGGAGGCGAGGTGGAGGACAGAGAGAAGAAGAAGACCAACGTTCCAAAGAAGGAGAAGAGTGTGCTGCAGGGCAAGCTCACTAAGCTGGCCGTTCAGATCGGCAAAGCAGGTACACGACTGTCATCGCACATAAACTGCTCTGGTTTGCAAGCTCTTGCAGCCGTCACTCGGGAAGTTTGCGCAGAAAAGATGAGAGCAAACCTTTCTCAGTATGATATGTTTCCTCTCCCAAAAAGACCAGGAGAAACTCATCCATGCATTCATCTCCAGTAGACTCGATTACTGTAATGCTCTTTTAAGTGGACTTCCCAAAAAGAGCATTAGATATCTGCAGCTCATCCAGAACGCTGCTGCTGGAGTTTTAACCCGGACTAAGAGATCTGAACACATCACAGCAGCTTTAAAATCTTTACTCTGGCTTCCAGTCAGTCACAGAATAGATTTTAAAAGCCTGCTGATGGTTTACATCTGTGATCTGTTCAGAGAATATAAAGCCAGCAGAGCTCTTAGATCCAAGGACTCAGGTCAGCTGGTCCAGTCCAGAGTCCAGACTAAACATGGAGAAGCAGCATTTAGCTGTTATGCTGCAAACAAGTGGAACAAACTGCCAGTGGAGATTAAACTTTCACCAAATGTAGACATTTTTAAATCCAGGTTAAAAACATTTCTTTTCTCATGTGTCTATGCATGAAATCTGCACGCTATCTTTTAATTTATCTGGACTGTTGCTTATTTTTAAATTAATTTAAATTATTTTATTTGTTTCTCTTTATATTCTTTTATGTATTTTTAATGCTTCTTCCACTCCCTGCTGCAATGCTTTTATTTTATGTAAAGCACATTGAATTGTTTTGTACATGAAATGTGCTATACAAATAAATTTGATTCCATGATTTGATTTGATAAATAAACTGCGTGAAACATTGGAAGTACAGTGAAAAAACAGACGTGAGTACAAGATGTTCTCATGGAGTGTAATGTGATCACACAGGTAAAAGAGAGAATGATGAATCTCTTGCACTTTGTGGGTTTTCAGTCACTCACTGCAAAGTTGCATTGTCAAATTTATGGCTAAGTTTCTAGATGTAAGGATGCTCGAGCTGAAGAAGAGCAAATTTGGCTGCCCGTCAAGAAATTAACTGTATTAGATACGACGTCAGGCAATTTGAGTGCTTTTTAAAGCACCTAAAGTCGTCACATAAGATCAGAAAGACTACTTTTGTGTAGCATAAGTCGGTGTTTTCCATCCCAGGTCCTCAAAGCACACAGCCTTGCATGCTTTTCATGTGTTGCTCCAACACACCTGATTGAAATAAATTAGTCTGGGCCTCAGCTCTTTAAGATCTGCAGGAGGCTGATGAAGCCCTATTCATTTAGATCAGGTGTGCTGGAGCAGGGAAACATGGGAAAACATGCTGGATAGTTGAGGGAAAAACTGGCCTGAGTTCTGCCAAAGAAGCCCACAAACACATGTCTTTTCAGAGGACACTGATGGAGAAGCACTGGCCATCACGACAGAAATTAGGGAAGGGTCCATAATCCCAGAAGCTCCAGACTCTCTTGCAGACCCAATTATTAGATTTTGGCCAAGAAAATTACTTGTGAATAAAAACTAAGATTAAGTGTGAACTCATAGTCAACTTATCTGACAAAGCTGCGGTTCCTTCACTGAGATAGTCTTCACTGTTGTCTTCTACCTCAGACACGCCATCCTCCCCAGCATGGGCTAATCTTCTCCCCCTGTTTTAGCAATTTCCAGCAAGTTGCTCCAGGATATATTTAGGCCCAATCCTAATCATTCTTATTGACTGTACCCATTCACTTTGCTAAGGTGAAGTTTTCTCTTGGAGATAAAGGAGTTGTGGTCATCTACGTGCCAAATGACCCACATTACCCCAGTTGAAAGGCTATATTACCAATATTTGTTTATCTCCAAAAGAAAACGAGCAACTTATCTTTGCAAAATATGGACAAGAACTCCCAGCCAACAGTTCAACATCTGGGCTGCTGAGACGTGTCCATGTGTCCACGTCCTTCTCAGTGTCCATGATTACACATCTGTTGTTAACAGGCTCCGTAATCTTCCTTTGTTACCGCTCTGTCTGCAGTCTCTGTCTGTTCGTATCATAGATATGCTTACTGAATATTTAACTGAAAATAAACTGAATTATTCTTTTTTTTTTTTTTCCACAGGTTTGGTGATGTCGGCCATCACTGTCATCATTCTGGTGCTCTACTTCGTCATCAACACGTTTGTCATTCAAGGTCTGTTTGTATGAAACTTTACATTTCAGAGTGGCTTCTCTCACTTCCCTCCACATTTAACTCACACCAGCCTCTCAGTTTACTTTAAATGGAGTGTTTGTTTGGCTTTAACATGCTGTGTGTTGCAGGTAGCACATGGTTGCCGGAGTGCACTCCAATTTACGTCCAGTATTTTGTCAAGTTCTTCATCATTGGAGTCACTGTGCTGGTGGTGGCTGTCCCGGAAGGTTTACCTCTCGCTGTCACCATCTCTCTGGCTTACTCTGTCAAGGTAGAGCCACTCATCTGTTTTATTTCATGGTTAGTCAGTGGGCATCAAGGGTCTGTTCTTTACCCAGTATTACATGATGCACATGACAGACTGTACATCAATCTGATCAGAGAAAAATCCAATTTATTTCCCCCGTTTTTTTTTGTTTTTTTTTCAGCGCGTTTGTCGGTCTCTTTGAATTCTCGCTGATCAAAGTCGTCTTTGTGTCAAACTGTCGAAATCCAGATGAGATTTCTGAGCGGGAGTAAAAGCTCCCTTGTACTCAGCTCTTGCATGTTTTATCAGAAGGGAAACTTTTTTATTTTTGAGACTTATTTTCTTTCCCACTGAGATTTATAAAAAAAAGCCTTCATACTTTCTTTTATCTCTCTTGTCATCAGGTTTAAATATCACAAATTAATACTGCATCTTATTTGTGTAATACATACAAAATGGTTCTATAATATTCACAGTTTCACAGTTATTTGCCAAACAATAACTCCAGGAAGTAAAGAAGTATTATTTTCACTTTTTTGTGCAGATGAAAAATGGATTTTTGGAATTTGATTGATTTGTGTCGAGCAGGTGTAGCTCTTTCCCTATGTTCCCATACCGTCTGATGGGCTCAGAGCGGCGTCGTATTAAACATGCTCATAGAAGAAGGCCAAGAAAGCAAATAAAATTTTGTTTCAAATATTTTTTTTTCTTCCATCCATCCATTTTTTTATACACACTTAATCCAACTGTCAGGTCGCGGGGGGGCTGGAGCCTATCCCTGCGGTCATCGGGCGAGAGGCGGGGGACACCCTGGACAGGTCGCCAGTCCATCACAGGGCCACACAGAGACGAACGAGACGAACAATTTTAGAGACACCAATTAACCTAACATGCATGTTTTTGGACAGTGTGAGGAAGCCGGAGTACCCGGAGAGAACCCACCCTTACACGGGGAGAACAAACTCTCCTTTTAATCTTGTTCTTGCTAATCTCATAAAAAAGACACTTGAGCATTAATTCAATAATAGTTATCTTTAGAAAAAATAAAATGCCCTCAAGGGTTCTCAAGCAAAGACAAGTTTAAGATTAAAGTAAAATTTAAATAAATATGATTTGTTTTATGTGTCTTAAGACTTTTAATTGTGCACCCCCCGCTTATGAAAACCAACTTTGTCTTAAAGCAAAAAAGAAAACCTCAACGTTGTCCTTCCTAGAAAGTATAGTTTGCATCCTTTTCAAATCCCTTTTAAAGCCACATGAACTAAATTTATTTAAATGGGACATTTCATGTATTTTCAATCAGTCTACTGTTTAATTTATAGTTTTATGGCAGGTTAAAGACACTTAACTCCAAATTAGAAGAGAAAATTTATAACAAGAGTGAATTAGGGTTTGGGGGGCACACATTGTGCTCTTGGTAATGGACAGTAAGGCCTATTGCAATTAAGCACTGGGTGAAAGTGGGCTAAAATGTGAATAGTTTATATAGAGCAGAAAGTTTACAAAAAAAATATTGAGAAACAAAAGAATCTGAGAAAATACAGTATGTGTTACATCACCCCACTCTAATCTGAATATTCAGTGGAAATAATCATCCCAAATCATACAACTTAAACTGCATTTGTATATAAAACTATGAAAATAATAAAATACAGGTTCAGTCAGCAAAAGTCTGTTTTCTCGTGATTTGTTTAAACTTTGAATGATGTTTCTACTATAAATTATGCCTGAGCTATAAGGCTCCAAACTCACTACGAAATCACTTCGAAAACTCACAACACAACCCTCCCAAGTGAACCGCTCATTTTGATGCATTTTTTTGTAAGTTTTCTCAAAGTTGTGGGACGAGTTACATGCTTAAATTTCTTGGCTGCATAGTAATGACTGTGCTCAATGCTTACACGTTGGCACCCCTGAATTTATAATAAAAACCATACGAAAACATCAATATAATTTGAAAACAGCCTCCTGGAAACTCCAATAAACTCGACAGAGAATTCACTTGTCACAAAAGCCTTTATTTATAAGCCTCTAAAGAAGAAGATGAAATAAAGTAAAAGCCATTTTAGAGGTTAAACCTTCTGATTTTATTATAAATTAACTTTTCTCTTATGTTCATCTATATTTTTAAAAGAAATTGTTCGTGTGTATTCAAATTGATGGCAAGTCAGATGCAGTGTGGGCTTAAAATGGAGAAGCACCCGTATGTTGCAGCTATTGAGTAATCGCCTTTCTTCTTTTCTTACCTCCAACGATCCATCTTTCTCTGTTCTGCTGTACTACTTCTATCTATCATCATTCACCACCTCCCATGCCCTATCATCCACCCCTCACACACCCCTCTGCTCTCTTTCAACATCTCATATGTAGAAAATGATGAAGGATAATAACCTTGTACGACATCTGGATGCATGCGAGACCATGGGCAACGCCACGGCCATCTGCTCTGACAAAACCGGCACCCTCACCACCAATCGGATGACTGTGGTCCAGTCCTTCCTCGGTGAGAAGAAAGCAAAAAAAAAAAAAAATCGTACATTTTACTGCCTGTTATCCACCATTATGAAAACATTGTGCTGCTAAGACCGTTGCAGGTTATTGATTTGGATAAAAGCAGGACATGCAAAAAGGAAAAGCATGCAGACATAATATACCGTCAGGTCGTTGGTTTAATATTGAATTTAAAATTCCAGGTGACGTGCACCACCGTGTGATCCCAGACCCTGGACAGCTCAACCCTCGGACTCTGGATCTGTTAGTCAATGCTATCGCCATTAACAGCGCCTACACCTCCAAGATCTTAGTGAGTCATGCACAGACAGAGATGCCATTGTTCTGCAGAAAATCTCCCCTGACTTTATGTATTTTTCAGACTCTAGTTGTTAATTTACTGTGAATAACTGAATCTTTTCTGTTACATCCTGTTTTCTTGCACCAAACTGCATCAAACTTACTCTCCCACAGCCACCTGATGTGGAGGGGGGTCTAGCTAAGCAGGTGGGAAATAAAACAGAGTGTGGCCTGTTGGGATTTGTATTGGACCTTCAGCGGGACTACGCCCCTGTGAGAGAGCAGATCCCTGAGGAGAGACTGTATAAGGTAGGGAATAAACCATCACTTCCACCCTTAGCAGTTTCATTTATTTATTTATAAAGCAATAAAAGTTAGCCAAAGGTTCAGTCACAGTTTATTTGGATTAATACAACTATTAGTGTATCAATAGACTATAAGCTTTGTACTTTACGATTATGTGCAAGGCACCATAAATAAGAGCAGCATAAGTTTCCCACATACAAAGAGAAACCATAATTCGTAAATGCCCTCTATAACCCTCCCCGAGACAAATTAAAAATAAAAAGCAAGATCATAATTAACGCTACTTATTATGACAAGACTAATAGTTGCCCTGTGGCTAAGCACAGATGGTAATCATCCATTGAGAGGAAGTTGATCAAGTTGGTCATTATGATTCATCTTTTGAGTGTCCCTGATACTACGTTTAATGGAAATCCACTCTGAACTGTACCTGTTAAAGATCCCGTGAAAAATAAAATGTGATGTTCGTGTTTTTGTATGACATGTTTTGTCCCATATGTCACCTACACACCACTATCCAGCCCAACATTGACAAAACGTATTTCGTAGGTATTCAGTAGGTTAAACCCAGGGATGTCCACATCCGGTCCTCGAGGGCCGCTGTCCTGCAGGTTCTAGATGTTTCCCTGCTTCCACACACCTGATTCAGATCAGTGCATCATAAGCAGGTTTGTGCAGGACTTAACAATCTTTTGAAGGGATACATTTAATCTGAATCAGGTGTGTTGAAGCAGGGAAACAATCTAAAACCTGCAGGACAGCGGCCCTCGAGGACCGACTTTGGACATCCCTGGTTTAACCAATTACATTTTTGGCTTCTCATCCTGCATTTGGGGAGGAGGGGACACACTGATTTAGTGTCCCTTTTCATGTTCATCACTGGTTACTATAGATCCAAACAAAAACACCAGCTGAACAGACGGGGTGCCTGCTCAGGGCATTGAGTTTGACCTGTCAGAAAAGACTGGGCTTCTCAGTGGGAGCGGGATAAAAATGGCTTCTCCTACACCTTTTTTTTTTTTTTTACAGGAAATATGTAAATATTTTGAAGTAAATAGTACTACACTTGCAATTTCATGGAACTTTACAAACATTTATCTAAGAGCAAAGAGTCTACCTTATTCTATTAAATAGATTAACATACATTAACACATATACCTGCGGCTCCAGAGGCAGATGTATTGTACTAATAGCATCTCTGCTAAGCTGAAAATATTAGACAAGCATGAGCTGCCTGCCTCTTTCAGCTTTTAATCAAATCATCATATTCATAGCATGGTATGATTGACAAGTTAAAGTATAATCACTTTTTAAATTATGTGGGTTTAGCAGATTTCCAGTCTATTTTGGAGTTTTTAGACACCAACTGAAAGGTCAGTAGAATTACAGTTACACTTTCAGCTCATTCATTCTGGGATATTGAACATGTTTTAATGCTCATTTCCTTTACAGATTTCAGTGTGTTTTCAGTGTGTTCAGGTTTTTTTTCCCAGTCCGATTTACTGCATGTTGAAAAAGGTGTTCCACAAGGTTCCACCCTTGGACCTCTTCTTTTTTTTTCTTTTTTTTTTCTGAAATCTGCCAAATATAGTTTCATTAACCATTTTACTGGCGACACTGTTTTTACACGTCCAGAATTCCTTACTGTCTGATTTTAGATTGGTCAATAAGTTGTTTCATAGATACAAAATTTTGTTGATAGAAAAGTTCTGTACTATGTTAATGTTCAAGATACATCATTTGTATCTTAAAACTTTGGACTGACTCTTGACTCTGGACCGAATCTTTCTTTGAGCCCTACATTGATTTTTATTATATATATAAAAAAAGGTTAATTAATTGCTTTATCTTTGAAATAAGAGAAAGCTGGATGGGAATTGGTATTTCCTGTAATTGTTTTTGCAGGTATGGTCTATTAAAACACCTCTAGCACTCATCTTAGACCTCTGAAAGTTGTTTTTTTTTTCATTCTCTTTGAAGATTTGTTTTGAATAATCTGTATAGAACCTCCCATAGTTTACGATTCACTGCTTTAAACTAAACCTAGAAAGTATTTTCACTCGGTTTATTTTCAGGTGTGTTTATTTGAACATTCCTCAGATTTTAAAGAATAACCAATCCTTAGCATTATCATATATGCTCAGACACACAATTTCCTTTAAAAGAAGTTGGACATTCCAATTTTAAAGCTCCTTCAGAATGGAATCACCTTTCCTAATTGTTTACATCCATTTCCTTTTGCTGTTTCTTCGAGTCTATTTAAATCTTAAAAATACCTGCACATGATTCCTAGATTATGTTGTTGACTCAGTGTGTTATTTACTCAAATATTTCATGTATTTGTTTATATATCTGTTGTGTTGTTGAGGTATTGAGTGCTGATGGAAATTAGATGTTCAAGCTCTCTCTTTATGAATTCTTGTTGGATATTACTGTATGTTATATTGTTTGAAAGTGTTTTGTTCTTCTATATGTGTGTCAAGATCCTTTGGAAAGTAGATTAAACATACCGAATGGCATTTCTTTCAAAAATCACACGTTTCACTCTCTCTGTCTCTCAGGTGTATACATTCAACTCCACGCGTAAATCCATGAGTACGGTGATCAAGCTGCCCGACAATACCTTCCGTCTCTATAGCAAAGGAGCCTCTGAGATTTTGCTGAAGAAGTGAGTGATGGAGAGAGATGTGAAAGGTGGAGGTGGTGCTGGGTGTTAATAAATAGAGACTTTATGGAGGGTTTCAACACAAGAGACAAAAGATGATGTGCTTTCTGATGACGTTTCTGTCCAGGTGTTCCTACGTCTTAGATGCCAATGGAGAAGCACGCAGTTTCCGCCCACGTGACAGAGATGAGATGGTCAAACAGGTGAGACTGGTTGTTATCTTCAGACTTCATGACTTTAAAAACTAACAAATGCATCTTGGGTGATCCAATCACCAATAGGCAGCGCTAAATATAGAAGTAAATGTACTCAGGAGGGATTTGTGACAGATTTACTCACTCAGGCCACATTCAGAGGTTGTTTGTAACACTTATAACACTCTTATAACAGGGTGAATGCAAATCTGTCCTGAGCCACAACCTGCTCTACTGATGCGGATCCATTCAATCAATCAATCAATCAATCAATCAATCAATCAATCAATCAATCAATCAATCAATCTTTATTTATATAGCGCATTTCATACCACAGGCAACTCAATGTGCTTTACATTCAAGCAGAAAAGTTTGCATTACGATGTTCTTTGCTCCTCCTGTGTCAGGTTTCAGGCTACAGTCGACCGGCAAAATATTCAACTCCCATCCCAGAAATCCAATGCATTGGGGGTTGAATATGTTTGCAAGCATCTTTATGAAGCAACAAAACTTAGTTACTGTCAGCTAAATACTGCTACTATTAAAATGCCTTATTATACCTTATTGTAAGGTATATAATTAATGTTTGATGGAACAAATATAGAATTTTAACCCAGATTCTGTCCTCATATTTTGCACAAAGACAATAAAATGTCATAATTGCTCTCATCAGACCCTCAGCATGACATCTATTTACAATATTTCACACATTGCAATTAATTTACATTGTATTGCTTTTATGGCATAGCCATTGAAAGTTGCATGTAGATTATTGTTTGGCCTCATTTGAACATATTGGACTGTTTAATTTTGACCTCTCTTGTGTAATAATCGTTCTTTGATGCATGTGCAGTAATTTCACTCATGAGGAATGACCTTTTATGCTTCAAAGATAAATACAAGGCAATGTCTAAAAAACCGACAGCTCATTTGGAAACACTCCACAAACAAAATGATGAGAAGATGGAGTTATCACGTTCTGAAACTGTCATGATAGCCCTGACTTTCACACACACTTCTGTTACAAAGATCTGCTGCACAGGTTTTGCTGCCTTTTGTGACATTGAATTAGGACGTTATTTTGTAAAAAAAAAAAAAAACACTTGTAAGAAAACTGACTAACTGTGGTCATACTGTACCTCGAATATCTGCCAGAAAAAATATCTCTCACACGTTATAGAAAAGCATCCAACTTTACAGTCACACTAAACCCCTGAAGCCTGACTGAACGGACTGCCAGCAAAAACTGTGACATCAGCTTTGGCAGACACATTCCAGATCTGTTATTCACATGCAGGCTTTGCTCGATCAGCTTTGATGCAACTGAAATATTAGGCAACAAAACATGTATTTGTACATTTTCTCAGTGGATGCAGACTGCGTATTGTTTAATTGACTGACAGGGTAAGTGACCTAAATTTGGCTAATGACGAACACAGATTGTGCTGTGAGAAAAATAACTGCTTCTTCCACATCTTGGTTCCATCTCATTAGTTCAGTTCGCATTGTGGCAGCTTTCTGTCACCTCCTCTTTGAATCACATATTTCCTCCGATGTCTGTGGTAGGCTGGGAGATCTTTTCCCTACAGCTACCTCACATAGAATTAATCATACTTAAACCTCAAACTGTATTGGGCTTGATATTGTGTAATTTACATTTTGCATAAAGGAAGCTAAATGGTGTGTATAGGCTGATGGGTGGAGATGTGGATTTTTTCTGATCATAGCTGCCATAATGATTACTAGGTGATTGAGCCAATGGCGTGTGAGGGGTTGAGGACCATCTGCATTGCGTACCGTGATCTGCCTTCCATTCCAGAGCCAGAATGGGACAACGAGGCAGGAATAGTGACAGAGTTGACCTGCATCACTGTGGTTGGGATAGAGGACCCTGTGCGACCAGAGGTAGGCCACTGCAGAGTGTGTGAGTTTGTGCCTTAACTTGTATTTTAAAAGTAATTGACGTTGATTCGCTGTGTGAAAGGTACCTGATGCCATCCGTAAGTGTCAGCGTGCAGGCATCACAGTGCGGATGGTGACTGGTGACAACATCAACACAGCCAGAGCAATTGCTGCCAAATGTGGCATCATACAGCCTGGAGATGACTTCATCTGTATTGAAGGCAAAGATTTTAACCGACGAATCAGGAACGAGAAAGGGGAGGTGAGTTGAGGTCTTGAGTAAACTTTTATCGCTGGAAGCTATGAAAAATGCTCGTCTAATGCTCGGTGTTTAAAATCTAGGGTGATGTAGTGACAGAAATTCAATGTAATAATAATAAATGTGTTTTTGTGGGAGTATTTTTGTATTAAAAGAAGAACAGAATGTTGAAATGTTCTTGGATATCGAACATGTAGATTAGAACAGATGTGACTGTATCAGAGAATTAAAAGACTACCTGTACATTTGTACAGGTAGTCTTTTCATCTAACTAATTTAGCTTTATCGTTTGAATTAACCAGAATGCCTAATGGGATAGATTGCTCATTAGAGCTGTGGCTATGATTTTCTATGAAGTGTGAATTTAAATTCACACTCTAAACAGAGTGCTCTTGCATAATCACAATTTACACACAGTTTTTTAAAGTGAATGAAAGCGAGCTCTATATAAGAGCCCCTTTGATCCTTTTTCCCCCCCATCACACCTTTGTATAGTGCTTAACATGTGCGATCAACAGTGACATCTAGTGAAAGACGACTCAGCTGGTTCTGTTTGCGTTCCTCTTCACTCACTCTTTTCCCTCATTACTCTCAATCTCACAGATTGAACAGGAGCGTATTGATAAAATCTGGCCCAAGCTGCGCGTGCTGGCTCGATCCTCACCGACCGACAAGCACACACTGGTTAAAGGTGAGGCTCGAGGTTACCTACCAAAACACACACACAGAATTTCATGCACACACTCACGCTTTAAGCCTGTTTTTCTTTTGTGTGTCCAGGCATCATTGACAGCACCGTCTTAGAACAGAGGCAGGTAGTCGCGGTAACAGGGGACGGGACTAATGACGGACCAGCTTTGAAGAAGGCTGATGTGGGCTTTGCCATGGTAACCTGATATATTATGCACCTTTTAATGTTTATGTTGTGTTAATACCCTTCTCCACTTGCATTTATTTTAGGAACCATAAAATGCAATTACTCTCCTAATGTATTAATGGTGTAAGATGCGTTAGGCACTTTTCATAATAAATGCACCGTAAATATGTACGTAAAAAATGATCAAATAATTCATTTATACCTACTGCAGGATAATTCTATCCAGATTTGAACATTCTGTCTATTGTAGCTTCCTTACAGGACCTAGTCTAGAGTGAAGCTAGTGAAATGGCCCTTGCTATAAAGCAAGTGTTGAATGGCATGTGTTTGTTTTTGACCACAGCTCTTACTCATGCCATGTGGTAGCGCTTGGAGGCAGAACAACACGATATTGAGACAGAAGCACTCCAAAGTGATTTGGATGATTGAATGCTTGCATGAATCACGCTGTGAATCGTCTCCACCTCACTCTGTCTCAATCTCTGTCAGGGTATTGCAGGGACAGACGTGGCTAAAGAGGCGTCCGACATCATCCTGACCGACGACAACTTTAGCAGCATTGTCAAGGCGGTGATGTGGGGACGAAATGTGTACGACAGTATCTCCAAGTTCCTGCAGTTCCAGCTCACGGTCAACGTAGTCGCTGTCATCGTGGCCTTCACTGGGGCCTGCATCACTCAGGTGGACAGATTTATTATTAATGCACGACATGCTAACACACAGGCATTCCTACACAAACTTACTGCAGACACACATTATTTTATTGTACCTTCACTCCAACCTGATGTAAGAGAGATTCACATGCATTGCTGTGAAAGAAATATCCACTCGTGTATATGTGTGTATTTATTCCAGCATTGTGATAAATTACATATATGTCAACATATTTCTTGTTTGAAGTTGAATACATAAAGAGTAACTTTACCCCTTTTCTCCCAGCAGACAAAATATAAAACATAAACCAATCGTCTGGATTGCTCGTCCTGATCTAAACGTTGGCACAGTTGCAAATATGAATTTAAAGATGTGATAAAGAGAAGACCATTAGAGAGAGAAATGAAACAAAGCACAATTTAGCACTCATATTTAGTCAGTGACTCACATTCTCTACATTTAGTCATTTGACGGAAACTTTTATCCAAGGAGACTTAGAAACAAGAAAACAGCATTTAAGCTTTCAGTGCAGTAAAAAACCCTGTTCGGTGTACATTGAGTGCTTAATCATTAATAATCTGTCTAAATGTCTAAGTACAACTAGTACTCTTCAGCTCTTAATTGTAGGTTTGGTAAAGCAGAGCTTTGACTTATTTCTAAAAACAACAACCTTTCTCTGATATGGAATGCATAAGACTTAAGAAGTTAAATACAATAAGAGAAAAGGAACATTTAGATGGTAAAATAGACACAAGGCAGTAGAAAACACATCAAATCTTTTAGAATGTCTAAATAAAAAATTTGCAGAACTTTGCACAATCTGAAGACGATCAAGGGCTTTTCCTTTTTGTTAAGACAAGTAAAATGTGCTTATAGTCATACAAACTAGAAGAAGTAAAAGCATTAATAATCATCGGTCTTTGACACCAGCCTTGGAATTTTAAACATTCCTCAATTGGAATGACCACATGACATTGATCGTCAAATACGACACCTAAACAGAGGAGCCTAAAAAGCCTATTTGTTGCTGATTTATTTTTTTGTACTCTGGGTGATGACCAGAAATTCTGTCTTTTCTGAGATTAATTGGAGGTAGTAATCTGCAAACCTTTTCTTGACATCCGACAGTCAAATGAATCAAATACAGAGTCCTTAAAGGAACATTGCAGCTGAATATCATCTGCATGAATGTGGTAACAGATGTTACTGAATCTGCTAATAATCTGCTTTAGAATAGGGCCCAAAACAGAACCGTTAGGGACCCCACATCACAGGCCAGTAGTCCCTGACATGATCTGAATTATACGAACACTGAAACTCGTGTCAGAAACGTAAAATACGAACCATTCTAAAACAGATCCATAAATCCCCGTCAAATTCTGACAGTTCGAAATTAAGGTGCCACAATCGGATGTATTGAAGGCCGAAGTAGGGCCCAGTAAAACAGAACTGTGGACTCTCCAGTATTTAATAATGAAAACAATCCTCAGTCATTTGCAGGTTTCTGCATTTTAGGGCTTTAATGTTTTGAAACTGTGTCCAAATGCATGACACCAATGTTCAAAGTCTCATGCTGCAGTTGAGGTACAGCTCTGATGTTGAGCTGTTAGAACATCTTTTTCAAACATGCTCTTCTTTCCATCAGTCAGACTCAACTGAACATGTCAGTGTCATATTTGATTAAGGACACTCGAGCTTCTCCGTTACGATTTGTAATGGTATCATACATATTCATAGATGGACAGTTTTTCTCAGATGTGCAGAACATCTGCCCATCTTTACTATTTTATAGACTCTGCCTCTCTTAAGGTTTATACTTTATACTCAATCATGATACTGATCTGTTGCCAACGAACCTGATTAGTTGCAACATGGTCTTCCAGATGTTTTCTTTTAGTTCCACTTACTTTAACCGCCTTTTGTTGCCCCCCCACCCCCGTCCTTTTTTAGGTGTTTTGCTGTCATCAAATTCAGGATGAGCTAATATTTTTCACAAAATACTAAAATATGTCTTTGATTTGTTTTCTATGTGCCACTGCTCATATGATATCAGTTTCTGAGATTTACAAATCTTTGCGCGCTGTTTTTTATTTATATTTTATTCAGCAGCCCAGTGTTTTTAGAACTGGGGTCAACCTATACTGGCAACACAGACTAGTTAATTTGCGTCAAACCAGTTAATGAAATAATGTCTGATTCATATTTATTTTTTGCAGCTTGTCAAAAGATCTCTTCAAATTTGCTTCTGTGAGTGGAAACCTGAGTACAGGCACACACACCTGAACTTGACCGACAGAATTTACTATATGACTGAGAACGTTGACTCTGCTTTCCCTTCTTGACATTTAAAGCGTGTGTTATGGATCCTTATTTTGAATACCACTAACTGAATCGCAAAGCCTCCATGAAATAAACAAACTTATATAACGTGACAGATTTGCTGAAACTGACAGATACCACACACTGTTGGAAAACAGCCTTTCCACTCCATCACCAGGAAGCCAGACTCATCTGAGAATGACTTGTGACACAGGCCTCTGGTTGCAAACGTCTCTGCAGGACTCTCCTCTGAAGGCGGTGCAGATGCTCTGGGTGAATCTGATCATGGACACGTTTGCTTCTCTGGCCCTGGCCACCGAGCCCCCCACTGAGGCCCTCTTGCTACGAAAACCCTACGGCCGGAACAACCCGCTCATCTCGCTGACCATGATGAAGAACATCCTGGGCCATGGAGTGTACCAGTTGGTCATCATCTTCAGCCTGCTGTTTATAGGTACAGAAACACACACGCACAAACTTCTGTCTTTGTGAGGACCATCAGTAGTATTACGCATTCCCATGACTCTCACGCTAACCTTAACCATTGCAACTGAATGCCTAACCACTGTGTGTGAGCGATTATCACATTTTAGTAACTGAAGCTGGTCCTCACAAAGACAGACTTACAAGCAGAGACATGCAGATTTTTTTTTTTTTAAACGGAGAATGTCAAGTTGCTTATATTTTAAAAAAAAAAAGCAAATGTAATAACTGATGCCTTTGTGGAGACACATGAGCCCAAAGCCAGCCTCGCAGTGGTCTGACTCACCGGACGTTGCCTGTTGGCCTGGTCATACTCTTTTAAGAATGCACACATGAACAGCTACAGGCATCGTGCATGCATAGATGTTCTAATTATAGTACCCACTCAAAGCAAGCATGGAGGACCTTTTTCATACATGTGCAGTAGATCAGAGCCATTGTGTACATGCCCACTACAGATGTCCACGGACGAGTGGAGTCCAGAATTTCAGTGCTTAAACTAAAAATTAGACACAAGAGAGGAGAATTATGTGCTTTATTTATGTGCTTTATCTTCCTGTGAGGATGCTACTGATATGCTTGTCAAACTTTATAGTGAGGTTGACAGTTTTTATTGTAATTAAACTACAAATAAAACCTTTACTTTTATGTAGCTTTAAAGTAAGAGAAACAAGCCAAAGCCTTTTTAACCAAAAATGACAATGATTGCACTAAACAGCACTGTGGAGATAGCTTATGTGTCACTATAGTTTTTACCGCTCTTATTTCCTCTTCTTGCTTTGCTCTTTACCCTCCAGGCGAGCGGATATTTAACATCGACAGCGGTCGCAATGCGCCGCTCCACTCCCCTCCATCTGAGCACTACACCATCATCTTCAACACCTTCGTCCTCATGCAGCTTTTCAACGAGATCAACGCTCGCAAGATCCACGGAGAGAGAAATGTCTTTGACGGCATCTTTGCCAATCCCATCTTCTGCTCTATTGTTCTGGGGACCTTTGCTGTGCAGGTCAGATTAGCCCTTTAACACTTTTTTAATGGCTAGTAAAGAAAATTTAGACTTTTTGGAGGGTTTTTAATTTGCAGTGACTGTAGGAGACGGTGAGAAAATGCATAGAAGGGGAAGCAATAAACTGTAAATGTTGCAGTTGTCTGGTCCAATGTGCTTTACCAAGTCGGGTAGCAACATACCCTAAGTTATGGTGTCTTGTTGAAAATTAGCTGTCATCAACTCAAATTGATGGAGCAACTCGGTTCTAGTAATTTTTTTTAATTGCATTAGTTTCCATTGGTGTACTTAATAAAGTAGACAGGCAGTGTAGAGTTAAACCAAATGTTATTCACACCCATCTAAACACAAGTGACAACAGTGTGTTAGGTGTTAATGATGACTGTGAGTTTGGACTGCTTCTTTGCCACGTCTGAGGTCTCCTGCTACCTTCACAAATTCAGAAAAAGATTCATATCTTGCCTCCACAGTGTTGATGATGTTCTCTGTAACCGTTTACTGACCAATTAGTCATAATGTTTTGCATCAGGGTCTTGTTAGAAGGTCCACTGTGTCCAAACAACTACATTTTTGTGTCACTGGTTGACTCCTTTACACAGATTGGCTTTTCTTTAGAAAATTCTGTCCGTCTTGGTGAGCGTCCATGGAAACCAGCCTTATGCTCTGGCGTTAGACCTTGGTCCAAGAATTACTTGGATTCATCAAGATGGCAGTGGTGTTGACCGTTGAAAAGAAGGGCTACATTGAGATTCAGGAGGAAAAACAGGCAGTCTGCAGAAAACATTCGGCCTTGGGAAGCAATGGAGCAATATCAACCCGAATCCCACCCAGATTTTGTGGAGGAAACTAAAGAACAGAGAGGGAACAAGGTTGTGCTTCAACTTCAAAGAACAGTGATGGTCCAAAATCTCAGTGGTGACATGAAGAATGATTATTATCAGTTATAAATGTATATTTGGTCAGATGTTAATTGGCTAAGAGAGAGTATGAGTCATTGTTGAGTGAGATGTTATCTTCTGATTGTTTCACTGATGTTGTGTTTTAAAGCAAACAAATGAAAATACCCACACCTCAGCATAATCCTGTGGGAAGGTGCCACATTGCAGATTTGCATGACTGCCGCTGAAAACTCTCTTCAGACAGACCTGTAGCAGTGACTTGGTGGAAAAATGTGCCTTTTTTTTCCAGGGTGAATGCATGCAACCTCAGTCTAAAAGAATCTTTTAGTTCCTTTAAGAAATTCCCACAGGCAAGTCCTTTTTGATCGAAACGTGGCTTTAGTCTGTAAATGATAAAGTTCACATTTATAGTTGCCAACCCAAAGGAGCACTGTTTGTTGAACCAACTCATGGCAGGCACGGAGGAAATGCAGTGTACCAGGGAACTGTGAGAACACAAAAAGCCCAGACAACCAAACAAAGACGCAGTGAGGGATGGAGAGAAAAGAAGGGTATTTTTCAAAGCTCTCTGGAGCTTGGTGTTACTCTTGGGAGAAAGGAAAAAAAGAGAGCTGGAGGGGGTGGCAGGGATTTGGCGTGTGAGAGCAACAAAGAGACAGTTCAGATGGAAAGAAGAGTTTAGAAAGCTGAAGACTGGAAGCAGCTTGAGGTGCATGAGAATGACAAACAGTATGTCAAAAAAGATGGATCCGTCCTGCCTACAGAAAGATACTACTGGATATGATACACTGTACTGTACCCCCAGTGAGATTTATGACGATGTGAGGACACAAACCATGCTAATCTACAGTTTAGTATATGAGGGTGGTGTTATCGGGGGCTGAGTTCTTTAGAATCAGTTCAGTGGGGTTCTATTAATTCTCTGAATTAGTTGTTCAGACAGTAGGATGAAATGGAATCATTGTTCTGAATGTAGCTGCAGTTGTGTGTTTTTGCCAGAGCAATTAGATGCTACAGTCATGTGCAAAAGAAAGTACAACCTCTTTCAAGTCTTAGGCTTTATTGTACCAGGACACAATAGGAAAAAAAAAAGAATGAATAAATCATCTGGTCCTTTTAATGTCTTAAAACCTCACAACATTTTACACTGTTTGATTATTTATTTAACAAAAACTAAGCCTCACCTGGGAGCATCACCTTGTTGTTGAATTGTGCTATATAATTAAATTTGTCTTGCCAAACTGCAAACTGCCAAAACTTTTGATTTTATAGAGGTGCTCACACTTGTTGATGATGATAAATTAATCAAGTACATTTGATTGGCAGCCCCTGACTCCTACTTGCCCTCTAAATTCCTGTGGAAGCAGTAAGGGTGGACTTGGTTTCCACATCCTACCTCTGCATTCTGGCTTAATTCTTGTTAAATGAAAATGACACAGTGTCATATGTGAGCTGATTCTTATTATATCCTGATGCATGAAATATTAATTTTATCTCCTGGCTCTATGCACGCACTGTATATTGTCCAAATTAAACACTTGATTTTCACCAGTGGCCTGTAACAGTGGGGAACATTTAAGCATGATCCTTGCAACATGGTTCACATCTGCCCAAGAGAACATAATGTACCTTTCAGTGTTCCTCCTGACATATATTAGCTACCACAAACTGATTACAAGTAAAAGTACTCATGATACTCAAACCCAGAGTGTCTGCATGTGTTATGTCACCTCTTGGTTTGGGAACAACAGGGATTTACTGTGATAATGTGCAGAGGTATTGCCTACCTGAAGCTTAAAAGCAATGGAAGTGTTGACAGTTCTTATTTATTTAACAGTGTCGACTGGTGAGTACATTAGAGCTGTGTTCTCCCTCGATATTGTGTTTGTATGTGTGAGACTGCAGTGACATTGTGTTTCTGCTCCAGATCGTGATCGTGCAGTGGGGAGGGAAGCCCTTCAGCTGTGCCCCTCTCAACGTTGAGCAGTGGCTCTGGTGTCTGTTTGTGGGAGTTGGAGAGCTTCTCTGGGGGCAGGTAAGCAGCTCTTAAACCTGTAATGTCAAACCGCATCGAGCAAGTGTGGGCTGGCAGGCCTGGATTGCTCCTGAGGTGAGGCTAATGAAACATTTTTCTGCACTGAAAGTGACAGGGGAAATAATCAGGTTTAACCTAAACCTTTACAGAATGTGAATGCCCCCACCAGCTCGGTATTTTTTTAAAGAAAAAGTGTTGCTTTCAGGTGATCGCCACAGTACCAACAGAGCGGCTGCCATGCTTGAAGGAGGCAGGGCTGGGCCTGGAGCCTGGGGAGGAGGAAGGCGAGGAGATGGCAGAGGATGAGGAGGAAATCGACTGCGCTGAAAGAGAGCTGCGCCGCGGACAGATCCTCTGGTTCAGAGGCCTCAACCGTATCCAGACCCAGGTACTGTTTGACCAGACCTCCAGTTCAAACAGTAACCAAAACTCTCTCATGGGAGCACACACAGATATCCAGACATCTCAACCAGAACCTTCACTTGGTCATGACACATGAGCAGTTTGTTTGAGGTAAATTACAGAGAAGTGGGAAATATTTTAATTGCCAAAAAGAGCGTAGAAATCTGAATACGAATGCCTGTCACCAAGTGCTTGATTTAATAATGAGATTTGTTTAAGGGGCTAAATTGTTGCTGAGATGTAACGCAGCCTAAATAAACTGCCTGTATCATGGCCTCTTCATGCTAACTTAAGAGACTTTTGTAAAGAGATAAAGAACTCCTGGAAGGGATCAGCTGCAGTACTGACTCTTGGCAATTTTAGATGAGTTTAGGCTCTGTATCTCATTTGTTCTTACTCTTCAAAAGTCAGTCTATATCATCTTGTTTGTGCTGTTTTTCTGAATTGTGCCAAACATAATGATCCAAGTTTTTTTTTTTTCTCTCTCTCCAACACAGCTAACATTTCTGTTCTGCCCAAACCTTCGCAAAAAGGCTTTCTCTAACTTGGAAGTGGTACTTTAGAGGCTTCTAAACACCATGAGAGGAGACGAATGCTGTGATTGTATGTGTGTGTTTCTGTGGAGTGCAACTGTGGCACTTGTGCGTTTGAGTGTTTACACATCGTGTGCAGGCTAATGCTTAGGATACAGGTTGCTTAATTACTTTAAATGATGATCTCACTGTTTTTTTGCGAGAATGGACATTAAAATAGCGTCAACACGAGCTGTTAACAGCCTCCTAAGAGAGCAAGGGCAGACTCTCTTCTTAAGTGCCTGTCTTTGAAAAGTGTGGTCAGTTTTTTTATCAAGAGGGTTTGGTCTGAGTGTGTAGATGGCAAATACACATCATGCAACCCCAATTCCAAAAAAGTGGGGATGTTGTGTGAAATGTAGATAAAATCTTAACAAAGTGATTTGCAAATGTCATAAGACCATATTTGATTCACAATAAAACATAGAAAACTTATGAAATGTTGTCAGTGAGACATTTTACTATTTAATGGAAAATAGGTAGCATCCCCTCTGCTTTTAACAGCGTGTAAACATTGGAAACTCAGGAGGCCAGTTGTTGGACCTTTGGGAGAGGAATGTTGTCCCATCCTTGTCTGATGTAGAAATGATAGCTGCTGTATTTTCTGTTTCACGATGCTCCAAATGTTTTCAGTTGGTGAAAGGTCTGGATTGCAGATGGAATAAGTTGCGTGTAAAAGGATTTATTAGAATTGTGTGGTGGATAGTTGGGGTAGGATCCAGACACGTGGGGGTTCTGCAGGAGGAGGGAGAGGTTTTGAGTGATGGGAGATAATCCAAATGGAGTAAATAGTCCTTACTTACGAGATGGAGGAAGTCTGTGAATGAGGGGAGGGTGCTGGCTGTGTCGGTTTTGGATCCGGGCAAGATGGGAGGTTATTTGGAAGTGGCTGGCGAGGATATCCAGGATATAGACGGGGCAGGTACATGGAAATTAGGACCACGGGAGAGAAGGCGAGGAAGGCTGACACTGGAGGAAAAGGGAGTCGTCAGAGACACTTGGAGATCAATATGTAGAATAATTTAGAGAGCCGATTTACCACTAAAGATAGCGGGACAATCTGGTGACGACTGCTTGCTCCTGCAGCTCCTATAAGGACATCTTAATGAATACAGATGAGGAACAGGTGTAGTAGCAGAAGCAATCCAGGCCCCGCCCAAGGCTCTAAGGAAAACCTGCTCAGCCCGCCTAAGACTCAGAGACCAAAACAAAACAACAGCCAGGCATGATTGTGACATTCCCTGAAAAAGACGTCATCTGGATGGGAGCATATGTTGCTCTAAAACCTGTATACACCTTTCAGTACTAATGGAACCTTTCCAGATGTGCAAGCTGGCACTTCCATAGGCACTAATGCACCTCCATACCATTAGCGATGCAGACTTTTGAACTGAGTACCGGAAACAAGCTGGAATGTCCCTCTCCTCTTTAGTCCGGAGGACACTGTGTCCATAATTACCCCATGATTTCACTTTGCCTTTGTCAGTTTTAGATGAGCTTTGCCCAAGAGAAGATGGTGGCATTTCTGGAGTATGTTTATAAATGGCTTCTTCTTTTGCATGATAGACATTAAGCCTGCATTTGTGGATGGCACGATGATGGCCTGAAGATCATGGGCATCCAAAATGTAGTTTTGGCTGTGTCCTTTGCACACAGAGATGTCTTTGGATTCTCTGAATCTTTTGATTATACTATGTACTGTACATGATAAAATATTCAAAGTTTTTACATTGAGGAAAATATTCTAAAATTGTCCCACAATTTATAGATGCAGTATTTTGCAGAATGCTGAACTTCTGTCCATCTTTGCTTCTGGGAGACTCCTGAAGGTGCACTTTTTATACTCGGTTATGTTACTGACCTGTTGCCACTGGATGAACTAATATTTCAATGAAATAGGTGTCTCACTTTTTGATATGTTATCTATGCTCTATTATGAATAGAATATTGGTTTATAAGATTTGCCATTCATTGAATCCTGTTTTTAAGCACATTTTACACAGCGTCCCACCTTTTTTGGAACTGGGGTTGTACATACCGTCAGTAAAATTCATAAGATTTTTTCCAATTAAAGGACACTAAAACTCGGGCTCTGTCAATGTATCTGTGACAGGTGGATTTAAACCAAACTAGCTGCCTCCACACACTCGCACACACTCAGACCGGACTTTCCTGCCCTCACTGAGTGCTGCTGTTTTGTCTCTGTCCTGCAGATGGAGGTAGTGAGCACGTTCAAGCGAAGCGGTTCGTTTCAGGGAGCGGTGAGACGGCGCTCCTCCGTGCTCAGTCAGCTCCACGACGTAAACACTATCTCTACCCCCTCTCACGTAGCTCTCTCCACCGCAACAGCCAATACCAGCCCAGCCCCTGGGAGTGAGTTCGCCGAAAGCATGTACACACATTACACACACCCACACGTATACCTGCACACACGCCCAGTCACTTTCTCTCTCGTTCACACGCAGTCATAGACACACACACACTGCTGCACGGCACGTGGACTGCAGTATTTTTACTCTATGGTTGTGTCCCCTCCGGCTCGCTCGCTGCTCGTGTGTGTGCAATGTCTCCTCTGTTCTTTTCTACTTATTCTCCCTTTCAAACAGCACCCAGTCCTGACCGGCTGTGTAGTTCTGGTCTGACCTGGTCTGGTCCATATCCAGTCTCGGTCTCAGGCCAGTTTTTGTTGTTGAGTGTTGATCAGTGCAGGAGGCGGCTGGCAGTTCTCTCTCTCTAAGAGGTGTCCTGACAGAAATGTTGGTTTGGAAACAAAAAAAAGGTGACTTTTGTGTAAAGAAATTAAAAGAAAGTTTATTTTCTAATTCTCCAACGATGCATGGACATCCTTAAGTCCAGGGAGTAAATGGCAGCTCCTTCTGCACTGCGCGTTATTTCCTGTCTGTGAATGAGGTCAAGCGTGGTTACTGTGGTTGGCCCTTCCTGTAAACATCTCTGACGTTAAAGAGTGGTGTCCTTTTTACCTAAAAACCAAGACAGTATAGTATTGTTGTAACAATCATGTGATTATACCATAGAAAATGCTGCAAGTGTATTTCAGTGCCAGAGAATTCATACTCATCAACAAATGGCTTTCATATTGCTTCTGCAATTCTCTAAACTGTAAACCTTCGAGTATAAAAGCCCTTTAACACTGCTGTTTTCAAACGTACAGTTAAGAAACACTTCCCTCTTCCTCTATCACTTTTGCTTTCTTTCTTCTTACTCTGCTACTCTCACTTTTGTTCGGTGCAGCAATTGTTGTCAACTGGTTATTTATGTAACAGTATTTCCAGCTCCGACGTCACAGCTTTGGCCCCCTGATGTCTCCAAAAAGTCCTGATTTTTCTCTCTCCCAGTCTGTTTTTTTCCTCTTTCTCTCCATCACAGCTCTCTCCTCTTGATTTTGTTTAAATTTATGAACAATACAGGTTCCCCGTTTGCGGAAATATTCCCTGAAATGTGTTTTAATTGTTCTTCATACGTAGCTGTTCTTTTGTAGAGGTATTTAGATTTTACCGGATCTAAATACAGGCTCTTGTATAGAATATTGATAAGATTTCTTTAGTAGGTTTCCCTACATTTTTGTCTTTTTTTTCATCTTACTTTGTCCTTTTACTTCATCTTTTTTGTCATCCTCCCATGTCCTTACTAGAGTAGCTACCATCCCTCATGTTTTCTCTTTATTTCTTGGTATGTCAGTTCTGCGTGTGTCTGTTTGAGAGTGTGCTCACATGCGTGTGCATTTGCTGACATATCCGAGAGCCGTAGTTTGACTCGTGTGTGTGCTTTCTCAGATGGTGTGCGAGTGCGTGCACCTGTTGCCCGTATGCCTGTGTATAGGTGTGTGCATGCATGTGCGCGGTTGCTCTGTATCTTCATTTGATTGTCTTCATCTGCCTTCTCAGTTGCTTATCCTTACCTTTCTTGCTCCCTTTCGTCACATCCTCCCTTCATTCCACTCCATGCTGACTTCCTCCCCGCCTTCCTCCATCACCTGTAGGTGTAGAAACTGAGAGGCCCGAGTCGGCTCCGCTGACACCTCATTGTTATCATTCTGCACAGTCACAAGGAGTTACCTGGGCTTCATGTTTAGAAAAAAAACATCCTGCACTCCATCACTCGACAATATTATGTCATCAAATCTATTTCATAACTCTTCAAATCTGCAAAATTGGATGCCTGATCTAAAATATAATTGATAATCAAAGGAGTGGAAGGAGGGATGTGAAGTCAAAGCATGGAGCTTAGGTTCAGATCCTACCACTGCCAGCTCATTGCTTGCTTTTTCAATTCTTTTACCTGAATTCGAAGAGCTTGTTATGTTCAAATTTGGACTATGACACATTTTGCAGTCATCTTGTTGTGGTTCAGTACCTGATTTAAAAATAACAACAGCAACAAATGTATTTAGACAACCAAACAAAACAAGGAGGGGATGTGAAAGAGCAAGCATTAACTTTATGTTTGATGTGACGCAGGTTTGCTTCTCTGAATCACTTCATGCTGGAAGGAAGTGGCCCAAATAAAACGCCCATCGTCCTTGTTGTTTTAACTCGAGATAAGAGAAGCAGGGCCTCGTGTTGGTTCAGTGTCAGGCACAGACGGAACTTTAAGGGATCATTCCGGGAGATATTTTGTAGTTTTTCTTATTATCCACCACAAACCAGCAAAGAACACACGCCAGTAAAAAGCATAGATTTGTGTGTGCAACCCTAATGTTTTATTCACATGCTCTGTTGCTGTTCAGAAACTATTAACTGGACTGAGTCTGCAACCATGCCAGTGGCTCTAAACATTAATGGTTAATGTTTAGGATCTTATGATGCTGGAGGGCTAACACTGAGTATACAAAGCTCAGTATTTGGCGTTATTAAAGTTATTGCTATGTGAAGTTATGTAAGTGCATCGACGTTCTCATCAGAACACGCAGCCTCTCTGACTCTGACTCTGTGTGCCTCATATTTCTTAGATTACACTTGCAATTCTTGCTTTTTGTCAACTGAGTAATGCACCTTCTTCAGTTAAACACATTCTGATAAGAGAAGAATCTGTCTGCACATTGGCCAATTTCCTCGGAGATGGACAAATTTGGTGAGCTGTTTGTCAGGCTGCACCTTAGATTTCACTTTAATTGTTACTGCTCACAGTAGTTTCATAATGCTGTATATTACTGCTTTAAAGGAAGTAAGGTTCCATCCATTCTTCTGTTTTCTGTTCCCTTAAACCAACTCAGGGCTGCAGCCTATCCCGGCAGGCATCTGGTAAAAGGCAGTGTTCACCCTGGACGGGTCCCCAGTATATCGCAAGTTTTCCCTAGATATTATTTATTTTTTTCATTTAAAGAACAATATTTAATAACGATAATGTCCATATTCACAGATCAGAGCATGCACACTGGCTGCACTGCAAAAACTTGTACTGTACTTAATTTATACTTGAAATAAGCTAAAAGTATCTGCCAACAGAACAAGAAAAAATCACTTTCCAAGACTTTTAAAAGAACAATTTATTTTATCCACAGATACCACAGAAGGATTGAGACTAGAGTAACCAGACTAAAAATAACTGTTCATCAGAAAGCTTTATAATTTCAGTACTTCCAGTTTCAAACATTGGCTTTATTGAGAATCAGTAATAAAATCTTAGTAACAAGTTAGAACATATCATTTAGATAATTAAAGACCAAAGCACTTGGTGCAAGTGAAATGCTCTTATATAAAATGTCCTGGGAAGAAGGAATATCTTGTCAGAGAAAACAAGCAGAAGTTTTTGCAGTTTGCCTGGCAGGTTTTTAGCAAAAATACACAGCTGAAACATCTGGTGGTCACATATCGATCTTATTTCAGCAATAAGACACCTTCTCTGAGCCATGAATAGGATGAGATGATATAGCTTACCTGCTATGATTTTTGTTTAATTATGGCAATTAAATGTGACAGATTCACAAGTTTTTATGTATTTATGGCTGTTACAAAGACACAAACTAAAAGTAAAAAAAGAGGACGGGCATTAGCTGCCCTGCAACTAACAAAACATTGACTAAAATCATTCAAATCCATAATACGGGCAACATCAACATCTTTACTGAATTTTAACCACAAGTCATACATATGCACCAAAGCTGTAAAATAGATATTAGCCACAAACTATAAAAAAGACCAGCCTTAGACTGACTTGTACTTAAGGCACTTGTAAGTTGCTTAGCAGGATTATTGTGCAAGTTTGGAACAAAATTTAGATGTGGCAGCTTCTGCAGACCAACAGTGCGTGTGTTCACATCATCTTTTATGAACCCTTCACACAGCTGTGTTGTTTGTGTTTGCATCTCCAACAAGAAGGCAAAGAATTTCCACAGAACTCTGGGTAGAGTTCGGTGTCGGTGAAAGAACCATGGTCTGACATCACCTCGAGTTGAATCTGAGTTAAAAAAGGGACTTTTGTCTCGTTGAAACACCATGTTGTGAATCTACTTGTGTTTTTATGCACACAGTAACCCTAACCTCTAAAATAAAGTCTTATCTCATTCCTGTTCTGCTTAGCCAAACACTAAACTCATCTACGAACTACAAGTAAAAAAAAAAAACAGTGTCAGAAAGGCTACTGATAAAATCCTCTGAATTCCAATTGATTTGTCACCGTTGAACTCATAAAATGCATCACTCCATTGAAAAGGGCAGTTTGCAAAGTGTGAGGAGTAAATGGAGGAAGCCTATCAGGGTCAGTAATTCAGATCAGCACATGTTGCTTATCTCGCTCTTTGGCCCTGCGCTTCGGTTTCTCCCTGAGAGCGCTCTGCGTTCTCTCTCTTCTCATCTCTATCTCTTTCCTTCACCATCAGATTTGACCAACTTTTCAACCGACCAAAACAATAGTTAACCTGGTAGTTAACCACTGTAGCTGGCATTGGTAGTGACGTAACTTCACATTCTTTATGGGGAATTCTTCTTTGTGACCACTGGAACAAATGAGCAGCAATGCTGAGCTCGGGCACTGTGTTAAGCCTTTGTCGGTGAAGCCACCCACAAGGATTTCCTCCTGTTTAGATAACATTTAATGAACTTTTTATAAATTAGATGACCTGTTTTTCTTTAATTACCCCTTAAGTTGAAAGCACTAACTTTGGCTTTTGACTACCAACTCGGTGGAGAAGTGCAGATCCCTCTCTGGTGACATATGGGGAAGTCATGGGATAGATTAGTGATCCGTAGATCATTAAATTGTGGTGGTGTGTGAATTAGTTTTCAAGTTATGGCCACATCTTTATTAATGCGTGGCTACACAGTTTGCCAACTTGCTTATAAACATACGCTAATGATTTAAACTCTGCGGAGCCCCAAAACTCTGTCTGCAGTTTAGCCTCCTGGGCTTGATGCATTGCAGATGAGTTTGTATCTAGAGATTAAATGATTAAGAGAGCATCATCCTTTTTTCATTGATCCTATTCATCAGGCATTTCTTGTGCATCCACTTATTGCCACGTGGTCACATAGATCCTTCCAGCTCCTGCTTGATAGAGTCGACAACTTGCCCAACGTCCATATTTTGTTTGTGTTTTAAACCCTGTGTTTCAGCGGCGAAAAATTAAGTGTCCTACTAATTCCTACTAATTCCTTCTTTCTAATTATGAAGCTGTGTTTACTCACAAGAGATGCAGGATACCACAATTCATCTTGAGGTTAAAATAAAATTTGAATATATAGAAATTCTCCATGCGTGCTGTTGCTATATGGGAGCTTGCCCGGTATTGTGAGTGCAACAAAGCAGCACATTTCTTTTCTGTGCTCACAGTTTAGTTATGATTCTCCCATGCAATACTAACTCATCACCACAACTTAAATATGTCACATCTCCACATATTAGGGGACACGTGGCCACACAATAACATCCAGTGTCACCAGAGAGGTTCCGTGGAGAAGTCAGGAGGAAATGGCTTTCGAGCATTGAAGACACAACTGCAAATTATTGTCGATGTTATCAGAAAAAAGTGAGCCGTCCACCTGTGCTGCTGCTTTTCCACAGTTAGCCTCAGGGTTGTACTGCTGTACCCAGAACCTTTTTGCAGGGCAGACCCTCAATCTAGTGGCTCGCTGCAGGAGGATGTGGGTGAGTTCTGTTGTTGACACTTTGACACATTTACTGCTAAATTTATCATCCGTGTGAAGGGAAAGAGTCAAAAGATATTTGAAGGAAACTTCAGTCTTTAAAGGAGATATATTGAAATGATAATGATGATGAAAGAGGACATCTGTGTCACCTGAGTTGTGTTAGTCCTCAGTGATCCCTCTGGATCTTATGGACTGTTTATCAATGACAGAAAGTAGTTTGCTTTGGTCAGAAAAGATGATGGGGAATGGGTTGTTTAAGTTTAATTTAAAATCCATCCTCTGCACCGATTCAAAATGAAAGTTTTAGCTTCTACACGTGATTTTTTTGCTCCTTAACTGGGATGTGAGTGGGGAATGAGGACGTGAGGAGAATATGAACTGATGGACTATGGTTCCGTCATGATACCGTGGAGTGGGTCACACTGTGGGAAACTAGAACCATCAACCAATCATCTACCTCACAGCTTCTCCCTGTATTTACGTTGCAGTTCTTCCTCTCATCAGCAGTTGTTTTGCACACAGCAGCCTCTCTACCTCGCAGAGCCTATTTCCTCTTCGAACTTTAACCATCATCGTTTTTCCATCAAGCACTGCTGAAAGAGCCAACAGGGAGAGAGGGAGAAAGAAAGGAGGTGTGTGAGAGAAAAGCATAACACAGCAGTGCCCTGACCTCCAGACCTCTCTGGTCACACTGTGGGCGTCATATACTCGAAAGTTTACTCTTTCCATGGAGACAAAATGAAAACAAACCGAGCACTGACGAAGTGAGAAAGTAACGTTCTGAAACCTTCTCAGTCTGCATGAGGTGTTTTTCTATTGTCTGACAGGCTCTTTGGAAAAACAGATAAGCACTGAACCTACTGCTTGACCGTCTGTCTGTATGTCTGTCTGTCTGTTTGTCTCTCAGTCTACCACATGAGCCAGAGTCCTATATAGAGACTCCTAGTTTGACCAACTGCAGCACTGATCTCCATTCAGCCACCTCTCATAATCACAGTTCAGACTCCAGTTGGCGTAGCCGTTGACGTAAAGCTTTCCTCTCTCTTGATCTCATTTGGCCAAACTGTCTTTATGTAGGGCTCTGCCTGTCTGTATATTTGCATTTAAACTGTCTGTTACTTTTGAGCTCATGCTGCTTCTTCTCTTCTGTTTGGGTTTTGGGGAGGGATGCATGGATCAACTGCCATGGCAAAGGAATGTGTTTATGCACGCATACACCATACACTACATAATGCACCTTGACGTACACTCATAGAACTCACTCTGATCTGTGTGTTTGTGTGAGAGTGGAAGCGAGCGTAAGTGACAAAGATCTAATTCAGCATGACCTGGCTGCCTCTCTGTGTGTGACAGAGCTGATGCCCAAATTCTGCTCCAGCCTTTGAACCAACCACCTTCTGTTTCTAGTTATCTAACCAATCAAAAGCTGATCTAACCTGCTGACTCTCTGTGATGTCACTTTTCTGTTTTGCAAGATTTTTTTTTTTTTTTAAATATTCCGCAGCAGTGTCATCAGCATCATCCTCATCATCACTCAGTCACTCTGCCCCAGTCTGTTTCTAACTGCTGCATGGCCATAGTACACTTTGCTCATATGCATGCGTGTGTGTGAGTGTGTGTGTGTGTGTGTGTGTGTGTGCGTAGAGATGCTGACTGACTCGCTGTTTGGCTCGTGGTGTGTTTTTTGCGTGTTTGAATCAGCTCTCTTTAACAAACAGCAGCCATGACTGACAACTCTCCGTTGCATGCAGACGTCAGCCTCCAAGCCCCAAACTGTGGAGACCACTTCAGCTGCTGGTTCACTCCGTTACACACTGCTGCAGCATGCTTGTCTGTGTGTTGTTTTTCTGTGTGTGGTCACTCCTATAGGTTCTTCTAAATTTATTTTCTTTATTATACATGAAACTAACACACTTACCAGTCCTGCTTCTTCTCCATTTGTGCCTAACCACCACCCTCATCTTTGTGTGCATGCACGTGATCCACTGTGTGAGGTGTGAGTGTTTCCCCATACATACTGTATTATCACCCCAACACACACACACATACACACACACACATTTGCAGTGTGTGTATGCAGCTTCTACTGTGTTATTTGTGATGGTGGCTACTGCGTGTTCTTGTCTTTTGGCGTCTGATTGGTGTGTGAGAACTGACAAAACTTGTCATTAATCAAACCATTTTGAAACACTTTCTTTTCATTTTTTGTCTGTTGGAGACGCACAGGATCAGGTGGATGTCCAGTTGACATTGAATTGATCAATGTGTTTGTTAGAGTAATATCAATTCATAGCTTGAGACATGCTGTTAGTGTACTCAAACAGAGTTATGAACCCTCTACAAGATAAGTTCCAAATTCAATTTCCCTCTGGAAATAACAGCAGAAAGAACAAGAAATAACCATTTCGGGGAATTAAATTCTCCTTAAAGCCAAAAATCCAAAACACATTTTTTCTTTATAGACATTTAACCAACAAACCGGTAAACACATTTGCCCAATTTCTGCTTTTGTTAGATCATCATTATTGAAAATGACACATTTCAAAACTTTCTCTCTGGCATTTAGATCTGCTGAGAGAAACATGCTTATTTGCTTTAATGTTGATAAGGGTCTATATCATAAAGACTGAAAACAGGGGGGGACAGATAGCCTGGGTATCTCTCAACTTTAAAAAAAAATCCACCTGTGAATACGGTAGAAGGTCTAATCCTGACCCAAACAGCCATATAGAGAGTATTGGTGCCTTGGAGTCTCATATTCAGAACCTTGACTCCTTAGTCTCTCCTTTTTGCAGCCCTGTGCTAAGCTTTGTCAAGAAATGGATGAATATCTCTAAAGCAAAAACTTGCCCTTTCGTCTTGCTTTTGTAACAGGAGATAGATGTATGCAAGTTGGCTTAGCTTAAGCACAAAGTCTGTAAGCAAACAACTAGTTTGTCTCTGCTCAAAAGTAACAACGAATACAAATACTATATATCTCAGTTACAACAGTGTGAGTGTCCTCAAGCTATAACACGAGCTGCAGGAGCTCCTCTGGCGCTTTCATCCTGTCAGCAATAATTTTGCATCATGTTTGCTAATTAGCTCACTAATTCAGGCTGCAGTTAACAGCCCATATCCTAGAGTCTGTTCCCATAAGCCCTACTATTAATTTGGGAACAGTGAAATGGCTGCATAACAAGCTAGTCTTATTGTTAAACATATCATCAAATCAAGTATTTACTGTTCATCATTGGCGTGTCATGTTGTGACTTTGAATCGTATACCATAATGTTAGCTTTGATAATAGCTTAGCGACAGGGTACAGATGTCACCTGCTTATTGAAGTAGTGAACACTTCCCATTGCATTAGAATCTTATGGGATAGCGACACCTGCTTCACAGCAATTAAACAATATCAAATCTGGCTTATGACATTTGGGGCACATCTGACCCATACACATTATGCCACAGCCCAAGTTTGGCCTAGCTGACCTTTGGGCTTAGCCATAACATCCCAAAGTGGCACAAATTAGGCCTTAATAGGCAAATCATCAGGATTTAACCAATGCATATACTGTAAGTTATGGACCTTGAAAAATCTTAGATATTCATCCATAAATATAGATTCTAAAGTAATTCTCTTTTTTTATTATGATTATTATTATTATTTGGCACTTATCCATAGTATAAGTGAGTTAATGCCTCTTTAGGTGTCTACAATCAATAAACAGAAACTCTATACAATGCCTATGCTGCCTATACAAATGCTCCTTACCTCATATGGAATGGTGAGCTGTTACTAATGGCGTTGGGGTCAACCCTAACCCTATTTGTAAGCCATGTCCTAATAAAAGGAATACAGCTGGGAAACATGCTCACAGGTTCCCAATATAGTTGCCAGCAAAATGGTTCATCCCCCATTGCATTGGGATTGAAAGAGTTCTGCTGACTGTGTGCCATATAGAGCTGAGAAACATAGAACCCTGTTACGTTCTCATATGGTGCCATTTAAATTTGGAGAACATAGAGTTGAAACTTAAATTCTTTAAGTTGAAAAACCAATCCGACCACTAGAAGTTTCTAAACTGTCGCCACCTGGCCCTGAGTGTCTGTCTGTTAGTCTTTCACTCTGTTTGTCTTCTGGAGGACACAAGTCTGTCTGTCCTTGGGATTCCCTGCTCTGGTTTTTCTCTTTCTCATATCTGACTTTGTTCTGTTTTTTCTTTTGGTCTCTCCTTCATATTTCCTCCTCTTGGCAGATGCGAGTGGTGAAAGCATTCCGTAGTTCGCTGTACGAGGGCCGGGAGAAACCGGAATCCCGCAACTCCATCCACAACTTCATGGCCCACCCAGAGTTCCTCATCAACGACCTCATCCACAACATCCCGCTGATCGATGACACTGACGTGGACGATGAATCAGAGCTCAGCAGATACCAGCACCTGCACCCAGCCCTCCGCAAGCCACCGCCTCCTCCCACCCAGCCCCCAGCCCGCACCCGGCCCACTCGCCCTTACCGCCAGTACAGCCTCCCAGTGACCCCGTGCAACCGAAACAACAACAACAACAGCAGCAGCAGCAGCAGCAGCATCAACTCAACGATCACCCACAGCAACAAAAACAGCATCACCGAAGCCCCGCCCTGCACCCAGAACCCCCGTCACAAACAGCACCATAACCTTCGTGACAGGGACAGGCCCGTGAAGCCCTTCACCCCTTACCCGGCCCATCTCTTCTGTGTGGAGACCTCCTTATAACTGAAGCTGAACATGGGTCGGGGGAAGGGGAAGGAAGTCTCGGGGAGGGGTTGGAAAGGGTGAGTGCGAGAGAGGGCTGCGGACACACAGTGACATTTTCATCCAATCTCCCTCACAACAAGCTCACAGGAGGGAGGCCAAGGATGAGGGAGGCAAACGAGGGAGTGGACAATGGCTGGTGACTTCTGCTTGCGACTCCCTGAGAACATTGCAACTTTTCCTCCCTTTGCCCTTGCTCCAGCCCTCTCAGTCTGACTCCCCACCTCAACACCCCCTCCAACCTCCTCACCCCAACTCCTCCAGTCTGTTCCCCCTTCCTGAGGAGCACCACCCACCCCGCCGAACCCCGCCCAACCTAATGCTCACTTGTCGCACACGGGTCTGCTCTTGCTGCGCTGTCCTGAGTTTAGGTTGGGATGGGGAGGGAAAGGGGGGCGGACATCCAGAAAAACCACACATCCCTCAATGCCTCAGCAGAACAGGGCCATGTGGCTATGGGGGCTGACTCACTCTGTTTCTAATGGTGTTCATTAATAGTGTTGTTGCCATCTACCTACCTACCTACCTACCTGCCGCCACCACCCCCACCTATCTGGCTACAGCCACTTTGAAGTCACTACTTTGCTTGCGAGATAAATGAAACGCTTTGTCAAAGCTTTATCTAGACTTCGGTCATTTCCATCGCACATACATTGATTTCTCAACATGATGGTGCTCATTTTTTATTTTATTTGACATTGCTTTGTTTCTTTTTTTCTTTCATCACTATCTCTTTCTGTGTGTGTATGTGTTTTGTCGTGTCTGTTCTAAAGAAAAAGTAACAAAAACCAAACAAAAACAGAAGTTACCAACAAAGACGCTGTTAATTTAAACCTAATAGTAAATAGAATGGCTGCAAAAATACTAAAAGATAAGTGGGGGGGTGGGGGGGGGTCACTTATGTATACAGTATATGTATATATAATTTGAATGTTGGAAAGCAACAGCATTGAACTTTTCGTGTTCATCACCGTTCTTTCTCGAGCCCCATCTGTCCCGAGTCCACATGAGCTGTTTTCTGTAAAACTGATGTGAGATGATACAGTGTGTGGGATGTATACATGTATACATGCAGCACAAACATAATTCACAACTTCCTGCCATGTCGAACTTATGTATGGATAATATCTATGGCTGTCACCTGCAGGAGGCCCTCGGGTGACGTCATCTTCCAGTCTCTTTGTTTCCGTTGTGTCCCATCGTCTTCTCTCTTGCTGTTCCTCCTTTGCTCATAGTGTCTCATCACGTTTTACCTCTTTCTGTCTCTTGTCGCCGGGTGTATGCGAGAGAGCTTTCTTTCCTCTTTGGAAAAAAAGCTGAATGCTAGTGAAGCATTAACCCTTTAAACGCCATCAAACACACAATGCACAGGCGATGGCCCTTTAAGACTAATGTTCACTCACTTTGCTCCTGCTCACGTGCCATCGGGTCGTCTCCGCCACGTAACCGGTCTCCTCTCCGTGGACAAAGAGATTGTTTAATTTGGTCTGTTGGATGTTCAGTCCAGACAGTTTTCATAATGAGGAAGTACAATCATTCTCAGCCACTCGCTTGAGCATACCATTCCTGAGTGTAATGTTAGTGTTCAGTTTTACCTCTAGGCCCAAAGCTCGCTCAGGTCTATCAGGTACAGCTAAGGAGAGCTCACGTTTCACGTCCTTGTTTGTTCCCCCATCATCATGAAGTACAACTCGGTGACGGGCATATTTTACAGGACCAGTTGCTTTAGAAAATGTGCTTGTATGCGTTTCCTGCTGAAAGCTGGATGAGAAGATTAGCACAGCTGTGTTTCTGTTTGTGTGAATGGGAGGTTACAGGCCGTGGACACAAGGAGAAGAAGATTAACTGGACTCTTTCCAAAGAGCCTACCAGCACCTCTAAAGCTCAAGACAGGTCCTGTGCAGGTCAGAATTGCATTCATATTCCACTGGGAGACATTACAGACCTACAACCAAACAGCAAGGACTGCTGCAAACGGCTGCAAAGGTTCAGTATAAATGACCAATAATTATCTTTATTAGTTTATCCTTCCATTTCTGGTCCTTCTGCACCTAGAGATCCATTTAATAAATCTATTTAATCTTTGTTTCAAAACCAGATCGTCCATGCTGATTATCAGTCATATGTTACGAGTACAGTCATGCAATAACGTTCTATGTGATATTCATTTGCTCAGCCTTCAGTTTACCTTGCTGTATATTCACAAGCAAGGAGCACACCATCAATAAGAGGCACAAGATTGTTTATTAAATGTGGAAACACTTCCAGGTTTTAAACTCCCGATGTAAAGTTAAAAGAAAAAAAAAAGAGTAAAAGTAAATGAAGCAGAGGAGTGTTTAAGGTGTGGTCCTGCCCCTGAACTTAAGTTAAAAATAATTAATGTGCATAAAAGGATTATTAATTCACTGCTGCTAGATCCAAGCATGTAATTGATGTATTTTATCACCACAATGTGGGCTATTTAAACATGTGTGCTGCTGCAATGCAGCAAAATTTATGACAAGTCTTATTTATTTTTTTAACATCAGATATGCAGGTGTGTTTGTCTCATTCACATTTGTGGTCCGAAGTAGAAACGTGAAAAAAACCAAAATCAACTGGGCTCCTATAGTTGGAGAGATTTCAAACCCTTAACTGTTAAACACCAACTTTTTATTACGTGGAGGTTTATTAATTGAATGATTAGCACAGTGCTATGTGCCTAATGTATATTCAAAGACTTCCTGTAAAATATTAAGTTAGGGGCGCTGCCCCCTCCCCAAAAAGCCTAGTCTGCTCTGATTGGCCAGTTCCAGAAATCAGGCCCCACCCACCAGTGCAGTATGAGTCATAATTTTTTTTTAACATTTTCATGGCTATAAGGAACCATAAGATGCCTCTAGGAACACTTACAGAAAACCTTTTATGTCTTTGTTGGGCCAGAAAGAAGCGTAAAGGTGATGTGTAGTCCCAAGACATCATATATAAAAATATAATGAATAATTTCTAATGGATCTCTATGAACTTTAAAGGTGCAAGCTAGCTACTTCCCATTCTAAGCCAACTGGCTCCTTAATCAGTATCCTCCTCATCTAACTTTCCACAAGAAAGCAAACAAGACTATTCACCAAAAATGTTGCTCCAAGGCACTTTGTGTTCGAGCTGCCCGTAAAAGGGCAACTACTGCATGTTTACACCCCAACAACAACAAGACAACCATCAGATACCCGCCCACATGCTGACAGGTGCAGCGCTCGCAGCTTCACTTTGCTCAGTCGCCTATCCGAACCTCAACATTCCACCGAACATACATTCCAAAACACTGCATCACATTCCAGACCGGGTGTGAGAGTGCCCTCCTGTATCTCATGTTGCACTAGGTGTGGGTGAATTCGCTGATTTCATGTTGCCTCAGAGCGCGACATCGCTGAGCAATGCAAACCCTGCAAACCCCCCGTTCCCCACCTTCCTTTTCCCCTTGACTCCCCCCGAACGGATCCCTCCCTCCACAAGAAGGCGGCAAGGGCAGACAATATGCAAAAGACTGCCATGTCAACACCTGCCACTCAGCCGCAGGAGGGGATGCGGACACACTCAAACACAGCGAGTTACTGCGCGTCTGTCCTGCTAGTTGTGTTTCAGGTTGTGCGCAGGGCTCTCTGGGAACTCCCTTACCTGTACAGAACTCTTGTCTTCTTGAAAGCCCATCATCATCGTCACTGACCTGACTCGGAGCAGCGGGTGGTGACTCTGTATTGTTCTGTCTGTTTTGAAGCATGCATTTGGTATCATTAATGTCACTCTCTATGTGTTGGTAAATCATTTAGGCTACTGTCACTTCTGTGTGCTATTACCTCTCCACATCTGCTCTCTTTCTCTCTCTCATGCACAGACACATGCATCTCATTCAGATCTAACCTATTCTATTTCAGCACCTGTGAGCACAACTCCATCAGTGCTTTCTGCTGTATACAAAACGTGCACGCACCAAGCGACGGGGATAATCTGCGGTGGTGTAAATTTGACTGTCCAGTTCAGCCATCTCTGTCCATTCATCCAGCCACGTTACATCCTGATGTTGTGAGACAGTTTCACAGAAGGTAAAACACAATGTGAAAAAGAATATATTTATCAAAATTATAAATTGTACAACTGCACCACAACTGTACAGATCGCCCAAATGTGCACATGTGCATCTTTGATTTACAGGTACTATGTTCCTGTTACACTTTTTTTTTAATGTTTCTTTTACTCCTATTGCTTTTTGTAAAGAGAGGAACAACAAAATGGAAGCGCTTGTATATTATTATTATTATTATTATTATTATTGATTTTCTCCACCGGTGCTCCCACTGATGGAAAAGACAGTTGCACATTCTCCTGAGCATATTCTGAGGGCTGTGTTTTCTGTCCAATGAACAGCCCCTGAAGTGAGCAAAGGTGTGGAGAAACTTATAGTCTTTTAAGACCAGAGACGCCACTCTGTAAATAGAGAACAGGAGGACTGGACAAAGTTAGGAACCCAGAGAGGATGGAGAGCTGCAGAGCTAGAGACCGCAGAAGTGCAGTGCGCTCTTGCATTGTTTAGGCTGCTCTTTTAGATCTGCCACCAGTATTTACTGCCATGTTAGTAGGGGACAGAATTAAGGTTTCACATTATTGATTATACATACCGTTGTAAATATCGTGTGGAATGGTCCCCCTTCTTGCACAAAGCAGCGCTGTTCTACAGACAGAAAACGCAGCCTTAACTGTGCTGAATTTTAAAAAAAAAGACCAAAAAAAGTAAAAAAACAAAAACAAAACAAAAACATAAAGACTATTGAATATATTAAAGAGTTACCTGCCTGTTATTTAAGCGAATAAATATCTATATATGAGAAAGAACACACCTGTATACTGTAGACTAAATCTGTATGGAAATCTAAGAGAATTTAATGGGAATTAAGTCCAACACCTTTTGTCTGTATGAAAGAAAAAATACATCAAAGTATTCTACAATAATAACTTTGACAAAGTCTGTGTCGTCCTGTGTTGTTTGTTCACACCGAGTCAGTTTTCAGCCTCTTCAGAACTGACAACTCAACTGGTTTGTTTGATGTTCGAGTGTCTGTGCCGGGCCCGAGGCTTTTGTTTGACCTACAAGAGGGAGCTGTCAGAGGGAGAAGAAGGAAAAAGGGAGGGTGCCAAATCAGCTTTTTTATTTTGTAGGGAAGCAAAACTCATTTCCTGAAAGAACTGATCGAGGGCTGCAGAGTGGTGTGGTGGTTAGAGCAAGATGGTTCCTGATTTGAAACCCAGCTGGTGCCTTTCTCTGTGGAGTTCACATGTGGCTTCCTCCCACCATCCAAACACATGCATGTTAGGTTAACTGCTGATTGTAAACTGACTCTAGTTGTAGTGAGTGTGCTTGGCTGTTTGTCTCCGTGTCCAGCCTGAAAACCCGAGTTTGATTAACTGGGTATAGAAAATGGATGGTTGGACAACTGTATGTTTGGGCTTTGTAAAAACAACAACAACAAATAAGCTTAAAGGGATAGTCCGCCTCTTTTGACACGAAGCTGTATGACATCCCATACTAGCAATATCATTTATGAACATTTTCTTACCCCCTGCTGCGTCCTGTGAGCCGAGTTCCAGCTGAGTTTTGGCGTTGACGAAGGTAGTTTGGCTAGTTGGCTGGGGCTTAAAAAATAAAGCGTCTTGCTTCTCAAAACAATATGCGTTCAGAAGAGTAATACATTTGCATCACAAAATCATTCATCCAGAAAAAGTCAGACCTCACAATCACTTGGCGCTATTTTCTCTTTACCTTCGCATCACTACGGGCTGTGCAGTAAACACTGTAACAGGCACGGCAGCACGCATTGATATGAAGGTAGAGAGAAAATAGTGCCAAGCGATTGAGGTCTGACTTTTTCTGGATGAATGATTTTGTGATGCAAATGTATTACTCTTTTTAACGCATATTGTTTTGAGAAGCAAGACGCTTTATTTTTTAGACCCCAGCCAACTAGCCGGACTACCTTCGTCAACGCCAAAACGAGGCTGGAACTCGGCTCACAGGACGCAGCAGGGGGTAAGAAAATTTAATAAATGATATTCCTAGTATGGGATGTCATATAGCTTCATGTCAAGAGGTGAACTATCCCTTTAATTTGTTGTGATTGACAGCAAATTTGTTTTCAGATTGAGGGAAAAAAATAATGGAATCTGATGTGCTTTTCTAAAACAAACACCTACAGAGATTTATATTTTCAGAGTGCTTTCAGACATGAATGAAATGATGGACGGACTGACTGTTATGACCCAAAGAGAGCCGTGAGCCGAAACAATGGAAAATATGTTAAACATGTAAAGATGGCTGCCTGTGAGGATAAGTTGGCACTCAGTACAGTAGATGTACAGGTGTAAACTGAAATTTTGGACTCCTTTCTCATTCCACTGGTGAAGTAGTCTCTCAGGATTATAAAGTATTTTACCACAGAGCAAAGAGCATTCAGATTTTTCTTCAGGAGAGGCGCATAAATGTAATAAAATGGCCACCAAACGGTCTGGATCTCTGATTGAAAATTTATTTTTTCATTAGTAAAGACATCAGAGAAGCTGTCACAAAGTACTTACTGTGATTATTACTTTTCACCATCTTGATCTCTTACAAAGCCAGAATGTTCAGCTCCAACATTAAATCATTACTGATCACATCCCATTTATTTTTGGTCCAAAAGCTGAATGAACATCCTCTAACTGTTGCTGTACATAGACAGATGGCCCGGGGCTGTACTTCATACGAACAGTTCGAGTATAAATGAATATTTAAAGGAAACGAAGTTTATCTTACATGTCTTTATGTTGCTTATGTTTCTCCCAAAGTCGACACCAGGAAGAGTTTTCTCCCATTTTGAAGCTTCAAGAAAACCGTTTTCCAAAAATCTTTATTTTCCAATATGTGTTCTATATGTTCAACTATTTTAGTGCCGGTGATGTCGAACCAGAAACAGTTCAGGTATTTTCTTAAGACATTCTTTGTCATTTAATTCATCTCATGATAAATGAGATTTAATCACCGGCATATTTCCACCCGTGATCCCATTTTTCACCATCTTCGCGTGTATGATATCAAATCCTAAAACCATATATTATAACCAAATATTTTCTTAGTTTAAACCTCGGCATCAACAAAATAGAAGTAGGAGCATCTTACAATCAAAGTTTAACTTAGTAGCAAGGTTTTAAATTTGATTCAGAGAACATAGAACGTTACTTTTGTGTAGTAAAATGTGGTGGAGGTGAGCTTCTCCCAATGCACTCACAGTAAAAGTATTCTGTAGTGCATCACCTGCACCTTAATATGGAACCTAAGACACCAAATGGGGAGTTTAAAGTGACTTGATAGAATATTTGAATGCAAAGCTCTTGTGGTTTTAGCCCATTTACTTCAGGTAAACACAACGCACAGCTGAAAAACCTAAAATGAATGTTCCCCTGCTCGCCAGAAAGTTGACTTCAAGGATGACTCGAGGACCGAGTCATTGGGGGCACCGTTCTCTGCTGTGAGGAAGGGAGCGCTGATTGTTTTGAAAAGTCATGGAAGTTCAACAGACTCCAGCGACATGAGTCAGCCCTGTGACATCTTTGTGTTCATCGTTTTGGCAGGGTGTTATCTGATTAGGGAAGAAAGCAAAGAAAGGAAAAACAAAGTCCGTGCCAAAGCAAATGCTGAGGGACATCGACGTCCTGTTCGGATTCCACGTTCACATTCAAAATGACAGCAGTGCTGAACCGGTTTACAGCATGTGTTAAAATGTTCGGCTGATTGGCTTCTTGAACGTCTGGGGAAACCTGAGGTGGTGAGGAAACTGTGGGGCAACTTCTGAAAAGTCATTCAGAAATAAAAGCCTGAATAAAGGAACTGAGACCAGGCAGAAGAAGAATAATATCAGACAACAAATGGACCGATAAGTTGGATAATTCTTCATAGTTGCGGTTTAAAGATTTACATGAAAAATGCCTTTGGCTTGGCATTAAAAACATGGAAATATTGCCCAATTTTCACTTAAGACGCCCCTTGCACAGACGCAGTGCGCCACGCTTGTAATTTGTAACGGTATCCTGCAGTGATGCTTTAATGATAAACTGATTGATGATTCAATACGGCAACAAACCAACAGACTTATCTTGCTTGTGTAACCATAACAAACACTAAAGTTTACACGTAACGTTTGGCATTAGGTGCAACGTGGTGGACCACTATTCCACTGGTGACATGAATGTCAATGTGTCTACAGGCAACGTCATGGCAACAAATATTTCCAAGTCTAGCTGTAACCTCCTGTATGATGTACTGACATGTTCGGTATTAATGTTTTTCATTCAACTCAGCTTAATGTTAAAGGTTGAAAGCAAAACACAAAGAGCCCTGTTACAGAGGCCTGAAGACTGTATATTCCCTCAGTAGCACCATCACTGCTCTACGCATATTTCCACATCGGGCTGATGAACTGTGCCGAGAACAGCCACAAGCACTTCATTCGTGCTGTCCATCCTTTTTCCTCCAAAATAAAAAGTTATTCACTTTGGTGTGCTGGTTTCAAATCAAAGCCTGAAACTTTTAACCCAACAGCTCACTGTGGGTCTACATGGTGAGATTAATTCGATTATAGCTATAGTTGGATCTTGCTCCTTATTTGAGCAAGGGTAATTATCCTTGGATATATGGCGGTGAATAAATCGGATCATTAGCACAAAGCGTGTCATACCCGGGTATGATAGGTGGCGCTGTACCCATTTCAACTATTGCTAATAGAGACACTTCCTGTTGACCTCTTCACCACCAACAACAACAAACTCAGGCATTCGAGAAAGATGGCGAATGAAGAGCAAGATGAAGCTACGTCCCTCTACATTTGGTCTGTGATGAGCTGCTTGTTGCACAAACGCGATGCACAACGGAGCATTCTCCATCGCGTTGTTTGTTTCTTTCTGATGGCGCCAACAACAGGAATATCGTCTCCTTAGACTTCCGGGTCACGACCCCGGGAAAAAAATCTCGAGCATGTGCAGAACGCAAAGTCCAAAGCCAGAGTTACAGTTGACGCGTCGCTCACGGCGGTGGCGGACCGTGATGTCAAAATGACGTTTCAGGCATGGCGCTTGCCTTGAAAAGACGGCGCAGCGCGTTGTCGTGCACCAGTCGATTTTTGTGACTTGGCTGCGCCGAGAAAGACGAACCGGATGGACCGATGTGAGACCAGGCTCAGTCAGGAGGTGCGTTTATACAGCAGCTGTACGAAACTGCAGTGAAACAGCACAGGGACCAACGTAAACTCCCAAAACTCGTGGACAGAGATCGGCAGAACTTTGGGGAAAGAGGGAGAGTTCTGTAAGAATGTGTGGAAGAAGCTACGGGACAGATACGTGAAGGCAAAGAAGAGGGCAGAGACTCCAAGTGGTGATGCCGGGGGCTTCAGACCATCACCTCTTTTAACTGAATTAAAAAATTAAAATTATCCAAATACTGCAGCAGTATCATTAATGACAGTATTCTTGCTCTTGACAGCGACATAGAAAATATGTCGCTGTCAAGGGGTAACCTTCACGTAGCAGCGCCACCTCTGTGACGGAGAAAATTGCAACTACTGGCGCATCGACTTGCGCCACTATATGTAGCCGGCACAAAATCGTGACATCATCAACACTGCTCGCGCTAGCAGACGCGGCAACCATGCTAGAGCCTTAATAGAATAGAAAAATACTTTATTTATCCCCCAATGGGGGAAATTCAAATTCGTCAAGTAGCTCAACATTTTTTTTAAATATTTACAATGATTGAATTAACAACAATAAAACAACAATAATAATACTACTACTAACTAAATAATAATAAATGACTAAATGGCAAAATAAATAAACAAATAAATAAAAATCAATCAATCAATTTGAGAAGAACTCAGCAGTCACTGTTATAAAGCCTTATGGCTGTGGGAACAAAGGACCTTCTGAACCTCTCAGTCCTGCAGCGCAGAGAGATGAGCCTCTCACTGCAGCTGCTCCTCTGTCCTGTCAGGATGCTGTGGAGAGGATGTTTATTATTCTCCATCACTGAATCTAACTTCACCACGTGCTTCACCGTCTACAAGCACGTTTAATCCGATCCAATTTCTTGTCAGATTAAGGTTTCTACATGAACTTAATAACTCAATCTTATTGTAATTTAGCCATTAATCTTTTTACAGTGCCATGTCACCCCACTCACTGTGGGTGTCGCAATGTTGAGCAATGCAGCATAAAACCCTGACACCCGATTTCACAGGGCACCACCAATGAAACGACAAACTTGTTGGAGGAAAAAAATAAGAAGAAAGAAGCCTTTTTTTAAACTCGAGTTAATCTGCCCAAAATAGCAACGGACTACTTTCACACCACTGGCAGCAGAATGGTTACCCGGCGTGTACCGAGGATGATGGATGAACCACAGGTACGCCCAATAACTGACCTCTTCTCAGGGAACAATCACTGTTTTACGCATCAACAACAGAAACTAAAGGAAGAACAGCATGTACAACATGTACTTCTGACTGGACTGCCGGAGTCACACCCACACAGCTGGAATAAGAACACCAGATGCCAGCCATGATGCAGACTGATAAAAACTGACCCACTGTGCCTCTTCTGATCCACAGGCTGGTGGTCTGGGCAGCTTCCCTATGAGATGATTTGCTTGTTGAACACATGTTAACTAAAGAAAAGCAAAGCTATCGCACTCTTGCTGCCCCCGAGAGCAACAAACTCACAGAAAATTAGCGTTTGTTGTTTAGATGACGGCTGATCGATGCCAAAGCAAATGCACGCAACTACAGAGGGGTCTTCTGATGCAGGGGCAGAAATGAGATTTTACCCGGAAACCAATATAAAAGATCCACCATTTGAAGTAAATGGGCTAAAACATGGGCAAGGTCATAAAATTTCAGTGGCCCCTCAAAATGTGTGCTTTGTACTTCCATCAAAAGAGGTCTTGGTCATTTGTTCTGACAACCTTTACCAGACTTGACCCAAATGTTCAGGAAAAGTTAGACCTTTATCGGCAGAGAGCTTGCTGTTTAGAAAGAGAAAAAGAGATGCATTAATATCAACAGTACAGAACAAGACTCAGTAGATATTTGTGACTTAAATGTAATGAAAATATATTTTATTCGTCCAACATTTCCAGAAGGCCATTTACCTCAAACAATGTGTATTCAAAATTAAACAAGTCATTACACATGATCAAAACTGGCAACTCCTGTCACAGCAGTTCATCTTGAGTGTATTTAATGTACAGTCCAATGGTTTAATATATACAATTATTGCTCCAAGTAATGGAGCAGCTGCAGTCAGCCCCCAAAAATGCTGCATGAGCCATGCTGATAGGACCAACAACTACAGATGTTGAAGAGTAATGGTTTAAAGGAAAAAAAAAAAAATTCACATATACCATTTGTTACCGATACTACCTTTAAAAAAATACCAGGCCACGTTGGCAGCAGCTTGTCCAGCCTCTTCCCCTTCCATCAGCAGAATCCACTTTAGCATAAAGAAAAATAGGGGGCGCTAAATGAAAGCATTCTTTTGTACAGTAGTGAAAGTTCACAAAGAGATCGACTCGTAACAAAAACAGAAAATATACTTCTTTTTTTAGGGGGCCATCATTATGAATGACTTTAGTTACCAATTTGATTTGATTTCTCAAAAAAAAAAAAAAAAAAAAATCTCTTTGTGGACCCTCACCTTTATCTTATCATCTTAGCATTCACAACACTTTTAACTCTTACATGTTAATTATAATCAAATAATTTCCAATGACATAAAGCCACTAACAAATTAAACGAGCAAAGTGCTCAGAATCCGCTAAATGGGAACAGGAAGTGTAGGCCTACACAAATATAAGTACTACAGTTGCTGCTGAACGTTGAAGCCTGTGAAAACAAAAAAGAGCCTTTTCTTGTCTGATCCTTACCATGGAGTCAAGGAGGTAAAGGTGTTCAGAAAGCCACTCATCCCGCATGGTGGAGCAACCATTACCTAGAAGAAACTGTCAACAAGGTTTAGCAGTAACGTGTACTCATTCCAGCATCACAAAACATGCACATTCTGCAGTTCTTAGGTAATTTTAACTAATTCAGTGTTCATCCACCCTCAAGAGTTTCAGTACACAGCCATATGAAGCTCAGTCTCAATATCAGAAAACAGAGAAGTACTTGACCCTACATTTTGAGCGACGTGCTTGCACTCTCTGCACACTTTGTGCAGAACTCCACTGAGACATGGTTCTTGTCTACATGCAGGCAAACGCCTCCAGTTGTCTCTTTCTCCTCCACTTTCACCCGCTTCCTGGGCAACGCATAGTCGTGATCATTTGAGTTGGGCCCCTGGAAAAGCGAGGAAGATAATTTCATCCCATTCACACCGCTCAGCCTGGACAAGAGCTGGGCTAACATGCTCTCATTGGCCAGCACGGCTCTCAGATACCTGGTCTCATCTTCCAACTCGTCCACCCTCTTTGTCAGCTGAGAATTCTCCTGTTTGAGCGCGACGTTTTCCGTTGACAGGACGCCGACTCTCTTCTCCAGGTTGGTGACGTATTCTTTCTTCTTGAGTCGATTCATTCTGGCAGCGATGGCATTTTTGTTGATGACATGGCTCGACTGGTTTTGTCTGTTAATCATCCTCGAGTCAGATGACATTCTCTCCGGAGAGGACGCTGTTGAAACTTCAAGACCGGAGTCTTGCTCTTTAACACGGTACACACCGAGATCGGCCAAGTCCATATCAAAGAGTGGGGATGAAGCATCACTTTCTAGCGTCCATTTCAAGTCTTCAAAGAGGTCATCTAGCTCAAGTTCAGCAGAATTAGTGTCATCAGCTGAGAATCCCTCCGATGACGTTGGGAGATCTTCAGAAGTTTCCACATCTACTACTTCCACCTCCAACGGCTGCACCTCTCTGCTGTTCATCGAGCGGCCTCTTCTTCTGGTGATCATTGTGGTGTGACAGGAGGACCACGAAGAAGCTGTCCAGGAAAGATCTTATAATTCCTCACCTGGAAAAATAGAAAACACAACATGTTATTGTTATATACCTGCACAGATTTACTGTTTAAGGATATGTACAACTGACAAGTCTAGTCAGCAAATAATTTAAAATAAAGACTTTCTGTAAAATAAAAAAGTATATATGTTCATATTAATATTTATTGTTTTATTCTGTTCTGACTTTAACAGCTCACTGAAATACTTGGAAACGTGTCGTTTATGATTAGAAAAGCCTGTTACCAGGTACTTGCAAAAACGAAATCAAGCCACGCCACTGTTTTGTAATCACTGTCAGGATACATGGTATTTTATAATGACAACCAGTCTGGTGTGGTTTGACTGACATGATTTCAACATGTTTGACTAAATATCATGATCACATCAATTTATGGAGGGATAAAAATATGTGAGTGGATTAAACAAAAAAGGTTTTTGACGTTCAGATCGCAGGAAAACTGGTCTGAACCAGAAATGAACGGTAAAGTCTCAGCTAATGCTCACTAAGTTCTGGCTTGTGAATTTACAACTATCAATAGTTTAAATGTTGTGATTATTTAACTGGGAAATCCCCTTTTATGTAACTAAGTACTAAACATCGTGCCACCTGGGCTTGTTACGTCTGCGTTTCCGCGTTACAGGCGCGCAACTACTGACGCTCTAACGTGCTGCTAAAGCTAAGTCCGTTAGCATTAGCTTTATAAAAACGCTCGAAGAGTCACCAAATTTCACATAAATATCCGTGTTAAGTTGTAAAAGTGTTCTACCGCAACGTTGAAAATAAAAACACAGATAAAAGTTTATATTTAGCATTGTTGGGCAGTTGGCTTAAAAGGCCTTTGCTAACCTAGCAACCTCCTCTAGTGCCAAGCTAATGCTAACAAAAATATCCCCCATTTCGATACAATCAATCTGATGGGTTTACCGGTGCATTAAAGGGAAATCAACTCACTGTGTTACAGTCCAACCAATTTAAACTGTTAAAAACTATTTTATTCAGTCAGAAGGACCCCGTTAGCTGCAGCTACCAACTTCGCTGGAGTTATGAGGGACTAGCTCAAAATGACGCAGCGTCTTTTGAAGCCAATTCTTCGACCAGCAACTTACCGTCTTGTTTGAACAACAAATGCAATATATTATAGCTGAGTCCGTCAATGAACCTGCACTGGATACGAGATATTTTCTCAACCGCTCACTGCAGAAAAAGTCAAAAGAGCGACCTGACGACTAAAAGACGTAAAAACTATGGCGAGGAGACGTCTTCTGTGTCGCTCGGTTTTCCTGCCGGACCTTAAAACCTGCACTAACAAAGAATGTCGCCACCTACTGTACTGGAGGGTAATAATCTCACTGTCGACTGGTTACTTAAATAATCACTTTATCACCTTTTAGATATCATAACAGCCTTCTACTAAGAAATACTTTTAAATATATCCACTGTATCTGTGTGACCAGTATAAAAAAAAAATGTTTTTTTGTCTCGATGAAGCATGTTTGAATAGGGTCCAGTCCACATATTTTAAGTTTCAGGTAAGATACCACATTGACCCGTATGTGTACCTTTCTTGTCTTTTTGGAGAAAAACACAAGTTAAATGAGTTTACATATTATCAATAAAAATGGCACTAACATGACTTTTAACTTATCTAGACTGTTGCTTGTTTTTAAATTCATTTAAATTATTTTATTTGGTTCTCTTTATATTCTTTTATGTATTTTAATGCTTCTTACACTCCTTGCTGCAATGCTTTTATTTTATGTAAAGCACTTTGAATTGTTTGTACATGAAATGTGCTATATAAATAAATTTGATTTGGATGACTGACCTTTCAAACTGTGGAAATAAGCCAATAAACTCTCCTTTGTTTTACTTATATTCTTTTTATTATCTACTCTCTCAGTAAACTTTATGTTACTTGCTCATTCTAAAGAGCATATTTATGAGAATAAATTTAACTTTGCTGGCCTTTACAATTCATTGCTTTCTGTTTTAAGAGATATGCAGATTTTTTATTTAATAAATCATGAACCCCAATTACCCTTTAAAAGAATATATCCCAAAGGTAGAGAAAAAAGCTTTATTCAACACAAGTGCACAAAAGAATAAGTATCATACCAAACTGCCTAGCGTTCACAACAATATCCTTTTGCTGGTATTTCCAACTGAAAGCGACCCGGAAACTGTGGTATGAAGAAACAACAACATGCTGCCTGAACTCTGAATGCACCACTATACAGATTTAACCATTTCTACATTCTATCTCATAGTCAGCCTATCCAGATGCACAAGAAGCTAATAGACAGAACGGGTTTAAATGTCTGTTTACTTTGCTACACAATAATTAAACATTAAGACTGTTGCAACTGTTTATTCATCAGTTGCTGTAACTCAGACAGTTTCAATATCAATCAGATGATTACTTTCAGAGCTAACTGATGGCGAATAAAATGTCAGAAGTGACGTTATTTGAATACTTCACCTTAGGCGTATTCAAAGTATGGTCAGTGTGGAAGCAAATCTTTCTACTTCAGAGGCTCAGACCACCTGAATGTTAAATTACCACAACTGAAAAATTAGTTTTGCGTTGATCTAGAGCTGCAAAAACTAGTCAATCAGTGGATTGACTACTTTTATTTTCAAACAATTGTGTTCATGACTTTTTGAGCGAACCAATTAAAATTTGAGCGTTTGATGCTCGTCTTTTAGAGACTTGATTGCAAAAAGAATATCTTCCAAAGCTTAGGGTGTTTGCCAGGACAATGAGACAGACGAAGACCCGAAAATATTCAGGGAAGGAAATGTACATATTGTGCTTTTGTTTCTTTTTTTTTTAATATTTTTTTTTATAAAAACAACAAAAATCACATCACAAAGACCTGGTGTCTATAGGCTTCCAGGACATCTCTCTACATTACAGCACGACTCAAAAGAGCTTTAGTCCAGTTTTCAGCCTGTTCACATCACTTGGGTTCCAGAGAAGGCCTTCGGCCGTTCTTGTGGGTGCAGAGACTCCCGGGACGCTGCGTGCTGCGTTGCTCTCCAGCTCCACCGGCTGGTCAAGGACAGTCATTGTTGAGTAGTTTTCGACCATAAGGCACGAGGGATCGTCTGACTGTCCGGGGACTTTTCCAAGAGGAAAGTTCTTCCACATGACTTTATCAGTGCACACCTGCCAGGGAGAACCTCTGAGCATCTTTGCCTTTTCAGCCAGAACATCTGCCCACTTGTACTCCTGAGAGGACTCGCTCTGCTTCGAGTCGTTACGCCACAGATGGCTGTGCCTACGCAACTGCTGCTGCTTCTCGTGCAAACTCTCCAGAGTGTATATGGGCTGTTGTTTATGCTCCTGAGAGCTGCTGCCCTCCGTGTGTGCGCTTTGTGTGTAGATGGAGCTGAGCCGGAGCAGCTTCTGCCGCGTCTCCAGAGGGAGCGGGTGCTCCATGTCGTCCAGGATTAACTGGAGCACGTGGGGCGTGCTCATACAGGGAGCATCCAGGCACGCTGAGAGCAGCTGCTGCCACCTCAGCTGGATGCGGTTGACAAAAATCCTGTCCTTCAGTCGGGCCTTCTTCTGTACCTTCGTTTCGAAACGGTACTCAAATTTGTTGCTGTTGCAGATGATGACCTCTGAGATCCAAGCGGAGATGTAGAAAACCCTGTGGTGACTCTGCTCCCTGGCGAGCAGCTTCAGCTCACCGAAGAGCTTCTCCAGAAGGAGGTGAATAAACGTAGGGGAGTTGAGCATCTTCAGCAGGGGCAGCCAAAAGCGCAGGAAGATCTGAGGAAGTCTGGGTTCGGTGGGACTGGCGTTCTCAGAGGGGTCGCAGCCTAATGTTTCCAGCTGGTCACCCGTAGGAACCAGAAATCCATCTTCCAATAACACGTCGATCAGCAAATCGCTCGACTCCAGAGCAAACTGCTTAATCTCACCCAGTAGCCAGCTCATGTCTGCAAAGGGGGTTTGCCACAAGCTCTTCTCTTTGTCTTCACGAAGCCCATCAAAATTCTGGTACTGCTCCTTTTCATAAGATATCAGAAGTTCCCGAGCAGCCTTGTAGGCTTCCATCTCTTTTTGTCTTGCAAGGAGCTCATCCTCCTGGCGCTTCAGCTCCGTCTCTGCATCTTCTCCATCGGACTGTGACTCCCAATCCTCATCAGCACCTCCTCCCAGCTGCCTGGACCAGTATTCCTGCTGGAGCCACTCCAGAACCACCTTACATCCCTTCCGACACCACTTCAAGGTGGGGAGCTTGCGGTGTGTGAAATCATGCCGCAGGTCCACGACCCACTCTGGGATGTTGAGGTTCCCGGCCAGCCGCCTCAGTGGCCGGGCTGTTTTCCCCTGCTGCCTCTCGGTGATCAGATTGACGAACCTCACCAGTGCCGCGCCGTAAAGCAGAACCAGATCATCTCCGCTCAGCTGTCCGGACCGGTCCAGCACCTGGCACCGCACCAGGTCCGCGGTGCAGTCCACTGCCACGGGCGTGCTGCTGGCGTACCGGCCTCTCCAGGCCGATATCCTGTGCAGTGCATACCTCTGGAGAGCCACATCCTTGGAATAAAGATACTCCAGAACTTGGTTCCACTCAGCTTTGTTGACCCACGCCACCACATGGCGTCTTTTCTCGGAGCTCCTTTTCTTCATTTTAATGGCGGAGGAATCGCACACTTTGCAGAAAAAAAACTCTTTTACGTCGAGAAATGTCCGTCTTCTGACAGACAGGCTTTTAAGGGTCGAAATAAAATGGTTAATAATGCAGGACTGTAGCAAGAAAATACTTGTTTTTAAATTTTCAAGCTACCGATCGTATCCCATTCCGGAAATGACTTATTCACAGCTACTTCTTCGGATTTGTTGGGTATCATCAACCCCAGAACAAGATGATCGCCTCCTCCTGGACTGGAGCTGCAGATAGTCAAAAATAAGTGTAAAAAATTCTTCCACATAGCCATTCTCCATTTCTTTATATATTTCCAGAAAAAAAACGTAACTCGGTGCAAAAATGTTCAGAAGAATGTGCGAACATATAAATGTAAAGACAGGGTTTGTACTATTATAACAAGCTTAAAAGTCAAATATTCTCCAACACAGCCTGAACCCTCTCAGACGAGCTTTCTGTCCTTTCTTTAAGGAGTCTTCAGGAATAGTTCTCCAGGCTTCTTGAAGGACACCCCAAAGCTCTTCTTTGGATGTGGGCTGCCTTTTGTTCCGTTCTCTGCCAACATGATCCCACACTGCTTCAGTAATGTTGAGCTCCGGGCTCTGGGGAGGATTCATCCCTCCATCAGACCTGCTGCCACTGATTTTCAGCCCACTTCTTGTGTCCTTTGGCACAGCTCAGCCTTTTCTCCCTGTTTCCCTTCCTTAAGAACGGCTTCTTGACAGCCACCCTTCCATGGAGCCCATTTCTGATGAGGCTTGGGCCAACAGCAGATGGATCAGCTGAAGGTCCAGATGCATCTCTCAGCTCCTGTGTCAGGTCTTTGCTGGATTTTGAAAGCCTGGAGGACTGTTGCTCAAGACCACTTTAAATATTGCAAGAAAGTCTGGGTCCCTTCAAGCAAAAAATACAGAATATGATTCAAAGAAATGTAAAATTTAATAGGCATGCTTGTTAATCAAGTATCGGTTACTATATATATTATATTCCAGATTAACTAAGTCACTAAATGTAATGTGTTGTGCTGATGTAACAGTTGAACATGCTGTTTAGGATTATGATCCAGTGGGAATATTTTACATAAACGAAATGCTGAAAGCTGATCAAGAGAAATGAATTAGACTTTTATGTATTTATATTAATTAGAAATATTGGGTGTTTTTCCTCGATGAAAACGTGTATTTTATAGCTCAATGCAGTAATAATTTCAGGCCAAAAGGGGGCGCTATTGTAATAAAACGACACAGCTAGCTGCGCCACAAACAGAAGAAGAAGAAGAAGCGATTTGTTTGGTAAAATGGCGGGTGCTTTGAGAGACCAACAGCTCACCCATCATGTTTATGGTTTACTGCAGGTAAAAAAAAAAAAAAAAAAAGAGAAAAACTGTTAGAAAGTTATTTTAAATGACGATGGTTTTAACTTTTAACATATATTGTTGCTAAGTCTTGTTTTGTTTTACTTCTGACACATTCGGTTAAGTTAGCATCTTCTCTACGTTCAGATAAATGGTGGAATCTCAGCATACATCTTTGTTTGGTTAATTTAAATTTATTAAACTGTCGTATGAAATTTAAAGTCTGCAGACTTGGCTGCAAATTATTAGCTTCGTGGAGGCATATTATATTTATCGTTTAAAACTAGGCAGCAGTGTTTTGCTCTTAGTTTTTCTGATTGGAAAAGATACATACTTAAATTTCCCTAAAATAGTCATAGTATAGAAAGGCCACACAAGTTAAAGCCTACGTTTTGGGTTTAAGGTTGTTTCTTGTCCATTGGTGGAAGATCTGTTCCTGAAGGAAACCGACAGCATGCTGCAGCTGCTGTGCACTCCTTCAGAGCTCCGCACTGACATACTGGCATGGATCTGCAGCAGGTAGAATCACCCAAATCTGCATCCATCAAACTAATTATTACAATACAGACACCAACTAATGCCTCTGACCTATTTTTATGTCTTGCTTTACAGAATCAACCCGAACTTTGCTAATTCCAATGCATTGTTGATAAGATCAAAAGACCCAAATGTTTTGACGAAAAGTAAGCTTGTTCTCTGTGGGTAACTTGCCTTCACAGTTTTTATATATATATATATATATATATATATATATATATATATATATATATATACATATATACATACAAAATTCTTGCTTCAGTCTAAAGTAAGCCCTTTAATTTCTGTGGTCTTTTTGTATAAACAGAAATAGCTGCAGTTGGGCAGGAGCTGATGCTTTGCAAAGCAGATGACCTGGACCTGATTGGGGTGAGGAGTTGAATAAAACTGTTCTAGAGGTTGTCAGTGAACTGTTGTCACAACTGACTTAAAGTGATCTATTTAAATGCATACTTTTCATCAAGGGTAATGCGAGTCCTCAGCGACAGCTGCGATTCCTGGAGCAGCTTTTAACTTTAGTCCCAGGCTGCAAGAAATCTGTTGAGCACAGCACCGATGGAGAGCTGCTTCTCAATGAGCTCTTTGCTGCTGAGAATTTGCCTCATCTCAGACAAATGCTCAAACCCTCACTCGACCCCTGGCCTGCGCACATCAAGTATGTTTGCCATCTTGTTATCATGTTATACGCATTATGCTGTGTTAGTGCCAGTAAGAGACTGATTGAGAGGAGTCGGGTGGATTTAAAGCTGCTTTCAGACATGTCTTCTGGCACTGAAAATTGTGTTTCAATGGGCACATTTGATTTTTTTTCTACAATAATCTCACAAGGTTTGATCTAGTTTACGTGTGATATTCAAAATGGCACATGTTGCGTGAATTGGGTGGATGCAAGCAAGATTATGATTTACTTCCACAGAACGTTGATAATGTAAAAAAAAAAGTGACCTTATCCCAGAAAAACCTGGTGGTGTGACAGCAACAAAGAGTCGTTTTACACCAAATGCCCTAAACAATGATTGGATTCAGTGAGAAACGTCATTGTTTCTCCCTTGGTCAGTGCTGTGAGTGCAGTATGTCTGTGTAAAGACAAGAGTAGCTTTAATAATACCTATGTTTAACATGTTTAAATGACAGAATGCCATTACTTTAACAGACTAATAAACTCAACACGTTTTGTATTGTACCTCTAAAAAGACTTTTAGTGTAATTCATTGTTCACAGCTGTTTGTTTCCTCTCCAGACGCTGATAAAGTTTTTTCCTTATCTCACAGGGCTTTATGCAAAGGCACCAAGTCATCTCATAAGCCAAAAGAGGAGGTTGCCAGCGTTGCTGCCCTTCTACAGTTGACTCAATCAGAGCTTGAGAAGTTACAGTCAAAGGTGTGGTGTGGCTGCAAAAAGTTTAGGACTGGGTACCAAACTCCTGATACATGAGAGTACATGAGAGGTGATGGGGGACAATATGTTCTATAAAAAGAGACTACAGCTCATTTGCAGCTTGTTTAAGCCCAACACAGCCAGAGTAATGTCTTAAATCCCATACACTGATTTATTTTTTTGAGCAGCGTACCTCGGCCTCACATTTCTCTGATAAACTCCCAAACAGACACACCTGCTCTGTGTTGTACTCATTCTTCTCCTGCTGCAAACGCTTCCTTCCTGCCGAGCTCTCAGAGCTTTTATCCTCAACATCTAAACTTGTAGTGTTCGGTTTGCTTAAACAGGGATTGTGTGCCTACATTGCTCTGATAACTGCCAACCATCAACTGTTGGAACAAATAACTTCATGATGCACTTCAGGCATGCCTCATAAACTATCACATCTACATTGTTGTTGTGCTGCAGTCCCTTTGAGACTGGTGCGTTCAAATTCACCTTTAAAAAAAAAAAAAAAAAACTTAAAGTGGAAAGATTGTTTAAAAAGGAATGTCTTTTTTTTTTGCTGTTGAAATACAAACACCTTCCTTTACGTTCTTGTTCTTTCACGACAGCATTTTTTTAATAATCGCAGAGCAAAGCAGTGTTGAATCAGAACTTGTTGTAAACAACTTGAATTACACAGAGAGTAACATAACAAAAAATAGTTCCACTGTTACAGAATTGTTTCTGATGTGACTGATGCCTAATCCTAAGTGTTACCCAGCTGAAACAGGGTGGCTATCTAGGATTTCTAAACTAATGTTAAAGGGATAGTACGCCTCTTTTGACATGAAGCTGTATGACATCCCATATTAGCAATATCATTTATGAACATTTTCTTACCCCCTGCTGCGTCCTGTGAGCCGAGTTCCAAAAAGTCAGACCTCACAGTCGCTTGGCTCTATTTTCTCTCCCTTTAATTTAATAAATGATGTTGCTAATGTGGGATGTCATACAGCTTCATGTCAAAAGAGGCGAACTGTCCCTTTAATGCACAAGCACAAACCTCTATGACCTGTCTGAATTATAGTTGTACTTGTCTGTTCTCCTCAGTGCGACTTCCTGAGCAGTGAGGAACAAAGTCCGGCTGTCTTCTCTCCAAGCTCTCTGCGTTTGGCAGCCTGCGACCTCCAGCAGCTGATGACCACCTTCTGCCACGTTTACCAGACGGACCTGAGAGCGTACTGCAGCAGGGACCCCCCCAGTTTCAGCACAGATGCTGACGTCTTCCAGAGAGTACACCAGCTGCTGCTGGCCTGCAACACGGTAAGCAAGCCATTCAACATGCAACCCTGTGGGAGGTGGAATACCTGAATACCGCAGCTGTGATGCATCCCCTCGTGTCTCCTGATCTGGCCTCACATCACGCATGCAGCTGTTTGCTGAGCAACAAACAGGACATTATCAGGTCTACTGATGTCGCTGTAAAATCATGAGTACATTCAGTAACTGAACTCTATCATTATTCAGATGTTAACATGTTTTTAGATTTGCCCAAGTCACATTTCAGTAAGCTCAAATGGATGTGATACAGGAGTAAAAGAGCTTAAAGCATAAATAATCAGCTCAGTGCATCTCTGCTGATAAAGACACAGCTTAACCCCAATGTGTCTGACCTCTTGTCTTCTTTCTGCTTCCTCCTCTCATTCATGCTCTTGCCTCTGACCTAGAAATCCATCTTTCAATGATTGTAGAGGTATATCTTTTTCAGAAGTTAGCTCAGCAGCTGTGATTAATAAAGGGGACATGAGTTAAAAGCAACTAGAAAGTACTTTAAGTTTTACTTCCAGCCTTTTGTTGTGATCTTTTAAAGTGGTCCTGAGCAAAGGTTCTCCACATCATTAATGCTAAACTGGAGGAAATCATATAATACAACAGCAGGTAATGAAACAATAATGGGCAAGTGATGCAGCAGTGTCACACGTCTTAAGCTCCCCTGTGTTTCCATCTAAAGTACAAGGGGCTGAGAGGAATTGAGGTTGTAGTAATGGGTAAATTAAAAAAAGATCAATGTAAACCAGACTTGTGGGTCTCGTTTCTGATCTTGCCAGGAGTTGGAAATGCTGAAGGAAGTATCGGAAGCTTCTTCTTCCATGAACGTGGACGTAAAGCAGCTACAAACGCAGCCTCGCTACTGGAGCCACGGAGAGAAGCGCACTTTACGTACGTCGGTGTTGTCCTAAATATGCAGACTCCTACATGCAGTGAACAGCACATGTAAAATGTTTTATACCTCTTTCTTGTCCCATCCCTCAGCGGATCTGCTGGAGGAAATCGCAAGACAAACTGAAGACCTTCTTTCCCAACGGCACTCCTGACTGCACAGCACAGTTCACGGGAACCAGCCACAGAACCTCAGAATCATACAGTAAATATATGAGAAGAGCCTGAACTGTGGAGGTGTTCAACCGGACTGAAAACTGAGGATGTTGTGCCCGTTGCCACTGCCCACATGTTACAACAGAGGAACATCTTTTTGTCTAAGTCAGTTATATTATAAGTCACATTATAATACTAACAAAATAGTTGTTGTAAAAGTTTAAGAACTTCTGCTTCACTCACAATGAAAGTTTATTTTGTACATTTTCTCACTAAATAAATATTTCACACTTCAGTTATGAACCCAGAAGGTTTGATGCTGTCAGATGTCACTTGCATTTATTTGGTGATCACTTAAAGGAAGTAATTGTGGAGAGTTTCAGGCTTTACTTATTAAAGGATTTTCTGTATGAAATGAGTTTTAGATTCATAGAATGATGATTTTAGTAAAAACACTGTTTAACATATTAAACGCCACTGCAATGAATAAACGGGGTTGGCAATGCTTTTATGTTTAATGTTACAGTGACAAAGAAGTATTTACAGTTCAACAGCATGATTAGAGGGTGTCTCAGGTGTCAGAGTTCATTGAGGTGGTAGAAGCAGACCTCTGCCCTCAGGCTGAACCAGGTTTAGAAGGACTACAACAAAGTTTCTTGGTGTTTTTTAGTCCTCTGTTCCACCACAGGATGGATGTGCCAGTTCAGGCAGGTGCCTCCTGTCCTCGGTCAGAAGCCTTTGACGGCCAGCCAGTCCTTCAGCTCCTTGTCAAAGTGCCCTTTTACCTTCAGCGTCATGGTGACCTCGTTGACTTGCGTGGGCAGCTCTTTCCCCGTCACCTCCTTGAGGTACTGCTTCACGTCCTTCTCCAGAGCCCAAATGTCCCCTTCCACTTTCCGCACCAGCGTCATCTTGCGATTGCCGTGTGTCAGGTCGGTGTAAACCGGGATGTTGTGCATGCGGGAGCGTCGGATCATGTACGGCAGAGGCGGCGGTGAATCTGCCGGAGGGACCCAGCCAGAAGGGGTGGGACCGGCGTGCTTAGGCGGATCGGGGACTCGTGATGGTGGAATGAGCCGTTCTACGAACTTGTACTCCTCCGTGGACTCCGATATAACCGTCTCCTTTTGTTGCGGAGCTGAGTTAGAAACAAACCTCAGCCAGGCGACACCACCTGGAGCAGCTGGTGAGCGGTTATGCAGGTAACAAGCTCCTCGGAGGGCCCTGCGGAGCACCGCGGATCGAAGGGTGAAGGATGCCGCCATCTTGTGTTGTGTATTCAGTTGGGCGTCCCGGAAGAAGAATACAACTTCCGGTAACGAGGAGTTTAAACCAGAGTGGTGTAAAAAGTTTTATTACTCTATTTATTATTTTATATTATTTATTACTCTATGTCTATGGTTTAAACCACATTTATTTTATTTTCTTTAATGTATGTAATTTCTTTAAAACACTGACACTTATTCAACCGTGCTATTTAACTTTAAAGACACTTTTATGCTAACTTTTTTTTTAATTATTCGACCTATTAAAAAATAGTCTCCCCCAAAGAAGAAACATTTAGCCCACATTTTGAAACAAGTCATGTAGCCATGAAATATTTGCACCTTTTAAAACTATTTGGTAGCAAACATGGCAACAGACAGATGCGAAGGTTGTGGTCAGGTCCACTTTACTGCCGAGCAAACATTCCCTGAATGTTGAGATGAAATGTTTTTCTTAACATTTGCAAAAAGTTTGCATTTGTGGAAAAAATACATCTCCTTTGAATGTTATCTGAGGGTTCCCTAAGAGTCACAGGCAGCTTTCAAAATGTTACCTTGAGGGAACCCTAGGGAACATTTCTTGAAGGTTCTTGAAGGCTTATACAATGTTGGTATAAATGTGTCCTGCATTTCAGAAAACTTCCCAACTTTTCTGAAGTGTGGATTGTGTTATATTTTTGAGATACCACCTCTTATTTCTATCCCTTCATGCAATTTCATTCATATTTTGTACCCTTTTCTTTAGTTTGTCTCACTGTTTATATTCTAATTTTAAATAAGATAACAAGAAATGTTCAATGTATTAGATACACGTGCAACTTTACTTCTTTTACTCAACTGTTTCAACCGGAAATAATCAGAGGGCATCAGCTCTTATGAATGTTGTTGTTTGCAGAGATAATTATAATGCTGTGATCAACAACATGTCATCAGGACATTTGAAAAGGTGCGCCAAGGCCACACAAGCACAAACGTCCTTCTTTAAGAACAACTAAAGAGGTGGAGGATAAATTCTGCAGTGACGTGAAAAGTGAAAAGATTGTGGGAGGAGTAAAACTCCCTGAAACAGGGGGAGCTGCCAGACTTATTTGTTCTGCCTACTTTCTCATGAAACTTCTTCCCAGCAACAGCAGCAGGACAGTTTATTGGGAACTGTTGGACAGTAATCAAAGAGTGGAACATGGCTGCGGAACGCAGACAGAATGGAGAGGATGTAGCTCTGAATAAACTTGATGATGTTGAGGTAAGAGCCAAACTACCCAGTTATCTGCTCTTCAGAGCCATGTTTTGACCAAAGGCAAAAGCCACACTGCCTTGTATTCAGGTACAAGTTACGCCTCATCTCTGCTCTTTTAACTTACTCTAAAAATGACTTTGCACTCTAATGGATAAAACTGTAATTTAGAGAAAGCTCCTGAGGTTTACATCACAATGTTCAGCCTCATTTCTCACATAATAGAAAATAATCACTCTAAATATTATCAGCATTTTGTGAAAACTCCACACAATCCAGTTTAAATAACAAAAGAAAAACAGCTATTAACTGCTAATACTATCTGTTTGCATAGATGGATGTTATTTAAAATATATCCTCTTATTTATCCTGGAGTTTTTAACTATATTCAAAAGATGTTCTAAATCAGGTCAGCTTTGGTCTGTGGTACCATCAGTGGATCCTGCCAATGCTCCCAGAAAAAGTGCTGAGCTGACTCATATCTTTAGGCAAAACTGTATTAAACTTCTTATGTGCTTTTCCTGCTATGAAAAACGCCCTTAATGGGAATTAAAACTGAAAGAAAAAGAAGATCCATGGCTACAGTGACCTCTTGTGCAGGTCTTAACCCCTGATCTTGAGAACCATGGCTACGAGTCCCTCTATAGGAATGTCAGTGGTTACACAACCCTGTTTAAAACCAGTGTTTACTTCCTCACTTGTCTGCTGTGTGTGGAGATAAACAAGCACATTTTTGACGAGTGAGAGCTGCACCCACGTGTGATGTACCATACCTTTAAGTGCCATGAAAATGTCTTTATGCGGTTTTAAAAGTAAGTCTCCTTCAGTGGTTCCGAGCAACACAAAGAGTTACCTTCAGATTCAGAGCCTACGACAAGCTGTTTTAACACTTCATCGCTAGACTGGAGATGCAATGATTGTATCCATGATTTAATTCTTCTCCATTGATCATTTAAGATACGTGTAACATCCTTTTTTCTGTGAAAAACTAATAATAGGTATCCAAATGACTGGGACAATGTGCATCATGTTTGCTAATCTCATAAACCAATATTTTATTCACAATAAAACATATCAAGAATGTTATTGTGGATGTTAGATTATAGTTTTGACTATTAAGAATGGATTTTTTACTTGGAGGAATACACTTTACAGATAGGATTTTTCCTTGCTCGTGCATGTTTTTGCTCGTTTCTATCGACGCAGACAGAGAGTCACATGTCGAGTCTTGTTGCTTCTCCCTCTTTCTTCTGCCTTGGTGAGTCATCACCTGTCCCATTACCATTCACCTCCTCTTAAGCCAATAATACCTCTCTGTTTAGAAAAATTCCATGGTGACACGTGTAGCTATAGCAGTCAGACCTGTACAAGCGCCTCCTGTCAGAGGCTGTAATGTTGTACAAAGCTTTATCAGCCTCCACCCTCTCCTCTCTGCTCTTACAGTCTGCTCAGCTGATGCGCCGCCACTTCGACATGAATCACTATGCAACAAAGAAGAGTGCAGCTCAGAGCATGTTAGATGTCGCCTTGTTGATGGCCAACGCTTCCCAGCTAAAGACCATCCTCTATGTGGGGCCCCAGTACCGCTTCTACATCCCCCTCATTGTCCTGCTGGCTCTGTCCATAATATTGCAGGTCATAGTGGGGCTGCTGCTCGTCTTTATTGGCAAGTGACCCAGATTTTTTATCATTACACTGTTCTGATTTCTCTTCCAACATAAGTCTTGCCGATACACATTTTTTATTTCAAGCCTTTTCTGTGTGACAAAGTCTGGTGAAGTCCTCAAGCTGAGACAAGTTGGACTTATAGTTGGTTTTATAATGCAATTGATTTTTTCTTTATGAAGCTTTGAACTCCAGTTTCCTCTTCTCCGTATCAGATTTAAATCTTCATTCTGCTTTTGACTGAAACTGGAGAGACTGCTGTCTCTTGGTGTGCCTCAACCAGTTTGCATAACAAATGCATTCAAAGCTATTTGTGTTAAACTTCCAAATTGTATGAATATAATCACCCTGCACTGAGATTCTTTTTCTTACATTCTACAAAAATTACACCAAGACATCATAGTCCTGCCAGATGCCGCAGTCTTCGTTGTGATATGGTACTGAAGTTTCTCGATTATGAACTATCATTGGAAATGTAGATTTTCACTAGTTTGCTATAGCTAGCTAGCTAACAACAGATGCTATCCATATTTTTGGTATTTAGTTTTTTATTGGTGTTTTTTCTTCATTAATTTGGACTTTTACATGGAGGCCCATCACATAAAATCCCCAAACATATCTATTTAAACTGCAGGTTGTAATGCAACAAAATAGGAAGAATCCAGAGGTTGAGAAATCCTAAAGTTACTGTAGTTAATTTTTGCTGCGTTGCTGTCGTTTTGTGCCAGCAGTGAAGTATGATCTTAATGATGAACGGAAACATGCAAAGCTGAACAGGATGAACAACGTGGCCACAGTTTTTGTCTTCTTTACAGTCCTGATCAACATCTTCATCACAGCACTTGGATTTCCGGGGCATGTCAGGTAGGTCTTTATGCTGAAAAAAAGGTGTTTTGTTTCTCATTTTTATAATTCTTCCATGTTTTCTCTTCACAGTGCATTACCAGCTCCGGTCGTACCAATGCTAGAGCCTAAGCTTCTGCCCCTGCCCAGAGACCTGAACATCTCTGCTGGGATTTAGACCGCACTTTGGACCAAAAACTTAGTTATCTTTTGAAGGTTGCGGTGGGTCAGAATCCTTTCTGTGCCTCCTGTGTGAGCTGTCCAAACCTTGACTTCTTTGAGTTTCACCGACTGGACCAAACCTTTAACTCCTGAATGGATCTTAATGGATCACTTTAGGGAATATAACATTAGTCAGCATGCATCTCAGCTCACAGCTCCACCAGAGACCAACCACCAAAAACATTTGTTTATATACTTTAAAACTGCCTTTCTTTGAGTACACATATCAATGAACTCTACTGACATTAACCCTTCTGGTAACCAAACAAAGGGGTTCAAGTCCCAGCCTTTCTGTGTGGAGTTTGCATGTTCTCCCCGTGTATGCGTGGGTTCTCTCTGGGTCCTCCAGCTTCATCCCACCGTCCAAAAACATGCACGTTAGGTTAATCAGTGTCTCTAAGTTGTCCTTAGGAGTGTGTGTGTGTGGTTGTTTGTCTCTGGCGACCTGTTCAGGGTGTAACCCCGCCTCTCACCTGATGACAGCTGGGATGGGCTCCAGCCCCCCCGTGACCCTAAATTGGATTAAGTGGGTATAGAAAATGGATGGATGATCAGTAATAATAGATCTGAGGGTTGTACTATGAGGTAACTTCATAGCTAGGCTTTCTTTGTGTTTGTAGGCTCAACAAACCTAAACCTTGTTAATGGTTATGATCTTTCTTTGTTGACCCAGCCTTTCCTGTTCAGGCTCTGTGCACGGGTTTAAAAAGGAGCATCTTACACATCATAGGTGCTTCTCCACAAAAAGTGTACTGCCGGCTAATTTCAAAGGACCGACAGTACTGTCGTCGGACAAATCTAAATTCAAAATTCTTTTTGTTGTCAGCACTCGTTTTAAAAGTCAACATCTCTGCTGGTGCATCAGTGTCTATGGAACTGGCAACTTGCACATCTGGAAAGGCATCAATGCTGAAAAGTATATAAAGGATTTAGAGCGACATTTGCTCCCACTCAGTCTGTCTTTTTCAGGGAATGCCTTGCATATTTTTGCAAGACAGAGTTAAACCACATACTGCATCTATTCCAACGGCATGGCTTCGTAGTGCCAGAGTCAAGGCCGTGGATTGGCCTGCCTGCAGTCCAGACCTTTCGCAAACTGAAAACATTTAGCTTTTCATGTGACAACGAAGATTCAGGACTCTCCTCTCCCCAAACTGGTCTCAGTTCCCAGATGTTTACAGACTGTTGTTAAAAGAGACATATTTCTGCCATCCAATTCAAGATGAGCTCATATTTTTCACAAGGTGGTGAAATGTTTCACTTTCAGGATTTAAAGTTTTTTGTTTTTTTTATGTTTTATTGTGAATAAAACATTGGTTTATGAGATTTTCAAATTATTGCTTGAAAGTTTCTTACAAGTCTCCTCTAGCTAGCTAGCTCAATAGATAGATAGATAGATAGATACTTTATTGATCCCAAAGGAAATTCAAGCATCCAGTAGCAGACATAATAAAGCAATAAAAATGTTTATACAATTATAAACACTTTCAACTGTATGGCTTCATTAATCATTCATGAGTTATACATAAAACAGTCGCTTTTATTAAAAAATGCTCATTCACTTGTTGAAAGATAAAGTGAAAGTGAGAAGATTTAACTCAGCTTTGAAGAAAGCCAAGATTCTGAAGATCAGGAAGGGAGCTGAGAGGAGTACAGCTACAAAGTGGGCGTAACCAGAGACATTACGCCCACTCTGGCTCCATTTACAGGGACAGTACGGAAAGCCAAAAGGCTCATAATTGATTAATGACTGGTGCACTAATTTTTGTGTGATGGCATTTAATAAATCCCAGGTGGCGTTAGAGACACAGTTTAACAAATATCAAGTGGCACTGACTGACATGTAATAAATCACTATATCTGCTGTGTGTTTAATACATTCTACCACCAGAAGGTGCTATTTAATGTGCCTTTTTCCTGTTTTTATAGCCTATTTGCACTCAGGCATGATATTTTATTTAATTTTGCTTTCAAGATATTAAGTCATACAAATGATTAATTGATTCAGATTTTTTTTCTAACACAGGAAGATCGGTGTAACTGTGTCAGCTAAGCAAACAAGAAAAGTGAATTGGCTCAACTTCAAACTTCTACAGAAAGAAAATGTGATTTGAATGATTTTAGTTGATTTAGCTGATTGTATCTGATCAGATAGCATGAGAAAAATGTCCTCTTTCACCACCCTCAGGATTGTTACAGTAACAGCAGACATGAATGAAAAATGGCTGACACAATTACACCGGTCTTTCTCTGTTTAAAAAAAAATCTGAATCAATTAATCATTTGTATGAATTAATATCTTGAAAGCAAAATTAAATAAAATATCATGCCTGAGTGCATATACATCTTGTCTAGGCTATAAAAACAGGAAAAAGGCACATTAAATAGCACCTTCTGGTGGTAGAATGTATTAAACACACAGCAGAAATAGTGATTTATTACATGTCAGTCAGTGCCACTTGATATTTGTTAAACTGTGTCTCTAACGCCACCTGGGATTTATTAAATGCCATCACACAAAAAATAATTTATCAGTTATGAGCCTTTTGGCTTTCCGTATTGTCCCTGTAAATAGAGCCAGAGTGGGCGTAATGTCTCTGGTTACGCCCACTTTGTAGTTGTACTCCTCTCAGCTCCCTTCTTGATCTTCACAAGACTCTTGGCTTTCTTCAAAGGTGAGTTAAATCTTCTCACTTTCACTTTATCTTTCAACAAGTGAATGAGCGTTTTTTAATAAAAGTGACTGTTTTATGTATAACTCATGAATGATTAATGAAGCCAAACAGTTGAAATTGTGGGTAATATTTTCAACAAAATGCTTAGAATTAAGATAGCTTAACATTTTAAACTTTGCCTTTTAGCATTAATTACTGATTTGTCTTTCAAATGAACAACTAACAACAGGAATGGCTGCCGGATTTCTGCCTGGTTAGCAGCTTATTTCACAAGTGTCCTTCTTATCCATCTCCATGATGTCTCTGAGTGAGAAAAGTGAAGCAGAGATCCAGAGCTTGCTTACTGAGTTTGGCATTAAACATGGACCCATAGTCGGTATGATTCATATAAGAAGTGTGCTGCATGTGCATAAATTGATATGTATCTACACTACAGTCACATAGTTAATCTGTTTTCAACAAAGTTATTGATATAACTATAAGAAATCATTCCAAGCTGCTCATCTAGTTTACACTTGAAGTCTCCTTTACTTTTAATAATTTGTTTCTTTGTAAAATTCAATATGCTAAATCCTGCACACAGACCTCAACAAGATATGTAAAACACTCATTTATCATGGTGAATCTGAGGGACTGAGCTGGTTAGACATGAGGACACAGTGGTAATTTGAGGGACAAGTGGGTTTTATTTATCTCCAAAAAAAAAAACACAAATCAATTAACTTAAAAGAGGTCAAGTGAACTCAAGTCATAACAAAGTAACTCCAAACTAACTGCTCAACAGAATAAAACACACCTAACACACAAGAAACAAAGGGGACATAAATACTGCCTGATCAGACCAGTCTGACACATAAAGAGGAAACAAATACTAACAAGTAATCCAGCAATAAAGAAACAAAACCAACAGTTAGTTTAACAGTTCCCTCAAATTAAGAGTAATCAAACACAAGACTAAGTACATATGAAACTCATAGATAAAAGAAAATACACAATATTTAAGATAAATGACTTAATTACCCCCTATGATGGAGCTGTGCTTGGTATGGCCCAATCAGCACTTCCTGTATATAAGAGTGCTGCCTTCCTGAGCACAACTTTTGCCCTCAGTGATACCAGCAGCCCTCTCACACTGTTTTCTTAACTTACTGAAGTAGTTTTTATGCATTTGTGTGACATAGATTCCACTCGGAAGCTGTATGAGAAGAAGCTTGAACAGGCCATGGCGAAGGTTACTGTGAAGCAGTCTTCAGATAAGACCTTCTACAGAGAAGAAGGTAGGATTGTGTCACTTGGCAGGTTGTTCAGTGACAGAATATTGAAGAATATGCGGTTGATGCCACTCTGTGTTGAATATTAGGTAGCTGGGCAGGTCATTGTTTTGTTTGTGTGATGATACTGCTTGCACTGGAGCTGTGATTTGTATGTATGGACCCTGCAAACTGACCTCAGGGTTCATGTTTTCAGGCACAGGCTGTATGATTAACCTAAAGAGTCTCAATACATTTCGGCTCAGCCTAGTCAAATGCTAAAAACATTTGCTCATTAAAATCAACATACAGCTGAATGTTTCGGTAAGTTTTAATGTTTTATTTTGATAAGCAAGCCAAAAAAGGGGGTTGAATTTGGGAGGGCATCACATTTTGTCATAACACCGGTTTGTTAAGAAGCACATCTTTCACCCTGCCTCTGAACACCTGTTAATGAGGTTCCTCACGTTTAACCTCATGCAAATTACATCTACTCTGACCAAAAACAAAGTTTACAAAAAGCAAGCATTTAATCAGTAGTGGTGCGTCAGACTCAGTGTACAGACCAGCATATTGTTTTGTGATATCTGTCCCCTTCCTTCAATTAATTTAGTCAAGCAGGAAGGACTTTTGGAAAGTTTTATTTTATTTATTTATTTTTTTTAAGCCTGGACCTTATTTCTGGCATAAAATACGTTCATTTACTCACCATAACAGTTTGGTGAAAGACGCTATTTAGATCACAGGAGATCCGTGTACATCCATATAACGGGAGAGAACAGGGCAGAGACGATACAGCCTCTAAATAAGGCATTATCTGTCTTTATTTCACCAACACTTTAAGACCAATGAATGAATGAACTGTACTATTGCACTGTTGGCTCACAGCTGCCATGTTGTTGTTATCTGGGGCTTTCAACACACTCGTCTAATGGGATGACGTCATTGACGCGCGTCGCTGCAGCACAGCTCATTCACTCCATTGTACTCAAAGTCTTCGTCCACTATTCAAAATCAGATAAATATCCTGCCATGTTGCACAAAACTAGCAGTAGCAAACTCCGTGTGAAGTTAGCTGACTGTCGTAGAGCACAGAGTGAATGAGCTGTGCTGCAGCGAGTCAGCGGCACGCGTTGATGGCGATGACAGTCCAGGTTTAAAAAAAAAAAAAAAAAAAAAAAACTTCCCCCTCAAACCCAACGTCACATTTAATCAATTTAGCAGGTACTAAATTATTATTATTTTTTTGCCATAATATACTTTGACATGTTGAGTGGAGGGGGTCGTGGATCAAACCAATAACCTCCCAATTGAGGGGCAACCACTAACTGCTGAGCTGCCTCATGCAACAGTGTGGTGTATCTTCATCTTGTGTACACACCAACATCTAATCTGTAATATTTGTATATTCTTGCTGATAAACAGGCAAAAAAGGCAGCAATCACATCATGTCCACCAATGAAGAGTTAAATAAGCATTCCCCCTGTCTGCACATGTTTGTGGAAAAATAGTTTCACTCAGAGTGAAAGATATGATCAGTTCATGTTGCCATTCATCCATAAGCAGTTATAATGGTTCTATAAGTAGTTTCTTCAACTTTTTGTATCAACCATGTTTTTAAATAATATGCAACCCTCTTGCTGTGAAGCGACGGTGCTAAGATGATGTTAATATGTATATATGAATTATAAACTTGGACACTGGGATGTGTTCTTACAAACAAAAACACAGTGGAATTTGTGTCATGGGGGTAAAAAGTGTGCCTTTGTGTGTTCTTTGCAGAGGAAGAAATTACTTACGTGACATACCACAGTCCGGTGAGTCCTGATTGTCTGCTTGTCACCATGTTTGTGCCAACATTCTCTTCCCTGGAACATGCAACTCACCTCTCAAATACTTCTTCTTTCAATTCAACAGAGACACGAGGTCCATGCCAATACGTGAGTAGTTTTAACACACACAACGCAATTTTGTTTCAGTTATCCCCATGGGGACGCCCCATTTACATAATGCATTTGCCAATCCTGTGCTCCAACCCTAAACCTCGATCTTTTTCCTTCAATAGCAGTCTGGAGAGGAGGCTTCATTATCTGGTGTGCAGACAGTTTTACACAAACAAACATGCAAACACAGAAAAAGTGACACAATGCATCCTGAATAACCTGTTTAGGGGCAAAAAGTTGCTGTTGAGCACTGAGGCTCTTTAGTGTGCCACATTATTCAGTTGTAACAATCGCATTATGAATTAGACATTAGACACAGCAGAGCAGAATCAGCAGGCATAAGGAATATCGAGCCTGTGCCATTACCTTGTGATGAGAATACATTAATTGTATGTTCACTGAGCTTGCTGTACCTTCTCTATTCAGTCCTTTTTTAAATGGATGAAAACACAGGGCTGCACAGTTGTGTGGTTTATAGATTTGTTGCCACACAGAGGGTCCTTGAGCCCTAATTTATCAACCTTTCATGGAAAACATTCTAAATTCTGTCTCAATAATCCAATTTAGAATCTGTGTAAGTGAATCGTTGTTGACAAATTATTCCTCCGCTCAGGTTGAAACAAAGAGGCAATGCTGATCGAGATGAACGCTTGGACCAAAGCACAGAGTGAGTTTTGAAGTCTGATGTTGCAGCTTGTTCGAGCAAAAACGGTTGAGCTCCTTTTCTAAACTTTCCCTCCTGTGTTTCAGGCCTCCTGTCCGGATCAGCTACACAGAAACCAATCACAGGGCTGTGCGATTCAGGCAGCTAAGCAGAGGGAGGTATGGAGGCAACAAGTGGAAGGGGATTCTGGCACTGCTGCTGTTAGCTGCCTTAGCAGCTGTCTTTTACCTCATGTACCACTACATGGGATAATGTCAGACTTGATGAGCAGATTTATTGTTAGGACATTTTTTTTTTCTCTTCAAAGGATAAGCCTTCCTTCCTCATACCTATTGACAGTTTGACTTCTGTGGAACTTTAATAATGCCACATTCCATAAACTTTTCTGTCTCATAGTCTCACCAAGTTCCATCGAATGACCACAATGACACAAATTAGAAGGTATTTACAAAGCCTCGTGTGCATTGTTTGTCTGAGCTACAGAGCTTAACTTTGCCTCAAAAACTGTGTGGGTGATGTGTTCCTAATTACCGTAGACGCATACACAGTCTGTATTGGCCTCTGTTCCACAAACAGTCCTGCTGCCCTAAACTCAGGCACATAAAATGTGTTTGGATGCACCACAAAACTAGTCCCCAACAAATGCATTATGTCCTTTCGTCTCAGTGACGGCGAAGAATCACGGTTCCCACCTGTTTTTTGAGAAAATATCAACTTTTTTTGACAGTTAAATGGATTTCTCAACCTGATGGTTTTTCACACACAAATCGTTTTGGTCTTTTCATGAGAACGAAAGACAGGCATTGATTCCCCCTCCTTTAATTTCCCTGCTTTGGTGTATAAATTGTTGCACTATATCTTGAAGCCATCTGTTTCCTTTTTTGTGTTTGAGTTTTCCATTTTTAAACAGCTGCTCTCTGACAAATTGAATCTATTTGTAATGAACATGAAACATTGTCATGCTCACCAAGAGAAAAAATGTTTAATATAAGATAATCCAATAAAGTTTCTATAAAACACGATGTTGGACTTTCTCTTGGATGCAAATCTCTTGATATAAAAGCAATATACACTCACCGGCCACTGTATAGGTACACCTGTTGCTTGTTAACACAAACAGGGGGTTAGGGTTATGACATTGTTTAGCAGAATCCCACCACTGATGTATACAAGTTAAAATCCTATTTACACTGTATGTATGTGGACCAAGCAGCTCTTAAAGCCATATTATGTATCAGAGCAGAGTTAAAGTGCCCATATGAACTGCTCAGCTTGACATCTTTCATATAGATGGAGCAAAAAAACAAGGTTTTCATTAGTAAAACTCACTTGAATAATAAGATGGGAGCTGAAACCTTCAGAGGATGGTGGCAAGTGTAGCTGACCTAATCTGGTCCAAGATGATAAATCCTCTTTTAAATATCTTCACATAGCTGGTGTTTCTTGTTCAGTCTTCCATACATCAACCTGTGCTTCTGTTAACCACTTTGTTCTTCATAACACACCAGACAAAATTTTATCTTCCTCACATGTCAAAAGCACAAAGGTCAGAACCATCCTTACTCTTCTACAGAAACTGTACTTATGGCTGGGAAACATTTTCTCTTCTGCTAAAAGACTAGCTTCAGTTGCATTGTTGGGCCACAGGGGATTAGAGCCATCTGCGAGCCGGCATGTGCTTGTAGCTCAGGCCAAAGACCTCTTTGTATTTCAACTGTGTAGTTGCTGGCCCAAAAGCATTACCTTGTATCTCCTCTCCAAATGTCCCTTCTTATGCACAGCTACAGCATGCAATGTGAAGGATGTAGCACACGGACCGTTCCCTATCAATATTGAGCCATTATGGCAGCTATTTCTCAACCTGTATGTATTCTAATTAATCATTTTATAAAGCACACAATGTCCTCACACAAATTAAATTGTTGCAGTTAAACCGCTTCACCAGCATTTTTTACCCGCATGAAAAGAATGCATGGCAACATTAAAAGAAAAAAAATGGGCCCAAATTCCTCAATGAGAGACAGACGGCATACTGAAAATAATTCAAGTTATTAAAAATGTAATCTGATCACATGATCACATCACTACTAAGTGGAGTTTCAACTAAACAAACCTCTTGGTTGCAATAAGTTGCTCTTAACTACATATTTAAAACCAATATTGTGTTTTATTTAGGGCTGGGCAACGATTCAAATTTTTAATCTAATTACATGATTTCCCTGATTAATCACGATTAATCGCATTTGTACGCAAAATCCAAAAGTGAATTCAAAAGTAGTGTATAGCTTTTAGTTTTATTTTAAATGTGCTGCCATATGAATGAAAGTGCCATAACATTTGTTGTGCAAACACACTTTTAAAATCAGCATCTTTCTGTAGTTTTTATGTAGAAGCCTCGCTCCACTGTTTCCTTGAATGACTTGCTGCTATCAGTTGTGTGTTTTGCCTTTAAGTGATATTTTAGACTGGAACTACTACGGTGAGAAGACAATTCAACTTGGCAGTGTTTACAGATGACTTTGGTTCTGTCGACTCCGCCGTCTGGAAGAACTTTAAAATGAAAATGGCCGAGTAAAAGTTCCGTACCCTTCTCCAGGTTTGGTGGATCCGCCGATTACTTTCTTTTCCGGTTCCACAGCAGACAGCAGACTTTTACAAAATAAAAGCCTGTGAGCAACAGTTTTACAATAAAATAAATTTAAAAAAAACTGCATTAATGCGAGATAAAATATTTATCGGCGTAAAATAATTAACGAGTTATCGCGTTAACTCGCCCTGCCCTAGTTTTATTTATGGATGGCTTGTTGCTCAGAGGTCTACATAAAGATAAGATGCCTTCTCCTGCAACAGCCTCTGGAGGTAGAAAGAAAATTTGTCAAAGGTTTTCCATATTCCAGTAACGTACAGTTTTCACTTTCATTAGATTTAACATCACCTCCAAGATTAATGAAAATTCCTGAAGAACAAAAAATTTACGGAGACGGTTTGTTATTTTACAGAAAGCTTTAAAAGTCAAGAGTCTAAAGAAAACACAAAGCCATTAGACTGACAGGAAAAAATACTTTATTGTGTATCAAAATACTGTCTTACAATCACTTTTAAAGCCTTTTTATTCTGGACAAGATTCATTTTTTCTTCTGAAATATAGATTAGGCACAAAGCGAACAGGAGGGACGAAGGGAGGGGGTGGAGGCTGAAGTGAGAGGAGGTGAGATTCAAAACAGAAAAGCAACATGTTCTTTCTTGTTTTTGGTCATCGTACTTAAAGGACATGACAAACCACAACATCATCTTCAACTCTAACTCTTCTGTCCAGCACATGGTCGGAAACTTCCCTTTTTTTAAACCTTTTAATTCATCAGAAAAAGTTCCACACCGAGGCAGTGAGTTGCCACAAACTGCTGCACGTCATGCTAATGTTTTTAATCTCCTGAATTCAGAGCCTTTTCTGCATCTCAAAGAGCTTTACAACCTAAAGCACATGCAGAGCACATGTCAAATCTTAACACACTGAAAGCGGCATATCTCCCAGTGGCAGTGTTGAGAGAACTAGCAAAACAAACCACGAGAAAACTAATGGTTTCCCGCTCCCATTTGTTCACATGCCCTATAATTCGTAACGAGTTTCCTACTACTAAGAACAGCAGTGGCTAAAACTGGATCACACTAGCAGCAGGTTAAACAACTGGGTTAGTTAAAGATCATCATAAACACCACATGCTGGAGAGAGCGAGCGCAGAGCATTTACTGGGTAAACGAGGCTACCCCTGCAGTAACAGTAACAGTCGAGCCGACTTTCATACAGACACTTTAAATGTCTTCCATCAAAGCATGTCAACATTCTTACACTAAAGACACTAAAGACCCAAAAGACCCAAACATGAGGAAGGCACATCACTCCAGACACTCTTTGATCCAAGTCCTGTGATTGTTCATATAGTAGCTCATAAAGCCATTATTTAATCATATGTAAGAGCTCCTCCAGTGTAAACAGTAACCTTCCATCCAAAGCTGGGGGCCAAAAATCTACCATTGCTACGTTATCCTGACAATCTACGATAGTTTAGACTAATCCACTAATGTTCGCGTACAGCTGAAAATCGAAAACAGCCTAAAGGCACAACCGACTGCAGGTTTACAGTAATAAAAAGGTGCATCTTTCGCCTCCCTAAGTTTACTGAATGAAAGAAACAGGAAATGAAGTGAATAACCAGAGAGGAATATTTCACCGTGTTCCTCTTTTAACTGGATTACAGTGATTGTTAAAAACACAGATCTGCCCGACATGAGTTTTAATTGGGTATCAAATAGGAAATCTTAAATTTGTAACATGGGAGGGTGTTGGAGCTGTAAACAACGATTGGTTGGATTGGAGACAGAGTTGCAGCTGATTTTAACAGTGGTATAAGTTTCTGGTCATGGCGTTTGCTGGGTTTTTAAACGGTGATGTGGTAGGGGCTGCCGGGGATGTGTTCATCCCCCCACTTGACCACCAGAATGTACTCTCCCTTCTCTTTGAGCTGGTAGCTGACGTTGTACACGCGATTGCCCGTATGTTTCACCAGGATCTCCTCGCAGGGGACCTTAGGACCATCCACGCCAACCAGGAGCATGTTGCGACCTGCAGGATGAGACGAGACATGATACTGGTGTAAGCTTGGTGACCACAAGAGATGATGTGATTGCTGCACACTCATCTATGCTGGCATTAGATTTATGTTTCAGCTTTTATAATGATACATTTTCACAACCAAAACAAAACGTTTAAAAAAGGGAGGAAAATAAGAGAGATATGTCAAGAAGGGATGAAAGAAAAAAAATTCACTTGTTGATGTCCTGACTTTACACACCTGCTTTGCTGCAGTCAACGCAGAAGTTGTTCTTCTGACCAATGAAGCCTTTGGTCAGGCCTGGGCCTTTAGCCACCACCTTGCTGGCATCTGAACTGATGGGAGCACCCTGCTGAGAACAGCTGATGGCACGGGTCACAGGGTCAACCATGACAGAGGAAGTCTCGTGCATACTGTGGCTGGACACCAGCTTGGTACCTGGAGGAAGGAGAAGACGGTGTAAGTCAATGATGGTGGGATTTCCATTAATCTTTTGAATTAAAAACAAACAAAGAATCTTGACCTGTGATCTTGGCCTTGAAGGGGCTTCCGACGATGTGGTAAGGACCACCATATTTGATGGAGATGAGATAGTTGCCGGGGGCCATTGGGGTGTATGTGACTCTATAACCCTCGGGGCACTCCACACAGTCCATCTTCACCTTGGAGGGCCCGTCAATGGTCACGGCTAAAGCCCCGGGGCCTGCAGTGCATGTGTTAACCACAAACTCACACGCAGTTCCTGGACACGATTGAGACAGAAAAGGGAGAACTGAGTTGACAATGAACAGGGAAAGCGATTGTAATCAACTTTTTTCCCCCCCCCCATAACTCAGACAAGCTTAACGTCAGGATTTAGTACAGTTATAAGGAACTCCAAGCAGAAATGCTTTGCAGCTGTAATGTTCAGATAAAGAAATGGTGCCCTCTAGGAATATGGTTTTGATACTTCTTGCCTTTGACACCAAAACCTGCTCTGGCTTAGTTATATGGCACCAAAGTGTTCATCCTGAGCTGGAAAACACTGAAAACCTACTGTGCAGGAATGCTGCTTAATTTGTGGAGGTGGTGGTGTGATACCTGTGGTGCCTCCCTCCAGCCCTGGTCCATAGGCAGACACCATCCCTGGGTCGCCGGCCTGGCCCGTCTCTCCAACCCGGATCTTAAACGGACTACCTGGGATGTGACTTCCGTTGAACTTCACATCAATGAGATAGAGACCATTCTCTCTGGGGATGAACCGGACTGCATACTTATCTAAACAACCAGAGAGGAGGCGAAAGTTATGGCCAATGAAACCTCCCAAAAACGTGGCATAGGTTCAGTGTGAGGTCCGGTACTGTTCAGATGGAGTTTCTCCTGGGTTACCTTGGTCAATCTCAGTGACACAGCACTCCTCGAGTGCTCCAGATGGGCTGTGGACCTTTGCATCAATCACGCCCTTGGCCCCATTAAGGCTTACAGCAAACGATGCTGGCTGGTTCACCTTCAAACCCGACTCCTGCTCAACAACACATACTCACACACTCAAACGCTGCACTGGCGGCCAAATTACCACCCAGTCCCACTCCTCCCACCCCGGCCTTACTTAGCAATCATTGAAATGTGCCAATATTATCTACTTAACAGCATTATGAGCACAAAGTATCACATTCAGACAACTGGAACTACTGTTAACCTTACCTGGAGGTCGCTAACAAGGCTAAAGAGGAGGGCTGTGCAGTAAAAAAAGGCAGAGAAGTCAAGCAATTGTGGAAATTAAACAAAAGCTGGAAAGAAAGAACGAGGGCCACGTTCTGAAAGAATAAGCCAGTGTTCATGTCCTGTGGTGTATTTGCGAGTTTATTCATCTGTGACGGGAAAAGTTCTGATAAAAAGCTCATTTCCAGAATTAAGTCCAACTTGTCTTTATCTTTTCCATCCATAAAATCTTTTTCCATTGGAAATGAGTTCCGACACAGCTCTGTGTATTTGTGTGAGTGTAAACAGAGAGAGGGAGAGAGGGGGAAAAACAGCCCAAATCCAACCTCTTTAACCCTTTAGCGCCCCGTCACACTTTCAGAGTTGGGAGGCTGTTGAGAGCCTTTAGAATGAGGCACGAGAAACACACACAGTCCTCTTTTATCCCAGAAGCCTTCACACTACCCAATAATGCAGCAGCAGTTGGTCTTCTAACTCAACCCGAGGTTTTACATGATTACATTTGCACCTTTAAAACCATTTAGAATAACCGTTGCATCTTCATTTTCTACTAAACTAATATTTGTTTATTATCATGGGTGCAGTGCTTTTTTCTTCAGGTGACCACATCACCTTCCATAATCCAGCTGAACTTCATAAACTTATATGAACTAAAAGATCCCGTCATGCAGGAGAGCCAATAAGAATAAACAATGCTCTGATAGATTGAGCGGGCACTACTTTGTGATATGTTAAATTTGTTTAATATCTCTAAGATAAAAGTTGCTTCGAGCTACTGTTAGCTTGACTGGCTGCAGCCGTGACGAGTGGCTTGCATGGAGACCACTTTGGCTACTTCACACCAGGCTACGTATTTAAAATCAACGTCTTACTCTTTTAACCTACGTGTTCAGTTTCCATTTCATGTTGCAGTCCATTATCTGGGACATAACAGACTGAGTGCTTGTCTGGAACCTTTTGAACATGTAGTGGAGACTGAAGTCAAGGTTAGCCCTAAGAGTTTGTGAAATCCAGCCACCACAAACATCTCGGTCACATACTCAGAGAATCAGTACCATTGGTTATCGTGCACAACCACTGAAACTGAATTTGAACCGATATCCAAGTCTTTTGTCTTCTTCAATTTTATGTAGAGTCCAAAAATAAATCAAAAGAACAAGTTACTGCTGCTGCATTGTGGGCGGTGCGCTGTGGCCTGGTCTGTGCGCACATGGATGTGTGTGTGTCCCAGAGCCTCACCTGAAGACTGGCAACAGTGAGGCGACGAGCGTCGTCCGATGGCGAGGCCACGGGGACGATGAAGGGGCTGTCGGGGATGTGCTCGTCGTTGAAACGGATCGACACCTCGTAGTCACCTACGGAGGAACAGATCAGACCAGTCAGAGGGTCACCGACCCAACAGTGAGCACCCTCCACTGCATGCATGCGTTACATATGTGTAACAGCAAGAAGAAACTGTCAACAAGGTATTAAACTTGTAGACTACAGAATACTAAGTGAAGCATGACACAAATACAGGCATTTAAACTGATTTGATGTTTGCTCGTCTTCTCTCACCAGGTTCCTGCACAATGTAAGACACTCCGCTGGAGCCGTCCTTGCGGTCCTCAAAAGCGATTTCAGCCTTGCTTGGTCCCTCCACAGCAATGCTGAGACCTCCAGCTCCAGCCTCCCTCGTCCAAATACTGAACTCAGCTAAACAAGGCATGGAGGCCAAAAACAGTCAGACGCATGGTCCAAAATACATTCTGCAACACAAACGTGCACCTTTTACACCAACCTGGCACTCCAGCCTCTGCTCTCTCCAGGCCCGGCCCTCCAGCACGAACCTTATGAGCCCCGCCCTCGCCCAAGGGGCCGACAGTAAACTGGAACGGGCTCCCGGGCACATGCATGCCGTTGTACTTCACGCACACCGTGTGCACACCGGTCTCGGTGGGAACAAAACGGATGCAGTAGGTGTTGTTCTCTCCCTCCATGATCTCCGCCTTGTGAACCTGGCCTGAAGGGCTGGTCACCTGAGCAGTCATGTCCGCTATGCTGATCTCTGAAAAGACGCAGACACACATGAAGTAGATATATATATATATATATATATATATATATAAAAAATAAATATAATTATCATCATCCTCATCTAACTTTCGCTGTGTTCTCCCATGACACGTTCTTACGTCTTGGGCCAACTGTTTTTCTTTGGAATCCATTCTAATAAGATTGTATCCTCTGAAATATTTCTGTTGGACTTATTGAAATGAAAATAAAAATTTGATTGTAAAAAATTCTATGAGCCAAAAAAGGATAAGAACATAGAACATTGCTGGTGTTACAATTCATTTATAATGTGGTTGCAATGTGATGGATCCTCACCTGGGATCTTCAGGCTGAGGTCACACTGGCTGCCGACGTTAGCGACCGATGCCGCCCTCTTCTTCCTGGTGATACTCTCCTTCATCCTGCCCTCCCCTGTTACCTTCACTGTGAATGCACTTCCTGTAAGAACACACACGCACACAATGATTAATTCATTTCATTTAAAAGCAGCTCTGCTTGTTAATCCCTGACAGTTTTATGGTAAGCACCTGGCACATGTTGGTCAGCAAATTTGATGTTGATGATGTAATGTCCAGGCTCAGTGGGGCAGTAGGTGACCTTGAGGGTGCCATCCTCTTGGTCCTCAGTGTTGATGTCCACTTTGCTGGGCCCCTCGATGGACAGGCTCAGGCCGCCGTATCCTGTACGACAGAGCAATGAGAAAGTGGGAAAAATATTAAATCTGAACGCAGAAAGCTAAAACATCTTTAGCAGAGCGAGGATCTTTTTTTAAATCAAACATGTACCTGCATCACGAGTGTCAATGATGAACTCGGCCGGCTCAAAGGTTCTGGCTTCACTCAGGCCCTGACCGCTCACACGCACACGGCTGGCATCACCGATCTCTGACTGGTTGATCATCACCGCAATGGGGCTGCTGGGAATGTGGCGACCATTCTTTTTGATGTTCACAAGATGCTCTCCAATCTCCTTGGGAACAAAAGAGATACCTGTGGCAAGAAAGTGCACAAAAACAAGGGGAGGAGTTTATCGTTATGTTTTCAGTTGGTGTATTCCTGCTTAAATCAGATGCTTACACACTCACCAACATGTCCATTGCGCAGCATCTTCAGCAGGCAGGGTTCCTCACGGCCAGACGGCGTGGTGAGGGAGGCAGTCAGCTGGCTGAGGTCAAGCTCTCCGATGTCCAGCGGGATATCTGCAGCTGAGCCCACCTTAAGATGGGACATCCTCATGGAGTCGTCACCTGGAGACGGGTACATAACGATTACCCAGTTATGGTACAAACTGATAAACATCCAGAATAACCTATTTTTAAAAAAAAAAAAAATAAATTTTAATGGCCTTACATGTATTTTTTTTATTATTATTATTATTTACTTGCACATTTTACATATAAAACATAATAATAATAAAATTTAAAATTGTGCTGGAGAAGTTTGAAGCCAAAAAAGGCTTATAGAGATACCTCCCCAATATAAGCAACTATAGTTATCTTTACAGTGTCAAAATTAAATATGGACACAAAAAATGATTAAAAATAAGACAAGAAATAAACAATTTACACACAAAATATATATATATATATATAGTTACAAAAGTGCATAAGAGAAACCAAACAGTGTTACAAATCTTTGCCAAGTAAAAATCTTTTCAGGTGTTTTTTGAACAATGACAATGTTGATATCGATTGTAGTGATGTGGGTAGATTGTAGCTCATGAGTTAGATGTACATATTTATACATAAAACACACACGTTTGATATATGTTCACATTGAAAATTGATAACAGTTTGAATTTTTTGAAAAGGGGAGCAGAAGAATCGGTGCTTTTAGCAAAACTAATCATTCTCAAAAATGTATTTTGGATGAGTAAAATCTTGGTAAGAAAAGTAGGACATGTAACAGCCCACATAAATTAAACTGTAATAAAAAGTTAAGACAGAGGAATGGTTTATCAATGAACCAACTCTACTTAGAATACCGATTGACTTCATAGTCTTTTTACAGACATGTAAAATGACTTAAACTAATATTTGGAAATCTAGTGAGTAAAGGTTGTAAAATAATGACATTGCTAATACGTGCAATGAGGGGTTAGACATCTGAAAGGAGCTTGTTGTGAAGCTGCGGCTCCTTCTCTTTGACAGGGGCCAGTTTAAGTGGTCTGTGCATTAAATAAGGACCCTTTCCATGCACATTCAACTTTTACCCCATTAAGACCTAAAACATTCTCTTAAAAAGCATTATAAAATCGAATGTTTGAAAATATGTGGAATACTGCATGTGTGGAGGCTTTAATGAAGGCCGTACCAGTAATCCTGGCAGAGAAGGGGCTGCCTGGGATGTGCTTGTCGTTGTATTTGACCAGGATGCTGTAGTCTCCAGGCAGAACCGGCAGATAAGACACAGTGCAGGTCCCGTCCTGGTTGTCCACGCAGCTGATGTCTGCCTTGGACGGACCCTCGATGGCCAGAGAGAGACCACCTACAAGGAAAAGACACGAACAGTGTCATATGGGATTATGTTGCATCTCATTGCTAGTTTCAACCCTCTCTCCCATTTTCTCGATCTCTGAACTTTGACAATATAGACCCGTCTTAAACTTTAACACCAGAAAACACCTTGGTTTGTCCATTTATCAAACAAATGTGCAAGCTGTAGTTAACACAACGTACCCTCTCCGGCATCTTTAGTGTTAACAGTGAAGACAGCAGGCTTGTTGACGGTGCCGTGGATGAGGCCGGGGCCATGGGCACTGACATTCCCACTGTTCATGTAGTCCACATAGAACTGAAGTGGACTTCCTGTGAATGGATAAGGAACAAAGACAGAGAGGAGAGAAGTGATTAAAATGCTATTCTTTGATGCACCTAGAGCAGGGGTGTCAAACTCATTTTCACCGAGGGCCACATCAGCATAATCGTTGCCCTCAAAGGGCCAGATGTAACTTATAAATGTAACTACTCCTTAATGTTAAATAACTCTGAATTTCTCACTTATTCAAGTTACAAATATTACATATATATTTGCATAGATGTAAAAAAAATAAATAAAAATAAAATAAATATGTTTGCTTGTTGCTCTGTTATTGTATCATGAATCATTTTAATTTGTCAGGTTATGAAACCCACATCACTCCATCAATCAAACTATCCAAGTGAATAAAGAAAAACAACATCAAACACAAGTTATGACATTTACTTTGTTCAAAACTTGAAATATCAAACAAAGTTAGTTTTTACTGCCGCATTGTTTTCGGTTGTGGCTTTCGCCAACACATTCTGCTGCGATCGCAGTTTGCCTTTTAATTCTTGGACATTTTGTTGTTTTTCTTGATCTAAATGTTGGCACACTCAGCTGCGTGTTTGGTCTCAGAATGCGGACGTAGATCGTACTCTTTGACAAACGCCACCGCCTCATAACACAAAAGACATACCGTTTTTTCTCCTTGAAGCACAAACACGTATTCGCCTTCCGATCTTTCTTGAAACAGAAAAACTGATGCAGATGCCCTTCCATCTGCATCAGTTTCTCTCTCCCTGGACATTTTGGGATCATCATTTGTATTTCTCAATTCCACTTGTTGGGAAAATCGCATCGATTTGGAAACATTGCAGTCCAGTGTCACTTCGCGCGTAACATAATCGGCATGCATTGTGGGAAATGTAGTTTTTGGTCACTGCATGTATTTGACTTATTTATTTTTTTAGACAATCAGACCTTTTAAGCTCTCGCGGGCCACATAAAATGACGTGGCCACATTTGGCCCCGCGGGCCTCGAGTTTGACACATATGACCTAGAGGTTATAATTCCTTCTTTTCTGTCTGAAGACACTTCGACTGTACCAGGTATGTGGATGCCGTCGTATTTGATGTCCATCTCATGCAGACCGGCCTCCGTGGGAGCGTACTTGACAGTGACCGTGCCATCTTTGTTGTCTGTGATGTCAGGCTTGGCCACCTTGCCCGATGGCATTCGGACTTCACCTTTAGAAGAAAAAAAAAGAAACTCAAGTTTGTCATACCCGCTTCACAGAAATCATAATGAAGGAAAGGTTTCAAACCTCCTTTTTTATTTTCCGTTACCTGTGATCTCTCCCTTCTGGATGGTGAATGGGATCACCAGGTCAAAAGGTCTCAGTCCGGCCACATCCAGACCATTCATTCCCATTGGTCTGTCCGTTGCCTGGGCGACAGAGGGCAGGGTTTAAACGATAAAGTATAAAGATGTCGCAGCGACAGCATGTCACAGATGCAATGAGCACAATGCAAGACAGAAGGGAACAAGCTCCCAAACTCCGACACAAGATGAGACAATCATGAGATGAGAATGGACGTTACAATGGTGATCATGGTCAGGATGATGGCACCGACAAACTGCGAGAGAGAAAAACACTGGTGGCTGGCAGAGGAATGAAAAAGCATGGGAGACCATTTTGATAAATGTGGAGCAGCTGGTGTGTCTACATTAGCAATTCTCAAAATGGCTGCTTTTTTTTTTTTTTTTTGTTTTGTTTTTTTTTTTTTTTTAAAGCAAGTTGAACATGGACCACATAACAGAAGAGCTGCACATTACTAGAAAAATATTCTAAATGCAATAAATGTAAATATTTTTCATGTTCCTTGAGAAGAGAAAAAAAAAAAAAAACCTGTTGTGAATTATAATTTAGGAGATAAAAGTGCCGTTTAGATATTGTGCAGCTCTGCTGCTCTGTCCATGTGAATGAGTGATAACATTTATGAATGAATGAAATGATAGAAACCCCCCCCCCCTCAAAGCTGAAACACCTGTAACAAGAAACAGCAGACACTGATGAAGCCCGATGAAGTGAGGCTGTGAAGAATGATGAGGATGAGATGAAGGATGAAAAGAGAGGAGGTGGAACAAAAACTCAGCTAAAAGGGATTAAAAAAGGCTGGAGACTAAGGTTTTTAGGTACCCAGGGCTGTTGAGCGTAGTACTGGGGCATTTGGCTCTGCTGCATGAGCTGGTCTGATGGAGCTCCTTCCAGTGCCTGAGAGGGGTGGGAGGTGATGAGGATAGGGTTGGTATGGGTGGATTGAGAGGGTAAAAAAGAGATAATAAGGGATTAAAGGGGAATAAAACAGCAGTCAGAATGACTAAGAAAATCTGACGTCATCGGGACGCCCATCAGTAGGAAGAAATGGCATCTTTGGTCCATGAGAACCCTGGAATCTCAGGTCAATGCGCAGTGGAGGGCATAATGTGAAGAAATTTACACTCCGAGGCCCGTAGATCCGTTCACCACTCTGCTAATAGTTGAAGTAGTCTCGTGGAAAAAATGCCATCACATAACATTAATTTCTTTAACTTCCTTTCTCGTTTCTTTCGCTGCCCGCTTGCGATTAATTTGACTGATTACTCCACTATTCAAAAAACAAAAAATACAAGCTAAGCAGCCCTTATAATGTGCATCACTCACCGTGACTTGGAACGGGCTGTTGGGAATGTGTTCCCCTCCAAACCGGACGCAGATTACGTACTCGCCCGGCTGCGGCGCCGTGTAGAAGATGTCGAATGTGCCGTCCTCATTTTCAACGACATCCACGTCGAGCTCCGCCCCTTCGGGTGTGCACACGCTGCACGTCACCTTGCCTTTTCCTGCGGCCTTAGCATCGACCGTAATGACCGTCTGTTCGCCAATCTGGATTGTCGGGCCAACGCCTGCGCCTTAAGAAAGAAACCGAGATGGATTTTTGTGATCGTTTCTTTTAAAACGACACAGGCTGCATTTCAATCTCACAGCATGCACATTCCACAACCATAAAACTAGGTTAAAGTTGGATGAGTTCTAGTCATGTTATTTCAACCTACTGGAAGTTGTTACCAATTAGTCATCAATTAACAGTTTCACTGTATAACCGAGAGCTAGATTAGCCAAAGAGCCATTCCACCATGCCATCCTACCTACACTGTTAGTCCATTAGTCACAGTTATGACAGAGGAAGATGAAAACTAGATGGGAGGGTAAAAAAAAAAAAAAAAAAAAAAAAAAAAGCATGGAAGAATGGAACAACAGAAGAAAAGGAATGGGATGTCCTGAAAGCTGGTACCACTATCCTCCATGCTGACAGAGAAGGAAGAAAAAGGAGCATTTCCTTTACTTTACAAGTCGTTCAGTAGGCTTACCTAAACCATGACCGCCGATTGAGACTGATAAAAGGAACGGTGAGAAGCGGGGGAGCGAGAAAAAACAAAAGTGACAGACAGTCAGGTGGGGGTGTGGGGGTGGTGGGTGGCAATAACTGTGCTCCAGACACTTGGATGAAAACACACAGTGATGGGGGAGTGTGAAGCAGGGAGGAGGGATGTGGTGGGGTTTTTCTGTGTGTGTGTGCATGAATGTGTGTGTGTGTACAGTGGGGGGGCTTACAGGTGAGGTGGAGTATAATTGAGGAGCACAGCGTGCGAAACATAGCAATGCATAAAAAAAAAATAAAAAATTTGAGCAGCAGGTTCAGGAATGAAGTCTTAAATGGCTGATCTATTTTAACATTAAGCTAAAAAAAACAAAAAAAAAACAAAACAAAAAAAAAAAAAAAACAGAATAAATCTGATTATTTCACAGAAATTTGACTTATAAAACTAACTTTCTTGTTGAATGATAGATGAAAAGATCAGTTCTACTCTTTGGTTTGCTTACATTAGCTCAGCATAAAGACTGGAAGTAGCCAAACCAGCTGTTTCCCTGTTTGCAGTTGGTTGTGTAAAAACATCAACTGTAGAGCATGGGCGTTAGTGAATTTGAGATTAAAGAGGAACAATGTGGTGTTCAGCCTGGTTATGAAACACTGAACCATTTCAGCCACTGAAAGGAGGGAATTTACCCTCATTTCTTGTGGACTTTTGAGAGGTCAAATGACATTGTCCCAAGGGATGGCCTCTGGGAGATGATACGGAGTTTGGAGTATTGTCCAACCGGAGTGAGAGCTTGATTCACACCGTCAGCTAAATCAGACTCTTTTAACTTGGTGTTTGGCTCACAAGGGTTTCCCTTTGTCATATACTCTTTTCATATTTATGAACGCAATTTCCAGGCAACAGGCAGAAGGTTGCCGGTTCAGTGGGGTCAGGATAAGAGCTTTGCTTTCGGGCTTATGATGTGCCTTGGCAGCTGCATTGCACTCTAGTGTGAGCAGCATAGATGAGGCTGCTCTGAAGGAGGTTTAGGCTCAACCTTAGGAACCTTGAAGCCTTCTTGTTAAGGTGCTTTGAACAGGTAGTAGGCACCAGGGCAGATCCAGGGGGACCCAGAAAGAATGCATCTCTTGGACTCCACCAAAGTGCCTCGTCGTCCCCCTGAAAAACTGCAGGTTGCTGCTGTGAAGAAGGAAGTCTAGACCACTCTATGTAGACTGCTGTCGCTGCAGCTTTGATTCAAATAAGTGACAGAAAGGATGGATGGAAAACAACTATCCTTTACAGTACCAGTTGTTGTGCTTCCCCCCCCCCCCCATCCGAAATTGGCAAGTGACGAGTAATAGATGTTCAATCTTGCTTCCAGTCTTTATGCCAAGTCAGTTTAACCCAATTATCTACTGGCTCTAGTTACTCTCTGTGAAAAAAATAAGAATGTGCATTTCTTAAGATGTCAAACTATCCTTATAAATATTTAAAAAATATAAATAAAAAATAATTGTAACTAAAAATCGTACAATCTTTTTTAACGATGAGGAAAAACCAGAAAACAGAATTCCTTTGATCAGTCCGTGTTGCTTTCAATGGCATCAGGGAGCAAAATTAAGATCTGGGTGTATCATTGTGCATCAGGAAATTTAAGCATCATTCAGAAAGATAATAGTTCCTACTGTATATGGTAAAAAAAAAAAAGAAACTGACAAACTGGTACAAATAATTTCAAGTCACACTAAAAATCAAAGTACTTCTACTTTAAGCTAAAACAAAATAGGTTTTTATCTCATTTCTGCAAAAACAAAAGTATATGCAGCCATCTCGCCGTCTAACCTGTGACGGTGCACTTGCTGGCGTCTCCGGTGGGCAGAGCCCTGATGCGGTAGGGAGAATAAGGGATCTCATCCCCTCCATACTTAATGAGGATGGTGTATCTGCCAGTCATGTCCGGCACATACGACACCAGGTAGGTCCCATCGTGGTTGTCACGAATGTTCGCCTTCTTAGGCTTCCCCTCTGGGTCCTGCAGAAACCAACGGAGGTGTCACCAAAGTTGGAAAATCATTGCAAAAATACTTTATTTCCATGTTTATTTGTATAATGTAAGCACTCACAGTGATCTGTACTGCCAACAGTCCCTCCCCGGCGTCTTTGGCATCGATGGTGAACTCTACTGGAAGAGAGGCAGGCACGCCTGTGGTGTTGAGGCCGGGTCCGCTCGCACGCACTTTGCTGGCGTCGTGGGTGGGGAGAACCTTCACCTTGTAGGGACTGACAGAAAAAGGAGGCACAGTTTGAACAGCTGAGTAATGCTCCGCAAAAGGTTGGTCACCAAAACTTTAAAAAAAAAAAAAAAAAAAAAAAAAAAAAAAAACGCACTTAAACCTAAACCGTCATCACAATTATATCAATCGATATTAAAGACGGCAACCTGCAGCATCTTTGGATTCAACCTTTCGACATGTTTGGGCTGCAATTGTCCACATGCAACCCTAGTTTTTGGCTAAAGAAAATGAATGTTTTAATAACTCTAAGCTGAGTGAGGATATTTAAAAAAAAAAGGAAATCAGCACACAGTGAGTGTTGTTGGGGAACCATGGTCTTTTTTTCCTCCGATTGTGCACGACTAAAACTTTGATTTGACTACAGAACATGTTCTTATCTCTTGTGTGTTGGCAGAATGGGAGACACTGATAAGGTCGTGTCAGTATTAACTTTTTTTACATTTACTGACTGTATCAAAGAATGAAGGAACAGAAAATGCTACTGGGATCACTTGTATGCAATCCAACACAAAAGCAGCTGCAAGTGTCGCTGGTTTTGGACAAGACGCGATACGACCTTCAGTTAGAACAACTTTAAGAAAATGGTTGTTGCTATTGAATTAAGAGTTTTCTCAGTGAGCTGCTTCGCCTGCAAACCTTCAAGTTATGGCTGTTTTTTTCCTCCATCAAGAGCACCTGCCTCATTTAATTATGTGAAATACAAAGCTGAATAACCTAAAATGTCATTTTCTCTTTGTGCGCTCTGAATCATAAAGAGACTGTTGATTTCACAGATAAAGTGTGCTGATGAGTCATGCCATGTAGTCTTTATAAAGGCACAATCCAACATCTACACTCTTAAAAAGTGAACAATGCGTTAGACTTGGTTTTTAGGTAATCCTAAATTTAAAACAATTACTGAAATAACATTGGCGTGTTGGAATACTATTTATATAGAAAAGAAAATCTGGCCAGACCGAGTTATGGTTCTACTTTTTTACCTTTTTAAGCAAGCATGTAGCAGCACAAATATTCAGGTGTTGGCATCTTTTGGTGCTCCATAAAATACGTGCATGTTTACGTGGTTTTGGGCATTACCTGCGTGGGATCTCCTCATCAGCGTACAAGACATTGATAGAATAGGGTCCCTCTCTGGTGGGAACATAGTTGACCGTGTGAATCTGGTCACCGTTGTCCACAACTTCCACTGGCTCCACAACACCTACAAACACACACAGAAACGGAGACTAGCGTTTTAGTTCTGCCTAAGAATGCTTCAGCTCTCAGAAACTTGGATCATTAACAGCGACTCAGAAACATCCGAGGATGCGGAACCTTTGGGCCCTTGTACGCGGACTTGCAGGGGGGCAACTCCAGCTTTGGAGGCGTCCACTGTGAAAGTCTGTGGGATGTTGGCTCTGATGTTGTTGCCCAGGCCAGAACCCTGGCACTTCACCTTGGTGCTGTCCACTGTGTCACTGACTGGCACTGAGAAGGGACTGCCTGCTCAGACAAAGCATCAGAAAAGACAGGGCAATGCTCAGACAGGGAAGTTTAAAAAAAAACAAAAACAAACAAAAAAAAACACTTATCAAATCAAATTTATTTGTATAGCACATTTCATGTACAAAACAATTCAAAGTGCTTTACATAAAATAAAAGCGTTGCAGCAGGGAGTGGAAGAAGCATTAAAATACATAAAAGAATATAAAGAGAAACAAATAAAACAATTTAAAGGAATTTAAAAACAAGGAACAGTCCAGATAAATTCAATATGAACACATGAGAAAAGTAATGTTTTTAACCTGGATTTAAAAATGTCTACATTTGGTGAAAATTTCTTCACTTAGAAGAAACGGACATATTTTCTTTTTAATGTTCTTTCACTTGGTACTCATGAGCCTTGTATTTATAGTCTCAAATAACATCACAGTTTCTCCGTCAGCAAAAGCAAATAAACCTCTAATTTAGGATGAAATACAGAAGTTTTTTAACATGTGCTACCTGTGATGGGCTGTCCTCCATAGGTGACGTTGAGGTTGTATGTGCCAGGCTCATATGGAACGTACTCCACGCTGCAGCTGCCATCTTTGTTGTCAGTGCAGGACATTTTGGCCTCTGATGGACCTTCCATTGCCAGTCCGAGACCACCAGTGCCTGCTCCTCTGCAGATGGAGAACAAACATGTAAAACACAGACGGGAAACACATCGCTGACGTTTGGGATTCCCACCCTGAAGTTTCGCCTCACGTACCGGGTTTCCACCGTGAACTTGTTCGGCTTGTTGGTGATGCCACCTTTCAATCCGGGGCCATGCACACGAACACGAGCTGGATCGCAGCCTTCAGTGACTGCAACGCGGAACGGACTCTTTGGCACTGGAGAGCCATCGTAGCAAACCTCCACATTGTGTGGACCTGAAACATGCCGGCGTTATCAAGTAAGCTTTATAATCAAATGGGAGGATCGGACGGTAAACATCCTTTTCCCAAACACATTGTTAAAGCTGAACTCACCCTCCTCGTAAGGAGTGTACTCTACGTTGTAGGTTCCATCTCCGAGGTCGGTGATCAGGGAGTCTGTGCGACTTCCAGACGGGTTGCTGATGAGGGTTTTGATGTGGTCGCCTCCGGTCTGTGTGAGAGCACGAGCATTCACGGTGAAGTCTGTGGTCGCCTCGCGGAACACTCCTAAAACACAGGAAACGGAACATGTAGCGCGTTTGTGAAATGTTTACAAGCAAACACAGGCGTTGACAAGCGTTAGGGAAGCTCTAATTTGACTCCGATTCTTCTCTTGTTTTTTAGAAACCTACTTTGAAAGCGTTATATCAAATAAACTGGGGCTCAGCTTTAATATCTTCACACCCTAACCCAATGTAATTCTCACAGTTCACGTGGACTCTCAGCTCAGAAACGGTCTCATTTCACTAGTGATAACAACAGGAAAGAATAAGAGTAAATATTCAAATAAATAAACAATCAAACATAACACAAAATATAGAATATAGTAAACTAAACACCGTGTAATAAAAGTGTAAACAAATGTATTGTTACCGCCTGAGCCTTCCTCTTTTAGAAGGTTGCACTTCATTTTGTATTCTTGATAAATCATTGGAGAGTACCAGCATGAACATAAAACCATATGAACTGTTAGTTTCTGGCAGCTGGTTTTATTACCTTTCCCCTCCACTCCTGGGCCGAACACAAGGACTCCGCCGGTGTCGACCGCAGGCTCCACGTTGAGCCGAGCAGGGAAGTTGGGCACATCCTGGCCACCGTAGCGGATAGTGAGAGTGTATGAGCCAGGGTACAGCGGGATGTAGGTGATGGTGTAGGTCCCATCTCCATTGTCCTGGATGTGAACCTCTGCTTCGGTGCCGCTGTCGGAGATGATCTCAATGGTCAGCTCAGCCGGACCAGCGTTGGTACAGTCCACGACAAACTCCCCCGTCTCCCCAACCTTGGCACGCTCCAGGCCTGGACCAGAGCAGCGAACCTGAGGGGACGAGGATAAATGATCAAGCTACACATACGTCAAACAAAACCGTAATTAACTCCATAAAAGTATAGGAGTAGTGTACATCATGAACTGTGGCCAACCTTGGAGGGGTCTGTAGCAGGGTAAGCTGTAGGGGTGAAGGGTGATCCAGGGATTGGCACTCCATCATAGGTCAGTTCCACCTGGTATGGCCCCGCCTCACGTGGGATGAACTTCACCTGACTGGTCTCTGTGCTCAGCCCTGGCTCAACCTGGGGAAAGAATCATTAATGGCATTATATGTTGTTGTTAAGAAATGAACACGAAGGCATTTATAATCTAAAACACATAAAATAAGGATCCCATACAACGTGATCTCTTCACGGTCAATAAGGCTCTAAAGAATTTTACCTTGCTGGCCACCGGCTTCCCAGACGGTCCGGTCACCTTGGCAGCAACCTTGCCCTGACCACCAGCACCCTTTGACTTGACAGTCACTTCCTGGTCTTTGCCTACCGTCATCTCTGCAACGACACAATAAAAACACTGCTGTAGATCTAAAGATACAGACAGCTCTGAGCTGCAGTACTTAAAACATTCATGTTCAGTCAAAACAAGTCAAAATCTGAGGTATGAAGACAGAATAATGTGATAGTAATTGAAAAAAAAATAAAATAAATCAAGACATCTCAAAATCTAAGTTCTCAGAATAATCATCTATTATGCAGAACTATTTAGTCTTCATGGCAGAAAAAGGCAATAAACTACATACAGTTCAGTTCATAAATTCCTTTCAAGTGGCCAGACTTTATTGTAAAATCTTAAAGTGGTCTCGAGAACTATTATCCAGCCTTTCTGAGGGTCTTTAAAGAAAAGAGCTACGAATCATTCAAATATATAAAAGGCACATGGCTGCATCCACAGAAAACACCCAGGATAACACTGACAGATCTAAAATTTAACTTGATTCCCTGAAAACTTGGCATATCTCAGCATGGTGTGCAGTGTGTCCTTAAGACATTTGGGGGAAAAAAAAAAAAAAAAAAAAAAAAAAGGACAGGTTGGAGGCCTAAAAACGATCAGCAGAGCATAAACGGTGCAGTAAAGAAATAATGGATACTTTTTAAGTTTTATAAGAATTTTGCACAAGACTGTAAATTGTGAAATTGATGCAATCTTGATTTTACTCAGTTCAGGTTTGCCTTTTAGGAGTGAAAATTTAAAAAAACAACCTTGAGCAAAAGGATCATAATTCAGCCCCGACTACGTATTATCCACTAAACCCAAAATGATCATGAAGCATGTGGGCTGAAGCACGTACTGTCTCCCAGGCCTGTTACGTTGACCTTGCTGAGGTCAAGTGTGGGTGCCACGGCAACATTGAAGGGGCTCTTGGGAATGTTATCACCGCCGTATGTCACAGCAACTCCCAGAGGACCCTGGAGCAGGAAGGAGAGAAATTTACTTTGGACAAACTTTTAAGTCACTAACAAATACGTATAACCAAGAGAAGAGATGAGATATACTTCAATTTCTTGTTTAGAGATGAGGAGAATAATCCTAAAAAGGTTGAAGCTAACACCCAGCTGAAACACCACAGACTAAAAAGAGTAAACCTTCTGCTATCGATAGATGAGATGGAGCACATGGTTTATGAAGGTTACAGATTTTATTGGACTCAAAATTAACCGAACCTGTAATGGAAAAGGAGCTGAAGAGGGTTTGAACACCAACTACGTCCTTAATCTACACTTTCATTGAGTACTAAAATGTTCGAACACTTACCTGTTGCACAGGTGTATATTTTACAGTGTGCGTGTTGTCATGGTTATTGATGATTTCAAAGTCCTTGACTGCCTCTCCTTTGGTTGGGCCGCTGAAGTTGCAGTCCACGTTTGCTTTTCCAGCTGCTTTAGTGCTCACAGTGAAGTGAGTGGGCTTGTTTAATTCTACCCCTGAAAGCAAAAAAAAAAAAAATAAATTGATTGAGAGTTAAATCTGGACTATTTTACTTATTTAGGATTCATTGCAAAAATGAAGAGAGAAGGAATAATTAAAAGAATATAAACTTGTGAAAACTGACTCAACAATTCGCACCAATTCTTTTTCTTGAATATAAATGTGATGTTTTTACATCTTAGAAAGGATTATTTTATGTACCATAAATAAAGTTAGCTAAATCTCATCCAAGTTTGTGATTAAAAAAGATAAAACAAGATAGACTAATGCTGCATCAATCCAACTAGCATAGCTGATCAAAATATAAGCAGCTGCTGCAGCAGCATATGTGAAGGTAAAATAAATCAAACTCTACTTTTAATTCAATCAAGCTTCTGTTAAAGATCTTTATTAGTGTTTGCTTAAAAATTCAGGTTTTAAGCTTCCTCATTTGTTCAAATACACAAAAGAGCTGCAATTAGAGCATTTTTAATTTGTCAATACTGCTTCTTCCACCAATTTACCCTGAAACAAAGTGCAGTAATTAAATAAGTTTTTGGTAGAGTGTAAAGAAAGTATTAAACAAGCAGCACAAAAATCAAGCTTCTTATAAGTTGTATAACTGAGTTACTGTGAATCGTACCACTGCGACTGAGTCCTGGTCCCTCAGCCTTGACTTTGCTGGCATCATGAGAAGGATCCACTTTGACTCTGATGGGAGTCATTGGAATAGTCTAAACAGCAAACAACGTTATTGGAAACAGACCATACACACACACAAACTACAAGCACTCAGATTCAGGATTCCAACTCACCTGGTCAGCAAACAGCACCATGATGGTGTAGCTGCCTGCTCCAGGAGGAGTGTATTTGACAGTGAATGTGTCGTTGTCATTCCTGATGATGTCAAAGTCGATGTCGGCCTCTGCGGGTCCCACCACGCCGGGGGCGCACTTGATTCCAATGCTGATGTCACCTGCGGGTAGAAGAGAATCAGATCAGTCTTTGTTTTGCCTCCGTGAGATTCCAAAGGAGTTAACAGCTCGTTCAATCTCTGCCAAGCTCTTCATTCAGCTGAGGGGTCGAGTCAGTGCCCGATTGATCAAAATGTGAGCCTGAAGTTAAAGGTTAAAAGATTCAACTGCACCAGGATCAGCAACTAATGTATGAAACGGAGCGCTTGCAGGGGACTCTACACTATAAGGTCACCACTGTTAGCCAGTGGAATGAGAGGAGGAAGTCATCTTCCTTCATGGAAGTCGACAACATATAAATATAGAAGACGGAAAGAGTGAGCTTGATGGCAGAAGGGATGTGAAATGGCCAAAAAAGACTGAAAGGAAGTAGACCAACGGAACAAATCTGGAACTGATAAAGAAGACAGGGTGATGACTATATTCCAAGTTGAAATGATGGCTCTGACCGAAGGGTATCTTCAAACCTTGATTAAACTAAGATACAAGAAAGCTGGCTTGATGGAAGGGGAGGGGAGGAGAAGAAGCTTTGAGTACTCTCTTCATTCTTTAGATTATTCAGAGCCTTTGAAAGCCAAATGAAAGTTCTCCATTTTTACCTATTTAAGAGGTTTCACCTTTGAATGTTCAGAAGAAAAAAAATGAAGCTCCAGGTTCTGTCTGTATCTAATGTATTACAGTGTTGGGAGCATAAACATGGGGACTATGCTTTGGAGAATATTCCCAGAGGAAAAGCATTTGCCTTCACCTTTTTCTTGATATTTTGTAAAAGAGGATTCCCTAAATGTTCTTATAGTCTTCAAAGTAATGCCATTTTCATCAGCCTCAGTTATATTGTGGACTTAACGCTAATATATATATATATATATATATATAAAAATAATGTGCCTTTACTGGATCATCAAATCAGAGTAATATTAAATGACTTCATCTAAGAATGTGTCAGCGATTCCTTCATTCAAAGTTGGATGGGGAATCTCCCCTCAAAAGCTACTATAATGTTTTAAAAGACTTTAATCACAGTTGTAGAAAACTCCGACTTGATAAATTAGCAGATTACAACGGTTTCATGTACCTTGACCAGCCTCTGCGCAGTCTACGGTGAAATATGTTGGCTCAAAGGCCTTCAGTCCAGTCTTGGCCACTCCAGGTCCAGATACCTTCACTTTGTTCGGGTGGCAGCCCGCTCCGATATTCATCTGTCGTCAAAAACACCATCGTTTAGGAGACGTGGCAAAAGAAGAAGCTCCATCAAAGTATGCATCTGTGTTCACTCACCCTGAATGGACTGTCAGGGATGTTAACGCCCCCCCAGGACACCATGACTGTGTGCTTTACAGGTTTACGTGGCGTGTAAGTACAGGTGTATGTGCCGTTGCCGTTATCCTTAACCTGGACATCCAAAGGATTGCCCTCTCCATCCTGTGAGAAAACACAATACTTCAGATCAGATTCTTTCTTTTTTACTTAAGAAAATGCTTTATATACAGATTTCTGAGCTCAAACTGACTGCGGTCACCAAGGTGAACCCATGACATACCTGAGCCACAGTCTTCAGAGGAGCTTTCCCTCCTTGCTTGGCATCAACTGTGAACTCTGTGGGCTTTCCAACAGCCAGACCACTGCTCTGAAGGCCTGGACCGTATGCCTTAACCTGATAAACGCACACACACACGATAATTAACAATCAGAAAGCAAAATAGAAAGTTGTATCGTTGTTTTTCAGCCACACGCTCATCGCGAAAGCTCCGGTGTGTGATACCTTGTCAGGGTAGAAGTCTTTCCCTGGAGGGTTGACTATCTCGGCCATGAAGGGAGAGTGCTGGATGTCCTCGTTGTTGCAGAGAACATGGACGGCGTACTCCCCAGGCTCTGTGGGCCAGTAGCGCACGTCGCAGGATCCATCGCCCTTGTCATCACATTCAATCTTGGCCTGAGATGGACCTTCCACAGAGAAACCTGAACACATACAGCTTAGTGTTACAGAACAGACTTCCAGGACTCCCCCTCTGCACTTTTACACCTCTGTGGTCACTCTGCCCCACTTACCCAGTGTGCCGACATTATCTCCGACAGCCTCCACCACAAAGTCGGCAGATTTGCCAACAACTCCTCCATCCAGCCCCGGACCCCAGGCCCTCACCTTCTGCGGGCCGGCCTCGGTGCCAATCTTGACCTCAATGGGGCTAAATGAAGTAAGTGGTGATCAGTCCCAATGAAAACCTGAATAAGTCAGCTGCAGTATTTGCTTATGCTTCAGCATGTGTACCTGCGAGGAATGTGCTGTCCTCCCCAGGTGATGGTGATGCTGTACGTTCCTGGTGCGGTGGGGTAGTAATCAAATGCGTACACACCGTCACCGAGATCTTTCCTTTTACACGGCTCATCAAGTCCCTCTGTAAACACAAGTTATTATGATCAACTCTCAGGTGAAGGCATATATAAAAAATAAAATAAAATCCCTGTAACAGCGGTGAGTTGATGTTAAGCTTAACTAAATATACCTAAATAAGCACATGATGGATCCCATTTATCGCTTGCAACTTAGTGGGCAGGCTGTTGATCTTTTGGGTTTATCAGCCAGAAAAAGGGCTGCCTTTTAACTTCCAAACAGGAGGTGGAGCTGTGTTACTTGGCAAGGCATCTTTATTTATATAGCGCATTTCATACCACAGGCAACTCAATGTGCTTTACATAAAGACAAGGCATTTAAAAGAACAGCATAAAAACAAGCAATTTAAAGAGAAAAAAAAAAAAAGAGAATAAAAATTACAACACAGTTAAAAGCAATCAAAGAAGAGGGGAAAAAGAAAGATATAAACTCAACCATAAGCACACCTAAAGAGAAATGTTTTTAACCTGGATTTAAAAGTGCTTACAGTTGGGGCTGATTTCAGTTCTGCTGGTAGTTTGTTCCAGTTGTGTGCAGCATAACAGCTAAAAGCTGCTTCACCGGGTCCAGTTTGAACTCTGGGCTCCACTATCTGACCTGAGTCAGCAGATCTCAGAGCTCTGCTGGGTTTATACTCTACCAGCATGTCATTCATGTATTCTGGACCTAAACCGTTCCGTGATTTGTAGACGAGTAGCAGAACTTTAAAATCTATTCTGTATCTGACCGGGAGCCGATGTAAAGACTTGAGAACTGGGGTGATGTGATGTGATCTCTTTGTTCTGGTTAAAACTGAATTCTGAATGAGCTGCAGCTGTTTGAGACTCTTTTGGGGGATTCCAGTCAGAAGACCGCTACAGTAGTCAAGTCTGTTGGAGATGAAAGCATGAATCAGCTTCTCCTGATCTGTTTGGGACATGAAACCCTTAATTCTGGATACGTTCTTAAGTTGATAAAAGGCTGATTTGGTGACTGATTTGATATGATTGTTGAAGGTCAGGTCTGAGTCTATCAGCACACTGAGGTTCCGGACTTGGTCTTTGGGATCACTTTGTGGCAGCATTTTAGTAAATATTTGGGCGGTTTTATCTGAGCAGTGCAGCTGAAGGACTTACGGGAGTAAATTAACAGGACTTCCTCCACAGAAGGTTTGCATGTTTCAGGGATATTTGGCATTTTTGACTATTACAGCAGTGACTATTGTGCATCCACAGGTAGCAACATCAAAGCTCCAACAATATGTTGCACGACAGTCTGACAAATAACCATTCAGAAGTGCTGACTGGACCCGTTCTCTTGCACATCTTTGGAATCAGCTAGTTGTTACTGGTAGTTAAGGGATGGTTTGTGGTCATAATGGGATGGTATTTGGGTTTTAAGCCATCTGAATGTCACCATTCAAAACGTGTGTTAATACTCTGTTATTTATCCAACTGCTGGGTAAGAGCGAGACTCATTTCAGCGTTTTCACTGTCGCACCAAGTTTTTATAACGTGGATTTATCATGGAACATGACCCTGATTCCACAGTTTTAAGCAGCTTTAATGACACTATATCAGACGGTAGTACATCTTTCTTAGAAATTCCTTAGATTTCTTGTGGTTAAAGTAGGTTTAAGTAGATAAGCTGTTGCTTTAAGCGACGATTACTGTAAAACCAAGACAGTTGTTCATAGTGCAACTCACTGGGGCCCTTGATGGAGACTTTGAGCTCTCCGGTGCCGGCTCCTTTTGTGTAAACCTTGAAGTCAGCAGTCTCCTTCACCCTGAGGCCCTTTGGCTGCAGACCGCGACCCTTTGCTCTGCAGAGGCTGGGATTGCACGCTGTGGACAGAGACAGAAGGAAGTAGTGAGAGGGCGTCACACAAAGAGACAGCTCTGACATTAGGACCACATGCAACCTCACTGGTGGTTTTAGTGCAGAGAAGTGGAATGAGTTGTGGGGGGAACTAAGAGAAACCAAAAATCATTTCCATTCAAAAAGTGCATCCATATGAGGTGCTGGGAAGCATTCTACACTTTTCAGTTGTTCTTTCCCTCCTTCCTGCAACCCTGCACACTCATCCACTGCCTCTTATATTTATCTCATCCTGCAGAGTGCATTCACAGACCACAGAAAAGGAAGTGGGCAATTGTCCTCACATAGGAAGTGGGATATCCATCAGGTCTCCTGATTAAGAGGGTACGAAGAAGAAGCTGCTGAGTCACAGCTAATTGCCTTGCAGGAAGCAGATAAAAACATCCAGACCTGAAACCAGGTCTCACTGCCACTTCATACATGTATGTGCCATTTAGTGACAGTTATAATGCAATTTGTAAGACAGAAAACAAATATTACCCGTGTAGAAATTAGCATAAACATGTTTTTCTCAACAATTACAGGCAGGTTATCCACATTGGTGGAATGGTAATAAACTTCCTAACAGGATAAATAATGTACAAACACCTTATCAAATGAGCTATAATCAGAAAGTTTGACCTTTTCTGCCCAGAAAGGGACTGTAGCCGAATGGATTCAATCTTTTACTTTACGGACAATTAATCAAACACAGACCTGATGATGAAGTTCTGAATGACAAAGGTCAGATGTTGGCAGGTGTTTTAGACCAACGTAAAAAGCCTTCAGTCCTTTATGTATATATGCACATACATGGTACACTAATATGCGTTATATCTCAATAGTTCTGTGTATTTAAGGCACGTGAGCATTCAGGATGTCAGAAAAGCTTCAAAGCAGTCGCTCAGCAGAACTTTGGTAATAATGTAGCTGCAGATGGTGGCAATCGTCTTTATATCTGAAACATACCAGTGCTTCTCCTTATTCATCTATGAGGTAATCTGCCCTTTATAAATTGCATTTTAACATTAACAATAATTCCATGACTGCCACTTGTTGTTTAGAAACAACAAGTAATATAGCAACACGGAAACCACAAAAATCTTTCTTATGAATCAGATTTTTATGATACATGCAATTCATTTTGCCACAGACACCAATCGTTTGTACTTTATTAAAGCTGTCGGGCAGAGATGTTCATAAAAGATGTTTTAAAGGGTTTATCGAGGACTTAAAGGTGATCTAATTTCTTAGGGAGCAAAAGATAGTCATAGCTCTATAAATATCTCTGTAAATTAAAAGCTGAAGAAAGGACGCATCAGTGGGTAGATCAAATGCAAACCGCTCTAAATGTATTGGGATTGCATTGTAGTGTTTGTAATTATTGACAGAGTACGTTTTGGACTTTTATGAATGTTGAGAACTCCTAATATGGAAACATATTCCTGAGGATACTTGAGTCATTCTGGATTTAGAACATTGCTGGCAGTTGACACGGCACACAAGTCTAAACAGGGAAAATTAGTCACAAGTAAAGACATGCACCCTCAAAAACACAAGCCAAGAATGGGACAACACGCTCATGTATGATACACCAATACAAGGCTCACATACTCATGGAGGCAATCTTTCCAACTCATACACACAAAGTAGGTACCCAAGAGAGATCCAAGGAAACAGGAAATGACAGCAGAGGGAAGAGGCCTTTCCAGAGAGAGGACAGATGCAACCAGGCCTCTATCAAAGAGAAGTCGGGGAGGAGAGAACAGAAGACACAGCAGCCAGAACAGAAGCAGGAAAAGACAGAACTTCATTTAGTCAAGAAGGGAATTAAGCAGAATAACTTGTCAAAGAGGCATTATTGGAATCTAAAAATGTCTCACAGCCAAAACTATGTCACATGAAACTCAGTATTTAAGTGTCATCTGACACAGATTAACTTTAAGGTTAAGATAATTCAACAGGATTCATTATACCAGGGGTTTAATTCTGTAAACCTTACCCTCTCCAACGTTGACTGTGAAGGGACTCTTGCTGATCTGACCGCCAGCAAAGGTGATGAAGAGGGTGTGCTGGCCCTCCAGAGTGGGTTTGTAGGTGCAGCGATAGCTGCTGTTGCCCTTGTCCTCGATGGTGCAAGTCACCGTGTTCTTCTTGCCGGCAGGGTCCATGATCTCCACCTCCACCTCACCGACACCGGCGCCTGGGAGAAACAGGAGGCCAACAGAGCATGAGGAAAACAAACGCAGGCTTCCGGCTCGATGGGAAAGAGTCCACCACATCGATACATTACCTGCTGTGTAGACTTCAAAGTAGGTGCTCTTGTTGGCGATGTTTCCAGAGGGCTCAAGGCCTGGTCCCTGGGCTGTGGCCTTACTGGAGTCTCCCTGAGCCATGCCGATCTCCACCTCAAAGGGGCTCTTTGAAATGTGCTGTCCTGCAAACAACACGGTCACCTGAAAAACAGAAAACACCATATTTAACCCCTTTGGTCTCCAAGCAGGAATTGATAATGCATCAGAACAAAAAAATACCAGGATGGTATTAAACTTCTCCCAAAAAAAAACCCAACTTTGTTGCATTTAATTTTGTTTTTATCTCACATTTCACAGCTTTATTTTCCCGTGAATCACCTTGTGACTCTTCAAAAAGGTGCAAAATAAACTTAAAGACTTTGTTCAGGTTCATTTAACTCGTTAGAAACACATAAAAAGTTACAGATCATTCAATATAATTATTTCCCTGATTATAACAAGATCTCTCCATCTTCAACATAATGTCCATCATCATCAACACATCCTCAAGCTTCTTATCATAGTGGAACTGTATTCTTTAACATGAGAAACCACCCTTCTTGCTTTATTGTTTGTTATTCTAAACAACTCTACAGATTTATAGTGTTAAAGGGATGTCAGCACGGTGCATGCGTGCAGCAGCATCACCATCAGACAGTGGAAAGTGATAAAGGGAAGAGGATTATGTTTGGTAAAACAGAAGTGAAACAACTTTTTTTTTATTTTTTTTGTTTGGCTTTTGTCATGGATACAGAGAGACTTACTTATCTTAACTATTCTACCACCATACTGCAACAAAACTGTTTGTGTGCAAATCTTTATGAAAAGTAATCGAGTTTATCGAAGCTCATCAAAGTCTGAGTTATGACTGAAGCGTCCAGCAGGGGTGCAAGAGCTCCTGAGATCCTCGTCTTAACCCATGAAATGAGGCTTGCTGGAATTTCCACCTGAACAAACAAACCTAAATTAAAAGTTCACCTCCACAGCTGTAAGCCAAACTGAACTACTTTGGGTTCTATGGATAAAAACACCTTAAACAGAAGTACATCTCCTTGGATCCATCAGCAGGCCAAGGAAATTTGGGAAAATAATCCGCAAAAATGAACAGTTTTAACATCAGGCCCCATCTCAAAGTGATTGATTTGAACAAAAGGTCAGTGACACAAATGTTATTCAATCCTCAAATGAATTTCTACCAAACTTAACGGATCAGAGATGAAGCACAGTAATACTGTACCCATGGTAACGGTGGTACAGTACTAGGCAACCTTTAAGTCATTTGGAGAGCAAAGTGAGCCAGAGTTGCCTTTTATTAACCATCATCTAGACTCTTTTAGGCAGAAAGGACGAAGCACAAGTACTAATAAAGCAATATAAATATATCTGAGCTCCGATGCAATCCAAAGTTTATTCTAAAGCTTATTCTGGAGCGCAGACACAACATTTGAACTCGTTTTTAATAAGATATAATATACATACATACACACACACCCATTTACTACTTTTTCCTGCTCCGTTTTGGTCGTGGGATCACTAAAGTCTCATCTTTTAACTTTAAATCGGAGAAAACAAATTTATATTAAATGAGGGTTGAAAATCCCTGAAGGAAAATAGCAATAAAATTCAGCCGTCAGAACTGGAATACTAGTACAAAGATCTAAAAACAGGACTGAGAGCTCCGCTGGTTAAGCAGATGCCCCTCATGTGGACACTTAAAGTCCTCTTGGAAGCCGACCTGGGTCAGAATTCAGACCTGTGACCTTTAACCCCTGTCATTCCTTCTCGCCTCTGTCCAGATCGGATCCAGGCTTCTTGTAACCCCCAAAAATCCTACAAACCAGGCTTTCACAGATGGACACCGTTACTTTCCACCACTGACTTCCATCTCCCCACGTTTCCATTCAGAGTTAAATATTTTGAGTTCCTCATGTGCTCCACTTACCTTGTGCATGCCCGTTACTTTGGGAATGTAGACAACAGAGTAGGTGCGGTTCTTGTCATTGTTCGCCGTCACTTTGGCCTGGAACAAGATGGAAAAGTTAACAAAAACAGTGTGAAAGTGAAAAGCAAGCGTTTCACAAAGATCAAAAACATGAAAAATTTGTAAACCTCCTCTTGGTGTCCTGCGGGGTCCTCCACATAAACCAGCACCTCTCCCATGCCTGCACTGATGGTCTCCACAGTGAACAGAGCCTTCTTCATGACAACATTTCCGACAGGTTCAATACCTTCACAAAGTCAGAGCGGCGAGTTTAAACATTTTAAACGGTAGAAATAGTAAATTAATGCTAACAGAGATGGGGACTCAAGTCACTGTGACTTGGACTCAAGTCGACTCGAGTTGCTGTTTTGATGACTTAAAATACTAAAAAAAAAAAAATAAAAGACTTGACTCGACTCGGACTTGGAAATTAAAGACTCGGCACTTGACTTGAGACACGATGACTTGAATGACGTGAGTGTTAAGCATCTAGCATAACTTCGCACTTTGTTCGTCATTTGAAGATCCATCCTGACCAGTAAGTGGTCGTCAAATTAGCTAATATTATCCTGTTAGCCTAGTCGGTAGTTAGCTAACGTTAGCTTGATATGATACGGGGTGGACAGGTTGGACACATTGGCCAATGATGTTTACTGACAGTTACTTATATCTTGTCTTTTCACTTTATTAAGATCAGATTCTGCAGGTAAAATTGCAATAATAAAGTGACTTGACTTTGACTTGAGACTTACTTGAGACTTGAAAGCTAAGACTTGAGACTTGCACATGTGTGACTTGGTCCCATCTCTGACTGCTAATATGTGAAGCTTGTTACTCTAATCCTGTATGCGTGTACCTGGCCCATAGGCGCGCGCCTTCTTGGGGTTAAGTTTGGGTCGGAGAGGTGCACCAGGCTTCAGTTTCGCCTTGGGGAACTGGGACAGGTAGGTCATGACTGAGTGTTCGTCCACATTGGGGTCGACAATCTCTTCAGGGGTTATCACCTGTGAAACGGACAAGAAGGAACTTGTTTAATTAGGTTTTGTTCCTTTTTTTTGCAACCTATAGCAGGGGTTTGATTAGTTGCCATGGAGACAGTTACCCACATAAATATAGTCATCTTGTAATTTAGAGAGAAGCACATACCAACCTATACCACAGACCAGAAAGTACCTGAGCCAGACATCGGATAGAGAATGAAACAGTCACACTCATTGTCTGATTTTACAACCCACAAAGACGACAGGGGAAGAAACCAAGTCGGTTTCTTAGCAGAAGCAGAGATGTAGGCGGAAACAGCAGCAACCACAGAGCCAACTGTTGGCACGCCATGCTGTGCCAATTATACCAACACAACACCCTCAGTCATTCATAACTGCCACCAACAAGAGCTTCTGATGCTGGTCAGCACAACTAGGAATTAAATATGTGAGTACAAAGATCTTCCAACAAGAATATGGTACAACTATTTCATAAAAGTTTATAATAATCAAATTATTGGTGCATTTTTGGCAAAAATACACCAAAAAAAACTCTTCTTAAATAATGGAAAGTGTTGCCAAGAGTGGCGTCAGATAAAATATTCAATATTAGCATATGGTGGTTGGATTGGTGCATTTTCTCTAACCAACAGCCTGAAATTATTTAAAGCGCCAAAGAATGAGACGGTCTGAGCCTCCACTGAGAAATGGGCTGAAATATACTCGCTTCTGATCATGCGCATTTATGACGGCTGCCTTGGATATCCTGCTTTGCCTGGAGTGTCGGCTGTACAAGTTCCCAGAAGTTACTGTTATGTAAGATTTAATACAGAGGTAACCAGTAGAGCCAGTGTGGGGGCAATTAAGGGGTTTAAACATCATCAGCGATACTGTGGCTGTTGCCTTCTCGCCGGGATCCTAACATCAAGTAAATATCAACCTCTTGTTGTCTTTTATGTTTGTTGTTTACATCCCGTAAATCCAAAATCTGTATAGTCCGAGTAAGCCGGTGCGCTCCTAGTGGTATCTGGTACCAGTTAAAGCCAAGAACTGAGCTGGTTGCTCTTATGAGGTTCAAAAGCAAGTATAATTCTGGCCTTAATCCACCGCTAAAAATTTGTCTCCATCAAATGTAGCAAATGTTGGGAAAAAAAAAAAAAAAAAAACATTAAGCGGCAAATTTTGTCATTAGGTATGGATAACTACATAGACAAGAGATTTGTGTGTTCCAATATTTAAAATAAAAAAAAATTTAAATAACGAGTTATTTTCCCCATTTGCTGACTCAACCATAAACTTCAGTAATATCAGTGAAGTCCAAATTAGAAAGGACACCTTCTTTCTTTTGTGGAAAAACGTGTCATTTCTATCAGGCCCCATGTATTCATTTCACCTGTGGGATGCCCAGCCAGTCGTCAGCTTGCTGCATGGCCTCACGAGCGTTATCCACTGGTTTGGTCTGATCCCACTGGTCCCAGTCAGGACACAGACCTGCAGGAAAGAAATGAGGTTTGCTGGATTTAACACAACAAATAACAGCGCTGTAACTCATCATTTAATATTTTCAAAAAGGAAATGCATGGCAAAAAAAAAAAAAAAAAAAAGGAGAATGCTATGATGAAGAAACATGCCTACTACCTAAGATCAACAGTTTAGCACTATAAAGCAGATTATCTCAACGGTTATCACAGTATTACAGATTTATCTGGATTTAAAGCAAAATAACCATTTGACTTTGTATTTTGCAAGTTGTGCAAGAGCGTGAGGGTCCATGAATAGGACTTCTGCTAAATTAATAGAGATTTAAGTTGACTGGGATCCAAAAGCATCTCTGTACCAACGTCACAGCTTTGAGGACATCCAGTTGATAAAAGGGGGGGGACAGCAAAACAAGCCAGATCTTTATTTAAGATGTTTTTTTTGGGAGAGAATTGAAAACTAATGGTTGAACCCTCATCTTCAGCCCAAGGCTGTTGGTGATCCACAGGTATGTCATGTCTTCACCTCATCCAACAAACTCCTCTCTTCTAATTCAATGGGGAGGCACCCCAGGCCAGATGATTTAAGCCCTCTTGTTCATCTTCTCATGATCCCAGATCTGCATCTATCATTACGGTTTGCGTATAGTTATGATGCTAAACGACCTCACGCTAACAGGCAGCTGAAGGAGTGAGAAAGTCCGATGATTTCCCCACATTGTTCCAGACTGGAATCCCCAGAATTAAGTCTTGCACAGTGTTAAGTTTCAGGTAACTTCATGTCAAATTTGTTAAATTGATCAGATCCTTGGATGCTACCATTATTTTTTTGCAGGTCTCAACACACAACTGTTGCAAAAGCTGATATTAGCAAGCTCCAAGAGACCATGAAGCAGCCCATATAGTCCACAAATGAGCGTTTCCAGCTCTTACTTCTCAGCTAAATGTTGACTTAAGTATCTGGCTGTGTAAAAAAATAAAAATAAAAATATTAATCATCTTAACTGAAGCCTGAATCACACAAAACAACCTTTCCTCCACCCTTTTCCAGACAGGGCACCATAAAAAGTATTCACACATTTCCCCCTGACCTGGAGCACAGCTGTCCACCAGGGCACCCAGGGCCCGGCCAGTCTGCCAGTCCTTGTTGAAGTTGGTGATGGGAAGCTCGGGGAGTTTGTTCTGGATCCATCCCAGCAGTCTCTGCTTGGGGGTCTTCTGTCTGCCATCATCTGCCTCTTCCTCCTCATCCCACATGGGCATGGAGATGGAGTAATGCAGGATCAAGGTCCAGATCAGACCCAGGATCAGCTTCAGGTTTCCATCCACAATTGCTTTAGAGTCTGAGGACCACAAGTTGGTGCAGATTAGAAGTCATGTTGGTGCATTTAGTTTTGGTAATGTGAAAAGAATGCATCAAGGGAGGATTTTTAAGATGAAACCATTTCAAATGCATTCGGTTTTCACTTCAAAACAATCATAAACCATGCAGAGGAGAAACTAGACAAAATACTAAAGCTTCAAATTCATTTCTTTATTAACAAGTGAGACTATGTAATAAATTTGAGCTTCAGATACACCAAGAATTCCCTCAGAAACATCTCTGCATTAAAATGTATGGGGACATTTTTTAGGGAGTGGGTTGCATACATACAAGTTATCATCTAGCCCTGGAAGAGATAGCGATAGCTTACTGTGCTAATGTGCAGATTTCTATCTGACTTCAAAACACACTGGGGCAAAAACGTACCGATAAAGATGTTAAATGGCTTTAGTCTGAACACAGATCGAGGTTAAATGTCACTGCTGATGCTGGCTGGATGTAACCGTTCAACCTGGAAAATCAGGATGGATATCGATTCCAGATTGCGGCGAAAATGTAGGTGGTACGCCATTTGGTACAGCCTTTGGTTAGTAAAAAAAGTCCCCGAGCTTTTAATTTGTGGGCCATTACAATGAATTTCATCTATGCCCCCACAAGGACAAATAAGGCACAAAATATATATGACCATCATACAATGACTACAATGCCACGGACCTCGCAAATAAAATCAAAATCCTTCAAAAAGAAGAAAAAGAAAAAAATGGTAAAGTCTTAGTACCTTTAAAGCATTGCATCCAAAAATAAAGTTTTAAATGTTTACATCACATGCACATAGGACAAGTTATCAACAAACCTGCAATATAATGCATGACGTTCTACTTTGAATCCATTTGTATTTTAGCTTATTTTAATAAATTTCACTTAAATTGATAATATTAAGCTTTTTAAATGGCATTTTAATACGCTGCCCAGTGTATTTTTTACAATGCGCTAAAAATGCTGTGAACTTCCAATTTCAGAATTCATGGAAAAACAAAAACCATCATCATGTGAGATGTAGTCTAGGATGGAGAAACTTTTAAACAAAGAGTGCAAGGGGAGCTTTAAGATGAACCAAACCAGTTATGTGTGCATTTCATTGTTTCCGTATAGATTTTAATTCTATCGCAACAGAATGACCTAACAGCGCATCGAGTCCAACGTTTGATTGCTCTGATTGAGGTTTGCTTTGGAGTCTCAACGACATGTACGGCTCCGAGCAGAAGAAAGTGATGCAACCTGAAGCTTGTCTGAGCATGGCACACACGCCCACCCCACCCACATAAACGCTGCAGCGAGCACACGCGTTGCGCAAGGAGCAGATTGAGGGGAAGATTGCGGAGGTCCAGCCTTAAGGAAAGGGTGGAGCAGCGAGTCTCCTCACTGATTAGAACATAGTTAAAAAGAGGGAGAAATGAGGTCAAAGTTTTAATGTTTAGTTAAGACGTGCTGCTATTTGCCGATGGCTATCAAAATGTGCACACACTGAGCCTCTGTGGAGACGCAACATTTAAAAAACAAAACATCTCACAGGCAGTTTTTGTTCTTTAATCTCATATCACTGGAAAAAGGTAAAAAAAAAAATCATCCTACCAGTACAGTTTCAGCATCATTGTTTAGTTTTTTTGTCGTTTTTTTAACAGTTATCGTCTAGACTGCAATAATTCTAAGTAGCAGAGGCTTACCACTCAAATACAACAACAACACCTCAAATAATTGGTTAAATGTTGTTTCATAAGAGTGCTGGGGCTGCCGTTGGGGGCTGGAGTTACTGAAAAGAATATTTAAGGCCTGCCGTCGGAGGGTCTGTTTGGCCAAGAGCCACAACAAGAGTTTGAGGATGGGGTCGCGTTGGATGGGGGTCTAAACCAACACAGGGAAGGTTTTGAATTTGATGCATGATGAGGAGCAGTCGGGGGGCGGGGGGGTGTAATGCGTTGAAATGCATAAAGAATGCTTTGTATTATCCCATTGCAAGCTACATCTGGGTCTATCCAAGTTGGCTACAAGCGTCTACAAGTTGTGTTCCAAACTACAGATGTGCTCGCATGCTGCCAATGCTGTGATATACGACTTGTCAGTTGCTCCCACTGTAAAAATACACTCAAAACAGAGCGGGGTCAGATAAAAGGCTGTTTGGACAACCTATACCCACAAGACCTTAGAGTGCAATCGTCATAGAAACAAAGTGGTAACTTAGTCCTCTCAGAAATGGCAGAAGCAAGACGTGAAGCAGAGACGAGAGAAATATGACCATAAAGGGCACAAAACAGCAGAGTTGGAGCAACAGAAAAAAAGGTTGCCTAAGGACTACTATTTAAATCGTCTTTTGCTCTGATGGGAAGATTTGAGATGTGCACCACAGGTTAGAACCTGCCGCAGGAATGCCGACCATCCACAGCAGGGATGTGTATCACAGCCACCAGAACGTAAACAGAACCACAATAATACCACGACCAGAGCTGAGGATGTCCAAGTAAAAGGGATTATTTTTCATGATCATGAAGAATTAAAAAAAAAAAATAACGAGAAGCTGATATTCTGGGTCTCAGTAAAAGCCCACGTCTGCCCTTTCAATCTACTCGAGTTTAAACTTGGCGGACACTCCAGTCCTCGTTCTCAGGGGATTCGTTTGGGCACAAATTTACAAACACTTTCTGATAGCTGCATAGATGTGTGTGAGTATTCTCCTCCTCCGAAAGCCACTAAACATGTCAGGAATCTGCCAGCGTTCCCGGCAGACCACGCCGTACCAGTGATGGAGCCCATATACGGACACAAACCGCCACAGACTCCCCCCTCTTGCTGACTCACAACCCCCCCCCAATCCTCTTGTTACAATTTTTGTGTTTCAAGTATACATGGAGAAAGCGCATGTGTGGGGCTGATCTTCTTTTTGTCCCCAAAATTCCCATGACTCATCCGTTTGGCTCGCCGATGCTGCTGGACACCCGCTCCCACCCCCACCAGGCCCATGACATCATCACAACCCCTGACCCACAGACCGACCTTAACCTGGCGTCTTGCCGAGGAAGGGGGCAGAGAAGGCTGATGGCGAAAGGAAAGGCTCCACACAATATTCAGGTCTTACTGAAACATCTGGAACATATTAGTCCAGACATGTTGTGGGGCAGAGAACAAGCAGCACAGCCGGTTAGATAGTCCTGGGCCCTTTACCTTCCCTGTTAGAGTTATTCATATAGAACATTGTAAAATAGAAATTAAAGTGCAAATCTATCCATAAATGCATGATGTTAAACGTTCTATTTCACCCAGTTTCCAGTTTATATTACCTTAAATGCACTGTAATTTTAATAGCTTTTGGGTCTGTGCACACTAGTTTTCACAGGGTTACACTATGGTGCAGTAAAACTACGACAACAGATGCATCATTGTTACCAAAGCTAGCCACAATACTTGCCAATGAGCAGCCGCTGCTGGTAACTGATAAGCCAGCGGAGGGAAGCACGAAAGCAGCTGCTCATGTGTGAAACCCAGAAATCCTTGGCATCAGCGACTGTCAGCTGATGTTCCCATCTCATAGGTCAAATCAACTTCTGGGCCTGACGCAATTTACTAATTATTATGTGTAATTAGTTGAGATGACAACGGCTGGGTTAGGCACACGGGTAGTTTCCAGCTTATTGTCCAGATCAGTAGCTGGCTTATGCAACAAAATATTCTCTGTTGGCTTCTAGGCAGTGTCAATTCTGCCCCTTTTACTGCATCATTAACCATTCTACTAGCATAACAGTTGTGTGCCATTTGAGTTTCTGTAGCAAGGATTCACACATAACTAAATCCTCTTCAAGCAGACAAGGATGAAGCAAGTTCTCACACTTTATTGAAAAGATTAACCTGGACCCGCATCAACTCCTCTTAACTGAAAAAGGTCAAGTTGAACCTCATAAACATCAAATAATTTTAAAATAATAAAAAAAAATAATCTTTTTAAAAAATTTTGAATGTAAAACTGTAGTGGTTAGTCAATTAAATCAGCTGAGATTATAGGAATTCAAGCAAAGGTGAACTTAAGCCAGACAGGAAAAGTGAGAATCCACCCGAGCTAAAGTCTGGAGGATGTGTGATTTAGTTGGATGTCCGAAGCTCACGCTTAAAGTTCAACTGAGCAACGCTGAACCTGCTTTTAACCACTTTAAAAATCAGGCAGATAAACGGTTTTGTGGTCAGTCAATAAAAGATCGGCAGGGCTGATAAAATTGGTTTCGCAGCATTTGCAGGCATACGTTTTATGTTAGTAGCTGTTTGTAGCAGCAAGGCCAAAGGCACTGAGACAAGTTGGGTTAAAGCCACTGGTCTCTTTTAGGGGGAAAAAAATTACTATTTTCTAAACATATCCACTGGGAGTCCAAGCCATTTTCAGTTTACTCGTTTGGACGTCATCAGGGTAATCGTTGAATATAGAAAGCTGGCGTGTGCACTCAAATGCGGCTGCAAACACGAGTGTCAGTGGATAAAAGCCTATGGAAAAATATTCACTGATTTTTTAACAATGATAAAGTATTATTTCTATGGAACTTCTCACACAGTTACAAAGTGCTTTACAAGAAGAGATGATGTAAATTAGGTCAGATGGATGTTCCCAACAATATAATGTGAGATAAACATATCAGATATTATCAAAGAGGAAAGTTTTAAGGAAGGATTTGAAGTTCAGTGGTTCAGTGGGCAAAATGCTTGACCTCCCTTTGTCACAAACTGATCTGGGAACAGTTAGAGAAATATCTGCACACGTTTATGGTGAGGAGGGCACATACCAGCTCAATAAGTCTGGGATGCATTTACCTTAAAAAAAAAGTGAGGTGGAAGATTTAAAAATCTATACAAAATCAAACAGGGAGCCGGTGCATGGAGACATGTTAATATCACTCCAATTCTAAGAAATATGAAAAACTACTAACACTGAAGTTTGCACATTTTAAAAAGCTTCAGTATGTCGAATTTAGTGGCATCTAATGGCAGAAATTGCTAATTAGAACCAAATGGATCACCCCAAAGCCTGCTTCAGATCCACCTTTTGTTCTGGGGTACTCCTCAGGAATAAAATGCTGAGGGCATCCCGTAAGTTTTATTTAAAAAAAAAAAAAAAAAAAAAAAAAAAAAAAAAAAAATCCATCTTAAAGATGGTGAAAATAATTAACATTAATGTAGTGAGTGGGACTGAGGTGGCAGATACTTCGTTGACTGGTCTAGCAGCACAATGCACGTATACATGCGAGCATGACTGGATGAGGCATGCATTTCCTCAGTGTGTCCAGACAGGGCACACAAAGGAAATGTCACACATTCCTCGCTGGCCTCACACACAAACACATTTTAAGATACTAGCCTACGCAGAATTAACCTTGGCATCATGTTATGCTATTCAAAATAAGGACAAACTATAGTGCATGACTGTATCTTTGTATCTTCAAACATCTTAAAGCTGAGGTCCTCTCCTCCCTCCCTTCCTCCCTAAACTGCATGCAACAAGCCACACCGAAGCTACTACATTTCCTGCTCTTCCTTTCTACTCCTTCCACACATTCTCCCTCCCTCCCTCTGCTCTCATTCTCTTCACTCCCTCCACTTGAAAAAGTTCCCCCTGGTTTTTTTAGCCTTAAAAGGGCAAAAGAAAACTGGATCTTGGCAGCCCTCCCAATCCCTGAGCTCTGGTTACAGACGAGGCGGGAGGAGGGAGGAAAGGACAGGAGAAGGGAGGTAGAGGGGTGGAGGCCCAAGAAAGACAAAAAAAAAAAAAAAAAAAATGATGAGGGGGGAGTGCTGCAAGGGACATTTTTAAAGCCCGTTCTAACAACAGTACCGGCTCAGGACAGGCTCTGATCTCTGAGATCTGTTCTTTTGAGTGAGCAGATAGAAAAACGAGATTTGAAAGTTTCATAAGTAAAGACAGAAAACAGGAGGAGAAGGCAGCTTAGGAAAGAAGGGCAGGAGTCGTCGCATGCAGGGGAGGTGAGAGGAAAGACACAAGATACCGCAAAAAATGATGAATGAGGTTTAATACATAGCATGCGGCTTTAATCAACCATTTACTTCCTGGAATAGTCTCACAACTACCATCAAGCCTAAGACAAGAATCTAGGTTTTCCAAGTAATTGATAGTTCTTGGCCTGGAAAAATGATTCAGGTCTGGAAAAGCTGATCGCCTCCAGACACATTTCTGGCAGGCTGTGTGCGTTTGTTGGTAAAACCTTGTAACTTAACAGTAAGCAAAGAACACTGCGCTTCTTGCGACCTTTTTCTAAATCACAAGATTTGGCGTCGCTGCAGTTTACGTCACATTTATTTAAAGAAATTAAATGACAGGCTTCTTTATGTCTGCTTGTTCAATCTGAACATGAGGCAAGGGGCGTTGGGGCATCTTTCCAACTATGATGTAATGCAATAGCTGGAATACCACTGCTGTACTGAATGGGAATGCACAGTCTGCTAATCCCCCATATCCACTTGACCAGTCCTCTTTGGCCACTGCAGACAGGAACTTGTGGTAATGATAATGAACTTCTAAGAAGAGATCCATTTTGATCCCAGAGTGGCTAAAGTCTCCCTTATCTCAATTTTTTTTTCTGCCAACAGTTACTCATGGTCTATAAAAATTTAAGATTAAAATTGAAATATCCCACAAAAGCCAATAATTGGCATCATGGTGATGCCTAAATTCCGAAAATATTAGAGTACTTACTTCTTTTCCTTTTCCCAGGCTCTACTGACTTTTAGAGGATCCTTTCCTTGATCTCCTCAATTTCCACCACGGGAACCAGGAGCTAAATAAAGAATCACGACTATGTTTTGCCCTCAAAATGGCCCCGATCCTGAAGAAATAATTTACAGGTAAAGGTAGCGCTAAACATTCAAGCATGTGTCTTATTTCCTTTCCGTCTCAGTTAGTCCTTTTTGCCCAGTGACTTAAGGAGTAGTTGTTACAGTTTGTGAACATACTATCAGAAAGTCAGGACACCTGAAGCTCAACATAATCCTGTAGGAAGGTGCCACGTTGCCGATTTGTGTGACGTTAGATTGAAGCACACAACAACTGTGGTATAAAGCAAATTATGATGTTCCTTGAAAAAAAGTCCATTGGACTTAAAGTACCAACTGTTTGTTGAAATGAGGCTACATCTCCCTAGTTCTGAGTATTTTGAGCAAATGTGGGAAACTTAAAACTAAAAACAAAATTCAGGGTGGGAGATTTCTAGTGTTCAACTTAATATATATCATTACTGGCACCCCATAAAATGTATTCAAAACAAAACCTGTTGATCTTAGTTGTAGCATCAGAGATGCCATAACTTTGTGGCATTTAAGTATAAAACTATGTGTTTGGGTGGCACATTTCTGCATTATATGCAGAATTTATATATGATATTATATTTTCATATCAGACCAAGTGAAACTATAGCATCGAAACCTTTAAGTGTACTGAAATGAGCTTTAAGATCACCTTAATAAATCCAAGTTTTAAAACTCTTGCTGTTAAATACAAATCACCAAGTTCTTTTTTTTTTTTCCAGGATCGTTCTATTATGATGCAACATGCTAACATGAAGAAACAGCTGGTTGTTGCCACACAGGAGTTTGTCTCAACCTGTATATCATTCTTGTAGCTAGCTGCCAGGTACAAAAGTTACAACACCACTCTCTTTATCAGGCATCCTGCCAACATGGATAATGGGAAGGGTTCGGTCTTACAGCTGTCATTGCACAGTTTCCACAAACTCTGCACACGTTCAGTCAAGCAGGAGTAAAGAAGTATTCCCGAAGGGTTTTAAAAATCAGGGCTGGGCTGCTGACTCACTGAAACAAGGATGCTCCTGTTGAGAAGACTTCTGCACAAACGGCATAAAGTTAAATCAACAAAGCGAGTCTTATTCTGCAGAGCAGCCAATGCTTGTTCAAGCTTCATGAGGCACACAAACAGGATGACATGAGGTGAAATGACTTGGCTTCAACAAATATCGGTGTGATAAGGACAGTGAAATATGCACATATGCTTGCTATGTAACAGGAATGGCTCCACAAGTCCAGTTTTAAAGAGCAGTTAAATTGACAGGAAACCAAACAAAGAGTACAGCATGACAAAGTGCTGCTTCAGTGTCACTCTGGCACCTACTAGATGGCCTTGCTGCTCCAACTGCATTCCTGAATGAACACACACAAGATCTCTGGATTTATCAGCAGTCATGTGTCGTCTGCTGCTGATGCCAAATCATGGGGGGTGGGGGGGTTTGTCAAAACTACAGAAAGAGAGATTACCTACTGGGCTGAAACCTGGAGTGCAATCTGTGAGGATTGTGGGAACGGGGAGGAGAGCTTCACCGAGGCTGAATACTCTGGAGCTCAGGATCCAGCAAAGAGACAAGTGGATCCACTTCAGCTCCACAAGCAGAGTGACATGATACACAAAGGCACTGCGATGAAAGCAAGAGAAACACACCGAGAGTTCGGCAGGTGAAGACTGTAGCACAAGCTCAAGATTCTTGTGTTCAGTTAAGGGCTAAAGTTGAGATTTTAACCTTTTCAGCAACTTTATATGAAGTTTTAATATTCTAGAGGACTTTAAAGCATTTCTGCCTTGGAACTGCAGTGCATCAACGACTCCAGATCATAGATAATAACGGACAAGGTTTCATAGGTAACAACCCTAAGAAACCAATCCCTGGAGTCAACGTGCACGGTCGGGCAACTTGGTAAAAGGCCAGGGGCAGAGGTACTCATCACGGATCACTGAATACTAAATGAGGCAAAAGAGTGTAGAGTTGCTGTAAATGCAAGCCATTATAAAGGCATGAAGTCATCATTTTTTAAGGTGAAAACAATTTTATGGCTACTAATTAGTTTTATACAGTCATATGAAACCATGATTCAACAGTTTGTAGATCCAACTTTGGCAGCAACGACTTAAAGTAATGGTTTCCTGTATGGCATCACCAGTCTCTAGTATCATTGTGGAGGAATTTTGCTTCACTCCTCTTTAAAATGTTGCTTCAGTTCATTGAGGTTTTTGCAGCATTGGTTTCTGCACAGCTCTCTGAAGGTCCCACCACAGCATCTCAGTCAGACTGAGGTCTGGACTCTGACTGGACCATTGCAACACCTTGATTCTTCTCTTCTTCAGACATTCTGTTGTAGATCTGCTGCTGTGTTTGGGATCGTTGTCCTGTTGATGAGCCAGTTTCAGCCAAAGACAGATGGCCTCACATTTAAGTGCACAATGCCATCTAAACGTTGGTATCCAGAGGAGTTCATGGTGGACTCAATGACTGCAAGGTGCCCAGGTCCTGTGATTGCAGAACAAGCCCAGATCATCAGCCCTCCACCACCGTGCTTGACAGTTGGCATGAGGTGGTGTGCAAACTCTTTGGAAACGGCCTGGTAACCATTCATCTGAAGCTTCATTTACGTAACTAAGACCTGGTAACGGCCAGATTAACTGAACCAATAAATAACAGCTGCTTAGTTAAGATAAGAAAAAAAGAACAAAAACAGATCACTCAAACTCAGCCAAGGTTTGAAATCTCGATGCGCTCATTTGTCCAATTCATACAAAAACTGTAATGTTTATGCAAATCCCCCTAAACTGAAAGACGTTCTGTAGGTTTTATGTGATAAAGGTTTAATGCATTATTAACTTTTATGTGCAACTCATGTCCAGCTCCGTGCACTGATCCAGGGGTTGCTTTCTGGGTGGGGCAAGTTGCAGGTTGATCTTTAGCAACTCTTAATGGCAGTGTTACACTGGGCACTGTTGCGTATCAGTTTTCATCCATTTTTAGCAATGAGCAAAAGATAAGTAAAATGAGAAGTGAAACAGGTGTGGACATTGAATCATTTCAAGCATTAAGCTGGACCAAAACAAAAAAAAAAAAAAAAAAAAAAACAGATTGGGCATAAATTATGGCAACGGCATAAACATCTAAATATAAAGGTTAAAATAAAGTGTTGAAAGAGAATAGAAGAAGTTCACAAGCAAAGAAAGAAGGGGAGACTGCATGTATCATGCTGAGCAGAGATGGCAGTTTAGTAATTTGTGGTGAGTGTTGCTGCCTGGGTGTGTCCTTTTTCCGCAATGAAAGGAGGAAGTAAAAGAGGAGAGCAGGCTCCCCTCTCATCTTCAGATTAAATGACTCAAAAGGGCCAGCTAGAGATGAGGGTGAGTCAGCTGGAGGAACAGACACACAGAGCTGAGAAGGGAGGATCAGCGGAGCCTGGTACTGAACCTCGAATACCAGCAGTGCGCTGTGTAAGTTAAAAAAAAACAAAAAACGAAATATCTGCTGAAATCAACATTAGAACAGCGTGGCATTCTTTTTGAAGAGATGCTTATCTAACAGTGTCAACCAAAACTCTGAGAAACAAACTGGCCCCACCTCTTTGTCACAAGGTTTAAACCATGCTTTAACCTGCTGGCTGCAGCGGGGGGGTAGCAACGCGTGTCGAAACCTAAAGTGAACCAGACATTCCCTGAGGATGACAAGGACTCACTCATGTCTGATTCACTTTGACTTCCTGTGACCGTCTCTGAGAGAAGAGCGCTGCTGTCTCTTACTTCAGGTACATCCATCTATAATATCTGTCATTTAAAGCAGAGTTAATACTGTGAGCAAATTCATCCATTGCATTTTGAGCCTCTCAGAGGGCACTGGTTTACTGCTGAGAAGGGATGTATTGTGTTTGGGAGAAATGAATATAATCACAATGATAGTGCAGAATGTTCTTTTCTAATCCAGCACAAAACTGGCAAATCGCAGTCAGAAACTGCAGGAAAAGTATCCGTGTTGTTACATGCAGGCAAAGCCCCGTAAACCCAGTTTATGTCAGAAATCTGGAGCCAAGTTCTCCAAATTGCTGTGGAGACCCAGCCCGACATGAACACAGACAATAGCCCTGTGTGTGTGTGTGTGTGTGCGCGCGCGTCTCCCTCTCTGTGTCTCTGAGTGCAGGATCAGCTATCCTGTCCTACTAGGCCCGAGTTACATCCAGGCCCACAGAGTCTGGCTCACACTGGCCCAGCCCAGCCAAGGCGGCTGGGGAACAGAGAAACCCAGGGCCCCAGTCTGCACAGGCACAGGGACAGGCAGACCCCCCCCCAAAACAATCAGCCTCAAATCTGGACAGACAAAAGCAACGCAGCCTTGAACACCAAGAAGAGTGCCTGCCCTGTCACAGAAAACACATGCAGTGAAGCTACCAACAGAAACTCTGCAAGCTTATCTAACTAGCTTTCACAGGAGAGTTAGGCGTGTTTTTTCAGTCCAAGGTTATCTTCTTTTTTTCCACAGTTTAACTTTCACTCAGCAAACTTTACTTTGATACAAACTATATGACGCGGCAGTAAAAATAGACACCGACATTTAACTTCATAACCTCAGAAACTCCAAACGCGTTTGCAAAAGCTGCAGCACAAAGAGGGCAGAGCCCACCTGAGTGAAGCTGGAGAGGCGCACAAGCTGGCACTCATTCATTACGCTCACGCACGCTTCACACCCACCTATGGACACCAGCTTGATGTTCTCCTTGTCCAGGAACTCCAAAGCCACCGACACGTTCTCCAGCTGCATCTGGCGGAAGGTGGGCCTCTGGTTGTACTTTCTGAACATTTTCTTCTGGGACAGGACCTCCAGGAGCCCGATGAGCCGCAGCCCGTCGCCGAGGTCCGTCTGCAAGTTGCCGAGCCTCTTGTTGACGCATTTCAGGTGCTCGTTACACCAGCGCGTGAAGGTGTTCTGCTGGATTTTCTTCCACGGCGCATCTTCGGCCAGGTCCTTCTCCGTGGCGGGCATTTCTGCGTCCTTGTCCGTGGAGAGAGCGTTGGGAGCGGGCGCGGCGCTCTGATGGAGCCGGGGGTGGGAACCACTCATTTTTATGGTCTCTGCTGTCTCCCGGTTCGCTGGCTTCTCTTTCTCTGGGTGGAGTCTGTTCGACTTTGCGTGGCCGCTCGCTCTTTCTCACTTTTCAGCTCCTCTGTTTGAAAGAAAAGAAAAGGCAAGAAAGAAAAGAACGTGAGATATTGACTTATAGCTGGAAGATAAGGCTTTCGCACAGAAACCAGGCGGATAAGAAAGGGAGTGAGTCTGATTAACTGCAAAGGCTCCAAAGAAGAGGCAAACAAAGCTCCCTAAGTTCAGAACTGTGCGCATTCAATCAATTCCTCACGTTTAGCCCGATTATGTCCCTGAGCAACATGATGGGAGTCATTAACTTAAACCCAAACACACCTGTGAGAGAATCACGGATGGATTCTGGGTAATCTGAAACCCTTTTTCCAATATATGTTTTAAATTAACACAATGGACACATCTTAAACCCCTAAGATATATTTCATAGCTACACAAGATGAAATAAAGCATCTGGGCTATACCAGAGTAGACATGCTTCTTATAGAATTTCCTTTAACCAAAAGAAAAAGATCTGCCCCAATTTAATAACCTGGTATACTTATAATAGGCTTTAAACAGACAGCAAATTTATTATTTCTAGCAAACTTTATCTGTATAGAAATACGTATAAACATGTTCATGAATGACTGAATAAAGAAAATATCAGGAGTAATACTTTTGATCTTCACACAAGATCTGCAATTTGTACAGCCTTGATTTACATAAAAAGATTATGCCAAAACTGTAGGACAATCATAAGAGTTTGAATAAGGGCAACTGGACTTCTTCTTGGATCTTGAAGACGTTTCAACTCATCCGAAAAGGCTTCCTGGGTTCTAAACTAGATGGTGGGGAGTATACAGTCACATGTGTCGCTGCGTCCCCTGACCAATGTGCATGTCGTTAGAGTCATTATCATCTCTGAATAGTCTACCTGCCTGAAAGGGCATGATAATAATAAAGAAAAGGAATAATAATTTAAGAACTCCGAGGGACAAGGGGATTAACAAATATTTTTCGGGCTATTCATCATCTAAATTCTCCATTTCACAAAAAAAAAATTGGTGGTTATAAATTGCCACGAAGAGTTCTTTGAGGTGGTCAGAGCACTGTAACCAGCAGTTACCGGCTTATCTTGAATATCTAAATGGGCTTATGCAACTTCAGGAAGTCCCTAAATGCATATTTCCCCCCAATTAAAGAACTTAAAAGGCTCTGCTGAATTACCCAAAGCACCACGTCTCACATTCTCAGAAATATAAGATAAAGTGAGACATAAAAATGTTTGGAAAATAAGAAACCTAAAACACATTTTAGTTGTTTTGAGTAAATGATATTAAATGGCTTCGTGTTGATAGCTTCCTATCCTTTTAGCGTTGTTTTATGTCTATCATTTTCAATTATTTATAAATGATGCTCTCTATTGATGCACTTCTTTACAGATTAAACGTCACTGCATCAAACAGAGAGATGTGTTTTTTCCAAAGGTCAAGGTCAAACTTATTTCTAAAAGAACATTTAAAATCAGAAAAGTCAAATAAAATTTGCCCAACAACTAAAAACAACTAAATATGATGGTGCCGATCCTTTAAAACTTTAACAAATAAAATCTCAAAATCAAATTGGAAATGGGACGATGTGAGTTATGTGTTTGTGTTTTTCCAGGCCAGTCAAAATACAAGCAGCTGCTTTTTCAACTATTTGCCAACAACGTAGAGAAGACTGATCTAGACGGACGTAGTCATGATAAAAGCATAAATAACATTTTCCAGGTCTTTGAGGAGGAGATAAGACTTCAACTTGGCAACCAATCTTAGTTGGAAAAAAGCTTGATTGAATTTGCTAACTCCACCGATCTGCCTTTCCAACTTAAAGGGGAAGTTCGTTTTTTTTAAACCTGGACCTTATTTCTGGCATAAAATACTTTCCTCTACTCACCGATAACAGTTTGGTGAAAGTCGGCGTCCTTCGAACGCTATTCAGATCACTCGAGATCCGCGTATATCCATATAACGGGAGAGAACAGGGCAGAGACAATACAGCCTCTAAATAAGGGATTATCTGTCTTTATTTCACCAATACTTTAAGACGAATGAATGAATGAACGCGTACTATTGCACTGTTAGCTCAGAGCTGCCGTGTTGTTGTTATTGGGGGTTATCGAGGGGCTTTCTACACACGCATCTAGTGGGATGACGTCATCGACACGCTCCGCTGCAGCACAGCCCATTCACTCCGTGCTCTGTAACGGTCGGCTATCTTTACACGGAGTTTGCTACTAGCAGTAGCTTGTAATCTAAATATCATATGAAGGATTTTACCAAACTGTTATCGATGAGTAGATGAACATATTTTATGCCAGAATAAGGTCCAGGTTTAAAAAAAAAAAAACTAACTTCCCCTTTAAGAGCAACTATATGGGGGTCATAGGGTCAAGAATGCCAGCAGAATTGCAGAACATCAAATTTTCCAAATCAAATTATACTTGAGCTTCATTCATGGTCACCAAGGTCGGTAAGGTCATTACTTTCACTCAGACACTTCTAATGTCAAAGTTAATGAGCTGAAAGACCTGCATTTTATAGAAAAGGATATTATTTTTCCTGAGAACAGACCCCAAAGGGGACATATATAGTGAAACCATAATGGACCCGAAACTGATCCTTGAGGCACCTCACAAGTTACAGTAAAACCTCCCTCTCTCTCTCTCTTTCAGATATTACTTGAAACAAGTCAATAAACTGGAGAAAAATAGTCAAATATCAATGTTCTATGGTATTTGCCCCTAATTATCTGGGGATTTCACCCTCATCCTAATTTAATGCAGAGGAAAGAGAAGGAAAAGGGTGGAGAAAACAAAGCGATACTGTCCCAGATATAGAGCTAAGAAGGGCCTTTGCTCGAGGTCCCGGTGAGGAAATGAGCTCATCGGATGGTCATGGGTCCCGGGCCGGGCGTAACAAATATTTAAGATATCCGGAGGGAGCATCTGTCACTGATGTGATGTAACCCTTGTTTGTTTATTTCTCTCGCATTCAGTTCTGTTCTGCATTTCGGTGCCAGCACAAGCAGTGTGCTTATTTGTTCGTGTTTTCACAGGACGCATCCTCCGTCTTTGGCTTTCATCTGAGTCCATGTGTGGCGTCACTGTGTTGCAGCCCTGTCTTTAAAGAGGCTACAGTGTAGATCAGCCAGACGCTGAATGTCTAGACATCAGACTCACCCCCCCAACTCTGTTTGTCCTCACTGCTCTGACCAAGCAGCTGTATGATATCACACACCAGATAGGTATGTGCTTGATTATGCACTAAATGTGAGTGTCTGATTTAACAATGGCGCTGAAAGGCAGATTAATCTGGGATATTCTCTCTAAGCTTTTGAGAGTAGTTTTGAGATAATAGAATAGATGCCAGATGTCTGATGTAAGGTGTTGTCAACTTAGCTCTCAAATCACCAGCAAAGATTCCTGCCACTGTTTGGTGTTGAATAAGTCCTCAAAACAAAGTTATTATCAACACTTCATCAGCCCTCTGTGTTTTTAATGTGGCTGCTTGTAAAACAGAGTGATGTCATTAAGTTAGCAAACAACTCTGGTTTAAGAAATTATTAGCCTTGTATATAAGTGAAACAAGGCAAATCACATGGAATAATGTGAAAAAAAGTTATATAGAATGAATTTCTGTAGACATTTATTTTATGCGTGCACCATATTTTTGTGACTTGTAGACAGGGCAGGGCTCATCACCATGGTAACTCAGAAAAATAAGCTTTCTATCATGCATCAGGTTTTGTTAGAGGGCGTGTTTTTAAAGCCGTGCCAAGATGCTTTCCTTAACTTAACAAGTCTGTTAGATGCCTTAACCTAATCAGGTGGATTTGATGGTAACATCTACCAGCAAGTTAAGTGTAAAAAAGAATGAAAATACAGTTTTAAACATAATGGCGAATAAACGCAGGTTTTCCAGGCTCAAACAGATCTGTGTTATTCCACTTTTCATGTCCATATAAACAAAACTCTTGAAAACAATACATTACGAACAAAACAAGAACACCTTAAACACGTTAAAAGCTCATGCCTCGTAACTATTTTACAAACTTATGAGAATTTGTCGGTGTCCTGCATCTGTTTTGGCTGATGACTAAGCAGCAATAGAGCCGCCCCTTTAAGAATAAATAGAATATTTTGAATCTAAGCGACATGAACCCACTGTCACTTCTTTTTCTCACATAAAAAAAACAACCTGAAATTACACAGCTTCGATGTAATTAAGAAGCATTCAGCCAAATCTCATACATCAGATAATGAGTTTATTTGTGAAAGGTGGGGCGCTGCAACAGAGAGTTATCCTAAGTCTGCTGATCATCCAGCTTATCTTGCACTTGGGTGAAGCTTTCAAATATTTGTTGTTATAAAATAGGAGTGTAAGTATAGTCTAAAGACGGAGGGCACCGAGTTGCATCACTAGAAATGTTGCATCCAGCACTTCAGATTTGACCATTTTCCATATGTCCGAGAAATTTTCTTAGGCTAATTTGCCATAATGCCCCTTTAATATGAAACCTGATTCAATTTTAAGTTCCTTTCTTTCTATGAGTAAGATGGAAGGAGATACTTGAGCGCAGCTTTTTGACTAAATAAGGAGATCAGTGCCAGGAGCCACAGTATGGCCTGCAGCCATCAAGAATGCTCAGCCTTTGTGTGTGTGTGTGTGTGTGTGTGTGTGTGTGTGTGTGTGTGTGTGCGCGTGTGTTTGTTTGTGTGTGTCTGGTCAAGGGGGAATCTGAGGAATGCTCCTCACCCCCGTAACAACCCCGGAGCCCCCAGCCTTAATAACACCCCAATAAAAGAGCCCTATTATTGTAACACATAAAATGTGGCACCAGCATGTTTTTAAATTCACTGTGCCATTTAAAACAATGGAACAATAGCATTAGATCGTTTCAGGCATTCAGCTCTGCTCCCTCTGGATGTGTAATTCGCCCCAATTCACAACTTTCATTAAGTATAAACTTGTCACAACAATTAACAGACCTCATTAAAATATTCAACTTATGACAACAACAGCAGAATAGGAGAAAGGCCAAATTAATAGCTTTAAAAATTCCTAAATGGAGAGGCGAAAGCAGCAGAAATGTCTTGGTTTCACTGGATCAGCTGTGGATTCAACTCGTGCTGAACTTCAGAAAGCACAGAAAAAGTATGGCCTGGGAGTAAGTGAGAGTTAAGGAAGCGGGTGCAATATTCACTGTGTATAGTAGCCTATTGTTTCAGTGGAATTTGCTAAATAAACAAGAGACAAAACATGGGGTGGAGACAGAACGAGCTGACCAAGATTTGTCCAAATGTCTCGCAATGTTAAGACTGAACTGGTCTCTCTAGCTTGTGATTTGGCTCCATCTAGCGAGCAAATACGGTACTACATTTCTACCTTTCTCCTAAATTGTATCCATCTCATCTTCTCTTGGCCACTTTGTTCTTTATAATCATACTTTTTGCTTTTGATACTTGAAGAATATTTTGTAGCTATAATCCTCCATGTTACTGGGTAACATATTGAATGCAGGACTTTTATTTGGAGAGGATTAATGAATATCAACCCTTACATAGAAAGCATCAGAGGACAAAACACCAACACCATAGGCTCGAAAACAATAGGGGATGTCACTGCCTTTACTATGTTAAAAGAATAACTGAAAGTTGAGATGTGTCTTTTTGTTGTGCTCCTGAAACTGTTGTTAAACCTCAAGGTGATGTCAGGGGAGGCATAAAGAAAGAATGTCAAACTAAATGTGTCTGAGACCGAAAGATGTCTGTGAATTTAGAATTAAGGTGCATTTTTTTGTACAGTTGGGGGCTAATATCCATCTGCAGTCCCTCCAAAGAAGCCTCTAATGATGTGCATGTTGCAGAAGTAACTGATAAAACAAACATGACTTTGAAAACATAAAGAATATAACAATAAAAAGGCATAAAGAGATTCCCAACCCTGGATATGGGCTTCTGAGCTCTTTGGTAGCAGATCTGAGTGTCTTTCAAAGTCTTGCTCTCTCCACCCAGATACCCAGACTGCCTGAACAGACGCTTTCAGATTTTAAAAACTTAAAATCTAACATAATGGCCCCCTCTAGTGGAAGATTGTGAGCACTTTGTCCCCCAACAGGTTCGATGAAATCTAAAAGGAGGAGAATGTCTTATGCCGAATGTTAATAGAAGGAATTATTACAAGAAGCAAGACCTGTATCAGTGTTATTTTGGATTCATATGTCCGCAATGCACAGCCATAATCCAACAGGTCAGAACCTTAAATTACCACGATGTACATATTGGATTAAAAAAAAAAGATCAAAAAGGTTCAAAATTCACATAAAAAACATCCTGAACCAATCTAGTTTTTAAAGAGGATCTTAGTGAGCAAGATCCAAAGATAGGCTGAATAATGGAGTACTGCATTTCTACATTTTGCTTACACATCATGGCCTTTAGCCAAAGATTACAATGAGTGAAACAGCAGCATGAGTTTCATTTCCTGGATAAAGCAAAATATGTGAAAACCAGGAGGGTGGGACACAAAGTTTGAAGTGCATGAGCTTATTTCAAAGAGCAAACCGAAGGAAGAAAGAGCTTCTTGATGCCATCTGATGATCATGTCATAGGTTTCATAAACTCCTTAAACTCCTTAAACTTTACTGTAATGTAAAGTAATATCAGTTTGTAATGTGTTGCGCAGAATGAGCGCGGGGCTTAGCTGCCCCCCCACCAAACGCTACTTCTATTTTCACAGTGCAAACCTTCCATGCCAGCAGCTTTTCACCGTCACTAACCACACCCGATCGGCCGAAAGCTGAGCGGTGCAGAAGTCTGCACAGGAAGTTTAACACTACACATGACAAACGCTGCCAACCACATGACGTGAGACGGTGGAGGGTGAGCGAGTCAGACACACAGATTGCAGCAAAGTTATGGTTTTCCCCTTGAGTTTACGCAGTAAGAGTGGTGAAAGTAGACCAAGATGTGTCAAACCAGGACACACTTCATTTGTTTACATCTCAGACATCCTATGCCAGCTCGCTTCGGCTTTTGCTTTGTTGCTCGGTTCACACCACGTCTTTACCTTCGATCTGTTGTCAAGCTAAAAGGATGTTATAAGTCATTAAAATTTCTCCAAAGCTAAAACTAAATTAAGAGCATTCATAGGAATTTAAGATATGCCCCACCATAAAATAATCTCTAGGATAAACAATATAAATAACACAGAATTAGAAAAAAGAAACACTCAGTTACTGCTGGTGAGATTATTTTTATTGAAAAGAATTCAGATCCAATTGTCTGACATCTAAATATCACATGATTAACACTCAAACTAAAGCTTAAATGTATGGTGCTGCTGACTTTGGTGAATTTGAAAAGTCTAGCATTAGTTTTAACATCTTACTACTTGTATACTAAAGACAGACATTCCCACATCTGAGATGTTAAGTAGCTTAAAGTGGAATAAAACTAATGATCACTGGAGGACGGCTCCAAGAAATATCTGGTTTCTGCGACACATTCATGAGAATGTCATGAAAATCAACACCTTTATAGTGACATTACATGTATTACATTTACAGGTGGGCTGGTCGACCCTCTGAAAAATCCCACGTTTAGCTCAGTATAAAAGATACGTATGTTTTGACCAATCAGGTTTCAGCCTCCAGCTGCTCTGTCCATACAGGGTTAAGATGAAGAAATGAAGAGCCAAGATGGCATTGCCAGATACCAAAATAGTTCAGTGACTAATGGGTGATGACAATGACTACATTCATTTCTAATATGAAGCATACCACATATGTCTTAGTCTAATGTTAAAAAGCTATAGCACAGAAATGAGTGTCATTACAGGCACAAAACAGAGCTACTGTCACTCCAGTTACTGCTGAGATCAGATTTTAGTTTGATCTGAGTTTGCTTAATAATATAACTCAGAGAAAAAGCTCAATTTTAAATTGTTTATACTGTAAACAGATAACTAGCTAAAAGCTAAGAAGCCTATGAATGAGTAGATTCTGTGCCGTAAATGACCTTTAAAGCATTTTCCCATGCTTCCCCATTTAGTTACTCTATCTCACGTCACATTTTATATGTTTCAGCCGCAATTAATTTGGTGGCTGTTTGGTTTAAATGACGAGAGAAACACTTTGGAAGCATCGGTGTATCTTAGATTTAGTCTTTTCATTGCTCAGAAAACCAATGACATCACAGAATAAGTTTCATCACAACTTCTAACGCTCATCTGTTGCACTCCAACATCCTCTGGACACTCAGAGATATCTGATGATGTAAGATTTCTTTTTGAGCTGGACTTGGCAACAACAATAATTTAAAAAAAAACTTCAAGTCGTGAAGAATTCAGGAAGAATGACGATCTGCCTCAACTAGTTGAGGGTCAGGTCGGGGGCCATATTTCTCTAGAACTACCGTTTATCATAATCTAGGGTTTCCATGGAGACCGTTCATACATGCCACATGAATCTAATTTAATTTGATGAAACCAGTCATTATATGTAAGAGGCAAAGTAGTCCCATTATGAGAATGTGAGGCTCTGTTTCCTCTTTATATAAGCAATCCCTATCAGGTTTCTATCAGAGAAGAGCTGCAAGTAAATAAATACAGGGGTGGACTCTGACTGAGAATGCTTGCTCAAGTAAACATTTGAGCTACTTATGTGTTTATCTTTATCCCGCTTATAGGTCCACTATGGTTATAAGTATAACATTGTAACCAACCTATTTCCTAACTGTTTAACTTACTGGGTTTATTGCATGTCTTATGGGCCAGATGTGGCCAACATGTCATAACCCTGTTTTGACATGAACTCCAACAAGTTTTGCGGGGACTCATTTTGTCCCGAAGGTCCAAAGAAAATGCAGATTTGGGCTATTTCTGGTAGACAGAGCTGACTTTAGGAAGCTAAACTCACCCTGAGTCAACATCGTCATTCAGGGCCAATTTTGGGAAAAGAAAACTGCAGGCGAGGGGCCATATCTGAGCCAAACATTCTTTGGGTAGATTAATACGGAATAAATAATCATTTAACCACTGCCTAGTTAAAAATCTGAGCAATCAAAGCAATAAATTGGCTCTAATAATAGGAGGCGACATTTTCATTGCCTTTTACTTTTAGCCTAATGGTGTAGAAATGGTGAATACGTTACACGCCTGTTGAAACATCCTGAACATGCACCAGGTGGTCCTCCTGCTCTGACGGTGTGAGACCCGCTCCCAGCGGCGGGGGGCGCAAGTGGCCACTACTCCGGCCCCCGGTAAAAAGCAGTCAGTGTCAGTGTATTGCCTTATTTGGTGAGGAACCCCTAATTGTAACACCGGGGAGATGCTTCTACCCACTACTGCCACAGTACACCCGAAGGATGTATGCTCGTGCGCAGGAGAACGCGGACATGCTTTGGCTTTCTATGTTTAATCATGGCTGGATAGAAGGGTTTCACGGCTGACATTATTAGCCCATAATGGGATAATAATGTTTGAGGTGCCACAGCCGTGTGGACCAGAAAAGTCAGTGGCGCGCGAGGTGTGGCACTGTGCCTCTTTAAGTTGGAGCTGCGGACCCTGATATCTGTGCCACGCGCTTCCCCGGCTCCAAACGCAACCACAGAGCTGTCACATATTAACGGCATCACATACGTTCAGGAGCGCGCGCACACTGCCTAAAACCTCCGAGAGGATTTCAGTCCAAATCCGTTACAGAGACGCATCAGTCTCACCCACACCCACGCGCCAGCGGCGGGACGACACTCACCTGCGTGTTGACTGAAGTGCGTGTGTCTCTGGTCCGCTCCGTCAGGACGCGCAGCTGCACTGCAGTAACTGTGGTCAGGGTGTGTATCTGTGTGTGCGCTGCACCGAGGTCCCGGACCTCCCTCCCCACGCGTAGTCCTGGTGGGGGGGAAAGGGTGTATCGGTCGTACTGGTGGCGTAAAGGAAAAGAAAGAGAAAGTCCCTCGCTCTTTCGGTCTTTTCTACCTCCGCCTCTCCTCTATCTTTCTCTCTCTGACTTCCACCGTGAGAGCCTTAATTGGTAAACGGGTAAAGTATCAGAGGCGGTGGGGGTGTTGCTCCCTCCCTCTTCTTCTTCCTTTTTTTCCCCTGTCTCTTACTTTTTTCTTTTACAGGGGTAACGTCATGACCGCGCCTTTGGGATTTTAAAGGTATGATGTCACCATCCCGTGCAGCGCTCCCATCTCCCCCATCTTTATTCTACCCCGAGGATGTGTGTGAACAGATCCTCAGCAGTGTCTGTCCTGGTTTGTGTGTTCACCCCTCTGGTACCTGTTATCTGTTACTGTTCAGGCTTACTGAGGGGAGCTGTGGCCTTTTTCACAGCGCAGCTGCGCCTTTCATGGTACCGAGAAGACGTCCTCCTTAAAGCTGCCGCTGTTCCCTTTTGGTAAATCGCTGAGACCCTGTGTTCCTCTCACACTCTGACTCAACATGTGGTTGGGAGGTGTGTGTGCGCGCTTGTGCTTGAATGGTCTCCAGCTGAGCATTGGCTCAGGAAACAGGAATGTTCGGCCTCTGAGATGCCCTCTTCATACAGTTCATCAGTTTGGAGGAAGAATGGAGAGTTGAGAGGGGGCAGAAGTGCAGTAATGAGGATTTCGAAGTGATAGTGCACCCAAAAAAAGAGAGATTGCAGACTGTCTATGACAGCAAGGCATTCTTTTGACTATACAATGTAATATTTCCTCATGAACAACCAATGAGATTGTCAGTTAAGCTCAGCTAAGGATCTGCTGGCTGTAGATTCACTGAGTGGGAAACTCAGCTAACTTTTAGCAAGAAAAGTGGGCCGAGACAAGATTCTTTTATTTTTTTTTAAAGTTAAGAGTTACTTTCTACATCTCTTCTATACTTTCTGCCGCCCTAAAAACTGTGTGGGTAATGGATCAGCCATAATGTTCTATTGTGCATGTGTGTGTGTGTGTTGTGTGTGTGTATTAATAAGAGCCAGATGTTTGCCATTGTGAGTGCGTCCAGGCGGTCAGTGACATCATGTGTATGTAGCTTGTTGAAAGCTTCTCTGTTGGACTGAACACACACACACACACACACACACACACACACACACACATGCACGCACGCACACTCTCGAGCATATTTCTTTTCTTTATAACTGAGCAGAAGACAGATAGATGGAAAAAATTAACATTACAATGACAAAAGTCCGACTCCACTTCACTGTGCAGCAGCCGTGGTGAAACAAGACGACGTGCTGATCCTTATAGCCGTTTTCACTGAGGCATCGTAGCTCAGATATGCTCTATACATGTTCCAGAGAATGCAGATGCCCACAACATTTGCTCAGTTATTCATGTGAAGATTATTCATCCGTCTGCAAAGTAATATCTCTGGAAAATGACAGAGTGAGACAGCAGCATGATGACGAGACGAGTGTGAGTTGGCGTTAGTTTTCTTTCTCTTTGCTTGCTGATATTACTATGAGGCCTATATCTACAGGAATCTGTTTCTGATATAAACTCTAGAATAGGTAGGAAGCCTCATCTACCTTTCTGTACATGCTGCAAATAAAACAAAGTTATGTGTTTAAAGATATTTGCTCTTACTTTGACATTTTTCAGTTGTTTTTGCTTTTTCTCTACATTGCGAGCTACTCTGAATTATTAAACTATTGGTGGCAGGACCTGGTCTTGAACATGCAACCTCAAGGCCGTCGCTGTAACTCCTACAACTAGATCAGCTGTACAAAGGTGACCATTGAAACGCTGCACGTATGAATTCTTCCCTCCTCTGGTCACATGAACAACTGGACGCAACACATTCCTATGCAGCAAATGCAATTTGGAACAGTTGTGGCATTTTTTGAGGGTTTATCTGTGAAGCCAGGCTTCAGCTGGAGCTTTCAATGGACAGATTTGTTCTTTTTATAGTCATCCTATCATACCATAAAGACTAGGAGCAGACTGATTAGTGAAAAACAGTGGAGACTGGTATTGTGTGAAAGGGCAAAAGTACTGAAAACAGAAAAAGAGTAGTTTCATACAAAGCAGTCAAAGATTATTGAGTCAAAGCCCAGCTGAGCAACAAGCTAAAGGGGTATACCCAGGCTCCGCCCTCGCAGTGACGCAACACCTTCGGCTCTGCTACACTTACTCAGGCCAACTGCTCATTCAGGTGGATTCGAGTTCCCGAAAAAATGGGAACTCCACCCACTTTGTCGGGAAGCAATCAACTTTGAGCAGCGCCAACCAAGGCGGGTTCAAGGTAGTGACGTGGTTGAACTGCCACTCAACCCATGGATTGTACACGGAAGCGCTTCATTCAATATCAACATGGAGCAGCATCAAGCTTTTGACACTGCTGTAGATGCTGTAATGAAAGTGTTCGACGGGAGATTCTCGTTAAAAATCGAGCAAAGAACAGCCCTTGAATCGTTTCTTGACAGGAAAGACGTTTTCGCCTGGCTTGCTCCCTACTGGCTTTGGTAAGAGTTTAATCTACCAGTTAGCCCCGCTGGTAGCTAAATCATACGTCAGAGGAAAGAGTGGTGTGATTGGCTTAAGCTTAGGCACAGCCTTTTCTGGCCACAACCAGTAGCAACCCGAGGGAGGCGGGTTGACCAGGCCATTTCGAATCGTATTCGTTATGGTCTTGGTCAGACCAGAATCTCGAAGAGATTTGAAAGTCTATGTTAATCAGGCTAAAAGGGGTAAATATTTTAAACTGAAAATGATGAAGGAGTTTAAGACGATCCTCGGGTGCTCAAGTCAAAACTGCACTCAAACATGGTGCCTCTGGGCTTAGATCAGACCCTTTAAGCACCACATTAAATTCCACTTGAAAGTCGTTAAACAATTATGTCTCCTTACTTGCATCCCATGCTCTGTCACAGGCTGACTCGCACTAAACAGAGCTCAAACATGCATATAAAAGTGGCTCCCATATGACAAAGTGGGATAAAAAGGGAAAAAACGTTTACTCATTAAATTAAACAAAGCCCATATTTAGACTGGAATGGGTTTTATGACCAGCTGACACAGACAAATCTGTTATTTCTGAAAAAGACTACTGGAAAAATTTTTGGGAGGGTTTATTGATATTTTCAGATCTTCCAGCGGCACCTTATTTATAACAATTTAAAAACTTTAAGAGACCAGATTTGAAAAATGATCTACTCCGAGCCATAGAACCTGAGAGGCATAAAAATACAAGACAGTTTAGGGCCATTGAAGGAAAGGACTTATTTTTCATGTCTATCTGTCATCACTTATCTGCTCTGTATAAACTTCCTTTGACCAACCCTGTCTTCTTTTAGCCAACAGCACACGGTGTCACCTTGGATAAAGTGCAGTATTAGATTGTTAGTGCTGCAGGTTAGGCCAGACAGCACAGTGACTCACCAGCCAGGGTTGGGTTAGGGTTAGGCCAGCTGGGATCACCGTTCAAGCTGCTCAGCGGGGCTGGGTCTGAGAATCAGTTTTCTTAATTCATATGACTCTTTATGTGAGTAATCCAATGTCAACTTGTTAAATCAAATTAAAAGATTGATCCATTAATGTGAAACGTAAAGCTTTATTCCCTTTAGTCTGTTGTGGAAATGCAAGCTTTTCTGTTCTTCTCTTTCATATGTGAGCAAAACTCATGAAGAGGGTAAAACAGTCAACATGGGAGAACAACAAATTGATATCATCTTAGATTAAAATTGTTGGTCTTGACTAGAATCTCGGTGATCTACCAAAGAATCTTTAGGTCACAGACATTAACATCTGGCCATAAATCTGGTCTCCTAATATCTAAATGTACCTATTTTGTACACCGGCCGGAATGCAAAGCCTGAAAGCCTGAATGTCGAAGGCACACTTTATGCCTGTTTATAATAAAATCATAAACCTGGTGATCAGTTTTAGATAGCATGTAGGAATGTGGTTTAACGATCCATCAAAAGAGGCGTAGTTTGCAGGAATGAAGATCCGAACATCAGTTTTGCTCTGATTAAGTAGAAGGAAGCCTTTTTTTTAACCATGATTTTACAACCAATGTGCAATTTAACATGTGTGCATTACCAGGTTTAAATGGGCTTCTTAGTAACAAAGGTAGAAGATTTCGGAACATAGATGGCAATGCAAGCATATCGAGAACAGAAGGGAGCCTAAAATAGAGCCTTGTGGTACTCCACTTGAGGCTGATGCAGAGAAGGTGGCTGATGGTGTTTCGGGGGTAATAGGCAAACCAGTGAAGGAGCTTTCCCTGAATGCTACAATGAAGCAATATGTGTCAGGTTTCGGGGTTGGGGGGTGAAGGTGGGAAGGTAGGACACGGATGCGGACTTACAAAAACAAGGAAGATTTATTAACAAAAAACAAAGTAACAACATAAAACGCGGCAGAGCCGGAGAAAAACGGAGCTATAAACAAAACAAAAGAACATGGCATGGAATAAATACTTATCTTAGAAAAACGTGGAACTCATGGGACGTAGGAACCTTAGCGTGGATTTTGAAACTTGACACTAAACAAAGATCCCGCAAAACTGAAAGGGGAGGCAGGAAACTAAATAGGGAGTGAGAGTGATTGGGGAGTGAGTGCAGCTGAGGGAAAAAACACAGGTGAAGTGAGTGAAACTGATAAACAGAGTGCAGGGAAACTAAAATGGCAAAAACTAAACATGGAGTGACACACAAACATAACCTAAAACATGAAACTAAAAACGTGAGTCCATGGGTGTGACAGAGCCCCCCCCTCAAGGGGTGGATCCCAGACAACCCTTAAGAAATCCGAGGGTGGGAGGGAGGGGCTCGAAGCCGGTCAGGCTGGGGACCAGAAACGGGTATGTGGTACCGGCTTCGGGCAGCAGGAGGCAGTGGTCTGGCGGACGCCCAGACCGCAGGCGGCATAGCAGGAACAGGCGGTGGTCTGGCGGACGCCCAGACCGCAGGCGGCATAGCAGGAACAGGCAGTGGTCTGGCGGACGCCCAGACCGCAGGCGGCATAGCAGGAACAGGCGGTGGTCTGGCGGACGCCCAGACCGCAGGCGGCATAGCAGGAACAGGCGGTGGTCTGGCGGACGCCCAGACCGCAGGCGGCATAGCAGGAACAGGCGGTGGTCTGGCGGACGCCCAGACCGCAGGCGGCATAGCAGGAACAGGCGGTGGTCTGGCGGACGCCCAGACCGCAGACGGCATAGCAGGAACAGGCGGTGGTCTGGCGGACGCCCAGACCGTAGACGGCATAGCAGGAACAGGCGGTGGTCTGGCGGACGCCCAGACCGCAGACGGCATAGCAGGAACAGGCGGTGGTCTGGCGGACGCCCAGACCGCAGACGGCATAGCAGGAACAGGCGGTGGTCTGGCGGACGCCCAGACCTCCGTCGGCGTGGCGGCAGGAGACGGCGGTCTGGCGGACGCCCGGACCCCCGATGAAGTGGCAGCAGGCTGTGGTCTGGTTGGCACCCAGACTTCCCTCTGCGTGGCGGCAGGACACGGCCCGGCGGACGCCCGGACCCCCGATGACGTGGCAGCAGGCGGTGGTCTGGATGGCACCCAGACCCCCGTCGGCGCAGCAGGAGGAGGAGCCGGGCACCGTCCCACAGTCGGCCGGACCTCCGACGGGGGGGGAGCCCCCCCTTCAAGGGATGGATCCCAGACATCCCCAAAGTCTGGGGGTGGGAGGGAGGGGCTCGAACCGGTGAGTCCATGGGCTGGGGCCCCATGGGCTCTGAGGCTTTGTCGGGCTCTGCCGCCTCGTGGTCAGGCCCAGCGGCCTCTTGGTCGGGGTCAGGCCCGGAGGCCTCGTGGTCGTGGTCAGGCCCGGAGGCCTCGTGGTCGTGGTCAGGCCCTGTGGCCTCGTGGTCAGGCCCTGTGGCCTCGTGGTCAGGCCCTAAAGCCTCTGGAACGGCCGGGGCCGGGGCCAGCTCTGGGATGGCCGGGGCCAGCTCTGGGACGGCCGGGGCCGGGGCCAGCGCCGGGGCCAGCTCTGGGACGGCCGGGGCCGGGGCCAGCGCCGGGGCCAGCTCTGGGACGGCCGGGGCCGGGGCCAGCGCCGGGGCCAGCTCTGGGACGGCCGGGGCCGGGGCCGGGGTCAGCTCTGGGACGGCTGGGGCCGGGGCCGGGGCCAGCTCTGGGACGGCTGGGGCCGGGGCCGGGGCCGGGGCCGGGGCCAGCTCTGGGACGGCTGGGGCCGGGGCCGGGGCCAGCTCTGGGACGGCTGGGGCCGTGGACTGGGATGCTGGAGTGGTGAGGGAGGATGTGTACAGCGCAGCTACCTTCTGTGGCTCCATGCCAAAGATCTCCAGCATAGCAGCGCGCTGTACACACCTCACCTCTGCCCAGATGTGCGTCACTCCTGACATGTGCCGGAGGACCTGCTTTTGTAAAAAAAAGTCAATTAGATCATTGGCAGAGTTCAGTTTCTCCCAGGAGGTGCAGCTCGATCCTGAGAGGCACCAGAAGTCCCCAGCCAGCTCCCAGAAGGCTGAGTAGTCCGCCGCGTCAATTTTTTGGCGGGATCTTTCTGTCAGGTTTCGGGGTTGGGGGGTGAAGGTGGGAAGGTAGGACACGGATGCGGACTTACAAAAACAAGGAAGATTTATTAATAAAAAACAAAGTAACAACATAAAACGCGGCAGAGCCGGAGAAAAACGGAGCTATAAACAAAACAAAAGAACATGGCATGGAATAAATACTTATCTTAGAAAAACGTGGAACTCATGGGACGTAGGAACCTTAGCGTGGATTTTGAAACTTGACACTAAACAAAGATCCTGCAAAACTGAAAGGGGAGGCAGGAAACTAAATAGGGAGTGAGAGTGATTGGGGAGTGAGTGCAGCTGAGGGAAAAAACACAGGTGAAGTGAGTGAAACTGATAAACAGAGTGCAGGGAAACTAAAATGGCAAAAACTAAACATGGAGTGACACACAAACATAACCTAAAACATGAAACTAAAAACGTGAGTCCATGGGTGTGACAATATGTTTAAGTAACCAACTATGTTGAAAGCAGCAGAGATACACCAATAATAAACAATAAACCGATCAGTTTTCAGCACGTGTCTGTGGTGGTCAACACATCTAATCTTTGTACAGAATTATCATAACTATTATAATTAGTATTATCATTGTGGATTTAATTATTATAATTGGAAAACATGTCAAAGGCATGATCCAAGGGAAGGTATTTCTAAATACCGGAGGGGTTGTGAATTATGGCTGTTTGATCAGCCAAAAAACACTGATGGTAGCTGACTTATGACAGCATGCAGATAAAACAGCCCGGTAGTTGGACCAGCCACTGTAGTTTTGTCCTAAGAGGGTTTCACCCTTTAAACATCAGGTTTAGCTCTTTGCCATTCAAGCCCCGTAGGCTTCGAATATGGTTAGATGTAAATATGCATCATCAGAACTGAAATCCGTGATTGAATGTACACAATACAGAAGAGTTCAAAACGATACACAATGAACAGTAAAAAAAAAAACATGACACACAGACAGTTTGATTACAGCGTTCACCACTTTAAGGCTCCAGCACTTGCACTCGCACTCCTTAACACACCTAGTATGTCGTATCAGCTCTTACCACAAGGACAGTGAACTACTGTGTGGATCTTAAGTCGTAAAACAGAGTAATCACGCTGACTCAGAGCAGCAGGCTTTGATGTCTGCCGACGGCTGAGTCACACGCTCAAAACGTCACAACTGCAGGGATAATGAGATGTTCGCGAGTCTGTGTATGATGTGTGTATAAGTAAAATGTGTGTGGTTTTCTGTGCTGCATGTATGTATGTCATGGAAAATGTCTTATTATCTCCAACAGGGGTTTCCTTCAGGGACTCTGTAAGAACACATTCAATGTGTGAGTGTTTTAATGGAAATTGTGAATGAGTTTGTACTCCCACATGATACATTATCTAGCTAAATGTTATGTGGTTGTCTGCTTCTTCAACCAGCATGGAGATGAAATCATGGTTGTACTCACGGACCTAGCATATGTGTTAATATTGTGTGTGTGAGTCAGTGTGCGAAGTACAGTAAACCCAGCTGGTCGTAGCCGAAGGCAAAGCAAAGTGACTAAACAGAAAACAGTGACGTGACTCCACCTGGTCTACAGGGCCTGTTCATCATCTGTCTACCATCAGCTTTTTCTGGTTTGTGTTTTGTAACTCCAGAGATGTGTGCAGATGATCATTTTTTATGTGTCAAGCACCAAAAACCATTCGATCTCAAAACAAATGGCAAGTTTCAGTCAAATCCAAGCCCTCAAACTTCCATTCATTCATCTTCTATGCCCGCTTAATCCGTCGCTCGGGTCACGGGGGCGCTGGAGCCTATTCCAGCTGTCACCGGGCAAGAGGCGGGCTACACCCTGGACAGATCGCCAGTCTATCACAGGGCCACACGGGGACAAACAACCATCCACGCTCACACTCAGTGGGGTTACATGGCACTGAAAGGACCAGATTATTGGTTAAATTACAATAAGAATGAGTTGAGCAAGGGTAATTATCCTTGGATATATGGCGGTGAATGAATCGGATCAGAGGCACAAAGCATGTCATACTGCGATACGATGGGTGGAGCTGTATCCATTTGAACTATTGCTAATAGAGCCACTTCCTGTTGACCCCTTCAACAAGAAAACTCAGGCTTTCGAAAAAATGGAGAACGCAGAGCAAGATGAAGCTGCGTCCCTCCACATTTGGTCTGTGATGAGCTGCTTATTACACAAACGCGATGCACAACGGCGCATTCTCCATCGCGTTGTTTTTCTTTCTGACGGCAACTACAACAGAAATATCATCTCTTCAGACTTCCGGGTCACGACCCTGGGAAAAAATCTGGAGCATGCGCAGAACGCAAAGTCCAATTCACCACGTGCTTCACCATCTACAAGCAGGTTTAATTTGACTTTCAACCGAGTTATCTTAATCCAATCGCGAGTAACTCGATTCGACCCAATTTTTGTCAGATTAAGGTGTCTACATGCACTTAACATGCACCATTTTCTCGAATGCCTGAGTTTGCAGCTGTTGTTGGTGTTGAAGGGTTCAACAGGAAGTGGCTCTATTAGCAATAGTTGAAATGGGTCCAGCGCCAACTATCGTATCGGAGTATGACATGCTTTGTGCCTCTGATCCGATTCATTCACTGCCATATATTCAAGGATAATTACCCTTGCTCAACTCATTCTTATTGTAATTTAGCCAATTATCTGATCCTTTCAGTGCCATGTAACCCCACTGACTCACTCCTAAGGTCAATTTAGAGTCATTAATTAACCTAACATGCATGTTTTGGGCAGTGGGAGGAAGCTGGAGTACCCACGCATACAAGGGGAGAACATGCAAAGCCAGGAACCCTTTTGCTGTGAGGTGACGGTGCTAACCATCGCACCACCATGCAGCCCGCCCTCAAACTTGTAACCTGCAGATACAGAATAAACAAAGAACATTTTCAATCCCCAATCTAATAAATCTTTTCCAAACGTGATAAAGATGTGATTCAAAAATCAAAATCTGTTTTATTTCTATGCATTCCTAAAAGACCATCAGTGGAAAGGGTCGTATGGTTTTAAGGAAATGTACCCTGAAAAAAATAGTCTTAAGGAGTAAATAGTAACATAGAGAAGAGATGAAAGTAATAGCTGCAGATGAAGACATTAAAGGGACACTATGTAATTTCTTCCCCCATCTAGTGGTGCAATTTTATTTTGCAAAGTTGAATGAATTTGCTCTCTAGCGCCTCACGTTTTCAAATGTGCGCTGCAACTTCTTGAACTACGGCAAGCGGAATGTGTCAAGATTCAAGAAGCTATAGCTTCAGACTCAAGGTCCATACAAACAAAAAGAAATCAAGACACACAGTACAAAGGATTATATAACACACATACAACAACACTATAAATACAGATGACAGATAACATGTCAGATAACATAACATCTCCTTTGGTGTGCAAGCAATGCAATTAGTCATATTCCGGGAGTTACCGGAAGTGACGTCGACGCAGCGTTAGCATTAGCCTGTGTTAGCAATAGGAGCATTAGCAGCGGTAAATAAACTCCCGGTAAACTTACAAACTTTCTAATGCCTCGTTTTGTGAGTTAAGAGCCTATGTGTACTACGGCAGAAGTTTGGTAACAATCAATCCATTATTAGTGGGATAATTTACGAGATAAAATCTATTTAGCTTTTTTTTTTTAAACTTTATTAGTAAATCAACAAAATAACAGTTTACAAATGTGAGCATAACGCCAAAAAGAAGATATCCAGGGGGAGCATAGGAATAATAATAAAAAGAAGAAGATGATGCACTTACAAAAAGAAAGCTAATGAACACAAAGACATATGTGCCAAGGAATAAAATCTATTTGTTATGTCTCGTCATATTTGTTAATCATGTTTATGTTATGTCATGTCTTGTTTAGTTTCATGTGTGGGTCCTGTAGGTTTTAGTTTCGTCAAGTCACTCATGTCCAGTTCTGTCATGCACTTCCTGTTTTATTTTGTATTCACATTTTCCCCTCTTGTTTCAGATCCTGACTTCCTCCCTTTGTGTGCTTTCCCCCCATTGTGATTGTCAACCCCGCCCCTGATTGGTTCCACCTGTGTCCCCTTACCTCATGTTCAAATAGTCTTTGTCTCCCTTTGTCTGGTTGTCAGTTCGTCTTGTTCTGTCCCTCACCAAGTTTAAGTCCAGCGTTACTTCATTCTAGTTTGCATTATTTTGTCATCCTCTTCGGAGCGTCTTTGGTTCTCTATTCTGGAAATAAATACCTTTTGGATTACCTCACTGAGTTGTGCAATTGAGTCCATCAGAACTGTGTCTCAGGTCGTGACAGAACGAACTGACCAAACTATGGACTCAGCAGACTCAAAAACCCTCCAATATGCCCTCTCCGCACAGGGCACCAAGATCCATGATCACGAGACACAACTAAGCTCTGTCAGCCGTGGTGTGCAGGAACTCTCCAAGCGTCAGGAGGAGTTTCAATCATCCGTCACGAACCAAGTGAATCACCTGGCTAACCAACTCCACCAAGTCCTGTCGCACCTAAGAACGGCACCCCCAGCGACGACACCACCGGTGGCGACTCCAGCTCCGGCATCAGCCACGGGCCCGGTTTCTCCCATGACCTTGCGTTTGGCCCCTCCAGAGAAGTTCTCTGGTGACTCAGGTGACTGTAGAACTTTTCTAGTCCAGTGCGACCTGCACTTTAAGCACCACCCGGCAGCCTTCGAGTCAGACCGGGCTAAGGTGGCCTTCATAGTCTCCCATTTAACGGGCAGAGCCGCTACTTGGGCCACAGCGGAATGGTCCAGAAACTCTAATATCTGTCAGTCACTCACAGTTTTCCAAGAGAGTTTAAGCCAAATATTTGATCACTCCTCACCTGCCAGAGAGGCTTCACGGGCTCTCATGCAGATCAAACAGCGTCAGCACCAAGTAATTGATTATGCCATTGAGTTCCGCACTGTGGCTGCAGATAGTGGGTGGAACTCACCTGCTCTAATAGATGCTTTTGTGAGTGGACTTTCTGAGCCCATAAAGGATCATCTAGCTCCCTTAGAGCTCCCCCAGGACCTAGAAGCCATCATTGCCATGGCTATTCGGGTGGACAACAGACTCAGAGAAAGGGAGCGAGAGCGGCGTCGGACTGCAGTTCAACCTTCCGGCCACGGGGGTTACATGACCGGAACCCAACCTGCAAGAGCTACCTTTTCTCCCATGCAGGCGGGTTCGGGAAAAATGCAGCCTCCCCAGGAGCCAATGCAGCTGGGGAGGACCAAGATTACTGCAGAAGAGAAACAGCGTCGTCTGAGAGAGGGGTGCTGCTTCTACTGTGGACAGCTAGGCCATCTACTCGCCACCTGTCCGGGAAAAGGTCGAGCTCACCAGCCATGAGGAGGGCGCTGGTGAGCAAGCTTGCCTCAGCCTTTCCTCCTCGTCAACTGACTCAGGTAAAACTCTCCATGAACAATCGGACAGTTACTCATGGGGTTTTAATTGACTCTGGGGCAGACGAAAGTCTTATGGACTGGAGTCTAGCTCGACAGAACCATGTTAAGACTGTTCCTTTGACCCATCCAGTAACAGCTAGTGCCTTGGATGGCCGCCTACTGTTTAGAGTGACCCATTGTACTGAACCTATTCAGGTGACATTAAAAGACGACCACACTGAGGTTATGCAGTTCCATTTGTTTGACTCAGCGCAACATCCATTGATTTTAGGGTTCCCTTGGCTTAAAAAACACAACCCTCACATTGACTGGCGCTCAGGAGAAATTAAGGGGTGGGGAGGAGACTGTGCACACACATGTAAAGAGACTCAAATGAAGCAGACTGATTTTCCTGAGATTCCAGGAAATGAATTCAGCAGGGGCATCGACTCAGACTATCCAGACTTATCGAAGATACCTTCATGCTATTATGACTTAAAGGAAGTCTTTAACAAAACAAAGGCCATGTCACTTCCTCCTCATCGACCTTTCGACTGTCCCATTGACTTGTTACCTGGCGCGCCCATCCCCAAGGGGCGTCTCTACCCCATTTCTGGACCGGAAAGAGCGGCCATGGACGAGTACCTCACCTCATCACTGAAGGCCGGAATAATCCGTCCGTCCTCCTCTCCTGCTGGTGCAGGTTTCTTTTTTGTGGGTAAGAAAGATGGTTCACTCAGGCCATGCATTGACTATAGCCATCTAAACGACATTACAGTAAAGAACCGTTACCCCCTCCCATTAATTACATCTGCCTTTGAACTGCTCCAAAAGGCCACTGTCTTCACCAAGCTAGACCTCAGGAATGCTTATCACCTCATCAGGATAAGAGATGGAGATGAGTGGAAGACGGGCTTTAACACCCCTAATGGTCATTATGAGTACCTTGTCATGCCTTTTGGATTATGCAATGCTCCAGCTGTTTTCCAGACATTTGTGAATCATGTTTTGAGAGAATTTTTGAACATTTTTGTGTTTGTGTACCTCGACGATATTTTGATTTTCTCATCAGATATGGAGTCACATGTGGTTCAGGTTCGTCAAGTCCTCCAGAAGCTGTTGGAGAACCAGCTCTATGTCAAAGCTGAAAAGTGTGACTTTCATGCAGCCACAGTCAGTTTCCTGGGTTACATTGTCACAGCCAACCGGTTACAGATGGATCCAGCTAAAGTCAGTGCTGTGACCAATTGGCCAACTCCGGACAGCAGGAAAAAGGTACAGCAGTTCTTGGGGTTCGCTAATTTTTATAGGAAATTCATTCGTAATTTCAGCTCTGATGCCGGCCGCCCCTCCTCCTCCGCCCCCTCGGATTATCGGTGGCGGTCCTGTGTATACTGTCAGGAAGCTCTTGGCGGTTCGCAACCGTGGCCGTGGGAAGCAGTTTTTGGTAGACTGGGAGGGCTATGGCCCAGAGGAACGTTCATGGGTCCCTTCACGCTTCATTGTGGACAAGGGTCTGATCCAGGACTTTAATGCACGCCACTCGGGGGCTCCTGGGCCGTCAGGAGTCGGCCATAGAAGGGGGGGTACTGTTATGTCTCGTCATATTTGTTAATCATGTTTATGTTATGTCATGTCTTGTTTAGTTTCATGTGTGGGTCCTGTAGGTTTTAGTTTCGTCAAGTCACTCATGTCCAGTTCTGTCATGCACTTCCTGTTTTATTTTGTATTCACATTTTCCCCTCTTGTTTCAGATCCTGACTTCCTCCCTTTGTGTGCTTTCCCCCCATTGTGATTGTCAACCCCGCCCCTGATTGGTTCCACCTGTGTCCCCTTACCTCATGTTCAAATAGTCTTTGTCTCCCTTTGTCTGGTTGTCAGTTCGTCTTGTTCTGTCCCTCACCAAGTTTAAGTCCAGCGTTACTTCATTCTAGTTTGCATTATTTTGTCATCCTCTTCGGAGCGTCTTTGGTTCTCTATTCTGGAAATAAATACCTTTTGGATTACCTCACTGAGTTGTGCAATTGAGTCCATCAGAACTGTGTCTCAGGTCGTGACACTATTTAGCATTAGCGGCTGTAATAAGCCATTTGGCGGAAATGACGTCACAATGACGTCATTTCTGCTTGTAGGCCTGGTGGGGAAATCGCGATTCGAAGTGCTTTATGTCCCTCTCGGCACTTCGTCATTTTTCATAGACCGGAAGGACATGGCAGCCTCCATAGAGCTTACCTGCTCTATGTAGATACAGACTAATTATTCTTCACTCAGGAGGATAAGTGAGATTTTTGACAGAGATCATTTTACACCAATGAGGACTAACTTATGAATGAATATGTTGATTTGAGCTAATAAATGACTTAATTTATTACATAGTGTCCCTTTAAGTGTGTTTGGAGTGAAATTGGAGAATCGGGACAGAATTCTGACGGGAAAGCGAAGCTTCTCAGAGCAAAAGATCTATTCTACAGGGACTAGATGAATCTGAAACTCAAACATATCACAACTGTTCAGGCAAATGTTATCTTCCCCAGCAGGGAACACACCCCAACAAAGTGAGATAACAGGTTTAATGAAGAGTCAAAGTATTGCGTAATATGAATGAAAACTGGAAGCAACAGTATGGATGAAAATGAATATCCTCTTGTGAGGCTCATCTTCACTTCCATGTGATGGTGACTTGGGAGAAGGAGACTGAGGGGTTCCGTCTCAGGAGGTCATAAACAACAGAACCCCTAAATGAAACCTGAAGGGGAAGTAAAGGAAAGGAAAAGTGAATAATAGGATATTATAGCCAATCCAAATTACCTCCGCTGGCCCCACCACTAAAATGCCCCTTTTCTTTAAGGGATCAATGAATTGTGGTAATCTATGACTGGGCTTTGGGAGGGCGTTTGGCGTTTGGCGACACCTTGCCTATGCAAAATTTAGAGCCATCAAAAAGATAAACATCCAAAAGAAAAGGCATCAGACTGTTAAGCTGCCAGGTCATCGCAACAGTCATTATAAACAGGGGCAACAATGATCGATCATTTCATTAAGCTTATTTCAAGTGTAGAGGCAGCATATTTAAACTTCTTTTTACCCAACTCAGTATGGGCTCCATGTGCAGTTAAAGGAAGTTAAGAGGAAAGATGACAACTTTCCATGCTTTTTTGGAAGACAGAGATCTGTAGGATAAAAAAAGGCCAAGAATAGTTTTGTGTTTGAGACTACTCCAGGACAAGGCAGAGCATTCATCCTGAGAATACAACTTTCAATGATGAGCGAGAGTACTAAAGTCTGTAATGAACCTCCAGAGTAGACTGTATCTAGGACATGTCATTGTGGAGAAACATGCATATAAATTACATTGAGCACAGACGAAACAGTGGCAGCAACAAGGCTCTTTCTGACCTCAAAGGAGATCTAGATTGATTCAAAGAGATAAAACCGAGACCAGTTCTCTCTTTAAAATCTAAAATATGAGACAGGGTCAGGGCCTGGATTGGGCTGCACATTTCCAGAAATTAAAAGCAACAATAGTCGGAGGAGGAGGAGGAGGAGGAGGACACAATAAAGCGGTGCTGTGGAGCAAGTAAAAGTCAAGATCCTTTCAATATATAACACCAAGAATATTGATCATAACTGCAGTGTATAAACCAGGAAGGAAGAACTTCCTGTTGAGGCAAACGGGTCCTCAAAGCGATGAAAATGTTACTAAGGTTGGAGGCACAGTTCAGGTCCTCACATGTTCCAAATCAGCCACATAGCCCAATAAACAGAATCCAAACACAGACCGAGACTGAAGACGATTCAAGCACCTGAAGGGGAAACAGAACACTGAAGCCCAAACAGCATGAAATGTTTACAGAGCCATGGATGTATGAGAGAAAGGAAAAGGTAGGATGAATGGGAGATGGATGGAGGGAGGGAGGGATGGAGAGAAAGGAATAATGGATGAGTAGAATAGAGAAAAGAAAGGTGGTGTCATGAGAATGAGACAGATATGAAATAGTGAACAATGCATGAGAAAGTTTACTGGATGATTGGCCCTTTAAAAAAGCTAAGGAAAAAAGTTTCTTTGTGTTTTTTCATTTCAGCAATAAAAATGCTTTTTCCACAAATGGTTGGGCATCACATACCTAAACAAAGTTTCAGAGACGGTTTAGATTGGTTCACTTCCACTAATCTTTGAGGAGACGGAGTATAGTCAGTGAAAAATTGTGCAGGACGTTAAAGGGTTAAAGGGGTCGTTGAGCCAAGGCCCTGCTCCATCGCTTTAACCGATTTAACCTCAAAATTCAGCGTACAAGACAATGAAAGTTAATGAAAAGCCTAAAATTATATAATATTTTAAATATTTGCTAAAACGTAGTGCCCAACAGTGAGCCATAACATGTCTAACACAGCTCCTGATGGACTCAGCAGCAGGATACACTCTGGAGCCACCACATAATCTTCTGATGAAAAAATCATGACCAAGTGAATAACTGGTGCAGTAGTAATGTAGTGTTAAAAATCACTATTTATGGCATTCACTTGAACCACTGAGTAATCCTTGAAGTTTGACTTGTGAGATGCTGAAAATGTTTTGTGGCCACGCTCTGATTAGATGCTGGCTGCTCTCCAACATCAGAATTCCTTCAGCTACTCGTAACTTAGAGTCTGCTGCAGGTAAGACACATAACTTCTCTGAAGTACTTCACTCAAAACCTCTTCACAAAAAAAAAAGTCCCTCAAAGACAAGAAGATCAGTTAGTCTGTAAAATTTAAAGAACTCAAAACCACAAAATGCTTGAATGAAACCGGCTTTCAGGCGGATGGCAATGGAAGTAACAACCAACAGTTGCTTCTGAGTTACCAGCCTCATAATAGCACCTCAAATTAAATCCCAAATCAATGCTTTTAAGAGTCTAAGCAGCACATTACATCTCTATATCAAATGTGAAAGCAGTGCAGCTCAATTAAAGAAAACAATAGTTTGTATATTTTATTGTTAAAAAAGAAGTTTGTGTGTTATTATTCTAAAGAAATCAACATAAAAGTTGTGGATTCAAACTGAGACAGCTAAAAAAAAAAGGTGAAAATAGAATTAAAGGAGTGTTGCTCTGACCTGAATGCAGGAAGTTTGGGATTTGGGATTGTTTGTTGGGGGTAAATCAAACTTTTTGGCCTCTCGTAGAATAAACAAACACTGACTTAGGTCAAGTTTGGACAGTGGAGCCGAGGAATGAAGACGGATGAATCTCGCGACATTTTAGCTCCTTTCTAACATCCCGCTCAGCCTGTCCCTTCTCACTCCCTCTCTGGCCATATTAAGAAAGTCACTCAGATTGAAGGAGAGCAGAACTGACAAACTGGGAGACAGGAAAAACCTGGACTCGTTCCCAGATCTTCAGTTCCTGTTTGGTAATGGCTACATGAGGCAGAGTGTGTGTCTGTGTGTGCATATGTAATCAGCTCATCTTTGCGAGTGAGTTACAGTAAAAGAGCTTGTCTATCAGTTGCCGTGGTGCATTCCAAGAGGATATTGAAGGGGGTATTTGGAACCAAAACATCACATTCAGTCTTTAAAATGAAACTCGACTGAGCTGAATCCTTTAGGATACAAGAATCTGTGGCTAGTAGTAGCCACTGGCTTTTACTGGCAAGAGATGCACACACACACAAACACCCTACAATCAAACGTTCAGCTCCTTTATCTCCTCTACGATTGAATCCCCTCTGAAGTTTTGTCTATATTCCGCTTTATAAATCTTCTTAATCCCTTCCAGCAATCTGTGAATATAGGGGACATTTAACAACATGGGAACCCACGTACACAAGCCCATTTAAACACTCACGCCCTTCTCCATCTGCAAACACAGCCTTTTAAGGTAAGCTCTCCCTTCCTTTCCCTCTGCCTCTCTTTTCACTGCCTGTCTGTCTTTGCCTCCTCTCACTAACTCAACTTCAGTCTCTTTCAGCCTGCTTGTTCAACCCCCTCCAAAACCTCCGCTTACACCACCAACCACCCATTGTGTTTCTACACTCTTTGTTTTTCCTTATTTCTCTGGCAAGCGAGTGGAGCGCTGCTGGACTCACGAGCTGCATGCCTCCCTCTTAGGTTTTCTGTGTTCACCCGTCTAAACAGAAAGGATTCTTGGTGGTGCGGTGGTGACCAGGCCCAACGGAGCCAGTGAGGAAAAGAGCAAACAAACAGAGGCTTGCAGTGATGGGTGGGTGCAGGAATGGCTTTCAGGCCAGGTTTCCTGTAAGGGCAACACCACAGAAGGACTCTTGTTGGAGATAACAACTCTTAAAAGTGGGTCAGGGGTTTCAGAACAACTGTCTGTAGATTGGTGGATTCTGTATTTGTGTGTGTTTGTGTGAACTCTATTGATGGGGAGATGGGCTCCAGTAGTTTTGTCCATATAAGGGGGGAGGAATGTGCTGCTTTGACTTGGTGATCTTCCTCTCGCCCTCCCTTCCTCTATCTGCTCCCTGTTTTTTTCTCGTGTGGTAAATCTTCTTGATAGCTGTTGTTGATGTTGCAAATGCCTGCTAAGCGTGTATCCACACATGTGCGAGGGTCATACTTAAAAAAAAAAAAAACTCTGGGTCAGATGGAGTTGCGTTCCAGGGGGACGTCTGATCCTGGTGACATCATCCTAACTGGATTGTCAGTTACTTGTGGATGCTTGTGTGTGTGTAATACCTCTCTTGCTCACTCTGTTGACTCAGTGGGAATTATGTGCATTACGTTGCTGCATCAGAAAAACACAGGTTCAGCGCACACACTTAGGAACGTATCACACCTGTGAAGCTCGCGTGTGTGCGCGTGTGTTTCTAGAAGTGTTTTGTCAGTCAACGGTTCAGGAAGACAGGATGAAGCATAAGGTCACAGTCGTCCTCGTTGCCTACGTCATCTGGCCTGGATTCAGTGGAAACAGATGTTTAAGGAAACACATAATGACATCACTCAAGATGAAGAATTGGCTGAAAGTATTTAGAAACGATGAGTTACGTGAGTGTGATCTGAAATCAGACACCATGAGGAAGACTCAGAGGAAACGGGGGTGTAAGAAATGTATTTTGCCTGTTTTTGAGGTTGACCCTGATGATGTTCTTTATGCCTCTGTTCGTTTCTTAGCATCACAGCTCTATGTATGGTAATGTTGGGGTGATGGTTGGGCTGGTCGTCATCATGCTGAATGGATAGCTATGAAATGAGAATCCTCATACCGAGGGCTACTCTCTACATTTTATCTCTGAGATATGACGAGATGTTGCTATTTATATATATTCATAAATATATTGTCAAGACATTAGACTACTGAAGTGTGTGTGTGTGTGTGTGTGTGTGCATACACATACAATGACATGTTAAAGTATTCATTTTTGGGGGGCTTAATATAATTTGATCAGCATAATTTGCCACAAAATGCCACATTTCTTCAATCGGACTGATGTCTGAGCATTGAAAAGGCTTTTCTGAGACATGTGAATGTTCCCATTACAAGTGTTCTTATAGCATAAATGTTTATGGCCACTGTTATTCTGAAATTAGAACCTCCATCACAGTCTTAATTCTTTGAAAGACCGCCACAGGATTTCATGAAGAATTTACCTTCAATTAGCATTAGCTGTCATTTAAATGTAAATGTAAATGTACTTTATTTATACAGCCCTTTACAGACAATCCTTACGGTGTACCAAAGTGTTTTACAGCAGGTAATAAATAAAGAGAAGAATAAGTAAAAACAATAAAAGAACAGTGAAAGCAATAAAATACAACAAAATTGAATAAGATAAGATAAGATAAAAGTGTCATCATACTACTGGGTATTAAAAGCAATCCTAAATAAGTAGGTTTTTAGCCTAGATGTGAAGAGGCCCAGGTCAGAAATAAGACGCAGCTGGACGGGGAGCTTATTCCAGAGCCTGGGGGCAGCGACAGAAAAGGCTCGGTCACCCCAGGGTTTGTAAATATTTAAATATATGATTGTCATACCTTAATTTATGACCAAATTCCCTTTTGATTAGAAATATCCACACAGCATGATGCTGTCACCACCAAGCTTCAGGTAATGATTTCCTCGATAGCTCTCCAAACTCTGGTGTGAAGCTTTGCAGCTCCTCAGGGAACTGTTTGGCCCTCTTTGTTGCCTCTATATTGCTCTTGCTGTCTGGTGTATGAGTTTTGGTGGTCTGCTGTCTTTCTGCAGGTTAGTTGTGGCGTCATATTCTTTTCATTTTCCATTAATAGCTTTAATGGTGCTGTGTTGGATCTTTCATAAACCTGCCTTCATCTTTTCCTCCTGAGAAGTTTGTCCCTGACCTGATTGGAGAGCTCCTCGGTATACATCCTGAGATCATGTGACACATAGACCGCACACAGTTGGACTTAACTGAACAAGTCGTGTTTCTTCTGGCAATATATGATCACAAAGGAAGGCTTCAAAGCAACAGAAGTAAATACATGTGCACACACTTCTTTTCAGTTTTTAATATTTTGAAAACATTTTTATCTTTTATTTCCTGCACCCATTTTTGTACAGGTTCATTACACTGGAAAAAATCAAAGTCTTACCAAGTATATTTGTCTCATTTCTAGTTAAAATATCTCATTACACTTAATATAAGACACAACTGCCTAACAAGTACTATTTCAGCCAGATATAGGGACTTGTTTGAAGACAATACATCTGGAATATCTTGTTAAATGAAAAAGTCTTGAAAACAAATAGTTTTGAGTCGGATTTCATATGAAACAAGCTTTTTTTGACATTTGAAGAGGTTTTTAAGCTAATTTCAAGATCACTTTTAACTCAAAAGTCCCAAATATCACATCTTATTTCAAGAAATCTTGACAAACCGATTTTCACTAGTTCCATTGGTAGATTGTTTTGCTTATTTCAAGCAAAAACGTCTTGTATTTGTTGTTTTTATTACTTATTTTTGGAGGGGCATTTTTTCCAGTGTACATAAAATCCCCAAAAGCTATCCGCTTTAATCACAGGCTTTAATGCAGCAAAGGTGAACACTTGTAAGGCACTGTGTACACACATTTAAACACACACCAAGAGTGAGCCAGAATGATCGGAAGGCTGCTCCTGCGCGCTGCATGACATCATATGATCTCATTACCAAAGCATTTGAGCCTGACACACAGACCTGCAGAGACAAGACAAGCAGAGAGAGAGAAACAAAAGGGGAGGCAGATTTTTTTAGGTTCTAATACACAACTCCCAAACAAACTATTTCCAAAATAGGTGCGACGAGGTGTCAAATGTAAACAGCAGTCATTTATATCTTATTTTTTTATTTGGAAATAGTACTGAGACACCGTATCAAATGATGCAAGATAAATATGGCTAATGTGTCTTTGATGCCTTCGACCGTAGTTTTGTTATTTTTGTCCTATTCTTGTCTTTGCTTTGGCAGCATATGAAGATAATGAAACGTTTGAATTTATAAATGAGGAATAGACATGTTTCAACACAATACAAGGGGCAGCTGAGTATTTACAGCAGCTGAATATTTACAAGCTTCCTACAAACTTCCTATTTACAGTACACATTACTTGGAATCATAGCTGAACACAAACTGCACTCAACCCAGTGGTTCTCTGTGATGGTGGCAGATATGACGGACCACCATAGTGAAGTGGTAAGCAGGAATTTCTAGAGGGTACCTGATGAGTATGATAGCGCACAGGAATGAGTCAGATTCAGCTGTTTGTTTTCATTGCTCTTAGTCTCTGTGGCAACATTTGGATTTCACTTCCCAGTCAGCAGTGCAATCGCCAAAAGCCCACTCAGCAAAAAATCCCTGATGTTGTGCAATCCCGCATGGCTCCAATAGAGAAAAATTGTGCACCATCCTTTATTTTCCAGGGAATATATCGTTAATTGGTGAAAATCTTTGAAGAAAAGTCATCGTCCGATACTTCACAAATCCTATGATGTTGTGCTGTTCTGCCCAGCAGGACTGATTGTAGTTTTATTAACAGCTCAGCTGCTCATTAAAGCATTTTAGGCCGAACTGTTTCATCCTGTTCAGAGACATGGGGGGGGGGGGCTGGAGCTCATCCCAGCAGCCATCAGGCGGGAGGCAAGGTAGAGCCTGGACAGGCCGCCAGTCCATCGCAGGGCCAGGTTGTGTGATGAAGTTTAAGATGCTGTTGTCATGGTTGCACTGGTTGTCTGTTTTTCAGGTGTTTAATTTCTCAATCGATATTATGTACATGTGACATTATTGCTTTCATTAACTCGTGTTTCCCTGTTCCAACAGGTATCCTTTGAATGGTGTTACAGTGGGTTTTTCCCCTCTTTTCTGGCTTCTCAAACCCCAGCTGGAGGCGGATGGCCACCTTTCCTGAGTCTGGTTCTGCCAGAGGTTTCTTCCTGTTCAAAGGGAGTCGTTCCTCTCCACAGTCGCCTCAGGCACGCTCAGGACGGGAAAGATTGGAGTGAAGACAAGTTTCGGTGCTGTCTGTTGGTTTCCTTAGCTAGGAAATTGTTTTTGAATTGGGTCTACATGAATGAATTGGATTATTTTGAAAATAATTATGATTACAATGATTTGAATTCCATTTGGCTTGAATTGGACTTTATTATTTAAGTGCCTTGAGATGACATTTGTTGTATTTGGTGCTATATGAATAAAAATTAATTGAATTGAATTGAACTGCCCACATTCCTACGGCTCCAGCACTCAAGGACAACCAGTGGCTCCCCTCCAGATCTCCTTGAACACACAAGACGGTACGCTTAACATTGAAAAACTCACCAGAACCTTTTACCAGAAATAACCAACCTTTCCTCTTCTCCAGAGACCTCATGTCTGGACTGGACCTCAAACCTTGTGTCAACCTTACTCTTCTCACAGTTCCAAATAAATCATTTTGACCCATTCCTGCTTCCGCTGGTGTCAGCTTCAGACTCCGCACCGAACTGTTTTTAAACTGTAACAGCAGTCCCCTCTATGATGCACACAAAACAGAAGATTTCTGTGAGTTAATAAAAAGAAATTCAGAGCTCTGACAGACTGAAGTCAGAAACTGCTCCTTGTCTAAAACTCCTGGCCTTCCTGTCAGCTTGGAAACTGCTCCTTTGTACACAAAACCAGTCAAAACCTTTAAATTATACAAAGCTTTTGACTGGTACTGTATACAGAGAAGCAATAGTACTTTCTATTTACAAAAACATGTTTTGGGAGTTTACACTTTTCTGCAACGAGGACAATTGTTTCCAAGCTCTCGGTGGAGATGTGTGATGACGGGTTGTCTGTGATTATCTGTTTACCTTTTCCTCATCTGCTCCACCGTGCCAAAAAAAAGTTTTCAAGTTTCCGTGTTTTTTTTCCAGGTTGTGACGCCTGCTGCACATGTGCATTAGTGTTCATCCCAGTGAGTCTGTTGTGGGCTTCTGCTCAGCACGTAGGCTTTACATTTTTATGATGTCATGAAGATGAAACACATTTTAGCTCAGTAGAGGTTTTATTACACATAGAACCTACAGAAAATCGTAAAAGGTAATGAGTAAAAACTAAAAGTCTGAGGAGATTTGATCCATTTCAGGTCCATGGTAAAATAAAAAAGCGGCTCGGGGGAGTTTCTGTTGTATCATAGTGAGTGAAAACATTGGAAGCAAAGTATAGCTACATTGCGATTCCGGCCCCCATAAAAATGTTATGTAATACTTTGTGGCTTCTCTTTCAGGGTGTCATGTATCTATTCCTGTACGCGTAAAAAGTTTATAAAGTTACAAATTCCACTCTCAAGAACTAATTCTCTCCTCCAGAAGATACTGGCTTTCAACTGCCTGAAAAACCTCCTTTTTTCTTCCTGGACTCGATGACATCCCAGTTACATACATCTGCATGATGATGTGGGCACTTTCATACATCCATGGGTATGACACACAATTGATAGCAGCAAGTCATTCAAGGAAACAGACAGTGGAGCGAGGCTTCTACATAAAAACTACATAAAAATGCTGATGTTAAAAGTGTGTTTGCACAACAAATGTTATGGCACTTTCATTCATATGGCAGCACATTTAAAATAAAACTAAATGCTAAAAGTTATGGGTATGACATCTATCTGCCTTGTGTCAGGATCGGTACATTTCTGTCTTGTTTTGTCCTTTCTTTTTCACGTGTCTCCTGCTCTTTCTCCTGTGGGCGTGGTGGATGGCTCCCTGGCTGCTGTGGTTCTAATTGCTGCATCCTGGGCCTGGTTGTATCTTCAGCCTGTTTGTCGCCAGATCGTTGTTTTCACTCTCATGGTACAACGAGGCTGTCTCAAGTTTCTAACTTGTTTTTGTGTTCACAGAGAACTCGCTGCCTGGAGCTGTTGTTTGCTCTCCAAAGGACCTCTTCTTCGCTTCTTTGCACCACAGCCTTGGTCAAAGCCACTGCCAGCTACAGCAGTTGTGTCGGCCACAGTTTGCCAAAGCACCTGCCCCCGTGTTGCAGGAGAGTTAAAGGGATAGTACGCCTCTTTTGACATGAAGCTGTATGACATCCCATATTAGCAATATCATTTATTAAATTTGACTTACCCCCTGCTGCGTCCTGTGAGCCAAGTTCCAGCCTCGTTTTGGCGTTGACGAAGGTAGTCCGGCTAGTTGGCTGGGGCAACAAAAATAAAGCGTTTTGCTTCTCAAAAAAATATGTGTTCAAAAGAGTAATACATTTGCATCACAAAATCGTTCATCCAGAAAAAGTCAGACCTCACAATCGCTTGGCACTAATTTCTCTCCCTTCATATCACTGCGTGCTGCCGCCTGCCGACAGCTGCACCTGTTACGGTGTTTACTGCTCGGTCTGCACTTCGGTCTGCACAGTTCGCATAGCCCGTAGTGATACGAAGGGAGAGAAAAATAGCGCCAAGCAATTGTGAGGTCTGACTTTTTCTGGATGAACGATTTTGTGATGAAAATGTATTACTCTTTTGAACGCATATTGTTATGAGAAGCAAAACGCTTTATTTTTGTGGCCCAGCCAAGTAGCCGGACTACCTTTGTCAACGCCAAAACGCAGCAGGGGGTAAGTCAATGTTCAGAAGTGTTATTGCTAATATGGGATGTCATACAGCTTCATGTCAAAAGAGGCGAACTATCCCTTTAACCGAGGTCAGTCTACCAACCAGTAGTCATTAACTCTCTTTTTGGATAACCATTTTGCTGGAAGAGGATAGCCTCAGCTCTAACTCTCTCTCTTTTCAGAGATTTGTGATCCTCTGATTCATTATAAATAAACCTGCGTACCTTATACTTACCTGTTCTCTATCTAACACAAACCCTTGTCTTAAGCGCATGCTGAAATTAGATATCTTATGTTATGCTGCCCTCCTTTCTCTTCACTATGCGGCAGTGTCTGCAGCACACACTCAGAAATGTGTTGCATGGTATCTAGGAAGCTGGAGTGTTTGGCGCAAACTATGACTGAAATGTAAACAGAACAAACCTGGCCAGAGCTTGTTGTACAGTTCTATGATGAGATTCCTTTGCGTTTGCTTTTTCTTTTTTTTCCTACATACATCACTTATTATATAGTGATTCATTATCGCTATAATATCTTGAATATATTTTTATTAGGGCTGGGCGAGTTAACTCGTTATTATCGCGTTAACTTGTTAATTATTTATCGTCGATAAATATTTAATTTAATTAATTAACACTCATTAATGCAGGTTTTTTATTTATTTATTTATTTTCATTATTTTTTGGGGCTTTTGTGCCTTTAATGGATAGGAACGTTCAGAGAGACAGGAAGCAGGGGGCAGAGAGAGAGGGAACGACATGCAGCACAGGGCCGTCCGATGCTGGACTCGAACCGGGGCCAGCTGCAGCGAGGACTATAGCCTCTGTACATGGGGTGCCTGCTCAACCCACTACACCACGGACCACCCCTGTTTTATTATTTATTTTATTATTGTAAAACTCTGTTGCTCACAGGCTTTTATTTTGTAAAAGTCTGTTGCCGTCTCCTGCGGAACCGGAAAAGAAAGTAATCGGCGGAGACACCAAACATGGAGAAGGGTACGGAACTTTTACTCGGCCATTTTCATTTTAAAGTTCTTCCAGACGGCGGAGTCGACAGAACCAAAGTCATCTGTAAACACTGCCAAGTTGAATTGTCTTCTCAGCGTAGTAGTTCCAGTCTAAAATATCACTTAAAGGCAAAACACACAACTGATAGCAGCAAGTCATTCAAGGAAACAGACAGTGGAGCGAGGCTTCTACATAAAAACTACAGAAAGATGCTGATGTTAAAAGTGTGTTTGCACAACAAATGTTATGGCACTTTCATTTATATGGCAGCACATTTAAAATAAAACTAAATGCTAAAAGATATACACTACTTTAGAATTCATTTTTGGATTTTGCGCACAAATGGGATTAATCGTGATTAATCAAGGAAATCATGTGATTAATTAGATTAAACATCTTAATTGTTGCCTAGCCCTGATTTTTATAAATCTAAATAATATCCATCCATCCGTCCATTTTCTATACCCGCTTAATCCAACGGTCGCGGGGGGGCTGGAGCCTATCCCAGCAGTCATCGGGCCAGAGGCGGGGGACACCCTGGACAGGTCGCCAGTCCATCACAGAGACACACGGAGACAAACAACCACACACACGCTGACACTCAAAGAGACACCTAGGGACAATTTTAGAGACACCAATAGTGGGAGGAAGCCGGAGTACCCGGAGAGAACCCACGCATACACGGGGAGAACATGCAAACTCCACACAGAAAGGCCTCTAAATAATATGTCTTTGTAAATTCTGATATGTTTCACATGCACACAGCTCATGTATTTAATCAATGTCACTGTGTATTATGTCCTCAATATTTATATTAAAAGCTTTGACAGCTACTCACAATAGTTGAATGTGTGGAGTTTAACTTGGCAGATTCTGAATGCAATAATGGTTGGATAGGTATAAACATGTTTTATCGAAAAGCTCAGTGACGGACAGCTGTGATGTCACACTCTGAAACGTTACACCAAAGCACTTTCTTTCACTCTGAGCTGAATTTTCATGTCCTGTCTTGAGAATGAAAAGGCTGACACATTGAGCGACAGCTTCTTCAATTTAAATTGACCTTGACATTCACATTTGGAGAGTACACTCATAGAGACAACATGCACCACCCAGACCCACTTCCGTTTTGACAGCAGGACATGAGGGTGTGAGCCACCACACCCTTCTGTATCAGAAAAACTGATCATGAGTGGTTGTGTGTGTGTGTGTGTGTGTGTGTTTGATATTGTTTTTTATTAAGTTTTTAGGAACTTTTCTAAGATTATCACTGACCTTGCTGTGTACAGTGGTCCTTCAGGAGACCAAAGCCTGGTCTTAATGATTCAAAATGTCATTTCCTACGCCCTATTTGGGGTTAAGGCTTGGCTGTGAGTCAGGGTTAAGTTAAGGTTAGGGTTGGAGTTTGGGTTAGGCTGTAGAAAATGAATAGAAGTTAATGCGATGTCCTAATAAGGACAGCTGCACTCGCTTCTGTCTGTGTGCACTTGTATTACTCAAGTGGTTGGGACATAAATCTATTTGAAGAGTCCCATTGTGAGGACAAAAACCAAGTCACCATAATGTAAATCATTAAATGTTAGTGTGAAGTCTTGGTTTGCAGTTAGGCAAACAGTGGTTAGTGTTTGTCTCCAGGAAATGAATGTAAGGCAGTGTAGTGTGAAAGGGTGGGGTTGGCACAATATGCAATTCAGTGCTGATAATGTATTTCTTTTTACAAGCTGTCAAGACGGCAGCATGAGATGAGTAAACCACACAGAAGTCATTGTTTTCACAACAGGGTCATTGTCTCATGCGAGCATGGTTGTTGTCCACGCTGACTCTGTTCAACTACTTGGTGTCACTAACAATGAAGTGTCTGTCAAGATTTCTGTAGATATGAGTTCAGGAATAGCTTAGCTTAGCATAATCAGAATCATAAGCATAAGCAATAGCAAGTCGTGGACTCAACATAAAAGATGCAAATAGAGGCCTCAGCTTACACTGTCACCCGTTTGAATCCAAAGAGAACACTTAGTGTAATTTACCATGTGTAATCTGTGTCTTTCAGCATGAAATCATCCTCCGTTGTTTACATTTGCTGCTTGGTATCCGAGTAGAGCACACAGTGGCTATGATGCAAAGAACCGTGCAATGGAAATCGTTCGGTTTGCATCACGTTGAGCACGGCAGAAGAGGCTACTTGAAGAAGGAAAAGAAACATTGAATAACATTGTTCAAATGGAAGACAACATGCAGAAGTGTATGAAGCTTTGACCAGCATGCACACATGCCAACTGTAGATCCCCCTGAAGATCAACTGCTATCTTCCTAACATCTCACTCCATAAACTTTTGGAGATTTGACAAGTGAGTTGCACGGAAAATTTCTGTGACAAATCTGGATAGAATTGAATGGACATTTTCAGTTTTACATGCAGCAACACCGGAACATCTTTGAAAAAGGTCAGGTAACCAAAACACGTGTGAAGACTGCTTTAGTAGTTCAAGAGACACGGTTACCCTGAAGTCTGTTCGAGTCAGATCTTTCACGTTCAGCACCCAATGGCTGTCAATGGTTTTGCACTTCGGGCGACAGCCATTGGCTACATTGAAATTTATTATTGGCAAATATTCACTGTAAAAGATTAATGCCAATAAACTTAAATATACACTTATATAAAAATATAGAAATCAACAATCAATAATTAAGCAAAACATATATACAAATACTATATAGTCGATATATATAAATCCAAAAACATGCATGTTAGGTTAATTGGTGTCTCTAAAAAATTGTCCCTTGGAGTGAGTGTGAGCGTGTGTGTGGTCGTTTGTCTCGTTTGTCTCTGTGTGGCCCTGTGATGGACTGGTGACCTGTCCAGGGTGCACACCCGAGACCTGACCGTTGGATTAAGCGGGTAAAGAAAATCAAGAATCAAGAATCAAGAATTACTGTCACTATGCAGGCATGATGAAATTTAGTTCAGGAGCTCTTGGCTTTGGATACACAAAAGATATAAGGCACACAGTATAAAGATATCTAAATAATATGCAAAAGAATAAAAATAGAAAAAGTTAAAGTAAAAAGTAAAAAAGTTACAGTGCAATCCGATTGTTGTATGACTGTATTGCACATATTGCAGCATAAAAGATGGATGGATTGAAATTTACAGGACTTTGGACTTTTATTGGACCACCTCCCTATAATACACTTATATAGAAATATAGAAATGAACAATGAATAATTAAGCAAAACAAATGTACAAATATTTAAACCACGAATCTGATTTAATGGGGATTTCGGCATTGGCTTCTTGTAATTTGCTGATATTTGCAGCATCAAAATTAGTCATAAAAAAACAAGATGAATCTTCTTTGTTAAACAATGACAATAAAAACAACATATGTGCTTAATTAGCTTTCTTCACCTCACTTAAATTTGTTATTATGAAGATGAAATGCTGCAGTTCTGATAAGAACTAACAGGAGAGATTTAGCTTTTCCAGTTTTAGCTTCTCTTCGTTGGCTCCCTGTTAAATTCAGAATAGAATTTAAGATTCTTCTCCTCACATATAAAGCTCTTAATGACCGAGCTCCACCATACCTTAAAGATCTCATTATAAGATATTTTCCTAACAGAGCACTTTGCTCTCAGACTGCAGGTTTACTTCTGGTTCCCAGAGTTTCTAAAAGTAGAATGGGAGGCAGAGCCTTCAGTTATCAGGCCCCTCTCTTGTGGAATAAGCTGCCAGTAAATGTCTGGGAAGCAGACACCCTTTCCACTTTTAAGATCAGGCTTAAAACTTTCCTTTTTGATAAAGCTTATAGTTAGGGGTGGCTCAGGTGATCCTGAAACATCCCATAGTTAAGCTGCTATAGGCCCAGACTGCTGGGGGGCCTCATCTGTCACAACTTTCCTCACTTTACTCTCTTTTTCCCCCGTTTAATTTCTCAAATGATATTATGTACATGTGTTATTATTGCTGTCATTAACTCGTGTTTCCCTGTTCCAACAGGTATCCTTTGAATGGTGTTACAGTGGGTTTTTCCCCTCTATTCTGTCTTCTCAAACCCCAGCTGATGGAGGCGGATGGCCACCCTTCCTGGTTCTGGTTCTGCCAGAGGTTTCTTCCTGTTCAAAGGGAGTCGTTCCTCTCCACAGTCGCCTCAGACACGCTCAGGACGGGAGATTGGACTGAAGACAAGTTTCTGTGCAATCTGTTGGTTTCCTTAGCTAGGAAATTGTTTTTGAATTGGCTCTATGAATTAGATTATTTTGAAAATAATTAGGATTACAATGAATTGAACTCCAATTGGCTTGAATTGGACTTTATTATTTAAGTGCCTTGAGATGACATTTTGTTGTATTTTGGCGCTATGTAAATAAACTGAATTGAAACTGATTTGAATTGAATTAAACATTTTGATAACAGGTAAACCTTTTTGCACATCCTCAAATAGGATCTTCTTGATAAAGATTAAAACTAGAGTTTTTTAGCTTTATTTAGGGAATATGTTGTTAGTAGGGCTGGGTGAGTTAACTCGTTATTATCGCATTGACTTGTTACTTGATATAAATATTTGATTTAAAAAAATAAATAATTATTATTATTATTGGGGGGCTTTTCAAGTCATTCAAGGAAACAGACAGTGGAGCGAGGCTTCTACATAAAAACTACAGAAAGATGCTGATGTTCAAAGTGTGTTTGCACAACAAATGTTATGGCACTTTCATTTATATGGCAGCACATTTAAAATAAAACTAAATGCTAAAAGATATACACTACTTTTGGATTCTTTTTGGATTTTGCGTACAAATGCAATTAATCGTAATTAATCAGGGAAATCATGTGATTAATTAGATTAAAAATTTTAATCGTTGCCCAGCCCTAATTGTTAGAGAATTGATACGATGAACTTTGCAATACAATTCCCTGGAACTGTAAGACCATGTCCCCTCAAAGTGTAAATAAATGTACCTGCCGACAGTGTAAAGGCATTTAACCACATCCTTTTCAGTCACCAGTCAGAAACTTTGGACCTCGTGCACTTCGCACCAAAAACTAAATTTTAAACGTTGCATTAGTTTAAAATATTTCAGCAAGAAAAAATGTTGCGAGCTGGTCTGGGTGAACGTATGGAGAGAAATGGATAAGATCAAAGGAGTAGGAAAGACATACCAGGAGAAACAGAGAGGGATAGACCACAGAAAGAAATGGGGAACTGAAAAAGGAATCTCTTTATTTATAGTGGAAGTATTGTATTTCTCTGAGGGGAACCCCACAAAGTGCTCTCCCACTTTGCTAACCGGTCTCCAGTCTTTAACCGTGGTACCCAAGACATATACTTTGGTTGTTGTACAGATTAAGTAAATCATTCGATATTAGTCTTGTTTCACATTTAACACGCAGACATAAGAGTGGTGTCGAATTTCCTGTGACTAAGAGCATTTTCTAAATGGTCAGACATTTTTAAGTCAGTGCTTATGGATGCAAGGAAATATAACAAACAGTCTAGATGTAAATGGAAAAAAACCACCCTGCCTTTAAGCTTTTTGAAAAACTAGTAAGCTATTCCTCTTGTACATACAGTATGTTTTAGTGTCTGTGTGTGTGCCTGTCACCGGTCACCAGAAACAGGCACATATTCTAGCACCATTTTTGGTCCTTATTCCCTTTCCATCGTCACACCGTCATCGTTGGCCTTCAGCTGAGAGACAGGAAAACTCTCTTGGAAATTCAGACGAAACAGAAAGACTGAAAAGATAGGGAGCTGACAGCTGACCTTCACGTGAGGCTGTACAGGAATACCAGTCAGAGTTCAAAGTCTTTCCTGACTGAGATGTCTGCTCTGGGATTCAGGCACCGACACTGCCTGTTCCTTATCAGACTTTTCTTACACAAACTCAGTTCAAAGATGTGTGAGCAAACTAATCACCGTGCCAGAACCTACGATACACATCCTTTAACTGGCCCGACAGTCTTTAGCTGTCCTCGACTTGATAAGGGAAATCAGAGCAGCTCCCAGATCAATCATTCAGAACAAAGTTAGGATTCTTCACATTCCTGCACCTCAGAAAAACATTTGTTCTGCATTAACAAGGCTTTAGATATGAGCTCATTGTTCCCTTTTTAAGAATTAGCAAAGTCGGGTGCAGTGGAGCAGGGGCTTTGCATATGTGGTGCAACAGTGTCCCCTAATGGAAGAACTTGTACTGGAATAAATATTTCTATTTTCTCAAGAGGGCCTTGTACACAGCTGGCAATTTCTGTTGCCAAAAAAAAGGCATAAACGTTCCAACAACAACATTAAATATAGTTGTATTCAGTTTGTGCATTTTAGTACAAGGGCCCTCGTGTTGGGAAGGCATGCTCACTGAGATGGCTCCCAGAGAAACTGCTATTTTAAAAAGAATTACACAATTACAAGTATGCACTAAAGTAAATGTACAGAACATCTGTCTGTGTATATATGCCTCACTGTTTTTAATTTTGTTGTATTCGTAAAAATTCTAATTAAGCAACTAATTAAAACAATTTGAAAGAGTATGCAGGAAAGATTTTAATTAGATATTTTAAGACAACTCGAATTCAAAGTATATAGAAAGAAACTTAACATCAAGATTTTATAAAAGCTATGAACAGATGACACACCACATACATGTCAGACATGTAAAGGTATAAATGACTTGTAGGAAGATTCAATAGGAGATATTTTTCACACACACACACACACACACACACACACACACACACACACACACACACACACACAATATTATTTACTTTATATCTATACATAAATAGAAATAATATATATCTGTGTATGTGTGTATGAAATAAATTGACAGGTCTTCTAGACAGACACTTCAAATTCAATGAGATACAGCAATATGTGGAGGAATATGTAGAATTTTAAAAAGTGAGGTCAAAAGGGAGGTGACATTTGGAAAAATACGGAAAGATTTCACAATAATAAAAACGAACATCTGGCAGATAAAGCACATCAGTCAGGTTAGACGTGGAAGGGACAGTAGAGGTCGCCCTGCAGTCTTTTTTTCTCACCAAGTGAAAACTACATTTCCCAGCATTCCTTTACATCTTTCAAACCTCAAATTATTGTTATCTTTTTACAAATAAATTAATCAAATTTTCTATATTAAAAAATATATCGTAAATTAACGCCATTGGGAATAATTTTATGATTAATTTAAAATATTTTTGACGACTCGACCTTCGTGCTCATGACGAAGCGGAAGTAGATTCTTCTTCCTTTCCTCCATTAGGTGAGTGCGTGGTGGGAGCGCGTTTTCTTCGGCTCTCCATCAAACAGGCAGAATTAAAGTTATTTTTCATACATCTTAGCGCAAGTTTGATTAACTAACACGTTTGTGTGTGCTGATTTTCAGATTGCAACCATGGGCCGCCGACCAGCCCGCTGGTAAGTCCGATCCTCGAATAGTTTGAGCAGGGCCGAAAAACGGAAAATGGCAGCGGCTGCGGCTAGCACCATGTGGACAGTGCTAATATGCCGGCAGGCCTTCTAATAGACCGTCTTATATTGGTATTAAAACGTAGTGATTTATTGGAAAAATGTTAGTGTTGTCTGTTGTCACCACTTGTTTGAACTGACGTTGTCATAAAGTCAATTCTCCTCCGTTCAGCGTTAGCTTGTTGAGCTAACACCAGCTAGCATGATGTTGGCTAACCAATCTGCCTGTTGGGAGTTTTTTGGAAGATAATTTACATCTGCGGCATATAAAACCGTGTAACGACATGAAATGGCTCTCTTTCACTTATATAATGCCAGTTAAAGCGGATGACAATCGCAAGCTTTCGGTTTGTTACCAGAAACGACTTTTAACTGAAGTGGTCCGAGGTTTCAGAATTGAAATGTCGGGTTTCTGCCCATCAGGTCATTCAGGAAGATACACACAGGGAGACTGTAGTGGTTTGGTAAACGTTTTACTGCCATTAGCAAAACTTAGTAAGCGGTTCTCAGTCTATTTACATCATCTTTTCTTATAAAGCATCTAACCAGAGCAGCACTTTTGTTTTGGTGAAATTTACCTTCATCACCACAAATACTTACTTAGCTCCACATGTGGATTTATCTGATGCTGCAAAATGTTGTTGTACGTCTTTTTGTTTGTCTGACTTGGGTATTTAAAACTAAAATTTCCAACAAATACTAAAGCTGTGTAAAACATTGTAGTTGTTACTTGTTTACATCTGGTTTAGTTGTGTTTTAAGCAGCAAAAACGGAGGGGTGTCTTTGAATTAAACCCTCACTGACTAGTTACACTTTCTCTCCCATAGCTACCGCTACTGCAAGAACAAGCCCTACCCCAAGTCTCGCTTCTGCAGGGGTGTGCCTGGTAAGCTTTTTAAAGTTCTTATGAGTTACGCTCAAAGTTTGAAAGCAAGTTGCCTACTTAGTAAAGTTGTTTGAGTCCCTTTTTGGACAAATGTTGCTTTTCCCAGTAATCTGATGGCAACCTGACTGGGAACCCTGGTGCTCGTCTTTGCCAGTTTGTGATGACTTATTTCACTAAGACATATCTTGCAACGTTAAGGCATCACTTCTGATACAACACTTACCCAAAGTGTTGCAGTGACGTTAATAAAAAATTACAAAGTTGTCTTAATTTTGTTTTTAAATTAACAGCACTGTCCAAATTCTTTCCAAAACCCAATGGATTTTCCCACATTGCTTGCACAAAATAAGTGGAAGAAAACTGCTTAAAGTTTGCAGCAGTAATTTTAAGTTGCACTGCTCGTACATGCTCAGTATACAGCAATATATGCCATTTGAGAAAAGGGTTTAATGGCTACACTCAGCTAATAAAAGTCACAAGTGAGAATCTACTGAGTTCATAATGTTAACTGGAAAATAAGCATGCAGAAAAACAGCATTTTGAGCTGCTCTTACACTGCTATGTTTAACACAACCACAGCACACTTGACAGACTGAATTATTTCAATATGCCACTCCGTTGAAGGCGAAGTATGGCTCAATAAAGGCTTTAGCAGTATGCGTCACCTGATGTGCTGTCCAATCCCACGTGAATACTGAATATTGAGTGTGTGCCATTGTTCTGTAAGACAAACATGACCTGCATCAGACTGACATCATGATGATGTTTTTAAAGCCATTAATGTTGCGTATCATGGCTGGAAAAAGGTGTAGTTTAGCTCTTGCCATTGAATTTTGAGATGATGTGGCGGTGTGTTTGTCCTGCAGCTTATTAAGCCGACCAGTCTCGCTTGCAGTGCGGTTCTGGTGTGCAAAGGCTGCAGACAGTGACTCTTTGGTTGTGTATGTCCTCAGCTGCGAGGTGCTGAGTGCTTTAAGGGACCACTGAGACAAAATATTGTTTTCCTCCTCAGCTTGGATGAAAATTGATACTCCACTGCCTCCACCTTTTGACGTTGGTGTTGGCTTCATCTAATGTTTTAGGACTGCATTTTGGAGGAACTCTTGTGGTTGTCTTTTGTTAACTTCAGTGTTGTATCCTGTCTCTTTTTACCACTTTAGATCCCAAGATCAGGATCTTCGACTTGGGCAGGAAGAAGGCCAAGGTAGATGAGTTCCCTCTGTGCGGCCACATGGTCTCTGATGAATACGAGCAGCTGTCCTCAGAAGGTGAGGAGCCTTGGCCAGACTCGTGCATGTAATTTAGTCTGGAGGTTTGTGAATGGGGTCTCCTCCTTTGTTCTTTGAGCAAGCAGGGAATTGAACATGATTTACATTGTTTGACATTTTTGCCACTGATTCATTATCATTTGCATATAAACTCGTGTCTCCAGTTAACTCATTGGCTGCCATTGACGTCTATAGACGTCAATTTAAACACAACCGTTGACTGCCAAAGACGTCAATTGCGTTTTTTTAACGGAGCGGGCTGGGGAACAATCTAGTGGAGTTTGTCACTAAATCTTAGGCTTGTAAACACTAAACAGAGAATAAACTGGCAAAATGACCCGCTAGGTGGCAGCAGTGCCACTTTGCACAAAAAAAAAGCTTGTTTTCGCCTTTTTTTTTTTTTTTTTTGTTGGTCAAACCAACCTATGTTCTACTGTCTATTACTAAAGGACTGAAAATGGTAGAAACAAACTTTTTTTTTCCTGATGAAAGAAGAGAGTCTACTCTTTCTTTTGGTAATTTCGGTATGTACATAGTCATAAGACACACTTTTCTGTGGGTCTTGGAAAATCAGTCAAAATACTGTAAAACACTTGGCAGTTTGGGTCTCTGCACTGAAAATGGCTGGCAGCCAATGAGTTAAGAGGAGGTGGACATGTTGCGTACAGTTTAGTGTTTAAATGCATGCACTGGGGGATGTTTGTAAGGTGCTTGCTATACAGATGATATCATGAATGTATGTTTTTTTGCACAAAGACGTCCGTCTGTAATGAGTTTGTTTGGAGAAAACTAAGAAACTTGCACCAGAAACACTGATGGGATGTACTATGTAAAAACGAAAGAAATGGTCTCTTCTGAAAACTGCAAAACAAGCCACATGATTTAACTCTACTCAACTCTTCCTCACCTTCTGTAGCCCTGGAGGCCGCCCGTATCTGTGCTAACAAGTACATGGTGAAGACCTGCGGTAAGGATGGTTTCCACATCCGCATGCGCCTGCATCCCTTCCACGTCATCCGCATCAACAAAATGTTATCCTGCGCTGGGGCTGATAGGTGAGAATCTACCACCTGTGTTTGTATGTAAGTGGTGTTCTCTGAATAATCACAGGCCGACGGGATGATTTGGAATTCCTTTAAGTTTTATTTATTTACCAAGAGGGATTTTTACAGACGGGAATCCTGAGAATTTGATCGATCGTTTTGCAACATGTTCCTTTGTTGTGTTCCTCAGGCTCCAGACTGGAATGCGCGGTGCTTTTGGGAAACCACAGGGCACCGTGGCCCGTGTGCACATCGGTCAGGTGATCATGTCTGTGCGTACCAAGGCCCAGAACAAGGAGCATGTGGTCGAGGCTCTGCGCAGAGCCAAATTCAAGTTCCCAGGTCGTCAGAAGGTAAATGAGCCCGACGCACAGCGACTCTTATGTTGGCCACTTCCTTTTACCCATAAACAAGTAGAAGTGATGGTGAGCACTGCAGCTTATTAAGCCGACCAGTCTCGCTTGCAGTGCGGTTCTGGTGTGCAAAGGCTGCAGACAGTGACTCTTTGGTTGTGTATGTCCTCAGCTGCGAGGTGCTGAGTGCTTTAAGGGACCACTGAGACAAAGTGCCTTTTAAAAGTTATTTTATTTCAGCTGTTGCTTCTGACTCGTAATGACGGACTTTTGCCATTGATGTGATCTCCAGATCCATATTTCCAAGAAGTACGGCTTCACCAAATTCAACGCCACCGACTTTGATGACATGATGGCAGAGAAGCGTCTGATTTCTGACGGCTGCGGGGTGAAGTACATCCCCAGCAACGGTCCTCTGGCCCGCTGGAAGGTCCTGCACGCCAACTAGAGACGCTGCAAACTTTCTGTGTCCACTCGACTAATAAAAGGGTTTGATTGCTAATGCGATTGTGGTGACGGATTTTATTCTCCTTTTAAAACCGTTTTTAATCTTCATCTTTAGTACAACTAATGTTCAGACTAAATGAGTGGAAATCAAACTGCTAAATGTGTCAGTCTGGTAGCTGCTTTTGTTAAAGGTTTTTATCCCTAATGATACCGCACAATAAAACATAAAATCTGCTCCACTCACAGATTGAATATTGCAAACTCTGGAACTTTGGTGACTTGAGAATTCATGAATGAGGATACAAATATTCATGAGGTGGGAGGTGAAGCAACTACCCTAAAATTCCAGACTAAAAGCTGCTACTTTTTTCCCAGGCTTTGAGCACCGCGGCTTATAATAGTTTTTTTTCATGCCTCCGAAACATTTTGCCTCTTAACGTTAGACCAATTAAATTAATGAATAGTTCAAAGTGGTCCAATGAAATTGTACGTTAAATCAAACTCACTCACTTACACCACTAAATTATTGTAAATCTGTCATTTGTACTCACCCTCAACATGGGAAACGAACAAAGAAATGCAAATGATGCAGCTTTTAAATTGAAGGCGACCAATCTGCCTGTTGAAGAAAACAGCTGCTGCTTGAAATCTTGGCATCGATGGTGGAGGCGCCAACATGAAGAACTGAGTCTATGCAAAAAGACGACAAAAGCTTTCGGGGTAATCATTTTCTTTCTAAAATTAGAGGGTTTATATTCAGGGGCGCCCTGAAGTCCGGGATTTACGGTAGATTAAACTGAGCAGGAGTTACAAATCATGACCACTAGAGGGAGACACACAGTCGTATCATGAAGTCAGAAATAATATACTTCTGGTAAAAACCTAAAAAATAAGTCTGAAGCGCTTTTTTTTGGCCCGTACAGTTCTGTCAATACAAAAAAAAAACTAAACATACACCAACTTTAATTTTAAAAGTTGGCAAACATTTCTAAGAATGAATTCCTCCTTTTTGTTTGCGAGTACTTCAGATTTACAGGTACATCTGTTTATCTTTGATTTAATTTCCACATTTGTAGCTCTCGCTGGAAAAAGCTTTAGCAAAGTAATTTGTTTGTATTTTACGCTCATTAAATCTTGTTTTTTCTCCTTGTAGTCAGAGCTTTAAAGGATAAGACCGGTTTTTTGACATTGGGCCCTTGATTTCACATTGTAACATGATGTTCTACTCACCCCTGCTTGTTGTTGAACATTTGGAGCTGTTCCGAAGATATTCGCGAGGCGTCTGGCTGCTCTCTTGAGATATTCGGCCATCAAACGGTTTCCTATGGGCAAGCTTATACAGGTACAAACTATGCTGTTTATAATTTATTAATTACTCTACACCAGCACTGATAACGTGGAGGTGCGTCGCTTACTTAAAAAAATCCGGGTTACTAATTTTGAATTTTAGCCGAATGAATAAATAGGCAGCAGGTCTGTGGGCTGTCTGTGGCAGTAGCACGACGATGACGTCAGTAACACCCACTTTACGACAAAAAAATCAAAATTACAATAACCCGGATTTTTTTAAGTAAGCGACGCACCTCCACGTTATCAGTTCTAGTGTAGAGTAATTAATAAATTATAAACAGCATAGTTTGTGCCTGTATGAGCTTGCCCATAGGAAACCGTTTCATGGCCGAATATCTCAAGAGAGCAGCCAGACGCCTCGCGAATATCTTCGGAACAGCTCCAAATGTCCAACAACAAGCAGGGGTGAGTAGAACATCATGCTATAATGTGAAATCAAGGGCCCAATGTCAAAAAACCGGTCTTATCCTTTAAAGGCGGGGTAGGGGATCTTTTTCTGGAACATTTTTTTACATATTGCTTGAAATACTCTTCACACCCCCATTGCAACCAATTAATTAAAAGTTTTGACACAAATATGAAAAGTTTTAGTGGCCTCTAGAACTACAATCTAGGAAAAACAGTATCCAATCATTGTGAACGGACCGTTCACAATGATTGGATACTGATGCCGTCTATCAAACTGCAATCTGCTCCTCCCTCCCCCTCCCCCTCCCCCTCCTTCCCCCTGTGCGCGTACCCTGCTCCGTGAACGAAGCTTGGCAGGAAGCTAAACTAGAGCCAGCTTGGCTAGCACCTAGCATTATTAAACGTATAGTTAGCATATACTAAATACTAAATACGGCAACGATCGATGCTTGCTGTCAGAACAGCGCTCGTGCACCTTCGTGCTCGTGCGCGTTCATGTACTCTAGAGGCGTGCCTTCGGGGGGAAAGTGAAGAAAAGGGTTGGGACTTTTTACCTGTGTATTTTCAAAATGCAGCTTCGCTGGACTCAAAATCCAGGATCTCCTACCCTACCTTTAACTAAGCAAGGGTAAAGTTGGCTATTTTTTCCATTCACCTTTGAATTCAAAAGTTACACCCACCATCAAAGCAGACTTAAGTCATGTTTTTTATTTTAAATATGAGACAACAGAATGGATCAATTGAACTGCGTTCAAGTATTTAAAACATTACAACAATATTACTGGGCATGTATTGTTGTAATGTTTTAAATACTTGAACACAGTTTTTCTAGAGAAGATAATTGTTTTGTATGTGGGATTATCGTCCATTGACTCTTTTGGGCTTTCACATGCGCGAGCATACCGACAAGAGGTAAGTGACATGCTCAGGTCCGTTTCTAGCTTTGTGGGGGCCCTAAGCAAGATGCTGTTTGGGGGCCCCTAGTTTGTCAAACTACAATGAAGAGATTCCTAACCATTTAGATGGAACACTAAGATCTATTACACTTCATGAGCAAAACAGGCTAGAGTTTAAATTAAACATCTTAACTTGAACCACTCAGGCAAGTGAAACTAATAAGAATATATAATATAAAGAAAACAATAAATAAAAGATTTTGAGTTTTTTTTAAATATTAAACTGTAATGTACAGCGTCCCTTAAAAGATTGTACCCAATTACAAAGTAGATAGATACTTTATTGATCCCGAAGGAAATTCAAGCATCCAGTAGCAGACATAAAGCAATAAAAAATGTTTATACAATTATAAACACTTTAAAAACAATTCAATTCAAAAATAACTTTATTTATCCCAGAGGGAAATTAAATGTTGATGTAGCTCAATTAAATCAAAGAGTTATTATAGATGCTGATGGCTGTGGGCAGGAAAGATTTCCTGTAGCGGTCCGTTTTGCATCCAAACTGAAGAAGCCTTTGACTGAAGAGACTCTGTTTTCCGATAACAGTCTCATGGAGAGGATGTTCAGGGTTGTCCATAATTCTCTTGATTTTATGCAAAATCCTTCTTTGCATTATTGTCTCCAGAGGTTCCACAGTCGTCCCCAGAACAGAACCAGCCTTCCTTATCAGGTTGTTGAGTCTTTTTAGGTCCCTGGTTCTGATGCTGCTGCCCCAACAGATGACGCAAGAGGAAATGACGCTCTCAACAACAGACTTGTAGAAGATCTGCAACATCTTGTTGCAAACCTTGAAGGACCTTAGCTTCCTCAAGAAGTACAGTCTGCTCTGTCCTTTCTTGTAGATGGCTTCACTGTTGTGTCTCCAGTCCAGTTTGTTGTCCACATGAACACCAAGGTATTTATATTGCTCAACCACCTCCACTTCTTCTCCCATGATGGAAACAGGGTTTGATCTGACCCTGTTTCTCCTGAAATCTACAATCATCTCCTTTGTTTTGTTAACATTCAAGATGAGATGATTGTTCCCACACCATGCCACAAAGCGGTCCACCAGCTCTCTGTACTCAGCTTCTTGTCCATCTCTGATACACCCGACAACTGCAGAGTCATCTGAATATTTCTGTAGATGACAGGAGTCTGACTTGTACTGGAAGTCTGAAGTGTACAGAGTGAAAAGGAACGGTGAGAGTACAGTCCCCTGTGGTGCTCCTGTGCTGCTGATCACCTGGTTAGACACACAATTCTTCAGTCTGACAAACTGTGGTCTGTTTGTCAGGTAGTCATTAATCCAGGTGATTGTTGAGGCCTCCACCTGAGTCTTCTGGAGTTTCAGACGAAGCAGATCAGGCTGGATTGTGTTAAATGCAAGAATCTAAGAATTTAAAAAACTATTTAAAAAAAACAGTTTAAAAATCTAAAGTGACCAGTGAAATAAGACCAAAGTGAAATATAAAGTGACCAGGGAAATACAGAAGCGCCATCACTTAAAGCTGTTGTACATCCTGATGGCCAGAGGAACAAAAGAGTTTTGGAAGTTGTCACTTTTAAGAAGTTTCTGCATTTATCTACACAATGGGCCTCATGCAAGAACATTTTCGTATTTTTATTCTAAATTTCTCTTACTTTTTTCGTAAGAAGGTCTCGTACGAACACGCCACGTCAGATTCAACAAGCGCTCTTAACTTCGGAAAAAGTGTGTAAACGACCTGCGTAAATGATGAATCCCACGTGTGCGTATATAATTGCACGTGCACGAGAATAGTAGATTTGCATACTCCACGCCCAAAATGATACCATATAAGGCTGTGCTTCCTCTGTCCTGTGCCAGGAAGTGTTCAGTGTTGAGTCATGAAAACGGCATCAAGGAGCAAAAATAACAACTTTACGGGCTCTGAGATTGAAGTTCTGCTTTCAGAGATCCAAAAAGGAAAATCTGTCATTTCTAGCAGTGTCAGCAGTAGTTCGTAATGTCACCGAAATAAAAAATAAATGGTTTGATATGAAAATGGCTTAAAAAAATTAAAAAAATGTCTCGCCATGGGCAGGCGCTCGATGACTGAAACTAAAGCCGTGCAATCAGCTGTTGCCTCATCATAATGGCTCTTTGATGGGGCGGTTAATGAGGGGGTCTTCTGGCACCACACCTTCTGGTCTGCCTGGGCTGGTGGGAGACCCTTGTTCATGGCAATAGTGTGCAAATCTGGCATGCCTTCTCTGGGCTGTAGAGCAGTTTGCCCCCAGCTGTATGGAGACACCCACCAGCTCAGTGCGCTCCACGACAGCGCGGGGGCTTTGATGCGTATATGTGTGCATTGCTCCGATTATGATTTGCAGTCCAGCCACGGCATGAAAGTCCCTCTTAATTTGTACTAGTTGGACAGCGGTGTATGGGAATTTGATGTACCATGGGTGATAAACTGATGAGAGTTTGGACCAAGGGGAGCGCACGACTCACAGAGGACACCCCCGATCTGTCTCTCATCTCCCTCTGAAAGGTTCAGTGGCCAAAAATCCAAAGATGAGGACCTGGGCGTGTGGTGGAATTGGGTTTGATCGGCGTGTTTCTCTCTGGAGTTGTGGCTCTAGCAAGCTGCATATTCTAAATCGCGATGTCAGCCATTCGTTTGTCTCCACACGTTCTCTTCAAGAGCCTGACGCGCTAAGGCATCCGAAAGTAGAAAATCAGCCGCTGGTTACGCTTCCCATTAACCTTGTTATATACAGATTCAGATTAACCTTCGATTAGTGCACAATTTAAGTCAAACAGAATAATTTCAGCGTCATTATGGGGTATAATGTATATCTTTATTTATGTTTTCTTCAAAGTAATTAAATATACAATCCATTAGTCAATCAAACTTGATTGGAACAACAGCGGACTATTTTACGAAACTCCTACGACAGGTCTGGATCACTCGTGAATTCTGTTCGTATCTGAAAGAAAACGTAAAATACGAAAAGATTGGTGAATGCGCAAATTCTCTTAAATAACTCGTACGGACGATTTAAGAACAAATCTGTGCGTACGAACGCTTCTTGCATGAGGCCCATTGTACTAGTTAAAGTAATAAAACTAAGAATAATGATCCAATGCCACAATATTCTAAAATAATCAACAGGATGCCTAATATTTGTATATCACTTAAAAAACTAACAGTAGAACACTTCTAATTAGAGGCCTATAAATAACACACCAAACTTAGTAAATGAATCCTAAGTAATGCCAAAATCGTGTAAAATACCTGAGAGACAACTTCCACTGAACAATGACAGAGCAGGACAACAACATGCCTCCCTCCCTGCTAGAATCTGAATAAACTGGAGTCAGTCAGTCATTCCCATGGCAGGACTGACTGTCATACTCATCTTATATAAGCAAACTTTCATGAGGCAAACACTGAAGCCGAGTTTATAACGAACAAATCCCAGCCAGCTACACAACATTTATCCGAGACTAGCTAGCAGGACAAATAAACACAAAGGTGGGACAAAAAACGTCCCACCTCCAGCTATCCAGCCCACATCACCCAACACAGGCCTTACCTTTGTCCTCAGGTCGTTTTTCTTCCTCTATTTTTCCACGCCACTAATATAACTTCTTTATGATGCCATTACGGCGTTTGTCTTGTTAACTTTTCTCGCTTTTTAGGGGAATGATGGGTAGATGTCAATCATTCCCGTCACACCTGTTGGCGGCCTGCTACGCCACTCAGCGTGTGACAGTGCTGTACTTTACACAAACTCTACACACGGTCGCCAGCATTTAGTAGATTTTGTTCATAACTCCAAACGCTAACCAAGCCTAGGTTGCTGACGTTAGCTGAGGTTAGCTGGCAGCAATATCACTGAACGTTGGGTTAGCAAAACAATTACACCAAAAACACGAACTTATCAGCAAGGGATGCACGAGCGTCATCTCTCCCTTTTCTTTTCTTTCTTTTGTCAGCGCCAGAATCATGTGGCCTTTTACTTGACATTCTAAATCTAATCTTCTTCACTGTTAACGGGCATAACTCGGAAAACGTCAGGTAGGAGGATGCTCCACCACCTCCGATGCGGTAACTTTCAAGACTGTACCATTTCAGGAAGGGGGGGGGGGGTTGTTATAGATAAGGTAAACACATCTAATTTGCCCGAATCGAGTAATAGGGCACAGAATTAAGAAAAACGCTGGGCCTGTTCATGACTAATTTATATCATTTCTTTCATGTAATAATATAATAACTATCATGTCATTTTTTTTACAACCTTAATTTTTGGGGCCCCCGCCAGGTACTTAGGGCCCTACGCACTCTGCTTACGCTAGGCGTCCACTATTCCGGCACGTCAAGCCCTATCCAACGCATTCAATTAATTTTCAATGAAATCCGGCCGATTGTTGTCGCCGTGCTCGCAAAGCATGCTGGGATTCCGGCACGGCGAGCGGGGGACTTGCGGCACGTCAAAAAGTTGGGCTCGCTCGAAGTTTATGCAAATTTGCCACGGCAGCCGTAGTGCGTTATCCAATGACTGTCGGTAGGCGTCCACTATTCCGGCACGTCAAGCCGTATCCAACGCATTCAATTCATTTTCAATGAAATCCGGCCGATCGTTGTCGCCGTGCTCGCAAAGCATGCTGGGATTCCGGCACGGCGAGCGGCGGACCTGCGGCACGTCAAAAAGTTGGGCTCGGCCGAACTTTATGCAAATTTGCCACGGCAGACGGAGTGCGTTATCCAATGACAGTAGATCATGTGATCTCCTGTGTCGCAGCAGCAGCAGCAGCACAGCAGCTCTCCTCGCTCGCAGATCCGGATCCATGGTACAATATGAAATAATGTTCCATTGCTGACGATTTATACACATTAATTTCCCTCCAAAACTCAAATTTTTAGAGGGAGAAACTTCGGTTGGTTAAAATCACAAGTTATTTACTTTCCCCCAGAGCCATTCTACACGCCCCACACACCCACTGTAGAAGCAACACGGCGACAACTAGGCATCCAATCCGGCGAGTTACGTTGACGTGCCGGAATAGTGGACGCCTAGCTGCGTATGCGGAGCGGCGGGCCTGGACGCATGCTTCACGCTGTGTGTGCGCGCCTGTTAAAGCTGGCTAAATACCGCTGATGGTTTCAGGATCGAGCGGCCTCGGGACCCTTCTGACGGTCACTGGGACGGGCTTCAGCAACGAAAACGCTACCATCGTGGTGGGAAGAGCCAGGTGTCGGGTGGAAGAGACCACAGGTGAGTCGGCCTTACCCCGGCAACAACACAACAACATATTATTTGTATTATTTTATTATATATAATCTTAAATACAAAAAAGGTACAAAAGAACTGGACCTTATAATAGATATCACCATGAAACTTCTTCAGTTGATTACTTATACAAGTATGAAAAAAAAATGTATTACAAGTTTTAGAAATTTGTATGTTTAATTATGCAAATGAGGCATTATCTCCTTAAATATGCGCACATTTGCATATATTTCCGGAAGATAGATCTGAACATATGATAAAGCCAGATGCAAAATTCTTTGTTCATTTTGTTTACACACAAAATGAAAAGAACATCACCGAGGGATTTCAGGATATCTGCTTTAATTTCCTAGGAAATCGAAATATAATGCCCATAGCCCTAAAAAACATCAATTTTCGCCATATTTTTTTATTATAATGTCACATAAATCAGGCCAGAAAAGATTTATCAACAAATCATTCTGTAAATATCTTCAGAATACTGCTAAGTGTATAACTGGAACGTTTGGTGTTAGTAGGTGCTCCATAGTTTGAGATATTGATACTGGAAAAATACAAAAAACTGATTTTGAGGAAACGGCCTTTAAAGATTTAAATAGGGGGAATTCATCGCGGGTGGGCTGGAGAATATCCCAGTAGTCTAGCGGGAATTCATTTTGGTAAATTTGGGCGAAACGTACTGCCGCGATTAAACAAAATGTGATGAAATAAACATTTAAATTTATGTTTTGAAATGACACATATTGAAGTAGACTGGCCCAAAATCAAAAAATTGACCACTGCATGAAAAATCACTGTTTTTGCCTGCCGTGTCTCGCCTTAACAAGAGAACTATTTCCTGTCTTGTGTACAAAATAAAAGCTCTTAACATTACTACAGGATGTTACGTTTCCCTGCTCAAACATCCCTCTATCCAGGGCTCATGAAAATAGCTTACAATAATAATTCTATATAGGCTATCACGTTCCCCCAAATAACCAGCAGTTGTAGTTTCACTTAACTAAAATAAATGCAGCCTACTACCTACAATGGGTTTATAAAAAGCGGTAAATATGTTTGATATTAAATTAGCACGCTACTTTTATTTTGACGTTACTTCCGCTTCCAGTCTGCCCGCCGTCATGTTCAAATGTAAGAAACGAAAAATCCATCCATCCATTTTCTATACCCGCTGAATCCATCGGTCGGGTCGCGGGGGGGGCTGGAGCCTATCCCAGCGGTCAATGGGCGAGAGGCGGGGTACACCCTGGACAGGCCGCCAGTCCATCACAGGGCCACACAGAGACAAACGAGACAAACAACCACACACGCTCACACTCACTCCTAAGGACAATTTTAGAGACACCAATTAAACTAACATGCATGTTTTTGGACAGTGGGAGGAAGCCGGAGTACCCGGAGAGAACCCACGTATACACGGGGAGAACATGCAAACTCCACACAGAAAGGCCCCAGCCGGGAGTTGAAACGAAAAATGAAACAAGTAATTTCCAAAAAACAAATTTGGGCCGTTATTTGATTTTTTTTCTTTTTTTTTTTTTTATGAAGATAGCAAAATCAAAAAGACAGCAAAAAGTAAATAACACCACTGTCCTACTAACAGTTTTTCATACTTATTGGCTTGGTACAACAATGCAAATCTATATTAAACACAAATAACTCTCTAAAAGCCCTCAAAGCATTTTTATTGAAACCTGGGTTTATCCACCAAAGCAGTTCCAGAGATGGTTCGGAGTCAAAGCCTAATTTATCGAGAGCTGAAAGCCCCGAAGAAGCTCTGGAAGTGATGGTGGAAATGCTTTTGGCCCAATAGTACAGATGTGGCTATTGAAAATTTGGAGAATCAGACAACAACAACCACAAACTGTTGAGCAGCTGAAATCTTGGATTCAACCAGAGTGGACACAGATTCCTCTGAAAAACAATCAGTATCCTCAGTTCCCAAAGCATTAAAAAGTGTCATTAAAGGAAGCTAAAGGAACACAAAGGGAAAACTGACTCTAGAACAACTTTTATTGAGTTTGTTGACGCATCAGATTCTACATTTAGTTTCATTTTCTTTGGTCAGAAGCTCTGAAAACCCCTTCTTCGTCTTTTTAAATAAAGGTTGGAATCATTTACAAATTACAGGTAAACATTTTGATCACAGGAATGAGGCGGAAACAGCAGATAATATTTATGTTGTTACTTTATTTGTAAATAATATTTAGCAGGATATCGGAGCGTTCTTTTAAGCTCATCGATTGGTAGTAGGAGAGCCTTCCTTCCTTTGTTCAGTTCTTCCTCTTCTGGCTCTTCTTTTTAAATAAAGGTTGGAATCATTTACAAATTACAGGTAAACATTTTGATCACAGGAATGAGGCGGAAACAGCAGATAATATTTATGTTGTTACTTTATTTGTAAATAATATTTAGCAGGATATCGGAGCGTTCTTTTAAGCTCATCGATTGGTAGTAGGATAGCCTTCCTTCCTTTGTTCAGTTCTTCCTCTTCTGGCTCTTCTTTTTTTGGCGTGGTGACTGCTTCTCTTTATATAGTTAATCGATGGAGTCGTTGGGTTTGATCAACTCTTTGTTGACTTGCTAAGTTCTTCCTCTAGTGCCTCTGTTTTTTGGCGTAGTGACTCGTTCTCTTCATGCATGATCTCAGCTTTTATTTTAAGATTCTTGGGAATTTCCAAAAGTTTTTCAATGTTTTCATTTGTGCTTTAAGAGGTCACCCTCAATGCCCTGGCTGCGCCTAGAAATTCTTGGAAATTTTCGAAAAAGATTTGCCATGTCTTCATTTATGCTTTTAAGACGTTTCATATCTTCAGCGATGGAGTCGTTGGCTTTGATCAACTTTTTGTTGACTTTTGTTGGTGCCTCTGGTTTTTGGCGTTTTTCCAAAAGATTTTCAATGTTTTCATTTGTGCCGTGAAGAAATTTGCTATATACATCAACAGAGTTTTGAAAATATCCACTTTGTCTCAGGAGCGCATCTTTCTTTTTTAACATTTGCTTTCTGATGATGCACAGCTGGTTTTCATCCTCCTCAAGTTTTTTAACTACTGTTCTTTTAAAAGTCCCTTGGAACTGAGGACTTTCTTGTTGTATCGTTTCTTCTCCATCCTGAATTTTTTCCTGCAGCTCACAAACTTCCTGTTTCAGGGCCTGATTCTCCTGACGGACAGAAACATTTTCCTGGGTCATGTCTCGACAGGTCTGCGCTGTTACTTCAAGCTTTCGGGTGATTTCCTTATTCTGATCCTTGAGTTTCTGTAGAGCTATGTTCCATGCTCTCTTTTTCCACTTGTAAACTTACGCAGACATCCCAAGTCTCCCGGAAGATCCGGGAGTCTCCCTGATATTGATGCCCGCGAGTCGGATAAAATATCCCGGATTTTAGACTATGCGAGGGCGTGTCCTTTTTTTTTTTTTCAATGCGAGTGAGGGCGTGCAGGCAATACAATCACTCGTGCACCATGCGCGTTACGACTGCGCAGGCACGAGAGAGAGGGGTGTGGGGAGAGGTGTGAAAGCTGTGCGTATGTGTCCAAAGCGATGCTCTGTTCAACGAGCGTTCAAGGCGACTGCTTGTCAGAGGGCGCGCTGATTGGTTTAGTCAGCAAAATAAACCAATAACGTTCGGTGTGGGAGGGCTTCGATTTACTCTCTGACAGTCACCTAAGTTACCGCTCAAAACTGTGAATCCTCGAGTAAAAAACGAAAATATGAGACTCATTTTACAGCAGAATATACTAAAGTATATCCATGTCTAGTTCGATAAGCACCTCCCTGAAATGAGTTTTTGGAACTTGGGATGTCCCGCACCGAGAGGCCCTTTGCTGCATGTCCCCCCCCTCTCTCTGTCCCTTGCATTCCTGTCTTTCTCCAACTGTCCTGTCATTAAATGAGGAAAAGGAACAAAATGGCCCCAATGAAAAAGACCATTACAAATGTACAAAAACAGCAATTACATATCTTTAGTTCTTCGTAATGCTCCGCCGTCGACTGCTTCTTTCGTTCTTTTTTTGCTTTCTTTGCTTTCTTTGCTTTCTTTGTCGGTTTCTGTTGCTCCAAGGTCTTATTTAATGTCTCCATTGGTTCTTTTTCTGCATTGTTTAAAATCCTATTCTTATTTTGCACGTCCTGTAACGTTTTCTCCATTTGTTCGTTCTGTAATTTGTCTGTATTGTTTTGGCTTTTTAGGAATTTGGTATCTTTCTCTATGGTCAACTGTTTATTTTGTATCTGGAGGTTCCTTTTCTTTTTGTTTTTGCTTTGCAAACGCTCTATTTCTTTGCTAAGCCTTTCAATCAAAGTTCTGTATTCCAAGTCTTGTAATTCTTCCAAAGTCCCTTGGAACTGAGGACTTTCTTCAACCTCCCTCCTCTGTTTTATCGTTTCTTCTCCATCCTGAATTTTTTCCTGGAGCTCACAAACTTCCTGTTTCAGGGCCTGATTCTCCTGACGGACAGAAACATTTTCCTGCGCTGTTACTTCAAGCTCTTCTGTGATTTTCTTCATCTGATCCTCGAGTTTCTGCAGAGCTATGCTCTCTTTTTCCACTTGTAAACTTACCTCCAATGCTTCTGTTTCTGCGTTGTTTGTCCGATTCAGTTGCTCCAACTTCCTATTCTGATTTTGAAAGTACTGTAACGTGTTCTGCAATAATTCTTTTTGTGCAATGTGTCTATTGCACAAATCCTCGACATCTTTCTGAAGGATTTGATTCTCACTTTTGAGAATCTCATTCTCTTTTGAGAGAGCCTGGAGAGAATCAGACATTGTGTTGTTGTTGGTCCAAACACTCAGATTTATGATCTTTGTGTATTCACTGTTAACTTGTCCAGATGTGTCCGTCTCACGTCGCTGGGGAATTGAAACAAAAAGTGACTCCAGTTACCAGTTGGGGAGAACTATTTGGCTGGGGTATGCAGTCATGACATCATTAATGATGTCATGGCTGGGGTATGCAGCCATGACATCATTAATGATGTCATGACTGCTTGAATGTTTGCTGACATCACACTGATGTGTCTGATCTCATTATGACATCACAGTGATGACATTCTATTGATGACTGTTCTATCATTTTTGGCTACGTCACAGTACATGGGCGTGGCTAAGCTTTAAAGTCTGACCTTTCACTAAGCCCCGCCCCCTTTGAACAGAACTGCGTTTTTTTTTCTTTTTTTTTTTCTTTTAATCAAAACCCATCCACCATCCAGAACTGTGTTTTTACATTACTCCTAAATTCATGCAGGTTTAATGCTGTGTTTGATGACTGTGATGGGAAAATTCTTAAGTTGTAGTCTTTTAGTAAGTAAGTACTAGTGGTATTAGTTGTCTCATTTTATCCAAAGTCTGTTGTTTTCCATCTGAACTATTCAACTTGTGACCCCTTCGGTATGGTCAGTGAGGGAAAACAGATGTTTACTCTATCGGGGGAATGTTTATGGTCGACACCTTTTGGGGAGGTTAGTTCAGGGGGTCGTAAAGAGGCTACCTCACAAACTGTGTTATTTTAGATGTACAACAGAGCACAGAGCGGGGGGGGGGGGGGGGGGGCTCTGTTGTTCTTTAAAGATAGCCCCCCACCTGATGGGGGTATAAAAGGGATATGTGAAATTCTCCTCTTCGCTCTCTGTCCTACACAGGAGACTGTTCAAATGCTGTGTGCCTTTGAATAAAACTTACAGAAAGACAAAATCTAGATTTTCTCTTGTTATTGAGTAACTTCTTTAACGACGCAGATGGATGTTTCTCATCCATCTGGAATTTTGTCGGTTGCCTAGCTGTTCTCTGCTGTGAGTAGTATTCAAAAACCTCTCGAACCTGATTGGAGAATTCAATGTGTGTGTCACGTACTACTTCGACCAATCATATCGAAAGCGGACGTGACGCGTTGGAGCGCGACCAGTCTCTCGGTCTGTGGTGGAAAATAAACAAAACACAACAGCAGCAAGCAAAGCAGGAGCTAGCAGCAGCTAATCGTCCGGCAATGGCGGTAAATGCTCCTCTTTTAAAGAATTGATATGTGGTAGTTTAGATAACACCGTCGAAACCGCCGACTCGAAGCTGAGTCCATGCTCTTGCATCCGTGCCGCCATTGTTGTTGTCGTACTGTGTTTGACTGTGTTCGTTGTCGCGCCGGATGCTACGTCATACCTGTTAACACGCCGCCCCACGATTGTGATTGGATCTAGGCATAGAGGCGGGCCCGTTTATGGGGTAACCGAAGACTTCATGCTCAACACGGCGCGCCCAGACCCTCTTGCGAGCTCACGAAGTGTAACGAAGATGCACGAAGCACGAAGGGTCTGCGTGAGAGCCAGGCTATAACTTCTTATCCACCTTGATAAAAAATTCCACCACATGATGGGAAGTGATGATGAGGTCAGAAGTCATGAACAATTTTTTTTATGGATTTTCCCATGTTGTTGTCCCACGTTTTTTTAAATCAGTCAGATAAGAAACGAAGTAATAAAATATAAATAGATGATTAATAATTTAAGTAATATCTATTTTGCTTTAATTGTGTGTGTGTGTCCTCAGTGAACTGTATCAGTCTCTACAGCTGTCGGTTCAGTTTCTGTTCAGGCTGACTGAGGGAGGTTTTTGTACGACTGTTTTTCACTGTGTGAACACCCACTGACTGTTTATATGGTGTTGACTCTGACAGTAATAAACTGCAGCATCTTCAGCCTGAACTCCACTGATGGTCAGAGTGAAGTCAGAGTTTGATCCACTGCCTGTAAAACGATCTGGAGTCCCTGATTCTCTGCTGCTAGTAATGTAAATGAGCAGTTTAGGAGTTTCTCCATCTCTCTGTTGGTACCAGTGTAAATAGCTACCACCATGTACACTCTGGCTGGTTTTACATGTGATGGTGACGGAGCCTCCCACAGCAGAGCTCACTGCTCCAGGCTGAGTCACTGACCTGACCTCTGGACTCTGAGGATACAGAGACAAAAACATAAAGCAGCTTCATGCTTTTGTCGGCTTCATTTCAGAGGGACGGATGTTCATAGAGGAGAGGAGTTTGATTCTCTGGACTTTACCTGTGAAGCAGCAGCAGAGGAGAGTCCAGATGAGGACGCAGATCAAAGTCATGTTTCTGATGAGGAGGATTTCTGTGGCTTCTGGTGTCATGAAGGTCAGCTGTCAGTCATCCAGTGTTCAACTCTCAGGACTATAAAAGTCTCCCAGAGCACTGGAGCATGGTGCTGCTGATGCAAAGTGGCTCTCTATGGAAATGCTCTGACTGACTCCAACGGGGACTTGGAACTCTCTGATCATGATTATTATAAATAGATAAATAACGTGTTTATAAGTCAGGTGTAATGGACTTAGGGACCAAAGGAGTGATGGACCTGTCCAAGGTGTACCCCGCCTAAAGCCCAATGACAGCTGGGATAGGCTCCAGCCACCTGAGACCCTGGATTGGATAAAGCAGCTATAAAAAATGATGAATGGATTAAAAGATTTGTATCTTCATCTCCCAAATGATTAAAAAGTGTAACGCAGAGGAAAAGGTAAACACAATGATAAACATACCTTTTTCCTCTTGCTGGTATGAAACTGAACATTTCTTTTTAGTTTCTGAATATTTGGTCAATGGAAATGTAGAAAATCAATAAATTTTTTAATTGTTTCTGTTAAACAAAGGTTCTAACTTATGGGGTTTGTGCTTTTAGGGCCCAGTCAACACACAACGGATACATTTGACCTCGTCATAATGGAGGAAAATTTTTTGCACATGTTTTACAACGCATGATGCCAACATATAACCATGTTTTTATTCACATCTCACCCAAACATTCTACAACACAGAGCAAAGTTGAAAGGTGAAAAGCACTTGGACAATAACGCCACCCTACACCTCTTCCCACCTCCATAAAAACATTTCTGAACATGTAAAAGATGTGCTGAGTTATATCTGTGGAATTTTCACATGAGACAAAATGTAAGTATGTTAAACTTTATTCAGACAACCATAAGAATATAATGTTCTGGAAGCACTGAAAATATAGTGATGTTACTATAAAGGAGCTGCAAGTAGCCTTTATAGAGAAAACACTTTGCTCTGTGGAAAGCTTTCTTGTTCTGAAGTGAGTCTCTTGAGTCTTTAGACACTTTAGCTTTAATCATGTTTGAAAAATCCCCCTCTAGGATTTCATCCTGATTTTGCAGGAGAGAATATAATTTAGGGTTGATAAAATAATGATTAACTTATATAATGACTGAGTTAGGGTATGTCTGGTCTTATCAGTGGATCAATAGCTTTAATGTGCTAATGATTCAAAATATTTATCAGTATCAGTTTCTATTTTATTTGTTAATTAATGTGATCAGAATATCTCACTTATGACAAAAATATTTAGCAGGACAGCAATGAATAAGTCTTTTTTCATAACTCGAGGAATATTTTTACACTTTTGAGTAATATTTAAAATTATTAATACACATGTAAAAATAGGATTTGTTGATCTGTGTTATTTTCAGTTTTAATACGATAAAGTTTAATGAGAAGAAATTGTTCAGAAATCCAAAAAAAGTTTGCTGAGTTTATTTGTTTCAGAGTCAGAAAGCCGTGAGCCGTGTCTCTGTGCAGTCAGAGGTTTTTGTACGGCGGCTCAATGACTTTGTATCACTGTGGTGGACTTTTGGTGGAGGAACCAGACTGGAAGTTGGAAGTAAGTTTATATTGTTTTTACAGAAAAATACAATATTTTATATTTGAAGGATTATTTGAATATCTTAAACTGAGTAAAATATGTTTATTCATCCTTTTAAACTATTTCAGGATTCATAGTTTTACTTATCTTTGTGGAATTCAAGTCAGATCAGCTTTGATGATATTTTTCTACGTTTATGTCAAACTGTATTTTAGAAGCTTTAAAGTCCAAAGACTAAATTTGACCAATGAATGTTTAAAATTTAAATTCTCTATTAGAATAAAGCCATATGTGAAATTTAATTTGAAATAGTTTGCAGTGTTTTTTCAAATAATGACTTTGCTCCATCTGAAGGACATGTTAGAACTGGTCTTCAGAAAATTCTTTTAACTGATGTATATTTTCACTTTTGAGAATATCGAAGTAAAACTTATAATGTCACATGTGTTTGTTTTACATCCCGTACAGTTTCAGATATTTCTGGTAAAACTATGAGATGATTTTCTGTCTCTGCTGAGAGGTTTCTTAAAGGGAAGTGAAACAATGTGTTAGTCAGTGACTGATGGAGCAGAAATTACATGTGACAGAAACTTCTACAAGTGGAAAGTCAACTCTCTCACACTGAAGGTGTCCAACTGTCTGCTGTTTGATTGACAGTTTTATGGTTGCTGTCCTCTGACCTGACTGGTGTTTCCTAGGTGATACCCGTCCCACCCTGACGGTGTTCCCCCCCTCCACAGAGGGGCTGCAGAAGGGCAAGGCCACCCTCGTGTGTCTGGCCAACAAGGGCTTCCCCTCAGACTGGAGTCTGTCCTGGAAGGTGGACGGCAGCAGCAGCAGCTTGGATCAGAGCACGAGCCGCTTTGTGCTGCAGAAGGACGGCCTCTACAGCTGGAGCAGCACCCTGAGGCTCCCTGCAGACCTGTGGGAGAAGGCCAGCTCTGTGACCTGTGAGGCCATCCAGGGCTGCCAGACTCCAGTCTCAGAGACAGTGAGGAGAGACCATTGTTCCCAGTCCTGACCTGACTCACTGGGACTCTGATACTGATTCTGTTCTGTTCCTGCTCTCAGTCTTTTTGCTGTAAAAGTCTTACTGATTTCATCTTAAAGGTGTTTCTTGCTTCTGTTCGTTTGAAATAATTGTTATCTAATTTTCTTTGGTTGTTAGGAAATATCTACAGGGCAGGATTACTGTTCCGGCAACACATCATCAGTCCGGTAAAACAAACCTGTCTCAGCACCATCTAACAGACCAGAGGTCCGTTTCACGAAGCAGGTTTAGTGAAAACTCTGAGTTGGTTAACCCTGAAATGAGGGAAACCCTGAGTTTTCCGTTTCACAAAGGGAGGTAACTCAACCCCGAGAAAGAGGGGTAACTTAACCTCACGGTCAGTTACCGGAATAACAGACTCTCTGAACCTAAACTGGTCGGGACCAGGTTTTATTCAAGAAACCTTGAGTTTCTTTCTGTCTCCGCCCTCTTTCAGCCACACACGCCATTTGATTTCCTCATTCATTCATTCAGCAGAGCGAGTTCTTCTACTAGAAGTCCATTAGGAACAGTAGGAGGCGACTTTTTCCACGAACATGTCCTTTTGACAACGATCCTGTGGATGAAGGTGCAGCATTATTGCGCAGAGAAATAAATATTCGTCGGAGATGGTTATCAGACCGCGCATAGATTTTTGCATTTACAGACAATTATCTTTTTGAGCGGCACCATCAGAATGTGTTGGGACAAAAGAAAAAAAAGACAAATAAATATTTGTATGAATAGGCTTAAAAAAGACATATAGGCCTATTATATTTTATAAAGGCACTCGTGTCTTGGGGGTGGATTTCCCTCAGCCACTGCCCTCCCGTTAGAGGTGGTGGTGCTGGGCACCACCCGTTTTACGGGCATCTGCCTTCTTTCTGTTGGCTCAGTAGAAGTCTGTGTTAGTTTAAATAGGCTTAATTATTTAACAGAACATGATATAGATGATGACTCTAAATTGTCCTTAGGAGTGACTGTGAGTGTGTATGGTTGTTTGTCTCGTTTGTCTCTATGTGGCCCTGCCCCTGTGATGGACTGGCGGCCTGTCCAGGGTGTACCCCGCCTCTTGTCCATTGACCGCTGGGATAGGCTCCAGCCCCCCCGCGACCCGACTGACGTATTCAGCGGTATAGATAATGGATGGATGGATAATATAGATGAGAAGACATAGTTTATGTGTGTGAAAACAGCATTATGTTGGGAATAAAATAACTGCACAGTCAAATAGCCACTTAATATTAATTTTACAGTGTAAAACATGATCAAAATGAGGTACCTCCATGCCGAGGTCTCACCTGTTTGAACAATGTTTTTATATTTCATCTTAAACTGCCAAGTGCGCTTCTCCCCTGCGGGATTACACCTAAATGAAATAAATGAATGGGCTACCATTCAAGCAGTTTCCCTGTAATATTATTGTGATTGCAAAGGACTACATTTAAACTTACACTTTTGCTGCTGCAGCGGTGTTGCACTTATTTCTAAAAACGTATTGAAACTCGCGTATGAGCGCATTACGATTTCCAATTCGAGGTTGGTGAAAAACGTAGCCCCTCCTCTTCTCCGTTGCCAAGGTGACTCGTCGAATCGGGGCTCCATTGATGCTGGCTTTTTAAAGTTGTGGTGCACGCGCTAAACTCAAGGTGAACTTACTCAGAGTTGATTAACCTCACTCAAATCTGCGTTTGTGGAACCGAAAACTCAGAGTTTTCTATCTCAGAGTAGATCAACTCAGAGATCAGGAATAGACTCAGAGTTGGTTGAACCAGCTTTGTGAAACGGACCCCAGGATGGAGACTGAGGCCCAAATATAGTCAAACTTTAATTAACATTGACAGTAACAATGACTCTCACTTATATCAGGTCTTGAAATAGATCCATGTCCTACATTTCATGTATGAAGTTTTACCTAAAAAGTATTTTGATGATGATTTCAATCTAAAATGTGAAATTAAAATGTTAAACTTCTAATGTAGAATATTTTGATTAAATGAATAAACATGAATCTGATTTTTTTTCAGAGCAAATAAGAAAATACATAAAGATTCATATTGAATAGAAGAAGACGGTATGGTCTGGATCTACTGTGAGCAAAATGTTCACACTCCCATTTATATGCTTCAATTAATGTTGATAGCATTTTAAAGAATAAACAAATTGAAAAAAAAAAAATCAAACTCATGTTATAAATATGCACCTGATTTCATATACTTCTGCATTAAAATTAGACAGTGGATTTATCTAATTAACAACATTTAGTTTGTCTCAGTTTCATCATTAACAGTGATGATATAATAATGGATGATACACCAAGTATTTTTTCTGCAATGAGACACGGTGTATTAAATAATTTGTTAAGAATGTGAATTGATGTGATGTTTTGTGACAGTATTCTGTTACATAAACATATTTACTCTATTTAAAAGCCTCTGCTGTAGTGCAGCTGTGGATCAGTTCCTCTGCAGCTGACTGAGGTTTTTGTACGATGTTGTTTCACTGTGTGAGTGGCCAGCTGTTGTCCTGCTGACAGTAATAAACTCCTGCATCTTCAGGCTGAACTCCACTGATGCTCAGAGTGAAGTCAGTTCCAGAATAACTTCCACTGAAACGATCAGAAACTCCAGACCAACGGGAATTCGCATTATAAATTAGGAGTTTAGAAGCTTCTCCAGGTTTTTGAAGGTACCACTGCACATCATAGCTAACACCTGAACTGGATTTACATTTTAAAGAGACAGTCTGTCCTGGAGAAACAGACTGAGATCCAGGAGTCTGAGTCAGGATGATCCCCTGATGAACCTGGAAAAAGAGGACAGAAGTTAGTACAACAAATTCATCTAACTACACAAAAAACCATCAGTTTAAAAACATTTATAACAGAGAATGATGATAAATGCTGCTCATTTCTCACCCTGAACAAGGAGCCCCAGGGTGGTCAGCAGCAGAGTCAGTGACATCATCATCATTGTGCTGCTGGTGTGTCAGTGTCTCTGAAAGGTCTGGGCAGCCACTGATCAACACTGACCTCTTAACATCTGGGAGCAGAGAGGCAGGACACATATGGAAACACACAGAGTCAGTCAGCTGGAGCTGTCCTCTACATGTCAGGATGTTTCCTGTTCTCTGCTGAGATTATTACTCCATGTTCTTTTAGTTTTCTACTTAAAATTATCTTTTTTACAATGATTTGTGTTTTGAGTATTTTGGGTCCTCTCATTCTGACTTCAAAGTTAAACCTGAACATTTTGGATCAAAGCATACAGCCCACTTTGAAGCTGTTCAGAGGGTTTGAGTTAAACACTCTGTAATGAATCTTCATTCATATCAGTCATCATGCATCATTCATTATATATGTAGTATAATCTGAATATCCATAATTCAGACACAACTCTATATCTCCAAATGCTAAGGAACTTCTTCATCTTACTGAAATCTCCAAAACTTCATCTGATTTAAGAAATTTCAGTTTACAAGGTCAAAATAAATTTGTTTAAATGTATGTTTGTATATTTGGTTTGTCTTGTAAAGAGAATCTGCCATTGCATGTTCTTCTATTATTATGTGACCTCTTGTTATCAGAAGAATCCCTGCTGTCATATGACGATGTACTAATCAGGCAACAGATTAATGAAATTCACAGTGAATGCCCTTAAAGGGGCACTAGGTAGCATTTTCACCTAAAATTATAGCCTTCAGGAGTTTAACAAAGGTTAAACAAGTCAATGGTAAGCGAATGAAGCCTGTCTCGCTCCCAACAGGGATCTGTATGCTGAAAATCCCATATGTAACTTCGGCAGGAGCGACCCGCTTCTGAAGTGTCGTGATGCGTGAGAAGAGTCGTTTGTGTTTACGGCACTTAGCTAGGTACTGTATGCTAGCTGTAGTCGTAGGCTATGTGTTCGCTTGCGTTGAAGAGCCAACACCAAGCGTTTCATATTCTGCCTTTCACAGACTGAATATGAAACGTTCGATGTTGGCACTTCCCATCTTTGTGAAATTTCTCCAAGCGTGATCTTGTTCATCTACCATAGTGATCTGCGTTTTAGATCGTAAAGAGACAGGTGATGATGGTGCTCTAATTCCCCTCTGAGTTCGAGACGTAGCCTAGCTTCAGAAATACACGGACTGCCCTGATTAGAATAAGAATAGCGTTTTGATCCGAACAAGAATTGTTATCTACAAATGAAAATTGATTAATTTGTGATTGTAATCGGAATAGTGTAGAGCTAGTTTGCGGCGTGTGTTGGTAGTGCCTGCGCGCATCTGTCTAAGATGTAACTTTTGTAAGTGTCTGCTAATACAAAGGAATCACTCCACGAATACACCATGGTGAGGGAAGAATCCCATTCAAGATCAGCAACAGTCCATCCATACATCCATCCATTATGTGCCGCTTGTCCGGGGATCGGGTCGCGGGGACAGCAGCCTGAGCAGAGAAACCCAGACGTCCCGGTCCCCGGCCACTTCCTCCAGCAACAGTATTATAGCATATTATCTTGAGTTCACTCTTCAGAAAATCTCTGATTATAGTATCTTACGTGGGCAGTCTACACTTGTGAATCAGATGACCTAACTGCACTGACTAAATAACACAACGGCAGCATTCGCCACGATGGTTAGTTAGTGGGTGTGTACAGGTGGGCATTTTTACGACAGTGTAGAATTTCAGTTTGACCAATAGAGATCGCTATACTGCCGCTAAACTACCTTGTATCCCTTTAACTCTGGTCAGGACACCAGTTTTATAACAACAGGTGACATTGAAACACTGACTGTTATTTCAGAGTGATAAGACAGTGTCTCTGTTTAACTGTATGACATAAAACATAACACACAAAAGTAAAACTACTACCATAAAAACTCTGATGTGAGACATTTGTTGCTCTGTCTGATCTTCAGTTTTTATTTGAACCAAAATTCCAAAAAAAGGTAAAAGTTTTGTAGACTTTGTTTGTCTCAGAGTCAGAGAGCCATGTCTCTGTGCAGTCAGAGGTTTTTGTACGGCGGCTCAATGAGTTTGTATCACTGGTACACGTTCGGTGGAGGAACCAGACTGGAGTTTGGAAGTAAGTTTTTACTGTATTTAATATCAATTACTGTAGTTTTTAAGTGGGCTTATTCCATTTAATGTTTGACGTTTAGAAAAATATCTTCATAGTTTTTATTTATCCTCATAGAGCTTGGCTAAGATCAGCTTTGCTAAAATTTGTCAACATTTTTGTGACAGTAGAGCAAATATTTTAAAATTGAGGCAAGACTGTCTCTACAATGAAGAAAAACATGCATTTTTAACAAGTCGAACAACATTAAACTAAAGAGGAAATATTCTAAAATCTCTGTAATGATCATGTCATACGTTAATTTAAATCCCCTTTAAATTAAAGCATGTGTTCATTTGTTTAAGCAATATTTATGCTCCATATGTAGAATGTTTAATGTGAGTGAGATGCTTTTCTGAACTGGAACTAAAGCAAAACTCACTTTCTAAATTTGCAGACATCTGCGATTTTAAATTTCCCGTACAGTTTTAGATATTTCAGATCAAACTGTATGATGATTCTCTCTGTGCTGATGTGCATCAGAGGTTTCTTAAAGGGAAGTGAAACAATGTGTTAGTCAGTGACTGGTGGAGCAGAACCTGACAGAAACTTCTTAAAGGAGAAAATCAGCTCTGACAGTAGAGATGTCCAAGTGTCTGCTGTTCTATGGACAAGTGTGTGGTTCCTGTTCTCTAAGCTGACTGGTGTCTGCTAGGTCAGAGGTCTTCAACAGGGGGTCCGCGGAGGTACTGCAGGGGGGTCGCGAAATATTTGGTTGTTTAGACGATTTAAAAAAAATATATATATATATATTTTTTTTTTAAACAATTTTTTCTCACAAATTGTGTGCAAACGTGTGCCATCCACACAGGGCCGGCCCAAGCATTTATGGGGCCTTAAGCAGAATTTCATTTGGGGCTGCCCTACCATCACCTCAGCTCCAGTCTGGAGCTGAGATTGTGGGTCCGTTACACACATAACAGTGTAGCCTATGGAATAGTTAGGCATCTGGAGCCTCCAGATGCCTCACTATTCCATAGGCTACACTGTTATGTGTGTAACGGACCCACAATCATTAGCATTATTTGTAATCATCTTACATTATACAGGTGTCAGCAAACTCATAAATATGGTTTAATTAACTTCTACATAAAGAGTGATGTATAAGTATGGCTCATTAATTTAACTATTTGAAAGTAACATCAGCAGGCTGGACACTGTATTTATAGTAAACACGTTAAATAGTTTAATTTCTTTCAGATGTGCAATGGTGTGCAAAATGTTCAAAATCCAAATACAAAATAGAATCAAATGACATACACATTATCTTACAGAAAAATAAAGTTGTAATCAAAATTAAATTCAAAATTGTTCTCGGGGCCCCCTGGTGGCGTGGGGGCCCTAAGCAACCGCATAGTTGGCATATGCATCCACAGATGGTTTGAGGATTCATTGTCCCATCTACATGCATGTTTAAAATAAAAACATGAATATATTAACCTGTGTATTATTTGAATAGCTTAGTATTGAATGTACAATAACAGAGTGGCTATGTTTATACACGGCACTAGGCCCCGTTAAATAGAAAACACAATTGTATGCCATAAAAAAAGTAGGGGGGTCCCTGCTCCAACTCTCCATCAGTTTGGGGGTCCCTGGCCTGTAAAACGTTGAAGACCCCTGTCCTAGGTGATGTCCGTCCGACCCTGACAGTGCTGCCCCCCTCCATTAAGGAGCTGAAGCAGGGAAATGCCACATACTTTTTATAAAGTTGTTTTGTAACGTCCCCATGCCAGTAATGTGAGAACCATGCATATGGTTTTGATGGTAAGGCTTGTGACTTTATTGTCGGATGGTTTATAAAGTGGTGTGACGTTTCTGCAGTGTGCAAGTTGTTGTTTTACGTGGAAGGTTTAGCACTTGCCCTTTAGTCACCATGTTTTTGACTAGCATGACAGGCTGCGCAAACAGCGTAATCGCCGCACAGGGAGCGCCGATTTGCACCTGTCTGTGTCCTACTGACTGTGAAGTTAGTTTTAAGTTGGATATGACATTCGCAAGCAAGCCACTCCAACATTTCAAGTGCACCCGTATTGCAGACTTTACAGTAAACACATGGAGAGGACGACTGCAACGTGTTCCAACTTCCTGTTTTCAAAATAAAATAAAAATGAAAAAAATGTGATATTTAAAGCAGAGATGAGCGACTGTGTATAAAGTTATTGAAAATTATGGACAGAACTGAATTGTAAAAATAAAAGGTGTATCTCATGTAGCAAGTGTAGTTACATGACCCCACACTGATTTGGAGTCAATTGATCACATGACCTGGAAGCTATTGAGCAAAAATGCTAATATTTACATATAAAAAATATGAACAGATCTAAAACGTAAAAATAAAAGGCTTATCTCATAAAGCCAGTGTAGTTACAAGATCCCACACTGATTTGGAGTCAATTGATCACATGACCTGGAATATTAGCATTTTTGCTCAATAGCTTCCAGGTCTTGCGATCAAATGACTCCAAATCAATTATCTGGCCATATACATCATGCATTGGACTCAAACGTACGACACGGTGTGGACGCGCACTAGGTTAAATTTAGGGTAGATGCAGCTACCGGGTTAATTTTTTTCATTGTGAGACCCCTGTGGGGGCTCTCAATGAAAAAAAAAATAACTGAAATTGACACCGTTTTTTTAACCTTTTTACGCAAAATGAGCTTTGCAAGCGCATAGCAGGTTGCAGAAGGGATGCTCCAAATAAAGAGGCAGCCGTGAAATAACTTGGAAATCACCACAGAGGTAGCTTGGGACATGTGGAACAAGATTCTGTCGTGACCACAGTATCAAAAGGCAGGTATATTTCTGGCCTAAGAATGAATGAATAGAATCATTGGACAACAAGCAACACTTTGCAGCCCTTTTTCTGGGGAAGAAAGGGGATTTAAGTGACTTTGAACGTGGCGGGGTTGCTGGTGCCAGACGGGCTGAAAACCATCTCTGAACGCACAACACAAACGAGACAAACAACCATGCATGCTCACACTCACTCCTAAGGACAATTTAGAGATGCCAATCAACCTAACATGCATGATTTTTTTGGACGGTGGGAGGAAGCCGGAGTATCCGGAGAGAACCCACGCATACACGGGGAGAACGTGCAAACTCCACACAGAGAGGCCCCAGCTGGGTGCTGAGGGATGATTTCAGCATCAGATTATTAGAAAAAGATGCAGTAAAATAATTTGGAAATGACCACAAAGGTAGCTGGGGACATATAGAGCAAGAATCTGGTGGAGTTTGCAGAAAACAAATAGAATTTCATTTCTTATGATTTTTTTTAATCTGGCCATATACATCATACATTAGGAATGATTTCAGATCCAGATAGCGATATAACTAGGACTACCCCACCACCAGCAGCAGCAGCACCAGAAATTAACTCCTCTCCCAGAAGAAGCAGTCAATCAAGACACGGATCATGACAGTGACACGGCCACAGAATCGGTGAGTGAAACTGAAACCGTTCAGCTTACGAATGTGATGATGAGCAGAAGTGAAAGCCCCGGCATTAGGCCTATCAGCGAAGATCCAGGGTTATGGCCAGCAAAGTTAATAGACAGAGAAATAATTGAAATAGTAAAAAAAAAGGTCCAGTGCAAATTAAGAGCTTTGCTTTTCCATCCAAAACGAACAAACCACCCAGAAAATTTACCAAAGAAAACTACTCCATGACAATGAGAAACGGAGAGAGAATTAACAGAAAGTGGCTGCTTTACTCTGTCAGTGCAGACGCAGTGTATTGTTTTGGTTGTCGCATCTTCGGGGAGTCAAAGACGGCGCTTCGCTCCAGTGGTTTTCGCTCATGGAAACACCTTTCCGAGCATCTTCAAATCCATGAGTTAAGTAAAGACCACATCGCAAACATGGAGAAATGGCTCCACCTAGCGGAGAGATTGAAACTAAACGCCACAATCGATTCAGTGAACCAGCAGCTGATAAATCAGGAAATGTCCCACTGGAAGATGGTGCTGAGGAGACTGTTTGCTATTGTCTGTCATTTGGCAGAACGCAATCTAGGATTTCGGGGTCACTCAGAACACCTTTATGAGCCCAGAAATGGCAACTTTTTGGGTCAGGTGGAATTAATGGCGCAATTCGAACCAGTGCTAAATGAGCATTTAATGAGGATTAAAAATAATGAGCGCAAAGATCATTATCTGAGCAAGCAGATCCAAAATGAAATGATATCAGGAATTGCACAGAAGACCCGAAATGCTGTTGTTGCTCTCATTCAGAAGGCCAAGTACTTTGCTGTCATAATGGATTGCACACCAGACAATAGCCATACTGAACAGCTGTCCATTGTCTTCCGCATAGTCAACTGTGAGAATGATGTTGGTGTTTCCATCGTGGAGCATTTTATTGGATTTGTTGATGTGCATGACACAACTGGCAAAGGGCTATTTGATACTTTCATGGACCAGCTGAACAAGCTCCAGCTGAACATCTCTGACTGCCGTGGCCAGGCATATGATAATGGCAGTAACATGAAAGGGAAGCACCAGGGTGTTCAGAGGAGAGTGCTAGACGTCAACCACAAAGCCTTGTATGTGCCTTGTGGGAGTCACAATTTGAATTTGGTGATTTGTGACGCAGCACAGTCATCTGTGCTGTCTGTGGCCTTCTTCGGTCTCGTCCAACGGATTTACAATCTGTTCAGCTCCTCAGTACAACGGTGGGAGATCATGCAAGAGCATGTGGAGCTCACTGTCAAGAGCCTCTCTGCCACCAGATGGGAGTGCAGAATTGACAGTGTCAAAGCAATGCGCTACCAAATGCCTCAGTTCATAAAAGCCCTGGAGGCAGTCCTCGACCATGCCACGGGCAAAAAAGATGGGGAGACCGTGTCGAGCTGCACAGGAATATTGAAAGAGATACAGACATGGAAATTCCTTACTTGTCTAGTGGTGTGGTACAACATTCTCTTCCAAGTTAACCATATCAGCAAGCTCTTCCAGAGCCCAAAGATTTCCAATGAAACTCTGCAAAAAGAGACAAACGGTCTACAAGAATCTCTACAGGAATACAGAGAAACCGGGCTAAATTCAGCACAGACAGAGGCCAGAGAGATTGCAGAGGAATTGGATATTGAAATGAAGCTGCCTGAAGAGAGAAAGCGGACTACAGCTAGAAGATGCCTGTATGAGGGAAGAGAGGAAGTGAAGTCCACACCTGAAGAGCGCCTCAGTAGGGAGTTTTTTTTACCTCTCATTGATAAGGCAATGTGCAGCATCAGAGATAGATTTGCACAGACAAAAGTCTTTTTTGATCTCTATGGTTTTCTTTATTCACTGGACCACATGAAAAAAGCTGTGTCTGAAGGAACCTTGGGTGTTAGCTGTCAGAAGATGGAAGTGGAAACCGATGATGTTGATGGTGCTGATTTGGAACGTGAGATAATGGCTGCAGTTCGAAGCTTCCCTTCCCTTACCTCTCCAACAGACATGCTCAACTACATATTCCGAGAAAACCTGTTGGACTGTTACCCCAATCTAAGCATTGCCCTACGAGTCCTCCTCACACTACCAGTCACAGTGGCCTCGGGAGAAAGGAGTTTTTCTGCCCTGAAATGAATAAAAACCTATCTCAGGTCCACAATGTGCCAGGAGAGGCTGTCAGATCTGGCAGTGATATCGATAGAGCAAGATGTGAGGAGGAAACTGGACATGGATGACTTGGTCACTGCATTTGCCAATGCAAAATCAAGAAAAGTCAAGTTTTAGGCACACAGTAAGTGAAATTATAACAATTTAATAATGAATAATTTAATGTATTTCAATTTTACACTGTATATTCTGCATATTAATACATGTTTTTTTTCTCCCCTTGTCTTTTTGTGCAGGTCTCATCCACTTTAGCCACCACCACCATCCATGAGACTGGCAGGCAGGCAGACTCACTCACTCACTCTCTCTCACACACACACACACACACACACACACACACACACACACACACACACACACACACACACACACACACACACAGCTTATATCCAGATAGTCCGACCGTGATCTTTATTGGGTCCAATTGTTTAATTTCAGCATTGAGCCAGTTGTGCTGCCAATTTATTTCCTAGAAAAGTATACTTGGAGGCAAAGAATCACCTATTTTGGCTCAAAATCCTTTGAGGTTGTAAATTAGTTAATACTTACCTGCTGTGTTTATATGCGTTTTAACAAGGATATACATTTCAGTATTTGTTTCTCAGTGTATATTATTTTTTCAATGATTTCCACATGTTCATTAAAATATGTGCATCAATACATATGATTGATTTTCTCATTATTACTCTATGTGTTTGAGTTAAGGGGGGCCTCAAAATGGTTCTTTGACCAGGGCCTCAGATTTCCTAAAACCGCCCCTGCCCCCCACACTGAGAGAGTTACATAGATGATTGGTTCTGCTAACTTTGCTAACTCTCTACCTACCTACTCTACTACTAGGATTCAGGGAAACAGGAAGTCAACTCCTGCTGTGGTATTCTTGAATCAGTTGCAGACTTTTTAGATATTTTTTTGGGGATAGCCTGAAAATAAGGCATTATTAGATAATGGCAGTAGTACAAGCTAAAAGTAGGTAAGCATTGATTAGTTGTTCTGCATTACTTTGGAGCAGTTTGTTCCTTATTTTCTCATTTATGTTTATGTATTTGGCAGATGCTTTTATCCAAAGCAACTTACAGGTAGGCAGGTACGGTAGGGGGGTCTTGCCTAAGGACTCCCTACTGGAGGTAGTACCTTTGATGCAGGGGATTTGAACCCAGGTCACCTACACAAAAGGTGGCAATCTTACCAGTACACTATCCACTATCCAGTTTCTCAATATTGTTTAAGATGGCAGTTCAAGAGATGTCATTTGTATTTTGGGTTTTTGGCAGGAGGGACAAAATCAAAGAAAGTGTGACTTTGGGTGTAAAAAATCTTACCTGGTGACAATTCAAAATGTCTTAAGATTAAATAAATGCATAGAAACTCAGCAAAGCAGGTAAAATGGCTCCACTCGATCACCAAATGTGTTTGAAATACTTCTGCTTTTATTAGAGTAACTCATTTAGTTTATACATTCTATGCAGTAATCATATTTTAAGATTAAATCTATTTAACTGATGCTAATAAAACAAAGCAGACAGACTAAAATCTGGTCTATTAATATAACTGAAGAGAGAGCAGCTACAGCCTCAGCCTTCTTTAGTCCCACCCACAGGAAATACATACGGGTGGCCAGCTTTGAGTTTTACCAGAGGAGGCGGACTGCAAGAAACACACACATTTCCTACAAGTCAAGCAACTAAGAACACTCGTAAGTTACGGTTGCTTTATTTTGACTTATTGTCATTGTGTGAAAGCCAGAAGCAAAGAATCTTACTGAGGAATGTGACATGTAACTTGATCCCTGTGTGTGAGTTTCCGGCTGAGAGACAGCGAGAGACGTAAAGAGAAACTTCCACTCTGCTAAGGTTGATAAGGAGATCAGCTCATAACATCTGTCATATGTGTACTGGTGGAAAACAGAAGTGTAACTGGCAGCACAAAATCCCACAGCTGCTCATGATGAAGTTCCCCGTGTTGGCTGTGGTGTCGGGTTCTGTTTACTGACAAGTTTACTTCCCCACAGCAGCATTAGATCCTCTATTATCATGTTAATGTGAGACTGGGGCATAGTATTAAGGTCAGAGGTGGGAAGAGTACTGAAAAATTGTAATTAAGTAAAAGTATATTTACTTTGCCTAAATTCTACTAAAGAGTAAAAGTAAAATTACCTATCTCAAAATTTACTTGAGTAAAAGTACAAAATTACTTCATTTAAAATGTAATTTGAGTAAAAGTTACTTAATTACTTTCA